>NC_083356.1:7880000-9210000 GCF_030254825.1 Meriones unguiculatus
GTGGTACATTTTAAGTAGATAGGTCTGCCTAGACACAAAAGCCAGGGGTAGAGACTGCATAGAAAAGCAGAATCAGGTTGGATAGTTTATGAGTGAGGCTGTATATAAGATAGCCTTGAAAGTTTCCAAACAGGGTTTACTTGATGCTGTACAAAGTAATTCCTGATAATTACCGTATAAGTAGTAAAATCCCACTCAAAAATAATTGCTTTTCATGAAGAATTCACTCCAGGAGGCAAAAGAGACTTCAGACTGAGGAAGGAGAGAAAACAAACTGTTGCAGTCCTAACACAAATGAGATGCTTCTCTGTGAGTTCTAATAGTACAAGGAAAACTTGTCTTGAAAAGAAAGGAAATGGAAGTTAATGCTAAACTTAGAAATCACAGTGAAATATTTGAGAAGGCTCATGCTGCAAAGGGAATGTGGTAACACAGTAGCTTCAGAAACTGACATCGCTTGCCACGGGTTTCCCAGTCCTTCCCACAGGAACAAGAACTCAGTCAACTACTGTGTTTTCCTTGCCGTGTACACTCTCTTCTTGAATCTGAATAAAAAGCATGAGCACGACGAGGTAGTTCTCCTTTGATTATGTCATACATGGCAAAAGGATTTCTGTATATTAGGGTCATTAATACCTTGACCTTGCATGAGCCAGAAACGAGATGATGTGGGCTGGCCTCACCCAATCACACACATCGTTAAAAGGACTGTTTCTCCCTGTGTAGCAGCAGAGATGATGTGGGCTGGCCTCCCCCAATCACATACATCCATTAAAAGGACAGTTTCTCCATCTGTAGCAGCAGAGTGAGTAGATGGAATTAAATATGGGAGAGACTGTCTATCTCTGCTATGGAAGTGCGGACTCGGGGACCCAACTATGAGAATACTTCAGAACCCACAGCAGGACTTACCAACAGACTTCAAGAACACAGAGACTTCAGCCTAACACCTTAAGGTACTGGGCTCTACTTCGCCAAAATAAGTTTGGTAAGAAACCTGAACTTCCTGCCAGAGATACACTCAGCTTATATTGTAACTCTGGCCTAAGCATGTTAAAAAAAAAAAAAAATGAAGTTTCCAGTAATTTGTTAATAATATAACTCCAGATGCCTAGGAATGCTGAGATCCTAAAGTGATGGCATAGTCAAAATATTTCCAAGACCAAATATAGAAAAGTCATGCTGAGCAATTATATTTGGGATGATTAAAGTCATCCGAGAAGCATTCTCTCTCAACCTTGAAACCTAAGCCCAGGATGTGGCAGACCTTCCAGTCACAGAAATTCTGATTGAATTAGAAAATCAGAACTGTCCCTGAAAAAAAAAAAACAAAAAAAAAAACCCACTCTACTGTCCCCCAAATACAGAAGGAATTGTACAGGAGAGCTCATTATCCGTGTCTAAAATTTTAACAAGGAAGGCTATTGGCTTCACAGTGCTTCCAGGCACGCATGCAACTCCTTCTAGATCTGTCTATCCCAGAGCATCCGAATAGCATCCGGAATCAACTTCTTGAGAAAAGCTATTCAAATATTTAGGCAGAAAAATCTGTGAAAATAAAGAATCCGAGTGCTGATTGTGACTCACATTAAGTTTGAAACCAAATTTATTTCAATTTCAGCCTAATTTTAAATGGCAAAGCAAGCTATCCATGCATTTTATGTCACAGAAAGGTTGATATATGTATATATTGTAGAATATGGAAGTGGAGATGTTCAATACATGCGGTTCTCCTCATACTTAGTATGTTGGAGAGACCACACTTTAAATCTAGTGTTTAATATTCTCGATCTCGCAGTGAACAGCAGGAACTGGCTCGTGGGTTGTCCTCTGGCAGCCCGTCCACTGTGAACTCTCCCGAAATCATTTTGCTGTCAGAAATCACGAAGGACGAGTGCTGAAAGAGAGAGACAGGGCTGCCAGCAGAAGGCTCCCACACAGCTGGAGCCCATCTTTGGAACCACGTGACACGAACAGAGCAAACATGACCGTAAAGAGAATAAAAGAGACAGTTAGGTTCTCCCATTCTCGGGGTGCTTATGCTATTACTCTTGACCCTGAAGAGACACTGTGTTCACATCTCTTGTGAGTTGCTTCTCAACCTAAGCTGTGACTAGACCTCTGTTGTTGCCAGTGCTGACTTCTGAATTCCTAAACGCATATAGTAGCCCAGGAACCACATGTTTTGTGCCAACGTTCTTGTTTGTACGATTGGTTCTTAATAACATTCGAGCCCAGTTAGTTAAAACGAAATAGCTCACGTCACGTATCCTACAGTATGCTTATATCTCAGTTTCTGTGACATATTATCTAAAATCAAAGATCTTTTATTTCATGATGAAATAGGCGAAGGGAAGTTAATTCCTAATAGGAGAAAAACCCACGTGAGAACATCAGTGAGAGAGAGATTTTTGTTGAGGTTGGGTTGGGGCATGTGGGAAAGAGAAGAAAGCAGACCAGACACTGGCCTGTGGACGCAGGAAGGCAGCCTTTGTCCCAGCAGGGAAAGGGTGAAGGGGAAGGCTGGTGTGAACAAGGGGTCGGTGCTCTGTTCTCTCTGTCACTCTCCCCCAGGCTGGTGTGAGCAAGGGTGCTAGTGCTCTGTCTGTTCTCTCTGTCACCCTTCCATGAGTCTTGGGTGACTGACTGATCTGCAGAACACATATCCATCTGACCTTGCCCCTGGTTACCTTGTTTTTCACCTTGAGGAGATTTAATGCTGTTACCTTAATTGGACTGACAGGAATATTTGATTCTTCAGTGAGTTGAATTAAAAAGTACAACATAAAATTTAAAAATCATTAGAAGATTTACAGATGTTCCGCAGAATCAATAAACAAAATGGAAAGCAATTACAAGTCCAGGGCTAGAATACACAATTAACTTGAATGGTGTAAAAATAATATCGCTGATAGATGGTTGGAGGATGGAGGAAGACAAAGAAGTGGAGAGACACAGGGCCATTGTTAAGAAATATTTTTTAAAAAGACTAGTCTCAGGGAACACTAAGGATAGCATAAGAAGTATGTTCACACACATCTTTGGGAATTCATTAGCAATTACTGAGTAACCTTGAGAATAACTACTGATGGAATTATCAAGGATTATGAAAATGAGAAGAACCAGGTCCTGGAAGAGTTCTTCTCAGTGGTCACTCCACACAGCAGCATCAGAAAGGATGAATTTGCATCTAAATATGTGCCTTTTGGTGATGATTGGGTTTCTGTTTACCCCACACACATGTATTTGCTAGAAAGGAAAAAACTAAAGAGCTAACCTTAAAGACATGGATTAAATGTCAGACAATATATAAAGGAGAAAAGCTGACTCTGCCTCCACACTTCCTTACAATTGATGCCAGTAGGGAAACAGGAATAAGCTGTGCTATTTGATTTGACAAACATGACAGTGAAGAAAGGAAAATGATGCTTCAATTTCAATATGGAGTCTTCCCCATTCTGTGTTTCAAGGAATTCTGTTGTTGAATCCAATCAATTGTCAAAACATCGACACTAGGTGAAGTGAGTAAAAACAGGCCCATCCATCTAATTCCCACCCTGCTTCCCTTTTCACTTTTCGTACACACGGTATCCTTGCTTCGATCTTTTCTGAAATATCTCTATATTCCTGCCAGTTTGACATAATGAAAAAGCCTGACAGTTGTAAATATCGATGAGGCATGCCACAGTCTGAACTGAGAGGTAGGCTTCTACATTGTGAGGACACCTTTGGAAAACTGCCTTGCATTATGTAGAAAAATGGAAGTTGCCCCCTGCTAGGAGCCACTTCCAGGTAGAGACTACACAGAAACTCCTATATGTGCAGTTTAATTGTCTAGAAACAGTAATAGAACATAATAGGTAAATTATATAAAATATGTTTTAATTTAATGATACAGAAATAAAAATAATGCAGTATATTAACAACAAACATGCATCTGACAAATATAATTTCGAATGAAAAAGGCAAGAAATAAAGTAATATCTAGATTTGCATGAACTCCAGAAATAGGAACTGGAGACTATTATACTAGCTGGTTTTCTGCCACCTATAGAGCTTTGGGAAGGGGAATATCAATTGAGAAAATGCCCCTACCACGCTGGCCTGTAGGGAATCCTGCGGAGCGCTGATATGGGAAGGCCAAGCCTATTATAGGTGATGCCATCCTGGGCTGGTAGTCTCTGGATGCTATAAGAAAGGAGCAAGCGAGTAAGTGGCACGCCTCCATGGCCTCTGCACCAGCTCCTGCCTCCACATTCCTGCCCTTACTACCAGAGGTGATAGAGTGTGACCTGAGGGCTGTTAGGTGAAATAACCCCTCTCCTCCCCAAGTAGCTTTTGGCCATGGTGTTTTACCACAGTAACAGAAACCCTAGCTAAGATTACTATACATGTATACCTGGTCAAACTCTAAAGACCACCAAGTGAATCATTATTACAAAGGACAAATGAATATAGTAAAGGAGAAACAATATTTTAAATTAGGTTAAACTTTTTAAAATGTAATTATTATTAGAGAAAAATACCATATATGTGGATCTCTATAATTTTCTATTTTTGACATGAATTTGAAGTACTTGATAGATACTATTTAGATGTATTCTGTCTCTGTTTTTGTCTGATCATATGTCTGCCTCTTTGTCTTTCTCTTCCCATACGTATGCATATACGTATACATATATGCACATATAATTATGCATGTATAAAACATTCATTTTAATTGTCTGTCCTCATATGTTATATATAAAGATAAAGATAATGTTTATGAACATCAGAAAGCATTAGATGAAATCTAACATATTCTAATAAAGTTCTCTATAGTTATCAAGTGGAAGGCTAATTTGTGTAACTCTAAGTTCATTCATTGAGAATTTCATACCTGTATGTGTGCATTCTGATTACTGCCACCCCAACCATTTTTTGTTTTCCCACTTTTATAAACACCAAGAAATCCCTTTTCTATGCCCATGTCTTCTACTTTTGTTTTGTGACTGAGTTTAAACTTTAAAATGATAAAACATAATGCTGCAATTTATGCCTGAAAGAATGAATACTTTTACTTAGGTGTTAATATAGCAAAATATAGAAAAGACCTTTATGAAGAAAGTTATAAAACTATGATAATAAAAGCAAGACACCCAAACAAATAAAAAAAAATCCCACACTTAAGCTTAAAAAATTAATATTGCTAAGATCTGAATTCCAACATAATTGTCCATGGCTTTAATTCACACTCAGTCATAATTCCAACAAGTTGTCTTGTAACTATACACTGACTCTAAAATCTTATGATGGTAAAGACGGAGGATTGCTGCCATAATCTAGGATAGAAGACTAATAACTGATGCCATTAAATTGTGCTTCATAACATCAGGCAACAGGAAATATAACAGTATACACACCTGAGAGAAAGTGCACAAATAAAGTAATGGAACAAAATAGAGACCCGGACAATTCACCCACACAGAAACAATAAACTGACCTTTGGTTAAGGAATGGCAGGAATTCCGTGGAAGAAATGAAAGAAACAGATTGCCAGATTCCCGGGTACTACATTTCACATCTCAAAGATTGGTTCAAGATAAACCTCAACCATACTATGTGAAAATACAGATCTTAAGATAACAGACAAGAAAATCTAGGTGATGATGGTCTGGAAAAGTGGGTGGGTACAATAAGAAAGGTAAAATCCATAAAGAACACATAACTGGACTTCATTAAACCTCTCTTTGGAGAAAAAAAAAATAACGATACAATTGAAATTAGTCCAAGTATTTTAATTGTTAACTACAATTTTAATTGTTAACTGCTATGGCGATCACTTTTAATATAACATTAAAGTATACTAAAAGAGAAAGGGAACTGGCTTGGTACATTATAAAAAGACAGGCTCTTAGACACAAGAGAGTAATGTGAAAAGACAAGACCAGGCAAAAAGTAAGCAGACAGCGCCCCTGAACTCTCTCAGCTGCGTTGAAGCACAGTTCCATTCCGCACTTGGACTGGAAGCAAGTTGGCAGAACACCGTTTCTAACACATAAGGCCTACAAAAGACAACACTTCACATTCCAAGGTGCACGCGGCTTGAAAGTGACAGGACAGCTAAAAGAATGTCACACCAATTTCAACCAAAAGAGGGGCAGAACATCCGTATTACAGAGAAAAGAGACTGTGGGACCCAATGTAAAACGAGAGGCAAAGAAACTGTCTAACGCAACACAGTGCTACTTCACCAAGCAGCCGTAACCAATAGACAAGCATGCAAATATGTGACAAGAGAGAATTAAAGAAAAAACATGTCAAAGATGAGCAACAGCAATAGTTTGAAGCTTCAAAACTTTGTTGAATTAACTACACAGAAGGTGAACAGAGAACTGGAAGATAGATGCATATTAAGCCAAACGGACATATGGGATATTTCATCTTTAAAGTTTTTATTATTATCATTTATTCCAATCTATTCAATTTGTATCCCAACTGTGGTCCCCTCCCTTGTCTCCTCCTAACCCCATCCTCCTCCCCCTAGTCCACTGATAGGGGAGGTCCTCCTCCCCTTCTATTTGACCCTAGCCTACCGGGTCTCATCAGGACTGGCTGAGAATATACAGTGTTTTCTAGAGCACATGCACTATTCTTCAGCACGAGCCACGAAGGATCATAAAACAACCCAAAATGTTTTAAAGGTGGGCCAGTAAGATGGCTCAGTGGGTAAAGGCACCTGCAGCTAGACCTTAAAATCTAAGTTCCATCCCTGGAACCCACATGGTAGAGGGAGAGAACTGACTCCTGCCAACTGTCCTCTGACCCCCATACTTGTGCCATTGCAGAGGGGCACACACACACACACACACGCGCACATGTATGCACACACAAGAATGAATGAATATGGGCTGGAGAGATGGCTCAGAGGTTAAGAGCACTGGCTACTCATCCAAGGTCCTGAGTTCAATTCCCAGCAACCGCGTGGTGGCTCCCAACCATCTATAGTGATATCTGGTGCCCCCTTCTGGTGTGCAGGTTTAATGCAGTCAGAACACTGTATACATAACAAATAAATAAATCTTTAAAAAAAAAAAAAAAAAAAAAAAAAAAAAAAAAAGAATGAATGAATAAACATACATGTTAAAACAGTTAAAATTTAAATGTTAACAATGGAATGACACTAGGTATCAGAAACAAATACCAAGAAAAGTCTGAAAAATAATTCAGAAAGCAGTCCAACAAAGGAATCAAATAATGTTCCCCAGTTGAGGGTGTATTCAGAGAAAGACCTGTGCGATGGAAGCATTGGAGCACTGATGAAGGAAAGACAAGAGTTAAGGGGAAATCCACATTCGTGGGCCGCAAAAATCAGTACATCAGAATGGCTATGCGACCCGAGTCACACTACACACTCACTACTTTTCCTGCCAAATAACCAACCAATGGCAGTATTGACTTTAATGGAAAGATTCCAATAATTACTACGGAATCACAAAAGACTGCAG
The DNA here is from genome assembly GCF_030254825.1 of Meriones unguiculatus. Lineage (NCBI taxonomy): Eukaryota > Metazoa > Chordata > Mammalia > Rodentia > Muridae > Meriones > Meriones unguiculatus. The sequence goes on from NC_083356.1 coordinate 7,887,488, forward strand.
ATAACTATCATAATTTTTAATAAGGACAATAAAGTCTTAAGAATGGGTTAATCCAGATGAAATGGGAACAGTTCTTAGCACAAAACCTACCAAAAATAAATCCTGAAAAATATAAAATCTGAAAGTATCTATTTACTCCAAAGGATACTGAGTCTACTACTAATAATGGTTACGATGGTGATGATGATAAAGAAATGCCCTGCATAGACTGGTTTCACTTGTGATTTTTACCAAATTAAAAGAAGGAAATAATATCAGGTCTTCTAAAATATTTTACAAATTTGAAAGAGGGAAAAATTGCCCCATGATGCTGGCCTTCCTAAAACCAAAGACAGATAAACATAGCATCTGAAAACTTCAAAGAGCATATGGCATAAAAAAATAAGAATGAAAAATTTTATAATATTGGAATAGCTCACCGTTCAATTGTAGAAAACAACGGGACAGGGTCACGTCATGAGGATTCTTCTAATTAAAATAATCATTGTCTTTGTAATTATAATATTTGTGATATGATTTATCAATGTCAAGCTTCAACAAATAACTTATTTATGAAACAGAAGAAAACACTCATATTCTTAGGTACTGTGAGAAACGTGCCCAAAAGACAGTTATCAGCACATCATAGAATAGTGCACGCCTGTGTCCACTGCAATCAGTGCCGTTGACTGACCACTACATAGGTATATAATGAATCAGTATACTATATAACACTTACCAACTTACAAAGAAGTATATCTAACATAACCCATACTTCCTACGCAAAAACAGCAGGTGACAGGCGGGAGAAAGCATTCGTGTGGGACGGACAGGTTTGTGGCAGAGACTGCTGTAGTGTCCTTCTTCCCAGGTGTGCCCTGGCCACCAGACTATCGGCTTGTGTTCATCAGATACGTTTCAGTGTTTTGTGAACCAAATATGCCCTAGGAAAGGTTTTCAAGAGAATCCTAAAGTAGTGACACTCAACTGTAACCCCAGCCTTAGGGAGGCTGAGACAAGAGGATCCCAGCTGTGAGGGAACTGGGCCTAGAGAATTTGAGGCCACCCTAGGCTCTCTACTGAGAACCTGTCTCAAAATAAGGAGCAGTCAACTGAATTTATACACATTAGCAGTGAATAATTTGAGAGTGCAGTTAAGAAAGACATTGCAGCCACTTGAAAGAGAATAAAACATTTAAAAATAAATTTAACGAGTTACAAGGCTTATATTCTTAAAACTTAAATGAATTTTTAAAAGTTAAGGAAGACATTAGATAAATAAAAAGAAATTCCATGTTTACAGAGTAAACTAATTAATTATTAAGTGCTGGTGCTTTATTTTAATGCTAATAACTGGACTGGTCCTCAAGATCTGATCACTGTGTGGATACACCTTTCCTTCTGTGTAAACCGACTGGGCGAGAGAGAACTGGGGAGGCATGGCTAAGGTTCCCGGGCTTTGGGAACGGGAGAATTATGGAAAAGAGAAAGATGGGTGGGAAGAAAGGAGGAAGGAGGATACCATAATGGGTTCGCATTGAGAAGGAACCACACGGGCCTGGAGGAATAATGGCATGGAAAGGCCCACATGAAGAATAAAAGAAAGTATTTATAAGATTATGGATGGAAGATAGCCCAGATGAGAATGGTTAAGGAGAATGGCACTGGATGGGGGCTGGGAGGTGGATAGGGAGGTTATTGAGACAGTTTAGGCAGAATGTTTGCCCGGCCCAAGGTAAATAAGGAAATTATAAAATCTAACAGGTGTCTGTGTCTTATTATTTGTGATAGCAGGTTAAATAATACTGTTGTAATAATCATGGGGCAATAATAAAATCATATAGCCCAACAGCCTGTTTTTATTTACAACAACAGTTAAGGTAGAAATATTCCTGAAATTGATACACTTATTTCGTGTAATCCTTACTCAAATCATAGCTGCTTTATAAGAAGAAACTGACAAGTGAATCCTAAAATTAACATGGAAATTGAAGAGATATTTGGCATAAGACAGATGTATAATATAAGTGCATATGTGTACATACATATATATTTACATACACATATATCATAATACACATATCATGTATATGTAATGCATATTATACATGCACATATATACATGTTACATATGTATCTATCACATACATTAGTATACATACATATGGAATTCAGTAAATGGAATTGAGGAACTGGAAACCAGCCCATCTATCTTTGTCCCACTGACTTCTGGGAAGGAGCCAACATCACTCAGTGGGGAAAAAAAACAGTGTTTCTTGTGAATGGGGCTAGTATAACTTCAAAACACAAGCAAGGCAATGGGATCACAAATGAGTTATTAAGGTGTGTGTGTGTGTGCGCGCGTGTGCGCGTGTAGTGATTAATTCAAAATTCATCAAAGGTCCAAACATAAAGACTGAAATTATAAAACTCTTAGAAGAAATGCTTGGAAGAGAATCTGTCTTCTTAAATTCAGCAGCTGCTTCTTAGATAAAATATACAAAGAATAAAAACATAGATATATTGGATTTCATCTAAATTAAACTTTTGTGCTTCAAAAGATATCCTTATGTGTCTTGTGCTTCAAAGTATAGCAAAGGAAAATGAGATTACAGCTTGCAAGATGGGAGAAAATATTTGCCATTCTTTGTCAAATGAGAATACAGAAAAATACAGAATACAGAAAGAATTCTTACAAGTAAAAAAAAAGAGCCATCCAATTTTAAATAGGGATTTTTAAAATCCAATTTTAAAATGGGTAAAGAATTTTAATACCGTGTCAAGTCAGGTTTACAAATGGCTGGCAGGCAAGTGGGAAGGTGTGCAGTGACATTAGTCACAAATGAAATGGAAATCAAAACTGTCGGGGGAGGGAACATCACACTCACCAGGAACCTTAGAAAAAAGCCTCAGACAGGTGTTACTGTAGGATGTGGCAGCAGTCACACTCTCGTATGTCGCTGGCAGGGACAGCAAATGTTTTTGGCACAATAAGTGGCTTAGTAGGTACAATTCTTCAAAATGTCCTAGGTTTTTATTTCTGTGAATGGGAATTCCCAGCAGACTTTCCTTATTGTATCTTATGCTGACTGAAGAGCACTTGAATGACGAAGGAGGACTGATTATCTCGGACCATCTGATTACCTGCCTCTGCCTGGGACCTAACATCCTTGTGACTGTTAGGTGAATGTACGAGCAGACCCTGGCTTCCATCAAAACAAAGGCTACTTAGCTTCTTTGGGTCAGTGGATTGTAGTATGATTATCCTGTACTATATATGGGTCTAATATACACTTATAAGAGAATACATACCGTGTGCGTCTTTCTGGGTGTGGGTTACTTCACTTACGCTGATCTTTTCTAGCTCTATCCATCTGCCTGCAAATTTCATGATTTCTTTCTTTCTTTCTTTCTTTCTTTCTTTCTTTCTTTCTTTCTTTCTTCCTTTCTTTCATAGCTGAGTAGTATTCTGTTGTGTAAATGTATCACAATTTCTGTATCCATTCTTCAGTTGAGGGACATCTAGGCTGTTTCCAGTTCATGGCTATTATGAATAAAGCCACTATGAACATGGTTGAGCAAATGTCCTTGTTGTATGGTGGAGCATCTTATGTGTTGGCTTCTTATGCCCAGGAGTTGTAAAGCTGGGTCTTGAGGTAGAACTATTCCCAGTTTTCTAAGAAAGCGTCAGATTGATTTCCAGCGAGGTTAAACAAGTTTGCATTCTGATCAGCAATGGAGGAGTGTTCCCCTTTCTTCATATCCTCTCTAGCATGTGTTGTTACTTGCGTTTTTGATCTTAGCTATTTTGTCTGGTGTAAGATGGAATCATAGAGTCATTTTGATTTGCATCTCTCTGGTGGCTAAGGACTTTAAGGAAGTCCCAAGGGAGGGTGCCAAAATGTCACTTAGAAGGGGAAATAGAATAGACAGCAGAAGTGGATGAAGAGAGGGAGCTGGGCAGGAGATGGGATGGGAAGTAAAACAGAGTGGGTATCAAATGTGGGTACAATGCAGGTGGGAGGTGAGAGGGCTGGGAACAAGAAGGGAAACTGGGGAGGGCCATCTCTCAATCAAACTGGAGGCCTGCTACTGCATAGGCTCCTCGGAGAACATAGGTGTGATTCTAGCAGCGACTCCTAACAGGGCGAACAAGAAAATTGAAGTGACCACCTCCTAGCCAGGCTGGATGGGAAAAAGGAGGGGATCAGCAACCCACCGAGAAGACCTGTGATCCAAAACTTACCCTGCCTACAAGAAGTGTAGAAATAAGGAGGGAACAAATAATAGAGGGAAAGTCCAAACAATAATTGGCCCAACCTGAGACCCACCCCATGGTAGAGAGCCAGCCCCTGATACTAATAATGTCACTCTGCTATGCTTGCAGACAGGAGCCTGACTTGACTGTCCTCTGGGAGGCTCCAGCCAACAACCGATCGAGACAGATGCTGAGACTTGCAGCCAAGCATAGGGTGGAGCTCTGGAGTTACTGTGGAAGTGGAGAAAGATGGAAGGACCTGGAGGGGACAGGAACCGCACAAGTAGACAACAGAGACAACTAATCCAGTCCCATAGGAGCTTTCAGAGACTGAGACATCAACTAAGGAACATACATGATCTGGACCTAGGTATCTGCACACATGTAGATGATGGGCAGCTTGATCTTCATATGGAGCAACTGGGGGGAGGGGCTGTTTCTAACATGGACTCTATAACTTGCTTTTGGATAACTTCTCCCTGGCAGGGCTGCCTTGCCTGGCCTCAGCAAATGAAGATATGCTCAGTCCTGATGTAATAGAGAAGGTTGATATGGAGGGTGGGGGTGGGGGGGCGGAAGATTCCCCTTTTCTGAGAGGAAAAGGAGAATGGAAAGGGAAAGGAGGGAAACTGGGGAAGATGGGGAGGAGGGGGCACCATCGGGATGTAAAGTAAATAGACTAATACAATTTTTAAAAAAATAAGCATAAAAATTAAAAAATAAGCACTGTAAGGAGAAACAAGTCTATATTTTAAGAGATCAATTTCAATTAAAGTTAAAACAAATAAACAAACAAAAACCCAAAGGCTAAGACTGTGGTCACACAGCAGCAAAGGCCTAGCAGATACCCCCATCTTTAGTCAGCTTATATTAAAAGAACTTTAAAAACTCTACTCTAACTTTGCTTTATTATGCTGGCTAGTCCTAAGATTCCCTTCAATACCAATGTCATAAATTCTGGTTTGGCCTAAGTTGGGATTCCTAAAAGTCTAGGGAAATTTCTTGGGCGTCTAATGGTGGCAGTATAGAGGAGTGGCTCTGGATTTCCTTGCCTAAGATTTGGGGATGGGGGAGCGTGTTTCACTAGATCTATTTTAAAATATTGTTGGTAAATTTCTATGGCTTTCCTTTGGTCCATCTGTCCTTTGAAACATTGTTTATATAGTATTGCATGCTACTGTGACTTCTTTGCTTTTGCTTTTTTGGCCAGAGGACCACTTTTAAGGAATGCCACTGGCAACAAAGCTTAAAAAAAAAAAAAAAAGTTCATCCATACCTTGTTCCTAGATTTTATGGGTTTCTAGGTTTATTGGGTCAGCCAGGAAGAAATGCATGAGGTTCAACTACACAGAGTCTTGAACCCCTCGTATCTCCCATAAAGTGTGCAGAACAAGCTAATACAGAGTGTGAGAACCACCATACCGTGCATGGCCGATTTTACCGTAAGATCTTAAAGACTATCTAAAAATGCTTCTTGCAGCTCCTAGCCTCACTTGATCCCTCTGAAGGTGACAACCTTCCAAAAGGGAATTCTCTGTTCAATGCTGCTTTTCTGGTCCATGTTTTATGGCTTCGATAAAGGAGACCTTAACCACAGTTCTTTGGTATGGCTGCATGAGATCATGCAAAAGGCCTCCATTGCAGGAGGATAATTTTGGATAATTGCCCTAACTGGGATGCAAGGCTCCCCATTCCACGGATTACAAAGAGGACTTATTTCTCCTGTGCTTCCACTTCTCCCTATAATTAGTAGGCATGCAGTTACTTCAACAGAAAAAAAAATGTCAAAAATGTACCCCACTTTGGTTGTCTAATGAGCCCAAATGAATGTAAATGCTTGTTAACAAAAGCATTTTCTAATGCCTAATTATCCACTTACAACAAAAAAGTTTCATTAAGTATTGATCTTCTCTTAGGAATGTTAACAAAAATATTTCATTAGGAAAACTAGATTAGATTTTAAAATCCTCTCACTAAGTAAGAAATTAAAACCTAGAATTAGCCCAAAGCAAAAGGCAGATGTGGTCATGTCACATAGGATCTGAGGCCTTAGCAGAGATTAATCCAGTTTTCTGCAGCATGGCCAGCCCATGCCTGCCTTGATGTGATTGAAAAAAATTCTTGACTTATTACTTTCTTCATTCCGTCACTACAGAACCTTCATAAAATTGTACCACGTTGGAACATAGAATTTAAGGGTAATACAATTCTTTATTCCTGTTCCATGGTAATATTTGACTCCAGAGTAAACTGTGACTTACTTCCTTCAGAGTGAGAGCTTTTTCATGTGTCGACATTGCTCGTGAGCTTCATTTCCAGCTATTTCGTCTCCGAATAAATAAGAAGGTACAGCCACAGAAAAGCTTTTGCATGAATGTTCATAGTAGCAATATTTATTACAGTTAAAATTGAAATGACTCAGAAAAGAGGCAGAGGCTGTAGGGCAAGATGATGGCATCTGTGCTACTGTGCTCCTTCTCTTGGCTGCTGGCTCCTGCCTGGGTCTTGAGCAGTCCTTGAGAAGTTTCAAAGTTCTACTTCCAGGAGCCACCCAATGCTAACCCTGATGGGCTGAAAGTTGGGCTGGCCTTGGGTACCACAGATCCCCTGTGGATTTATCTCCTCAAACCATCAAAACATCTGAACATGATTTTGAGTGTACAAGGAGAAATGGTGGAATAAATGTTAGGTATATTGATATAACCTTCTCCATATAACAACTGAGGTCATCCCCTCTGCTGTTTTGTGGACATGAGTGAAAAGTCACATGTGAATATGTACTTAATCAAGTCAGCATATACATTTTGCATCATTAAAGACATAAAAAATAATTATGTTCTTCAAAAAATAAGAAGAACCTAAATATCAATCAACTGGTGCAGGAGTAGGTGTCATGCAATGTTAATTGTGAATAAAGAATGGGTTGTTGAAAACTGTTCCCCATGAGCTCTTTTGAAGGCATCTGCTAAGTAAAAGAAGCTAGATGCAAAAATATTAGTGTGTATTATCACAAATAAGGCATATGTAGAGTTGGTAAGGACAGAGACTAATGGCTCATAGTGCCTGGAGTGAATCGGGGAAATTCCCTGGGCCCCGTCTAGGACAATGATGGTATCTTAGAAGTGGTAGAGACTGAGATACCCTAATATTATAAATGTTCTAAACAGCGTTCAAATACCATGTACTTAAAAATAGTTATTTTCTGCTACAACAATCTCGGGTCAATGGAAGAATAAAGTTTGGGTGGGTGGGGGACACTTGCACATGCTGAATGGATTCACTTGTCTCAGTCTCCACTACGCACACTGAATCTAAGCCACTCTCTCTCCTGTCTTTTACCTGGGTCACTGACACTCACATAGATGAAATAACTCCTTGGATTCCTTTCTCCTGTAATACACACTCCACGAAGCAGCCAAAGGACCTTTCAACTCAAAGCAGGCCATACTCCTTGTTTCTTTACTTGATCTGGAGCTCACCCTACCTCAGCCCTACAGGACAAGATGATAAGACTCTTCCTCTTCAGTATCCCACTTGCTCCCAGCCCTCCCCTGCCCTAGCCCACACCAAGCTGCACCCTGCTGTGTAGACTGTGGTTTAGAAGTCCTCATCCCTGCTGAGATGCCTTCCTGTGATTCAGTGCTCAGTTTACACCTCAGGAATGAGGTCTCTGAACTCCCTGTAAAAAGCAAACCCCTTAACACCCTTTCTCAGATCATCCCATCTCACCTCTTGACAAGCTGTCTTTACAAACTGATCCCCCTTGCACCTTCTATCTCTAGAAGGCAGGTTTTATAGTTAGTTTCTGATCCCAGTTCTGTCACTTTTGGAGCAACCTATTTTATCTCTACATAATTTCTGGGGTTACTTGGCTTAAAATAGCACTTATCAAAAGCTCAAAATCTTCAGTACATGCTAGTATCTGTCACATATGCTAGCTATCTTTACTAATTATTTTAGATTCCTTTGGTGTAACTTGGCATTTTCCCCATAGTCAGCATAGTTATCTGGACCTGTCAGTTTGGTGGTATCTATGCTGCATGCTCTGTGGTTGGGAGCAGTCTAGTCCTTCTGATTTATACACCATCCAAACAGAAATGGTTTACCTTTTGCCTAACTCTTTCCTTGGTGAGTAAGAGGCTATTTTTGCTTTCCTTATGTTCTCTGCAATCCTCACCAAGAACATCCTGATGTGAGGGATCCACAAGTGGCCTTTTCTACTTCATACTTAAGTACCATCCTCCTTTCAGAGGCAATGGCTTTGGGTTTAGGCTAATGGGCACTTGGTTCCTGTGGTAAGGTGCCTACTTAGCATGCCTAAGACCGGAGAGCCATCCGTAGTACCACAAAAGGGGAGGGGAGGAAGATAACAACTATTAGAAGAGAAACACTAGCAACAGGCCCTACAGGTGTAAAGCATTCACATCCTACATGGAGGGAAACACGACTAATCACTACAGAACAAGCAGGTAAAGGGAGGAAGACAGGGTTCAGCAGCTAGGACTAGCACAGGACCTCGGCTCTGTTCCCAGCACCCACACGGTGGTTCAAGACCGACTGGAACAGTTCTGGGGAATCCAGTGTCCTCTCTAACCTCTTCCAGCACTACAGGCATATGGGACAGACATACCTCTAGGCTAGACACCCATTAACATAATCAATAAATCTAAAAAAGAAAAAAGCAGGTGATGGAGCATAGTGCAACTGGCATCTGAATTACCAGCCAGGGCGAGATACAAGACAGTGACTAAATAAGTAAAGTGGACAAAAATTAAGGAAAAAGAGGTGATCTAAGTCTCCACTAAACAGAAACACAAGAATCTGTGGAGATGACTGACTAGCCAGCTGGTTGAACTGATGAACCTTAGGTTCTGTGGAGACATGTCTCAAAAACTAAGGTTAACTAATACCAAGGAAGACACAGAATATTGATTTTTTGACAGCACAAACCAAAACCCGGTTATAGAACCTGTCACCTGGCTTCTATTCTTAAGTTAGGTGCTCCATTCACTAAAGTAACAATATTAAAAAATAACCTTCCACAATGAAAATAGTGCCATATTACTTAATTTCAATGCTATACATGTAATGATACATAGAGCCCAATCATATAGTTTTCATTGTAGAGGCCAATATGGAATACATGGTGACAATTTCTGTGCATCAAACAGACCACCTTTCTCACCACCCTCGAATGCTTGGGTTTGTGAAAACAAACAAACAAAAAACCAAGAACGAACAATTCCATAACCAAAGTACCCTGAGGTTTGTCAAAATTGTGTTTTCATTTTCAGCTTCCAGCTGACAGAAGTCTCCTTTCTGTTGGGCATTATAAAGTTTCCAGTAACACAAAAGTGGATGGGTGTGGATGCCCGCTCTATGAATGTCAACTTCTAGAAGCTGCGGCACACACATACACATCCCGTTTCATTGTGTGTCTACCACTTAAACACTCTGTGATACCATTAACACACTGATTGCACTGACTGCCCTTTAATTCCCCCTATTTAAATTTAGAGTCAGAATTTAACTTTTTAAAAAGTTATTCATTTTTTTATTAATTATAATTTATTTACTTTGTATCCCAGCTGTAGCTCCCTCCCTCATCCCCTCACAATCCCACCTTCCCCATTCTCCTCCCCTGCCTCTCCCCCAGTCCACTGTTAGGGGAGGTCCTCCTCCCCTTCCATCTGACCCTAGCCTGTCAGGTCTCATCAGGACTGGCTGCATTGTCTTCCTCTGTGGCCTGGTCAGGCTGCTCCCCCCTCAGGGGGGGGTGATCAAAGAGCCAGCCACTGAGTTCATATAAGAGACAGTCCCTGTTCCCCTTACTAGGATGCCCACTTGGAGACTGAGATGCCATGGGCTACATCTGTGAAGGGTTTCTAGGTTATCTCTAGGAAGGCAGAGGCAGGTGGATCTCTGTGAGTTCGAGGCTATCCTAGTCTACAGAGTGAGTCTAAAACAGCTATGGTATAAAGCTACTACAGAGAGAAATCCTGTCTCAAAACAAACAAACAAAACAAAAACAAAAAAAACACAAAAAAACAAAAACAAACAAACAGATAAACAAATAAAAACTCTTAAATAGTTCAAGCATGGTGATCTCAACATCTTAGAGCCGAAGGCTGGAAGACCCCAAGTTCAAGGCCAGCCTGGGTTACACAGTGAAATCCCATTATAAAACCACAAGAAAACAAACAAATCCCAAACCGAAATAAAAAGAATAAATGAGTGGGAAAAAGAAATAATAAGAAAGGAAGAAAAAAGGGAGAGGAGAAAGGCAACTAAAGGGGGACGAGGGGAGAGAGGCTGCAATGACTTGGGAAAGCTGTGGAACAAAGGACCACTGCCAGGAATAAAAAGAACATGTTTATCCAAATGTTCAGCATACAGTCACAGAAATAACACACAAGCCACAAATATTAATCTTACACGCAAAATTTAATTTCCAGAAAGCCCTATACTTTAAAGTAAAAAAGAAAAAGATGGTGTTAATTCTAACAACATTTTTTCCAATATATCGAAATCCTTATCATTCGCACACATAACCGGTGTAAGTTGGTGAATTTGATTTTCACTGACCGCTTTTTCACTGGATCTCGGACTGTGGATGATGTGCCTTATGCACTGCATGCTTTAGCTCAGGTACATGTGAAAGGCTCAGTGCCCATGTGCAGAAAAAGGTTCCTTTGTAAAGAAATCCAGGTTATTGCAAAGTCTGAAGGAATCCGCTGGCTTCTCGGTGTTCACCTTAGTGTACCAGCAGCCTATGGATCAATGTCTGCATGGCATCCTGAAGGAAATGCCTCCTCTCCGCTGAGCAGCTTTAAAGAAACAATGTTTCTTGAACTGTGAAGAGCTTCCCAAGGTAAAATGTAATTACAAGTGTTTTGAACCCATCTTTAATGTTTCTTCAAAAGACTTTGAATAAATATAGAATCTTTCATCTAACAAGGTTGATTTTTCTCCTGTAAGAGTTTCAATAAAAGAAATGTCAAAACACTGTAATCTTTCTCCCCTAGTGATGCCTTAATGATGAAAATATAAGCTTAGAATACACACCATATGCTATGAGGGGAGAAGGAAATAATTGTATAAGTGAATGAAACCCCAGAATCAGTGATTGGCACTACAATTTTTTGAATTCTTGATAGAAACAGAGCAGGCATTATAAAATGTTTATCTATTTGTTTATTACAAGCAATATAGCTGATTATATCAAGACCGAATGCCAAAATGAAAATATTAACACAAAACTTTGAAAACATGATGAAAGAAATAGATTTCTTTAAGCTCTGGGAGGGTTTATATGGACAAATGTAAAATGGATGCCACTGGATTGGGGAGATGGCTCAGTGCTAAGGTATTTGCTTTGCAAGTGTAAGGACTGGGTTAGAACGGCCAGAACCTTTGTGAAACCATTTGTCTAATCCTGGAACTCCTATGGAAGGTGAGAGGCAGACACAGAATTCCCAGATGCTCCAGAGTTACCCAGCCTGGCAGACACAGCACTGAGCAACAGGGCACTCTGTCTCAAACAGGGCAAGGTCCAATAACAGGGGTCCACACACACACGCATGTCCATACATACATACACACAGGCATGCACACACACATGCACACATACATGAACATAAGTCTGCACACATGCATGTACATGCATACATACACACATACACAAGCACACGCACATGAACCTGTACACACATACACACATGCATGCACATACATACACACATATACACATATACACACACAAGCATGCACACACATGAGACGCACATGATGATAAATATAAAATATGTTTTGATGTGTTTTGCTCATGAATTCTTACTATTTTGCTTCTTTCCAATGCACAGTTCCTGTGGAAATGAATTCAAAGCTAAGCTTAAGTGGAGACACTACTAGAAAAACGATAATTAACTTTCTAACATAAAATATTATACTGTGTTCAACCTTCTTGAAAAGGTGATAAGTATTAATAATCCTCACCTTCTCTAGTCTGCCTGGTTTAAATGCATAAGATTATAATTATTCTAAAAGAAACTGAAAATCAACAAAATTATATCTTACAATAATAATATCCAAAAAAATATGGCAGAAATAATTCCAGCTCGACCACCAAATAGATGTGTGTACTATACATATTTTATTTAAAAATATAAGTATGGTCTTTTCTCATGAATATTACATATCTTATTATTCTGTAAAGAAAATGTACAATAAAATCCTCCTGCATGATACTATATTTCAGGGTGTAGTGCTAGAAATGAGAGTATTCAGCAGGACCTGGTTGAGAGTAGCTGATTTAATTTTAGGATGCCCAGGACAGTTATTTACAATAAAATCTGTAATATAATTTGCTCCAATATCAATGGAAATTCTGGCCACGATAGAATCTTTATAGAGAAAAAATTCTAAATCTGATGTTAGTAGCAAATATAATTCTCAGTTATTGCTCCTTTGGGAATACAATCCTAGTGGGGAGTCAAGGATGGCATAGGCAGTGTCCTGCCACTAAAGGAAAGAGCTACAAAGAGGAGCTATTTATTGTGTTGAGACCTGGATCCAGGACGGAGCTGCAAGCCCAGAACAGCAGACAAACAAGTAGTGCTGAGATAGGGCGAGTGAGAAGGAAGGGATCAGGGGTGGGCACATGTGCAGAGGAATGGGCTCAGCTCAAATGCAAGACATTGGTCCTAGAGCATCAGGACTTGAGATCACCTAAGAGGAAACCTCCCCACATAGGTGCAACACAAGCTAGTCTCTCTCTCCTTTGCCTCTGTGATATAGTTTCTTCTTTGACCTAGTATTTAGGATACTTGGGAAATTTGTGGACTAACTAACACGTTGTTGTTTTAGTCAGGGTTCACTGGAAAAACAGAACTTATAGAATGAATGAAAAAATATATGGATTTGTTAGAATGCCTTAGAGGCTGTCGCCCAGCTAGTCCAACAATGGCTGTCTACCAACAGGAGGCCTCTAAGACCCAGAAGGTTGTTCAGGATGGATGTCCCAGCTGGTCTTCAATAGGTGCCAGAATCCCAAATTAGACTCTAATGCCTTTGCAAAACTGGATTTCCCACAGAGAGTGCGAGAAAGAACAAGCAGGCAAAGGGCAAGCTTCCTTCTTCCATGTCCTTTCTAAACTCTGCCAGTAGCAGGCGTGGCTCGGACTAAAGATGGATCTTCCCACCTCTAAAGATCTGGATTAAAGGTGGTTCTTCCCACCTCAAGTGATGCAATTAAGAAAAAATCCCTCACAAGTGTCCCAGCCACTTGGGTTTCAGTTAATTTTGGATGTCGAAAAGTTGACAGCCAAGAATAGCCATTACAGATGTTATATAGTAAATATTACACAAATCCTTTCTTTCTCTTTGGGGGGAGGGCAGTTTTACTGAGGTTATGTGTCTGGGGCAGCAAGGACCCTTCATGAACCTGGAAGAAAGAAGGTGATATGCACAGCTGTAAGCAGCCTGCAAAGATGATGTCTGAATTGTAAATCATTGTAAAAGACTTAAAGCCAAACAAATGCTCAGCACCACTGGGACAGTTAAGTCAGCAACTTGTAGAAACAACAGTGTGTTAGCTGCTGTTAAACATTGCACTTAGGAAAAAAAAAAACAGGTCCTCTCCATGAATGGTCCTTGGTTGGGGTATCGTTCTCCTCAGGGTCCCCAGGGCTCAGTTTTGTTTTTTGTTTTGTTTTGTTTTGGTTTTTGTTCTATTGGTCTCCTTTTGGAGCTCCTGTCCCCTCCAGCTCTTTCTATCTCCCCCTTCTTTCATAAAATTCCATGCATTCTGCCCAAAGTTTGGCTGTAAGTCTCAGCTTCTGCTTCGATACCTTGATCAGCAGTGTCTTTCAGAGGCCCTCTGTGGTAGGCTCCTATCCTGCTCCCTGTCTTCTCCTGCTTCCGCTGTCTATTGTGTTTGCCCTTCTGAATGAGGATGGAGCATTTTCCCTAGGGTCTTCCTTGCTACCCCAACCAAGGACCATGCATGGAGAGGACCTAATACCCTGCTCAGATGTAGCCCATAGATTCAGTCTCCAAGTAGGTTTCCTATTAAGGGGAAAATGGGCTGTCTCTAGCATGAACTCAGTGGCAGGCTCTCTGATCACCTCTTGCTGGGTGGTGCAGCCTTGTCAGGCCACAGAGGAAGACAATGCAAACCAATCCTGATGTGACCTGATTGGCTAGGGTCAGATAGAAGGGGAGGAGGTCCTCCCCTATCAGTGGACTGGGAAAGGGGCATAGAGGGAGAAGAGGGAGGGAGGGCAGGATTGGGAGGAGAAGAGGAAGGGGCCTACAGCTGGGGTACAAAGTGAATAAATTGTAATAAATGATAAAAGAAAAAAGAAAAAATTAATAATTTCAAATAATGCTATTCTCAAAAACAAGTCTGGTAAAACAAATGCTTACATGTAATATTATTATCAATACTTTTAAATTACTTGGGGGGATTGTGACATCATACTACATTTGAATTTATTACATTCTTACCACATGAAACATTTGATATAAAATCCAGGATTGCATTGCAAACTTGAAGCAGTAAAAATTTACACTGTACACATTCAAATAAAAACTCTCAGGAAACATTCAAGTATTATTTGCAATTTCATCTTATAATACTGATCTAAAATAAACAAAGAGCTGAGACCAAAAATGAGTGCACAGTTTTCCTTTCCTTATTTAAAAGGTCAAGATATGACATTTTGGGTCTGCATTAAATACACTTAGTACCTCAAGGATAATAATGGGATTCACATAACTGACAATAGCACTTTAATTAAATACTATAGGCCAACATTTTTAAGTAAATAAAACATAATCAAACTTCAGAAGAATTATTTTTACATAGTCTATATAAATTTAATATATAAATTTAGATATGTTTCCATATATGTGTATGTTTCCATATATGTGTGCATATGTGTATTTAAAATAAAAAGTGTTTTTACAAAACTGAAGATAACAATGATGCCCCTAAGAAGCTTTTCTCTGTAGTATAATATAAATTACTTATATACTTATGTGACATGTCCCCAGGATCTGAGGCACTGCCTGGATTCACTCTATGACATGAACTGATTGGCCTGCTCTTTAATCACCTCCCCCTGACGGGGAAGCAGCATTACCAGGCCACAGAAGAAGACAATGCAGCCACTCCTGATGAGACCTAATTGACTGGGATCAGAAGGAAGGAAAAGAAGCCCTCCCCTATCAGTGGACTTGGGATGGGCATGCATGCAGAGGGTGGAGGAAGGGAGGGGTTGGGACGGGAGGAGGGAGGGAACCACAGGGGGGATACAAAGTGAATAAAGTGTAATTAATAAAGAATAAAGAAAAGAAAAAAAGAGCAAAAAAAAAAGGTAGTCATCTGTCATCCTGGTTTATGTATTGGGTGATTTTTCTCTATAGGTATGAGTGAGTGAGTGAGTGAGAGAGAAAGAGAGCGAGAGAGACAGAGAAAGAGAGGCTTATTTTCTTTATGGGTATGAGTAAAGGTGTGTGTATATGTGATTTTCTTTCTAGGTAGGTATGAACAAAGGTGTGTGTGTTCTAAGCATGAAAATGACGTTAGCACAGTAAACCAAACATTTGGTTTTGAGGCCAATACAAATGCCCAAAGCTAAGAGTACATCTGAGTGGTCCGCCATGTCACTAACCCTGCACATACATACCCTGTTCATTGCAGTTTGGTTACCCGTTTTTACGCTGTACTTTTTTATCACAGCTTTTTTGACAGGTGATTACATAAGTAGTAATGTAATCTTGTGTATTTAACTATTTTAAACCAAAGCCCAAACAAAAACTTTCAATTTAATTTTTGGGCTAAGCATAATGTGGATTCATTTCTTCTACCCCTTCTCCATTCTTTCCCTTTTCATTATATTACTTCATAATCACTATTGATAAAACCACCATGAAATAAATATTACTTCATAGAAATGTTCAATGTCCTTAGTCATCAGGGAAATGTAAATCCAAACGACCCTGAGATTCCACCTTACATCCATCAGAATGGCTAAAATCAAAACTTCAAGTTATAATACATGCTGGAGAAGATGTGGAGAAAGGGGAACCCTCCTCCATCGCTGGTGGGAATATAAACTTGTACAACCACTTTGGACATCAATCTGGCACTTTCTCAGACAATTAGGAATAGTGCTACCTCAAGATCCAGCTCTATTCTACTCCTAGGCATATATCCAAAAGATGCTCAAGTATAAACAAGGACATTTGCTCAACCATGTTCGTAGCAGCTTTATTCATAATAGCCAGAATCTGGAAACAACCCAGATGTCCCTCAACTGAGGAATGGATACAGAAATTGTACATTTACACAGTGAAATACTACTCAGCAATTAAAAACAAGGAAATCATTAAATTTGCAGACAAATGGTGGAAACTAGAAAAGATCATCCTGAGTGAGGTATCCCAGAAGCAGAAAGACACACATGGTATATACATTTATAAGTCGATATTAGACATAAAATATCGGATAAACATTCTAAAATCTATACACCTAAAGAAGCTAAGCAAGGAGGACCCTAGAAAAGATGATCAATCCTCATTCAGAAAGGCAAACAGGACAGACATCAGAAGAAGGAGAAAATGGGGAACAGGTCAGGAGCCTACCACAGAGGGCCTCTGAAACACTTTACCCAGCAGGGTATTGAAGCAGATGCTAAGACGCATAGCCAAGCTTTGGGCAGAGTGCAGGGAATCTTATGAAAGAACTGGGAGACAGAAAGACCTGGAGGGAACAGGAGCTCTACAAGGAGAGCAACAGAACCAAAAATTCTGGGCCCAGGGATCTTTTCTGAGACTGATACTCCAACCAAGGGCCATGCACGGTGATAACCTAGAACCCCTGCACAGATGTAGCCCATTGCAGTTCAGTCTCCAAGTGGGTTCCCTGGGGGAACAGGAACTGTCTCTGACATGAACTCAGTGGCTGGCTCTTTGATCACCTCCCCCAAGGGGGGAGCAGCCTTACCAGGCCACAGAGGAAGACAATGCAGCCAGTCTTGATAAGACCTGATAGGCTA
Source organism: Meriones unguiculatus (assembly GCF_030254825.1). NCBI lineage: Eukaryota > Metazoa > Chordata > Mammalia > Rodentia > Muridae > Meriones > Meriones unguiculatus. Next base: position 7,904,786 of record NC_083356.1, read on the forward strand.
GGGTCAGATGGAAGGGGAGGAGGACCTCCCCTCTCAGTGGACTTTGGGAGGGACATGTGTGGAGAAGGGGGGAGGAAGGTGGGATTGGGAGGGGATGAGGGAGAGAGCTACAGCTGGGATACAATGTGAATAAACTGTAATTAATAAAAATATAAATTAAAAAAGAAATGTTACTTCATTAGCTTTATATACTGGACTGAAAAAGGAGATTCCATTTTAGTGTTCAAACCCATATAGCAAACTCAAGTGCCAGGAAACTGATTTTTAATGTAAGAATAAACAAAGAGATACAAAAATTTAGAGGAAGAATCATTGAAAGATTGATAGGAATGGAAACAGGATGCCATAGAGAAAATGCCATTTCTGCTCAATGTTTGGTTGATAACAGATCTTAATAGGCAAGAAACAGAGGGGAAAAGTCATGTAAACAAAGGTACGCATGGTCAAAGCCACCAGAGACAGCACACAGAGTGCTAGTGAATCAGAGTGGATTGTGGGTAAGACACAGCACAGTGCACAGAGATTCCAACTGCAGAAGGAACATTCAATGGAGGCCATAGAGCCCCGGCATGCAGTAGCCCGGAAGAATCTTTGAAAGCACGGAACTTTCTCAGATCATAAATTGGCTGGGTCAGAGCTGTCAATTATCTCCTTTTAAATGCCTCCCTGGGATTTCAGGTTTCCATTTCAGAAGACCTGTTTTCATCTCCTATCCAGGTAAATTATGGTGATGTCTCAGCTTTTCCTTTAATAATGTTGTAAATCTGTTTCAGAGATGAATACCTGAGCTCTGGAGCGCATCCATCAGACATGTCATTCTGCATGAGACTGGGACCTCTCTTCAAACACCCGGGTGTTCCAGGATGAGACGGTAGTGCCAGGCCTTGCGCCACAGTGAGTGTGCCTCTCAGACACGCAGATTTGAACACACATGGATTTCTTGCCTGTTGTACGGATTCTAGCTGTTTGGTAATTCTATTTTCTGGGCACAAAGCCTAAATTAATAAATGAGAAGTGGTATACCCCATACATCTGAATGTAAATCCCCAGAAAATGAGTAACGCCTTTTCAGTGTCAGTTACCTTCTTCGTGGTCATTTGTACAAGCACCAGAATACGTGAGAAAATGCTACTTTCTCATCCTGTTGCTTGTTTCCCAAAATGTTTAACCATTGACTGAATCAGTACTGCTGTACTCTACCACGCAACGATGATATAAAAGACAGGCTTCTTTCGTGAAAGAGAAAAGTAAATGATCTGAACATACAGGCTGGAGCAATAACACAAATGAATGGCGGTCTGGACCCTCCTGCTGTGAGCAGAGATGATGGTGGGCCAGTGCTGACCCTCTCCATCAGCGGGCTGAGATCTCCTGACCTGGGAAAGCATAACGCTCCAGGCTCTAATAAACAAAGTGGTGTTCATACCCGAACTCTAACCCCAGCTCCCACTCTCCCGCCTCGACCCGTAGTGCTCAAGGTGATTAAAAATAACCACTGTTTCTGAGGACTGTCAAGAGTTCTGCACAGAACGCAGTAGATGCAGGGGGCTGGAATTTTCTCAGGCCGTCAAGCATCAGCTCACTGGAGGCTGCTGAATAAATTAAGCCAAAAATATAAACCCTGTTGATGTGTTTGAACTTCTCCGCAAACATTCCTCATTCATATTTAATTGCTCCACCGAGACTGTTATTCTTTGGAGTGGTTCCAGGCATTACTTCCATTCCATTAGTAAGCTCACAGGGTGTCTACTCCTTAACCCAAAATGATTGATCCTATAAATGCCTCTCCACTTTCTGACCCGAACACTAATTGAGTTTGTGTATAGATTAAATGGAAAGCGTGTTTTTAGAAAAGTTTCTACATACGTTGCTGTCACTTAAATTCCTTGTTAACAGAGGAAGAAATGGCACATCAAAATGATGGCGCTCAATGTCTTCTGTGAATTGGCTTTTAAAAACATGGTGTGAAGCAAACTAAGATACAGAGCGGGGGTGGGGGAGCATCTAAAATAGATTTTTCAAAACAAAATCAGACAGTCTCATTTAAAGAAAGAACAAACGCTGGTGGCTATGATAATGTCTGTTCCTGCAGATTCTAGTTCTTGCCCCAAATGCATTTCACTGCAAACACATACAAAATCCTTGTATTCTATTGAAGAAATCAAAAATCGAGAATGCTCTATTTTTATGCTCTATTTGGGACTTACTGTGGCCTGAAAGTGAAGCGGCCCCGATGGCTCGTGTTGCATTTGGATACTTGGTCTTCAGCTGGTGGCTGTCTGGAAGGCTATGGAACCTCTAGGAGCCAGAGATTTTGAAATGGGATGCTGGGACAGGCCTTTGGGTTTTACAGGCTGGTCTCCATTCCTGCCCGCCTTCTGCTTCCAGACTGTGGACAGAATGCAATCAGCAACCTCATCCTCCTGCAGCCAGGCCTCCTCTGCCAAGATGAACTGCCCCTCAAAATAAACCCTCTTCCTGTACGTTGCTCCTTGTCAGGTATTTGGTCACAGGAACAGAAAAAAATATGTCTAATGTAGGAGGAACAGCTACATGTTTCTTCAAATCTTTTACAAACAGACCTAAAAATTTTGATGTGTGCATTTTAACAAAGGGTCCTGTCATCATCCATAATTCATCAACATATGATATATTTAAATAATGTTTATGAAGTTTTACTTGGCTTGAGATTATGAGCTAAGGATCTTGACATGTATTCAATTCTTTTTTTTTTCTACAGACTGTAATCAAATAATTTTTTTTTAAATTTCTAGCCTAATTAAGATGAGTAAAAGCAGTTCACTTTGGCAGAGTGCAGGGAATCTTATGAAAGAAGGAGGAGATAGAAAGACCTGGAGGGGACAGGAGCTCCACAAGGGGAGCAACAGAATCAAAAAATCTGGGCCCAGACATCTTTTCTGAGACTGATACCCTAACCACGGACCATTCATGGAGATAACCTAGACCCCTGTTGGAGGTAGCCCATAGCTCTTTGTCCAAGTGGGTTCCCTAGTAAAAGATACAGGGGCTGTCTCTGACATGAATTCAGTGCCTGGCTCTTTGATCACCTCTCCCTGGGGGGGAGCAGGCTTAACAGGCCATAGAGGAAGACAATGCAGCCACTCCCGATGAGACCTGAGAGGCTAGGGTCAGAAGGAAGGGGAGGAAGACCTTCCCTATCAGTGGACTGGGGGAGGGGCATGGGAGGAGAAGGGAAAGGGAGGGTGAGGTTGGGAAAGGAGGAGGGAGGGGTCTACAGCTGGGATACAAAGTGAATAAATTGTAATAAATTAACAAAAGCACTTTCTACCAGTTATGCTTACAATAAAAGTTCTGATGATTTATACATGGGATTATATTAACAATGTACATGGGGACCCAGCATATTCTTTCTAGACAGTTGTCTTAGTTAGGGTTTCTGTGGCTGTGAAAAAACAGCATGACCAAGCCAACTCTTATAAAGGAAAACATTTAATTGGGGCTGGCTTAGAGGTCAGAGATTTAATCCGTTATTGTCATGGCAGGAAGTGTGGCAACATGCAGGCAGACATGGTGCCAGAGAAGGAGCCAAGAATTCTACATCCTTATCACCAGGCAGCGTGCAGAAAGGAAAACACTGGGCCTGATTTGAACATCTGAAACCTCAAAGCCCTCCCTAGTGACACGTTTCCTCCAACAAGGCCACACCTACTCCAACAGTGACATATCTCCTAGGACAGATTCTATTTGGAGCCATTTTCATTCAAAGCACCACACCAGCCATCCCTATTTTAAAGCCAAGTGAGTCTTGAATTAATAGTGTTCTATAGTTTGATCTGATTACCCTAAACCTATTTGATACATAGTTGACATACTATCTACATTTCTTTTACTATACCAACCAGTGTTCTTGGCAATGCATTTAAGTTGCCGCACAAATTATTTTTCCTTAAGAAAGTAATATGAAGAAATATGCACTACATCAGGGGATGGGGCTGCGAAGGCGACTGAGGTAAGTACAATGCTGTGTGGGATCTCCATGTAAAAAGCTGAGTGTAGCAATAGGCTCCTGAAACCCTGGAGCTCATGGTTGGGTGTTGGAGAAAACAGAGATAGCTGGGGTTTTTCTGGCTGACAGTCTGGCAAAAAGAGAGAAAGCTCCAAACTTAGTAAGACAAGGTAAGGCAGTGGTTCTCAACCTGTGGGTCGCAGCCCATGAGACGTTGACTGACCCTTTTACAAGGGTTGCTTGAGACCATGGGAAAACACAGACATTTACATTATCATTCACAACAGTAGCAAAATTACAGTTATAAAGTAGCAACAAAACGATCTTATGGTTGGGGGTCAACACAACATGAGGAAATATTAAAGGTTGCAGCATTAGGAATGTTGAGAACCACTGGTCTGTGAGATAAAAGCAGTGAGAGAGGAGGACACTGGGCAACTTCCTGTGTCTTCTAAACATACACATACATACAGCTGCACACACACATATGCACCATACAGTATGCAGAAAGAGAAAAAAAACTGTATCCAAATGGGATAAGAAGTACCATTTTTCTGTCTAATGCTTGCATAGTCTGCTATATCTAAAGATTTCACAAACAAACAAAAACCCTGTCAGAATAAATAAATTCAGCAAAGATGTAAAAGATTAAAGCAAAATACTGTAATATAATCATATACTAAAACAAGAATTAGGGAAACAGTCCCATTTAATAATAACATTAAAATATTAGAATGTAAATTTAACAAGGGTAGCAAAAGAGGTGTATAATAAAAATCTCTAAGGCGTTGATGAAAGAAAGTAAACACAAAATTAATGAAAAGATGCTGCAGGTTCACGGAGCAGCTGGAAGGGTCATGCTAACTGACTTGAAGACGTTCTGCAAAGCTGGAATAAACAAAGCCACATTGCATTGGTATTAAAGCAATGATCTGAAATACCATGTCTGGACCCCATGATTAACAAATGTTCAGAAATATTACACCTCGAAGGAAATCCAGAATTCAAAAACACCAAGAAACGTCAGCAATGATGTAATTTAAAACACACAATGCTACCTTACAATATGCAAAGGCCTCACAATGTGAAAAGACAGATTAATGCAGTTTTCCTTGATAATTGACTCAATTTGAGTGTCATGTGTACAGTAGATTAGACGTGAAATCCCTCCCACAAGCTCATGCTTTGAATACTCGGTCTCCAGAGGGTGGTGTTAACTGGGAGATGTTAGGAATTTGGGGTGATATGACTTACTGTGGAGAAGCAGGACATAGAGTTGGGTCCTGGTGTGGCTCTCTGCTTCCTGGTGAGCTATGACGTCAACATCTCCCCTCTACCACATGTTCCTGACACAGAGGTCCAGAAAGTATGAAGTAAATCTTCCAAAACCATGAACCAAAGTAAATCTTCCTCACCCCCTTCGTTTGTTGATGTCAGGTATTCAGTCAGTGACCAGAAAAACTAATGCAACGTATCTTCAAAATCATCAAAAGCAACAAAACAAAGTCTAAAGTAGATTTGGGTAAAATTCAAAGAAACAGTGTCTAGCACAAATGATGGTGTTGTTCAAAAATAACTGACTACATGACATTTCCTGTGATCCATACCTCTGCCAGGGCAGATGAACTGACAGTTTTATAATATAGCAGAAAACACATGAACTTTTCAGCAGAGCCCAGAGATGAGTGAAAAAAGTTTTGTCTTTAGATCATTAGGACCACTAGTGAAAACACATTTGAACTTTCACATCCGTGTCTGTATAAAATATTGGCATCTAGAAAGAGTGAGTTCACTGCAGAAGACCCGCACAAGATCAAGCCAAAACTCCAGCACAGAAGGGTTAGGTGATCTCCCTCCTCTGTAAGGAGGAGCTGTTGACATAGGTGGGTACTGCATGAGGGATGGTCTTTCTCTTCTGAGGATATGGGCCCTGGTGGTTTTCCCTGGTCAAGCAGATGGTCCCACACTCATGCACAAATGGTCAGTCTAGCTGCACCTACTGAGTTATCAAAATAAAGACATGAAGTTGAGTGTTGGGTGTTGGGAGGGATATGGGGAGGTGGAGGGAGGAAATAGGGAGTGGATATGATCATATTTCATCTTCTCAAGAAAAACATGTTCAGATTTTTAAAAAAGAAAGGAGAGCACATTGATCCTGTACATAATATCAGATATCAGATGGTTCACTTGCATTTAATGTTTTCACATTTCTTCATAATAAATGATGCAAAAATTTAATGTAGCATATTTCTTGCTTCATTCTCTTTTCTCCTCTCTTTCCTTTACTCTGCCTTTCATATAATTTTTGTACTTTTATATTTTCCACTGTTCCAAACAATTTTAAACCCAAATACATTTTGATCATATACCTTCCCTTCCCCAAGTCCCCCCAGACCACCTTCCCCCTCCTTCTTAGCAACCCCAGGTACCTTCTCAAAAAACAAACAAAAATCCAACATAACAAGAAACACCCCCACACTAAGAAAACAAAATAAAACACCACCAAAGACAGAAAACAAATAAAAGAAAACCCTACCAAACTGTAACCAAACTAAAGCACACACACACACACACACACACAAAACAAAAACAAAAACAAAAACAAAACAAAACAAAACAAAAAAAAAACTATGGAGTCCATTATATGTTGGTCAACAATTCCTGGACATGAGGCCTATCCTGAGTGGCTGACATGCCCAGTTTCACTCTATGGAAGAAAACTGACTTTCTCTCTCTTACAGCTCATAAAAGTGACAGCTCAGTTGTCAACCTTCACCCTAGTAGCTAGGCTTTCATCTATCTATCCATTCATTCACTCATTTTTTAAAAAGATATAATAAGATTTTTAAAAACTAACACATAGAAGCTGGACAAGATATTCCTGGTTGTGGTAGCACATACCTTTAATCCCAGAACTTGATAAGTAGAGGCAGGTAGATTCTGAGTTCTAATCTAGCCTGGTCTACAGAGTGAATTCCAAGACAGCCAGGGTTCCACAAAGAAACCCTGTCTCAAAACACACACATACACAAAAACAAACAGACAAAAAAAGAAGCTGGACAAAATAAACAGAAGGAAAAAGAGCCCAAGGGTAGGCACACGAATTAGAGACCCACTTGTTCACACACTCACAGGTCCTATAACATTCACACAGAGGGCCTGGTGCAGACCCATGCAGGCCTGTGTTTGCACATCGTGTTGATTCAGAGAGCCTTGTTTTCTTGGTGTCCTCCATCCCCTCTGGCTCCCACACTGAGTGTTTCTACCTCCTCTTCTGCAGGGGTTCCCGATGCCCCAAAAGGAGGGGTTTGGAGACATCCCATTTAGAGCTGAATGCTTCAAGGTCTCTCACTCTGCCCAATTTTTATAAAGTGAATGTTTACTATTATGTATAATTGTATTGACAAAAAATCAGTTTGAAAGCTACTCTTCTTACAAGCTCATATTCTCCACACAGCTCACAGTCTTCACCCTCTTGCCTATGTAATCCTCTTTCAAGTCTTCTCATACATGCTTAGATGCAAAACATACTGCAGTTTCCCCTTATTTGTGATATAGTCACAATCATTTTAGTGACAGTAGAACTAAATGGGTTTCATCAATAGATTCAAAGCCATGGCCAACTATGGAAGAATTATTTTCATGATAGGTTTTGCTCAACATTCTATATTAAAAAAAATATCTTACATTCAAAAACTCTTCACAAAGCAATGTTCAATACAGATCTCAAGATATTATTTTTCTATTTACTATGTTTTTATTCCATAAAGAAAAATATTCATACACATAGAAACATCTTAACATATTTCCAATTTATACTATTTCATCTGTAGCTTTGCATTCTAGGACAACCATTCATTGCTTTGATGCTTATTAGTTTAATTCCTGTCAGATGTTATGACTTGCATTGGATATTGATAATTGAATAATCAAAGTAGCTGTAGTCCCTTTATCTAAGAACTTTGCAGACTATTAGGAAGTACATAAACAAATGTAAATTGTAGTGCAAAAGTGTGCAGTAATAGTATCTGATAGTCTATGCAACAAGGACTACTTGAATGATATTTGGCACCTTAGGAAGACTCTACAAAGGAACTCATGCCTTAAAGAATAAGAAAACTGTTGCAGAAGTACATTCCAGGAAGACACAGCTTGAGCCAGTAGTTTCATATATGGTGAACCACAAAACTTAAACTATTATAATATGGTCCTACTCTGAAAAAACAGGGGTCACTTTCAAAAGATCAAATCCCACAGCCCAAATGCCTCCCTGCAGCTTTTTGAGACAGAGTCTCAAATTGTCTGTGCTATATTCTAACAGCACCCTCTGCTTTGTGTCCCTAACTAGCATCTGGTTTCTCCAAGCTCTTTGTCACTTCTGCTATGCCAAACTAAAGTTTTATGTGATATAAAACTTCCTGCCACCCCAAAAGATAATAAAGTTAAGCCAGACATGGTGGCACACACCTGTAATCGCAGTAGAGGCAGGGGAGACAGAGGCAGGTGGATCTCCGTGAGTTCAAGGCCAGCCTGGTCTACAAAGTGAGTCCAGGATAGCCAAGGCTACACAAAGAAAAAGCAATGTATATGTATGTGTATGTTATGTATATGTGTATATGTATATGTATGTCTGGGAAAACGAATATATATGAATATATATATATATAGTTAGATCTTCCCTTTATTCTAGAGATTGTTCTGGTTATTATTCAGGCATATTTGCACAGGTAGATGTTCTGAGAAGGGTGATCTCTGAATAGGCCCTTCTGGCCTCACTCCACCAATCCTCTCATGGTGGCACTCTCCCTTCCTCTCCCCTCTCTTTTTCTTTCTGTGTCTCTCTCTTCTCCCTCCCTCCCCATTTCCTCTCTGTCCTACTCTCATTCTTAATGAATCCCATCTCTAGGTTTTAAGGGTAAGCCTCTTCTTGGCCTCTAGGACTCTATCATGTTTAATATATATATCAAACATATATATATATATATATATATATATATATATAGTTTCTGTGTAATTCTTTTTTTTCCCAACAAAAGACTCAACCATGGCCTCAAGGGCCTTTATCCTAAAAACCTACATATTTTGAGGAAAATAATGCATTAGTTCCCTTTCTGAACTTGCTGCTTTTGTTTTGACATTAAAATAAGAACACATATTTCTTGAAAAAACTAAAAACCCTGGAAAATAAAAGATAGTATTATTAAAAGGCATCACATCAAATAGCTAATAAGGCAAGTGAGAATTACTGAGATAAACCGTATAAAAATGGGGTATTCCAGAGACACTAGGCTTATCACCAGACCTGTCTTTGATTGGCGGAGGTCTTTAATTCTCAGTTGGACAACCTTGGAAAGCTCAATATTCAAAACAAAAGCCAGCGATTCCAAGAGATGGCTCTGGGCCATCAGTCTAGCAGGGAGCCAGAGCATTAAGGGCCACAACCCTAGGACAAGGCAAGCTATAACAAAGCAGGCTGGGTGAATTCTTAGCTAGGCGGACTTCCTTGGCTCAGGCTTTGACCTGGAATTAAGGAGATGCAGTGCAATGAAAGAGGAAGATATCATAATATGCCCCAAATTTGTCCTGTAAAGTGTTTTCCAAAGTGTGCCTGTGATAGTTGGCTACCTAATGAACCAACGCATTGACCCTGACAACCACTGGAAGCTACAGAAACATTCACTCAAAATGTCTAATTATTATCATCATTACCAAATTTTGACGACTGGAAAATATGCTTAATATGTCACATGAAATGAACTTGAACTATGGATTTTCATAAAGGAACTAAATAAATCTTTTTTTAAAATGGTATACAAGCTCATAAAACAAAACAGAAATGTTTAATAGTAGCAAGACTTAAGGGAGAACTTGTTAAGAACACAAGAAATGGAGGGGAAAGAGAAAGATGGAAGAGAAAATAAACAACTGAAGAGGATTTGGTAGGACCCTGGGTAAGATGCTCAATCCTCACTCAGAAAGGCAAACAGGACAGACATTAGACGAGTCAGAAAACAGGGATCAGGACAGGAGCCACCACAGAGGGCCTCTGAAAGACTCTACCCAGCAAGGTATCAAAGCAGATGCTGAGAATCATAGCAAAGCTTTGGGCAGAGTGCAGGGAATCTTATGAAAGAACTGGGAGATGAAAAAGCTGGAGGGGACAGGACCTCTACAAGGAGGGCAACAGTACCAAAATATCTGGGCACAGGTGTCTTTTCTGAGACTAATTCTCCAACCAAGGACCATGCAGGCAGATAACCTAGAACCCCTGCTCAGATGTAGACCATGGCAGCTCAGTGTCCAAGTAGGTGGCCTAGTAATGGAAACAGGGACTGTCTCTGACATGAACTCCATGGCTGGCTCTTTGATCACCTCTCTCTGAGTGGGGAGTAGCCTTACCAGGCCACAGAGGAAGACAATGCAGCCACTCCTGATGAGACCTGATAGGCTAGGGTCAGATGGAAGGGGAGGAGGACTTCCCCTATCAGTGGACCTCCCCTATAAATTGGGAAGGGGCATGGGAGGAGAAGAGGGAAGAAGGGTAGAATTAGGAGGGGAGGAGGGAGGGGGCTACAGCTGGGATACAAAGTGAATAAACTGTAATTAATAAATTAAAAAAATGAAAAAAAAGGTTGCTGGTTTCTTCTCTTCCACCGCTTCTAGTATCTATCCTGTTTGGCATTCTGAATGAAATTTAAGCATCTTCCCTAGCATCCTTCTTGTTGTTTAGCTTCTTTAGGTCTGTAGATGGTTATCCTATATTATATGGCTAATATCCTTAAAAGTGAGTATATACTATACCTGTCTTTCTGTTTCTGTGTTATCCACTAAGGATGATCTCTTCTAGTTCCATCCATTTGCCTGAAAATTTCATGATTTTCTTGTTTTCAATAGCTGAGTATTCCACTGAATAGATGCACTACACTTTCTGTATCCATTCCTCCTTTGAGGGACATCTAGGTTATTTCTGGATTTGGGCTATTACAAATAAGGCTGATATGAACATAGTTGAGCAAATGTCTTTATTGAATGATGGCACATCTTTTGGGTATATGCCCAGGAGTGGTATAGCTAGATCTTGAGGTAGTGCTTTTCCCAAAATGTGCCAGATTGATTTCCAAAGTGGTTTAACACCCACCAGCAATGGAGGAAGGTTCTCCTTTCTCCACATCCTCTCCAGCATCTGTTGGAGCCTACTATAGGCTCCAATGATTCACCCAACAGGGGATTGAAGCAGATGTTGAAACCCACAGCCAATCTTTGGGCAGAGCACAGGAAGGAAGAAAAGGGTGGGAATAGAGGGACTTGGGGGAAACTGAAGCCCCAAAAGGAGACCAACAAAACTAAAAGATCTGAGCCCAGGGGTTCCTGCAGAGACTGATTCACCAAGGGTGGACCATGCATGGAGAGGACCTACACCCCCTGCTCAGATGTTGCCTATTGGCATTTCAGTCTCCGTGTGGGTCTCTAGTGAGGGGAGCAGGGGTTGGCTCTATCATGAACTCAGTTGACTGCTCTTTGATCAATCTCTCCTGATGATGCAGCCTTGCCAGGCCACAGAGGAAGATGATCCAGACAGTCCTGATGAGACTTAACAAGCTACAGGCAGATGGCAATGGTGGAGAATCCCCCCCTTTCAGTGGACTAGGGGCAGGGAATGAGGGCAAGAGGAAGGAAGGGTGGGACTAGGGGAGTTGAGGGAGGGGGCTTCAATCTGGATATATAATGAATAAATTGTGAAGAAAAAAACAAAAATACAAAAAAAAGAGGTGCTGGGATCATGTTGCTTAACAGCAAGAGAAACTGAAACTAAGACACACATCTAAGGATATCATAGCAAAAGAGAAGAATGAAACAGATGGGTCACCAAGAGCAGCTACATGGGGAAGAACCTAGTACCTCCAACTATCAGTGAGCTTAGCATAAAGAAAGGTTCCAAAAAGTAGAGAAAGGGCACACTTAAGATGATGTTTTCCAATCAAGAGTGTCCATCAAGATTGTGGTGACAAGAAGCCATTTTCAAAGAAACAAGTGGGGAAGTGTACAATCAAGAGACTTACACTTAAAGAAATTATTTACTTCAGGGAGAAGTCAGGATAGACAATGGTCCTGGGTGGAAGCAAAAATAAAAGACATTTTATTACTAGTAAGCCCGAGTAAGTACATATTTTAAAATTCTCAGAGTAACATTAAAATAATTGAAGCTGCGGTTATTATTTTTATAATGGTAGGAGAAAAAAAATGAAATTAAGAAAAATCACTGACCCAACCAAAAAGAGCCTGGAAAGACAGGAGTAAATCCACAGGCTAGCTTCAATACAGGCATACCAGCACTTGGAATAACTGTGCACAATCTAAACATGTCAGTCAAAAGAAAAAGTTTCCGGATTATTTCTAAAACTCAAGTGTCAGTGTATAAACCTAGATGTCATAGAATATATATGTCCATGCTGATGGGTTCTAAGTGGCTGAAAGCAGAAGAACAGACGGAAAGATATCCGTGAATAACGTTAGACGTGCGCCGTGCAATGTTTCCATGGCTGAAGCATGGGGCTGGGGCAGCGGATCCACAGAGCAGGATGACTATCCAGATCAGCCATACTGGCAAACTCTGGGTCTGAATGAGAGGCACTGCCTCAAGGAACAAGGTAGAAAAGTAGTGGAGGACAACCTCCCACCAACCTCTGCTCTCCGAATACGTGCAAATATTTGTAACACAAACGTGGGCAATGTTTGTGAACAAAATACACATGAAAAGTATTGGGGAAAGTAGGGTTTAAGGTAAAATGTGGTACCCAAAATAATCACCTCAAAGTGACATAAGTTTAATAACTTTTAAACTGTATGTGCAAGTTAATATGTCTCCTAAATCATAAAACAAAATTGAAAACAGTAAGAAGAAATAGGCCTCCTCTGACTGGCTGTTGTAGTTCAGAAGAAAAAAACAAATGGACCAGAAGTAGCAAAAAGGCCCACAGGGAAGCAGGAAAGAATTTACAGTCATGGGAAGGACTTTCAGAAAGGGCTGAGGTATCAGAAGTGCAGGCAATGAGAAAAAAGTGAAGCCAAAGTGACCTACAGTGCAGAGCTGGGCAGAGGGAAAGCTGAAGGAGAGGGAGGGGAAGGAGAAGGAGAGAGAAGAGGGGAAGAGAAGAGAGGGATCAAGAGTGGGAGAGAGGAGGGGGAGAGGAAATCATGAGCTCTCCTTGGGACTGTAAGTTTTGGATTCTCTGGGCCTTTCAAGATGAAGTACCTGGTAAATAAATGAGGCTTCTTACTCACCCTTGTACTGAGTGCCTGCTGGCCTCAGAATGGACAATTCAGTGTAGAGAGCACACTCCTATACACGCCTATGAATCTTCGTGTGTCTACATGTAAAAGCCAGGCTGAAGATCAAAAATCCCCATTTCACGGTTTTTTGAAATACAAAAGCTCTTAGTGAACAGAAGTGAATAGTTCAATAAAAGCATCGCATGTAACTTAAGTAAGCTGGACAAATAGCAAACTAAAGGAAGAACAGGGTGACACAATTTTTAGGCCTCTGTAACAATCAATCTCTTCTCAAAAGTAGGGGATGGAAACTAACCTTACTGAAAAACAACTCCAGTTCCTGAGCTGATGGCATGATACAGCATACAAACGCTTGCTTAGGTCATACCGGCTGGACACAGACAGCCTGCTGTGAAGTGAGATGACAGTGCGCTGTCAGATAGCACACAGGTACGTGCTGTTGGCACATATATGGTGACTGTAACTGCAGAGTTAAGGCAGATCCTGGAAGTGATCAAAGGGGGATTCATATGGTGGGTGGCTATTTTGTTTACAGTATTTTATAAGTAAATTCCACTGGCTGTATTTATGCTGATGGAGGCTCTCAAGTAAGTGCATTAGTAGTAGAACTACCATTTCTCCCCAAAGCCTCTACATGTAATCTACAATAATTTTTCTTCCAATATAGTTAGAGCTAACACTTGTTAAGCGTTATGGCTTAATCACGGCTCCCAGGGGATGCCTTAAAGCATGGAACTCGTGAAAACATGGCTATATACATCATTGACAGCTTTACAAGGATGCAGATGTAAGGGAATCCAGAAACAGGCTCTAGAAGAGTGAACAAAACGAAACCAAAGAAAACCTAGAAGTGAGTTGCTCCCAAATCCCAGTGTGACTTGAGCTGTCTGGTATGGTCACCTGGGATCCATGGGCACATGGCCCTCTCTGGAACCCAAGAAGCCTGTGAGGTATTTTTTTAATCAGTGATTGATGTGAGAGGGCTCAGCTATGGTGCTTAGTACCACTCCTGGGATGGTGGTCCTGGGTTCCGTAAGAAATCAGGCTGAGCAAGCCATGAGGAGCAAACCAGTAAGCAGCACCCCTCAGTGACCTCTGCATCTCCTCCTGCCCCAGGTTCCTGCTGTCCGATTTCCTACTCTGACTTCTTTTGAAAGATGTGGAAGCATAAGCGAAATAAACCCTTTTCTCCCCAAGCTGCCGTTGTTCATGGTTGTTCATCAGCTCTGGTAACGCTAACTGAGACACATATTGGCCATTTCTATTCGCAGATCATGTCAAGCTGCCCTTACTAATGGTCTCTGCGGGGCCTGCTTTATTCTAGACCTTCACCTGCCTGGTCCCCTGCTCATGCTGTTCTCTGCTTAACTGTCTATGGAAATGTGCCTGAAGATCTACTTTGAAGCAGCCCTAATTGGATGCCATCCTCTCCTTTATGGCATTAACTACCATAAGATTGAAGTCTGGCAGGTATCCATCTATTTATGTCTGCATAAACCCACAAAATGTAAATGTGGGTTCTGACAGCACACCTGTTTGGACCTAAAATACTGACTGACTGACATATACCAGGAAATAATTATTTGTCAAATAAATAAATAAATACATAAATAAGCCCTTTATGTGAGAAATGTGAGCAAATCCTGACAGCTTTCTTTCCAGTGTTTATTTCAACTCTTCTCTCTGTAATCTATGTCACCATGACCTCTCTCAAGGCTGGCTGCAGTATCTTCTTAATTGGTGTCCTTGCTTTTCCCTCAGCATCCAGAGAAATCTCTAAACATGGAAATGAAATCACCCCATGCTTCCATTGAGAACTACCCATTGCTTCCCACAGCTCTTAAAAGAAAGGGTGGGCATGAAAGACGATACAGCCTCCACCTGCTACCAACCCTATCACATTTCTGCCTAACCCCTGTGCCTCTTCCCCACCAAGTAAATGTTTCGGCTCCTGTGTATTTAACTTGAAAATACTCTGGAGCACATAAACCACTCCAAGAATATTTATTGGTCACTTGCTGTGCGGTAGGGAGTCTTCAGGACCTGGGAACAAGCAAATGCCCAAGCATGCTTACCACCTCTGAGGAGATTAGCATTAAATAATTAAAATGCAACAGAAGATACTCTCCTTCCTTCCTTCCTTCCTTCCTTCCTTCCTTCCTTCCTTCCTTCCTTCCTTCCTTCCTTCCCTCCCTCCCTCCCTCCCTCCCTCCCTCCCTCTTTCTTTCTTTCTTTCTTTCTTTCTTTCTTTCTTTCTTTCTTTCTTTCTTTCTTTCTTTCTTTCTTTCATCATTGTTGTTTGAGACAGGGTTTCTCTGTGTAGCCTTGGCTGTCCTGGACTCACTTTGTAGACCAGGCTGGCCTCGAACTCACAGCGACCTGCCTGCCTCTGCCTCCCTGAGTGCTGGCAGGCACCACCATGCCCAGCTAACATTAGACACTGAGAGGGGAAACCGGTGTTAGAAAGCAAGGGTGCTGGGTCCACTGGTCCTGCTAGGGAACTATGCTCAAAGAAGCATCTCTGTATTGGAAAGTGCCACGAGAATGCAGATTAGGCAATAATAGTAATCTCTGAAGTTAGAAGTATAAGACATTCTCTCTAACATCTTCTTTGCCTTAATACATAATTATGTGCAAAGAGCTGTTTGACGACACTGAATTCCCAGCCGCCGATCGCATCTTATTCAAGCTTGCAAATATTTCTAAAAATCTAATATCCATTTTCATGCTCTCGTAAGTGTAATAGACTAAACAAGACCGAATCTTTTCTTTCATGACTTCAAATGATAACGTGACCGAGGGTCATGTTACTGCAAGTCAAGTTATGCTGTGAGTTGTAATGCAAATGTTGAATAAGTGGGAGGCTGACCATAACATGTAATGGGCCAAAGGCACCCTGGTCTTAGAAATTGCCTCTAAAAAAATCAATACTATACAGCTGGTTTTGAATTATTTGATTTTTATTAAGAAGAAAGAGAAAGAATGCTAATTGCTTGAGGACCGGGGCTAGAGGGTTAGGTTTTTATTGTGTTTTTCTTACAGGCAGCTGCTACTATGCTACAGCTGCTGTAACAAGGTGCCAGACACTGACCACAACAGAACCTGATTTTCTCTCAGCTCTGGAGGCTTGCAGTCCAGAATTGGGGTACTGGCAGAGTGAGTTGCTTCTGGGGCCTCCTCTAGGCTGCAGGTAGCTGGCTTGTCTCTTACCTTCTTTCTACATGACGTTTGCTTTGCAATCTCCCCTTCTTGTAAGGATAGCAGCCACACTGGATGAGGGACCCCTATAGTGACATCATTTTAACTTGATCAGCTCCTTAACATCCTTAACATCCGAGTTTCAAATCGGTCACACTCTGAAGCACTTCATGTTAGGGTCAGCATATTGGGAGGAACAACACATACACGCAAAACAATGTAAGCCAAAGTGAGTTAAATATCATAAATGTTATATGAAAATAGGTATATAGTATATACAGAGAGATAGAGATAGATAGATAGATAGATAGATAGATAGATAGATAGATAGATAGATAGATAAGAGAGAGAGGATGAGGAGAATCAATGATACTGAGCCCAGAGGATCTGTTCATCCATATTATACTTTAAGAAAGACACATACCCATGTGTCCCCTGGTAATGCTTCAGTCAATTATATACTATATACAAGATGAGGTTTTCACAACACAGCACCTAGTGACATCACAGTCCTCTCCTAATTTGTGTAATGATGCTATAATGTCCACATGTTAATGAAAGGACACTAGGACACTGTGTGTGTTGATGAAGCCAAATAAATATGCATTTCTCAAAAAGTGACTTTATCCTTACATGACATATATATAATGGCATAACCATAATTAATTCCAGCTTCATGTTCTTTAAAGGGCATTTTCTATAGTGTTGATCTCCAGACCCCCATCTCATTATTATCTAGACTGACCCTTCTAAGACTGAAGCCACAGACATAGAGAAGACATTCCTGATGCCTGAGCAGAAACAGGCACAATGAACACATTTCTGAGCACATCCTGGCAGCCATTTTGCCTGTCCTGGGTTTACTCTGGGTCCCCTAATAAAAGGAAATACACTTTTCTCATGAAGAAACCCTTCTACTTTTCCTCTTATTACATATTTAGAATAGTGTGTAATGGTAAAGCATTTTACTGTATTAGGTAAACTGAACAGATAACAATAAAGCATTGGGCTTTTAAAAAAAGTATTATCATATACTTAATGCACCCAGCAGACAGTCTCAAATACATCTGTCCCTTCCATCCCTCCTGTCTGCCAGTCTTAGCTAAAGACTGGCTTCCCTGACATATTCTGCAGGTTAGCATGAATACACTGTGAGCAAAGATGCTATTTCCAGTTCACAGAAAGGACACAGCATGTCATGGTATGGTCAATGATAAAGGTATTTATATACTGAAATTCCTTTCATAAAAGTGAGTAATGAATATCTCCATAAATTTAAGCACAAAATTATAATTCTGTATGTGGTTTTAAAAATTATATGCATAAGCATTTTACACTAAAATGAAAAATCAGTTCATTTTCTTAATAAGGAAAGACAAATTAAATTGTTCTTGATGATTTCAACCTTGGCAACATTCTGTTTTTCTAATTCCAGAAACACTATTTTTGCAATGCAACTGGAGCGGTTCAGGTGAGTGCCAACTACATCTTAATGTAGCTTTGTGGCAGTTTTCTGGCCTGTCATTTTCTCTCTGTGACACTAAACTTCGTTTCATTAAGCACCATGCTATGATGTGACGTACTGCAAGAAAATCCCAGCCCGCTGCAGTTCAGATGTGTGAGGCGAGACCTATAATGTTATGTCCCGTCTAGATCGGATAAAATATGTAAAGTGTTTTTCTGCAACACAATCTGTTGCTCCAAGTTACCACAAGACAGAGGAGAATTAAAACACAGAGAAAACGCAGCACTCAGTGTTTCCTTTGTTCCAGGGCTGTTCATGGTGCTACAGCTTCCCCTTGGAGGAGGAATGAGTCTTTCAATCCAGTCCCATGAAATCAGGACAGAAGGGATGGTGCGTAGAAGCCCCTGTTGCAAATGGTTGCTTTATTCTACGCTTTCAGAATCAACTTTGGGGACTCTGAGGGGAACACTAAGGAAGACTGGAGCAAAGCTGTGGTGGTTTCTAAAATTCTACATTTATCTTACAATATCTGCCACACATGCTGATGTACCGCAACAGCTGTCCTTGCTTCTCAGGTAGTCTAGCTACCCGCAGGGGCAGTCATCATCAAGGCTACCTTGCAGACAAAGGGGAGGGGTACGATAACACAGAACCAAGCCCCTGTGGCTTCTGGACGCTCCTTCCTATGCTTTCCACTCCTGACATACTGCCCAAAGACACTTCCTTTTCATCATTTAGATCAATACATCATTTAAGAAAATCCATCATTCCTGGATCTCCTTCATTCTACACCAGGCACAGATCAATGTGCAGAGGACTTACCAACCAAGAGAGTTGGCATGAATGGAACATGAATGTGTTTTAAAGAGTATGTACTTTGTGGGTCTTAAGCAGGTTGGCAGCTACCTGAAGCATATAAAATTTAAGCTTAGTACACAGTGGCAAAGATTTAAAAGTGGCCCTTTGTGTGGTAGGAGAGTGAATCTATACCCTTACCCACAGCAAGCAGGAGCTCTACCACGCAGCCATTCCCACATCCCTCCTTTTATTTTTTATGTTATGATAGGACCTTCTAAGTTCCCAGGGAAGGCACCGAACCTATGATCCTACAGCCCCCGCTCCCCTGTAGCTGTGATTACAGAGCTGCTGTAGCTAAGCAAACTGAAAGAAGAGTCGTGAAAGGCCAATTGTTGAAGCTATGGTGAAGATTATGAAGTATCCAATGTAGGTTGGAGTGATTACGTGTCTGAACGGAGGTGAGTACAGGCTCATGTGGGTAAGAGTGTGTGTGTTTGAACATGTGCACAGAAGAGTATTAAAGTAGGACCAGTGAATGAAGACCAAGTTGACCCACTCTTCATAAATGTTGGGACTCTGTGGGAAATACTGTCTGTCAATGTAGAGGTGACAGCAGTAAACACAGCACAGGGTGTGATATAGGAAATCAATGGATGAACAGCCAGTGTGACAGCTCATATTCGGGTAAGACCTCAACTCTGGATATGGGACAGTTAACTGGTTAAGTGAGTCAAACAGGGTCTTCATAAACCCATGGTTTTTGTATGTCCAACGGTTTGTGGTGCAACTCACAAATCATCCCGAACAAGCCCTACTTGGCCATGTTAGTTCATAAAGGCGAAACTACAATGTGGACAGTACAGGACATTAGAGCTTGGGGGAATTCATAATTTGAAAGGATTAAACAGAGAGTAGCATGTCCTGAAGAACAATGGAAGAGCCAACTTGAAGGAAAATATTGTTAATGGCCTTTGGTCTGAAACCATGAAGATAAATAAACTGATTAAAGCTGGTAGAGAAACCCATCAAATAGGCAATAAATAATAGAACTGAAGGAAATCTAGTCAGACCCTATGCTGAAACATTAGAGAGGCCAAGTAAGCTACAGAAACCCAGGCATTGAACATTGAATAAAAGGAACATATTACAGAGGAATTCATATGGAATGACCTGGGATCTAAGGAATAAAGAACCATTAGAGAAATGTCAGACATGCTCAGTGAATGGCTTGTTATTGAAGGATTCCCTTCATAGCCTCATGTCTTCCCAGATTTAGAAACATTTCAGTATTTTATTTACAGAACACTATACACCAGAAAAACTTTGGTTCCTAAAAGCCCCTTGTGACATTACAGTTTACTTTCAGGCAGGGCAAGGCCAGAGTGTAGTGGTGGACATCATAAAAGCACCATTTTATGATGTGGAGACATAAAAGCACCATTTTATGATGTGGAGACATAAAAGCACCATTTTAATCATTGAGGATTCTTGATGTCCATATTAGGCATGACTTGACCTCAGAGGGAGAAATTGGTGCAGGGCAAGAAAGAGAAACTCTTGGCTCTGGAATGTGAAGGAATCTTCCTTTCATTCATTCAGAAGTAGGAATAAAAGAAGCACAGCTAAATGAGGTCAATCAGGAAGAATCTTATTTCCCTGTCTTAGTTAAGGTTTCTATTGCTGTGATGAAACACCATGACCAAAAGAAGCTTGAGGAAGAAAGGATTTATTTCATTTACACTTCCACAGTGTAGACCATCACTGAAGGACAGGAACTCAAACAGGGCAGGAACTGGAATGACGCAGAGGTCATGGAGGGGAGCTACTAACTGGCTTGTTCCCCACGGTTTGCTCAACCTGCTTTCTTATAGAGCATAAGACTACCAGTCTAGGGATGACACTGCACGCAATGGGCTGGGCCCTCCCTCGTCAACCTCTGATTAAGAAAATGCTGCACAGGCTTGACTACAGCCTGGTCTTACGAAGGCACTTTCTCAGTTGAGGCTCCCTCTTTTAACTATAGCTTGGGTCACACTGACATAAAAATAGCCAGCGCATTCCCCAAACCATCAGCATTTACTTTAGAAAGAGAGTAGTGACATGCAAAAATGACTAGATGAACATGTGACTCTGAGATCTATACCCATAAGTGCATGCATACTAGAGAAATCATTAAGCCCAAATGAGAACAATAACACTGAAGAATAAGCCCCATGGAAGTTGTGCAGTTACTGGAAGGTGATGCAGAAAGAGTCGACAACAAAGCGCCAGTCTACAAACAGTAGATATTTACTTAGTAATTTAAAAGAAGACCGGGAAGAGTGATAGAGAAAGGAATAGAACGCCTTATCTTTTCTCTTTTTACGTATCCATGATCCCTTACCTTCGAGGATAAGATGCTCCATGATCATTCTCTAGACTCTCAGCCTGAGACCCAGTCTCAGACACTTCGACTGGAGTCCCTGGTTACTTTAATAATAGAGTAATATCAGACATCAAGTTAAGCTGTCTGATTTTGGCTATCATTCCTACTAAAGTGCTACTCTGTTTAAACCATTTTGGAAAGTAGAGCAAGAAGATGTGTGGGACCAGAAAGCCATGAGACCAGAGGAGCAAGAGTGAGGTTGAGACATACCCAAACCCTGAGGATATCGTCTTGAGACCGGCAGAAGTAGGACCGCTTCCTCCCTGCTCTGGGCCTTCAAGTCCAGGTGCAATCAGCCTTGCGCCCCACCTTTGCCACCCTGGAGGCGGTCACATAGCCTGGTGGCCAAGTCTCAGGTTAAACCTCCTCTCTCCTTATAAGGACATACCATCAAGCAAGCACCTGGAATTCCTTTTCATGCAAATGAAGCTCCGCCCCAGCCAATAATATACACTCACCTTGAAAACCCCTATGCACTCCCCAAGATTTATATAGCCCTTGTTTTCCTCTGATAAAGAGAAGTGTTTCACTGAAAACTGTCTCCAGAGAAGCCTGTTTCTCCTCTACTCACAATGACCCGGATCCTGCTTCTATTCCACCAGCCCAGCTAAGCTTCACTCCCTCTACGCAGCCTTGTGCATAACACACCTGGATACCCTGAGGGGAAAAACACATCCCGGAGCAGCAGTCATGTATGCATCTATACATGTACATATGTCACATACATATTTTACACACACACATTTGTTCATTCTATATACACATTCATCTTTATCAGCAATAGAAAAGCAGTCTAAGAAATGGACGGTTAGTGGATAGTATACGTTCATTTACCCCAATCTAAATGGTATCATGAACTAGTCAGCGTATTGTTCCTAGGTCACAAGCCTGCACAGCACATTATTTTGTATTAACTACCACAGGCTGTTATTGCTTATAAATTAAATTTAATTCATGAATTACAAAACACTCTAGGTCATAGGAATTTTTACGTCAACTGTTAGTTTAAGAGAACACCTTCTTACACAGACTGACATTGGCTCAAACAGTACTGCATGGCGCCTGACCATATTCTAAATCCTATCTACACACGCCCACCTGAAATTATTTCTGCATTTGTATATGTGTCTCCATATTAAGGTCAACCTGAGGCCATGGTGATGTGTGTGACTCTAATCTAATGACCAGTTTTCACAGGTTATTAGAGCCCTGTTTCATATGTAACTTAAACCTGTCAACAGTTAGAGATTTGGCTTCAGTCGTCATTGATTTACTCCTCCATCTACAGGGACAGTGGGCTCATCACTGTCAGGTGTTACCAAATGAAAAAAAAATTGTCAATTATGATGTGACTGTTCAGTTAGGCTCCTCTCTTCTTTACCTAACAATTGACTAGATACTCTTGCCCAGAGTGAGCTGAAATTTAACGTTTCCTTATCCCGTCAACCTTACATCAGGAAACATGACTACCCAGAATCACAGGATTTTACAATGCAAAGGGTTTTGGATGTCATAGAATGGCTCCTTGCAAAAGGACCATACTGGATAGTTTTCTCTAGCCAAGATTTTTTTTTTTGCATGAAATGTGAACTCAGTCTCCCAATGAGCAGAGCCTGTCATCACTTAGCTGTAGTTTTTGATGCTTCCTCACTTCCAGTGTCTATTATAAAAATGCTGTGGTTTTGTTGTGATTATTACTGTTGATATATGACATTACCTGTAATCTTTATTCTCAGTCTTACAGATGCATTTTTTACAGAAAATACGTCCTTGAAAACCAGGCAGGTAAACCAAACAAGAAAACTATCAGTTGGATTTTCATGTATGGTCTTAAGGCAAGCTTCTATTAGCACATTGCATCTATTGGTGTATCAAACTATACATTGCACATCTTATTTTCTGGCTTAAGCCCTATAATTGAAAGAAAATGACATACAATTACGTCAAGTTAAAACTACACAAATTGCTTTTGGTTATTACCACCAGCCTGTAAGAATTGCTACATCAGCATATCCTGTAATCAGCATGGCACATTCTTTTTTGTTGTTTGTTTTCTTGGTTTTTGTTTGTTTGTTTGTTTGTTTGAAACAGGGTTTCTCTGGGTAACCTGTTCTATCCTGGACTTGCTTTGTAGACCAGGCTGGCCTTGAACTCACAGAGATCCACCTCCCCCAGCCTGCCTTACAGGCATGTGCCACCATGCCTGGCTACCAGCACATTCTCTTACTTAGACTCTTATGATTATTTTAAACAAGATCAACCAAAAGAACACAGGGACACAACGACCATCAGACAGGATTCAATACTTCAGAGTATTCATTGGCACAACAACATTAATTTTGTGACTTTTGATGAACTGTTCCTTTATTTCAATTTCTTTATCAAAAACGAAGGCATTCGAATATAAGCAGAGAAACGCCATAACTTTTCGTGTGTGTGTGTGTGTGTGTGTGTGTGTGTGTGTGTGTGTGTTGTTTTCTGTATATGAATGCTTGTGAGCACACAGAACTCAGGGCAGGTATAACTCTTCACCATCTCCTTTATTAGAGGCAAGGCCTGTTTGTTGTCTTTTCACCTTATTCACAGAGTAGCTGCAGAGTAGTCCTCTGGGATTCTCTGCCTCCACCTTTGCCTTCTCCACAGGATTGCTGGGGTTACACGTGTGCATGCTGATGAATTCAGCGTGACATCTGAACTCTGGTCTTCATTCTTACATAGTGACCTTCCAGTCAAGGGTTCTTGAATTTTATGCCTTTCTTCTTCTTTTTTTTTTTTTTTTTTTTTTTACCCAACCATTTTCAAAGAGAATGAAAAGATGGATGGCAATAAATGCATGTGTTCAAACAGGATTAAAGTGGTTAAATAAGTTAAATAATAGATGCAGTTTTGTGCAGTATTCCCAAGCTTTGAAATCAGGCGGCTTGCACTCAGAACTCAGCTTTGTCATTCACTGTCACCGAGACCCATCGGATTCTGTCACTAAAAGACTGCAAAGAAGGGTGCACACTTTTTAAGCCAGGAGTGCACACTAACTAAAGCAATGAGCACAGACTCCAGCACTGGAAACAGAAGCGATGATTGTCAGGGTCCGGCTGCTGAGTGTCCGAGATGGCTGAGTGTCTGTCTTCTATGTCTAGATGCATCCTGATTGTCTCTCTTGTTCCTTCTCAGTCACTAGATGTTGAATGGGAATGAGAAGAGAAGGCATGCTTTTCTTATTTAAAAGACGGTCTTAACATTTATCACCATTATACACAGTGATCTCTGAGATTTTCATATGAGGTTTCTATGGTGTTGAGATACATTCCTTCCACAACTAGCTTGTTAACTGCTGTTTTCTTTTTTAAAATCTCAAAACTATTGATTTTGTTACTTTTTCTCTGTACATGATTATCAAGTCATTCTCCCCATTACTATGTTGTGACACACTGATAGATTTATATCTGTTGAACCACCCTTTTTCCCAAGAGATGAAAGTCAGTCATGACACACAAACCTTTTAAAAATACTTACTTTTAACTATGTGTTTCTGTATATGTCCGTGTGATACAGGTGCCATGGTGTGTGGAAGAGACAGTTAGATCCCTCGGGAGCTGGAGTTTCAGGTGCTTGTGAGCCACCTAACATGGATGCTGGGCACTGAACTCAGGTTCTCTTCAAGAGCAGTACGTACTCTTAATTGCCAAGCCATATCTTCAGCCCCAACACAGGTCCTTTAAATGTGCCATGTGTGTTGTTGTATTTTGTTTCCTGGGGACTTTCTAAAAGTAAATTTATATCTTTGTTCATTAAGGTCTGGTTTTGTTCACTGTTCCATGTAAAGCAGAATGCCTCTCTTAGTGAACAAATCGCAAAAAGAGCTTGTGATTGAGGTGAGCTGGCTTTTTTCTCTGGCTCATAGCAAATCTCTGCCTAGACTGCATATTGGTCTAGAATGTGAATCATTTATTTGTCCAGCTATTATCAGCAAGTTCTATTCAGCCAGTGGGAAAGCAAACTTTCCTAGAGTGCCTCCTAGGAACAAGGTGAGAGCCCTTTCTGACATTCACTGAAGCTGGGCACTGGGGGACTCTAATGGGGGACTGAGGCTGGAAGATGACAAGTTTAAGGCCTGGACTTCAAAGAGTTCAAATCATCGTAAGGAACTTGGTGAGACCTTATCTCAAAGTAAAATAAAATGGGGTTAGGGGCATAGCCCACATCACTGGTAGGGATCTTGTCTTGTGTGAAACTTGGCCTCACTCTCTATTGCTCCTAGTTTTGATCCCTGGTCCAAAAAATAAAATGACTTGTTTTCACTTGCTAACAGGATAAGTTGCCCTGCAAATGATGGCAGAGTACTAGTCGTTACAATCCTGGTTCTGAAGGTAATCTTCTGTGGCTTTCCAGTCATGACCAATGGAGCATAGAACCAGTTTATAGAGCACCAGACTCTGAACTGAATTTGGAGCACACTGAGACAGAGCATTGGACAACCAGCTGCTCCTCAAAGATGCCAGAGCTTTATTATTCATTCAGTCCTCAAAACATTGGTCATTTATGACTCAGACAATTAAAACGAAGACTGACAACAATTTCTAGAGAGTTTTACTCTATAAAACTTGGGATACGAAGTGAATAATTTGTGTCTTTTTCTGCTAATTAATTTTTTATTTTTATTTTTGTTAATTACAGTTTATTCACTTTGTATTCCCCCATAACTACCTCCCCCCTCCCCTCCCAATCCCACCCACCTTCCCTCTTCTCAACCCATGCCCCTCCCCAAGTTCATTGATAGGGGAGGTCTTCTGCCCCTTCTTTCTGATCCTAGTCTATCAGGTCTCATCAGGACTGGCTGTTTCCTTCCTCTGTGGCATGGTAAGGCTCCCTTGAGGGGGAGATGATCAAAGAACAGGCCAATCAGTTCATGTCAGTCCCTAGGAACAGTCCTTGTTCCCATTACTATGGAACCCACTTGGACACTGAACTGCTGTGGGCTACTGCTGTGCAGGGGTTCTAGGTTATCGCCATTAATGGTCCTTGGTTGGAGTATCAGTCTCAGAAGAGACCCCTGGGCCCAGAAGTTTTGGTTTTGTTGCTCTCTTTGTAGAGCTCCTGTCCATTCTAGGCCCTATTATTTCCCACTTCTTTCATAAGATTCTCTGCACTCTGCCCAAAGTTTGGCTATAAGTCTCAGAATCTGCTTTGATACGCTGCAGGGTAGAGCCTTTCAGAGGCCATCTGTGGTAGGCTCCTGTCCTGTTCTCTGTTTTCCCCCTCTTCTGATGTTGATCCTCTTTGCCTTTTTGAATGAAGATTGAGTATCTTAGCCAGAGTCCTCCTTCTTGATTAATTTCTTTAAGTGTACAGATTTTAATATGTTTATCCTATATTATATGTCTAATATTCACTTATGAGTGAGTATATACCCTGTGTGTCTTTCTGTTTCTGGGATACCTCACTCAGGATGGTCTTTTCTAGATCTCACTATTTTCCTGAAAATTTCTTGATTTCCTTATTTATTATTGCTGAGTAATATTCTATTGTGTAGATGTACCACAATTTTTGTATCCATTCCTCAGTTGAGGGACATCTGGTTTGTTTCCAGCTTCTGGCTATTACAAATAAAGCTGCTATAAACATGGTTGAGCAAATGTCCTTGCTGTATACTTGAATATCTTTTGGATATATTCCTAGGAGTGGTATAGCGGAATAATGAGGAATCGCTATTCCTGATTGTCTGAGAAAGCGCCAGATTGATTTCCAAAGTGGTTGTACAAGTTTACATTCCCACCAGCAGTGGAGGAGGGTTACCCTTTCTCCACAACCTCTCCAGCATGTGTTGTCACTTGAGTTTTTTATCTTAGCCATTCTGATGGGTGCAAGGTGAAGTCTCAGGGTCATTTGGATTTGCATTTCCCTGATGATTAAGGACGTTGAACATTTCTTTAAGTGTTTCTCTGCCATTCTATATTCTTCTATTGAGATTTCTCTGTTTAGCTCTGTATCCCATTTTTTAATTGGATTACTTGATTTGTTGCTGTTTAACTCCTTGAGTTCTTTATATATTCTGGGTATTAGCCCTCTGTCAGATATAGGGTTGGTAAAGATCCTTTCCCAATCTGTAGGCAATTGTTTTGTTCTGATATCAGTGTCCTTTGCTTTACAGAAGCTTTTCAGTTTCATGAGGTCCCACTTATTGATTGTTGCTCTTAGAGCCTGTGCTGTTGTTGTTCTGTTCTGGAAGTTGTCTCTTGTGCCAATGAGTTCAAGACTCTTCCCCACTTTTTCTTAACAGGTTTAATGTGTCTGGTTTTATATTGAGGTCTTTGATCAACTTGAACTTTAGTTTTTTGCAGGGTGATAAGTATGGACCAATTTGCATTTTTCTACAGCACCATTTGTTGAAGATGCTATCTTTTTTCCATTGTATGGTTTTGGCATCTTTGTCAAAAATCACGTGTCCATAAGTTTGCAGGTTTATTTGTTAATAAAAAAAATATCTAGTCGTATTTTAACTTACAATATTGTGAACTATTTATTCTTTATTTTCCTAACAAGAAACAGCAATTAAAGAAATAGTAAGTTTTTGCTACGCAATTTAAAGATGCTTTAATTTGATGCCTATGTAGCAAAAATGAGTTCATTTTCTTAAACAAAAATGTGTGCTCTAAATAAAGCAAATTGCTTCTATATAGCAGTAATCTATAATGTATATGTCTTTCTGACCTTCTTTCTCATCTTTCAACCATACTCACTTTTCCCAGCTCCTCCGCTGGCGATCATGGCTTGACTAGAACTAGCCTGGCTCCTATCTGCCCAATTCCAGAGAACCACTTTGTCCCTAGGGTTTCATTCATTCTGTGTTCCCTTCCCCCATCGCCCCTCCGTGAGTACTCCCTCTCATTTGGAGACTCTTCTTCTCTACAGGTTTTCATCCTAGTGATTTTTTTTCTCACATCCTATTTTGTTTCTCCATGCACCATTTACCCACACAAAGTACAAGTATAAAATGAAATATATTTTTATACACAACTGTCTTAGAACTTACTCCCAAGAGCCTGATCCACATGACTGACTGCTGGGCACCTCTGCTCTCTCTGTCTGGGCTGATTGTGCCCTACTTAAGCGTTTGCTTCTTCAGCAGTAGTTCCTACGGCAGGAGACAGCTGTCACTGTCCACCGAGCTGCTGCTCATCTTTTCACACTCAGCTATCATCAACTTCTCTTCCTCACCCTCAGTCCCGAACCAACCATCAATTCCCTCCCAACATGGCTCCTGCTCGGGTGCCGCTTCAGCTCCACATAAAACCAGTTCCAGCTCGCCTGGTGCCACATCACGGGGTCCGCATCCTGGCTGCACTCATTCCGTTCCTCCCTGTACCCTTCTCTAGAGTGAGAACGACACTAGCCTGACTTTTGTCTCTCAGAACCACGGCCAGTACCTGCTGCTTGAAACAACAGCCCTTATAACAAGATTATAAAGAACACACAAGGACAAGCCGTGAGCCCAGAAGTGAAAGCCCGGCCGGTGGCTTAAAGGGCTGTGTTTCTGATAACCATGTTACTCTGTGCTCAGTTTTTAATAAGTATTTATTTAAGTAGATTACTTAAAACTCGTCTACTTCTAATTCACCAATATTGAGTTTACACTGACATGAGACTGGGTTAATATGCAGGTATTAATGAATCCCCAAGAGTTAAATATTTCAGCAATAAATATGGGCTCAATTTTCAAAGTAAATGATTCATATCATATTCCAACAAAGTAATGAGTTATCAGTTGCTTTGTGCGTGTGTCTGTGTATGAAAATGAGTGCATGTCTGCAACTCTTATGCATATATATGTGTGCAAAGGTGTGCATGTATATACATGTGTTACTGTATGTGTGTTTCTGTATGTGCAAGTATGTGTATGTATGTATAAATGTGTGCATGTATGTATGCAAATGTGCATATTTTTGTGTATACAAGTGTGCATATGAATACAAATTAATGTGTACCTGTGTGTCTGCTTTGGTGTGGGCCTATGTTTACAAACATGTGTCTATGTGTGTAAACCTCCGCATGTATATGTGCATACACGTTTACATGTGTATGTAAATGTATGTCTGTGTAGAGAGGTCCATGTGTCTACGTGTGCAAATGTGTACATGTATGTGTGGCGGCGAGAGGACAACCTCAGTGTCTTTCCTCACCGCTGTGTACAGTTCATCTTAATTGTTTTATTTGGATTCTCTCACATTATCCCGGGACACATAGATAAGAGAGCCCCAGAGGCCTGCCTGGCTCTGCCTCCTCAGCACTAAGATTACAAGAGTGCATTATTTTTTTACGTGGGTTCTGGTGACCGAGCTCAGGCCCTCTGTGTAGCAGACACTTTACCAACTGAGCTCTTCCCCCCACCCCTCAGTTACCTTTTTGTCTAGACGTAAGTGTCTTATGTCTATGAGAAAATCACTTGGAGCACTGTCTAGGGCCTTTCTAGTTTTAATACCTTGAAGTATCCATGTTTACAATGGAGCCTGCTGATTTAGTATTCAGGCAACTGATTCAGTAGACACAGGTGCTTTATTCTGCAGTAAAAATGGTTTGTTTTTCCTCAATTACAAAAGCAATTTTCAACCAAAGACAGGCATTTGCTTAAAGAAGTAAGAAGGAAGTACACAGTGTAATAAATAACAATAAATACTCACTCCATTATAATATGAAAAATGTGAAATATTTTCCCAGTTAAAAATGCCGCAGCTCAGTGTCCAAGTGGATTCCCTAGTAAGGGGAACAGGGACTGTCTCTGACATGAACTCAATGGCTGGCTCTTTGGTCACCTCCTCCTGTGTGGGGAGTAGCCTTACCAGGCCACAGAGGAAGACAATGCAGCCTGTACTGGAGAGACCTGATATGCTAGAGTCAGATGAAAGGGAAGAGGACCTATCAGTGGACTTGGAGAGGGGCATGGGATGAGATGAGGGAAAAAGGGTGGGATTGGGAGGTGATGAGAGAGGAGACTACAGCTGGGATACAAAGTGAATTAATTGTAATAAATAAAAAAAATAAAAAATAAAAAATGTTATAGAAACTTGAAGACTCCATGCATGAAAGTGCTGGCTACCAAGCCTACTCGAATGGGTTTGATCTCAGACACCCACATAAAAATGGAGAGAACTGCACCCAAATTTTTTGGTTCTGTTGCACTCCTTGTGGAGTTCCTGTCCCTCCAGGTCTTTCCATCTCCCCTTTCTTTCATAAGGTTCCCTGCACTCTGCAAAAAGTTTGGCTATGAATCTCAGCATATGTTTTTATACCCTGATGGGTAGAATCTTTCCGAGGCTTTCTGTGATAGGCTCCTTTCCTGTTCCCTGTTTTCTCCCTCTTCTGATGTCCATCTCATTTGCCTTTCTGAATGAAGACTGAACATCTTACCAGGGTCCTCCTTCTTGATTAGCTTCCTTAGGTGTACAGATTTTAGTTTGAGACTGATACTCCAAACAAGGACCATGCATGGAGATAACTTAGAACCCCTGAACAGAAGTAGCCCATGGTTGCTCAGTATCCAAGAGGGTTCCACAATAAAGGAACAGAGACCATCTCTGACATGAACTCAGTGGCTGGCTCTCTGATCACCTCTACCTGAGGGGGGAGTAGCCTTACCAGTCCACAGAAGAGGACATTGCAGCCAGTCCTGATAACACTGATAGACTAGGGTTAGATGGAAGGAGAGGAGGACCTCCCCTATCATTGGACTGGGAGACATAGAAGAAGAAGAGGGATGGAGGGTAGGAATGGGAGGGGATGGGAAGGGGGCTACAGCTGGGATAGAAAGTAAATAAACTGTAATTAATAAAAATAAATTTAGAAAAAAATGGAGAGAACTAACTCCTATAAATTGTCATCTGACCTCCACAAACACTATAGCTTGTACACCAGACACACACACACACACACACACACACACACACACACACTCATAAATAATAAGATCATTGGGTTTGATGGAAACTTGAAAGTAGTATGATTTTCTCATATTCAATGTTAAATTATTTCTGTATTAATACTAAGAGATTGGCACCTAGTCTTTGCAAAACCATTTCGACTGGTGAATAACTTAGGACTTAATCATGCAGGCTCACTACGCATTACCAGGCTCACATCACACCTTTCTTGGGAATTATTTAAAAAACAGCCAACTATGGCTGGAGAGATGGCTCAGAGGTTAAGAGCACTGCTTGCTTTTCCAAAGGTCCTGAGTTCAATTCCCAACAACCACATGGTGCCTTTACAACCATCTATAATAAGATCTGGTGCTCACTTCTGGTGTGCAGGTGTATATGCAGGCAGAATAATGTATACATAATTAATAAAGAAATCTTAAAAAAAAAACAGCCAACTAACTAGGGCCCAGCAGGCGCTTACAGACTGAAGCACCAACCAAGAACCACGCATGGACTTGACCTGGGCCCCTACACATATGTACCGGATGGGCAGTTCAGAGGAGCAGTGGCTGTCTCTGACTCTGCTGCCTGCTTTGTGACCACTTCCGCCTGGTGGGGCTGCTTTGCCAGGCCGCAGGGAAAGAAGATACACTCAGTCCTGATGCCACTTGATATGTTTGGTTGAGTTGGTAGGGGGCTCCCCTTTTCTGAGGAGTAGGGGAGGGGGGAGAGGTGGAAGACGGAGGGGAGGTGGGACCGAGAGGAGAGGTGGGCAGGGACTACGATTGGAATGGAAAGTGAATCAACAAAAATAAACTTTAAAAATATGAAGATGAAGTCTGCTTCTATGTGGCTATGGGATAATAATCAACGTTTTGACCTCTGGGCAAGGGGGAATGCGACAAAATTGTTCCCTCACCTCCATCTTAGCCCTACAACAGAAGAGAATATTACAGAGTTCAAAGAGGTTTAACAGAATAACAAAACGCATGCTTTCTGTAAAACAAAATATGAAACATGTAATTATATAGGTCACAATACGAAGTCTACAAGGGTGTCAGTAACAATTCTCTCTCTGACAGTCTCATGATTGTTGGGTATTTTTTTCTCACTTTGTTATTTACTTGCTGCACTTTTATTCTTTTGAGACAGGCTCTGTTGTAGCACAGGCTGGTCCCCAACCTGCTACGGAACAGAGGAGAACCTCGATCCTGTAGCCTCCAGGTCCCAACGGCTGAGAGGAGAGCTGCCTCCACACCACAGCCAGCTACTTTATCTTGAACGCTTTATTGAATCTGTGTGGATTTACATCATGCACCCTAATTCCACTCATATTCCCACCCCTTTGTGCCGGCCCTCTGTCCTTGCAACCTGCTCCTACAAAAAAGAAAAAAAAAATCACTGTGGAAGCTATAGTGTGTCACAGAGTATACTCTTCTGTCCACACTTGTTTACTTGCAAACGTTCATTGCGGTGAGTCATTGGTCTGTTTCAGGCCTCTGTCTTCCCACACCATCAATACTGGATCCTCACTGGGACTCCTCCCAGATATCCTGTTGTTGCCCTGTGTCTTGGAGATCCTGCAGCTTTGGATCCTGCGCCCACGCCAGCAGGGCCAGCTCTATGGTACAGCTCTAGGTGCCAGGCCTGCTCTCCTACTCTCATGACCTGGGGCTCAGCTCTCCCTCTTGCCTCAAGTGGAAAGAAATTAGGAGGCAATCTCTTCCTTGCCCACACAACCAAACATGAATGAAAGGGCCAGCTCTCCCATACTCACAGCCTCAGCACCAGCTCACCTGAGCCCCTGACACCAGGGCCAACTCTACTGTGCTTCTTGGGTGAGGTGTGGAACCCGCTCTCCCTAGTACTGCAGTTGGTGAGGGGTGGGGCCAGCTCACCGAGGATGCCCAGAGGGGTGGGGCTAGCCCTTAGCCATTAACATGGCCCCAGGTGGCAGCTCAGACCAGGGACATCACCTGGCCTTTGATGGTAACAGAACCCTGCTACTGTAGGGCCATGGCCCCAGACATGGCCCTTGGTGGCAGTACAGGCCAGGACCTCACCAGGACCTTAGGCTGCATCACCAGCTAGTTATATCAGGCTGCTCCTCCCTACCCTCAGCTCTCCAGTTCTGCCTCTCTTTATGCGCACACATCCTTCTGCTTCTCTTTCTCTTTCTTCTCTCTGCCTTTCACTTGCTCACCCCTCAGTGGTGCCTGTTGCCTCTGGGTGTGTGGGCTCATCTCAGGAGTACTATGCCCCATCTGTGTTCTGTGGAAGCAGGCAGGGTACACCTCAGGCTTGTTCCTTGTCCAGGCCCCCTGGCACTGGACTGTGGGGGGGTCATATTAGGCTTGTCCCTCACCCAAGCGCTGATGGGTTGTCTCAGGCTTGTTCCCTGCTCAGGCCACATGGCACCGGAACAGGGAGTCATCTCAGGCATGGTCTGCCTACTTAGGCCTCATGGTGCTAGACGGTGGGTTGTCTCAGACCTGCAACCAGAACAGACCCTGTGGTACCAGGCTGCGAGGACAGCTATTTTATTTTTGTCATCACAATAAATAGTGTAAATTAAAATAACAATAATAATACCAACAATTATTTGCTACTTCCTATTAGGTCAAATCTAAACAGCCAAGCCCTTAGTTTATACTTTAACAGCCATACTACTCAAAGCAGAATACACAGCAGTTGCATTTTCCCCCCAGGTAAAAATTATAATAATGAAGGTCAAAAGATGCTCTTCCAAACTACTAGGCTGCTGGAGAAAATGCTTACTACCATGTAAGACATGTAGCTCTTTTTTTTTTTTTCTTTAAGTGAGGAGAGTAGAATATCATTCTCTTTATATGCCAGCGTGGAGCAGAACAGCAAGCACAGCTGCACAGACTCTCACTCCCCACACTGTGCTTTCTAACTCCACCTCTCCAGAGCACAGCTTTTACCAAACACTGCGCCACTGTCCCACTTGGATTATATCTCTACAATCTGTGTCAGTTATTCACTGCTCACTCCCTGGCCAGGCCATAAAACACAAATATCAGCTTTCAGGTACAGTGGCTTGGGGACCATTTCTAAGGACATATTTCTGTATTCAACAGGATGGACTAGTTCACGTTGCAGTCCTCAACAGTGCCCAATCTCAGTGGCTCAGCACTTGTCCACACTATGTGTCTGTCCACTGCATTGGATGCTGGGTTCATCTCATCCCCAGCAAGGTACAAGGTTCCACGTGGCTTACTTCTCATTGAAAACTAAAAGCATCTACATGGATGAGACATGTACCACTCTGATGCACAAATTCATTGTTCTAAGCAACTCGTGTCTATAAGGGGCAGCAGGATAGATAACCCATCTAACCCGATTTCTCTCATCAGTCTCTCCCTTAATCACAGGTAATGTTTTCTTTTTGGTTAAAAAAAAAAAACCAAAAACCAAAAAACAAACAAACAAACATGTATTTGGAAAATAGAATCCCAAGATGCTTCCTATGAAGGGCAAAGCAAAGTATTTATTCTCTGGAGAATAAATACAGACACCGATGACACCATGAGCATAAAGCTGCTTGGGCTGTCTGCTCTTTGACTTTGGACAAGACAGTGTAAATGGCAGCTGGTAAGCTCTCAGAAAAAAAAATGGAAGTATAAAAAGATTTTCATGCTTAGATCTTTATTCTTTTAGATTATAAAACAATATGGGGAGTGGCATTGGAAGCTGTCGGTGAATACTCTCCTTTGCATCTACTATTTCCATACACAGTCACAATTCAGTTCTTCACTGCGAAGTTTCTCTACCACTGTGTCAAAAGCAGCCAGACAGTTGCAGGCGATGACACCTGCGTGCGTATCTGTGAGTAAAGAGAGTAGTAACTCCTCTAGAACAAACTGCACGCCGTACAAGCCTCGGTGTTGTTAAGTCTGCTGCAGAGAACCACACTGCAACCCACAACAGTTCTCCTTGACACCTCTCCTGCTCCTGCATAGAGCTTAAACCGTTGTTTAAAAAAAAAATAACTAAAGCAAAATCAAAAGGAAACATCCCCTTTTGAGTGGGAGACATGAGGTATGCAAATATACCCTTTTATTACTGAGATGGTATTTCAAATATCAAGTTTTTATATTTTATTTCTTATGGCTAAAAAGAAAACCAAATGCCCTTTCTTCTAGCTAAGTTCCTTTCATATGACATACATGAACACAAGGGAAGATTCCTTTGCTTCCCGCATGATTTCCGTGTTCAATAATTTGCATCAGATTTTAGTTTTTAAAAATCATGATACTGATGTCAAGATAACTTAGCCAGACCAAAATGTATGAAATGAAAAAAAAAAAATCTTAAAATGGGATTTAAATGTTTCTTTCATTGTTTCATGCTCTGTGGTTTGAATTACTAATTTTGAATAACAGGCAAAGAACAACATTCAAATATATCACATACTAATAATTTGTTTGAACAATGAACAATTTTAATTTGCTCTACAGTTAAAATTACATTTTTTGCCAATAACCGTAAGTAAATTACAACTTTAAATCATTGAGTATTGGGAGTATGTCATCACATATAGTAAAATAAAGTCTTGGTATAAAAGAGATAGACAGTGCACAGACCGGAGTGGGGAGTTTCAAGGAAAATGATATTAAGATGCTTGAGGAAGAATATTGCATGGATTCCTTCCTCTGTAAGAACTGTCGTTAAGAATATCACTGGAGGGCCGAGGCGGTGGCTCACATGGTAGAGTGATTGCTGCATAAACACAAAGACCTGAGTTCAAGGTTCAGCCCCTACACAGAAGCAGAGCATGGAGGTTCCTTCCCATAACTCCAGCCCTGGGGAGGCAAGGGCAGGAGGATGCCTAGGATTTAGGTTTTCTGTCTGAAAAAGTATAGTTGGGAGGAAAAAGAGATAGGGAGGAAGCTTCAGGGGACAGGCTGGGGATTGGACTGGATCAAAACATATGCGTGAACAAAATTTTCAAAGAACAGAAAGAATTCTTTAAAACGAATAGATGAAGAGCTACTGAAAAAGACAGCCAATATTAACTCTTGCCTCCACATGCACACACACACACACACACACACACACATTTACATGCAACCCCATCACATCTGCATCCCCTCCCATGCCCACCCATACCAAACCAAAACCAAATAAAGCAAAGAAAGAATAGCTAATGAAACAGTCCCAGGGACTTCAGATCTCTGTACGCAGGGCCCTCTGCAGGACTTGGCCCTGGAACCTGCAGTGTATAATCCACCACGGATTTTCTTTCATCAGTGCAATCTGTATATACATAGTAAACGGGTATTGTTTTAAGAGAGGCACCACACTGACACCTTTGATATCAGAGTCGGTCTCCTTTCAAACCATCACACTTGAAACCATTGTAGCGAATTACATAGTGTAGAAAGATCCCCATAATCTCAAGGTCTTATGCAGAACAATTAGCCAAAGAAAAATTAAAGATGATTACTTGAAAAGAGACACATCAATTCTCCTAGACACCGTCATTTGTAATGACTAATGGCCTCAGAGACTTATGCCGGTGATAACTATGCCTGCTCTCCAGGGATGAAGTGAGCAAACAGACAGAATACCAACTCCACAGTATAGAGCCTGAGCTCAACTCCCTCAGTAAGTGTTTGCGACGTTGTCATATAATGTCGGGAAGGCTACATAAGGAGTTTATACACAGACAACATAAATGCAGGTTAAGAAGCACCATAAAAACAGCCCAGGCTCATGATGCCAAGGAATGAACGGCAGCCTCAGAATCATGCTCTCTTCACTTACTGAAAGCCTACTTGTCTACTTGCTAAGAATTGAGTTCAAATGTTACATATCACAGCAAGTTTTAACAACAGGGCTACGCTGCAAAAGATTGTGTTGAGTATTTTCCTCAAGTTCTTAATTGCCATTATTTTTGTAGCAGTCTCATCTGTAAAAAGTAAAATGGAACTAACGTCCAAGAATAAACAGATATTCCTTATCTCGTTTCCAAAGGCAGATATGCAGGCTCTCATTTTCCAGCACGAACTGCCAGCAATTCCAGGGTGTCTGATCATTAGTGTACATAACTTTACATGTAAGAAAGAAAGCTGCCATGGGAAGTAACCCAGAGCCAAAATCAAAGCCCTTTGATTGCTTTGATGTTGCTGAGGCAGGAAAGGAAATCATGGAAAGAAGGAACGCCGAGGAGTCGGACGCACTTTACGGAGAGGCTTTCTCCAGGTGGACTTCACATCCTTACAGTGAAGCCAGGCCTGCAAAACGGGCTGGGTCATTTGTGTACACAGGAGGTGGCTTCATACATCACATACACCTGATGAAAACCCGTTTACCTCAGGTCAAGCCATATATCACTTTTCTTTCTTCTGAACGGGCTCGTGAGCAATAAACAAACTGAATCAATCTGTAAGATGTGATAACGATTTTCATGGGACAGCAGAGCCTTCCTAAACAGAATTCTACACAGCTCACGAAAATTAAACTCAATTCAAGGGCTTTAGGAAAGGGAGCAGAATAGAAATAAATAAACAAACAAGGCAGTTTCCTACCAGAATAAGATGATTCTAACGTTGCCTTTCTTCCAGAAAGCTCTTGCCGATTTCCCCCAGTCAGGGTAGGGCTTGTCCTGAAGCATCATGTCAGTGACCTGAGGGGGAGAGGAACTGACTTAGCATCCGAGGACAACTCAAATTCAGATTTCAG
The DNA here is from genome assembly GCF_030254825.1 of Meriones unguiculatus. Classification (NCBI taxonomy): domain Eukaryota; kingdom Metazoa; phylum Chordata; class Mammalia; order Rodentia; family Muridae; genus Meriones; species Meriones unguiculatus. The sequence continues at coordinate 7,942,570 of NC_083356.1, forward strand.
TGCAATACAAGCATGAAATTGACATCTCCTGGGAACAGAATATGTGCATTTAAACGTTAGACTACCTGAAGAGATACAAATTAGAAGTGTGTCCTTCATCCAATTAAAAAATGTAAGAACGTGGTTGACTTTATACCCTGGATGAATCTGTATCAAGTTATTCAGCATGTGACATGCAGACACTGCTTTTAAATTACTAATTACGATTTAAGGGATTTTTTTTTCCAATTAAACTGTTTCATTGAAGCTATTAACCTATATCCTCTGTCTGAAATAGTGGGTTTCATCACTGCATTTTACACAGGGATACAGTGTTCTTCAGTCATGTGAACCCCGCCCCTCTCACTTGATTGCCACCTCTCATAGGACAGTACCTGCGGTTAGTAAAGTCTCCTTAGGATATAAATATGAATACAGATTCATATCTATGTTATTCTTAAGTGTTTCTAAATCATAAGGTTCAAAGCAGAACTTCCAAATCCCAAATCCAAATGATTTTACCTAAACCCTTACTGTTCTCTCTCTCTCTCTCTCTCTCCTTTATCTGTTCATCTGTCTGAGGCTTTTGCTGACTCGCCTCATACTCACCCCTGAAGTAGTAAATAAATAAATACTACATGAGAAAACTTTCCTGCCTTACTTTCTGTTACTTTGGTAGAGCACTTCCTCCCGTTTATGACGCATGTGTTCTAATTAGCCAGCACCCTCCCATCTACAACTCCGTATCTTCCAAAAGCGTCCTCCCTTTTTCTAGCTCCTGCACAGACAATGCCCCTCTGCTGAGGCCTGGGCACAGCTCTGCTCCTCCATGCCGCCTCCACTGGTGCTCCAGTGCACACAACTCACGTGCGCAGACTCAGCTTCCCATGCCACACCCCCCTCTGTTTCTCATTTTAACACTTCTCTGTTCTTTCTCTTAGCCTCTAATATCCCCCACAGTCAATGTTTATCTTTGCAACCTCTCTAATGTCCAAGGATTGTTCACAGAGTACTCCAAAATGTTTACACCAAAAATAAATGACAAAATGAATTAGTAAGTGTATGTTTATTTTAAAAGACTCATTAACAAAGTAAATTGCTCATTACCCATACAACACGTTAATGCTTTCTGAAAATGTTCAGCTACTAGCCTGCTACATGAACATTTAAAAAGCCAGTAGACATGGGAAATAATTTCCCTAAAGAGAAAAATATGGTCTGGTCTGCATACATCCATAGGCATATGAAAATTTATACTCCATCAAACAGACCTCATTCCATTAGTTTAGATTTTAGTTGATAGTGCTCAAATGCCAACATCCGGTGTTTTAGTAAGGGTTACTCTTGCTGTGATGAAACGCCATGACTGAAGCAACTTGGGCAAGAAAGGGTTTATTTAGCTAACTCTTCCCCATCACTGCTCATCCCTGAAGGGAGTCAGGACAGGACCTCAAACAAGGCAGGAACCTGGAGGCAGGAGCTGATGCAGAGGCCATGCAGCGGTGCTCTTACTGGCTTGATCCTCATGACTTGCTCAGATAGAACCGGGACTGTCAGCCCCGGGATGGCCTCACTCCCAATAAGCTAGCCCCTCCCCTATCAGTCACCAATTAAGAAAATGCCATACAGGCTTGCCTACAGCCCCGTCAGATGGAAACATTTTCTCCACTGAGGTTCCCTCCTCTCAGATAGTTTTAGCTTGTGTGAAGTTGACATGAAACTAGCCAGCACTCACAACGCAGATTCAAAATTAAGAAACGTGCTATAGAGTATAATATATTGTACAAAGAAGAATTTTGAGCACCCATTAAGAAATACTCCTGTGCTCTCAACTTTGGTCAGACAAGCTTCTTTGTGCAGTGGTCAGTGGTAATTTCATAACCAAAGTGATGACGGCAAGTGACAGCTAAATGTACAGCCACAAACAGGACACCTACATCACCACCTCCAAGGCTCAGGCAGCATTGTAGAAGAAGCAGAAAGAACTGAAGAACTGTGGGGAAGTCTCAGTTCCTCAGACTTTCAAGCTTGTTGGTACCTGTGGAGACAACTAATACTGATAATTAAAAAAAAGAAAGACATGTATTTGATTTACTTTTATTTGTGTGTGCATGTGTGTATATGTGTGCATGTGTGTGAGTAGGTGTGTGGCACACAGAACAGAAAAAGACATCAGATTGCCTAAAGCTGGAGTTACAGGCTTTCATGAGTGGCTGGACACAAGTGCTGAGAACCTCTGGAAAAGCAGCTAGTGATGTTAACCGCCAAGACCTCTCTCCAGACCTTTCTACTGTTAAAACAGACCTAGTAACTGGTTAGTTTCTCATTTGCTTGGTCTGCTTTGACCGTTCCCAATTACAAATTTTTATTTTTCTCACCAATAGTGTGAATATAGATTAAATTTCTCTCAAAGAAGATTCAAGATATTTATTGACATGATCAAAGAAAAGAGATAGAGTAAAAGGCATGACTTGGGTGAACTGTATTGTCAGAAGAATAGGCAAAATAAAGGAATTTAAATTGGTACACACAATCTCAGACGAGAACTTCCTTGAGAACGGGTGACAATTTCAGCCACTTCCCCTTCATAACCCTTGCAGAGAACAAGTCTTGTGTCAAGGGTTTTAACAAAACATCAAGGTTTTTATTCCATGCTTAACTAGATTAAGATATAATAATAAGATTTCATTACTTCTTTTCATCAGTATGTCTTCTGTTCTTGAGAAGCATACATGATAATAAATATTTTCATACAACAAAATGATTACTGGGTGTGTTTTCATTGTTTGTGCCAGGCTAATTTCTGAGAATTACTTATCATATTTCCTAGAGAGCAGTCATCTGCAAGTAGATGACCAGTTATTACACAGCTTGTTTGGTAAAAAACACATCCAGGGATAAGGCATTTTCTCGGGAAAATGATAAGATCAAAGCTAGGAAACCACCTCTTAGATGCCAGGCCGCTGGTCTTTTTCACCCCAGTTCCTGCTCTTTATTTTGAGTCGTGGGATCAGGTTGATGAGAAGTCACTTACAGGTAAATTGGCAGTTGCAGGGACAATCATTAAAGTGGTGCATTCAATAAGGAAAAAATCCAATTACTTTCTGCATTAGAGAAATCAAATTTATTTCTGGTGTTGGTCAAGGGCGGTCTTTATGGGGAAAGATGCAGGAAGGGAAGAATGGAGGGTGTGTGGATGGGGGCTGTGTGGTGTAAACACACACAGTGTGTGTGGAATAAATGCAGTATGTGACTGTTGACGCTTCCCTCACAGTTAGACAGTCCAATGCGAAATTGCAGAGCTGTTTTCCTAAGCAGGGAGAGACATGTTTAACTCTTTGGGTCTCACAAGCCTCCTCTTCACTTTCCTGTCAATAAGGTTTCAGCACAGGACACAGAACCTCACATTTGGCACTTACAGAATTGGGTCAGATAGTTTTCTCAGGAGAACACAGACTACTTCAGGACATGCTGCGTGAGAAAATAGATTTTAAAAGTCATCAAATGGTTGTAGAGACAACCTGTATGTATGTGGACAAAGTGACCCCTTTCATAAGATGCTATGGCAACAACAGCATGGAAACACCAGTGACGCCATGCATGGTTCACACTTGCTGCAGAGCTCAGTGGGAGATAAGCCATCAGGGGCACTTTCTTACTAATTGTCACAGTAACTTCACACTCTCATCTTTTCACTCATAGAGAGAAAACAGCCAGTGAGATGAAACAATAGAGCTGGGTCACACCTAATAAAAATATGTTGTTTTACACACCAGTTGCTGGGCATACTGCTAATCTGACCTTCTTCAGGCTGCATTAGCGTTTGTGTCAGGGCAAAGCAGCCTCTCCCTTTGAGCTGAATTCCTCATTGATCACCTACAAGCATACAAGGCATCAGTGGGGATAATGGTCCCACCCTTGTTCTGTAGCCTCTGAACCATCTTGTATATTGTCTTACTTTCTCATTCATTGAGCATTTAACAGCTCTATTTTATTTATTTAAATTACATCTCTTAGCTACAAACAGTGAAAAATAGGAACTCTTATTCTGTCTCACACATCATTTCCATGTTGTTATAGTTTAGGAATTTTCTACATTCTGCATCCCTTTAACACTGGCCCACAAGCAAATTAACTCAAAGGTATTTTCCAGTCTTTCATCCAGAGTCTGTCTACTGTTTGCAGTAGCTGAACTACTTAGAGAACTAAGTAGTTAGTAGTTCAAAGAGAGGATCTTCAAGAAGATGCAATTACAAAACAAAAACTTGGCCACAACCAACCTTTCTATCTTTTTTCCACTGTTTGCTATTATTGTTTCCATTTGTATTAGTATGTTTCTGAGCCAGGGTCTCACTAAGCAGCTCCTGATCTGGCCTGGAATGTGCTATGTAGACCAGACTGGCCTCAAGTGCATGATTCCCCTGCCTCATCCTTGCAGGCGGGTATGCTTATTCTCATTAGGCTGAAAGGAAAACTGGTGCACAGTATTATCTTCAGGAACAAGAGGCCTTGATCTTCTTCACTATTGAGTTGCTACTGAGTGACTCCAGGTGGGGAAGAAAAGAAAGAAAAAGAGGAAACTGATACTATTGTTTTCATCTTTCCAGGTAAATCATCTGTTGCAATCCTTGGTTGCTCAAATGTTTTCTTTTGTATTTTGAGTGTAATGTTTTGGTGTTTTTTTTTTTTTTCCCAAGGTACAGTAACAGCTGCTGCAGCAGGTCTTTGGGGACCCTATCTGTAACTTCTGCTTCCCTTCTGTGTTATTTACTCCTATCCCTTAGGAAAACAACCAAGAACATGCTGGTTTGCTCAGTCTTTGATGTCTTTTCCGCTTCAGGTTTCAGTCCTGCTCATTTAGCCAAAATCCATACTGTGTGTTTGGCAGTGTGTGATTAAGAACTACAGAAATACGATTTGACCTTTGTTTCCCTACTTTTCTCTAATCCAAGTTTTCTCTATTTTTATCGACCTCCATACTTGGACACCCGTGTGTGCATTGGGTTGGGGGTGGTGAAAGGAGGTCTGAGTGTGTGTGTGTGTGTGTGTGTGTGTGTGTGTGTGTGTGTGCAAGAGCATCTGGTTATGTATGGGTCTGTGTGTGAGTCCATGTGGATGTGTGTGGGTGTGGGAGGGTATAGGTGTGGGTGGATGGGTGGATGTGGGTGTGTAATGAGGGGAAGTCCCATTGGCACGTGTGTGGAGGTCAGAGGGAAACTCTAAGATGATTCAGTTTGCACATTTCTATATGTTTTGGGAACTGAACTCAGGTCATTAAGCTTGCTTGGAAAGTGCTTTACCTTAGGCTATCACACCAGCCTGGCATGTTCTCTTTAACATTTCTTAGGTTATCTCCTGCTCACCTCCCTCTGAACTCTTGGACAACTACACTGATAGATCTTTATAGCTGAATACCTCTACGCCAGCGGTCCTCAACCTTCCTACTACTGCCACCCTTTCATGCAGTTCCTCATGCTGCGGTGTCCCCCAAGCCAAAAAAAAATTATTTTATTTTTGTTGCTACTTCATAACTGTAATTTTGCTACTGTTATGAATTATAATGTAAATATCTGTGTTTTCTGATGGTCTTAGGTGACCCCTGTGAAAGGTCTGTTTGACCCCTGAATTACTGCTCTATATAGATACGTATGTAGATAGAGAGAGAGAGAGGAAGAGAGAGAGATCGGCGTACCTTGGGAGGGTGTCAACTTGACACAAACTAGAGCCGCCTTGGAAAAGAGGACCTCAGAGGTATTTCTAGGAGACTGTACTGAGAAAATATTGATGTATTTCTGAAATTATAGCTTCCAGTTTCCATGTTTCAAAGGCTGATATAATGGAGAAAGTAACGTATTCTGAATTTAAAGGAAATCCTATATAATGCAAGGGTTCTAAAGCAATGGGACTGACTCTGAAAATGCACTCCCCACCAAAACACAGGCCCCTTCAGTGCAGCAATCACCAGTGGAGACGGTGCTAGCAGAGTTGGAAATGGTCAGGCAGCAGCAGTAAACTCATAAACACACTGTGTGCATGAGCTTCCCTTTGCCTCACAGCCTTGACTTCTCACTGCCTGAAAAAGTAGGAAGACATGGTGACGTAGAGTCAAGATTCCAAAGTAGAATCTTTGTCAACTGAAAAACCAAAACAACAAACATGATTTACAATGAATGGGATAGTAAATTTTTCAATTACATACAGTATCCAAAAATGCAATATTCATATTATAAATTATGTACAGATGAACTACACAAGAACATTCATTAGGCATGTATTTAAGAATGAAAAAAATCTGGGCCCGGGGCGGGGGGGGGGGGTCCTGCAGAGACAGATGCTACAACCAAGGATTGTTCATAGAGAGGACCTAGACTTCCTCCTCAGATGTAGCCCATGGCAGCTCAGTCTCCATGAGGGTTCCTTTGTAAGAGGAGCAGGAGTTGTCTCTGATATGAACTCAGTGGCTAGCTCTCTGATCACCTCCCTCTGAGGGGTGCAGCCTTACCAGGCCACAGAGGAAGACAATGCAGCCAGTGCTGGTGAGACCTGATAGGCTAGGGTCAGACAGTAGGGAAGGAGGACCTCCCTCATCAGTGGACTAGGGGAGGGACATAGGGGGATAAGAGAAAGAAAGGGTGGGACTGGGAGGAGACTGGGGAGGGCGCTACAGCCGGGATACAAAATGAATAAATTGTAGTAAATAATAAATAAAAATTTAAAAAAGACAACTGTAATACATTTCTGAATGCCTTACTTATCTTTAAGTGGGGGCTTTGGGTAGTGGAGTGTGGGTCATAGTAGAATGTAGACTCTGAGTCTGCAAGCACTAGTCTGCGCATCCTTATGTTGGAGGCCCTGTTTTATTGGTATCTCCATGTCCATTACAGCAGACATTGCTTTCTTATGTGCCCAGCTTAGGTTATGGCATAGGAAAAAGTCCAACTTGAATTTCTTAGACTCCAGGGAAATTCTGCACTCCGCAAAACAACGCAGGTATTTTGTTGTTGTTTGTTTTCCTTTTGGCTACTCTTCTAACTTCCTCCTCCACACAGAGCCTTGCATATGTGATCAGCCTTATTCAGCAGCATCTCCAGCTGAGACAAAGAAAGGCCCAAGGTCTAAGCTGACATGACTGTGGATATTCACTGAGAAACATAAGCTGAGTACACAATTAATAAGTGGATGCCACGAATAGATGTTTCTTATATTATGCCCTGATGCCATGAATGAATTACTACAAGAAGCATCTGAAAAATCACTGGCAAACATCTACTGCTGAACATTAAACCTGGAATGTATCCTCCCGCTTTTCAGAAACACAGCCAGGATTTCACAAGGCATGAATATTAATGTGCTTGCTTATTATCTCCAATGATAGCCTACACCGCCTTTGTGATGTATTGTACCTTATTTCTGGAACCCTACTGATTTACAATGATTCCCAGACTGTTTTATTATTAAGTAAAGAAATTGGGCACATCTCAGAATATTGAATCATTTGGAGAAAGACACCTGAACCACCAGAAAACAGAAATAAACACAATCAAAAAGTCCCTTCCTCCAGAGGTTCCGCAGGGATTCAAAGAATAAATATGATATGGCCCAGTGCAATTTGCTTCGTACCACACTGAGTTATAATTTGTAATAAGGAGGGCAAAGGAGAATGATTACTGGTTGCTGAGCAAGAAGCTGCAGACAAAAACATTGACTCCATCCTTTGACATGCCGTTCCTTACTGTTGGCTGTACTGTGAAACAACAGTAGCCCAAAGTTACTTTGGACATTTATTCTTTCATTGTTTGGTGGAAGAATGAACATGCTTCTTTCTGTATGCACACCTGCTCCATTTTGTTAACACAGATAACTGATTATTAGAATTCTCCTACAAAATATTCTAGATCATGATGGTTTGGTAACTGTATATAGGTAGAGAAATCACAGGAAGAAAAATAATGAGTATCTCAGACATGGCATTATAACAAACAAAATACCTATGGAAAAAAAAAAAACCCTTGGCCACAGAAGAGTAAAATAACTCAAAGTGACAATTAATCTCATGTTAAAGGCCTGAGCATTCTATTGTTTTCTAAATGTGATGCCCAGATTCATGCTAGGCTTAGGGAAGAGCCTAAGGAGTTGGCACAGTCTGGGGCCCAGAACCCTGTCACTCTTTTATTAATCATCCCCTATCAGGCCAACAGAGTCAGGCATTATGAAGAAAGGGGACAATGAAGTGTCATGGCTGAAAGTTAAAACAAGCACTGCTCCGTGACTGCACAACTTATAGGTAATGATGCTCCTACGGACAATGTTTGCGGAACCTTTGCCTCAAGCCTAGACAGCAGAAAATAATTACCAAAAGGTGGCTATAAATACAAACCTAATTCTTAGTATGTGGTGTCTAAAATGAAATTAATTCTTTTGCTTTCAAATAATAATGAAATACTGGGGGAAATTTCGGGGGGGTGGATCAATACAGAAACTAGGGAAAGTGATTTATGAAATTGTGTCATTTCCTGTTATTTTGCTAATACATCAGGTGCATATTCAAAGCATCACTAAAATTATTTAAAATTGTGTGTAAGTATACATTCCAGCGAAGAACTAAAATGGAGAGAAAGCCTGTTTCTACCACTTACTACAAAAATAAGGCAAAACAAAAGCAGAGCCCTTTGTGTCCTTGTCCTCACACTCTCCTCTCTGCCTGAAATACAAACATAACCATTCTCACTACTGCATAAATCTATCATTCTCGCTCCCTTCTGGTTTACTGCGGTTTCACTCTAATCAGCTGTAGTCATATGCAGAGCGAAATAAAGTGTGTCGCTCATTTACAGGTATTACATTCATATTTAAATAAAAATAACAGAATTTTCCTGTGCCTGATATTATTCTTCATTTCAGTTTCTCTCAGATTTGTTTATATTGAATAAAATACGTATGTCATTGATCTCTGCCTTATATTTATTTATAAATTAAACATTCAATTTTATATAGTTTATAGCTTATTTTATTAAAATCTTAATATAAATATTTTTGAGTTTTATTTGAATTTTTGTTTTATTTCTATATATACATATATCTGTTTATTTTCTTTACATCCTGAGAATGACCCTCCCTTTCCACCTTCCAGTCTCCCCCACTTCCCCTTCTTCTCCTTTCCCCTCTCTCTTTCCCCCAAGAAAAGGGGAGTCCCCTCCCCTGTATTAACCTTCCACAGGACACCAGGACTGAGCATATCTTTATCCCCTGAGGCTAAGCAGGGTATTGCTGCCAGGGGGAAGTGACCGAAGAGTGAAAACAGAGTCCATGTTGGAAACGGGACCCCCTCCACTCCCAGATGCCCCATTTGAAGACCAGGTCGCCTATGGGCTACATGTATGCAGGGACCCCAATCAAGACAGGTGCTGGGACTTGCAGCCAAGCATGGGGAGGAATACTAGGGGCCCTGTGGGAGTGTTGGGGGGGGAGAAGGAAGGACATGGAGGGAACAGGGACCTCACAAGAAGACCAACAGAGACAACTAACTCAGTCCATGGGGGCTTTCAGAGAGTGAACCATCAGCTAAGCAGCATGATCTAGACCTAGGGCCCCTGAACACACTTATTTGCATTTTTTTTAACATTTTAATTTTTTTATTGCAACTCCTTTTTAAAGTAGAAATGATGATTCAATAAAGAAAACAAAATTTTCTCTTGTTATCAGTAATTGGAAATTCTTTGATTATTATTGCATCCACACAATCACAAACTCGTCCATACATACTAACACATATCCATGCCTCAATTTCTTTTCATGTAAAGCATTTTACCATTTATAAGATGCCGATGATTTTAAACTGTGTGATTCATTTATGTAGTAATAAGATAAAGTAAAATGAAGTTTATGAAATAAACAATAAGTAATTCAAAACAAAATTCAACTATTAAAAACAAGGATATAAGACATCAATGAAATAACATTGAGTAGGAATATCAAACCCAGGCAATAAATAGTCTTGGATGGGTTTAATCCTCTTTGTAGTGCCCTTTCTTTTTATCATATTAATTTCTGGTCAAATCATTTTGCTTTCTACTATTTTTGGACTTATTTTCTCACTTGCTTTAGCTTGTTTTCTTTATCCTGACTTATCTTTCTCTTTATTTTCTTTCATCTTTTTTTTTTCTTTTTGCCATGGGCACAGTCTAGGGGATCCTCCCACTAAGCTATAATCCCAGCCCTTTTTTTCTAAGTTTTAAATATTTCAGGCTTATTTAATTAATTCTCAGTGTTTGTTCTCATTTATACTAAAATCACTATTAAATTTATCCTTTATGCATTTAAAATTTTTGGTATATACAAATTTTAAAACTTCATTTCTTAAATATCTGTTAACCACCTATAAGCCTAGAAATGCTTGCTTATTCTAAAAGACTTTATTTTTATGTATAAATCTATTTATATAAGTAATGTTTAAATTGAATTTTTATGTTGTGTTTTCCAGTGTTTTACTTGTATAAACATATGCACATATCTCAGCCCTCAAGAGGCAGAGGCAGGAGAATCTTAAGTTCAGTGCCAGCCTGGGACACATGCTGAGTGAGACCCTGTTGGTCGTCTAGTCTTCACAGTTCCTAAAGGTGATTCAGAGGCTTCTGGAGAATAGAAGTCATCAACAGTCTCATGTAGCCGTGATTCCTGTGACCTACAATAACACCCAGCATGGAAAGATTTGCCCAAGAGTGCAGGAGTGGCACAAATGGTACACTATTAACCCCTGATTCTTAGTTTGGATTTAAGGCCTATTCCATAGGAGGAAATGCATGCCTGGAACTGTAAATATGGACAAAAAAAATCATGGCTGGTGCTCAAAGACCCTGAGGTAAATCTACTCCTATTATTTTGCTAAATTGACAGCATCAAACTATCTTCTTAATTCTCTCTACCCTTAGAGTAGTGCAGCTCTCAGTTCTCATCAGAGAATTTGTTGCGCAGTGAATATTTAATAAGTTAATATTGAAACTTAACTGGTCAAAGTACAGAGAATAAGTGTTAAATAAGCATCTGCGGGGTGCTCAGCTGCAGAGAGAACATGTCCACAAACCCTTCCCAAGGCACAAGACATCACAGAAGAGGGGACAGAAAAACCCTAAGAAGCAGACTCTGCCTACAATAGTGGAGTCAAGTGGTTTGAAGTCTGTTCCAAAGCAGGAAATACATGCCTAATATGGCAAATTCAGCTAAGAACCCATTGGGGAGTTCACAGGCCTCAACGGTGCACCTATAACTATTATACAACGATAGAAAGTTTAGTCTGTAGATGGAATTGTGTTCAGCAATCTAATAATCCGTGTCCTCTAAAAGGAAAGCTGCATTGATTTTGCCAACTAAAATACTTCTGCCATTTCCTTCTATCATTTATATTGCTGGCTTTCCTTTTTGCCTTCAACTTCTTCTTTCAGACAGTTTGCATTTGCATTTCTTCTATATTACTTTAGATATATTGTTCCTTCAAGTCACTAGATATTTGACAGGAAATTTATACTGCCTATGTAAATTAGCAAATCTAATAAATAATACAATCAATCTAGTCCATAAAATTAATAAGATATGATTATAAGCTTTAATCACTCAGCATTTTTTTTCCAGAATTTAAGCTCCAACTAGCTGTTGATAAAAGCAGTTGTGAGCTGCCGTATAGGTGCTGGTATAAAACCTGGATCCTCTGAAAGAGCAGCCCGTGTGCTTACCCACCGAGCCATCTCTCCACATCCTGGATATATGTCCTTTGGTTAACATTCCTGGGTAGTATATGTCTATACATTTTTTCATTTGTTTTAGATTTTTCCATTTTTTTTTTGGAATATAGTTCTTCAAAATAAGACCCAATGCTCTTCTGAGTCTCATTGGCTGTCAAAGCTACAACAGCAACAAAGAAAATTATAGCCCAGTCTTTCCAATAAACTTGGAAACAAAAATTCTCAATAAAATACTGGCACACCCAAGTCACAATAATCAAGTTGGCTTCATTTCAGAGAAGCAGAGATGGTTCATTTCATGCAATAAAAATCATAGATCACATAGACTCTAACACAAAAACCAGGAATTAAATGATTAAAGCCTGAAAAAGGTCTTTGACAGGGTCTAACATGCATTGTGATAAAAACTGTGAAATAAGAAGGAAAAAAAACTTATTGAAATAAAGGCTATATAAACAGAAACCCTATAGTCAACATTATACCAAACAGGAAAAAAGTAGAGCATTTCCATTAAATCGGGAATGAGACAAAGTTGCCTACTTTCTGCTACTCATATTCAATATAAAGTTGACCTTTCAGTTGGAACTGTAAGTCAAGAAAAGATACCTAAAATGATACAAATGCTAGGAATACCGCTCAATGGGTTGAGTGCCTACCTAACATGCACCAAGTCCTGGCTTCAATTCCCAGTACATCATTAAACACACATAGTGTCACAGTGCATGCATGTAATCGTCACACTTGGGAAACAGGAGAAGTAGAAGCAGGAGAGTCAGAAATTACAGGTCATCCATGGCTACAAAGTGAATTTGAGACAAGCCTGGGTTACATGATACCTTGTATCAAAGAAAAAAACAAAAAGTTTGCAAAGGGACAGACACAAGTAGGAAATGAAAACGAAGTATCTACAGAAATCCTTAGAAAAAAAGAAAACTGATGGGGGCATCACACTATCTAACTTCAAATTATACTACAGAGCCACAGTGACTAAAATAGCATATTACTGGCACAAAAATAGTCACATACATCAATAAAGTAGAATAAAAATCCCCAAATCAATCCAGCTACAGCCACCTCATTTTTGACAAAGGTGCCAAAACCACGCATGTCAGCTTCTTCCACATATAATGTGTAAAAGTTGGTATAAACATAAAAGTAAAAATACAAAAAAACTAGTGTAAAACATAAAAACCTGGTAAAATACACAGAATGAAATAGTATCCTTATCTCTCACCATAAACATAATTCAAAATGGACCTTAATGTTAGACCTGAAACCATTATAGGCAAATGTGAAGAAAAGACTTCAAGATATGATCACAGACAAGGGCTCTCTGAAAAGGACTCCAGCAGCTCAGGATATTAAACTAAGGATTGACAAATTGAACTGCATGAAATTAAGAACCTTCTGCTCAGAAAAGGAAATGATTCATTGAGTTAAGTGACAATCTACAAAATGGGAAAGTATCTTTGTAGCTTACATCTGGCAAAGGATTAATAACTAATCCATAATACATATATACATTCAGACAGACAGACAGACAGACAGACAGACACACACACACACACACACACACACACACACACACATATACCTCAAGAGACTAAATACAGACAAACACAACAAGCCGGTACAAGAATTCTAAAGTGAACAGGCAATTCTCAATAGATGCAGAACAAATAAATGGCCAATAAACTTGAAAAATGTTCAATATCCTTGTTTATCAGAGAAGCCCAAATTAAAAGAACTTTTAGATTCCATCTCCCTCACCCCCAGTCTGAATGACTATTATTAAGAAATCAGATAACAAATATTGGACAGGATGTGGGGGAGCCCAGCACACAGCTGGTACAAACAGCTGGTAGGTATATAAATTACTATATGAATCAATTTGGAGGCTCCAAAAACTTAAACTAGGAGTACCACATGGCCCACTCATATCACCTTTGGGGTTTGTCCAAAGGATTTTACTCAACACGCTATAGAGATCCATGCACCTCTACTTATATTGCCACCTTAGGAATTGTAAACAGATGTCTGGATAAGGAGTACATGGTCTAATAACATAATGGAGCAACTTGGTCATAGAACCACCAATCATCTTGTGGAGCGGATACACCCACTCACAGGACAGCACTCACACCTGACTGACACTGCTTGAGTGACCAAGAACCAGAGATTACATAGCCCAAGGACCTAGAGCAAAGCCACATGCTGTTAGCCAAACGCGCCAGCACACAAGTGATAAAGTAACTTCTACCAAAATTCTGCTCTACACATACATCAGGGCCTTGTTCATCCATCATCAGAGACGCTTTCTCCTGCAGCAGAATGAAAATAATACAGGGACCCACTGCCAGATATCACACACACACACACAATGCAGACAGACTGAGCAATGATGAAACACTCAGTCCCAAATGGAATGTCTTCATCGATCCCCTCCTCCTCAGCACTTAGAGAACTCCGTGGAAGGAGAAGCAGGAAGAGTGTAAGAGCCCGAGGGGATGGGGGAAACAAGCAAACTAGGCCCTCTAAATCAGGTGAGCAAAGCTCTGATGAAGTCACAGAGCCTGAGGCGGCAAACACAGGCCTGCACGGGTCTGCACCAGGTCCTCTGTTTGCATGGTACGGCTTCCAGGGAGGTGTTTTTATAGAATTCCTTCCGTGTGTGAACAGACGGGTCTCTGGTTTTGTGCCTTCTCTTGAGCTCTTTTTCCTCTGTTGGCTTGTCTTGTCCAACCTCAATGTGATCATTTTTGTTTTATCTTATTATACTGTATTTTGTTACATTTTAACATCATCTCTTAGAAGCCTATTCCTTTCTATTGAGATACAGAAAGGGAGTGGGTCTGGATGGGAGAAAAAGTGGGGAAGAACTGAGAGAGTAGAGAGAGGGAAAATCATACTCAGGATATATTATGTAGGGAAAATTATTTTCAGTAAAAAGAAAAAATAGAATGAAATTAAATTGTTTATAGAAAACTGACACAACTGTCAATCATTGTAAGTGTAAAATATGTCAGACTCCAGCAAATGCCTCACTTTTCTTGTCTTGTAAATCCTAGATTTTATGTGGACACATGGTATAATTTATGCATATAGGTCAAGAAAGTAGAAGTGATGATGTCTAGGAAAGAAATGGGAATAACATCCTTACCTGGAAATAGCAGATAAGGCCCAGACAGAGAAAGCAGTGTTTGGGGGTAAGCATGGTCGAAAAACATGACATACATGTATAAAAATGTCTGCATGAAATATCACTACATAAAATGAATATCTACAAGTAAGAAATTATATAGAAATGATTTTGTAATGGGGCTGGAAAGATGACTCAGAGGTTAAAACACTGGTTGTTCTTCCAACGGTCCTGAGTTCAATCCTAGCAACCCATGGTGGCTCACAACCATCTATAGTGAGATCTGATGCCCTCTTCTGGTGAGCTGTATAAATAATAAATAAATCTTTTTTTTGTCTCTTATTTGTGAGCCTAGCTCCAAATCTTTATTTCTTTAATAATAATTTTTATTTTTTATATTAATCATAGGTTATTTACTTTGTATCCCAGCTGTAGCCCCCTCCCTCATTCCCTCCCAATCCCACCATTCCTCCCTTATCTCTTCCCTGTCCCTTTCCAAGTCCACTGATAGGGGAGGACCTCCTCCCCTTCCATCTGACCCTAGCTTATCAGGTCTTTTCAGGACTGGCTGCAATGTCCTCTTCTGTGGCCTAGCAAGGCTGCTCCTCCTTCAGAGGAAGGGGGGATCCAAGAGCCAGCCATTGAGTTCATGTCAGAAATAGTCCCTGTTCCCCTTACTAGGGTACCCACTTGGATACTGAGCTACCATGGGCTATATCTGAGCAGGGGTTCTAGGTTATATCCATACATGGTCCTTGGCTGGAGAAACAGTCTCATAAAAAAAACCCTGTGCCCTGATATTTTTGGTCCTTGTGGAACTCCTGTCCTCTCCAGGTCTTACTAACTCCCCCTACTTTCATATGATTCCCTGCACTCTGCCGAAGAAGGTTTGGTTAATATCTGCTTTGATATACTGCTAGATAGAGTCTTTCAGAGGCCCTCTGTGGTAGGCTCCTGTCCTGTTACTTGTTTTCTCCTACATCCAATGTCCATCTTTAAAAAAAAAAAAAAGAAAGAAAGAAAAATGCTTTTATGGATATACTTTATTTTAAAATTTTATTTATTTTTTATTAATTATAGTTTATTCACTTTGTATCCCAACTGTAGATCCCTCCCTCATTTCCTCCCAATCCCACTCTCCTTCCCTCTTCTCTTCCCATGCCCCTCCCACAGTTCACTGATAGGGGAGGACCTCCTCCTCTTCCATCTGACCCTAGCCTATCAGGTCTGGCTGCACTGTCTTCTTCTGTGGCCTGGTAAGGCTGCTCCCTGCTCAGGAGAAGGTGTTCAAAGAGCCAGCCTGTTGATATAATATTCTTTTAGAATGTATACACCTTATTCTTGTTCATTCAAATGCTGATTTCTCTCCCTCCTCCCCCCACACACTCCCTGGTTTCAATCCAGATATTGTATTGTGATACTCATTCTAAGCATCCTGTCTCAACTCTTGTGTAAACAGGACAAAATAAAGCAACTAGACACAATGTTGAGCAGGGAGGAGCCAGAGGACAGGAAAGAGGAGAGGAGCCAGAAGGCAGGAAATGAGTGGGAAAAGAAAGGGTGAGAGGAGAGCTTGGAGAACAGAGCCGGAGGAGAGATCTCGGAAATACATGGAGAGATGGACTGGACCTAAGATATCACTAAAAGCAAGTATAATGTGGGAAATCTAAATGTTAGGAAACTATGAGGGCTTGGAGGTTTAAGATGGAGTAACTATTGTCCAGCATTGTGTTCTAGGTTAACTAGACAAATGAAGTCTCTGTGTGGTGATTTGGTTATACAGCTGATTAGGATTAACAGCAGCATTACCAGAAGATAAATCAATAGTAAATTTTAATCACCACCTACAACACCAGCCCCTGAGTTCATGTCAGAGACAGTCCCTGTTCCCCTTACTAGGGTAATCACTTGGACAGTAAGCTGCCATGGGCTAACTCTGTACAGGGGGTCTAGTTTAGCTCCATGAATCATCCTTATTTGGAGTATCAGTCTCAGAAAAGACCTCTGGGCCCAGATTTTTGGGTTCTGTTTCCTTGTGGTGCTCCTGTCCCCCCTGAGGTCTTTCTATATCCCCCTTTCATAAGATTCCCTACACTCTGCATTGAATCTGTAGACTGTTTTTGGCAGGATGGCCATTTTTACTTTGTTAATCCTTCTGATCTGTGAGCATGGGAGATCTTTCCATATTCTGATAGCTTCTTTAATTTCTTTCTTCAGAAATTTGAAGTTTTTTTTTTTTTCAAAGAGGTCTTTCACTTGCTTGGTTAGAGTCACACCATGGTACTTTATGTTCTTCATGGCTATTGTGAAGGGCGTAGTTTCCCTAATTTCTTTCTCAGCACTTTGGTCTTTTGTATACAGGAGGGCTACTGATTTTTTTTTTTTTTGAGTTTTGTATCCAGCCACTTTGCTGAAGGTGTCCTCTGGTAGAATTTTTGGGGTCACTCATGTATACTACTATATCATCTGCAAATAGTGATACTTTGACTTCTTTCTTTCCTTTTTGTATCCCCTGATATTCTTTAGTTTTCTTATTGCTATAGCTAGGATTTCAAGTACTATGTTGAAGAGATACGAACAGAGTGGGCATCCTTGCCTTGTCCCCGATTTCAGAGGGATTGATTTAAGTTTCTCTCCATTTAGTTTTATGTTAGCTATAGGCTTGCCCTGTATCCCCAATCTCTCCAAGACTTTAAACATGAATGGGTGTTGGATTTTTTCAAATGCTTTGTTGGTAATTAAGAGGTTACTGTCATTGTTTTTCACATGGGTTATCTAAGCTCACCACATTCCCGGGATCAGCCCAGCTTTTCCACACCTTTTTCTCACTCTTGTTTTATCATTATAGAGAAAGGTGTGTTTTAACAAAGATTTCCAGTTCTCATCATTTATCAAACAGACATGATTAATGTCTATAAGGAACCAGCAAGAATAAAGATATTCAATAATATCTTTCTTTCCAAAGGTTCACAACCAAATGTCCCCTTAGGGTTTCTTCTGCTTTAAGTGTGGAATATTTAAGAAGTGCCTCCCATTTCTACACACATCGGATCCCTAATTTTCTTCTCTAATGAGGGGAAAAGTCTAGGCAGACTTCTAGACACTTAACCTGCTACTGACCTCCAACCAACATGTGTTTTTACCTGGCCTAGGCATTATCATGTCCACAGCTCATGGAAGACAATCACGTGGTACAGGGACACCTGAGAACAGCTAAAGGTCAGAGCAGAGCACAACTGGGATTCAGATTAAAGGGAAACATGTCTGATTCCAAAATACAGCACCTACCTGACATACTGCATCTATTCCTTAACATCATTGTATTTTGTGAAGTAATAATTTACTTCCAAATTAACAACACAGGCTCTAAGATCAGCAATCAATAAATGGGACCATGAAACTGAAAAGTTTCTGTAAAGCAAAGGACACTGTCCTCAGAACAAAATGACAGCTTACAGATTGGGAAAGGATCTTCACCAACCTTATATCTGACAGAGGGCTAATACCCAGAATATATAAAGAGCTCAAGGAGTTAAACAGCAACAAATCAAGTAATCCAATTAAAAACTGGGGTACTGAGTTAAACAGAGAAATTCTCAAAAGAGGAATATCGAATGGCAGAGAAACACTTAAAGAAATGTTCAATGTCCTTAGTCATCAGGGAAATGCAAATTCAAATGACCCTGAGATTTCACCTTACACCCATCAGAATGGCTAAGATCAAAAACTCAAGTGGCAACACATGCTGGAGAGGATGTGGAAAAAGGGGAACTCTCCTCTATTGCAGGCAAATGGTGGGAACTAGAAAAGATCATCCTGAGTGAGGTATCCCAGAAGCAGAAAGACACATGGGGTATATACTCACTTATAAGTGGATATTAGACATATAATATAGGGTAAACATACTAAAATCTGTACACCTAAAGAAGCTAAGCAAAAAGGAGGACTCTGGGTACAATGATAAATCCTCATTCAGAAAGGCAAAGAGGATGGACATCAGAAGACAGAGAAAACCGGGAACAGGACAGGAGCCTACCACAGAGGGCCTCTGAAAGACTCTACCCCGCAGGGTATCAAAGCAGATTCTGAGACTTACAGCCAAACTTTGGGCAGAGTGCAGGGAATCTTATGAAAGAACTGGAAGATGAAAAACCTGTAGGGGACAGGAGCTCCACAAGGAGCACAACAAAACAAAACAAAACAAAAACAAAAAAAAAAAAAATCTGGGCCCAGGGGTCTTCTCTGAGACTGATTCTCCAACCAAGGACCATTCATGGAGATAACCTGGGACCCCTGCACAAATGTAGCCCATGGCAGTTCAGTGTCCACGTGGGTTCCATAGTAATGGGAACAGGGACTGTCTCTGACATGAACTCAACGGCTGGCTCTTTGATCACCTCCCCCTGAGCGAGGAGCAGCCTTACCAGGCCACAGAGGAGGACAATGCAGCCAGTTCTGATGAGACCTGATAGACTAGGATCAGATGGAAGGAGAGGACATTCCCTATCAGTGGACTGGGGGATGGGCATGGGTGGAAAAGAAGGAGGGAAGGTGGAATTGGGAGGGGATGAGGGAGGGAGCTACAGGTGGGATACAAAGTGAATAAACTGTAAGTAATAAAAATTTAAAAAGAAAAAAATTAAAGGTCTAGTTTTAATTTCAAATATTTGGTGAAAATAGCTTAGTACACCTATCCTCTCACTAATATTGTATCCATATTAAATATGTAAGAATTTCCAAAGCACTCTTTTTGTGTATACTCACATCCAATCAGGATCACCCAAGTTGTGTAATTTTTTATACCGTAAGTGTAAATGCCAGCATAGAGAAGTATCAAGATTTAACAGAGCATAGCTCAGCTTCTTTGCAGCCAAACTAGATCATTTTCTCATTTCTCTTACCTTGCACTTGCCTTACACTTGCATTTTTTATTTTTAAATTTTTTATAAATTTATTAATTTATTCACTTTACATCCTAATTGCAGCCCCTCCCTTCTCTCCTTTCAGTCTTCCTCCCTCTCTTTTCCATTTATGCCCCCTCTCCTACCCCTTAGACTTTCCCCATCAATCAGTCAGTCAATCAATCAATACAAGAAAGCTCTGAGCAAATAAGAAACTCTGAAAGACGAAGACAAAGCAAGAAATCCATTTCCAGTTCTCCAGTGCAGGACCCCAAGTGCTAGATGGAGCCTAAAGGCTCTCTACTGAGGACTCCCCTGATGAACTCTTTCCAATGTTCCGTTCACATGAAATATCTTTAAGGTAACTGACATTTTTTATTTTGCCTTCAAAATCTTTATTTTACTTTCTATTTCAGGTGTAGCACGCTGTCATCTCTTCTTAATTAAATGTGTTCCCTGACAATTTCATACATACATATAATGCTTTCTGGCCCTTGTCACCCCCTGCCTTCTCTTTCCTCCCTCCCACCTGCGGGACCCTCCCTAAATGTCCCTTTCCCTTCTCCTCCTTCTGTACAGTACAGCAGGTTAATAAACTCCATGCTGAGAATAACCCCAGCTTAGGGTAAATACTTTTATTTCCTAGAGTGTTCTATTGTATAGAAACAAATGTAAAATTTGTTTAGTGTCTCTAGTTTATCAAACCATTCTTGCAAATATGTACATGTTTTTTTGTAATCCGGCAGTACGAATGGTTTTATTTTAAAATGTGTATTACAAATCAACTGTATGGTACAGTACTAATCTAGGTTCTTGGGCCACATCACTGAAAACATAAAAATATAGCGTTTACTTCTATATAGAAATAAAACTCTAAGGATAAACATGGTAAGGTATGTGGTTTGTAAAATTAGGTGATGGGGGAAACATGAACATGACAAGATAAACATGAGTATAAGGAAGAGGCCACACAGAAGGGGACGCTGGAGCTTGCTTGGGATCAGCACAAGATTCACGGACAAGATGTTTTGACAAAGCAGAGAGCAGACAGAGGATGCTGTGCGTAAAATTCAGAGGTGCAGCACGAAAGCACGTACACTCGAGTCTCTCAATCCTTTCTGCATCACCTCTGATATCACTTCTGATTTGCTCTAGAACCCACGAGACTGATGGTACTTTCAGATTCTAGCTCTATCAGTTTCAAGGTCCTTAAGACAGTCAGCAATTAAACTTGCCAAAAACATCACGACCAATACAAGAAAATAATAAGGATCGAGAGAGAGAGAGAGAGAGAGAGAGAGAGAGAGAGAGAGAGAGAGAGAGAAGAGTGTTGGTTGCTAGCAGGGTAAGCAGAAAGGCAACATCCAAACGGCTTACTGAGCATTCAAGTACAAGACGACCAAAGCCACCTTCAGGCCTAAAAGAGAAGTCTAACTCAAAATAAAAATTTCAGACATTTTGATGTAAATATCTCACAGCTGAATGTGGTCTGTAGGTTCTGTGCCTTTACCTTCTTCTGTCTGAGATGTCTGCTGGCCCTGACAGTATTTTCTAAACTATTATTACATCTGTTCTAGAAAAAACTCTACATACATCTTGCCCCATATAACAAGTTAGATTCCCTTAATCCATTCTTAAACTTACCTGAAGAGGATTTAATTTCATCAACTGCATCTTGAAATAGAAAGCCTGCCATATCGATTCTTCCTTGGAGGTAGTGGCTAGACAGATCAATGGTAAGTGAATCATTGAGGGCTCGCTGAGTCAGTTAGGATGCTAGGGAGGGTCTCACAGCTCGATATTTTGTACTGCCCAGTACATGCAGTAGCCACCTAAGAAAACAAATGTTGATGGCCAATTGATCTCAAATGGGAGAACATGGTGTGCTGCCTGCAAAGGACCTGCCTCTGTGTTAAATTTGGTTGTACTTAAGAACTTGAGATGCAGAACAAATGTGCATATTCATTGTCTCTGTTAGACTGTGAATTCCTCAGGCTTAACGATCTCCCAAAGCTATCTGAATTTCCTCACACTTTCCTTGGAATACAGTATTAATTCAAAAGCCATTACTGAATGTCAAGTGTTAAAAATATATGGCTCTTGCCTCCATGGACTTTTGAATATTTGATGAATGATTAAATAAACAAATGAATATCAGACTAAAAGCATTATAAAGAGTATAATAGGAGAAGCTTCACATGGTCAGACCTATTTCTTTTGATATATTTATTGATATACAATATACAATATTATTTTAAAAATAGAAGAATAAGATATTTGTTTTGATAAATAGCTGTAAAGCAACAGGTGAAAATATTACAGTTAAAAAAGAAAACATTAAAGTTTTGATAACCTTGATTTTTCTCATTACATTTATCTATCTGGATTAAGTACAATGAAATACACAAACATATATAGAGAGACACATTTAAATAGTTTTAAGAAGTATCCTTAGTTAGAGTCCATGTATGCAAAAAAAAAAAAGAACACTATGTAGTAGGAACCTTATTTGCTTTGAGAACAAAATACAAATATATACATACCTGGATTCACTGTAAGACTAATTGTACAAATCCCTGGGTTCTTCCACTGTTCATATTGCTCCCAAGAAGGAAGACCTGCTTAAAGCTAGGCTAACTACTGTCTGCTAGTGGACCAACACCAAGTAGGTCTGTCATTCACTGAAAGTTCAACAGAGACACAAAGTACAGATGCTTGGGGAGGCTCATTACCCTTCTAGCATCTTCATTATTTCCTACCTTAAACATAAATTCATAACTTTTGTCCCTTCTTATTTTCTTCCACAGTAAAGTTAGAAAGTTAAGACCACTGAGACAGCACTTCTATCAAGCACATTAGAATTGATAATACACAATCAACAATAATTTTGCCACTCCAAGTAATTTGAAACTGAGCAGAGTGCTCAGTATTACTGGATTGTTAAGCACATGGTCGTGATAAAGGCAGGCTATTGCGATAGTAAATATTTCTTGTGTTCACCTAGCACATCCCATAGGGAAGCTGACTGGGTGTGACACCGCCTATGGAGATGCTTGGAAGGAAGCATTCACGCACGAGTGCCTCCCTGTCTGCGTCTTTCCATGTGCACTTTACAGTTTGGAAAGAACTTGCAGAATTGTAAGTTTCACTAGACTAACCTTCCTTGGTTAGCTATGCATAGGGCTCTGGAGAAATACGGATTTTCTGTTTTCATGATGGTGTGAGCTTCGCTGGGAAGACAGGCGGATCAGGGGTGGAGATCCTCCACCTTGCTGCCACTGCCGGCAGCAGAAGAGCCCTCAGGATCACAGAAAGGGCAGGTGTCAAAATCCAAACCACACTGCATCATCTGGACTCTCCCAGGCTCGTTGGATGGAAGCTGACTTTCTGTAGAGAGTCTAGCCAAATTGTCTGCCATCACGCTGCATGCTACTGGCTAGCACCCCCAGACTTTTGTATTGAGTGAACACCACACTCTGTGTCAGAACACTGCAGAATATTCTGGTGCCCCGTTTAGGAAATATTAGCTTACAAGAGATAGCATCTGAGAGACATCAGTAACACTGAAAATGTAGAAATATTTGCATATGCATATATGTAAATGCTCTGATTTTGTGTGTGTGTGTGTGTGTGTGTATGATATCTGATGAGTATAAACAGGAAATTACATACAGACCTTTTATAACTTTAACTGTTTACTTTTTCTTGTATCATGTAAAAAAAAAAAGTAGATAAAACACTAAACAAATAACCCCAATTCTGTGATTTCATCCAGAAAAAAAACCTCCTCCCTTTTCTGTCAAGCCCTTCTCCTAAATGCCCCCTCCCAAACTTGTGTTCCTTTATTTATTTATTTTTAAGCTATCTGTCTGTTTGCTTGTCTGTCTGTTTCAACTCAAGGTTTCACGATGTAGCCCCAGCAGGCCTGGAACTCAATATGTAGACCATGCAGACAGACATCTGTTCCCTGGGTGCTGAGATTTAAGGTTCAGGATGTTTTTAATTTTCTCAAATGACCCACTGAGTCCAGTCAGTGACCAGAGACTGGAACACCACCACTTCCCAGCACCAAGGACCATCATGAAATTAACACTGAGGTATTTGTACCACATAAACTAAGAATAATTTTAGCAACTACTAAAATATAACTTAAGTTATATTTATGCAACCTGAATTCATGGCAAATGCTTTCTTTGAGAACCAGTGTCTTTTCACCATGGACTTTACTCTGTTTTTCTGTTTTTGGTAATTTGCTTTTCTCTTCTGCCTTTATGAACTAGCTTTCTCTAGAAGCTTTAAATAACAAGTGGCAAAGTATGAAGTATATTTTGTTTTAAAAAGATGAAAACTGAGACTGTTTCATCACTGCATTCTTCCATAAGTAGACAGACACAATTATCCAATCATTGCGGTCAGATATTTTGGTCCAGCACATTGGACTCAGCACAGGGGTAATTGTTGCTCAGTTATCATTTCAGCAAATACACTCTGAGAGCCTCCTAGTGCAGAGGGCTTCATAATACTCACTGAAATGCCAAGGCAGACAGGATATAAACCTTCATCAAAAGGCATTTCAGGCTGAAGAGGTATACAGGAAAATGAGTCAATGAGTCCAAGTGGAGCAGCTCAAAGGGAGAGGCAAGCAGAGAGCACTCTGAGCAAGAGCACTGCAAATGCACTGACCAGCATCAAGGGACGCTTCTCTAAAGGGACAACATGCTTTTTGTTTCAGAGAGTTGTAAGGTTAAAGAAATGAAGGAGTAGAAGGAAGGGATGGAAGGAAAGAGGAAAGAAGAGAGGGAGAGGGAGGGAAGGAGGAAGGAACGAAGGAAGGAAGGAACAAACGAACAAACAAACACAGAAAGAGAGGAGCACATTCGTGAAGGGCTGTGGCCAATGCGGAAAAAAGCTGTGCTTAGAATAATGGACATTACATGGCTCTCTGTTGTTCCTATAATGGCACAGATTTAGTATCTTAGAGCTACAGCCTTTACCACTCCACAGTTGCACCACCCAGTGAGGCTCGGAGTGTTCCATGATTTTCTGCTGCATGGTTCACGTAGCTAGAAAGAAGGTTTAAGGAGCTCTGTTCCTTTCCGAGGACCCTGGGGACCGAGCGGCTCTAAACTCATTTGGGTAGTATACAGAGCTGAGTTTCTGCTTCCCGGAGGCCAGAGTACCCTTTTCCTGTGTGATGTGGGCTGCGTTGTCCCAGGCTTCTAGAGATGACTCCGGGACTCCTTCCTCCACCTTTAAGCAGACAAAGGGAAGTCCTTCCTACCCTCAGCAAGCCCTCCTACTTCCTGTTTCCTGAAACATCTCTTGGACTCACCTTCCTGACCCTTGCTGTTGCTTTTAAGGACTCCTCTGATGTTATTTATCTCCCCAGATAGGGCAAGTCAATTTTTCTATCTTAAGGTCAGTTGTGAGCTCAATTTTTGTCTACCCAGAGCCTTTTACGAGTTTCTAAATTGATACTTGAATAGTCAAGGACAACACTATTGGGGAACAGTTTTAAAATCCAGCCCAGTTCAGGGATATATACTTTAGTCTTAAGCTCAGAAAACTCAGGCTAAGTTTGAAGAAAGTGGCCAAGCAATAAATACATGAAAAAGAGGACACTGTGCGCAGGGCCTATAACTTTTCTGCTCCCACACTTCCTCTGTGCCCATACCCAATCCGAAGATGTGGGCCTGATCTCTTTCCCATGCTCCTTTCAGCACACAACCTGGCTGCACATTAATGTTTTATGACGTTATTTTCATCCAGCTTGACTGTGACCTCACTACCTCCCTACATCCTGTGTCATATATAACAAAGTGTCACAGCCTAGCCTCTAAGAAGGAACACCTAAATGAATAATGCCTAAATGAATGTTTACGTATTTACCCATTAACAGAGCCCCTGGAAAGAATTCTTCCATATAAGTGGACAAACACTGAAAACACATAAAAATTCTAATAAATTGCTTCTATCTGGGGATCAATGGCAATTCCTGTATTTATATTAATACATTTCTAAATGTTCTAAGTCTCACATGATTTTGCGTGCACACACATATACATTCTATAAATATGTGAAAGGCAACTGGTAGTCGTAGATAATTGTTCATAAGAGTATTTTAGTAACTACAACATGAAAATAGTCAAGTGAAGGCATCTATTAACATAAAGAAGCTAATTACTGACTCTAAGAAGGTATTTTAAACTAATACTTTCAGTGAAATTAGTTTTTATTTAACTAGACATCTAAGGAGCTGAGTCAGCACATTTTGCCAATTAGTACAAGTGGGCTGTGAGGTTCCTGCCACAGCCTGAGCTTCAGCAGGTAGATGCAGCCATAAAAAATCGCTGGGGTGAGCTGTTTACTACGTGCCGGGCATAATGCTGAGATGTGTGTTTTATAAAGTGTTCTCCAGAATCTTCAAAGGAGATATTTCCTTTGAAAAGGAAGACCATCAGAGCATAGACAGCTTGCATAGATAATCAAGGGCAATTAAAATATTATTGATTTATATGGAAGGTTTGGAGACCATATCCAGGAGCTCTGCCGGGCTTTTAAACCCATGCTTTTAATCACGGTGTGATAGAAATAGGTTTTAACTGACTGAGTGTCCCTAACCCAAACTGACTAATGAAATGATGGAATGCTGAGATTTAATATATTAGCCTACGAATTAGGCAAAGATGTTCAGTTCTGTGTGCCAAAGGGAACAGGCAGAGGTAATCAACTAGATACAGAAATGTCGTAGATCTTAAGAGATCAAACTACATATTGTTAGCTATAGGTTTCTATTATCATAATCAATGCAAACTTAGGTACAACACTGGAGAGGTACAGCTTAGTTGTGACAAAGTGATGTGACAATGTTTAGCTTCCACTAAGCAACATGGCTGTATGCAGTTATCATAAAGAAAGGAAATATTGAGATTAATAGAAATCATGAAGCGTGAGAAGTTCTAGCTTAGATCTTTTTGTCAGTCAGGCTATAACTGAAGCAATGAGTTACAATGTAGGTCCGTTTTCTTTCACTATTCCAGCTGAGCCTGCATCATAGGAAAGATTAATAAGTGGAAGAGATACTGAGGAAGCCCGAAGACATTTGAGAAGTAATTTAAGTTGTACACACTTTCCTAGAAAAGATAAAACCTAGGTGACTGACTTAAGGTTAAATAAAAAGGAAGGAAGGAAGGAAGGAAGGAAGGAAGGAAGGAAGGAAGGAAGAAGTCATATGAAGGCAAGAGTGTTGGTATGGCCACAACAATAGTCAAAGAACATAGTTCAAGAAAGGTAATTGTGAGTCACTGAGGGAACACTTCCAAGTAGTCGGACTCCCTAAAGACAGTGGTTTTCAGCCTGTATGGGTCATGACAGCTTTGAGGGCTGAATGACTCTTTCACAGGAGTTGCCTAAGACCAGGAAAACATGTTTAAATTATGATTCATAACAGTAGCAACATTACAGTGTTCTGTCATGTAATACAGCCTAACTAAAGGCTTCACTCCCTCCTCTTACTCCGTTCCCCCCTCCTGCAGATCCCCTGCTCCTCCGGTTCCCTTCAGAAAAGAGGAGGCCTCTTCAGTGATATCAACCAAACATGGCATAACAGGATGCAATAATAGGCATACACCCTCATATCTACGCTGGACAAGGCAACACAGTGGGAGGAAAAGGGTCACAAGAAAAGGCGAAAGAGTCAGAGACACCCCCACTCACACTGTTAGGAGGAACAATGGGTTGCAGCATTAGGAAGACTGAGAACCACTGCTCTAACAGAAGGCCTAGGTTTTCCCACAAAGCAGAGAGAACCCAAACCTAGTGTACATATATAATTGCCAAGTCTGTCAAAGAGAACACAATGACCATGAAATTACCAAAACGATATTACATTCTCAGAAACCGAGAAACTATAATTAAATGGATGGTTTGTAAGAGTACACTTTAATCAGTTTATACCTCAACCAGTCCCCATCTTATAAGCTGTGAAGATTAAATTATTAATAGCTTTCCTGGGGGCACGGTGAATTGGGTGAGGCAAAGATCTGAGAGAAAGAAGAAATGTTAGGTGTCCAGGGTAAGCACACTCAGCACCCGGCCATTAATTAAAGTTGTAACAATTGCTTCACTCTGCCTGCAGAGACACAGCCACAGGCAAATGGAGAACATAAATCAGCTGTGAATAAATAAATATTCCCATTACCGCCCACGCCTAGGATTGTGTTTGTGGAGAGAGTGGACTGTTTGTAAGCGTTAGGCGAAGGCTCTGCAAGGAGCCTGCCCGTTACACACTAAACAATAATGAGCTGTAATGATAAACCCATTGTGGAAAGGAGAAAAGGAAGTTGGATGGTCTATAATATTTTGCCCAGCAAATCTTCTTACCTAACAATTTTTATAAACTTAGGGACTACACCATTTAGTGCAAAAAGCTGTGTGTCTTTCTGCTTTAAAACAATTTTCTGTGTTGAAATGACAGACAGTGCATTGTAACCTAAATGGTCCCACAAGAACTCGTTCTGGACTCTTGCAGGATATGCATTTATTTATTTTTTATTCATTTATTTTTAGCCTGAGATATGTTGCTCAAGAGTGGTTTTACAACATGGTGACATGATGGGCTCAGCCACTGCACACGAGGAACCCAGTCCTTTTCTTGGTGAACAAGCTGTCCATTGTGCTCCACCTACTCTCCCTGGCTGTCCCTTAGGCACTAAACTTTCTTATTCTCTCCCTGCCGTGTTTCATTAAATTTTTGATGCCATTCTAAAGCATGGTTCCGCCTGCAGAAGGAGTTCCACGGGATACTTGATGTCCTGTATATAACACAGAGGAGTTAGTACAGCCAAGCGAACACCAAAAATGTAATCTCCATACACAGATCCTGTTAAAAGGGAAAATGTTCCCTTTTGGTTCTGATACATCAGTGCCTACTTGAATATTGAAAGCAAGCTGCCAGATAAATTTCCTTTAACTCTAGGTTGAGTTCCTTGAACTTTCTTCCTTCATCTGCTGTGTAAGAATAAAATTAAATTATCCATCACAAATACATTTGAAATACATTTTTAGTGCTAAACTCTACTGAAGTTGACAGCACTCCATGAATTAAAAAAACTCATGTGCTTGTCACTAAGAAGTGACAAGATAAATACTGAAGCCCCTCAAATGAACAGAAGCATATTCCTGATCCATTTGTCCTACAGATATTCACTGGAGTTGATCAAGAAGCTGCAATCCTGTGAGTTGCTGTGGAGACCCGAACTGAGCATCAACTGCCAGGGGAAAAACGTGATTCTATAAAGACTGCAACCCAGAATGGCTGTAGAAGCCGGCAAGCTCACTGCCTGACAGCAGGAATTCAGAAACAAAATTGTATAGCCATGTTTGCTGAAGTCCCCATGCTAGCCAAAGCCTAAAAGCCATCCAAATAGCCCTCCATGGCCAGCTACATGAAACGCTGGAATAATAGTAACCTTTAACAGAAAGGAAATTCTGAGGCATGCAGCAATATGAATGAACCTGGGAAGCATTACACTAGGTGGAATGAGACAGACAAAAATGGTGTGACACACAGTAGTTTGATCGTGTAGGTGGAATAGCTGTTTCCACAGGGTCAGGGAGTACAGTGGTAGCTGACAGTGGCTGAGGAATGGGAGGATGGGTGCTTGGTGTTTAAGTGATTCATTTCAGAGAGAAAGGGACATTCTTGATATCATTATAGCAAGAGCTCCACACAGAAAGTGACAGACGCCTCTGAGCTGTGCCTTGGAAAATGCCCAGTGCTTTTGTGTCATGAATAGCTGACTTAGATGACATTTTAACTACATACATCTTGATTCTAAAGCTCAAATAAAGAGAAGTTTTATAAAGAAAATAGCATGCTCCCTGGGGAGACGGCACAGCTGGTAAAATGACTAAGCATGTGACAAGATCTTCGTTTAGGAAAGAGTGGGGTGCTTGCCTAGCCTGCTGACGCTCCTGGGTTCATTTCCAGTTCCACAGGAAAAATTCAGAAAATAATTTCATAACACCATTCATATTATTAGTAAGAAATATTCAGTTGAATAGAATAAGAGTTTGAAAAGGAAATATATGAAATGTAAACTGTGGTTTTCACGTGGTAACAGGAATATGAGCAGATTTTCTCATATATTTCCCATCATTCCTTCTGCTTTATTACCTATATGACCATATGTGTCTTGAAAAAAAATGTTTTGGAGGAAAAAATGGTCAAAATAGTAGATTCTCTAAGCTAGCCAACAGTCTTGCAGATCCAGGATTTCTCTACCTAGTCTAATTCAATATGGGCACGTAGGAAATCAAAGGACACTTTCTTTGCAGAGGGTAGGTAATTTGTAGTTCTGGCTATGCTGGGGCTTCACTGAAGCCGGACCCAGGCTGTGCAGGCCCAAGCACAGTTCCTATGCACAAAGTGGTACCCACTCCATGGAGAACCAAAGACTTGAAGCTGAGCACCTTCCTAACTATTAAATGGCAGACATAAGTTGTGTTCTTTCTACTCCCTGAGTTTCCAGTTCTATTATTATCCCTGGGGCAAAAGGACTGCACTGGAGCCTCAGAAGGGATCCAGGTATCTCAGGTGGGCATGAGTGAGGCAAGGCCAACTCTCTATGTGCAACAGACCTACAAATCAGCCCCACACTCAAGGACTTGGCAGTAGAGGCATCCATGAAAACACCCAGTGTGCTATTTGAGACGTTTAGTTCAAATAAAATGAAATCCATTTCACTGCATATGCGCCAAGGGAAAAGATATACCCTGGGACCTATCCTTGTGTGTGGAACCTAAACTCCAGGGTAATAAAGTAGATAGCTCCCACGATGGTGAAAACCCTTATGAGGTTAGCATTTTTGATGAACTGATGCAAAATGAGTTCACCCATTCAACACAATCTACTAAGCATCTGCAGTGGGGCGGAAATAGTGCAGATAAGGAACACAAGACTGTAGGTTTCAAATTTGGGTCAATTCTAGTGTATGTTATTTGCATATCTGATAAGTCAGCTTGTATACTCGAATGGGTGGCTTGTTTATAAGGCAAAAGTACTTTGGAAACATTAGATTCTGGGCCAGAGTGGTCTCTCTTGATTAAAAAAAATGGAAGAAGATTTTGAAAAAAAAAAAAAAATTAATGGGAACCTAAGAGCCTACCTGGAGGGCATATATATATATATTGCTATGGCTGCATGGGTTAACTCGTTGCCAAGCACAAGGCTTTCCATTCAAGGCTGGATACCCCTTGATGGCAGTGTGGGGAAAGTCTGTTTCCCCCCTGCCCCCTTGGCTACATTTGCTTTACATTCAGTGTGAAGCTTCATTTTCCCCACAGAACCCACTGGTGATAACCCCCACACCAAAGGTAATTTCCATAGAAAACATTTTTAGTCTTTGAATCAACTGAAGATTTTGATCTTTCTAAGCACAGATGTGGTCAAGCTGTCCCATTCAGATGGCGATTGAAGGGATCCTGAGTGCTGACAGGAAGGCTGTGTTCATGCCTTCTGCCTCAACTTACCACTCCACCGGCTTAGACTATGGGTCCCCTCACTCAGGAATTAGCTTCAGTTTAAAGGAATGCTTTAGGCCAGTGTTTTCCTTTTCAATTCCTGTTCCTATATTTCCAGCTTCTATCAAGAATTTTCCAGATTCTTACAGTAGTTTCATTCTGACTTTGGTTTATGTCCTTACTCCAGCTGCTCCCTCTCAAGCTTGTTGTCCTCTTCCACCTCCAGAATCACTGAGGATGGAGAAAGCCTTTTGATTCAACTTTACCCTTCTCTGATGCCCACCCCTTTCGGGGCCATAGAAAACTAGTCTATTTATCTTGGAATCTCCCTCATTCATATATAAGATGCAACGCAAGAGAAAAGAAAATGTTTGAGGAAAAATCATTTGGGCTGGTGTATTGGGAGTCATTACAATAACCTCAGATGCATAAAAAGATGGAATGTGTTTATCTCTTAGAATCTACCAGAGCACTATCTAGGGCACAACATTTTGCAGCTTTCTTTTTCTTTAGTTTTTTTTTTTTTTTCTGTTAGCCCTTTGACACTTTTGGATAACATGCTTTGATCCTATTCACCCCATCTCAATTCCTCTTCGATCCACGCCTTCCTTAAACACCCACCTTTCTGCCCTTTTGTTTTTAAACCTGCATTGAATTTGCACAACTTTTGGATGTGCGTACTTCCACTGGAGGTTGGAATCTTCCAGAGGCTACACTACTAAAGAAAATCCCTCTCCCAGTTTAAGAAAAACAAAATAGTAAGTCTTGTGCTAAGCCATCTCTAACATTTCCTAGCCCACTTTTGTCAAATGATAGCTTCTTCTCCAAGCAAGACAGAAGGAAGGGTGAGGTGAGGAGGAGGTACCTCTGGTCTACAGACTGTTCGGGGATGACTGATCATCACTATGCAAAGAGCACCCAGTGTGGACTTTTCTGGGTTATAAAAATCACCTGGAAAAGGCTGTTTGGAATCTTTGACTCATTAATTAATTTGAGAACAGCCATCTTGCAATATCTAAAGGAAAGATCATGCAATTAATTAAATATATATTAGTCTGTTTTTATAAATTAGAAGCAAGGTGATATCAGAGATGAATATGTGCAAGAACAGGGTGATCAGTATTCACACATCTGAGAGCTATCATAACCTCCCTCATTTATTCACTTGTCAAATCTTAATGCTACAATGAACAGATACATCTGGAACAGACAACGAAAGGTCAAGATACAATAGCTTGTGAAAGCAGTTAAGATTTGGGTATTATAAACTGCTCAACAAATAGCTAAGTATCAGCAATGGACGTGATAGGCCATTCCAGGAGGAGCTGAGACAGGCTGAATGACATATGAAAGCACCTTAATAGAAAAGAGATAAGATTGTTTGTGTTTTCCAATACCATTCAGGTCTAGGAAGTAAAACAAAAGATGCCCCAAGGACAGGAGAAGCACCCACCACTCCTGGAGCAAATCCAGCATGTTCAGGAATACAAGAGAATTTAGCGTGGGGCCAAGAATCAGCAAAGCCTGTAGGAAGGACTAATGAAGGGACATTGTGTCATTGAATGGCATTAAATTGCCAGGGTGACCCACAAACTCCACTCTCAGCTTCATTCTGCTACACTTCTCACCAATGTCCATGTTCTTTCAAGTTCCAATACAGCCCCCCTCCCCTTTTCACTTCAGTGGTTTCTTATAATCATCACATCCCAATGATTCCCGCTTGATTCCACTGAGCCAACAGAACTTTGCATCCAAGGGCTGGTACCCACCTATTCCCTAGATGCTTCAAACCAGCATGCAACATGACCTCCACCACTTAATCCCCACCTTTCTGGTGATCAGGGTTAGCTTATCACTGTGCATGCCTAGTCATGTGATAAAAATTTAAAAAGTGAAAATTCACCAGGCATAACCATAACGAGCAGCAACAGGGGTAGAAGAGAATAATAGCCTGAAGACAGCAAACATGCAAAGGCGGGAAGAAGAGATGCTACCATGTCAGCACTTTCCACAGGCTGGGCAGTGTTCTGCGTGCTCTGCTCTGCCACGTGAACTCTCCGGGCTGATTGTCACACACTGCAAATCTGTGTCATCTGTACACACATTCACAGTAAGGACACATTGGATCCCACAAATTTTATTCACACAACCTCTCTCAGCATTATTCGCCTGTCTCTGCAAGGAAATAGAAAAAAATGGGAATAGCTATCATTTATTTTATATCATGTGTGGGGGTATATGTGTGAGTATAGACTGTGCACGTGTGTGCATGATTTGTGAATACACCTGAGGCCCTTGCATGTCTTCTTGCCTTGCAAAAGTGTTTCTCACTTTTTTTCCTCACTGAACCAGAAGCAAACTGTTCAGGCCTGGCTGGCTGGCCATGAGTTCCCAATGGTAGGCTGTAGGCATATGCAGACATAGCCAGCTTTCGATGTGGCTGCCAGTAGACCAAACTCAGGGCCTCTTGCTTGCAGAGGCTCACGCTCACTGACACCTCTCCAGGGCAGAATAGCTGTCACTTATGACAGCATTGATAACGCATGTTCCTCGCCAGGTGATTTACAAAGATGCATTGGTTTACCAATAAGGAAACAAGGGCTTAGGTCTTATTAGTAAGCAGCAGGATTGAACTTGAACCCAGCTCCAGGCCAATCCTACTAATAATAGAAAACAATTATCTTTACCTTTTTTCTCTGTTTACTCTGGGAGGGCCATCTACAGCAGTCTTCAGAGATATTTTATCCAAGCCGACTCCACAAACTTCTAGTGATTAAGTTGTAATGATGCTAAATTTTGAGTGAAAGAACCCTCTTGTGGAATACTATCTAATACACAAAGTACCTCACTGCTCAAACCAATCAAATTTATCGATCAGATTCAACCTTTGTTCTACTGTGTCTCCATTCCCTAAACTGTAAAAATAGGAATAATAATAATAAATGGACCTGATAGAATTGGGTCACACCATTTGCTCAATAGGTGAAAAACATTTAGAAAGGGTTCTGGAATGTCAGCCCGAATGCCTTCCACATTGTCACGGTTAGAGAGGCAGCTCTGACAACACATTCCAAACCACCAGCGCTCATTACAGCCCTGGCTGGGTGATGTCTTAAACAGTGTAATGAAACCCAACATTGACAGATGGTTGTAGTCTCAAAACTTGAAGTACAAATAAAATATTTAACATTCTAAAAAGCAGCCTTCCTCAAAGCAAACTTCATTCATGGATTTTAAAAACTGCTGTTATCATTTATTTTTAAACAATTTTTATAAGGAAAGGGAAAAGTGAAGAAACTGGATATTTATCCTTTACTTTTTTGTGGATTATTTGAATTGAATGTTTCATTCAGATACAATCTAAACAAAGTTATGTAGATGCTCAGTAAAATATGGCGGGATTGTCTTGGTCCTGCGGCGTCCAGGCTGCTGACACGGGCAGGAGCCGTCCTCTAGGGAAGGGTTAGGCAGCTCCACATCCTCTGGGTTTATCTTTACCCCTGGAACGCCTTCAGGAAGTGCCATGTTGCCTTGCAGGTGAGTAACAAGTTCCCGCTGGTTCGCAATCTGCCACTGCCGCCTCAGCCTTCCCCTCGCCACAGAGCTCATGCTCTCACCCACTCTGTGATCTGAAATTGGCAACCTTGGTGGAGATAAACACTGTCCCAACTTGCATACATTTGTTTCTGGGCCTTCTGTCTCCACGCCGGCACCTTGTTCCTCACCAGGCATCTGGTACTGCGGAGTCTTATTCAAATAACTTTTTGGTACACTCAAGGACCACCTCAAATTAGCTCATTCTGTCAATATAATTTTCATAAAATTCCAAATTAATTAATTAATAATAATAATGGCATTGGGTTGGCTTTCTGTGGCATGCCTGGGGAAAACAGCAGTTCTTTGTGGGTTTAAAGTGTCAGTGCTAATTTTGTAGGCATGAAGAAATTACATGCCTCACAGTTGGACACCAAATCTTATAATTATCTGGCTGTATATTATACTTAGGAATTTCAAGTCTCAAAAGGCAAAGACCGGTGGTTTGGGGAATAAAACACTAATACCCAAAGGAAACCTGTCATTTAGTAAACTCTCAGAAGAGCAGAACCATGAGTGTTTCAGCTTGGTTAACCATTCAAACCTTTGCACTGGCTTTTGAAAACTAAACTATCTGAAGGTTTTGTTGTTGTTGTTTTGTTTTGTTTTTTGCTTTTGTTTTTGTTTTTTGATGTTTAAAAAGTAAATAATGTGATTGGACATTGCAGTCTGTTTTGTTGTTTTTTTTTTTCCCTGAAGCTAAACACCAAGAGTGAATGTCTAACAAATTGACAAATGCTGGTTTTCAAAGGAAAGGAAAATCAAAGAAGGCCTGGGTTTGAAGACAGTGACTGGCAATGTATCTGACAAGAAAGGCTTAGATTATGCTGCTCTGCAGCTACCAGCCTGCCACTGAATATGGCTACAATATTTGGTGATTACTGACTGCCAATCGCAGCTTCTGCTACCTATCCTCTCCAACTCTCTCCCGTCAGACACCATTCATTCGTCCAGTCCTATCTCTTCCTCCTGGCAGCCTTCTCTGCAGATGCCCCGCCCCGTCAGCATTAGCTTTCATGCCTACAGCAAGCCAACACCAAGGACTGATGGTTTTTGTACTCTGCACCTTGCTCATCCACAACCATTCTTCTCCACTCCGAGAATACCTACAATCTGTCAGCCAGATGTATATCACTCCAAGACACCAAGAGCTATTAACAACATGGCTAGCAATCATGTACCTGTTGTGTTGAAGTCTTATTGTGCAGAATCGGTGTGACTGGCTTTTTCAGGGCTTCTTGCATTTTTTTTAAGTTCATAAATCCAATTTATTTTTTATATAATATTATTTCTATACTTCAAAATTTTCCACTCATGCTAAAATACCATAATACACTTAACATTTAAAGCCAAATCGTATATGATTTTTAGATGTCACGCAACCAAAAATTAAGTGTGGACTCGAATAAAAGAACTCAGAACTTAAAATTCTTGTCTTAACTGGAAAGAATACTAATGCAATTTTATGTGGAGTCTTGTCAAGTGCATTCAAGAAATGTCAAACTATATTTTTAGCCCTGGAGTTTCTTAATCCCATAAGACTCTATCTCGCCTCTGTGTTGACAAAATGAACAGCAGTGAAATATCAGGGATCTGAGCTTCTGTCAAGATCCACTCCGCATCAAAAGTTGCTGCTCCTGCACAGCTGTTTTCTCAAAACTTCTGAATTAAAATCCACACTCCCCTAGCTTCTATGATCCCCCTGGGTTTGCTCTGCATTCTTCTGTTGTCATCCCTGCCTTGACTCTAACCCTCACTCTTACAGACAAGTCGATGAAGTGTTGTGGACATGGTAAGCAATGGAAACATCAGATGAGAGGCACGCGATTAATGCTCACTGACTAGGAAAACAGCATCATCACTCATCCTCCCCAGGAGTTCACTCTCCCCTACCACATCTGTCCCCAACCTACTGCTTTCATGTCCTTCTTAGGGAATATAAAATTGGTATATTACTGCAACCATCTATTTATTTTAGACTACTTATAAATAAGCAGGACTTCAAGTACATACAAGGAAACCATTTGAATGAAGGTCCTGCTTTGGGCTCTGGTGTGGATTTTGTTTAGAACTCAGAACCCAGAGGGAGGGAGAAAAAAAAAGACAAAACAAAGTTCCGTGGCAGCTTCAGCTGATGCTCTCCACTGGGTGGCAAGGTTATATTTTAAAACTCAGCATTTTCCAGCAGGGCCAGTCGGTCACTTAACGTGAAAGTGGAGACTGACTAGCCCACTCAAGGCTTGCTCGTCTTTTAAAACACACCTGAGCGGCACCTCAGAGAGTGCAAGCATCCCATCCTGCATCTTCATCACTATACATAATTCATAGAGCCTACATCTCAATACCTGTGAGCAGAGAAGTTTCCACAAATGGCATAACACTACCATCCAGTATATTTATAATTTAGAGTGACCTACTTAGAGCTGACCTCATTTGAAGAAAAAGAGCTTGCTATGTGAAACAGTGAAAAATACTGTCTGGATATCAATGCATGTCTGCCTGTGCTTTGGGAATAACAGTGCAGTGGGACCAAAAAAAAAAAAAAGATGTTAAAATTAGCAAATTATCTTCATTCAGAAAATGCAAATTGTGAACCATATTTTAAGATGTTCTCATTTGTGAAACACTGTAATTTTTTAAATTAAGTAACACCAACAGTATTAGCAGTCATAATTTCACAAGCTTTATCTTTTTTCTCACAGCAGTTAACAGCATTATTACCTAAGTAATAATTACTGGAGGTTAGCCTCCCCAGGGCGAGTGGTGACAATACTTACTAACACTGAATGAAAGGTGCTGAATAAAATTACAACCCATCAGAGAATTGAAAGAGCAGGTCATCTTGTGGGAGTGTAGATTGGAAGGAAGTTTATGTAGGTGATACCATATTACAAATAGGTACAATTACAAAATGACTCCTCTCCAATGACATTGCATTATAATAATGTGACAAAATTACAAAGTGACTCTTTGCTGTACTGTGAGCTGGAAAGATGGAGGCTGCAAAGTGCGTCCTCACAACTAGAGAAAGAAATATTCATGAACAGTTTTATCAAAATGCTGGGTAAAGTGATACTTGCTAGCTTTTCATCAAGGCTGGTACACTTTGGGCAGAATCCATTCTATTCAAAGGATCCCTAGATGTGAACCAAACAAAGATAATGCTAATGAACATGCCAAACGGGATAAGGGAAAGCCCAGGAGGCCTCAATTCTACACAAAGCCATATAGGCAACAAAGGAAAGGTGGGAGTGGAGAGGTGGCCCTTACCAGGGAAGAACATGCTAACTGGCTTTATTGATAAAGACATCTTCATATTTGTATTCATTTAATAACCGCACAATGTATATCCATTGAGAATCCATCTGTACGTTGTCCCCAATAATACAGCGAAGCTAGCAAGTCAGGCAGTAAGTACAGCAGGAGCTTGAGGCTTCTCTGCACCTCTGATGGCAACAACCAACCCATCGACAAAACCCACATTTCGTTAACACTTCGGTAAGTGTTATTATGTAGATGGCTCTTGCCCACTTGGGCCTTGTGTGCTTGGGTGGCATAAGTGCTGCTACGTGGTACAAGGATTTCGCTGCTGCTTCTCAGTTCTTGTCTCTCCCGGATTTTAGCGGCTTAGACAGGACTAACGCTTTAGGGGGAGGACACTTTTATACAGTGTAACAGATATTCTGAAGAGATGCCTACTTCACTTTATTCCACACACAGTTCTTTGAACGTTCATGTCAAGGAGCAGTCTCTAAGTTAATGAATACCGTTTTAGCATAAAATGAGGCCTGCTCCTTCCCTTCTGGCCACCCACAGACCAGGCAGGCAATGCTTACAAGGAAGAAAAGGCGGTCTGGAATGAGAATGCCCTCCGTACCCTCATATATTTGAATACTCTTTCTGAAGTTTGTGGTGTTGGTTTGGGAAGGTTTAGAAGGCATGGCCTTGTTAGAGGCAGTATGTCACTGGGGGTGGGGATGTGTTGAGAGTTTTAAGACCTGTATCATTTCCAGTGAGCTTTGTGCTTTCTGTGAGGGATATGAGCCCTCAGCATCCAGCTCTCAGTGATACTCCTGCTGCTTGTTCCCATGCCTCCCGGCCATGATGGACTCTTATCCCTCTGGAACTATAAAACCAGTTGAACCTGAACCTTTCCTTCTATAAGTTGCCTTGGTCATTGTGTTTTTATCACAGGAACAGAAAGTAACTGATACAGCTGTTTATGAACCCCTTTCAAAGGAGTATTTGGTGGGAGATAAACCTGCAATACCAGCCTCTGGAAAGAAACAAGTGCATGCCCAGCATCCGTGCCTGAAGACTAAGAGGTACTAGAATTATGGAGCTAAAAACAGCAACCGTCATCCTGGAGACCCACAAGTAGCACTTTGCTAGTGAGGGCATGCGGCGGCTGCGACTCCTCCATTCTCAGGGCTTCCTGGAATCTTGTCTAGCCCTGCCTGGGAAACTGGCAGGCTGCTGTGGATAGGTCAGAGGTCTGAGCAACCTGCAGTCCTCATGATGGAAGAGAAGGTAGACACATATATAAGAAAGTACTGTGGAGTGGCTCCAACAAGAAACAGGTTGAAAGGATGGAGAGGTGGCTCGCAGGTTAAAGAAATTGCTGTACCTTTAGAAGACCTTCAGTTCCAGTACCCACAAGATGGCTCACGGCCATCTGGAACTCCAGTTCCAAGGGATGTGAGAGCCTGCTCTGGCCTCCCAGGAAACAAGGCGTGTGGCGTGTGGTGTGCATTCGTACATCCAGGCAAAACACTAACACGTGATAAAAATACATTAATAAATAAGTAGTTTTAAAAAGTGAGTTGTGATGAGTCAACAAAGAAATTCCATTTGAGAGGAAATATTGGTTGGTACAGATTGTCAGTCAAGCCACCAAAGTCAGGGATTTCTGGGGACTGAAAAAACTCACAGGTAGACTTTTTTTAATGGCATAGAACAGAAGTCTCTCTCTGGTAAGTGGGTGCCAGAATTGGCCTGAATTATGCTAGCATTAGATGCTACTTTACATTAATGGTATTTGGATGTTACACTAAATTTAAAGGGTCTTTGCAAAGAATATGATCCAGTATCAGCCCCCCTTTATCTCATAGCAATGTTTCACAGTTCTACCATATCAGCCTGGCCTAGATGACAACTCAATCTGCAACCCTGGAAATTATTGTTTATACAAATTGTTGATCCTAGGAAGCCACTGTTACTTATTAAATTGTTACCACAGACTAGGGACTTGGATACCTGAACGATGGTTTTAACAGAACACAGAACTGCAGGACAGAGTGGACAGAACTATGGACAGGAAACAAGCAACTCCCAACCAGAAGTCCCATAAAGTACTTGCTTGGACATATGTTACTTATTCAGGGAATTATAATGCATACTCTCTCAATTACCTAGTTGAAGACATATATTGAACATTTGTTAAGAGGATAATGTGATGAATAAGAGATCCACAACACAGCTTTGGAATACTAACAGTCTACAATTTTGCAGCATGAAAATTTGATATGTCTAAAAATTGTGAAGAGATGATAGATAGTTCATGAGTTTTATAATATAAAAATCTTTTGCAGAGTCAAAATACAATATCTGGAGATACTGAGGCAAAAATAACAACAAAATGTGTACTAAATGTGAATCCCTTTCCATTTCAGAGCCTAAGTCCTGAGTCTCAGGAGTGCCTGGAGGTCACAGTCAACCAGGGGCGTACCCATACCTAGTTCGGAAAAGCTGGACTGGCAACAGAGACTCTGACACTCAGATATTACAGGTCCCAATAACATTTATTCTACTTCTTCAAAAGTTTCTACATAGTAAAAAATGAACTGCTTATACATTGCTAGCATTTAATTGGGCTAAAGTGGTTTGTTGTTAACTTCTATTTTTCCAATGTTCTAAAAATCTATACGTATGGCTGCTAAAAAAAGACTTCCATTGATTCTATCATCATTACTGCCAAATAGAAATTGGGATAATTATAACATATATCGGACAAAAAGTGCTCAGATCTCTAGAATTAGAAGCTTCCTTTTTTTTTATTCCATGGCTACAGGTTCACTTTATCTTTTATGATGTATTTTAAAACCTGTAAGAGACATACTGTTCTTTTCACTGAAAAAGATGGCTTCTCTCCAGGCTTCATGTGAATCGAATAGTTCATCTAGGCATCACTTTTTATACATCCTGTGGTCAGATGTCAAAACAAGAACAATTTGGAACTTTTTACTTGGCTACATGGCATCCTAACCTTCCCTTTGGCTTAGGTCTACATTATCAAAGAAATGACTGAAGTGGATTTTATCTTCTGTTTTAATTGATAGCTTCAGAAATGGTGAGAGTATTTATTTGATGTTGCACTAAACTAGTAAGTAATTACAATGCAAGCTTAATTAACTCCTCAGGTGCACCCTATTGGGCTCAAAGTGACTGAAGATGTTTCACAGAGCCATTTGGTACACTACGGAAGGGTAGGGTGTTGGACCAAGGTCTAATAAACCTTAGGATATTTCAGTAGCTATGGAAAGGGGGAAGTTCATTATTTTCTATCAGATGTCAGACAAATAAGATCAGCGAAGGTTATCATGTTGTAGTTTTAATGGATTCTTACTTATGGGTATGAGTATGACTTGACTGTGGTATGTTACCTAACTTGCTTGGGTCTCTAGGCTTCACTGCTGCACCAAATACAGAAGGGGGTGAAGGACAAAGACAAGTAGAAAGAGCGAAGAAAGGAGGAAAGAGAGGAAGGTTAGAAAAAGGGATTAAATTGAGAGACAGAAGAAGAGAGGGAGAACTCTCTTAACCAGTTCTTATCATAATTCACTCAAATACACTTACAACCTGATGTAATAGCTTTTACAAGGCAATAACAACAAAATCTAAGCACAAAGTACTTCGTTGCTATAAATTTCCTTTTGATGTTTATAGAACATTTAACTACAAGTGCAGCATACTCCATGAACATAAAAATCTTAAGCACACCCCAAATCCTTGGAGCGAACAACTGCTGAAGGATAGCAATTTCACATAAACAATACACTTAGCCCTTAAATACCTAGGAACTGAAGCATCCATCTTACACAAAGTTAGCCAGTATAAAACCTTAACTTTCTCCTAGTTCTAGGGGAATATATGTTACATCACCTATATCTGTCAAAGGGAACCAGAAGCAATAGCTGAATCACACAAAGTGAAGGGTTTGACACAATGTAAAGAGTTTGACTAGATGCCTGGAAAGATGCACAGTCGCCTCTCTTTGGTTCCTGAAAATTTCAACTACTTTAACGGATAAGCTAGCAGAAAACTATCAACACAAATGCTGCTGCATTATCCCATGCGGTACTGAAGTCTACCACAAAATAGTTCCCCCAAAATTAGATTGTGAGAGTAGTGCAGTAGTTGAAATCATTCAAAATTTTGAACCATACTGCCTGGGTTCAATGTAAATTTCCATACTGAATATTCATGTGATATTGAGAAGAGGTAAGATAGCCTCCCTTGTCTCAGTATCTGCACAGGGTTAATAAAAATAATAATAATAGGTTAAGAAAAGAGAAGATTATCGCCATGCATGGTCCTTGGTTGGAGAATCAGTCTCAGAAAAGACCCCTGTGCCCAGATTTTTTGGTACTGTTGCTCTCCTTGTGGAG
This sequence comes from Meriones unguiculatus, assembly GCF_030254825.1. Taxonomy (NCBI): domain Eukaryota; kingdom Metazoa; phylum Chordata; class Mammalia; order Rodentia; family Muridae; genus Meriones; species Meriones unguiculatus. The sequence continues at coordinate 7,985,108 of NC_083356.1, forward strand.
TTCCAGTCCCCTCCAGGTCTTTTATCTCCCCCTTCTTTCATAAGATTCCCTGCACTCTGCCCAAAGTTTGGCTATGGGTCTCAGCGTCTGCTTTGATGCCCTGCTGAGGAGTCTTTCAGAGGCCTCTGTGGGAGGCTCCTGTCTTGTCCCCTGCACAGATGTAGCCCGTGGTAGCTCAGTCTCCAAGTGGGTTCCCTAATAATGGGAAGAGGGCTGTCTCTGACATGAATTCAGTGGCTGGCTCTTTGATCACCCCTCCCCCTGAGAAGGTTGCAGCCTTATCAGGCCACAGAGGAAGGCAATGCAGTCAGATGGAAGGGGAGGAGGACCTCCCCTATCAGTAGACTGGGGGAGGGGCATAGGAGCAGAAGAGGGAGGGAGGATGGGACTGGGAGGGAATGAGGGAGGGGGCTACAGCTGGGATACAAAGTGAATAAATTGTAATAAATAAAAAGAATTTTAAAAAGAGAAGGAAGGAAGAAGTGACTCGTTTTTAGTACTCTGAGTAATTGATCATTCCACTCATCATTTCTTTTACCTATTGTGCAATACATCCTATCATCCCAAGAATTTCCAAATATGTATTTATGTGTGTATATCTGTAGAACAGTATATGTGATATAGTAGCTAATGTACCTGCATTTCTATTATATATATCGCACACATAATACATAATTATAGTAGTATTTGTGGACTATGATTTCATGTAATCCTTATTTTTATGTGTGTATATGTGCATGGGTGTATTCATTTGTAAATGTTATTCTGAACATATGTAACATAGTTATATTAACATAAGTCAACATTTATAAGCACTACTCCAAATATTAAGTAACAGTAACATATAACATATTTAAAGGGCGGTGTGACCTACACAGTCGTAGGTAGAAGGTTAAAGATTAGAGAAATGAACAGAAAGGAGCTCTGCCTACTTTTTTTTTTTTTTTTTTTTGACAGGGTTTCTCCATGTGGCCTTGGCTGTACTAGACTCACTTTGTAGACCAGGCTGGCCTCAAACTCAGAGATCCGCCTGCCTCGGCCTCCCTGAGTGCTGGGATTACAGGTGTGGGCCACTGCACCCAGAACTCCAACTATTTCAAAACAAACCAAAGAAGCTTCTAATTTGCACCAATACTAACTACTGGACCTCATTTCGCTACACCACAGACTTCAGGAGGACAAATCGGAGAGCAGTGCCGCCTGGCATTCAATCAAAGGCAAACGATGGACAAACGGTGCTTTAATAGCACAGAACATTATAGCAAGAAAGGCATAAAGAACGTGTGGACAAAGCAGTCATGTGCCCTGAGGATAAATAAACCAGGACATAGGAATAAAGTATAATACAATTAATAAATCTGAAACTGTGTTGGGACTAAACAAAAGAGATTAAGCCCTGCCTGTGTTGGCAATGTCTCCCTGTAAGAAATGTCCCCAGTATCTCTCAAGTTCACTGTGCTTCAGTCCAGTGTCACTCCCTAAGTGGCTTCTGTGCTTTTAGTACAGGATATCCATATACTTTTAGTAAATGAATATAATTAAATATAATATACTTATTACATATGATATAATTTTTTGCATTTTGGGGGAGATGTTAGAAGACTAATGAAAAGCTGTACTCCCTGCTTCTATTACTAAACATCTAGACATTATATTACACTTCTTAAACTAAGAAATCCTTTCTCAAATGTCATAATCTATTTATGCTTTTCCCAATCCAACAGTCCTGAAAATTAAAAGGCTCTTGATCCATTTGCAATGCTATCTAAGGTTAGACCCTCCTGGCTTATTAATTTTTCAGTGAGAACTTATTATTTTGAAGAAACATGAAATACAAAGCTAAAATATTTATAGTGACATTAAAATATTTATACACACTAAAGCAAAATGATGACATCCAGGCCCCACTAGATCTCCTAAAGAACAGAAAAGAAATTAAAAAAAAAAAATTAAAAATTGCTTTCTCCTTAATTCCATCAAATGATCAAACTGCCAAAGTTTGAAGGATTTACTCGTTGCTGCATTATTTTGATTGAACATGTAGACGCCAAGGAACTTAGTGTCCTTGGCATGTCTGCATGGTGATCTATGCTGGTTCTCTGCCTGGCTCTTTCTCCCCTTCCAAAGCATGGCAGATCCCTGCCAGGCCTCTACGAGATCACATGACCACATCTCTGATTCCTTCTTTCTTTTCTCCCTCCTGTTCCTCTTTCTGAGGATTCTGAGTGCTTGTGAGAACACTCCCAAAACAAAACAAAACAACAACAACCAAAACCAAGAATCTTGTGACCTCATTTTCTTCAAAAACATGGAATTGTTCTTAGAATTTGCTTTAGTGCCTCTCCCAGGTGTAGTGGATAGGAGAGAGTTCACTTCATTCAGACAGCTGGCTGTTGGTACTTGTTTATATGCCTCTATGGAAAAATAAAACATGTTTTGCCACATGGCTTGTCTTTGAGCCTGTACATTTAATCCATGTACTCCTCTGTACTCTCAGAGTATAAACTGTCAGATCCTCCAAATGAAGCTGGCTGTTGTGTAAGATTTTAGTCTGTCTCACCTTCAGGCCCTGCTTTCCCAGATTCACACCACTAACCAGCGTGGTAAACACTCAATAAATCATGTACCCACAACTTCCCTGGTTGTGATTTCCCCCTATGTAATCTCTCATCACACAGAAACATTATTAAAATGTGGCAAATAATACAACTAAATGTTCAGTCCATTTTCCACCTTCAGTGTATAAAAATAATAAATTGTAGCGTAGAAACTGTCCAAAGCACAGTGTTAACTTGTTAGGAAGGACACCAACGCTATGAAGCAGTTCCAGTGCCCAGGTGAAAAGTCAAAGTGAGGAATGCAGGTTAATGTCCCTGGGGACCAGCTGCTCTTGGGATTGGCTCTAGTGGTTAAACACCTGGCTTATACCCTTCCGCTTGTCAGATCCTCTTGTTCACCGAATTTGTTAATTCTGTCCTTCTAATCCATGTTTCACAGCTTTCACTCATTTCTATTATAAAATTCAGTACATCTGTAATTGCTGCTTTATTTCAAGTATAAATCAAGTTCAATTATGCTTTTATTTTGTCATTTTGAAAAATCGGTGAAAGAGAAATAATTAGAAACCTGGCACCCTACCACAATGTGAATTGTCAAAGATCAATTCCAGATAAAATAACAAGCTAGACTTGATTTGGTTATTTTCCAGTTATTGTTCATTGATAAATTTAGCTCTTTCAGAGCAGTCCAAATGTAGTAGTAACATGTCCGATCCCCCAGGGCTGGAGTTGTAGATGGTTGTGAGGCACCATGTGGGCACCGGGAATTGAACCCAGGTTCTCTGGAAGAGCAGTCAATGCTCCTAAGCATAAACCTATGTCTCCAGGCTCTGTACTAGGAAAAAAATAGCTAAAAGAATTTCTTATTTTGGTGAAGTGCAAATCACATGTTCCTTCATTGCTTCCTTCCTTAGCATGTAACAAGCATACATAATTTAAAAACTTACCATATTTTTAAATTTGTATATATTTGTAATTATAAATTTTATGTTTTCTATATTTAAATTGAAAAAATAACTGTATTTTCAAGCACTTCAGAAATATTTCTTCCCACTGTTCTGTTCTCTAAATATTAACCCAGAAGAATCAGAAACTATCAAGTGTGGAGCAGCTGAGAAGTCTGTGTCTCCAGTGAAGCCTAACCAATTCTCTCCTGGAAGTAGGATTCTCTCCTTGTTCAAGTGACTTCAGAGACAGATCTCATCCAGCTGTCTGCCTCCCACAGCTGGGAGCAGAGCTGTGCACTGACAGCACAGACCCTTCAAGGAATGCTGTGGCAGAGCCTAGACAACTCAGTTTTCGCTTTATAAACTTGCTCTTTATGTCACCATCCAATGAGGATCCCACTGAAAATCTATGACTTCCATCCAAGGCCAGCCACACGCATGTCCCTTCATTACAATGGAAACACGTCAGCAGGGGCACAGCTGGCAGGAGTGCAGCGAGGGAAGGAGGGAACGGGTTTGGCAGGAATGTCTCTGCCCCGGAGCAGCTCTGCTCCCTCCACTTCCTCAGCATTCCAGACCAGCAGACCGCTCTACAGCAGTGACCCTGAACTTCCGAGCCTCCTGCGTCCACCTCCAGAGTGCCCGTGTGTATCGTCATGCCTGCTTTCCATCAACACTTCTCTCTAAAAATGTTTTTTCTTTGAAAGTGTCAAGCAGGCATATAATATCTCTCCCTTGTTTATAAAATGTTTTGTTTATTTTTTTGGAGAATGTCATACAATATACTTTAATTGTAGTCGTTCTTCTCCCCCGTCTTCTCCCAGATCCTCCCCCGTCTTCCCGACCACCCAACTTCATGTTCTCTATCACGTTTAAAAAAGCAGAAGACTATGGAGTCCGGGTCATGTTGGCTGACTGCTGCAGCATGGGGCCTACCCTGCAGAGCAGAGTGGCGATGCCCCAGTGCAACGCCATTGAGGAAAACCGACCTCTTCTCTCCCACCAGCTCCTGAATGCCCATAGCTCACTGGATAGGGATGGGACTTCATGGCAATCTGTATCTTCCACGTACCCACATCCCATACCCTACCTCCAACCTCTCCAGGTTCCCCTGACACCTCTTATTCTCTTTCAAACAAAACTTACCCCACGGAGTCTAATCAGCATTGCCTGTGCATGCCCAGTGTGGAGCCAGACACTGGGAAATGAACAACCTATCAGTGGCTATATCCCCAAAGAAAAGTGACTCCTCAGCCAGGAGTGGGTCACGAAAACTTTTGTGCACCACACGCCACAATAGTTCACAGCCTTGGGCTTCTGCGGTAACCTCAACTGCGCAACAACCTTGATATGTCCAGAGGACAGCATTTCACAGCACCCTTTCATATCCCTGGCTCCCGTGTCTTTTCTACCCCTTCTTCTGTGATGTTTCTTGTGCCTCAATGAGCATTGCTTAAGTACCTAACCAGCTGTGAACATACTGATACCACTTGCTCCCGCAAGAAGCTTCTAGTCAAGGAAGGCAGCGATCACACTTCTGTGTAAATGAATAGGACTTTTTACAATAATAATAATAATAATAATAATAATATTATTAAATTCAACTTCTGAAAAAGTAGAAAATATGCAATGGTAAAGAAGTTAATAACTGTCATTCAAATAGATAGCTAATAGAATGTATATGGAGAGCAAGAATAGTTAAAACAGGGAATAAACAATTCCTAAAAAAACACTTATCCTTACTAACTCACCTTCATAGTGCTTGAAGGTTCCTCCCACCCTCCTAGAGGAGAAAGGTAATCAACAGTGTTACCCAGCTGTCATCCCGCACAGCAAGCATGGAGTTTTATAAGACATGCCCACTGGTATGTACTGTCATGATTCTTATGGAAATAACCATTTTTTTCAAGGTCTGATGATTTATTTGTTACTCTTAAAGACTGGACTCAGAAGTAGAAGTCTTAAAAGAGGTCAGCCTACATCCTCTGGCTATCTGTTCCTGGACTTTTTCATTGGCCTCTTTCATTCTCTTGGCTAAAATTTAACGTCTTCTGCAGCCTCCTTGTTTTCTTAGTGCAATTTTCCTCTAGAGACATGCATCAGCATGTGCATAGCTGAACACGTGGAATGAGGGGATACTGACGCTTGGGTGCTTTGGTCCTAGCCTTCTTACCGTCTGTGCCTAAGAACTTTCTGAAACCTATCGGTAGACACTATCTTCTTTAGAGAGCTTGAAAAGCTTTTGTATTCTAAAATACAAAAGCTCTTTCAGGGTTCAGCAGCTGAGGCACAATAGTACCTGTCATCCCTGGGATGTTCTCCTGTCCTTATTTACTTATTTATTTATTAGTTTGTTTGTTTGTTGTTTTTTATTTTTTGTGATAGCCAACTTGAGAAAAGTCAGTGTATCCCAGAGCAGGCCGGCACTCCCTCTCTCCAGTTCTCCGTGGTCTATAACAAAAGTGGCCCTTACTTGACAGCAGGTTCTGTGGCTCAAGCCACCCTGCTTCCTGAGAAGACCTGAGTTTATTGTTCTCCCTGCTAATTTGGACCACATATCCCTTCTGCTCTTCACACAGAACATCAGCAGCTACTTCTCTGTACATGCGCTTCTCACAGGAAGGACGGCATTTGCATTCATCACTCACTTCCACCAGTTTCTGGCAGCCAGTGGCTGGGAAGGAAATATTCAGCTTCATCATGACATGGCTAACCGCCTAGGAGGTGCCATGAAAAAGAACCCAGCTACTTTCTGATTAGATTAAAGGTCCACTCCATAACACTGAACTCATGCCTGATCCCACTAAATGGGCCAAAACCCTGTGGTTGGCTAGGTGACCGGCCCACGGGAAGACTGTAATAGGATCATTCCACTAGAGAAAGGGAGGGCTAAAGTGCCCCTAAGTTTTTGCTTCTCCACCCAAGCAGAGGGGCTTCTTTCTGCAGCAGATGGTGATGAACACAGGTAATGTGCAGAGCATAGAGGACTGTAGAGCATTCAGCTCCAAAGAGGACTGTTACGTCATACCCTGCTGCCCTGAAAGGCTTGGGGGTCACAGTGGCAAGGAGGGCAGGGAGATCCTAAGACCTTAAGACAATAGATGGCTGAAGACAAGAGAACTGGACGCACATGACAGCACATATGAACCCGCAATGGCTGTGACAGCTTGCAAAGGCCTGCACAGAATCCAGCCGACCAAAATTCCCAGCATGGATGCAGGAGGGAGTCATGAATCCATCCCAAGTCAGGGAGGCATTACCAATGGGTGGCTGCTGGGGAGAGAGAGTCAGTTTTCCTCGGGGATGCCTAGTGGACTCAATGCATTAAAAAAAAAAAAAACATGAAGTTTGAAGGAACAAGTGTTGGGGGAGAAATGCAAGGGGAGGGAAGGAGGAGGTTAACTGTTCAAAACATACTGCGTACATGTACAAAATTCTCAAATGATGGTAAAGGACTAAGCCCACTTTTCCCCCCTAAAGTCTTATACTTGCTCAAGTTGCAGCAGGTGTCATCAAGGAAATTTAAAACTTTTGTTTCCTGAAATAGTCCAACTACAGAGGCTACATTTTACTCACCTGGGGGCCTTTCTACATGTAGCTATTGAGTAAGAATCTCTGGCTTTAAAGAGCTTTCAAGAAAGTATAGTGTTAACACCAAATACAATGTTGTACAAGGTGGTGCAATAAGCATCAGAAATATACGTAAAGTTAAATGGTAGATGATGTGGTAGTTTAAATAAAAATGGCCCCACAGGCTCGTGTGGAGGGGCACTATTTAGAGGTATGGCTTTGGAGAAGTAGGTGTGGTTTTGATGTAGAAAGCCCACTTTGGGTGGGCTTGGAGGTCTCAGATGCTTATCCAGGTTCAGTGTCTCACTCTCTTCCTGCTGCCTGCTGATACAGATCTAGAACTCTCAGCTACCTCTCCAGCACCATGTCTGCCTGCACGCCACCATGGAAACCTATGACCTGTAAGTCAGCCCCAGTTAAATATTTTCCTTTGTAAGAGCTGCCATGGTCATGGTGTCTCTTCACAGCAACAGAAACCCTAATGTAGATGACCAAGTTATTTTAATGTATCTATGACATAACTTCACAAGAGCCTCAACTCTCTCACTGCTATGGATCATTCTACTTACTGCTAGAAGAGAAGAGCAAGGGGAAGAAGATATAGCAGAGACAGATCAGGGAAAAGAAGTGGTTAGCTAAAGACAACCAGAGCCTCTTTCCTCTGGTAGGAAATAAAAAGCGATAGCCTCATGATGCTGTCCACAGAACCCCAGACATCTTTGACCTCAGGGGAGGCTGAACAGGACATGGAAAAGCTGCAGCCATGAGCTGGATCATCGAATGACACAGAGCAGGAGACATGAGGAAATTGTGGCTCAAGGTGGCCAGTGTTTCAGCTTTCACATACACCTTCAAGACAAAATTCTTCTTTGCTCCCAGAAATAGCAACAGTGCAGCCCAGTGCTGGATTGCAATGCTCATCACTTTAATGCATCTCTTTTATTAAAAAATATTTAACAATTAACAAAAAAAAATGGCAAGCTTGATCGGGCTTTTTATGCACTTGTCAAACACACAGGATCAACTGCAAAGCCAGGACGCGGCTGGACACTCAGTCTGGTGAGGGCCAGGCCTGTTGTGCAGAATGTTTGGGATCACTCTTGTCTTTGGATCACATCAGTCCTGATAGCCTTTATAAAGCATGGAACAGTTTAGAATTATTTCCAGAAAAGAAAAGTCCTTCACTGCAAAAACGCATTAAGAGTTAATCTATAACTGTTAATGTAAAAAGCCGCTTGCTTCTCCCTGAAGGTCACCTTCATCATTGATATTCATTCCAAACTGAGAATTCTATGCACATGAAGGTCAGAGCTACCTGAGATTCCTCTCATGAGGAAAAATATTATTTTTAAAGCGTTATCAATGCACACACATGTAGGCATATAAATATTTATTGGAAAGTTACCGCCCTGTCAATGAATAGGAGTGGGAATAGCAAGGGTGTTCTGGGAAGCCTCCCTGTGTGGCTGAGCTTGCAGGGTGGCAGCTTGCATTTACTTTGCCATTTCTCCCTGAGTCTAATGGGAAAAGGTCAACATTTCATATAACATAAGCAGAAAGAGACCCTGGGCTTTGCCCCAGTTTACAGAAAAGAAAAAAGGAAGGGCCCATGGGATTCAACTCCACATTGGGTGGTTAAGCCGAAAACACACTTCTCTTCATTTCAATCCTTCTCTAGCTTTCTAATAAAGCAGCGATATGGGAAAGAAAGAACGGGGTTAGCAAGTCGAAACAGGAGGCATTAAAGAAGCAGACACCGACCTGTGCAGCTGAGTTAGAGCTTGAGAAAAAGACAGCATCATGGGCTCAACAAGGTTCTTTGTGTTCCCTTTACCCCCACATGTAAGACGCCAGACATACACACGACAGGAAGTACAGCTAAAAGGAACTGAAGGCTGAAGCTACACACATTCTTTGAAAGAGCCTAAAGAAGCAGACTTGGCTATTCAGATTAAAATTTTAAAAAATGTGTAGGCAGAGCTCTAGAGGGCATAGGAGTGCCACAGTGAGGAAATGTTTGGGAATTGGGAACAAACAGGTCATAAACAAACATGAAGACAGCAAAAGGCTTATATGTCAAATGGGGGCATCAGCTTTCAAACTATAGAACAATTTTTGTAAGTGTTTTATCCTGTTGCTTCTCCCGTGACTTTTGTCAAGAGCAAAACCAGGAGATACTGGGCCACACTGCCTGCCAGCCTGTTCACAGACAACACAAGGGCAACTCCAGACAATCTGTTCCCAGGCCTGGGATATGGTGGGACGGACGTACTGAGGGCCAGGAAGTCCAGGCAGCATGAGGCTTGGATCAATGACCTGCCCCACAGTCACTCGATGAGCCTGGCCCAGACAAACAGTCCAACAGCAAGCTCTTACATCTGCCACAGGCTGCATGCTAAGTCTTCTCTAGGGCCACACATTTCATATTTAAATATATATATATATATATCAAAAATAGAAGCGTTTAAATCCATTTGAGAAATGTGCAAATTGAGCCTCTTCGAATTGCATCTTATTTCGTGAAGGTCAAAGCATGTGTCAAGGTCAGAGAGTCCTTGTGTCTAAAACAGTGATCGGGTCCTCAGTTCCATTTTATTTCACAAAATCAAGGTAAAATCACAATCACAATTAATGTAGAATTTTTCTCAAAGATATCATAGCAAATTTCAAGTACGTTATTTTCCAGTGTGTGTATAGCTTCTTCTGAATAGAATTTGATAGGATGTAGCCTAGCCTTTATGAGTAGCATGTTCTGATCACTATTTTAAGTCATCAAAAGTAAATCCCGTTTTAAATGGGAGAGATGGGTGTTACAGCTGCATGTGTGCACACACGCAAATGAAGGTCAAAAGAAAGCCTCAGATGTCCTCTTGAGGAACACTATCTCCCCTGACACAGAGCCCATCATGGGGTGCCCAGGCCAAAGTGGTCGTCTCTAGACCCACTGTTGTGGGTAACAGTCGGCTGTGTACATGTGTATATATAATGGCAATAAATCTAGAAGTCACCCATTCAAGAGGAGACTAGGAGCAGAGACATGGGAGATGTCAGAGTGGGGAGAGGACAAGCAGATCTGATGCAGACACAGAGCGCTCTTACATGAAATTCTCAAAAGATAAAGTTAAATTTAAAAATTTACAGACCACCCAAAGAATGTTTCAGATGGCCTTCTGAGAAAAACCGGATTTCATTCCTTACCTGACAACTGTGCACATCAAAACAATGGTTCCCAAAAAGATTATTTAGAATTTCACGCCGAGTTCTTTTCCTTTAAGAAGCATATAGATGTTTGTATTCTCAGATATACATCTGTGTGTGTATACATAATCTTCTAGAGGAGATCATCAATTATGATCATCAATTATGCAATTATGATTGCATTTATTGTTTTCTGAGGGCTACAGATATTGAATATAACCTCTAGACTAATATATGCTTACAAAATCCATTCTACACAAAAATAAGCTTTTTTAAACATTGGTATATACTTACAGATGTGTGCTCTGAAAACATTTAGTAATTGTTTTCCTACAACATCATTCCAACATTAGGAACATGCTCTCCATCTGACATTTGTTCCGACTGAGAGAAGCTGAAGTTTTCTTACCATCCAGGCCGTGACAAAGTCCCCCATCCAGGTCCCTACAGCGGCTAGTTTCATGAAACTTTCATTGCGGATGCCCATATAGTCCGTAATGAGGTATGCTCTGCGGAAACAAACACAAGACATTGCCCAGACTCAGAGAACTGTCCAGTCAGAGCGTCACTATTTACCCATATGCTCTCTCCCCTCTTAGAGTTTCCTAGCTATCATCACACATTTGTTTACATGCCTGCAAAGGCAAGGGAAAGTGTAGAGGGTGTTTGGTTCACTTTCAGTTAGATCTGAATACTGACTGGGAATTTAGACACGGCTGTGTACCTTTCACCCTTGAGCTTCAAGACCGATAGCAGCTTTTGAACATCTGAACAGCAATACTCAGCAATGGCCTCATTTCATGTTCACTCGAGTGTGAGCACAGTGAAACAATTCCTGACATAGAGCTTGAGAGGAAAGATGTGCTCTGTCAAGTTAGCATCACTGGACAGGTGCTTGGCAGGGCCTCTGTGCATCATACCAGGATAATGTCACACCAGAAAACTGTCAGGTTTTAAGAAAGACGTCTCCACCGTGAACTGAGGTAAATTTTGATTCAAATATTAAATTATTGCTGAAACAACAATAATGTTTAATGCATCACGATAGCTTACATAGCTAATTCTTACTGGCTTGTAATAATATAAATTCATATTCTTCACAACTCAAGGAGAGTTGCTGGTGGTACCATGACATCAGGAAGAAGACCATGTTGTCTTCGCAGTACACTTCCTTTTCTATTTTCTCCAGTTACAATTTTACTAATTATTATTTTATTATGTCTCTAGAGAAACTGAGACATAATCAATATCACATGAATAAATAAACAATTGCTGGTAGTCAAATTTCTCCCTTTTTTCTTAACTCTAAGGTTTTTTTTCACTCTATTTTAATTTTAATTTTGCTTCTTTTCTTACAAGTGATTATTCAATACAATTTGCAGTATTGATTAAAAAAAAAAACCCTGCTTCTTCTTGGATTGGTCTTAGGTAGATAATAGCATGGGTTTTTTTTACTATCTACTAAAAAATTTGAAGTAGATTTTTTTAAATTGCTGAACTGAAATCCATCTTTAATTTGGTTATTTTCTTCCTGGAGTTACTTTAGATAGTTCCATTATTTTTAAAAAGATACCCAAAAGTTTTCTTTTAGAGGACAAAAATTTTATACTTTTAAAATAATGCTTTTTTTACCAATTTCATTCTCATCTTTGTTGGAAAGTCTAGGTCAGTGGTTCTCAATGTTTCTAATGCTGTGACTCTTTAACACAGTTCCTCATGTTGTGGTGACCCCCATAACATTACTTTCATTGCTACTTCATAACTGTCATTTTGCTACTGTTATGAATCACAGTGTAAATATCTGTTATGCAGAATATCTGATATGTGACCCTCAAGGGGCTCACAACCAACTCTAGTTGGTTGCCACTAGTCTAGGCAATGGGTTGAGCTGTCATGCAAAACCTGTAGTTGCTCATTGGATGTCCATATCAGGTGCAGAGAAGTAACTGCAAGAAATTGGAGGTTCACAGTGTATAGTTTAAGGGCAGTGTGCCCATCAAATTTTCCCTCCATATAGTGACCTGTTTTACTGTTTGTATGTTACAGATGCGAAATCAACATCGAGAGTTCTGCAACTTGTTCTAAGTAAGCACTTCACAAAGGAGTAGGGCTAGAATTTAAATATGCCTGTCTCTTCCATAGATGCTCTTATCCATGTGCAATGCCTGCCTCCTGCAAGTATTAGTGGAGATGTAAAGACGCAAAGAAAATCTACTTTGTGCTTTAATTGCCGATGACGTTGAATCAGAGTAGGAATCCACCAGTAACATTAGCCAGTACTCAGAGCGACCACCACATCCTGAACACCCTCTGTTTCAGGCTAACCAACCCCAGTGCCTCCACCTTAAAGCTCCCAGGTTACCCAGTTCAGCACCACCACCATCATTACGTAGCTCTGAGACAGTGAAATCCATGCCCTGTGGAGTATCAGCTTTGGCAATTGTTCAGCATTTTCAATGACATTATTTGAATGAATAAGTTCAATGACATCTAACTCCCTGTCCATTTTTTCCAATGAGTAAAAATCCTTAAGGCATGATGAAAATGTCAGGGTACATTTTGTGAGTGTGTGTGTGTGTGTGTGTATGTGAATGCATATTTTGTTTCGGTGCATAGCTTTAACATCCTTTCAACTAAACAATAATCCAGCCAAGAACAACTAAAATAAATCTAAGTAAAAATGAAAATTAAGCCCTATAAAATCTGCTTAAATGCATCAGAGTTAACGTAACAATGGAGATTGAAGAACTCGGGCAGCTCATTGGAGAAAGCTGTGGGACGCTTAGGCGCATCTTCCCTGGAGACGCTTGCTTATTCTGTGTGCAAGGCAATGACAAGCTGGGATTTCCCTGATCACAGAGCAGCCCCAGTGGTCAGAAGCAAGAATACTGGAAACTTAAAGGGCCACGATTCTGTTGAGGAAGGAAGAACTAGAACATGAGACTACACGCAGCTGCTCTGCCTTTCATTGTCACATTCTGAACATCTCTGGGGAAGTGACCGCAAGGCTAAGTCAAGTGAAAAACACTGTCACAAAATATGCTAAGGACACTGGTTGTTACAGAGTATGGTCCAAGAAAATACGAGACCATGAAAGGCTAGAACAGGGGTGCTCAACCTGTGGGTCGCAACCCCTTTGACTGGTTAACCACTCTCTTCACAGGTGTATCTGAAGACCATGGGAAATACCAGATATTTACATTACAATTCGTAACAGTAGCAAAATTACAGTTATGATGTAGCAATGAAAATGAATGTTATGGTCGGGGTCACCACAACATGGGAACCTGTATTAAAGGGTCGCAGCATTAGGAAGGTTGAGAACCCCTGGGTTAGAGAAAAGGAAAGAGGGGTTAACCTTGATGAACATGCAAATCAGCCCTCACCATGTCCTTTCATGACAGGATTACATTGTTTCAATTCCACTCTTGCAACAGAGAAAGAGATGAGCCTATCCTGGAAAAGTAAATATAAACCGGATCCTGTATACATTTCATCCATGATATCTACTGGTTATTAAAAAAATGAATAGAAAACCCATATTTAAAACATATTTAATTCTGTCCCTGAGATTCTCTCTTCCATTTCTTGTATTCTGTTTGTGAAGCTTGTGTCTGGGGTTCCTGTCCTCTTCTTTAGGTTTTTCATCTCCAGTATTATCTCAGATTGTGTTTTCTTTATTGCTTCTAGTTCCATTTTTTTAGGTCTTGAACAGTTTTATTCATATCCTTCTCCTGTTTGATTGTAGTTTCCTGTATTTCTTTAATTTCTTTAAGGGATTCGTTCAATTCTTTCACCCATTTGATTGTATTTTCCTGTGCTACTGTGAGAGCTTTATTTTCCTCCTTTAAGGTCTCTACCATTTTCATAACTTCATATTTAAAATATTTTTCTTGCTCTTCAGGTGTGATAGTATCTAGAGTTGACAGGAGCCCCACAAGAAGACCAACAGAGCCAACTAACCAGAGCCCAGAAGGATTTGCTGATACTGAAGCATCAACCAATGACCATGCAGGAACTGGTCTAGACCCCTACAAAGATGCAGCAGATGGGCCGCTTAGGCTTTATGTGGGTTCTCTGGTAAGGGAAATGGGGACTGCATCAGACATGGACTCACTTCCTAGCTTTCAGATCATTTTCTGCTAGAGGTTACTGTCTTGCCAGGCCACAGGGGAAGAGGACAGACTCAGTCCTCATGCAACTTGATGAGCTGGTGTGGATGGGAGAGCAAGCTCCCCTTTTCTGAGGAAAAAGGGACAGGAGTGAGGAGGGGAAGAAAGGGAGGGTGGAACCGGAAGGAAAGGGGCTACAACAAGGATGTAAAGTGGATTTTAAAAGAATACAAAGATATATTTAATGTTTACAGTAACCACAAAAAGTAAAACAAAATAAAAATAAATTGGAAAAAACTTATTTAAACATAATGAGCTCCAGAAAGATAGGAGGTATTTTGAGCTATTTTGTTCACTCCTGGTCCCCTAGCATCTACAGTGCTAAAATAATTAGGCAAATGATCAATAAACATTCACTTAACCTATCACAGATGGAATATTCATTTGCCACGTACATTAAACCTTAGAAATGTCAACGAAATGGGGTTGAATCATGAAGAACTTATATACAGAGGAAGATGTTGGAAATCTGACCTGTTGGGTATGTTTGCTTTTCTGCAAAGTGTATTCATAACTTTTTGGTTACAGGATGACTGCCTCTACTTACCAGGAGTCATATATGGCAGGAGACACAGTAACTGTACTTCTCTGTGGCTGAGGGCATACAGTTGGTCCTACCTGCTACAACAGTACAGATGAAGTAGTACCATTTATAAAACAGCCAAAAGATGCAAAAGAAAACAGTGATGTATGAAGACCAGTGGTTATTATTATTATTTATTGCTTTTGACAAATACAAGTATACAGACTTGATCTAAAAACATTCAACAATTACTTCATTAACTTGCACATCAATTGACATCTAATCATGTTCCCTTGTTGGGTTCTAAAAGACAGATAATTCTTTGGTTTTTCTTTTCATTTTCAATAAGTTTAGCCAGAGGGAAGATCATTGTAAAAACTGAAATTGTGGAATTTCACATACTCAGTTGTTGGACATAGATTCAGAATTAGCTTTCATTGCTAGAAGGCAATTGCAATTTTAGTTGGTGCTACAGTTGCTTATTTCAATCACATCATGTGCACTGATATTTCCATTACTAATAGATCTTGAAATCTCACATATACATCACCCTTTCAGATAAAATTCCTAAATTAATTTCTTAGAATCAAACTTCATTCTTTTTTTTTTCAAACATTAACCTTAACTGCCAAAGCTATTACGAATGAGTGGAGACTTTAATACACAGCATCTTGGGAAGAGGAGTAATTATCTTAACAGCTCAACAATAAGAACACGTAAGACTGTATCATATGCAAAAACCTAGGAACTCAATTACTATAATTAACAGAGTAAAAAACCAGTTACACAGTCCATGCAAGCTCACATGAATGAATTGGTCTTACAGGTGAGAGTCCTGATCACTAACAATGAAAGTTCCAGTTCACGTCCACCAATTATTTATACTAAATGGGTGTAGTCAGTGCCTGGTGATTTAGGGGTTGGGTCTCTGAGAGTTTAACAGGGTGCTATAAACATAGATCACCAACCCAATACGGATTTATGCTTCACTGCAGATCCATCTGTGGCCAGCTGGATTCATAATGTCACGGCTGTCTCTCCCAGCCATTTTTGGTCAACATAAACAAGATTGGGGGCTTGATACACAAGTAAATCATAGGGAAGGAGTTGACTTACAAGAACAAAACTCTGTGTCACACAAAGAAACACTTGAAAAAAAGCTTTAAATATTCTTAACTCACTGAGGCAAAAAAAAAAAAAATTGTCACCACAGCATTCCAGGAAGTAAGCACACATCATTGTAGAAGTCAATCATTATCCAAATAATCACACTTCAGTATTGTTGCTCAAAAATTTACATTTTTGGCTATTAAAAGACTTTGCTAGAGCTCAAACACACAAAAGAACTCCCTGGCCACACCCTGGCTCTAAGGTTATGGATAAATGCTTATGGCCATACTATAAATACAGCGAGAGTTGCCTAAAGCACTCCTTAAGGACTGAATGCGCACCAGGCCTAACAAGGCTCACTGACAGCTTGCCAGCTCAAATTCTCCAAATTAGCCTTCCATTCCCTCCTATTTCCATATAGAAAACATACATATACCTATGCACTTATACACTGAGTTTTAATTGACCAAAACCACCCTGAATACATACACTTTACACTCATTCTTCCTTTCACTCTTTATGGAACCTCAGCCCATTCAGCAAATTCTATCTGGGTGAGATATAGGCTCTATTTAAATACAGTCCCTCCCTCCCCTCAACCCTCAACATACAACTAATCACTAAAGTGATTTCTGAAGGGCTCTCAATTCTCTTCAACTTATCCGTCATCGTCACTATTGATCTGTTGTTCATAATTATTTCTAATATGAAATTAAATAGCCTTTCATTTTCCTAGAATATTTCTCATTTGTAGAGTCTTTGTGCTTTATGACTTCTGCGGAAGAAATATGACTTACTGGAGGTGCTAGAGTCATGAGACTCAAAACCAGTTTTGAAATTTCTATAGACCTGTGCTGTTACCCAGAGGCCCTTGCGTTGGAGGCTTGGTCTCCAGCCCCTAGCACTTTACGGGGAGGTGGTGGAACCTTTGTAAGGCAGAACATACTGGGACCTCTTGACACCACTAGAGGTATGCTTTTGGAGGGGGACAATGAGCCATGAGATGAACACCTTGGCTCCACTAAACATGCCTGCCATAATCGTTCACCATGACACAAGACTCTCCTTGTCATGTGCTAAAAAGTCCACAACTCTTAAGCTTAAAAGAACATCTGCTCTCATTGTAGCTGGTTATCCTAAAGCTACTGACTCGGGAACACCGCTCACGCCCCCATGACCTGGAAACAGCATTCAACCTCTGTAAACATGCATTTTCCTATTAACCAGAGCATAATACGTATGTATATATGTATGTATATTAATATCACACTGAACCAGCTATAATAACACATATTAAATAAACATTAATTAAACAGTGACTTCACATATTCATGCCAATTTTGTCTTACTAACACCCAATCTACTGCCAGTTCTAGTAGGGCAGTTTAAACATCTTAGTAGAGTATTATAAAAATTAACGAAAGATTGTATGAGAAAATATTAAGTTTAAGGCATTACAAGTATGGAACAAAATTTCCCTTCTCAGAATTTAACTTAATATGACAGGTGAAAATATGTTTCTAGAACAACAAGTTCACTATAAACAAAGATAGAAAAAGGAACAACTGTCTAATTGGATGTCATGCCCACTCAACAGAAGGATTATGTCTAGTCCTGTACATTCAGTCAACTACTCATGACTAGTGAAGTCATGAGTCATAGAGCAGAACCTACTACCGTCACTTTCTTAAGTCAATAAAACGTCTATTTTCCAAATATTCATTCTTACACCACTGATGAGTAGAGCATTCACTCATCATCACAGACATTTCTGTTTACAGCAAGTAGAAACCATTACAGAAAGTGTCAAGTCATCAAAATGCAGAGAACGGACCATGGGGATGCCCAGCCCCAGTTACTACGACAGTATTAACACCTAAGGCAATAAATATTTACAGAAATTAAACAGCTAACTGATTAGAGTAAGAAAATTAACTGTTTAAACAACCTGACACCAGAGAAAAGTGAAAGTTACAGAAAAGCATTGAAGGTGAAAACAAAGACCCACAATAATATAAGGTAAATCTCACACCCATGAGAATGGCCAAGATCAAATCTCAAGTGACAACACAGGCTGGAGAGGTTGTGGAGAAAGGGGAACCCTCCTCCGCTGCTGGTGGGAATGCAAACTTGTACAACCTCTCTGGAAATCAATCTGGCACTTTCTCAGACAACTAGGAATAGTGCTTCCTCAAGATCCAGCCATACCACTCCTAGGCATATATCCAAAAGAGGCTAAAGTACACAATAAGGACATTTGCTCAACCATGTTTGTAGCAGCCTTATTTGTAATAGCCAGAAGCTGGAAACAGCCCAGATGCCCCTCAACTGAAGAATGGATACAGAAATTGTGGTACATCTACACAATGGAATATTACTCAGCAATGAAAAACAAGGAAATCATGAAATTTCCAGGTAAATGGTGAGAACTGGAAAGGATCATCCTGAGAGAGCTATCCCAGAAGCAGAAAGACATACACTGTATATACTCACTCATATAGACATATAATATAGGATAAACCTACTAAAATCTGTACACCTAAATAAACTAATCAAGACGCTAAATGCTAAAATGCTCCATCCCCGTCCCAAAAGGCAAAGAGCATGGACATCAGAAGAAGAAGAAAACAGGAAACAACCTAGGAACCTGCCACAGAGGGCCTTTGAAAGGCTCTGCCCTGAAGACTATCAAAGCAGACGCTGAGACTTATGGCCAACTGTTGGGCAGAGTGCATGGAATCTTATGTAAGAAGTGGGAAATAGTAAGATCTGGAGAGGACAGGAACTCCAAAAGGAGAGCAACAGAACCAGAAAATTTGAACACAGGGGTCTTTCCAGAGTCTCATACTCCAACCAAGTACCATGCATGGAGATAACCTAGAACCCCTGCACAGATGTAACCCATGGCAGTTCAGTGTCCAAATGGGTTACATAGTAATGGGAAGAGGGACTGCCTCTGACATAATCTGATTGGCCTGCTCTTTGATCACCTCCCCCTGAGGAGGGAGCAGTCTTACCAAGCCACAGAAGATGACAATGCAGCCACTCCTGATGAGATCTGATATACTAGGATCAGAGGGAAGGAGAGGAAGACCTCCCCATCAGCAGACTTGGGGAGGGGCATGTGTGGTGAAGGGGGAGGAAAGGTGGGATTAGGAGGGGAGGAGGGAGGAGTTTATGGGGGAATACAAAGTGAATAAAGTGTAATTAATAAAAATTAGAATAAAAAATATAAAAATAACATCAATGATAAACGATGCCACCTCATGTAAAGTATGTTTTTAAAAACAGTCTAACTTTAGGAGGCTTGCACTATTTTACCTTTTTATTCTTAGCCGTCTAAAATACCACTGCAGGAGGTTGGCAGTATTCTCTTCATTTTGATTTCACTATACTGTGGCCTCTAATGTTTTCTATTAAAAACAGTGACAGATGTGAAATAATACCTTACTCTCCCTTTGCTGGGATACCATAACTAAGTGACTCATAATTTACGTATGTTTGTGGACTGTGTTCATGGCTAAGTCGGTGGAGACCAGAAAGAGGAAGTGGTATCCCATCAAACAGAGGTTACACGTGGTTGTGAGCTGCCACAAGCGTGTGGCAATCGTGCTCTGAGCCACTAAGCCACCATCCCAGCTCCTCAACAGATAACGTAATACATCACTTTGCTGGTGTAAGCTGTCTGAAAGCCATACAGTAAAAAATGTTTATTTTATCCTTGTAAGTGAAGAAAAGACAATTTACTTTGCCGTCCTTCAAAGGGACGGTGCCAACGTACCTTTGCTGTTCGTACGCAACAGAACTTAGATGTCCTCGAGGTAAAAGGTAACTCAGGCTGGAGGTTAATTTTAAGTTACAGGCTGTTGTTTGGAGCATCTTTCCGGTTATTTATTTATTTACTGCAAACATCAAAATCTGTGATCTAGCTTGATCCTAAAATGAGCCTGTCTTAACTGTCAATGCAGTAAGCACATTTTCGAGTTAAATGAGATTCAACCTGTTTAGAAGTATTCAAATGAATGTGCACAATAAAGTGCCATTGCTATTGCTGTATCAGTGAATTGCAAGGTAAGCCAGGATGGTATTGATCAACTTCCTCTGCCATCATGTGTCTTCCATCCCTATTAGAAACTCGTGACTATCACAACAGCCTAATATGTTGATGCCATTCAAAGCAACACCAAGTAAAGTTTGTTTCAATGGATGTGTCGGTAAAAGTAAGTAGCTTTAAAGGCCAAACCAGATAAGAAACAGGTAAATATAATCACCTGTAGCAGTTGGCCATTTGTACACAGGTACAATAAAACTGAAAAACCTGGGAAATGAACATAGGTTACTACTTCCTCCAAAAATTTCAAATCCCAGGTTTTTACAATGGGGATCCTTTTCCTCCTGTGTGCCTTCCCTTCTTCTCCACTTCTTCTCGGCATGAACACAGCAATGCGCTCTCATCCCCACTAGCTCCTTGTCATTTATTCTTTTTAGAGCTAAGCAAGATTACTAACATAGCTAAGCAGTGATTAACATTTACTATGTCACATAATACAAATGAAAGACAAAATTACTATAGCACAATATATATTCTCTGCATGATCCAAAATATTTAGTGCTCCTAAAAATTCTCTTTAAAACTCAGTAGCGCATCAAAATAAAAAGCATATTCTGTTTAAGATGAAGATACGGTGTGCTGTCATAGACTTAGACTTCAAGAAATATCAATTTAGCACAGTTTGAAAAATTGCAGGAGAACATGTTTGAAGGACAGATTCTAATATAGTGTGACAGGTACAGGAAACATCAGACTAAAGGCTTTAGACATAACTCACAAAACCTAAGCTGTCAGCAGAAAGATCCAGGTATTTATGACTGAGGCTAGTACTGTTATTCACCCAATCTTAACATCAATGTTAGGCATAAAGTTTTTACACTATGAAATAATTACCATATTTAAGCATCTCATTTTAAGATAATAATCCACTGGGTAAAATTAATGACATACCATTGCCTAATTATTATATCCATAAAAATCAATGAAGCTCGATTTGGTTATACATCCACAGGGAAACAAGGACAGAAAAAGATGAGGAAAGCATAAGGGACAGGTGCTAGGTGAAGATGACAGCCTTACAGGCTAACCATGTTAGAGTAGGCATTTAACAGGATGCCGTGAAAACAGACGATTCTGCAAAATACCAAGCCGCAGTATACAGGTGATCTATGGCAAAGAGATTTGGCCTGGTGTTTTAAATGTACAGGAAAGGCCTGGTGTTAGGGATCCAGCCTTAATTTCCCTCAGAGCCATGTGTACATTCATACTGTCCATCTTTTTACTTCCTCCAGCTGGTCAATGAATCCATCCTTTTATATCTTCCTTTTTATACTCAGCTACCCCTGAATCGTACATAGCAGCATGCCACTTTCTCTTTTTATTCTATGGGAGCTCAAAGTTAGAAAGTTTGCCTTACGTCTGAGCAGAGATTTTTGAACTTTAGGACAGTGTTAGAACTGCTATGACTGTGAGGCTCCAGAAGTTGTATGAATACACTTTACATTAGGGGATTACCATAAACCTATGGAGTTCAGGAGCACAATACCATGGGGTGAATCTTGAATGTTCCTCCAACAAATTCATAATCTGACCACTTACTGACCAGGGAGAGGTAATCTTTAGGGAGAAAGGTCTATGGAGTTTTTAAGAGGGTAGGGTCTAGTTGATGAAAGTAAGCCATAAAGCCTTTGACTTTGTATCCCAGGCCTATACCCAAGCCTCTCTCTGCTTGTTCTACTATCATGTGACTGGCTAAGCCATCTCTTCTGCAGCCATGGACAGAGCAACTGCACTGTACCTTCCTCATTGTGGTGGACCAAAAACCCCTGAGGACATGAGCCCAGATAAATCTCTTTCCCTTGAAGTAAGACATTTTGTCACAATGACAAAAATTTGCATTCTATATATAATCCTATGAAACACATACAATTGATCAGCCTCTGGCAAAATGGATAAAACACACAAGCAGGTACAAATGACTAATTACTGGGATGAAGGGAAGACATTGCTACATGGACATTGCTACAGAGATTAAACAACAGACATATACATAAAAAAGCTTATGCCAATAAGTTTGAAACTTTGATCAAAACATCAATGTATTTCTAGAAAATAATTCAGAATATGCTTAACTGTGTACTGGTACAAAAGGAGAGATTTAAAAATTAGATGTACGACCATGCACAAAACGTACTTCATAGCTATAAACTTCACGCTATGAAAATCTAGGCCCAGATGTGCACAGGGCACCCAGGAATGTGTGAAGGAATGTTGACAGGACAGCTGTTCATAAGAGCTTGCAGCCGAAAACAACCAGAACGTCCATCAACAGAGCAGAAACACAAATTACGGCAGACTACTCAACGGTGAACGTGAACAAATCACTATGCCACGAAGCCCGATAGATCTCAGACATGGTGGTACAAAAGATGACCATGTAAAAGGAACGAACATACCAGGAGATTGTGAGCGCACATAGGCTCGGGAACTGGTGACACTCGCCAGCGTTGGAGAGGCCTTTGGTGAGGTCTCTGAAGCAAAGCCTGCAAGAAGCACGTGGTTATCCACGGGAAGGAGGTTCCCAGGGCAGAATCCAGCCAGAGGCCTCGGGAACGCTTGGGACATGCTTTCACTTGATGTGAATGGAGGCAGACACAGGCAGCACGGGTGAGCACTTAACATGACAACTGCCTTCCACAAAATGATGTTGTGCACCTGTGCTGCATAGGCGTGGCCGTAGGTCCATTATTCCACACAGAAATAGAACTTGTTAGCCTAGGAGACGTCCCAGAAGTGGCAGCATTTCTGATCAGTTTATATGAAAAACACTAGAGACATTTTTAAGAGAAAAGTCACTTTTAAATTGAAGGTGCTCATACTGGGGCAGAGGGGAAGCAAAGATTCCTGAAGTGTGATTCAGGCCGTGCCTTGGAATGGACAATCAGGGCACAACCTGGTGAGGAGGACAGGATAGAGAACAATAAAAGGGAAAGCTAGAACCTCCAGAAGCATGGAAAGGTACAACGGAACTTAGCCCCAATGTCAAAGTCTACGGACACTCCACGTCTGGAAATCAGATTGCTTGAATTTCTTCCATGACCTGATGCTTAACTGCTTAACATAGCTCTTGCATCTGTTCCTAGAAAGGTAACACTTTGCTGACTATGTGGACTGACATTAGTGTGTACAACGGAGATGAGGTCAGGAGCCACTATCAGGAGCCATACGAACTTTGACCTGCTTCCTTCACTTCAAGGAAGTGACCTAACAGGTCACGTCTGAGCACACACTCACTCAGACCCAGGAAGACTCACTTACTTTAGTGGATTCCTGAGTTATGAGAGTTACTGGAGAGGAAGACTGGTAACACCTCTGAGTCTCTAGAAAAGCCCTCAGGACTCCTGACAGGCAAGCACATCAGACAGGACTGTTGAGAAGAACTTGAGAAAGGTCCAGAAAGATGAGGTTTCTCCACACATACTCTGGCCATGTAGATGGCCATGCTGCTAGGGGAGAAGCGGGGTACCGGTAGGAACAGAATCAGCACTCACAGTGATCAATGGAAGCTCCTCAAACACTGTGGAGTTAAGGACTCCCATAGACAGTGCAGGGACTGAGCCACTGAGGGCCCCTGGAGGCAAAAGTCCACAGTACTTCGAGTCAACAGCAATCAAAAAACATGCGAGGAAGAGAAAAATAATTAAATGGTACTGCACTTTCTTTGACTGTTACTTGAAAAAATGCAAACTTCATAACCTCGACCTGGAGCAGGAAGGCATTATTAGAGTTAATTCAGCGCTTAAACATCAAAGGGAATACTGAACTCTTTATTAGGGGATGCAAGTAGAGCTTCAAGCCATTAATTTGATAGGTTAAAATATGTCAGTGCAAGTCTGCAATCTGATTTTGAGGAGCACCCATGCCACCCACATAGGATGCCAGAGATTTCTGCACAATCGGCTTAAGTCTGCTTGGCAGACATATTATTCCCCACAAAACTGACAGCATCAGATTTTTCTACCAATTAAAAGGTCTGTCTGGGGATTTTTCTTCAGGCAGTGCAGGTACAAGAAGCTTAGAAACATCCAGCCCTGAAAGACTAGGCACTAAGGATGCCTTCCAGCATCTGCAACTTCACATAAAAGCAGCTGCTTATCCTTGAAGGAGAGGACCACCTGCTTATTCATTCTTTCAGCTATATTGATTGAATATCATCTATATGCCAGCGACTGTGCTAGGTGATGGGAATACCAAGATGAATGAGACACAGTCATTAGCATACGGCAAATGGAAAAGGACTTGCAAACATATCCACAAGCCCTAAGGGAAAACGCAGTGAATAAGGAGCTAGGCTGGGCTGAAAGGCCCCTAAATCTTCCATGGTGAAAGGGAGAAGCAGAAAGCAGGCAAGGCCTCGGAGAAGACAGCAAATGTGCTTGATGTAGAAGGAAGCAGATGTCCAATGGCAAGGAGTGCCTACAGGGTCCAAAGAATGAGACAGGAAGGTGGCAGAGAGGCATCATCCCAACACCACATGAATATTGTCTATGTCATATCTTTTAAAAGCTTCCCATTTAGGAAACTGTCTCAATCAAGGTATTTCAGCAAATAAGAAGCAGCAGGTAACTGTGGATGGATGAAGAGATGAGGATGGCAACATACAGATGATAAAGAATAGATGATAGGTACATGGAAGACTGATGAGATATAAATATAAGTGATGCTTATATTTACAAGCATCACTTGTGGAATATGTACAATTTACTCTCGTTCATTCAAATGCTGATTTCTCTACCCCACTATCTGTTTTAAATCTGGACATTGCATTGTGATGTTTATTCTAATCATCACCTGTCTCAAGTTTGTGTAAACATGCCACCATTTGTTCCCTGTACTGTCAATAAAACAACCACCCAATGCTGAGCAATGGAGAGAATAGGGTGGGACATCCTGGTCCAGAGGAGAGGAGAAGGAAGCAAGTGGGAGTAGTTGGAGAATATATATTGGCAGGAGAGGACTTGGAACCAGGAGGAGACCTAAGTTATGACTAAAAGCAAGTATAATGTGGGAAATCTGGATGGGAAGAAACTATGTGGGCTTGGAGGTTTAGGATGGAGTAACTATTGCCCAGCATTGTGCTCTAGGTTAAGTAAATAAATCCTAGTCTCTGTGTGATGATTTGGGTATACAACTAGTTTAGGAATAACCACTGTTTAAAAGATAAATCAATGATAAATATTAATTTTTAACAACAAAGTGATAAAAAACAAATCATAAAAATTGATAGATATATAGATGATAGATGATATACATGATAGATAGATATAGATAGATTGATAGATGGATAGATAGATAGATGTTAGATACATACATAGATAGATAGATGATAGATTAACAGCTTCTGAATATACATGCACATTATAGGGAGAGATTTATTTCAAAATTTGGTTTTTTTTTTAAATTGTGGGTTTGGCAGGTTCACACATTCTGCAGATTAACAGATTTGCAGAACAGACATAAATTGGTTGAAATGTTCAGGATATATTGTCTCTCTCTCTCTAGAAGACCTTCATTTTCATTCCTAATATCTTCCACCTGACTGGCCACCTCACACTGAGTGCAAGCTCCTTTATCATTATTTAAAGTCCCTGGCCGAAGACATCAACCACATCTACCAAACACTGTCAGACCAACGCCTAGACTCAGCACTAACAGTGCTGAGCCTGTCCGAGCTGAATTATTAAAAAAAAAAAGCATCAAATCCATACTACCAACTTATAATTGTATCTATTACCAGAAACATCTGATAAAATATTTTAAATCACCACAATCCCAAGTTTAGATATTAAACTTTTTTTTAAGTTATTTGTTTAATTTTTGTTTTGTTTTGCTTTATGAGACAGGGTTTCTCTGTGGAGCCCTGGCTATCTTGAACTTGCTTTGTAAACCAGGCTGGCCTTGAACACACAGAGACCCCCCTACCTTTGCTTCTCGAGTCCTGGCATTAAAGATGTGTGCCACAGTGCCTTGCCCAGCTATTTAATTTTGTATATGTATCTATATATCAAACATACATCTGGAGGTCTGGAACAACTCACATCTGAACAACGGCATGTTAACACAAGACCGTTCACATTAGTGTCCAACCTAAAAAGCATTTCTCTGAAACCCGAAGCTATCCATGAATCACGAATGCCTCATGAGCACGGGAGTCAGGTTTGGGTTAGGCACTTCTGTCAAATAACCTTTTTTTTTTTCAATCAAAAAACAGACCAGGTCTTGAACAGAAAGAACTGTGTGTTGCAACCAGCCTTCTGCTCGGTGCTCAACAGCGTAAGAACAGGGCTATGGTTTTAACTGTAGATCACCATCAGACAGCCCTTGAAAATCAAAAGCCTGCCAGAGCCCTGAGCATGCTGGGATACTATGTGAGCAGGACCAATGATATTTAACACAGGGCCCGAGGCTGCAAACTCTCAATGGTTAAATCAAAAGAGAAAAGAACGATTTTTTCTTCCGTGGTTGGATGGCAGAGGGTGTTGCTATCATATCAGGATATTGTTTGGATGTGGGCTCAATTTATTTTAAAGAACCATATCATTATTACAGACATTATGCTCACTCAAGATTGAGCTTTCAGATATCTTTACAAAAGTGCTTAATTAAAGCAAGCAAGTAATCTACAGGACAGGAGAAAGTGATGGAGGCGCATTGCTGGATCTCACTATCAGGGTTCCCATCTGTGAGCCCTATGCCCACGAGGATCCAGAGCAATCAGTCTGAATGGGGACCCTGAATCCAGGGTTGGCAGATAACTGACACCAAATTAGAGTTGGGCAACCAATGGAGGATCAAGCCGCCGAACCCCTTGGAGGGGAGAGAATGGGGATTAAAGTCAGGGCATCCCTACAAATGGAACAGGGGAAGACGGTGCGCGCTCTGAGGAGAAGAAACACAGGCTGTCTGGTTGCACAGGGTTAGTTTTTTATCTGGTGCTCAGAGCTGTGAGGAAGGGCCTTCAGCGGTGCCTGAGGAGGGTGGAACAGGCCTGGGGATTGTCTGCATCACACGCCCTGTCTGATCTTGGTGACCCCTCTAGGGACTGTGCACTCACTGCAAGGGAGAGCTGACCTATAGTCCGCATCTTCTGCTGCACATGGTCCTGCTTACATTCTCTATGGCCCTCACTTGCCTCAAGGCCCACACTCATGTCAAAACTGAGATGAGCAGACCGTGAACAGAAAACTATAACTTCTGCTAATTTTAAGTATTTGTTCTCAACTTACTGACTTGTCCCTCTTTCTTTTCTCAGTACAATCTTGCCTGCTGTGACTATGGACACCAGAGGGCAGCCTAGTAGTCACCTCAGGCCTAATTCCGATCCTCTGCCTTCCTACTGGCTTCCAGATCTCATTCTGCTGACTTTTGATTGATTGATTGATTGATTGATTGATTGATTAACTTTACATTCTGATCTCAGGATCAGAATGAATCTCGGGAGGGATCTCAGCCATCCCTCCTCTTCTCTCATTCCCATATTCTTTCCTAGTTTCCTCTATGCCCCCTTCCCTACTCTTCAGATAAGGGGAGCCTCCTCCCTACCAACTCAGACCAGCACATCCAGTCATATCAGGATTTAGTGCGTCTTCATCCCCTATGGCCTGATGAGGCAGCCACACCAGAGGAAGTGACTGAATAGCAGGCAACAAAAACCACATCAGAGACAGCCCCCAGTGCCTCTCACCTTTTGAGGGGACTCAGATGCTGCCCAAGCTACCACATGTGTAGGAGGCCTAGGTCGAGTCCATGCATGGTTTGCTTGGTACTCCATCAGGTTCCCCTGGGCCCAGGATAGTTGGATTTGTTGATCTTCTTGTGGAGATCCTGTCCCCTCTGGATCCTTCTATTCTTCCCCCATTCTTCCACAAGACTCTCTGTGCTCTGCCCACTGTTTGGCTGTGAGTCACAGCATTTGTTTCGATCTGCTGTTGGGTGTAGCTTCTCAGAGGACAGCAATGCTAGTGTCCTATCTGAAAGTATACCAAGGTGTTGTTAATAGTGTCAGGGGTTAGCTCTCTCCCATGGGGTCTCAGATTGGGCCAGGCATTGGTTGGACATTCCCTCAATCTCTGCTCAGCATCTTGCTGATTTTAAGTGGCCTGCTGAAAAGCCTGGATTGTTTTTTGCCACTTCCTTAAGGTACCACTCCCAGATGCCCCAGTGCCCTTCCCAACATGACACAGTCACTCTCAGTCCTTCTCAGTCTTGTCCATCATAAGATGTACCTGGGAACTCTGAAGAAACACCATTGACCAAGTCCTTTTCCAAAGACCGTGGCTCACTTCAGCTGGTATTGAGCACGGGAAAGAACTACACAAGCAATCTGTCTGTCAGCAGCTGCTGCAAAGAAAGGATCATTGAAAAGCAGAATGTATAAGGTGGTGGTGAGTTTAAAGCCAATCAGGCCTACATGGCAGCTACCAGGCCAGTTGGGGGCTGCAATAATGAAACCTTGCCTCACATGATGTGCTCGAATGCTCATGAGTGCACATGTGTGTATGCTTGCGCGTGCACATGTGTGTGCGCGCACACACACACACACACACACACACACGCTGCCCATGCACTCCCACCAGAAGCACTGAGTCAATCACAGCCATCACAGGAATCACAGACACCCAAAGGACACAATTAAGTCTATTTGGATAGAGCAGGAGTGTTCAAGGCTGACACTGTTGAAAAACAAATGTCCAATTTCCTGACTTGGATAATGAATCTTAGCTCATTCATCAGCTGGGTGTTCCCAGGTTAGCAGTCAAGCTCATCTGAGGAGCAGCGGGAGTCTGCTTGGGGGATCAACTCTGAACTATTCATTCTCCCTGTATGCTCATGAAAAAATGATGCAATTATCAAAGAACAGACTGTTTCGAATCACGGCTTTAAAGTGCACAGCAGATGATGATTATTCGCAACGTCTTTGGGGATCCACAAAACCAGAAATTGCTTATAGTTAGAGCTCATGGTTGAAACAAGCTGTGCAATGTGGAGCTGTACTCGAACCTAAGGCATTCAAAGTACAGCAGGAGGAAACCCCACACACAAACTAATTTTGTTATATGAAGAGTCCGTTCTCATCCTGTAACTATGAAACCTCATATAGCAATAGAAATGACTTGAAATAGAACTTAATATTACTCTAGGTGCTATGCAAAAGTTGGAGAAACTCTCTTTGCTAATAGTTGCTGAATATTCCTGAAGATAACTCCTAAAGGAAATGTAAAAACTGTATTTTAAAGCCATAGATGGATATAAGCCCATTAATGACAACAGAGTACCAATGTATATCTAGGGATGTGATATACCGGTACATTTAAGTAAGTGGAACTTATCCACCTGGAAACATAAGGTTGCCTTGATACCATCATTAAAACCAGATCTTATACTAGGCAAGGAGGCAAGTAGCACTCAAGAGGCTGAGACCAAAGGATCATTAATCTAAAACCAGTCTGGAGCACATAAAAAGGTCAAGATTGGGGGTGGGGGGGACAAGATGGCGGCGCCAGGAAAACACTGCGTCTGAAGAGCAGGACAACATTTTCCATACAGCGACCAAGAGACTGAACTCTGGGCCCTAAAACAACAGCGATCATGTTTCCCAGGTGAGAGGAAACCCCAGTGTGGGAATCAGTCAGGTCCACTCTCAGGTCATCCAGCCAGAACCCGGAAGAGATCCCAGGTCGCACAGGCACTAGGTCGCCAGACCAGAGCCACACAACTTCCCAGGCTGAACAGTTGGCACAAAAACAGCAGAGACTGGGAGTCCCAGTTGCGAGAAAAACCCACAGGGAAGGAAGGAAACAGGACTGGCCACGGGTCACCCAGTCTTTCCCTGGAAAAGGTCTCGCAGAATGGTGGGTGTGTACCACCAGCACTGAACCGGGCTTCAGCTGCGAGCACGGAGATTTGCTGCGCACCCACCCAACTCTCCTCTGCGTCACAGACAGGACTGGGTGCCCCAGGGCATCAGAGACTGAGAGTTCCTGTCGTGAGAAAACCCCACAGGGAAGGAAGGAAATGGGACTGACCTAGGGTCACCCAGTCTTTCCCTGGAAAAGGTCTTGCAGAATGGCGGGTGCAAGCCACCAGCACTGAACCGGGCTCCAGCTGCGAGCACAGAGACTTGCTGTGTGCCCAGCTCTCTGACACAAACAGAGATGTGTGCCCCAGGGCGACAGAGACTGGGAGTCCCTGTGGGGAGAAAACCCTACAGGGAAGGAAGGAAACGGGGACCCAATCAGGTCATCCAGTATATCCCTGGAAAGGGTCCCACAGACAGGTGGGCACGTGCCACAAGCCCAGAGACCTGCTCTGTACCATCTATTCCTCAAAGACAGAACTGTGCTCCCCAGGGCACCAGAGACTTGGAGTCCCTGTTGGGAGAAATCCCCACAGGGAATGAAGCAAACGGGGACAGACATTGGCCAACCAATATATCCCTGGAAAAGGTTCCGCAGACTGGCGCAACCCGGGAACCTGCTGTGCATCAGCTAGCCTGCTGCTACTAGGAGAGCAGAACTCACCTGCCAGAGATTACAGCTTGGGTACTGGGACACAGAGCCCCAACCTCAGACCTACAGAAGCCTGGGATCCCTGAGATCAACCCCCAGATACTGCTCCAAGGGGCAACCAGTTATCCCTAACAAAACTGACCAAACCACAGGACACCCAGGTTACAGCAGAAGCTCAATAAATTTACAGCAAGAAACCCAGAAGCAGGGCAGCTGTTTCCAGGACTTCTCCAGGTGAGAGAAGAGCCCTCTCGACTAACAAGGACCATATTTACCACTCAGGTCTGTATGCCTGAGGTGAGCTGTGGCAACACCTGAAAAACACTAGCCATACAGTGACCATACCCAAAAAGCTGAGGAAGCTTCCTCCAGGAAAAACCATCTTCCTGCAAAGGGGATTCTTGCCACCACAGGATTCCAGGAACAACTGGAAACTAACACCCAACACTTAAGAGAGCTCAATGGGTAGAGGCCAGTGTAAAAGCTCAACCAACAAAAGACAGAGCAATATGGCATCTCCAGAACCCAGTTATCCAGGGACAAGTAGCCCTGGATACACCAGCATAATTGAAATTCAAAAAGATGACCTAACATCTATGCTCATGAAGAGGATAACAGAGGAAACAAATAAAATGTGTAAAGACCTAGAGGAAGAGAAACTCAAACAGATTATGGCCATCCATAAAGAAATAGAGGAAGATAAAAACAAACAGATTATGGCCATCCGTAAAGAAATACAGGAAGTTGTAGCCAAATAGTTTGTGGCCTTTAGAGAGGAAATACTTAAATCACTGAAAGAAATAAAAGAAACAGAGGATTGTTCAAACAAATAGATGAAGGAATTGAAGGAAAATACAGTCAGACAGGTGAAGGAAATCAACAAAACGGCTCAAGATCTGAAGATAGAATTAGAAAAATTGAAGAAAACACAAACAGAGGAAATCATGGAGAGAGAGAACCTAGGAAAGAAAACAGGAACTATAGAGATAAGCATAACCAACAGACTACAGAGATGGAAGAAAGAATCTCAGGTGTGGAAGATACAATGGAAGAAATAAATGTATTTGGCCAAGAAAATGTTAAATTTAAAAAATTTCTGGACATAATCTGATTGGCCTGCTCTTTGATCACCTCTCCCTGAGGGGGGAGCAGCCTTACGAGGCCATAGAGGATGACAATGCAGCCACTCCTGATGAGATCTGATAGACTAAGATCAGAAAGAAGAAGAGGACCTCCCCTATCAGTAGACTTGGGGAGGACCATGCGTGAAGAAGGGGGTGAGAGGAAGGAGGGGAGGAGGGGCTTATGGGGGGATACAAAGTGAATAAAGTGTAATTAATAAAAATTTTTAAAAAATTCTGACACAGACCGTCCAAGAAATCCAAGACAACATGAAAAGACAAAATCTAAGAATAATAGGAATAGAGGAAAAGGAAGATTCCCTCCTCCAAGACCTAGAAAATATTTTCAACAAAATCATAGAAGAAAATTTCCCCAACTAAAGGAGAGGCCTATAAGAATACAAGAGGCCTACAGAACACCTAATAAATTAGACCAGAAAAGAAAATCCTCCTGCCACATAATAATCAAAACAGTAAGTATAAAGAAGCTACAAGGGGAAAAGGCCAAGTAACATATAATGGCAAAGCCATCACAATCACACCTGACTTCTCAACAGACTATGAAAACCAGAAGGGTCTGGACGGATATCATGCAGGCTCTAAGAGAACACAGATGTCAGCCCAGCAAAACTCTCAGTCCTCATAAACAGAGAAAACAAGATATTTAATGACAAAAACAAATTTCAATAATACATATACACACATCCTGCATTACAGAAGAGACTAGAGGGGAAAATACAACCCAAGAAAACTAGCTACTTTCAAGAAAACACAGGAAATAATTAACCGCACTACAGTAAAACAAAAAGCAAACAAGCACACAACCTTATGAACACAGCCAACATCAAAATCAAAGGATCTAACAGCCACTGGTCATTAATCTCTCTCAACATCAATGGACTCAATTCTCTAATAAAAAGACACAGACTAACAGAATGGATACGTAAACAAGACACAACAATGTGTTGCATGCAAGAAACACACCTAAGTCACAAAGATAGACATTACCTGAGGGTAAAGGGATGGAAGATGGCTTTTTAAGCAAATGGACCCAAGAAGCAAGCAGGAGTAGCCATTCTAATATCTAATAAAATAGATTTTCAACCAAAATTAATCAAAAGAGATGGGGAAAGATAATTCATACTCATCAAGGGAAAATTCCACCAGGAAGACATCACAATCCTGAACATCTATGCCCCAAATACAAGGGCACCCACATTTGTAAAAGAAACAATGATAAAACTTAAACCATACATAGATCCCCACACACTAATAGTGGGGACTATTAATAGTGAGACTTCAACACTCCACTCTCAACAAAGGACAAGTCAACAAAACAGAAATTAAACAAAGAAACAATGTCTCTAACAGAGGTCATGAATCAAATGGACCTAACAGACATTTACAGAACCTTACACCCAAACACAAAAGAATTTACCTTCTTCTCGGCACCGCATGGAACCTATAATCCCTTGTATCCTATCTGATCACCATGGAATAAAGCTGGACCTCAACAACAACAGAAATAGCAAAAAGCCTACACACACATGGAAACTGAACAACTTGCTACTAAATGACAGCTGGGTCAGGGAAGAAATAAAGAAAGAAATTAAAGTTTTCCTAGAATTCAATGAAAATGAAGGCACAACATACCCAAACTTATGAAACACAATGAAAGCAGTGCTAAGAGGAAAGTTCATAGCACTATGCGCCTTCAAGAAGAAATTTGAGACAGCTCATTCAAGCAACTTAATGGCTCACCTAAAAACCCTAAAAAAAGAAGAAGCAGACACACCAAAAAGGAGTAGATGGCTGGAAATAATAAAACTCAGGGCTGAAATCAATCAATTAGAAACAAATAAAACAATTCAAAGAATCAATGAAACCAAGAGCTGGTTCTTTGAGAAAATCAACAAGATAGACAAACTCTTAGCTAAACTAACTAAAAGGCAAAGAGACACTATCCAAATCAACAAAATCAGAAATGAAAAGGGGGATATAACAACAGACACTGAGGAAATCCAAACAATCATTAGGACTCACTTCAAAAGTCTATATGCCCCAAAATTTGAAAATCTAAATGAAATGGACAATTTTCTGGATCGATTCCACTTACCAAAGCTGAATCAAGACCAGGCAAATGAATTAAATGGTCCTATATCCCCTAAGGAAATAGAAGCGGTCATCGAAAGTCTCCCATCCAAAAAAAGCCCAGGACTAGATGTTTTCAGCACAGAATTCTACCAGACCTTCAAAGAAGAGCTAACTCTGGTTCTTTTCAAACTATTCCACAAAATAGAAACAGAAGGAACATTACCAAACTCATTCTATGAAGCCACAGCCACCTTGGTACCTAAACCTCACAAAGACCCAAAAAAAGAGAATTTCAGGCCAATCTCCCTTATGAACATTGATGCAAAAAAACTCAACAATACTTGCAAACCGAACACATCAAAGATATCATCCACTATGACCATGTAGGCTTCATCCCAGGTATGCAGGGGTGGTTCAATATACGGAAATGCATCAATGTAATCCACCATATAAACAAACAAGCAAACAAAAACATAATCATCTCACTAGATGAGAAAAAAGCATTTGATAAAATCCAACACTCATGTTTAAAATCTTGGAGAAATCAGGGATACAAGGCACATACCTAAACATAGTGAAGGCAATATATAGCAAGCCTATAACCAACATCAAACTCAATGGAGAGAAACTTAAATCAATCCCACTGAAATCAGGGACAAGACAAGGTTGCCTACTCTCTCCATATCTCTTCAATATAGTTCTGGAAGTCCTTGCTAGAGCAATAAGACAGTTGAAGGAGATGAAGGTGATACAAATTGGAAAGGAAGAAGTCAAATTATCACTATTCACAGATCATATGATAGCATACCTGAGTGACCCCAAAAACTCTACCAGGGAACTCCTACAGCTGATAAACACCTTCAGCAAAGTGGCCGGATACAAAACAACTAAGTCCCTTGAAAAGGATACTGCTTTCCAACCGGTAGATCTGCCCAAGGACTGGCTGTTTAGTGTGCTCCAAGTTCCCAGGTCTGTAAGCTGTCACCCAAGCTTGGGTGGGCATTGGTGATGCATGTATCTTTGAGTCATTTCAGCTTCTGTAAATAACCCCTCACCCATATTCCTATAAGTAGTCCCAATAAAGACCATTGCCTCACTTTGGTGGCATCCACCCTTTGATCTGTCATGGTTCCCTGTCTGAGGTACCAGTAGATACATGTATTTAATACAGCAGGAAAGCTTTGTCACACAACAGGATTGCTACATTTGAAGACTTAAAAGTTTCCGATGGGGCTGCATTTCAATAACCTTATAGTAACTGGAAACATCATTAATTTCATCATTTACTACCTCAAATCCACTGAACTTCCCAGCTCAGCAACACAGCATGCATCAGAGATTGGGCAGTTACTTCTATTACCACGGAGCTGTCTACACAGAGTGTCATTCTGCAAAGTTCTAGCCCAGGAAAAGATCTAAATCCTAAGTAAAGCTTCTGCTAAACGTGTGTTGTGTTGTTATGACCATATGGTTAAAAAAGAAAGCCCTTGAAGTCAGGACCATCTGTATTATCAGTTGGACCTATATTAGGAATACAGTTTGTTTCCATGTTCAGCACAGACAATATTAACACCATAGGAAGTCAGTTCGTAGTTCTGTCATTTCTCTCCCTCACCAGTGGACTTTAGCATTACATGTAGAGAGAAGCTCTTGTGTACTATATGGAAGCATCACCTGTCAATAAAAGGCTGATGGCCTATTAGCTGAGGCAGGAAATAGAAGGTGGGAGTTCTGGCAGACAGGGGTGAACTCTGGGATAAGGTCAGAGGGGAAATTCACCCTGACTCTGAAGAAGATGGGTGCATGAAACTGAGGAGAGCCATGTGACACACATACACTAGAATAAATGGGTGAAATAAGTTATGAGCTGCTTGGGGAATGAGCCAAAGCTCATGGCTTAGGCATTTATTCATAAATAATAAAGCCTCAGAGTCATTATTGCGGGAACTGGGGCGTGGGGTGGAAAAGCCCATGGTTACAATCACCTATCATGCTCTGCTAACTCGAACACTGACAAACCCTAGCTGAGAAACTGTGCCAAAGGCATGTCAGGGGTCCAGAACAGACTAAGCTGACTTTGGGGTCAAATCTGATCCAGGTACAATGGACCCAATCAATATGTGCTGTGAACACTAAGAGCACTGAGAATGGGAGCTAAGGAAGACAGGATTCTCACGGCTTTGCAGAAATATGCAATAACTAACAGCAAAACAAGGATGACATACTACCACCAGGAAAAAAATATAGAAAAATGACAATTGAATTTCAAAACGGGAAGCACTTTAGCTAAGGCAAGAAGGACAGAAGAATTAGAGGAAACAAGGTGGGAAAGCTTTGAGGTGAGAGAGATAATTCTACACTCAAGCCAAAGTGCCCCAAACCCAAGAGGTGGAGAGGAAACAGTGAAGAGAGCAAAGCTTGAAATGCCCACAAGAGTCCATTCCCCTCTCCACACGCTGTGGAGACAGCTTGAGCTTAATCTCAGATATAAAAGGAGGCTTTCAATTATTCCAAACTTGGTTGTCAGATGCTACAGATTCTCATTTATTACACAAAGCTGACATCAGCATGGAGGCTTGATTGATAAGGCAAAGCCAGAATGA
The DNA here is from genome assembly GCF_030254825.1 of Meriones unguiculatus. NCBI lineage: Eukaryota > Metazoa > Chordata > Mammalia > Rodentia > Muridae > Meriones > Meriones unguiculatus. The sequence goes on from NC_083356.1 coordinate 8,021,623, forward strand.
AATTAGAGCCTTTAAGGGCCATTGCAGGGAGTCAAGTGAAATTCAAAGGGCTGGCGAAAGAATCAGCAAGAGAAATGAGGAAGTAGAGACAGCAGGTGCTGAGATGCAGGGCCAAACTTTGGGCATAGCACAGGGGAGTCTCACGGAGGAAAAGAAGGGTTGGAATAAAGGGACATGGAGGGGACAGTAGCTCCACAAGGAGACCAACAAAACTAAAAGAACTGAGCCCAAGGGGTCCTGCAGAGATTGATGCACCAGTGGAGGACCATGCATGGAGAGACCTAGAGCCCCTGCTCAGATGTGGGCAATTAGCAGCTCAGTCTCCATGTGGATCTCTGAGTGAGGGGAGCAGGGGCTGCCTCAGTCATGAACTCAGTTGACTGCTCTTTGATCACTTGCCCCTGATGATGCAGCCTTGCCAGGCCACAGAGGTAGAGGATCAAAGCAGTCCTGATGAAACTTAACAAGCTATGGACAGATAGCAATAGTGGAGAATCCCCCCCTTGCAGTGGACTAGGGGAAGGGGATAAGGGGAAGAGGGAGAGAGAGTGGGACTGGGGGAGTTTAGGGGAGGGGCTTCAATGGGGATATATAATGAATAAATTGTGAAAAAAAATTAAAAATCTATCTCATCGGTCAGCAGACAAGCATGGTAAAAAAAAAAGATGGATGGAGAATACACTTTAAATTTGCTCTGGCAACTGGCAGCATGCTTAAAGTAGCACCTCTCAGCAAATGCAGAAATGAGGAGGGAGGGACAGATTAGAAGACAGAGATTCTTCAGCTCTGAAAGGCTGAGCTTTAGACACCTGTGGAGCCCAGGAGAGAGCTGCAGAGACTGGCTTTGAAGGGGCTCCAGCAGGCCCAAGCAGGGCAAACATGGCTCTGGAAGGCCTCGCACTTCTCTCCCATTCCCTTCTCCTTGTCAAGATCCAATCCTTAGATTACATTCCTGAAGATAGCTACTAAGGTCAAATTCCCTAGATTGGCCTCTTCCTCCTCCAGAGGCTGACTGTCAAGATCCAGCTATCAAAGTATTGATGTCCAACAATCAAAAGCCCCCTTTACCCTCACTAACTAACTTGTCCAATCAAAATTAAACACCTCACCCTAGCATAAAGTTTCCTCTTTTACCCTTATAAACTGTCATTTCCCTATGGAACATGTCTGTCTCTATCCAGAGGCAGTCCTTTGTCCCTCTGGGCAAATACCCCTCCCCGTCTCCCTTGTTCCTTTCCCCTTCTCCCTTGGTTTCCATTTCCTGTCTTTGTTTCATATTCCCTGCCCTTAGTCCCCCTGGGGCACATACTTCTCTTTTATGCTGAGGTCTTGGCATATTTTGTGCCCACTTTGAGGTACTTTTCAGGTTGCATTGAGCTGGGCAATCACACAAGCCAAAGGTGGGTTTGTAACTCTAGCAGAGAGGAGATGCTACGGGAAGATTAAGGCCATCAACTTTTGGGACAAAGTCAAGAATGAAGCTATGTGTGGAGACTTCTGATTGCTTGTGAGAAAAGTCCAAGAAAACAGCACAAGGTTTCCGTGATCTCGGCCCTCCAAAGCCCAGGATTGTTCTTGGAATGTGCTTTCATGCCCCTCACAAGTATAGTGAATAGGAGTGGGCTATTCACTTCTTCTGATTGCCTATCATCTTACTATTATTCAGATGTTGTTTCCAAGCTCTGGTTGTCCTTGTGACTATACACAACCTAAACTCATCTGAACATACCTTGCCCTTGTGCTTGGATACAGCTTGAACTCATGTGAACTTTGCTCATGTGGCCTTGCATAACCCTCAATATAAATTGTCTGATGCTCTGAATAAACTTGGAAGTCGTTTGAGAATCTAGTGTTGGAGACTGGTCTGTTCCTATGTATTCCACTGCTAATTGCTGGCTCCCAAGATCTGATTGCTGTTCAGAAAAGCACATTCTCATGTACACCTGCCTTTGTTGTGTAAACCTTGCTCTACCTAATTTAAAAATGATTGGTTAATAAAGATGCTGAAGCCTGTGACTGGGCAGAAGAGAAGTAGGTGGAGCTTAGGTTCCCAGGCTTGGGGTCTCTTCTTCTTGAGGAAGAAGAGGAGAAAGGAGGCCCTCAGCGGCTGGATGAAATGGAACAGAAGCAACGACAGACAGGAACTATTAAGGCAAGTAACACTGGGTTTGTAGCAGGGAACAGCTTAGAGGGTTGACCCCTGCCCAGTCACTGTGCTTTAACGCTTTTATAAATCCAAGAGGTCTCTGTCCCAACTATTTGGGAACTAGTGAAGGTAGAGATGCCCTCTAGAGTCTAATATCTGTGCCCAATGTGGGAGAAGAAATTATATAGAACCTAAGCTTAGGATACAAAATTCTTTTTTTAAAAAGGCTGAGAACACAGACTATGCCTTTCAAGCTATAGCTGGGAAGAGGGGGAGGAGACAGGGTGGTAAGTTCCTCACCAAAGGTGTTTTTTTTTTTTATCCCCAAACCTTGAAAGGTTGGGAAAGTGCACTAGCTTGGCCTGCTAGGTTGGCACACATGCTTCCACAGGCCAGACCATTTCACAGGCGCAGCTACTGGCTGCTGCCCACAGGCATCAAGCTTGACTCTCACAAGGAACGAGGGGATCAAACATCCAGTGGACACAGAGCCTGCCAGCAGGAAAGCAGAGACTACCTCAGCCCAGTCCCTGCTCTTGGGAAAAACTTCCTGGAGACCACAACCCAATTGTGGAACTGGGGAACCAGCAGCCTTCTAATGGAGCTAAGGGATCAAGCAGGGTTAACCACCTAGATTAAAAAACAAGGAATTCACAATGACAGGGCATTTGGATTCCGTTTGAATTTGTTTTCTGTAGCATAAAAATAATTTTTTCAGTGATGATTTCAGTTTTGTATATCCTCATTGAGAGAGAGCAGAATAAGATAGACTTAGAGAAGGTGGACACTGAGAAAATGATTTCTGGATTAGAGACATAGAACAGATTAAAAATAGCTCTAGATGAAAAAAAAAAAAAAAGTCCACAGGAGCTCGAGGTAATTGCATGGCAGCCCATTGAGATACTGAATAAAAATGCTTTTCCTACTGGGAGACTAGATATTATATGTGTACTCTCAAGGTTCAATTACTGGATAAAGGTCTATATGCTAAATTAGAAATGCAGGTCCTGTTTGATGTTGCCTTGGAGCAAGGCCATTCAATGGCATATATGCTTGGTGTTACAGTGTTTAGAGAGCTGAAAGATGTGCACTATGCCATAGGTTCATATTCAGAATTCCAATGGGCTTTTGCCTTGAATTCATGAAAGGATGATTCTGAGGTTTCTTTTTTGTTAGAGAAAGAGACTGTCATGGAAGTGCCTTGCAGATTGGGGCTGATGGTGCTTTGGCAAGTGTATCCATTGGAATGTAAGAGCTTTTTGGACATTATGACACATAAAATGTTACAGATGTATTTTTCAGTCCTGCTGGACAAGCACTTATGGAGAGGTCTAACAAATTTAAAAGAGAGATGCTCATAGAACAGAAGGGATGGTTACATTACGCTTTGTTGGCTTTGAATATTTTTTAAGTCAATGAGACAAGTTATACAATCATTAAAAAAAATACAGGGTTTTAGAAAGGACAGCTGAATTAGATCAGCATATAAAGGTCCTAAATCAAAAACGGAAGGAAGGAGGAATGTTGCGTTGGGGAGGAGATTTTACACTTGTTCCAACAGAAAAAAAAAGAAAGCTATGTCCTGCATCCAAATTGGTGGAAATCAGATTTGGCAGAGGAAGACCCCCTGGAGATCTTGGCTACCGAGAGGAAGAAGGACATTGAAAAGACCAAGATAGGTAATATATATATGCTGGCCCCCTCTACTTGGAAACAGCCGTGAGACTGGCTGAGATATGTGTCTTTGCAAAGACAATAAATCTTCTTGGCTACAGAATCCTTATGAATTTTTAGTATATGTCATCCTTTCATATGACATGGATAGAGACTTATGTTGCAATTTGGTTATACAGTCCAAACCAGCACATAAAGAAAGACAGATGTCTTTCATCTGCTCAGAGGTAAGGGGATCAACTCCCCTACACTACTATATGCTGATTTTAATAATCAAATCATGTCCATTTGGATCTCCATGTCCACTCATGTTCAATACAACGAAGCAGTGTGTATGCATCTTAACGAAACATGGAAATGCCCTCCAGACACTTCACAGCAGAAGAGAAGTCTAGAGTCCGAGATTTTTAACTCTTTTCTATGCAGCACATATACAAATCTTAGGTCAGCTCTTCCCTTCTCTGTAATGCTGTCCCAAAGGCAGGGGTTCTTAATAGACAAGGCATTAACTGGACACGTGTCCAGTTAGTTCTTTGAGAGTTTCATGCAATGTATTCCAAACATATTTGCCTTCCAACTCTCCCCTTCCTTGTCTATGTAACTGTTTGTCCTTTTTAGAAACATTCAAGACCAGGTTTGCTGCCTAAATGCCTTGACCGTGTGCTTTTATGTTGGGCATTATCGGTTTTAATATTATATTTCAGAAGTCAAGAAACTCAAGTTCAATTGCTCGCCCTATACCTCAGAAGCTCTGGAAAACTGAAGAACTCTTCCTTGATTTCTCAAGTTTAATTTTCTTGTTTGCACCTGAAATTTTTGATTTTATTCAAAGTTCATCTTAGATCTAAACAAGTGCAATGTCAGGAGTAATGCAGCCTGATGAAGGGAGAGGGTGAAAGACTGGTGTGCTCTACAACGATAAGAAAGTCTGCACCTCCTGGAAAGGAACTGGGTTGTTGACTGAGAAATAAGATTTCAGTGAACTGGTCACTATAATTAGAACTGCATCTTTTCCTATACGTGTGAAATACTACCTATTACTTTGTGATTGATTATTAACTTGGATTATACAAACTATTGGTGGAATACTGAAAAAATTTTAAATATATTTTCCAAAACGTACACACTTTATTATTATTAGGGGTTATTTGGATTATAAGTTAACAGATTTCAGCTGAACCTATTTATGGGAGTAATCGAAATGTTATAAAAGATGTAATGATATATTACTGCTAGCTTTACTCGCCATGCTGTGCAATAAAACTCAAAGAATTCTGACTGAAACCTTGAACTCTTTCATTAATAGGTAAACAGTATATGATTATTATTCAAAGTACAACAATATATAAATGCTATTCACAAACAAAAGACCAACTGGAGTATTTTTGTATAATTAGAAGAAAACTGGACTTCAGTATTTAAAAGTATTTGTTACCATTATTTATAGTCATGTTTCACTGTAATAAGTTTATTAGCAGCAAAAAACAGAGGCTATTTTTATAGATTTAAAACAGATATAACAGACTGAAGCTCTCTAACCCATGATAGCAAGAGCCTGGAGGCCATCACATTGCACTGAGTGTGGTGGTTTAAATGAGAGGTTCCCTCACAAGCGTGAACACTTGCTCTCTAGCTGGTGATGCTTGTGGGAGGCTCAGCCCTGCAGGAGGAAGTAAGTCGCTAGGGGAGGGTGCTGAAGGTTCAAAGCCACATGTCCTTCCCAGTTTCCTCTTTCTGCTTGATGTCTGTAGGTCAAGATGTGAGCCCTCGACACCCCTTTCCTTCCACCATGCAGTCACTCCACCACCATCTATCTACCCTAACCCTCTGGAGCCATAAGCGCAAGTAAATACTTTTCTTCCATTAGTTGCCTCAGTCACAGTGTTTTATCATAGCAATGGAAAAGTAACCAATACAAGAAAAAAAAAAAAACTAAATGGTAACTCTCCAGGGAACCACTGCTGTGGCACTAAACTTGCTTGAGGAATTACACAGAATGCACTTCGGACAATTCTGCGAGCAGAGGACTCCAAGGGAACTGAGTCACAGAAAGCCTCTAAGCTTTCAGAGGCCTGCTTCAGGACGCTGCCAGACTGGCAAAGTGAAAATTGTTTCTGTGTGCTTTTAGAAAGTACAGGAATGACTGATAATTTGGGGGTACTCTGGAGCCCTCTGGTCTTCGCAGGCCATCTCTTACAACATCTGTTCTGCAGGGCCTAACCTTACTGCAGCCCAGTGTGGTTGCAGGAAGGAAAATGCTTGACTGAAGCTCCTTCCAGCCATCCTATTATGTGTGTGGGCATAATGGAGTCTGAGAAGCCGCTGAGAAGTTGGCATTCCAGGACACAGCCTCACTGATAGATGATACTTAGTTGCTCTGTACATTTCTCTCCTGTCACCATGCTACTTAAGGCTGCTTCACTATGGATCCTTTCATCCAGTATAAAATTACACTTTTGTCCAAAGCAAGCCCCCAAAATGCCAGTGCTGGTGACTATGTCCTAACCAGAAGGACCCTGACTAGATAAACAAAAACTTAAATTTGGCATTCCCTAGGAATCTCATAAGGCAGGTTTCTGTTTACAAAGAAAGTCTTACACTGTCCCCAGGGTCAACTATCTGGGCAAAGGCATCTAGTTCTAGTTCCTACTTGACAGGTCTCTGAACAACCTTCACCTACTGTAAGACAACCCCCCCACCAAATGTCACAGAAAATCTGCCTGCTTTCTCCCTGAGCTGCTGTCCTCTACTCTTCGACACAGCCCCACAGTCTGTTACATCAATAAACTCTTTCTTCTACCCATAGAATGGTGATTTCACTGTGTCCTCACTGGAAATTACCACCTCCTCCAAAAAATAACGCAGTTTGAATATACTGCATAGATACCAAGAGTCAGACAGACATGGAAAAAGCCCGGAAAGATTTTTAAAGTACCGTGACTTAAAATGTTAAATATTTAATTTAAAAAAACAGACAAAAATAAGTAGATGGGTGATATAAGAAGAGAGAGATGTTTAACTAAATACTGTGACCAAAGAGAGGAAGAGGAAGATGAAGAGGAGGAGGACAGGAGGACCTTTGATGACTCCTTAGTAGCAGACACACCTGAAAAAAAAAATGTCAGCCAAGAATATGTCCACAGAAACTCCCGATGTTGAAAAGCAAAGATGGCTGAAATAAAAAGTGAAACAAAGTATCTAAGACTGTGAAACCAGTAGAGATGGTGAAATACACCCATCCCTGTTGGGGGAAAATGAGCAGGAAAAAAAAAGTATGAATCAACAATACCAGACACCAAACAACAGACACAGAATCACAACAAACACCCAGGGACATCACCTTTACACTAAGGAAAATAAAGGAGTCTTCAGAGAAGCCTGAAGAAAAAAAAAAAAAAAAAAAAAAAAAGGCCTGACTCCAGATTAATAAAGGAACCACAGAATCAAAACAAGATAAGAAAGAATGCAATGGGCTGGGGAAGACAGCTCAGTTCAAAGTTGAAAATTAAAAAAAAAAAAAAAAGATGTTGAAGTGCTTACTGTACAAGCATGAGGCCCTGAGATTTTCTCCAGAACCAACATTTTTTTTTTAATTAACAAAATCTGGACTTGATGGTGCACACTTGTAATCAACCCAGTACTGGGAGGCAGAGGCAGCTGAATTCCCCGGACTCACTGGCCAGCCATCCAGCCTACTTCCAGGCCAGTGTGAAAAGTCTCCCAAAAAGGAGATGTCATCTGTGAAATGATACTAGAGGGTATCTCTGGCCTCCACATGAATGCACACCCATACATAAATCTACTCTCACACACATATATGAACACACACGTATACAGCGCACAAACAAACATACACATAAAGGAAGATGGAGAGTTGGGGGCAGGGAAGGCACCCTAAGCTCTGATTGGTGTTGCTGGTTCAGGAAATAGAGTGACTGCCTGCTGGACGGCACAATATTGTTAGCTCCCAGGCAGCTCCCACTGAACAGCCTGGTGAGACAGGTGTGAGGAACTGCCATGGGGACACTAGTAGTTTCATACTTTGAATGACCACTGTTCCTCTGTCTTTCTTCGAGGTGCCAACTTCAGTCCTGTTAATTTATACGGTGAAAGTTCTAGTTCTGGGTTCACCAGGCCGTAGTGAGCATGTGTGAAGGGCATGGATCATGTCTTTGACTAACAAGAATTAGAGAAAACGCAGGGGCCAGATTAAATCCATGGTATCATCTACAGCACTTGAGAGGAAAATCAAACAAGGACTAAATGAAAAGCCAAAGAAGAGATAGTGTAGATGCTCAGTAAGGGGAAAGAACACTGTTGATTCAGCCACACGACTTTCTCATAGATAATGTGAGCTCCGACATTCGTCATTTAATTGCTGTGTGGGTTCTGTAGCGGGTACTGGCATCCATCAGTGTGCCGAGTTACAGGATGCTGGAGGACGGCCAGCATCCACAGGAGTTAACTGAGAAAAAGGGGGCATGGGGAAAGCATCATCAAAGGTTGAGAAGGAAAATGACAGAAAAGAGAAGAGAGCAGGGCATAGTGGAGAATTATGGGTGACGTTAATGAACTAAAGGCAAATAAGACTTTTGCCAACATCTGCAAAAGAGGGAAAATGTACAAACCCATGGAGGTATCAGTAATGATTACAGTGTCTCTCTACGTTCAGTGGTCAAAAGCAGGAGCTACCTGCAGGTAGTTGGAAGGAACCAGGCCACTACTGCTCCTCAGCCTTCAGAGCAGCACTGACTGATGTTGTCTGCCCTGGACTTATGATGCCATGGACTATGAGAACTTCACACTGCCCGCAGCTCACAGGAAACTTCATGGGATTGCATGGGTACGCTGCAGAGAAAAGAGCTAATAAAATTATTATGACGCTGTTTCCCCTATTAGAGAAATAGAAATGTTTGCTAATTAAAAGAATTTTTACAGTATATATAAAATATACATGACGGCCCAGGCATACAAGAGGCTAGAGAAACAAAAGAGTCAATAAGCAATGTCTGGACCATTTCAGAAGATCACTTTCTTCTAGAAGATGTGCAGCCAGGAAGACAGAGGCTGAGATAAGGAAACACTGGAGGAGGGGGAGAGAGACAAAGAAGGAAAGGAAACAGAAAGAGACCAAAAGACAGACAGAGGAATCCAAGGACATTGACAGGGGCAAAGAGAAACAGAGTAATCACTATTTTGTTTTTACTTTTTTAGAATTGAAAATATAATTATTTTTTCTTATAGTATATTCTGATTAAAGTTTTCCCCTCTAACTCCTCAGAAAAGGAGAGTGGGGGAGCTGCATGCAATCGGCACACTCACATTCAAGATTCTTCATACCTGAATTCATCACACAGAAGAAAAAACACGTATGTATGTATATATATATGTACATATATGCATGTGTGTAGTATGTATGTATGTATATACACAATTATAGACATAAACAAATGTGGGGAGTTGCCTAAATAATCCTCAGATAGCCCTAATATGTGGAACGTCCTCACAGAATATGAATTTTGTGTGCGCTGCTGTGCTTTCTTCTCAGTACTAACAGAAGACGGCCTGCGTCTATTCTCTAGGAAACAATTTTTCTTTATAATATCTCCCCTCAGGCTTTTTCTTTTCTTGGCTGAGTAATTGTTCCTTTTCGGCTTCTTTGTGATTCTAATGTTCTAAACTTTTAATTATCTTTATTGGTTTCCTGTGCATCCCCTGTAAATCTCTCCCGGCCCACTGGAGAGTAATCTAATAACAGGAAGCACATGCATTTGCATAGACGAGCTACACGGGCCTCGTTTCCTTTGACCACTGTCACCTCCCTGCCATAGAGACATTACAGTGATCAGACCAATGAGGGAAAGGCACAGAGACTAGATACGCAAGAAAACTAAAGGCACGGACAGGAGCACGGGTTCAGGCGCAGGTCACAGAGTGTAGCAGGGAGAGCAGAAGAATGAAAAGGAGAAACAGAAAGTGGGAGCCACACCTGGGGCTGCTTGTGTGCCATGAAAAGCCTCTTTTCCTGTAATCTACTGGGCGTTGAAAGGGTAAGGCAATGGAGTGCAGAGCCCGGTTAAATGAAGGCCATCCTGCCCACTGGATGCAGTGTGGTTTGTAGCAGTGAAGTCTATATCCATATAAAGACTCGGAGTATCTTCATGTGAGTGAGCCAGAGGAAACACAGTGACTGCTAACCTAGGACAAAAGTCGCAGAAATTGAAGCTTCAAAAGACATGCAGAGGATGCTAATGGACAAGGGAAGAAAAGCTCATGACAGAGACGGAAGAGGAAGAAGCAAAGCATCAGGGAGTGTGGATGAGGACAGTGGCAGCCGGGGAAGCGGTTCTGTTGTTGGGTGGAAGTCTGTGTACTCCCCACACCCGTAGGCCGGATTTTTAACCTTCAAGCTTGCTGGCTCTAGGAGACAGGACTTTGGGATGACTGCATTAAGGTGTGACAAACTGTGAATGAGGCCGGTGCCTTTGGAAGTAGCTTCAAGAGCCGTGGTTCTGAACCTTCCTGATGCGGCGGCCCTTCATCCAGTTCCTCATGTTCTGGTGACCCCCAACCAAACAATTATTTCACTGCTACTTCGTAACTGCAATTTTGCTATTGTTATGAATAGCGATGGAAACTCCTGATATGAAGACTATCTGATATGCGACCCCCAGAGGGGTTGCAACTCACAGGCCGAGAACCGCTGCTCAAGGGAGATGCCTTGCAGCTTTCACTGTCTTGAGGACATGGCACACTCTGTTGTATGAAACAGAGCCTGGCTCATGCCCAACACTGACTGTGCCAGCACCTGGATCTCGGCCTTCCCAGACTTGCTGCTGCCTACAAACTGCACAGTTTATGAGACTCACATGTTACAGCAGTTCAGATGGGCTAACATGAAGCAACAGGCCAGGTGCTGCAGAGGAGCCCTGGAGTCCTGTATGGTCGTCACAGTAGAACCAGGGGAAGTGCATCCCATCCGAGAAGAAAGAGTAGAAAAACCGCCCTCAGTTGAGAAGTAAATACTGAGAAATAAAACCTCTCCTGCCTAGAAGTTTTATGGTGATGACGAGGAATGGTATAAGAAAGTAAATTAAGGGAGATTTAAAAGGCAGAGAAGGAGTTTTGATGTGGTGAATGCTATATACAGAAGAGTGTGGGCAGAATACGGGCAAAGTCTCATGAAGCATTATGTTGTCATGTATGCAAACACATCATCACCTGACAAGGGTAAGACTTGGCTAAAACTGGAATGGACCTGGTATTAAATATTCTGATGACGTGCAATATAATACATCGATGAATGCTATAAATCTAAGAAACAATTAGGATGTTTAAACCTGTTATCAGTCATTGCATGCACAGATGTTCACACGTATTTTGAATTTTCTACCTGCACTGCCCTCAGGAAAAAAAATGACTAGCACTACATGGAAAAATAATCCCACTTCTTTATATATAAAACCAGTCACTACACGTCACTGTCCAACATTCAGCAGGAATCAAAATGTGTGCTTCCAGTCTGGGATGGTGATGGGACATAGAGTAACCCATGTGTTCAGTTTTAAGCTTCAGCATCATTTTTAAGTACTTAGAATTGTGTCTGGTCTAAACAGGATTAAGGAGTAAAATTAAACTTTGCTGTAGTCTTGGGCATCCTTCTATGCTTGACCCCTTGTTTATAAAGAATAATTCAAACCTTAATACAATTTTAAGCACGTTGGAAATCCCCTTACATCCCCTTTGCTCTGCAATCCGTAACAGCTCCTCACCAGTGTTGTTACAAGCCATCATTCTTAAGTGTCCCTGCTACCCCAAGGCATGTTCAACTTCCATTTGCTATGACTGCTAGGTGCATTTTAGCCTTCCCACTAACATCTCATTTGTCTTGAAGAATGCAGTCTGGTCTTCCATAACATAGATAGGTAATGAAATTGATTCTCTCTCGTTCTCCTTTTTACCAATAGCACTAGACATTATAGTTCTAACACCTAGATTTTGAAATTATGTTTTATCAAGTTTGATGCCAGGACTCTCCTCAACTCATCGTCCTTAAAGCCTTCACGTCTCAAGGGTTAGTTATACCGTGATCTCTGTACTCTATTCCAAAATAAAGCTGTCCTGCTAAACCAAGAGTTTGATCAAAAAGAACAGTTTTAGCATTCTAAAGACTGTACTGTATTACTGTCACTTTATAAATTCCACAAACAACTGTGTACTCAAATATTTTTATTGTCTTCAGAAAGCATGATTATAACATGACCTTTGCTGTGATGTCTGCCATACCATCTTATGACTTATGCTATACTTTAGATATGATTTTCTTCTCCAAAGATCCATGTCTGGGGCCTCCATGTGGGGATAGGAAGAGCTGACAGAACACTCAGAAAGTGAAGCCTAGAGCACAGTAGCTGGGTACAGGAGATGGTTGCCCTGGAATGGATTACTGTAGCTCACCAGGGACCTGCCTAGGTTGTCAAAAGAAGACTGTTGTAAAGAAGGACCCGGGTCCCTCCCCGTCCTCTGGCTTCCTGTCTTACCATGTGATACCTCCCTTCATCTGTGCTCACCCCACACTGCCATCTGACACATGTGACATAGTCTGAGCTGAGCACATGCTAGCACCATGCTTATGAGTCTCCAAGCCTGCGAGCAGAAAATATTCCTTTTACAAACACTCAGCATGGAGTTTGGTAATATGGGTGGACTAAGATAGATTTTTCTAGCATATTCAATATTAGTCTCTTCATCCATGCTCCCTGCAGGGTACCACTTGGGGACAGAGACAGAAAGTATAACTGAGATCTGCAAAACGAAGTGGTAAAAATAGACTCCTCGCTAGCCAGAAGTCTATTTAAGTATTGTGTGCTGAAGGGCTTTTTTTTTTTTTAAATAAAGAGAAAAATGCTGATACCAGGAAAAGACAGATTTTTGTGAAAGGGTAATTAGTTGCTGCTCTACTTAAGAACTCTCTAAGAAAGTGGGAATGCCTTCAAATTGTCCTTAAAACATAAATAAAATAGCCTGAGGTTGGCTTTACCAGGAACCAAATGATAGCAGCCTTCTCAGCAGGTGGACCAGACTCAGACATCTAAAAGCAAACGAACACATCATGTGAATGAACATCCCCTGAACAGTTTGACACACATAGGGTGATAGACTAGCCCTGGGCCAACCACACCTGAGGGAGGAGGTGCTTGCATTAAGATGAGCTGAGATGCCAACATGGCGGACCACCATGAGGAAGCAAAGGAGCTCATTCCACCTCTGCGGTTGGCACAGCACCTCTCAAATCCACAATTGGTACTAGAAGGGGTGAGTGAGCCTGTCCTTCTCATACATTGCAAGAACAAGAAGTTCTAGGAGAAAGAGCAGACGACACACGTAAACCCGGCTGGCAATTTCTTAGGAGACTTGGAAAGACATCATAATACAGAATCTGGCACAGCGCCTTCAAGACTCAAAACTTGACTTTGACAATCGTCTGAGATTAGACCACCATTTAGGGATGGACTCATGGTAGAAAACAGAAGGTACAGGGTCATACTCAACAGAGAAATATAAACATCACAAGCACCAAACTCCTCCTACTGGGTCGACCAGAGCATTCCACCCCAATAAGCAAACACGTCTGGGATCCAAATGATCAAATTATAAGCAGAAGCCAGCCTCGTTAACATAGACACAGAAAAAAAAGGTATCAGGTAGATGATTCAATTCTTAAATAAACACACCAGCTGCTTCCATCTCTAAAACACAGATGCTCTGGGCAAGGGAGGATGGTACCCTGCCACATCACTCCAAACAATGTGCTCAGTCACATGACACCATGGCTTGCCTCTACAAGCAAATGCCTCTGAGAAGTGAAGATTACTGTGTCTTACCAGCTCTTTATTTGGTGTGCGGCACCTAAAAGACAGCCTAAATGTACGTCTAAGCTGGGAGAATTCAATTTAGCCTTTTCTGTTTGCAAAGCTGGTTGATATGGATTCTATTTTTAAATAAGTTCATATTCAACCTGATCACTAAAGGATCTGCTGACCCTGGGGGCACTTTCTATGGAACCTGACTACCCTCCGCTCTAACTTATTAGTGAAATTGGTCTGTTAGAGCAGTCGTCCTGTCTTCTCTACTCTAAAATTCCTCGTGGATATGCACTTGACTGGTCCAAACACCAGCAGTGTGCATGCTGTCCAACTCCAAATTATTTTCTTTCCAAGCTGGGAGCTGGGATAAATCTGGACGCTGTCATGTGGTCCTAAAAATTAGTTTCTAAACTGGAATAAGTGGCAATTTTGAATAAGTGGCTGTCCTCCTCTTTCCCCTTTCCCGGTGCTTTTTCTTGTCAGTTTTCCTTTAACTCTCAAGACTGGCCATCATTTTTCTTTCCATTCTGTTCTGACATATGCTCAAAATCCACCTGCCATTAACCTCTAACAAACATGCCTCCCAGTTTCCAACTTCTACTGCAGAGGATGTCTCAAACTTAAATTTCTTAATTTTTGTTTTATTTTAATTTACACTATTTATGGGATAGTGTCATAATCTAAGGCATGAATATAATAGTCCAGTGATAAAATTAGGATTGTTATTTTAACTTCCTTAAACTTTTGTTTTAACCTTCAGTCAACATGTAATAATCATATATATATTTATTTTTATATAATTTATATTTACAATGCATACTATAGTATATTTATACATGTATATAACGATGTGTTTTATAAGTTATGGTGTAGCATATTAATACAGGTACATAATGTGTACTGACTAAGTCAGAGCAATTAACATATAAAATTTATTATATTTACTTCAGGTTTGTGCCAGTCAGGTTCCCTTCCTTCTGTTATTTTTAAACTAAGTAACTGTGACGGCCACTGTGTTGTAGGAATTACTGCTTCTTTTTAACAGACCACCTGTACCTGTGTCCAAATCTATCTCAATGTGATCTTTCTGCAAGCTGAATTCTCAATCCTATTTACTAAGAGTTTGCCTGTTTCTTCATTTTCTCCTAGTTTGCTTTATTCATTAATTAATAGTGAATGAGCTTTGAGAAATATTGGCATGGGTAACTGTGGGATCGATTTTCATAATATTGATGGGATTCCTGTTATACCTTCTTAATAGGAATAGGGAAAAATGAAATATATTAGACACGAAAAGGAAGATTAAAGTGCATTTTCTTATTGATTGATTATGCTCTTTTTTTCAGCCATCTTGGCTTGATCCTCACGTTAGAGATGTCAATGATGATTTTTGTCATCATTCCTTGTGGGGCTTTCAGTATAACCAGAAAAATCAGCCAAATTAAAAAAAGAAAAAGCTATCATTGCTACTAATAAATGCAAGATTCTTGGCACAATGTCAAAACATTCCCAAAGAACAAAATTTTAACCTCCAATTCATTCCACTCACTCTGTCCAATTACCAAATGCATGCCATTCTCACCAAGGAACACGTTTTCAAAGTTTGACATTGACATGTTTCACGCAGAGATCAGAGCTGGGCAGACGCCCATGACTCACTATGATTTATATTCTGTCACCAGAGCTAATGCGCAGTGAATAGTTCAAAGTTCTCTTCCCTGTTGTCAGGCCTTTAAATGGAATCAGGCATAGGCACAATATTAATTTTAAAGTTAACTTACTCTAATTGAATGGCAATGTTTTATTATAGTCGTGTATCAAACCAGAGCCATCATATATCATGAGCGACACAGCTAACATAGATCCTTCCATCCTTTGCTTTTCACTTTGCTTCAGTTTTCATTCTGGAGCATCTGAGGCACCACTCTCAGCAGATTAATACCTGTTAGTAAATTTCCATTCGCTGACTCACCCCTATACTGTCCACAATGCCCCTACATCATGCTCAACGATAGGCAAGCCCATCCGTGCCTCCTTTCAGGATTCTCAGACTATGGAAATCCCTAGCTAAACAAATTTCAAGCGGTCCTCTGGCCTGCATGCTTCTGCCATAGGTGTTCTGCTTCATTGTTCCTTACCAATCTGTCTCTTAGCAGGAGCCAAGAAGAAATGACATCACTTAAAAGATATGGGATGCTATTTACCGAAACAAAGATGATCCTTGGTGGTTTGGCTGATTTATGACTCCACTGAGGAGAAGCCTCCCATGGCTGTATTGAGGAATTAAATATTAATTGCTGTGTCTGGATTTCTTTTTTTGCACTCTAAGCATAGTTAGTCTAAAACATGGCTGAGTTTTGTACCAATAGCTTTCTCACCCTTGAGAAGGATCCCGGATACCATGTTCATGTCTGTATTAGTTGTGAGAATTTACTTTTTAAAAATATGCACAAAATACCTGAAAACACTTCGTTAAAATAATATGCAATGGGTGATGATGATGATGGACTGGGAATGAGGAAAGCAGAAATAAAAATAAAAAAGTCTTTGACTTTCCAGTATGAGGAATTGAATGTACAGTTTTATTTGAATAATGTGAGAAATTCTGGTACCACAAGGATGACCAAAGCAGTACAATGTAGGTGAGTCCAAGTTTCCAACCTGGGCCAGTGTTCTCAATCAGAAGCTTACTTACTTGTCTGCAGCCCGCTTTCTAAAACACTTGCTTACTCCCTCTCTCTAGTGCTGCCTCTGCTTAACTTCTGGTTATTCTTCTGACTGCAGCATAAATGTTCAAGGAAGATTTCTATCCAAAATGCTGTCCCAAATTAGGTCAGGTCAATTCCTCCTGTTACAGACTTTCGAAGCAGTTTTCCTCCTCCTCGACGCACTGAGGGATAATCTGGTTGTACTCCATGGCCTATGTGCAGGGGGCTAGCTCAGTCTTGATGGTCCACTCTGGCACAAAATTGGAGGTCAATAGCTATTAAATGAAGAATGAAAACCTAGACCTCAATCTTTTGCTTCTACGTGGAGACCACAGAAGCTCCTCCATCAGCCTGAGCTCTCTCTGTAAATAGATGTGAAGTTGTTTATCGCGCAGTTGCTTTTGATCGATTTCAGTCGTTTTGATCTTCTGAGTTGGCTTCAGCAGCATCTATTTCATTGGTGGTGTCACTCCTATGTGGGAGGCAGGAAATGCCTCTGATTTGATGCCTTTGAATGTTCCATTAGGATCTAGATGATCATGCACGTAACATCAGCTACATGAGCCCGCACTGATGCTCTCCCAGGCAATCTGTGTTCTCACTGACATCACTCAGCAAAGGCCTGCTGGCATTTGGATCACTTCTGGGAGCTTATCTCTTAGCTTTTGATAGTAACACTCTGTCAGAGCATGGAAGAGAAAAATACACTTTTAGAAACTCTATGACCTTCCTCAGTGTGAAGAATATAGAATGCAATAAATTCCTCTTTCAAGTTGAGCATTTCATCCCACACACTGGTAAGAGAATGACTTGTTTTTACATTTATCACTGTGTTATTTTACTATAAAGAGAAATAGTTACATGTATCAGATTCTTCACTTCGATCAATGTAACTATCCATCGCTACAGTGTATCATCATTCACACCTCAGAAGAAGGCATCTGAACTGAGCACCTTGCAGAGTCACTTGGGAGAGCTATACCCTTCCATTAGCCCCACACATCTCCCAGACTGTAATTAATCTTCTCCAGCACCATCCGTGTCACTGGAAGATGAGGGTATATGGACAACGAACATACCCAAATCGATAAAAACTGATGATTAGACTAGCCTTACAGATTTTTTGTTCTCCAGGATGACAGAAAATTAAACTAAAAACGTGCAATTTTAAATTGTTTTCATTTTTATACTCCAGTCTCTCCTGAATGAACAGGACATATGTGTCCTTTCCAAAGCCTTGAGCCTTACAGAGAATGCAGAGCTGATCGTGTTCTCCCCTCCAGTGTGCCAGGTGACTTTGCAATGTTGAGCAGAGAAATAATTCCATTTCTGACCTTAATATCAATCAGTAGACAGTGTCAGACTTGACATTTTATTGTCCTTTCTTAGTGGCATGCTGTAAATAGAAACATTATTGTTATAAATTATTCTTTGAGTTTTGACACGGAACAAATTACACTGTGTACTCTCCTTTATTAAATGGTAAAACCCAGCAGGCTTTCTAGCAGGACAATGAGCAATACTCTGTTCTCCTAAGAAATTGAGTGCTGTGTAAACAGGCTAAGTGAGAGGCCTCATCATAACCATTCTGCCAGCAAATAAGTCATAATATCTTTTTCCTGGGATACTCTTTAAGGCATGTTTCTTAATCTGTTTTTAATATAAAGCTTGCCATAGGACGCCAAGCACCATAACTCAGCTTAACCCAATGCATGCATTCAGCTAAAAATAAATATAATATAATAAATAAATATAAGTAATATGAGTAAACACCAAAACAAAAATTAATACACAAACAAAAAAAAGCAATGGATGGGAAGTGATATCAAATGTTTTGGCTTTTTCGTTTGCTTTCTGGGGATTCTTGTGCAGGGGAGGGGGAGTGTAGCCTTTCAAATGTATTGAAGTCAGTCACAGACACCCAAGCAGCCAAACACATGCTGTTTGACGTTCTGAAACTGAGGTATGCAATATAAACATAATAATATAAATTATTACAGAGCTGGAGAGAGGACTTGGTGGTAGAGAGATTTGCTGCTCTTGCAGTTGACTCACTGGCTTCCCAGCACATTTTAATGCTCAGCACACATGCTCACCTCGGCGGGTCCCTACAGTTATATGTATAGACCCCACAGGAACCCATACACAGTGATCACAATTATAAGTCTTTAAAAATTGTCACACTATTTATAGGCACACAATTTTATTGGGATCGTGGCTGCTTTTGTTCTAAGACAGTTAAACCCAGTCAGTCCAACAGGGGCCAACATCCAGCCAAATCTGTATGTAATGTTTACTTGCTTTACAGAAAACACTTGACTGCTGCCCTGTCAAAGGCTAGAGCAGTAAAAAGCAAAACAACAACAACTAAATAGGCAATGGGTTGGTAAAGAGAGGAGAGAGGTTGGGCAATTTTTTTTAAAGCCACAAATTTGAAAGAGAGCAAGGAAAGTAGGATGGGGGGTGGATATAATTACACCATAATCTCAAAAAATAAAAGACAAGTTTTTAAAGGAGAGAGGTTGGGGGAAAGGGTGGAAATCAGTGAGGAACGGGGATAAGTGATAATCCAGCAGAGAACTCTACATGAACCTAGGGTCACAGAGGGAATGTGTGTGGGGGGGACTACACCTAAGCCAACCAGGCTGAAGCTGCTGGGTCACCTGGAAGTGGAAATCAGACAGAGAAGGTGGTGCAGAAGGAGGCGTTGACAAAGCTGCTAGAGGCTGGCATGCTGGCACACACCTTCAATCCCAGCACTCTCTAGACAGAGCCCGAGACCAGCCTGGGCTATATAAAGTGAGGTTTTTGTCTCAAAAGAAGTAAGACTTTTTCTCCTCTTAGTCAACACAGGGGAGCTCTTATGTGATGGTGGCTTGCCTTTGCCTTTAGCAGAGAGGTCAAACAGCAAAGATATAGTTTAGAAAAGCATTCCCATTTTATTTCAATGAAAGTCATTTGATTTCATCAAAGGAGATTGATTCACTGCGGAGCAAAGATCATCCCAGAGCTTCCTGTATCTACAAATTCCTTCCCTCCTTTTCCATTCATGTCAAAGTGCATCTGGCACTGTTATTTATACTTTCTTACCCAGCACATACCTATGTCCCTCACACCTGTGATCTGTTTCATACTTGAAGAATCAAAGCCCTGAGCCGCATCTCAAAAAAAGCTGACTTGACCGTGGCCGGTTTGATTTACGGCTCACAGGTGCTGTCATTTCCATCCAAAGGTTAGAGTTTGAAGACGGTACAGAGAGTGCAGCCCTCCACCTACATACCCGTGAGGGCCAGCTCCCAGGCAAATGGTTTTGATATTTTCACTCCTGGCGGCGATTTCAGTCTAGCTAGGGGGCTACAGCTCAGGATTGGAAAGGCAGCAAGCCAGTGAAGGAGGGAGTGAGGTGGGAAGAGCAGCCCAGCTTGATCCGAAATGATGGGTTCAGGAGAAGCACACTCCTAAGACTTTGGGTTACCTGCAACCATATTTACCGGGACCACCAGAAATCCAGAGACTTCCTTTTGATTCAAATCAGCCTCAAATTCCAGAGGTTGAATAGAACCAGATCTAGTTGGACCCAGCTAACTCTACAAAGAACTTTTCTTTTTGTTTTTGTTTTGTTTTGTTTTGTTTTTTGTTTTTTTTTTTAATTTTATTTTTTTCTTATCAGTTACATTTTATTAACTCTATATCCCAGCCGTGTCCCGCTCCCTCATTCCCTCCCAGGCCCTCCCTCCCTCCCTCATCTCCACCATGCCCCTTTCCAAGTCCACTGATGGGGGGGACCTCCTCCCCATTCATCTGATCCTGTTTTGTCAGGTATCTTCAGGATTGGCTGCAAAGCCCTCCTCTAGCAGTGTTTTCAAAGCAAAGACTCATGACCAAACCTTTGGCAGAGTACAGGGAACCATAAGAAAGAAGGGGAGTTAGTCTGATGGGGAAAGGATAGGAGCTCCACAAGGACCAAATATATCTGGGCACAGGGTCTTTTCTGAGACTGGCATTCAACCAAGGACCATGTATGGATATAACCTAGAACCTCTGCTCAGATGTAGCCTGTGGTAGCTCAGTAACCAATTGGTTTCCCATAGTAAGGGAACAGGGACTATTTCTAACAGGAACTCAATGACTGGCTCTTTGGCCTCCCCACCCTCAAGGGAGGAGCAGTCCTGTTAGGCCAAAGAACTTTTCTTAGGTTGACCAGTAGAAAGGGAAATATGTTATAAGGGGGAAATCACGGATTTAAAGGTTACTTTGCTAGTGAAGAGCTCTCTGGAGCCAATCACTGCATCTCCCTCTGTGTAAGGTAACGCTGTTGTCATAACCCGGGGGTGGTCCTGAAGCTGTGCCACCTTCCAGCCGCTGCTCCTCTCTCCTGCAACAGCATCTGGGGCATCAATAAAACAGGTCTACTGACAACATAAAGATGTGATTTGACTTTCCATTCTATTAGCCAACTTACCAGGTGATGGCAGAGGTTGAGTGTGCCGCCTGCCCCAAACCCTGGCTGGGAGAACTGAGTACTGCACCTGTATTTGTGGTTCACAGAATTTTCTAAAGCAAATCTCAGTCACCACTAACTTGTTAGCTGGCGGTGGTGGCACACGCCTTTGATCCCAGCCCTCCTGATGCAGAGGCAGGTGGATCTCTGTGGACTAGAGGCCAGCCTGGTCTACAGTGTGAGTTCCAGGACAGCCAGGGCTACACAGAGAGACCCTGTCTTGAAAAACCAAACAAAATGAAACAAAACAAAAGAATAAAAGAGTTTCAACACTAAAAATTGAAAGAGAACTACTGTTGGATAATAATGATAAAACTCTTTAAATGTGCTTTAAGTAAATAAAATCCTCATGTTTGCTCCTCTGATAAATATACACCTATACTAGAGAAACAGAAATATGTTTTAATATTCCACATAATTTACAAATGACAAGAGATGACACCGTTGCAGTCTCGGTTATCTTTGGTATGGTGCATTTATCACATTGGCTCCAAGATATAAGCCCAACTCATGTTCTTTGGTGCTAAAAACACTAAATTAATTAGTGAATAAAGGTGCTTTGTAAAACAATATGATCATCGGTTGGTTTAAGTTATTAATTATAAGCCATTGTATTTTGCAAATTTAGTGAGACGACAGGTGTTAATTTAGAACTAGCAGTTCTCATCATGTGTCACAGACAAAATCAATCAGGAGGGGATCTATGGCAGTGTGTGCAGACACCTCCCTTGTCCCTGGCTTCATCCGGAGTCGCCCTGACAGCAAGTCAACCTCAGCTCAAAACGAATCACGGAAAACCCTGGATCTAAGCAACTCATCTAAGTTGTGAGTGCTGCTCTGAGTAGCATAATTCAATCTGCCACCATCCCACCCTGCCCCACCTGGATGGGAATCAGGCCCTTGCCCAGCGTCCACTCTGTCTATGCTACCCAACCTTGGATAGTAAGAAAGAGAAAGGGACCACATCTCACAGGCTTGTTACAGGACACCACTGTTCACCTGCTGTTGATTTCTTACTCTCCCTAGCTTAGAAATTCAGCTTTATCACAGCTATAGAACTAAGCATTATATTTGGAGTTTGACAGGACCTGACTTCTCAGGCATTGGTAGACTACATTTCCGACCAAGAGAGACACCCGAGTAATATAAGGAGGAAAATGCCACCTATGTTTTGTGGCTGGTTCTGCAATCGATACTATTAATATATTATAAATGTCAGCTTATTAATGTTAATAAATAATCAAGTTTGTTTAATTAAAATGAGACTAAAAAAGAACTATTTTCAAGAAACGAGACTCAGAATCAACTCTGCTTATTTTAACAGAAGTTTTGTCTGGCCTCACCCACTATCCTCATGACCTTGCTAAAAGTGGAAACTATTATTAAGAACTGAGCAAAAGCATTTTGTTTTGATAGTGAAGGAAAATATCAAACCTCAAATACACAGCAGAGTGGACTCTAAGTGGCCCTCAGCCAAGGACTATCTGCCCTCTCCAGATGGATTCTGTTTGGGATTGGAGCCAGGAGCAAAGCAAATCAAACTTGTCTGGGTCTGAATGGAAAGGGAGTTTAAAGACATCAGGCCCGGCCAATGTGGTTCTGAGGTGCAGAGCAGGGCTAAAGAAGACGAAGGCAGGATAGTAGAGTTGGGCACAATACCCAAGAATCTCTAGGCCAAAGCATTTCAGCATTTTGCAGAAACACTCAGCCCTAACCAGGAAGCTATCTATAATTGATAACCAACTGCAGAGTAAACGTTAGTTTTCTTCTATAGCGTCTCACTGAGACCAGTAGCCACAGTTAAGGCTAGGCCCCATGCCCCGCAGTAGATGGCCAGCACAAAATGAATTCCATGGTGGTTTTGTGGATTTTTTTTTCTCATAATGCTTTTTTATCTTACATTTTGTTGTTGTTTGTATATTATAGTTTCTGGTTCTGTATTTTTATTGGTTTTGTTTTGTCTGTTTGTATATCCGTGTTTTCTTTTGCTATTTTTTTTTAAATTCTGGTTTGTTATTTGTTTCATTTGCTTATGTTTTTACTTTCTAAAAAGAGAGAAAAAGAAAGCACAAAGAGAGGGCAAAAATTTTGATAGGTGAGGATATGGCAGGACCTGAAAGAAGTTAGGAAAAGGGAAACCATGATCAAAATATTTTGTATGAAAAATTATTTTCATATGTGAACAGGCATATATACATATACATATATATATATATATATATATATATATATATATCCTTCTCACATTGGTCCTAACCCCTGACTCCAAACCCTGAGTCTGTATGTATGGCATTAAATTATGCAGATGGGACAATGCGATATCATTGACAGAATTGTAGGCTACCCTCTTTCCGTTTGCATGGCTCCCAGTAAAACAAGAACATTGCTTGACAGGATTAGAGGTTTATTTGTTGACTCACTTAGAAGTTCTGCACAGTGAACATAATCCAGCCTCAGAGAAGCCACAGGGAGTCATTAACTTCAAGCTCAATTATAATCCGTAAGCGTGGGGACCTCGAAATCTAAGAGAGTCTACTGGAAGAAAGATATCCCGTAGCGGAAATCTGAGATTTACATTCTGAGGTAAACTGGTTACCGATTCTCCACACGTCAGTTTCTTTCTGTATAAACAGATGATCGCAGATCCCAGAAGCTTCTGACTGTTGGTGTGAATAATCTCAGGGATTTGGATATATTTTTTAATACCACATAACATGAAGCAAGCACAAGACGTGAACTGGGACGTGAAAAGCTAGAGCACTATGCACTCATTAGGATTCCATCTGGCTGAGTTAAACCAGACACAAACGTGCTTTGTGATTCCATAAACACATTTGTTTTTAAAAGGACCTCACTTGATTACATCAGAGACAGGACAAAAATTCTAAATTTCAACGAGTCATCAAAGCTACACTTTAAATTCGAAGGGGAAAAATGCATGGCTACAGTGGCTTTTCCTCTTTTTTTTTTCTTCTGTAGCCCAGGGTGGCCTGCAATTAATTCACTATGTAGTGGAAAAAAACCTTGAACTTCTAATCCTCCTGCTTCTACCTTTTAAATGGTAGGATTACATCATGGGCCACAGTGTCCAGTCTCTGCAGTGCAGGGATCAAACACATGGCTTCATTCATTCAAGGCAAGAACTCTACCAGCAACAACCCTAGGCCTGTATCCATCCTGAAGAGCCAGTATTTTCAGCTTTGAGTGTCAGCTTATTTATCTACTAATTCAAACCTGTTGGGAACCTAGTACAGGTCATGCAGATGCTAAAGGACAATGCTTCTATGATCCAGTAGAGCCTGTTATGAGTCAATAGGAATAATTACAACACAAGGTCCAGTCTAGCCATGGAAACGACTTACATTTTCATCTCACATGTATATATGAAAATCAGTAATTAAAATGTAAATTTAGCAAGGTGGTGCACACCGGTCATCTCAGCAAAGAACCTTCCTAAGATGCATCTGCACCCACGAATATTTCCATGACTGCACAGGTTCTCAGGCGGTACTTTACAGAACTACCAAGCCTCAAAACACTCACCCGCATTCATTTTAACCCACGCTCACCAGATACTTCCGAGAATACAGAATTCTGTAGCTTATTTCTTCCCCACTCTCTTACACGTTACATTTCCAAGATCTGTCATATTCAAATCATCTTGGTATATTTTTAAGTAAGCAAAAACAAAATACATAGTGTTTCCTCCTATCCATAGGGGATACTTTCTAAATACCCCCACAAGATGTCCAAGACTGAAGATGGTCCTGAGCCTTACGGACATCACTCTGGCATCTGCACCCTGCACCACCACACAGTGCCAGGGCTGACCTGCCCCTCCACACGGTATGCCTTGCTATGTCCCGCCCATCGCTACCCTAGGCCATCAGTAAGTCAATCAAGTGTCAACTGAAGACAATCACGGTAAGAATGTGCCTGGTGATTAATTACTGGGACAGCTCTGGAGTGATAAATGGGATAGTAGTATACACAGCATGGATTTGCTGGATGAAGAAATGATTGATGTCCCTGAAAATCTGGGGAAAGATGCAACAACTGGACTGCCTTATAATATTCCCGAACTTTGCACGATTCAAAACAACTTAAACCTGGAAATCGTTTCTTTCTGGAAATTTTCCACTTGTTTTCAGAATATGAATGATTAAACTGTGAAACGGGAAAGAGGACAGAGGGAAGATTACAACATTATAAGGTGAGTACCAAAGAGCCTTCCCTATGGCTACTCCAACCATGTGTCTCTCCTAAGTTGTCCTCAGAACTCACCCTCAGCTGCACATGGCCAGCTGTGGCTGAGTCAGCCATACACACAGAGCCACTGCCCAAACAAATATGCAGCTGCACAGTCGGGCTTTCCAGAACATGAAAAAGGCCATTTGCACCGCGTGACATCTGTTCTCAGCCGGCTCCTTCACTTTAAGCATTTGGTATGATTTTGTCAGCTCTGATAAGATATCCAACAATTCTGTGAGATCTGGAACGTTTCGGGGGAGATGGCACATTTCTCTGCTCTGAGGCCACAACCCTGAAAATGCTAGCTGAAGAAGAATTGTTAATAGTTTGAAAATGTCGTCTAGACCAGTGATGTCAGACTTCTCAGAATTAAACATTTTAGATGATTATATCTTTCATTTGTTTCTTGGTTTTTATCACCAGCACAAAAGTTATGATTATTTAATTCCTGTAATTTTCCTTTCTGAATTCTGTCTCTTGCTTCTCGTATTCTTTTGAGTTACCTGATGTAGAGAATGTCAGGGAAATACTGGTGATTTATTATCTGTGGAAGATAATTATAGCAACATATTCCAGTATCGGAGAAATCTTAGAGCTGTATCTTTGAACAACAGGATTTTCTATTAAAAGGAAAAGTACAAGATATGAACCAATAACCCAGAACTGTCAGCACAAAGAGTAAGTAATTCACGATACTGGAAAAACATTCTTCCATTTGAAGGCTGTGGCAGAATCATGAACATTGCCCTTTGCATTGTTTTCAAGATTACAATTTCAAATGAAATTACCTTAATGCTTCAAGGCTGTCCTTAGAGAGTGCTCCCTTCATTAAACAACAACAACAACAAAACCGTAAGATACAATTTAGCAATTTAGCAGGTTTTATTTCAAAACCATCCTCTTCAAATCAACCCAAGGGTGAGAGGACACCTCCAAGCCCAAGGCTGAGAGCTCGCTGGGCGTTATGCTACGTGGTCAGTGAACAAGCAGGAAAATGTATTCGTTCCAGTCACTGTTTGTGTTTCTTAAAAACAGTTCCAGCTGTTCACAAGAATAAAGAGATTTTTTTTCTTCTCTTTATAAAAAAGGAGTGAGCTAAGATGGTTTGAACACTCCATGAAAATAACATCTTCAGCGCTTCAAAGTGGAGCCCTGACCTGTTCCCAGCACTGCACCTGCGGAAACACTGGCTTAACAGATGCCACTGCCTTGAGGGACATACTGGGAGTCACTTTTACTGCCTGCAGCAGCCTAAGGGTCTTAGAGCCTGATTGAGTGCTCCAGCACAGTAGCTCTTATCTCCCCAGGACTTCCTGGGATGGCTCCTGGGAGTGTAAGTTGGTTCCACCTTCTGGAGTTGCCAGCTGTTAGTAACAAAGACACCTGGACTAGGTGCTTGTTAAATGGCATTATTTCTTCTCCCCGACAGTTTTGACAGACTGAAAAATCTACTTCTTGGTCTGCCTGTGGTTTCTTTAATTGCACACTGCCAAATGAGTAGCTGGACCCTTCACCTCCACTGTTCTAGCAGTGGTGGGAACTCGCTTCTCTCGTCTGTATTCGTTTTGGAATGGTTACTTTCCAGGAGCTACAAGGAACCTACCCTGGGTTATTCTTATTATGCTAATGTTCAGTTACTAAAGAACCAACTATTTCATCCAGACACGCCTAGAAATTAACATGTTGTTACAGGTACTGATAATATAAATGTAAAACAGCACTGGTTAATTGGGAAAATATGATGTAGAAAAGTCGGGTCTTCAGAAGACCACCTCATTTACATATTGCATAACTTTCAGAGTGAACTGAGGGGTGAAAGCAAGAAATGGGAACCTTCCTAACGCCACCATCATCAGCCACTGTTATCTTGAAAAGGAAAAGATGATGTGATAACATTTGAAGCAAGGATTGCTTTCCCTGCCTTTGCTGTTCAGTTTTGATTTATTTGAATCCATCTTTCCTTATATACAGTTGATCCAATTCTTCATATCATTAGTTAAAAGAAGAAAAGGAGGTTCATACATCACGGTGACTCAATGTCAGAGGTAATGTAAACTTTACAAAACCTCACATTTCAATGAGCTATCTTCTGCAGTAGTCTTAAAGTGACCCAGTACCTATGAGAAAACACCACAGTGATTCCTTAGACAGTTGGGGAAATGTTTCCAATGTGATCTCAACAATGCCTGAGGTGTCAGTAGGTTGCGATAGTGGCAGTGGTTGTGTCTCATGTTTGGCTCTCTGAGATGCTTCAAGAATCAAGAGGTGGGGCTAGGGGTTGTGTCCCAGTGGGAGAGTACTCACCTACCACGCACAGGGCCCTGCTCCAATTCCCAGCACTTCAAGAAAAAACAGCAACAAAATGAAGCAAAATCTACAGGGGAAGCTTTAGCACCATTTCCCCACTGGCTTAGCCAATGGCAACCCACCAAGCTGCAGCATCCCGCTGAAGCAAATCAAGAGAAAACCTCTTTCCAGACGCCACGCCACAGTACCTGGCTTCATTTCCACAACAAGGCTGCCTTATGCCTGCCCACACACACCTGAAAAGTATCCCAAATGTACACATTTGAAAGATGACTTTGACCTTCCCCCTCATTCACAACAAACTAAGCCAAAAAAACCAAACAAACAAACAAACAAACAAAAAACAGCCCAAGAGAGACTGCAGTTCAGCCTTCCCTTTCACTAAATCAATCAACTAAGATTAAAGTCATTGCCTGACTCATCCTCCCAACGGCAGGATGAGGGACTCTCTATGTATTATCTGCCCTAACCGACTGTGATTGTCAGCTTGGCCTAGTCTAGATTCACCTGAGAAGGGAGTCCCAGTTGAGAAACTGCCCACACTGGCCTGTGGCCCAGCCTTGGCTGTTAACTGATGTAGGAAGTTGCAGCCCAATGTGGGCAGTGCAAGCTTGGCCAGATGGTCCTGGGCTGTATGAGAAGGGTCGCTAAGCACAAGCCTGTGAATGAGCCAGCAACGTCCTCATAGCTTCCGGTCCCAGTTTCTGCTGTGACTGGAAGGAGGGCACTGGTGTCTCTCCCAGTACCAGGCCCAGAAGCTGGAAGCTGCCTGAATGTTCATTCTCATTCCAGTCATTCAAAAATATCAATTGCAGAAAACAAATCTAGGGACTTACTGCAATGCAAGGTTCCAAATTCTTTCCCATCCTGCTTAACATCCAGGAACGTATGTGTGTGTGCGTCTGTGTGTGTGTGTGTGTGTCTGTGTGTGTGTGTGTGTTCCCGCTCACCTGTATACTCATATGTGAGGGCTGTTCATGCGTGTGTGTGTGTGTGTGTGTGTGTGTGTGTGTGTGTGTGTGTATGGCGGCCAAAGGCTGTTTTCCTGTATTGCCTTCCACTCTACTTCAGTGAATCACAAAGCAGCTAGTATGGCTAGGCAGGTCACTCTGGGATTCCTGCCTCTGCCTCCTGTGCTGGGATCACAGGAATCTTATCAGGCCCACTAGAGGCATATGGAGGCCAGGGGTCCACACTCTGTGTTTGGGTCAGAAACACTTCATTCTTTGATCCATGTCACTGGCCCTAGGACCATGCTCTTACTTGAGACAGGTTATAATAAAGCCCATTTACAAGATAAGTCTGGAGTCACTTGCCTATGAATTCAGTCTCCAACCCTCTATAGAATCTCATCCCCAAGGCCTAACTTTTCAAGAGAGTTTTGCCAGTACTTTCAGAGTGCTACAGATGACTAGCTGTCACTAGCTGGAGAAGCAAAGAACACCTGTTTCTATGTCTCAGGATTTGATTGATTAATGATTATAACTGTTAAGTAATTTAATAATCTTCTGCATTTCAATTTATCTGTAAAACACAACATGAAAAAAATGATAAACCTCATATACAGTCTTATAAGGATTAAACGTAGTTTGTATTTTTCATAAATAACTGAAGCCTTGAGACACCTGCATTCCTCATGCCCACAACTAAGGCTTTTATCACCAACATGGAGCCTTGGGTCATTAATTATTGCAGTCCCAAGGCCTGCCGGATAAAACAGCATCTGTCACCTGCGAGGGAAGGGTGAGCGCACACCTGGGCAGAAGATGGATCTGAGAGCAGCCCTGCAATTCCCAGCTGTGCACACGGACCAGCACGCAAACACTGGTGTGGCACGGTGCAGCGGCTGCTCTGCTCCTCAGAGCAACTTGGAAACCCTGGCTGTAAGATAAATCTTATGTTGAGAATCACAGGTTTGGCAAAAGACAAAAGGCAACTGTTATTCCGATGAAAGAACTGCAATTTACTAAGCTAATGCAAATGTGTTTTTGTTTTTGTTTTTGTTTTTTTGTTTTTTTCACAAAGAAACACAGTGATGCATCTCCATGTTTCAGTCAGGTAGATGAGATGCTGCAGAGCCTGCCTGTGAATTCCCAGCATCTCTTCCTCTGTATCACACACAGGACAGAAGACGACCTGCTGCCTGGACAGGGTAACGTGTATTCCTGTTCCTCGGCCTCCTGCCTTCCTCTAAGGAGTTCAGCTCTGGGGCAGCCACAGAGAATCATGAAAAAATCATGCTCTACAAGCCTCAAAGGGAGTAAGGGTTCCTCCCACCATCTACCGTGCTGAAGCTGGAAGCAGATGGCCATGCTCCCCTCTGCAGGACTCCAGAGTCAGGTCCCAGATGTGGTGGGCGTGCACAACATCTGCTTCGTCCTGACCCTGTCACTAACATCTGTGAGGCACTCACTTTGGGGCCTTGGCTTCTTTCTGTTCTCAAAAATGGAGCTGAACATCCCCTCTTGGCCCTCCCCAGAGGATCAATTACTGGATGCAAATGAAAAACTGTGCATCAATAAGCCTGGAAGTCGGGAAACATATACATGTATGTGTGTGTGTGTGTTTTATGTGTACATGTATAATGTACACACGAGTGTGCACACGCATGTGGTGTGTTTTCATGTGGTATGTATGTGTACACTCATATGTGTGTACACATGGATGGGGTATTATGTGTGCTGTATGTGTGTGATAGAGTGTAAGTTAGTAACCAACAGGATTTAGAAACCAAGAATGTTAGTCACAGTAGCTGACCAGCCAGCACAGGTCCACAGTGCCCTTTATGCCTTTCTTGTGCTTCTGTGGAAACTAAGAATGCAGATCCCTTGATTGACTGCTACGGACAGCCTGGAGCACATAGGTGCAGTTTCCAAGGACAGGTGATGACGGTTGCCTTTCCTTTATTCTTTCTGTTTTGAGGATCCGCGTGCTGTCTGGAGCTAACGCAGCCATCCTGCCATAATGGGGCAAATTCACAGTGTGTGAAGGGAAATGTAAGAAAAGCAAAACTCAAAGGAGAGCAGGGTTCTGATACAGGGAAAGTTAAACCAGTTCCCAAACCCTCCTACATCAATGGAAACCGTGAGAGACAGAAGTAACTATTAGGCAGCTGTCCTATGGACTGCAGCCAGCTGTGTTCCTGAGAGAAGAAGGAAACTGGAGGCACCCGCCAACAGCATCAGTCAGATCACTTCTCTGCTGGTGAACACCCCAAAGACCCTCCTCCTCACTCCAAGTGGGCCCAGAGCCAGGATCAAGCTGGTCTTCTTCCGGCCTCCTGCTTCAGTCTCCCACCACCTAATCTGCAGTCACAGTAAGCTCCTGGGTCTGGATGCAGCCCCACCTCAGCCTTTGTGCTTCTGCAGCTATGGTTCCCCAAGGCAGTGCCCTGGCCCCACCCCCACGCCATGCAGGATTTCCCACAGGTTCACTCTGCAGTGAGGCCTGTGGCCGTCCTGTCAGCATGTCAGCCCGCTACAGCAGCCCATCTCTAGCTCATTCCGCTTGTCTGTAATTTTCAATATGATTATAGATCCATGTGCTGGGTGGGGTTTTTGTTTTGTTTTGTTTTGATGTTCAGCTTGACTCAAGCGGAGTCATTGAAGGAGGGCCTTCGGCTGAGGATTTGCTTCCACCAGATTCCCCTAAGGACAAGTCTGTGAGGCATTCTATTGATAAATAATTGATATGGAGGGTCTATTCCACTGTGGGGATTGCCACCCCAGGGCAGGTAGGCCAGGGTTGAATAAGAAAGTGAACTGAGCAAGGCACACAGAGCAAGCCAGTGAGCAACAGCTCTCCATGGCTTCTGCTTCAGTTTCTGCCCTGACTTCCCTTCATGCTGGTCTGTAAGCTGTAAGCTAAAACAAACCGTTTCCTCCTCAAACGGTTCTGGTCATGGTGCTCATCACAACAATAGGAAGTAGATAGGAGAGTCCTGTTTGACAATGCTAGGTGTCTTAGAGCATGACCACGGTAACTCTCATAAGGGAAAACATTTAATTGGGGCTGGCTTACAGAGGCTTAGCCCGTTGTCATCATGGTGGGAAGTATGCAGTGTGCAGGCAGACACGGTGCTAGAGGAGCTGGGAGTTCTGCATCTTGATCGGAAGGCAGCAGAAGGGGACTGTGTTCCACATTGGGTGGAGCTTAAGTATAGGAGACCTGAAAGTCCGCCCCCACAGTGACACACGTCCTCCAACAAATACCACTCCCCGTGGGCCAAGCATTCAAACATATGGATCTATGGGAGATCTTCCTACTTGAACCACCATGCTAGGTTTCACATAAAAGCTAATGAGTTCCTTTTTTTTTTATTTTCTTATGAACCATAAGAAGCATCACCAGCATTCAAACCAATAGTTTAATATTTATACCATAATTTTGAAAGAGATTTGAGGCATCTTTAAAACAAGCCACAAAGTCTATACCTAGTGAAGAATTACATAAATAAATATAACTTAAGACATAAAGACTTTAGTGGTTTGTGGCTTTGCCTCTGTGGTGTTGGAAATTGAGCCTGGGGCCTTGTGCACTTTATTAGCCACTTGTCTCCGTGCTGGGACAAAATAGCTCAGAGAAGCATCTCAAGGGGGAATGGTTTTATTTCAGCTCCCAGTTCCAGGGGAGGCATGAGAGCAGGAGCAGAAACAGCCTGCTCACCGTGGGTTCAAGTTCAGAAAACAGAGAACAGTGAATGACTGTGCTCAGCTTGCTCTTCTCTCTGTCTCTGTCTGTCTCTGTGTGTGTCTCTCTGTGTCTCTGTCTCTGTCCCTGTCTCTCTCTCTCTCTGCCTGTCTCTCTCTGTGTCTCTGCCTCTGTCTTTCTGTGTGTGTGTCTCTGTGTCTCTGTCTCTGCCCCTGTCTCTATCTCTCTCTATCTCTCTGTCTTTCTCTCTCTGCACTCCAGAGCCCCCACCCAGGAAACGGAGCTGCTCATCCTCGGGGTGGATCTTCACACGTCACAGGCATGCCCAGATATTTGTCTCCACACTGACTCTAATTTCATCCAGGTGACAAAAAGATGGTCACTTGTTGCTGTGCAAGTGCTCTACCACTAAGCCCAAACGTCACCAACACCAGACTCTAGCAGTTGATCCCCCATTCTGCTGACTCTAAGTAAGTTGGCTTGACCTCCTTGGTAAGAGTGAGGGAACTCAATTAACTAACACATTGGCTGCTGCCTCTGCTACAAACCCACATCAATTTGCAGGTAAGAAAAATCTCTATTCTTCAAGATCAAAGTGTCCTTCTACACAAACAACAGCCCCAAATAACAGATGGGGACACAGATAACCCCAAACACCTAGCTGTCAATCTGCCTTGTCAATTTGTCAGAACATCCAACACAGCTCCAGAGAAGGCTCAGCACTTGCTTTCACCCCTAAAGCTGAGGCCAGTGTCCATGGCATCCTTCAGTCATCCCTCACAAACTCCTCTCCTCGGCCCTCCTCAGGGATCTTTACTCTGCTTCTTGCTCAGGAATGCTTGCTGTGGCATCATCACTGTCAAGAGAAGCTTCAGGACATTCTTATGGAGTCTATCTACCACACCTTTGACTCCAGAAACCTGCCATCATGTCACCCTTTAGTGCTCTATCTCTTTTCTAACTGAGGCAGATACAGGACTCTGAAACATTGCTTCTCAGTTACTCCCTTCAAGGAGACCCATGAGTTTGTCTTGTCACACTCGGGTCTTTTGATGCTCGGGTCCCTCCTCCAATCCATTCAGTGCCATCACTGAAAGGAGCCAGATGTCCCTAGCAACCACGTCTGTCCACTTTCCCCCTCTGAGATGCAGTTCTTTCCCAGCATCAGAAGAATGCTTATTTTGAAGCATTGCATCTTCCATAGTTCAAATAGGATAAGAACAATGTACTGGACACTGAAAATTAATCTGCCATTGACTGACAAATTTGAATCTTATTTAACCATACAGAAACTTTCTTTATTTGACTGTCAAGGGTGTTAGAGAGGTTACTTTGGGCAGATAAATTGCATTTTGAAAAGCACATTAGCAAATTAGCTTGGCTAATAAAATATTCAAGGTTATGGAAAGAATACAAACTGTCAAGGACATATTTAATGGCTCTACAGCTTTATTACATTACTTAAAATATTCTTTTCATTTTAAAGAAGAAATAATTACATATTGAAAAAAATACCAATATAAATTCTTCATATCACAGTGAAGACAATGGTGGCCCAGGGATTAGATTGCCTTTGGGAGGCTGGGGTAGAAGGATTCTGAGTTGAAACCACCCAGGCCTACACAGCAAGTTCTGTCTCTAAAAAATAAAAACAAAGCCAGAACAAGCTGGGCAGAGGGTTGGGAGACAGGCCTCTCATCCAGGTGTTTCTTAGGAATGTCCTCTCTCCAGGAGAGAAACAGCTGTTGTCAGGTTCAGGGAAATCGCCAACTCTCAGCACAGATGGGCCTACGTGCTCTACCAGCAGATGCACTGCTCAGCCACGGACTGGGGTCAAGGCTCTTCAAGAGTGACGTTCCAACATTATAGTTTCAGGCTCACATCTCCAAGTCACTTCAGAACCTGCCATCTGGAATCATGACAAAGCCACTGCTCCAGCCAAAGTTAGATTTCAGGAGATCCTTGTTTCCTGTCTTAGCATTTATCAAAGAAGGTTGCCTAGAAATAAGTCATAGTCTAGTCCATATTTTTTTCCAGGCCATCAAGTATGTCACTAACTGATCAGCTGCTCCATGTCGGGGAGCCTCTCATATTCCAATCAGCACTGGCTTAAGACCATGGCTCCAGGTCAAGTCCCTCCTTCCTACATGCATCTTATGAACCTTATTCCCCTGTGCTCCGTATCACTAGGAAGCTTTATAAAGTCAGTCTAATGGACCTGAAGCCCTTCCTCTAATATTCATTTTATTTGTTCAGAGAAGTCTCGATCATTTGCTTACATTCTCTCCTGCTTCCTTCCCCCAGAATATGTGACTGCCCCATGCTTCACAGAGCAGGTGTTGTGGAGGCAGTGTGGCAGAGCCTGTCACCATGAGAATCTCTCCCTAAGCACTGCAAGCACACCCCCAGATGCAGTCCGGCACACCCTCCCCTTCCTTGAACTTTCCTATTCCCTCCGACCATCTCCTACTAAGACTAAGACTAAGACTAAGATGCTCTAGAGCATCTAATCTCACTTTCATTCCTTCAACATCTACCCCCTCTCTCCCTATAAATACAATAGCTTTAACCTTGAAAGAATATAAAGTAATGAAACAACTTAAATGCCTATGAGTATGTGCCTTCCTCCCTATCTGGTGACTGTTTTAAAAATTCAGCAACATTGATATAAGACTCGTCTTTCTTACAAGACTTTTTTTTTTCTTTTGGTCATGAAGAGAGAAAACCTAATCAAAGCAAGGACCAAGGTCAGCCAGGTCTTGTAGCTCTGCTGATGGGTGAGTGTAAAAGTGGGTCATGTGACACAAAGCATGGGTTTTCAGAAAAATTCCCATTAGACACTGCTCCTTCTATACCTCTGTTTCGTCCCTAGCCATGCCACCTCACCTTGTCATCCTAAATGTCCTGAGACCTTCTTCTCTCATTGTTTGATCTTCACAGTACAAATGTTTGCTTCTGTGTATAACCGAGCGAGGCCAGGCCTCTCAGCTCCTTGTCCTCTCAGAACTACTCTTTCCGTCCCACAAAGAAATAATCATGAGTGGCTTAAGAAGACGATCTCTGTCCGCTACCCCAAACCTCTGGGCCTCAGCTCCAAAGCTCGGCCTCCATACACTTTCTCTCATGCTGCACGTTTCTCCGGAGAATTCATGCCCTCTGCCTGGTGTCTGTCAGCAGAGACACCCTTCTGTAAGCCCTGCAGCAGTCCTCCACTCTTGGCTGAGTGTCACCAAAGGCCTTATGCAGTTATTGTGTGTGTGTGTGTGAGAGAGAGAGAGAGAGAGAGAGAAAGAGACAGAGACAGAGACAGAGAGACAGAGAGATATTAGATCACTTTAAATCTTCCCCTTTGAACTCCTGCCCTAGAAATATCTCAAGAACAACAAACTTCTATAGCCTGAAAGCAAAGAGTTCTTGGTTTAAATCCAGCTTTACCAACTAAAAATTGTCCAGCTCTATTTAGGTTCCTTACAGGAACCTAAACTTCCTTTTAGGTTCTACAGTTTGTTGACAATACTGCCTACTTCACTGGGTTACTATAAAGTGTTAAGGCACACAGAGGTACCATACAGCAACAAGACTTGGGAGGAAATGAGTGGATCATTTTCCTCACTAAATACGGCAGCCAGCCTTCTGTTTATACCCCCTGTGTCTTACGACCATCTATTCTGTCGGTTACTGCTTTTACTGCTTCCCATCTTCTGTGAGAATCTGACTACTGACCATGGTCCTCAGACTTCTTTCTTCCTTTCCCATGACTGACTGGCTCTGTGTGTGTGTGTGTGTGTGTGTGTGTGTGTGTGTGTGTGTGTGTGTGTGTGTGCTCTGTCTTTTTCTCCCTTCCTCCTTTTTTTTTTCTGTCTCTGCCCACCCCCTCTTTCTGTAAATCTGTCCCTATCAGAAAATTGACCAAGTCAATGATACATCTCTCATTCCTTCTCCTATGCTTTCCTGCTCTTTTTATCTCTAACAATCTCTGGATGTCTAAATAAGTGTCATTCATTATCTTGGAAATCCACAGCTCCCCAGACTTAACCCTCCCCATCAGTGCGCCTTGTTGTGGCAGTTAAATCTCTCAAAGATTCCATCAATGTAGGCAGGTGGATGTATCAGGCCAAAGGCTCACGCCATATTCCCACTTTGGTCACCACCCATTTCATCTCAGGAGCTTCCGTTGGGCCACTGTGTGCCTCTGCTCTCATAGGTCACCATTGTATGCAACTTTAAGAACAGAATAGAGTTCATTTTGTAACATTCTATGCTTCCCTATAGTGAGGCCCCAGAACAGCCTTCACCAGGACCTACCATAGACACCAATGGGAGAAACAATTTTTCCACGTTTAATAATTCCAGGGTGGAGTCTTCATATTTATTTCTAATATTTGGAAATCATTTAATCGTTCTCATTATCCCATCTTTGTTTCACATGTATTTAGGATAGCTTCTCCCTAAAATTTGTCAAAGCAGAAATCTGTAAGTACTCCTCAGCTGATTTCACACTGCTCTCATTTAGGCTGTCATCACTTAGCCAACTGAGAGACCCAGGCTCTAACTTCAGTCCATAAAGCTGTCACTGCGATCCTCAAGGACAATTTACAGTGACATGCCCATAGGCATGTCAAGAAGAAATGCATATAAGTGTCAGAGTCAAATGCTTGGTGGCAATTTATTCTGCCGTTTCTGTTGCTGTAATTTTAATGAGCACAGTGTACACTCTCATGTGGCCTCACAATCCATTAGAGAGAGACGCTGTGTACACTGCGTAGACTGCTGACAAGATGAAAACCATGCTGTATTTCCTCAAGATGATA
The DNA here is from genome assembly GCF_030254825.1 of Meriones unguiculatus. Lineage (NCBI taxonomy): Eukaryota > Metazoa > Chordata > Mammalia > Rodentia > Muridae > Meriones > Meriones unguiculatus. The sequence continues at coordinate 8,058,537 of NC_083356.1, forward strand.
CAAAGTGAGACATTGGAAACCTCTGTAAATGACTTAACAAAACGAATGCCATGGCTTGTTTATGCTTTCATTAAAGTCAAGGATATTTCCAAAGATGACAGCAAATGTGACATCCTCTTGAACTGTTGAAACACACGTGTCTGCACAAATATTGTCGGAAGAGCCCCAGACTCTTAGATACTCGCCCTCTCGCCAGTGCAGTGAGGTCCTCTCACAGTTACTTATTTACATAATTTTCACCCATCTTAAAGCCATTAGAATAAAAAGGCAAAGAGTAATAGTTTATAGTGTCCTTATTATGTCAGCACATTATTCCTATTTATTTTTAAACTATAGATCCTATGAACAAACTAATACACGTTTTCTCTACCTCTTATAGATTTCTCTAACGTGCAAAGTTTACAGAGGAAAATTCTTCAAAACACCTCAACAACTCAGTGAACATGCAGGCTGAAGAAGGGCCTGAGTGATGCCTCGGCAGTTTAAGAACACTGCCTGCTACTGCAGAAGACCCGGCTTCAGAGCTCAGCATCCACACCTGGCAGTTTACACCCGCTGCAGGTCAGGACATCTAGAACCCCTTCTTTCAGGTCTCCACAGGCAGGTGCACACATGGGTAGACATTCAGGCACATACGCTTACACAAAAATAAAAATTAAAATAAATCGTAAGGAAAAAAAAAGGCTGAGAAAGGAGCAGGCAAGATGGCTCAGTGGGTAGAGGAATTGTTTGGCAACCTTGATGACCTGGGTTCCATCTCCATGATCCACACGAAAGCAAAAGCTGACCGGCAGGACACATGGGCTCCCAGCCCTCAGGTCATTTGCTGCAGATTCATAGCACAATTCACTTCGATGATTTCCTGCAGCGGTGTGGACACCAGTCCTTCCCAGAGAGAAACCTGGGAGAACTATCAACATTGGTATTCCAGGCATAGAAACAGCTGGACCAGGTAACATCACCTCAGATGCCTTGTGTAGAGCATTTGGTGAAAGAGCACCAGTCGCGAGCATCCGTCACGTTCCACAAACATACACTGGCCCAGAGCTCGTCGCACGGATCTATCTGTGGTGTGCTCTCCTTCTGACTGGAGCTTGCTGAGCTTCTCAGTGGATGCTGGGGCAGGACCCACTGCCTGTTCCCGATCTCAACAGCACGGACGGTGGCTGACTGCACTGGAGACAAGAACATCTGTCTTTATGACCCTAAGTGTCAGCTTTCTCCAAATTAAACACTGAATAAAAACTAAAGCTAGCTGTTCCCAAGTAGCTTATCACTAGGGTTTAAAAAAAACATTTCAGTACAAATGTGCTTTTAAATGGAATAATCTCAAATTAAATAAAAATGGAAAATCTGGTAAAATGCTGACATGGAGGAGATGGGCAGATCCAACCCCAGGGTTTACCGAGAATGCACAACAAATCACGTCACCTACAGTTTCCTACACTGGCATCCTGACATAGATTTTTTTTTTTTAAGATTTATTTATTATAGCGTTGTGCCTACATGAATGCCAGCAGAGGGCACCAGATCTCATTATAGATGGTTGTGAGATGCCATGTGGTTGCTGAGAACTGAGCTCAGGTTCTCTGGAAGAGCAACCAGCACTCTTAACCTCTGAGCCATCTCTCCAGCCCCCGATACAGATTTGTTTTTCTCCATCCAGAGAAGTTAATCATGGAATAGGGAAGTGTATGCCCCGCCCCACACAGTCACACAGCTAATTGGGTGTGGGATTAGGTCAGAATCTTGGTCCCATCTGGACAGGAGGCACTCAAGTGGGCTGCTCCTAGGTCATTTACAACCAAGTAAGTGATTATGAGCAAATCCTACAGTTTTCTACCGTATCATCTGGCCACGCTGTTTCTGTCTTTTAGCTGAAGGACATAATGACGCCTATTACAGACTGCCCTCAGGACGCTGATTGTCCCTGTTGGCCTCTGCATGTGAACGTGGAGGGAAGGCTTCAGGGAGCACGCAGGTCGAGGGTGCTCTGCCGCATCCAACACTATTCCTACACAGTGCGACTCCCAGGCTGTCACGGTACATATTCGTCATCTGCCTCCCACCAGATGGTGGGACTCCTGACAGTTTGTAAATCCAGGAGGACAATGACTAGAGCACAGCACAGAGCCTCAAGAATGCTGTAAGCTTGACTCCACCAGCCTTCAGGTGACCTCACAGAGATCGCTTGGCTCTCTCTTCACAATGCTGTTAGAAGGTAATTGGATATGTCCCCATCCAGATGAGATTCTCTCCATGTCCAAGACACATGATCTCTGTGTCAAGCACAGACTCTGAAGACCAGACTTAGACTGAGACTCCCCTCTTACAGCTATGGAACTTGAACAGGTTATAAATGTTCACCGAGCCTCAATTTCTCCATTTATAAAATTAGAACATAACCTGCCCCATAAAGTTATGAAGATCAGAAATAAAACGTTATATATGTGTGTGTATGCATACATGTATCTATGAATACAGTCATATATGAATACAGTTATATGCAAGAACATTTACATGGACACATACAAATATTACAGTGTCAGTAGGATGGCTTTACAGCTATTGCTCTCCTAAATACCTGAACAGAAAATGTGCCGTTCATTTTACCTGCTCCTTCCCCCACATACCTTAAAATACAAAAGAAGAAGCTAATCTCTGTGCCTTGTTATCTTCGACGGTTGCCATAAATTGTTCTAAAACCGTATACCAGCACTCAAGACTGTTTTACCAAATTCTTGCTACTGCAGTCAAGTAAGTGTAATTAAGATTGTAAACCACTTACTCTCTAGAAAAGAGAAAAGAATGAAAGCTAAAATGTTACCTGGACAAATGAGGATTTTTTTTTTTTTTTTTTTTTTGGTAATGCTCTTGCCAGTATAATGGAAGCAAGGGGATATGGCAGGGGTTGGGAAATGGGGTGTCAATGTACTCATTCAGCAATGCTGAGAAGAAAGGCGGTGTGATATTTAAAAAGCAGCTCATCATGACAAAAGCACATTCAAATGCATGTGCTGGGATCTACATGAAAGCCAACTCCACACTACTGGTTATCCTAAAATTACGACCACTGCAAATTTAGTTACAAAAATCATGCATTGACTTTGCTTAAAAGAATCAAAAACTAGAAACAAGATAAAAAATATAAAACAGTTTATATATTATTCTTATGTATTACATATGATTTATATGTAAATATAGAATAAAATGATCGAAGCTTTACAGAGTGAAATATTAGAGAAGTAGAAAACATTACACATAAAGTGAAAACAACTACCAGGTATGAAACGGGATGAAATGTTTGTTTTAAGCATGTGAGGCTTGGGAAATGGCCCAGCCTGGGAAGAGCAAACATGAAGAGCACAGTTTGGATCCCTGAGCGCCCACAAAAGGTAGGCAGGTGTGACAGAAGAAACCCCCATACCAAGCCGGTATCCAGTCTAGGCCAAATGACAGGCTCTAGGTTTAATGAGAGACCATATCCTGATGTACAACATGGATAGCAATGAAGAAAGACACATGACATCAATCTTAGGCTTCTAAAAACACATGCAAACATACACTCATATGCACATCACCCTCACACACATCTTATGAACATGCAAATACACCACACACACACCCCACACACAGAGATATGACTAGAGTATAGAGCATTCAGTATGTGGAAGGACTAAGTACTTCGCAAATATTAGCTCATTTAATGTTTATATTAACTCTTAAGGAGTTGAACAATATTTCTACCACTTTGAAATGAAGACAACCACGTGCAGTAGGGAAGACAGTCCGTCAGTGCCATGGAGATAACAATACATAAGAACGTATGCCAGAGCTTGAACTCAGGGTTCTGGTGAGTCTACCCTCTAATTCACTAGTTTTTCTCCTAAGGTTAATATGTGACTACCATGTTTGTTAAAAATTAAACAATGCAATTATAATATTTTATTATCATTAAAGTGAGTTTATTTCTATAATAGAAAGCATGAATGGTGTTAGCATTTCCTTCGCTGATTCTAACAAGTAAATAATCTTTGACAAACATGAAAAGTATTTTAAATGTGATATGTATTTAATCTTATTTTGCCTGTCACCCTATAATTTAACTGAATAAAATGTTTCCTGATAACAATATAATTTCTGTAGGTTATTTTAAAAACTACAGTGCTGTGCCTGTCACAGGCTCATGCGTTTCAGCCTGAGATGCGTTCTGTGTAAACGGTCCAGTTGTACACCTATTTGATCAACATGCCTCTCTCCACCGGAGGTCACGGCCGTATTGACATGGTGCTTAGAGTCTGGCTGCTGCTAGTCTCCTCCCACCCCTGTGCTTGGACTTAGGGCAGGGACGGTTTTTAAAAATAGGGCCAATCTACGTCAACAATTCGACTGTTAAAATCACTATCACATAAACTAACTCAGTCCAAAAGGAAATAAAGGAAAATCATGCTCCAATAACGATAAATGTCATTTCTGACACTAACACCTATTTTCCAAAAGAAATTCCAAAGTGAACTTTGCTTACATCTCTCTGGAAACATCCTATGTGAGCTGCGAGACACCCTCTCCACAGAACCTTCACAATTATCATACCCAACACACTAACACACTTCAGCTGAATTTCAGAACTGGTTGTTCATATATTCAGACATATTTGCAATAAAATTGATTTCTAGATTGCAAAAACCCAAAGCTATCTTCCAAAAACTTTCAATATATGTTCAAGGTGTTCTTTATATTGAAAGCATCTTCAAAGAGCTCTGAAATTTTACAAATTACCTAATGTTGTTCCTTTCCAATTCTCAGTTAAGATTTATAGGCACACGTGTTCTTTCTAAGTAGAAACCCTTCAAAATAGGAAAATATCATTTTCAATACATGTCATTCCTCTCAAGGCTTTGATACCCAGGACCTTTCTATCTAAATCAGTTCACAAAAGGCAAAGCCTTCAAGGTGTTTACAGCAAGCATTAAAAATGTGTCACTAACTATCAAGTATGCAATTTTTCAACAAGTCCTTCCATCCTGCATCATTTCCTTTCACTTACAATCACCCAACTTCTTAAACTTCACAACCATCTAAAGCTATCACACTCAAAGGCCCTATACATCCCATGTAGAATATTACACTGAAATAATTGCATTTCAATTTCACTCTGTAACAATATTTCAACATGAGATTGTAATTATAATAAGATGTTAAAATGGGATTGTCTTTGGCTCAGCAGAGACACTTAGGAAATAGATACAACTAACTTTGCTAAGTTCTAAGAGTGCAACATAATAACAAAGTATGCTTGTCTTGTGGCTTTTCAAGCTCTTAGTGCTGTTCTTCATTTTGATCAGAGGAACTTGCTTTTGCAATGGGTGGTGCTTACTTACAGTTCACTAAAGTGTTGTAAATAAATGACTGTTGAGTACTCAGATCTACATGAGACATCTATGACATCTCTTCCATGACTCAGGGGACATCATGAAAACATGGAGCAGAAGGTTGTGAGGGTTGGAGGGAGGGGCAGAGTGATGTGGGGGCATTATGTTCATGAACTCACAAGTCTGCCCAAGACTGGATGCTTCAGCATTCTATCCTAGAGGTAGGAGGAACTCAGAAAGCCTCCCTCCATGCTGAGGGTTTATAGGCAGTAAACAGAAGCCTCCAACCATCCCTAAGGAGCAATTGACAGCTAATGATAGTGGGTGGAGAGGGACAATTTCTTCAGTGGTGTAGCCACTGGTAAGTTGCCAACACTCTTAACTCCATGCTCAATCACATGTAAACATGGTAAATTCACTGGGTTACTCATCTACCCAAAAAGACACGAATGTTAAAAAGAGACTTATTAAGAAAAGAAAGGGGATCTACAGAAATAGAAGGCAAAAATAGGATAATGATGGAGTGAACGGGGACAAAAATACATTGCATTCATGTAATATAAAATGTCATAATGAAACCCATTAATTATACTTAACATATGCTAGTAAAAACGGAAATAAACTAAATAGAAAGATAAAAATTATGGCAGCATTAAAAAGGGAAAGAAATTATGCTCACTTTGTCCCTAAAAGAGCTGAAAAGAAATCAAGTGGAATGATATTTATACAAGTTCCTTTATCTTGTCAACCACTTACGTCACAAGGTGACACACAAGGGCAGTGTAGAAAGAGTCAAGATGTGCCAAAGAAAGGGCAGCAGGACAGACTCAGGATGAGTAACAACCACAAGGAAAGGCAACCACGGGGCTAGAGAGATGGTTCCCTGATTAAACGCACTTGTAGGTCCTGTAGACCTCTGCCTTCTGTGGATATTGCATGCTCCTGATACAAAGACATACATGTAGGGAGATCACTTACACACATAAAATAAAATAAACGACAAAGAAGAAAAAAAAAAAGAAAAGAAAACCAATCACGTGATTAGTGAACAGAACTTTTCATCCCCTACCTGCAGGGAGTGGAAAGGAACTATGTCATAAGCCCAGTCATGGGACCAGTGCTTTATGATGACTACCAAATAGAACCTAGATTAAATTTAGTCAGACTCCGATGGGGTGCTGGGAAGGTGAGGCACCAGTGCATAGAAGCCTGGCACCCACAATTCTTCCAGCATAGCTTACTATGTCTTCATTGTAGCTGTTCATTCTGTATCCATTATAAGAAAACAGAAATCCTGGGAGCTTTAGGAACCATAGTGGTCTGGCTCCAGGGCCTTCCTGGATACTGAACATACGGATGCACAATAGCCTTAATATAAAATGTCATGGTATTTGCATATAGCTCGTATGACCTATGGCTTTTGCTAGTGTGTGCAACATATATGCATAAAGACAGAAGTCGGTAGCAATTGTCTTCTTCAGTAGCTCCACACATTACCTTTTGATTCGGGGTCTCCAACTAAGCCAGGAAGTCACTGACTCCACTGGACTGGCTCTAGGATCTGCCTGCCCCCTGTCAGCCAGCACTGTGATTATACAGATACAGCAACATATTTTTATGCTTATAAAGAGGATAATAGAGGAAACAAATAAAATGCATAAAGAATTAGAGGAAGATAAAATCAAACACATTATGGCCATCTGTAAAGAAATACGGGAAGATGCAGCCAAACAGTTTGTGACCTTTAGAGAGGAAATGCTTAAATCACTGAAAGAAATAAAAGAAGCAGAGGAATGTTCAAACAAACAGGTGAAGGAATTGAAGGAAAAACAGGAAAATACAGTCAGACAGGTGAAGGAAATCAACAAAACGGCTCAAGATCTGAAGATAGAATTGGAAAAATTGAAGAAAACACGAACAGAGGAAATCATGGAGAGGGAGAACCTAGGAAAGAAAACAGGAACTACAGAGATAAGCATAACCAACAGACTACAAGAGATGGAAGAAAGAATCTCAGATGTGGAAGATACAATGGAAGAAATTGATGTATCTGTCCAAGAAAATGTTAAATCCAAAAAATTTCTGACACAGACTGTCCAAGAAATCCAAGACAACATGAAAAGACAAAATCTAAGAATAATAGGAATAGAGAAAAAAGAAGATTCCCTCCTCCAAGACCCAGAAAATATTTTCAACAAAATCATAGAAGAAATTTTCCCCAACTTAAAGGAGAGGCCTATAAAAATACAAGAGGCCTACAGAACACCTAATAAATTAGACCAGAAAAGAAAATCCTCCTGCCACATAATAATCAAAACAGTAAGTATACAGTAAGTATACAGAACAAAGAAAAAATACTAAAAGCTACAAGGGAAAAAGGCCAAGTAACATATAATGGAAAACCCATCACAATCACACCTGACTTCTCAACAGAGACTATGAAAGCCAGAAGGGCCTGGACGGATATCATGCAGACCCTAAGAGACCACAGATGTCAGCCCAGACTACTATACCCTGCAAAATTCTCAGTCCTCATAGATGGAGAAAACAAGACATTCAGCAACATATTTTTATGCGGGGGGGACAGAGGATCTGAATGCAGGTCCTCTCGCACTTTACCAACAGAGCCATTCCTATTCTCTGTGTCAGGAAATCTCACAAGGTCATTGCTGTGCAACAGCTGTTGTACTAACCTGTTTAAGGAATGATGACTATGGAGAAATGTACATACCTGTAATAGACTTAATTTCCAAAAAATACCATTTGAAGTAAGCGGGTGGTTGAATACATGCATGAAAAAAATCCACACACTAAAAAAAAAAAAAACAAAAAAAAACAAAGGACAGATTATATTGTGGTCTTGGGTTCTGCATCAGTCTAGGAAATTTTTGCATCTGATAGAGGGTTATGTAAGCCCAGAGTCTATATCCAAGTTGAAAAGGAGGAGAAATACCAGGGGAACCCAGAACCTATGGCTGGCATCTGCGGTGGCAGCAGCGGAGTGAGGTGAGCCCCTAACAAGTGATGCCGCAAGGAGCTGGGTAGTGTCAGAACGGAAGTGAATTACCGGACACGCAGTGTTGTTGAAAGCCACTAAACTGACCTCACAAATCGCTGGCTGAGAACTTATAAGAATCTGTTCAAGACAGTGACCTCAGAGGCTGGAGAGATGAAAAGAGAGAGAGAGAGAGAGAGAGAGAGAGAGAGAGAGAGAGAGAGAGAGAGTCAGTGTGGCACTATAAAGGCTTGGAACAGTCCTTAAGAGCAGGAAATGGACCAGGGTAAAAAATATCAGAGGTGTGTGTTTGTGTGTGGGTGTGTGGGTGTGTAGGTGTGTGGGTGTACCTGCTAGAAATGTGGCCTCTACCTGAAAAATCTAAAGAAACAAAAACCTATGACATCAGCAAGAGTAGTCGTTTCATGAGTATAAGCCACAGTCCCCAAAGCTGAGTGAAGGTCATGTAAATGGGCTGACAGGAGTCACCCTGATCTACACAGTCAGGCCAGTGGGACAGGCTGTAGCCACCAACAGTGTCTTGGTGAGAACAGAGTCTAGACTGACCAACCAGGAGAGGCTAGGTCTGTCATCAAATAAAGGTCACCTCTACTGAAGTGTGGGCTCCGAAGAACCCCAGAGCTCCTACCTGCAGCGTCCTTAGGGGCTGATAGTGCAACCAGCCAATTGTGACCATGCCTGCTCCTTACTGAGTTCCTTGTTCTTTCCTTTTCCAGAGCAGCCGGGTGCGGCCTGCAAAACTAGTAAGATTCAAAGTGCTCTGTGGCAGTGATGGCACTCAGATATGGGAGGATGGCTCACCGCCCTGGCTTCAAATGAGGCATCTTCAGGAAGACTAGAGATAGCCAAATGGATTTCTATTTCATCTAAAAAAATGCCAGGAATGTCCTGAAGTGTAACATTTGTCTCATTAGAGGGGTAAGGTGAGAACACACCCTTAGAACTACTTAGACTTCTACTACCCTTAGAATTTCTGAAGAAACATTATCATTCAGAAGATAGCATTGCTAGCGTGTTTAAATTTCATTCCATGCCTTACACATAGGATCCATATAACCTTCTGAACAGTGGGTACCGTTATTATCACATTAGTGATTACTATCAAGGAACAGAAGTTCCAGGAAACAGAATAATACATCAATACTGCAAGTGACTGAGGCGGTGCGTGACTCCACATCTCACTGATACAGTCTGCCCTGCTGACTTGTACACTGGATACAGCTTTGAAAACTAGTACCCACAGTCATTACTGCGTGCTCTGATGAATTAGCATCCCAGTAACCAAATAATTGGAAAAGGTGTGGTCCATAGCTGGCATTTTCCCACCTCTGTCTCATTACTGCCGCTGATGACACTGGCTTTAGGCTGCCTGCTTATGCATCTCAACCTTCATACAAAGATGACTGCCATACAGCTTGATTATGCCAAGCCTAAATGATAACCTGATTTAACACTTGACAGGAGTGGAACGTTTAGTGAAAGAATACATAATGAACAATTTTCCTTTTACAGCATTGCTGCTGCCAGAGCCTAGTTTTACAATAACTTTTAATTATACACCTCCGGGCCTGTAGTATATTTTATTATTCATTTATTCTTGAAAAATTACAGGAAGTCTGACATTTCTTGCATACACACATAGCACAGCTTTTGCCAGGGTTGTTCATTAGAATAGATAAGTAAATTATCTATTATCATTATTGTCATTATTATTATCCTTCCCTCTAGTATCAAATCGCCATGGCAACTGTGAGCTGGGGACGATTTACATCTGTGACAGTGCACAGGATTTACTGCACTTTAAGTCTGCAAGGTCCCCTCGGGGTGGAGGGCAGCACATATGTATTAACTTGCATTTCCTACACCACGGCTGAGCTGTGCCCTGAACTTCAAAAACAGTCTGGGACACATTTGGGAATCCTTCAAAATGAGCCACTCCGTAATATGCAGCACATGAAGGGATTATTATTGTTGTCTTCAATTACCTCAAGTCCCGGGGATCATAATAAATGAAGTCTCTGGAATAATGAAATAATAAATTTTCATTTAGAAGAAGTCACAATCTGAATATCCTCAATACATGCCATCACTCTCCTAAACTTCCCAGTACCAGGGGATGTTGCCCTTGAATGTCCTCAGGGTTCCCTGTAAGATGAAATCTTCAGTCTTTGCTGATGTAAATTCTTAACTCGGGGGAGTATAAGACGTTCTTTGGAAACAAAAGGTGACAGATAAAATGGTTTGAGAAATCACCCTTTATTTTTTTTTACAATAAGTTTTATTTTATTTATTAAGAATGTACTGATTGCTTGTTTGTAAGTATACAGTTGCTTCCTTTTTATTTATTTTTTTTAATATTTTTTTTATTTTTTTTTATCAGTTACATTTTATTAACTCTGTATCCTAAGACAAATAGGAATAGTGCTTCCTCCAGACCCAGCTATACCACTGCTAGGTATATACCCAAAGTTTGTTCAAGTACACAAAAAGAGAAATCACCCTTTAGAACTCTATTAGTAATTGGTGAACTAACAATTCCTTCGGCCGATTGAGAGCTCCTTGAAAGTGGGTACTGACAAGCATAATGCCACAAATATGTGAATTTCATCATCACCAGATGTTTTATAAAAGAAGACAGAAGTGAGAGGAGAATCGGAAATATCAGTGCTTCTTAGAGCCCAGATGTTGCTCATTATCTTTAAAGTTCTGACTAGGCTAAAAATTTCTCATCGTTCAAAGGCTCACCATAACAAAGGTGTTGGTCTGGATTCTCCAAGAATCAGTAAATTTCTCCACTGGCCTAATCCCTCTCCTTCCCTTATGGAGTGCACGTTCTGTTTTGGGAGTGTTGGTTTCTTTTTTTATTAAATTTTTATTTTTTATATTAATTAGTTTATTCACTTTGTACCCCAGCTGTAGACACCCCCTCCTCCCCTCCCAATTCCACCCTCCCTCCCTCATCTCCTCCTATGCCCCTCCCCAAGTCCACGGATAGGGGAGGTCCTCTTCCCCTTCCATCTGACCCTAGCTTATCTGGTCTCATCAGAACTGGCTGCATTGTCCTCCTCTGTGGCCTGGCAAGGCTGCTCAGGTGGTCAAAGAGCCAGCCACTGAGTTCATGTCAGAGACAGTTTTTGTTTCTTTAAGAACTCAGTTATGTTATAAAAATGTTTTTGTTTTAATCTCAAATGTGGAATATGGGGCTGCTTCAGATTGTCCACAGCAGCTGACTATTTGCCTTATGCAGGCTCTGAGAGGGTTGTGATCTTTGTCAGCTGCAGATAGTTTGATTCTGAGGGCTCTGGAGAGTGAAAAAATTCGAGCCCAGACAAGGGCTGAGGGAGCCAAAAGAAGGCAGCTGTTGCTCTCCCTGCTGAAGCATACCACCACTGCTGGTTTGTACTGTTGCTGTGTTTGTGTGGCTGGTTTGCTGGGCTGCTGGATATCCTGACTGGGATATTGCCCCAAGGAACTACATCCCTAAACAGCAGGACGTAGTCTAAAGAGACATACACTGCCCTTTTCCCCTCTAACCTTCTTTTTCTCCTACCTAGTTTTAGGGGGTTAGAAGGGATTAGGCTGGATAAGGGTTGGAGGGGAGAAAGAGACTTATGAACCCCAACAAAACAAGTTAAAAAGTGTTCTATAACACTTCCCTCCAAATTGAAGCCCTGGCAGGGAGGGGCTCTTTAAGACTCAGGAAATCAACAAAATATACCAGTCTTAGAAATATCCTAAAACTTACAGGACCCATTAAGCCAAAGCCATATAAGCATCAACAATTGCAGAAGAGAAGCACCTGTGATCCACTGAGCCATCCATTATTGCAGGAAAGAGGAGACATTGTGACCAGTTGAGCCACGTGTCATTCAGAACTCCAGGGACAGCTCTGAAGAGGTATATTCTTACAGTGGTGGGCTTTCTGGTGATGCAGTTGCATTGAAGTCACACATGTCCCTGTAAGGAGAGCCTCACCCATAGTCTTGTAAGTAACATCTACAAACTCACTGCTTCACTAAGCTTGACTTCAGTGGAATTTCTTTGGTCTCTTGTCAGTGCCCCAATTGGGATTTAAGAAATAAATACATTTGTTTATATCTCCCCTGGAAAAGTCACAAGGCAATGTGAAATGCCCACTATAGCAGTAGCTCTCAATCTTTGGATCTGGGTGTTGATCCCTTTGGTGGTCACATATCAGTTATTTACATCATGAATCATGAAAGTAGCAAAATTACAGTCATGAGACAGCAACAACATAATATGTTTAAAGGTCACCACAGCACGAGGAACTGTATTAAAGTGTCATGTGTGTAGTGGATTTTTGGTTCCCAGCTGGTGGGGGTGTTTTTTATTTTCATTTTTGTTTCTACAATTCATACACTTCGCATCCCAGTTGTGGCCCCTTCCTTCATCTCCCACTCCTATTCTCCCTCCCTCTTCCTTCCTTAATCCTCCCCTAGTCCACTGATAGGGGAAGTTCTCCCCAACATTGTCTGACCCTAGCCTATCAGGTCCCATCAGGACTGCCTGTATTGTCTTTCTCTGTGGGCTGGCTAGGTCACCCCACCAGGGAGAAATGATCAATGAGTAGGAACCAAGTTCATGTCAGAGACTGTCTCTTCTCCCTTTACTGGGGAACCCACATCGACACTGAGTTGTCTATGTCCTCTCTATTCTTGGTGTTTGGTTGATGCATCAGTCTCTGCAGTTCCCCTGGGCCCAGCCTTTTTGGCTTCGTTCATATCTTCGTGGGGCTCCTGACCCATCCGAGTCCTTCTGTCTCTCCCATCATCCATAAGACTCCCTGTGTTCTGTCCTAAGTTTGGCTATGAGTCTCTACATCTGCTTTGATCCCCTGCTGGGTGGAGTCTTTTAGAGGAGATTTGTGGAAGGCTCCCATTCTGTGTTCTCTCTTAGACTGCTTCTGGTGTCTATCCTGTTTTTCCTTCTGAACGAGAATTAAGCATCTTCCCTGGGGTCCTCCTTGTTGTTTAGCTTCTTTAGGTCTGCAAATTTCAGTATGCTTATTCTATATTATATGGCTAATATCCACTTATAAGTGAGTATATAACATGTGTGTCTTTCTGCTTCTGGGTCAATCACTCAGGATGATCTTTTCTAGTTTCATCCATTTGCCTGCAAACTTCATGATTTTCTTGTTTTTAATTGCTGAGTAGTATTCCATTGTGTAAATGTACCACAATTTCTGTATCCATTCTTCAGTTGAGGGACATACATCTAGATTATTTCCTACATTGCTAGTGGGAAAGTAAACTTGTACAACCACTTTGGAAATCAATATGTCTCTTTCTTAGAAAATTGTGAAGAGTGCTACCCTACCTCAAGATGCAATTATACCACTCCTGGGCCTGTATCCAAACGATGCTCAACCATACAACAAGGACATTTGCGCAAATATGTTTATAGCAGCTTTATTCATAATAGGTGGTGCTGTTTTTTAAAAGTGGCAGAACCTTTAAGAGACGGACCTTCACAGAGGGAAGTGGGTCACTGGGGGGAACGGTGTTGAGGTGGCTCAACCCCACTTCCTGTTCCTGCTCTGCTTCCTGACTGCTGGTGTTGTGTGACTAGGCAGCTCATGCTTCTGACACAGTGTCTTCCCTGTGATGAGTCTTCTTAAATACAAGCCAAAAGATGCCCTTCCTCACTCAGGCATCTTCTCTTCAGGTGTTCAGTTACAGCACAAATGTGCCTCCCTCCAGCTGCCTACCTCACTAGTCTCCATTCTGAAATAAAACTGTGAGTTATAAATTTCCTCATCTTATGTGTCCCCAAAGCTCTATAGCTGTTCAAACATCAATATACATAAATTTCATATAAAATTGTCAAATAGAATAAAACTTTATGGCTCACTGAACATTGACCATCATTTACTCTAGGAAAGTGATTCTTCTTAATATGGTAAAAATCCAAAGTTAAAGCCTCAGGCACTTCTTTCCAACTAAAGAGCCATTAGGCCACTATCACAGCTAGTTTTCTTTTTGTCACATTGACACAAGCTAGAGTCATGTAAGGAAAGGGAACTGTTGGGGATGGTCTGGTGCACTGTGTATTAATGCTGATTTCTGTGCCCATTACCATTTCTATGAAGAGTCTTCTGTCTCAGTGTGGCATATAAGAATTGTTCTCCGGATGCGTCTAAAACAAAAAGGGGGAACTGTAGAGAGCTTCGGAATGCTATGCCTTAAAGATGGAGCTGGTTTCCGCCTTCCACCTTCCCGATGGTGAGTGCTCTCTGTCACGAACAACTCCACATTTGGCTAAGGCCGAGGATCTGGCTTGCTTCCATGTAGGTGGACCTATCTGCATTGCCCCCGTGGCACGCCTGGGTTGGCTACCCAGAGGCTATTTAAGCTGTGGGCTGGCTTTCCCCAGGGTCCGAGGATTGTTCAATGTTCCTGAATAAACTGCATTGAAAAAAAATAAATAAAGAAAGAAAGAAAGAAAGAAAGAAAGAAAGAAAGAAAGAAAGAATTGTTCTCCATTATCTCTGATTGGTTAATAAAGAAGCTGATCAGCCAATAGGTGGACAGAGAGAACAGAAGGCAGGACTTCCATTCCCAGTCATGGGGGTCTCAGGTAGGGACCAGAGGAAAAGGAGAAGAAGAAGGTAGAGAGAAAAGGAGTTCACCATGAAGAAGGTCGCCACAAGGGAGTCCCCATGAAGACAAAGATGGAGTAGAAACAGCCAAGATAAGACTAAGTAACACAGCACATGGCTGGAGGTAAACAGGTTAGTATAAACAGGTTAGAATAGATCAAGATATGCCCAGATGTAATGCATTAATGTTTATTAATAAATGTAATAAGTCTCTGTGTCATTTTTGGGAGCTAGAATTGGTAATAGAAAAAAAAACATTTCATTATTTCTATAAGAAACCTCTGTTGGGAGCCATGCAGGAACAACAAAACAGCTCTGGAACTCATAGAATGTGGCTCACTGGTTAGCACAGTCATGACGAGTTTGTCTAGGAGAGGAATAACCCCAAGGACTATGTGTCCTGAGGACTTCATGCTGTTATGGAGCATAGCTCTGCTTGCTGCCTTATGGTCACCAAATCCCTCTTAACATATGAGTTGTCTGAAAACTCTAAGGAGCTGCATTATTCAGTACTGACAATCATCAATGCTTGATCTCTTTCAGGCATGATTGCTGGAGCAGATTAGGGATTTAACGACCACCTTTGAAAAGACCCTACAGATGTAGATTGTTAGCAATGGCCACTACCCTTAGAAAGAACCAGAAAAAGGTTTCTTGCAAGATTAGGGAAAAATGTCTTTACTAGCGGCTCAGATGTCGAAAATCTTAGGGAAAACGGACTGTTTAGCAAACTTAAGTAAAGATGTTTTTGCTAGTAGCTCTGATGTGGAAAATCTTAAGAGAACGGTTTGAAGTTCAGGAAAGTACATTCCTAACAGCAAAGCTAGGGACTTGTTGAGGTTGGTGAGTGAGAATACCCCAATTAGCACTAGCTGTCTCTCTCACTGTAGCTAGGCTTGAAGGTGATTAATTTCTTGTACCCATTTTTGTCCTCAGCTTCCTATTATGATTAAAAAAATTACTAATGAGTAAATGCACACCTTGAAGATTTAAAGTAGAAATGGCTGATTACTTTTCACATAAAAGTTTAGGTTTGTGACTCTTTTTTAAGACTTTTGTAAGATTGCCTTTTATGATAATTTATTCTTTCTTTGTAACTACAAACTGCAGCCTGCCAGTAAAGAAAAGCTGGCTGAGAAATTACCTTGCTTGCTCACCTTATTAGTATATAAAAGGTTGTTTACTTACAAGCGTATATGCTTTCTCGGAAATAACTTGTTTTTCTTATTTATTTTCTACCCATAATAGGTAGAACATCTGATCATGTGAAGGTATTGGGAACATGGTTTTTTTTTCTTATGTGTATTCATTGCAATCACTCACTGAAAGAAAAACAGAATGTCACCGCATTGTGGTTTCTGTGCTGCTGGAACCATCTTGCTGGGGTATGTAGTATTGGGAACAGGAGTGGAAGTGCAGGTTAGAGCTGGCTCTGGGGTTTGTTCCATCCACCCAATATGTGAATGTGTATGCATGTATGCATGCATGCATGTACGTACGTACGTATGTATGTATAAAATAGAAGATGCCAGTAAGAGAAGCTAAATAAAGAAAAGAATGAAGCTTGTTGGAACCTACCTGCTGGAGTCTGTCTTCATCATCAAGAGTAAGAGTGTGTGTGCCTGTGTGATCTTTTCCTCTCCTTTCCTTTTTTAATTTTTTTCTTAGATGCTTGCCACAGTCAGTGGAAGCCCTAGCTCCCGCTTACATGATAGCCGTAAGCCCCCGCCAGGAAGCTATCAGCACTGGCCCACCGCCAGCAATTAAATCCTGGCCCCTCAGTTCACCCCTATCAGTGGAGGCCACGGTCATTAACCACCAGCTCTGGCCCTGGAAATTCACTCTCAGAAAAAGTCCAGGTCACCAGCCCGACAGCCAGACACAGAATCTGTGTCCTGCCTATATTGCCTCCACTGAAATGTCGAAGCTGGACTTCCACAAACCTCAATTGAGGCAATGCCTCCACAAGAACTGGGTGTAAGGCATTTTCTTAATTAGTGATTGGCAGATGACAACCCAGGCAATTGTGGATGGGTATTTCCATGCCTGGACTGGTAGTCTGGTTCTATAAGAAAGCGGGCTGAGCCAGCCCTGAGGAGCAAGCCAATAAGCAGCACCCCTCCATGGCCTCTGCATCAGCTTCTGCCTCTGGGTTCCTGCCCTGCTTGAGTTTCTGCCCTGGCTTCCCTCAATGGACTTTGACTTGGGATATGTAAGTCAAATAAACCCTTTCCTCCTCAAGTTCCTTTTGGTCATAGTGTTTCATCACAGCAATGGCCTTAAGACACCCAGCCTTTATTTTAATAGCAGGAATTATTACGTTTGGCATCACTTCCTAAAATTCTTTGACTACATTTATGGCAAATTTTGCTTCAGTTTTCGTTATCATTTTCCATTTCATTAACAATACCTTATTACATGTTATATAACTTTAGACAAAGGGTTTTGCTAAACACTTTAAATGTCAAAATATTAAGTATTTACATGTTTTTACTGCTCCAACTGTCAAAAACCAAATTGTAAAACTATATTCATTTTAAATTTTCAAAGTAATCTCTGACTATCTTATGACTTAGGATGTTTTTACAAAAAGTGGTAATTTTAAATAAAATATTTCATGATGTAATAAAAAGTAATCTTCCACAGAGCTGCGTATAGTAATTTGTTTATAGGGGATCTCACAACGTCTTCAGTGTGCATGGAAATAAACACAGTGACAAAAACCATGCAAGGTTCCTCTCAAGCAGTCCTAGGTGAGAGTGGACCATCCACGGTTTAGTGTAAAATTTCTAACATGTAAAGATATTTTTAGAAACTGCACTAAGAACTAGATGATTGGGGAGGAGGTCCCCCCATCAGTGGACTTGGAAAGGGGCACGGTGGAGATGAGGGAGGGAGGGAGGGACTGGGAGGGAATGAGGGATCGGGACACGGCTGGGATACAGAGTTAATAAAATGTAACTGATAAAAAAAATAAAAAATAAAAAAAATAAAAATAAAAAAAAAAGAACTACAGAGTATAGGATGGCAAACTGAACCCCGCATTAAAAGCCAACATCATAGCCGGGATGGTGGCACACACCTTTAATCCCAGCACTCAGAAGACAGAGCGAAGAGGATCTCTGTGAGTTCGAGGCCAGCCTGGTCTACAAAGGGAGTCCAAGACAGCCAGGGCTACACAGAAGAACCCTGCCTCAAAACACCAAAACAAACATAAAAAAAGCCTACATCATTTAGTAGCAACTTGATCCAATACTGTATCTGTGAGAGCTTTCTCCTCCTGATATCATTGTCCTATGGAACATGTATTCTAATGTGCTGGATTTTGATGTTCAGATGCATTTACAGCCAATGACAGTGCAAATTACAGCACAACAACGGGTCTGATCAAACATTAAAAATAAAATAATGCTACTTTTCCATTACTGATACTTTATATGCTAAAAATATTAAGCCAATGAGTACATAGCCCACTAGAAGTTGGGCATATACCAAAGCACATTCTATTTAGCTGTAGCTTCATTTTTACCTTTTATTTTGGACATTGAAAGGAGTTTTAATCCATACTTTCTAAAAGAAGATTTACATATTATAACACATAATAAAATTAATCATATTCAGCTAGAGCTGTTTCTGAAATGCACAGGAAAATGTATAATGCATGTAACAGTAGAGAATAAAAGCTGAGAATATAACAAGATACACATGCTATAGTTTCAAGCTAAGGTGTATCTTCAGTTTGGCTCTCAGTGCATCAGGATTCAGAGCTAAGGCTGTGGAAGAGGATTGGACACTGAGCATTCTGGCCTCAGCAATAGATATAGCCCATCAGCAGAAGCTTTGTTATAAAAGTAACCAGCCTCCCTGACACCCACCCTCATTCCCAGCTGCCATAAGATAAGGGCTGTCCTCCATCCATTTCTGCATCACCATGGACCTAAAAGCAATCAGACCAAGAAACAGCAGCTGAAATGAATATTTCTTCCTTTTAACATATTTATCTTAAACATTTTGTCACAGTGACTGGAAAGCAGCACAGCATCCATCCCAAAATGTTATAAAAATCACTGTAAGATAAACATTAAAAAGGAGAAAAGAGAATTATTGAAGATAACAGAAATACAAGAATAGAAAACAAAAGTTAGGTAAAGTCAGCAAGGGCAAGAGTATAGAAAAATTTTAATCCAGCAACATGGCTATTCTGGCAAGGGATCAAATCCAAAGGCCTTGATCTGTGTGATCCAGCTGAAATGCAGACACACCCTTTGTATATACCTTTAATGCCTCTGGTTGGAATACAAACACACCTTTAGTATATGCCTTTAATCCCAAGCAATTACATTTAATTGAGGGGCAGACAAAGTGATGAACCAGAGAAAGATTTGACAGAATGAGTCAGAGAAAGGATATGCCCAACTCTCCTAAGAAGACAGGAAGGAAGGTGAGGCTCCTTAAGAGCAGGGCAGGAAAAGAGAGAATGGAGTTGAATTCAGTGCAGTTCAGTTGAATGCAGCTGAGTTCAGTGGAGTTTGTGTAGTTTCATTCAGTTCATGCAGTTCAGAGACAGTTTTTCCAAGCTCATCAATTCAGTGAGAAGCTCACAGAAGGTAGTTTGAATACATCATCTTGAAAAGGAGTTTTGAGCCAGAACAGCTGAGTTGAACCAGCCAGCCAGAGTTCAGAAAGAACTAGAAAGGGTGAGCTTTTTCAGATGGAGGTGTAGGAAGTTGAAAACATTCTAGGCCTAGTTTAGCAGACAGAGGGTGAAAGCTGAAGCCTTTAAGGTCTGGGTGTGCCAAAGATTAGATTATACATAGGCTTAAAAGCTTCCAGTCTTGGGCCTAGGAATAGTTAGAGAGAAACCCTCTGGACTCAGACCAAGCTATGTATTCATAAGGCTTGAGTATGGCTCTCATCTTATCCCCTCAACATTTACAAAATACAGAATCTTTGAAATGACTATAAAATGTCTCTTTGGAAGACCATAGAAGAGTTAAAGAAAGGGAGAAAAGTAGTAATATTAGAAATGTAAGGGAATATGCCATTATAAAATCAGTAAGTATTAAATTATAAGAGAGGCATAATAACATTTATGATAAAGAATGTGAAAATTAAATTGATAAACCTCTAAATAGTGTCATAAAATTAACACAAAAACAAGAGCTTAATAGTCTAGTCACTACTAAAGAAAATATATCTATAGTTTATATGTATAAAAATATATAGTTTATACATCTAAAAATATATCAGAACTTTCGGGCCCTGCTGGTAGCAGCTACAAAATACTACCAGATATTTAAAGTGAAAAATAAATCCCACTTTACACAAAGTCTTAAAGAGAACAGATGGAGGGAACTCTTGTCAAATTATTCTACATAACATAACCTTGTCAAACCCTCACCAAACACAAAAAGAAAAACCAATGCACAAGAAAAATTACAGCTCAGTTTCATTCCTCAAAATAAATGTAAAAAGCCCAATCAGGATATCCATAAATTGTCTCCAACCAAATATAAGACAGAGGCATTAGCATTTTGGGTTTCAAAGTCAACAGTCATGTAAGAGGTAATATACAAAGTCTATACATTACTCACTATAGTAAATTTACAGATACTTTATAAAGCAAGATTTTGTTTTAAAATCTGACCAGTAATAGTAGTACAAGCCTATAAGCACTTAAATGCTGAAGATTAGGCAGGAGGATCATGGGTTTGACACAACCGGAAATACTTTTTGAAATGGGATCCACTTAGATTTTCACTAAGAGATAAATAATGAAATAAGGTTCACATACACAGGTAATTTTTTGTCCGATACAAGGAAAAAAGTTAGGTTAAGAAATGTACGGGAAGTGGATGTACCTAGGAATTATTTTATTAAATGAGGTAAGTTTTTGGTCACATGCAGATCCTAGTTTCGAATGTTTAGATAACTGTGTTTATATGAGACTGAGCATGCACAGGCAAGGAAACCAGAAAGGCACTATGACAAAGAGGTGGTTCAAGGAAGGGAGGGGATGGGTCACAGGACACATGTGACGTGAAAGTAGAGGAGTGACACTGGGGGCAGAGAGGAGGGGTGGGGCCAGAGGGGAAGATCAGCCAAACAAAGAAACTGTGAAGATAAAATTGAAAGGCACATCTCTTTGTATTCCAATTAAAACACGAGACCTAGAGAGA
Source organism: Meriones unguiculatus (assembly GCF_030254825.1). Classification (NCBI taxonomy): domain Eukaryota; kingdom Metazoa; phylum Chordata; class Mammalia; order Rodentia; family Muridae; genus Meriones; species Meriones unguiculatus. The sequence goes on from NC_083356.1 coordinate 8,079,726, forward strand.
ATCTGAGAAGTCCTCTGGCCGTCAGAAACTGCATTTTAGCCTGACCTTCCAAGAAGTTAGTAATGTAAATGGCCTTGAGGCCATTTAAAAATAGGTACTCAGCCTAACCTGCCTTTAAGAAACCAATCATTGATTTAGGGTATCTGGTTTTATGTTGAGGTCCTTGATCCACTTTGACTTTAGTTTTGTGCAGGGTGATAAATATGGATCTATTTTCATTTTTCTGCATGTAGACATCCAGTTGGTCCAGCACCATTCGTTGAAGATGCTGTCTTTTTTCCATTGAATGGATTTGGCTTCTTTGTCAAATATCGAGTATTCATAGGTGTGTGGATTTATTTCTAGGTCTTTTATGCGGTTCCATTGATCCTCCTTTCTGTTTCTATGCCAATACCATGCAGTTTTTATTACTGTTGCCCTGTAGTACTGGCTCTTTGGTCTCCCCACCCCCGAAGGGAGGAGCAGTCCTGTTAGGCCACAGAGGAGGGCTTTGCAGCCAGTCCTGAAGATACCTGATAAAACAGAATCAGATGAATGGGGAGGAGGTCCCCCCATCAGTGGACTTGGAAAGGGGCACGGTGGAGATGAGGGAGGGAGGGAGGGACTGGGAGGGAATGAGGGATTGGGACACGGCTGGGATACAAGAGTTAATAAAATGTAACTGATAAAAAAAAAACTAAAAAAAAAATTAAAATTAAAAAAAGAAAAGAAAAGAAAAAAGAAACCAATCATTACCACACCTTACACTTTACCTTGTGATTAGATTCTACAAAATAAGCTAAATGCAGAGCTTCAGTCTAAATTACGTACTCGTTGATGCCCCTGACCCACAATGATGTGTGCGTTGTGGTAATAATTTGCTGAAAGCATCCAACAGGTTGAAAGAAACTTCCAGGAAAAAACAAAAACCAGCAGACACCATAAACGCTGGAGAAAACGTGTGGGTAAAGGCTGATGTCTCTGTTCTTGGGCTTGAGCTATTCTGAACCAGTAAGTTCATAACGTTTTTCACTTGTAAACTCTGGTTTAAAAAATAAGGTAAGAGGTTGTTTATTCCTTTCTCATGGCATGTTTTCTGTGCCAGTCCTTTCTATACAACCCTTTACTGGGGACAAATGAAAGATACAGGGAGAAAATGGAATATTCAAGTTCAGGCTTATTCTTGGTTTGAACTCACAAAAGGAGAATCGGGTTTTGTTTGTTTGTTTGTTTGTTTGTTTTTCTTTAATGTGGCAATGCAACAAAAGCTTGAAGAAAAATTAGTACCTTCGATGAGATGCTGAGCCGTAAAATAAAGCACAGCCCATAAAGGAAAATGGGCGGAATTGGGAATGATTGCTAAGTGAAGGAAGTACCTAGAGAGACAAGGTCGTATGCACACTTTCAGATGCTGTGTGTGTGTGTGTATGTGTGTGTGTGTGTGTAGAATATATAGGTTATAAAAGTAGAGAGGACTGTGAAAAGGGAAGAAGGGGCCTTACAAAAACTCAGGGGAGCGTGGAGGTGAAGGGTGGTAGAAGCCGAAGGGGGGCAGCTGCAGCAGGAGCAAGGACAGCAAGGGAAAGGGTCAACAGAACGAAAGTATTGTGAAGTGGCATTGTGAAACCCAGTGCTTTGCACACTAATTGCCTGAAAATTAATTCAGATACACACTATGTGTACATATGTGTGCAGATAATAGTTGAGCAATCATTTCTAGCTCCATATAGACAGGCAAAGCATACCCCGTAGAACAAAGTGAGAGACGTGCCTATTTTTTCTTGAATAGACATGGGTCATTAGGGACAGACTTGTCAATGCCCTGTGATTAAAACGTCCTCAGCGGAGATACTAGCGTCAAGTCATCCAAGGAGCCTACACTCTTTAATGAAGCCAAAGCAAACTCTCTGAAGCCAGGCACCTAAGGAAGACTCGAGGAGCATGCTGCAGATGGAGAGCTGTGGACGGACAGCTGCACCAACCAACCAGGTATGGATGAGCCGAAAGCAGGAAGTCAAGGACTGACAGCACTGTGTCAAGGACTGACAGCAGATCTCAAGAGAAAAGAAAAAAAGTTTTCAGACATTATTTTAGAGTTACTAATTAAACTCCAACAGATTATGAGAAAAAGCTAACGGAACCTCAGGAAACAGACACTGTGACTAATGCAAACCCAAATGAAAAGGATACATGGCGGGTATCCACGGCTGGAAGGAGATTGTGTTGAACAGAAAATAAAAATGCAGAAGCTGATTAGGAATCCCACAAGCAGCCGAAGGGGGTGATGTCTCCCCAAGAAGCTCACACCCACACTCTCAGCGCTTCTGGCCTGCAGAGCAGCCTCCTGCTTAAGCCTCTGTTCAAATCTCCCTTAAGAAAACTACAACTCATCTTCAAGAGGAAGCTGTCCTCAGAAAACATAGTATAACATAAATATTATATATATGGTGTGTACGTGTCTGAAATTTGCCTTGCGAATTATCTACTGAACAAAATTGTAACTATCACATGTGACTATCGCATGAAGCTGAATTTTGTGTAATGTAACAACAATATGTGCGAGTTCATGGAACTGTGTGATTTCAGTTACACAACAAAACAAAAGTAAACAAAATAGATAAAATGACTACTCAGTAGTCTTACATTGACTAGGCTTTTTTATTTTACTTTTCTAGGATATCAAGTTGCTAATTCTGCTGCTCATCTGTAGTATTTTCCCCATGTTTTTTTTTTCCATTTCTCCATTTACTTTTGTCAATCACTGCCATCTTCATTTTGACACTATATTATATTGAGTATGTCGTAAAACTTTCTTGGCAAATTGAACAGTTCTGTCACATAGAATTAGGATTTTGTCATAAAATCCAACAACTACTCGTGACAAATAGAAACAAATTCTTCCCTAACTATGAATAAAGAAAAGTCCCTTTGCCAAAAAAAAAAAAAAAAAAAAAAGCAAAAGAAATGCAGAATACTTATTTAAATTCAGAAGTAAAACAGGAATGTTTTCCTTTGGAGCTAAAACAACATTTGAGGAGAGCTTTTGTGTCTAGAAAATAACAAACCATAAGAAAAAATAGGTAAAAACAAAAATGGAGAAGCACGACATCAATTTTTCCAGAAGACAGATGAGATTATCTATAAAGAGACTTTGGAAGAATGTCCATGTGTGTTACTTAAATGGTGATGAAGACATTTTAGTCATATTGCAAGAGAAAAAAATATTAGTCAAAAGTCAATTGTATTCCATCAAACCAGCAAAAAAAAAAAAAAGTTAGAAAGCCTAGTTTTAAAAGAGAAAATATTTACAACATTCACATAGAATATAAAGAACATAGATAGCAATTTTTGAGAACCAGCTTGCACACACCTTTTAAAGCACTAAAAAACATTCAAGAACATGACAATCCAGTTGAATACAACCATGTTTTTAAAATAAAGTAATGCAGTCTGCAATGATACACTTAATTAGGTTACTGCATCTTGCAATCACCCACACAAGTCTTCCAGTGGCTGAGGTTGACGCCCACCATCTCTGCTGGTGGGGATACTACATACGGATGCTCTATTGAACATCTAGTGATGTCACACTAATAACGGAATTGACTATGGTAGAGACACATATAACATGGAAATTAACAAACACTTTTATTCCTCCTGTTCTCCCGAGAACCAGTTATTCAACATGTACTAGTACACCAATGAACCCAGGGAGTGAGATCTATGAAATATGTAAAAGAAAACACAACACCCTCAAGATCTCAGTGGGTGGGGGATTTGTTAAACAGAAAACAGTCACACATCCACAGGGAAGGGCTCATGCGGAGCAGGCTATCTGGGAAAGGCTTCCTTCAGAAGAGGAGCTTTGAGATGCTTTGAGTCACCAATAAAATGGATAAAAAGACTCTGAATATGTGCACCACAACCTCCAAATTTGAAAGAAGTCAGAAAACTTCGGCACGGATTCATTTTTTATGAATTTCCTATTGAAATCCCAAAAGGTTTCAGTAGAATCTTTAGTATAAAATTATAAAATTTACATAAAAGAGAGAAGGCCCAAGGATAAAAGTTTCTAAGAACAGAACTATGAACTACTGATCGGTCATCTCAATTTATTAGGAACTTATAATGCTTTTACTAAAGTGGCATTAGAGTAGGAATAAAAAGTCTAGGGGCAGTCCCTCACAGACATGGGAAATCAAATGTCCAAGACAGATCAATGGAGTCGGGGGAGGGGCTCCTACAAGTAATGCCTAGATAAAGAATTACAACAAGCAGAAGAAAATACAGGACAATATTCTCCTGCCTCAACTTACAGCGATTTCTGCAATAAGATCCAAACTTTCAACCCATAGAGGGAAGGGAGTTATAAAATAAAATTGCAAGGAAAATTGCAAGTGGTGTTCATCAGAAGAAAAGAGAGTAGAAAACAGCCAGGATCAAGTGATATAAAAGTGGACATTTGCTTAGTGAGGGGTGCACCGAATGCCATGACTGTGACCTCGGGGAATGACCCTGTGGCTCGGAGGCTCTACCTTCTCTATTCTTACGTATAGGCAAAATGGCTGAAAAAATCTGGAACAAAACGTTCCACGACATAAATGCTTTGAAATCAAAAGTAAAATCTAAAGCCTGTACAGAACTGTAACATTCTAATAAAGAAAAGGGAAAGCAGCAGAAAACGCCCCAGAAGAAGACAGTGTTTTCTGCTGAGAGTAACAGCGAAGATCAATAAATCTATGAAAGGATACTCAACTTCATGTAACTGGGAAATTAAAAATAAAAGCACAAGAAGTCCCACATTACAAAGACTGAGGAAATTAAGCAGTAAGCGAAGAAGAAGCCTCGGCAGCTGACAGGAGGATAAATTAATAAGACAATCTATAGAAGCTGCAGCTGACAGGAGGATAAATTAATGCAGCCAATCTATAGAAGCAGGGCATGTGGCACCACCCCAGGATTTCACTCTAATTCATTATATCCGTTATCTGTATGTGAAGGAACAAGTGCCAAAAAGTCTGAAATGGCAAGAAAATACAAACTTCAAGATCTCTCCTAAGAATGGAAGGACAAGAAATATGAAATTTTCCTTCAGTGTAATACAGCAGTGAAAAACGAATGGATCTCTCTCATAATCAGAAACACTAGTGTGTCTCAGGAAAATGAACTGAACGAGAAAAGCAAGTCTTCTAATTACTGATTATAAATTATATCCACACTATTTATATTATGCCCTGGAAATGTATACAAAGAAAAGTTAAAAAATTGTAAAACTGTATGTACCGCATTCCATATTTGTGTGCTTCATAACAAACAGTGCCCAAAAAAGGATGATACGGGGAAAGGGGGGTGTGGAGAGAGAGAGAATACGGGAAGAGATGGCTGGAATGGGGGAGGGCTTAAGGGGCAATTCGGAAACCTAGTGCAGTGGAAACTTCCTGGAACATATAAAGATGGAAAAAAAAATAGGATGATATGTACAACTTTGGCCAAAGATATCACCCACTGTGTGTGTGTATGTATGCATTTTCGTGCAAGTATTTGTGTGTGTGTGTGTATGTGTGTGTGTGTGTGTAAGTGTGTGTGTGTGTGTGTAAATGTGTGTGTGTGTGTGTGTGTATGCTGGGGTGTATATGTGTGTGTTGGGTTGTGTATGTGTGTGTGTAAGTGTGTGTGTCTGTGTGTGCTAGGGTGTGTGCCCATGCAGAGACCAGAGATTGACATCCTTATCATCCTCAATTGTTCTGCACACTAGCTCTTCAGACTGGAGCTCTCACTGAACCTAGGGCTCACCAATAAGGCCAGCAAGCTCTGGGCTCTGGGCTCTGGGCTCTGGGCTCTGGGTTCTGGGCTCTGGGCTATGGGCTATGGGCTCTGGGCTCCCATCTCCTCTCCCCAATGCTGGAATTACAGGTATGCCACAAATGGTTTTTGTTTTATTGTTTGCTGTTTTTGTTATAAACCTGGGTTCTTGAGATCCAGACTCAGGCCTTCATGCTCACCCAGCAAGCTCTTCACACATGGAGCCATGTCCCTGGCCTATAACAGGATTCTTTTCCTGTAAGATACATCACAGCATCTTCTATTGCAACCACAGCTGTGATCTCAATGCTTTCCACTGTGGGCTCAGAGTCTAGACCCCGCAGAGAGCTAGACCATAGGAGTCAGGAAACACTTGGCGGGAATAAAATAGGAGCTGTCCTTCCAACATGTCATCAAACACCTGCCACAACTTTCACTTGGCAAAAGACACCAAGAAAACTCAAGTGCCGTCACTGGCCTTCCGTTTGCTTTCCTTTCTGTTTAACAAGTGTGACTGGAGATTATTTCATAAGGAATTAAATGAGGGAACAGAGACTGCACGGCCCACCCTGCCCCTGGCTTACTTTCATAGTAATTTGTTATCCAGCATAGACTGCCTAGTTTATTGCATGTCCTCCACATTTTGACACTGTTAGCACAGAAAACAAAATCATCTAAGATCCACAGTAGATTGGGCATACTTCATAGAGTTTATAGAATTAGGGAAAGATAGCGTTCACATGAAGCACAGACTAAGGTAAACAGCAATGGATGGGGGGGGGTAAAATAAACTAGATTCAGGCGAACACTAGATTAAGGTAAGAGGCCATGGATGGGGAGAACCAGAACCCACTGCTAACCCTGGGCTACTGTAGTAGACCCCCAGCTTCCTCTGTGTACCTACCTAGTTAATATCGCTCCATGTCTCATTTGTTTCCAGCATTTCCCTCACTAGACCATAAGGTTCCCGAGCACAGGAGCTGTGTTTCTTCCATCTCTGAACTCCAAGCAGTAGTCACATGCTATGTACTCAGTTCATAGGAAATGAAGGGAGACCTCCTCAGTGAATGCATGTACACACTTTAACCTGCTTAACTTCTGTCTCAATAGGGAAAAAAAAATGAGACCCAAACTTCTCAGAGTGCCTAAAGGGATGTTCATTTGTTTGCAGCTTTACTGTACCCATCTGGGAATTCAACAGAAATAGAATCAATCAGAGAAGACAAGAGAGATAGAGAGAGAGAGAGAGACAGCGTGACAGAGAGAGGCAGAAATTTAGGGCCAACAACGAGTGCACATGATTCCAGACACTGAGAATCTGCCATCTGCAAAGCAGAGATCAAGGACAGCTAATGGTTGGGTCACAACCAAATGCAAAGGCCTAAGGACCAGATAAGCTGATAACACTGACCCCAGCCTGGGGATCACAAAGGCAAGAGATATCCCCGCTCAGCAGGAAAGAGTAAGAGCAAATTCTTCCACTTTCACCTTTTGTTTAAAATTGGACAGGTCTGCTTCCTTGAGTCCACTGATTCTTATGCCAGGCTCATCCAAAGACACATACAGGGACACCCATAAATGATGTTCAACCCATGTACCCTGAGGACAATCAAGCGGACACAAAAACGTATCCCCCATGCTTTAAAAGCCACATTGAAGAGTATCGTCTTGCTGAAGATTATTATTTTGTCAAAATGTAATAATTTATTTTGAATTTTAATTTCAGTTTGGCACATTTACTGGGTACCATGTAAACCCACTTTTACAGCAATAGTGAGTCCAAGAATGGCATAACATAACTATGAAAAATGGCAAATTCTGCAGTAGTAGAATTCTAATGACTTCAAGTTGATTCAGTTGAATTGTAAATCACACATATATTTTCATCTATTTAGACTAATTTATAAAATACCAGTGATGTCTCCTGGGAAGCTAAGTGTTGTAATGTCACTGAAAAGACCTTAAAACCTAGGAGAGAGCTATTTGTGGCTGTTTCCATGACTTGGCTCTAAATTTATTTTATTTTGCTTTGTTTTTTTTTTTTGTTTGTTTTTTTTTTTTTTTTTTTCCTGGTCTTGTTAGCTGCTTCAAGGATAAACCCATATCAATTCACTCCCAGAAAATCCTTACTTTTATTTTCAACTAAAAGTTTATGATGCAAACTGAGCATGCCCAGAGGCAGTCCAGTCTGCCATCTTAACCTTCAAACCTGTGCCCATGACCTTGACCTAGGCAAATTCCTAAACGTGTCTGTCATCTGTCCTCCTTAAATTATTACCTTAAACTGATCATGCTCACAAATGTGCTTTATCATATGAATATGCATGAGCTCCACAAATAAATTCTTCCTCCTTCTCTCTCTTCTGAGAAGTCATTGTTTTGAAAGCATCTCCCATGCCGTTCTTAGCTACAGCAGATAGTGATTCCTTCCTCATGTTCTGTCTCTGGACCATACTTGTTTGTGTTGGGTTATAGTTGGGAGGACAAGGATATTTGCTGCAGCTTATCCAGCAGAACTTTTATTTTCAGATACAGAGCCTGCCACAGGGAAAACAGTGAAGTTTGACCTCTGCCATGTGATAAGGAGCATCCCAAATCTACTGTTTCTTGTTCTTTTTGTTAAGGGACATAGAAACGTACATGATTCTCTAAGCATGGCAGCAGCATCAGAGAATGAACAGACACTGTAAGTAAATGCATGCTCTTTGATATTGACCAGGAGGATAAGAATCAAGATCAGTATGTTATCTCCTCTAAACAGAAAAACAAAATCTAACTCTTATTAATGATCTTTGATTCTGCCATGAAAAAATCACCAGCTTCCCTGAGCTGAAGACAAGCCAAATTCACCAGGCATTACCAGTCAAGGGGCATCGCACAGAACTGTCTCCATTCAGTTACCCTTGAAGTTAAGAAAGAGGAAACTTAGGAACAGATGTTCAAATGTGCTTCTACTGAAAAGATTAAGAGAATTATGCAAAATTGGTCTCTAGAATTATGCAAAATTCTAGAGACTACCATTAAACATAATATTTGGATTCAAGTCACAGCTCCTGTGTGACCTTTTAAAGGCTCTCTCAGTCCCAAGCTTCAGTGACTTCATCAATAGGCCAAGGGAGTTGGCTTTACAGCTTATGACACATTACGAATGGACCAAGAGCACACTGCAGAGATAATCAAAAGATCAGCTTCCAGAGTGGACACATCACATGGAACATGACTAACCCACATGCATTCATTCATCCTCTTCCTGCTCTACTCACAAATCCTTGAGTGACAGAAGCATTGCAGTAGATCCCCAAAACATTTAACCATGCTAAACACTACCTTCATTTATTCTTTCTTACTGCTAGGGATCAAACTCAGGTCCTCACACATACCGGGCCAGCCCAGCACTACTGATCTGTACCATGACCTCATCAGATACATGCAAAACTTACATGTTGTGAGAGATCATGTTACTTCTTCTGGACTCACTTCTATAAACTTTATGTCACTTCTTGTTAGTGTACAAAATAATGGTATGAATGTGGCATTTTCACAATGCTTTATTTTGGTTAATCCCCATCCTATTTGTCCTCTTTCTCCTCCCAGAAGCCCCTACTCTGCTCTCCTGTCACAGGTGTTCTGTTGCCTTCTACTTTTGCCTCCCACTTTCTAAAGAATTCCTTGTCCTCATCAAGTTTCCCTTTCTGCCTCTTTGGCCTAATCCCATACTAATACATAAGCAGATTTTTAACAAGAAAAGAAGAGGCCCAGGAAATGGCTCATTTGGCAGAGGCTCACTTGCGTGGTAAAACACCTGTGTTTGGAACCCAGCATCTATGTGAAAGTTGGGCACAGCAGCTTGTTCTGTAACTGCAGAGCTCAAACTGGAGACCAGAAGGTTCTTGGGACACACTTGACCCATAATTCTCCATTTTCAGTGAGAAACTCTATGCCAAAACATAAGATGGAAAGCAACTGAAAGAGACACCTACCTGCTATTGACCTCTAGCCTCCACACACGTGTACACACATGCACATGAACCCACATGTCCATGAGCACACACTCTTAAAACACGTATCTAAAGCACACACAACATCATACATACATGCAATGCCACACTACACACAATGGCATCACACACTAATAGCTAAATAATAAAAATCAAAACAACTTATACGAAATCGAACTGCTTACTGTCAACAAATGACAAGCATCCGCTTCAAATCTAAAAGCCCAAGAGTGTGAAACACTTGTTTGGGTCCTGATCCAGGACATTTGTTATGGTCCTAATGCTGGAAACAACCTGCGTATTTAAACATGTCCGCCTGTGCCACTTGGGTGTCATAAGGACAGGAAAAATGTCCACAGACCCACAGCATCACGCTTTACCATCATTTAACTACCAACAAGTCAGGGACCTGTGTCTCCCCACAGGATGCAGTAAGGCGGAAGGCTCTCTCCTGCAAGGTCCCAACAAAATGCAGCACCAGAAAGCAGCCATGAGACTTAGCAGGTAACCCAAACAGGGGGATTTAGTAACAGTGTTGATCTGTCCTCTTTTGTCAATGTTACAAAAATCTAAGGAGTCACTTGATGTTCCCAGAGACTGAAGAAGTGAGGCGACCAAATCGATCATGTGACTCTGGGTGGCATTTTGAACTGGGAGACAGTAGCAAAGATGGTCATTCATGGAACTTATTAAAAGTTTGGGTAGGCAGTCTGGTGAGATGGCTCAGAGGTTAAGAGCACTGTCTGCTCTTCCAAAGGTCCTGAGTTCAATTCCCAGCAAGCATATGGTGGTTCACACCATGTATAATGCAATCCTGTGCCCTCTTCTGGTGTGCAGGCACACATGCAGACAGAATGCTGTATAAATAAGAAATAAATCAATCTTACCAAAAAACCAATTGGGGTAGACTATAAATTAATATTGATTGCATCTATGTTAAGTGTCTTGACCACTGTTTATGAACTTTTTTTTAATGTGTGAAGGACTTAACGATGATGCATATATACAAAGAGAAATGGTTATACACATACATTAGAAATTTATTGCTAACTATGGCTACTGGTTGTCTTGTACTGCTTTTTCAAAATCTTTCCTGTGTGTTTTAAATTGGATCAAAAGGAATGTTAGGGAAATGCTCAACTGTGTAACTGCTGGTCATAAACGTGGGATATGGGGCTATCCCAGACGGTGCCAGGCAGACCCAGTGCATCTTTTCCTGGCTATAACACAGAAACTATTAAAGAGGTGAATAAAATAGGAAACAAGCACGTGTGATTTGTGAATGCTATAAAAATTTTAGCACAGAAGTTAAATAAAAATCCTGGAAGTCAGTGGGAAGGTTCCAGGGGGCAGCACTGGTCTGTGGCACCACCTTCTGAGGTTGTGGTGCCCCAGAGCAGGGCGCACACCCCCCTCGGAGAAGCAGGAGAGGCACGGGGGAGGGGGGAGAATGGCAGTGCTCATGCCCAGCGCTCCCACCCCACTCCGAGTTCAGAGGGACAGGGAGCAAGCGTAGCCTAGAGACAGGGTGTGGAATTACTTTGTTTCCATACACAGGCTTCAGACAAGATAATAGATACCCCACTGAAGCAAAACCCCCAGCAAGGAACATGCCAAGACTGCAAAATAAAGCTGCTCACACATGAGGAAGTGATAACCCATATAATACCGGGGTCATCTGCAACAAACACAAAGCTATCAGCATGGCTTGCCATGCACGGGATGAAAAAGATCACTGACCCACTTTCATTTGTATTGACTACCAAAGAGTAGCCACACAGAGCCATCTCTGATGGCGAAGGGCGGCGACCTGGGTCATCTGAAATCTCCTGCAGATGCTTCCATGAGAGGTTGGGCCAGCCTTTCATTCTAGCAGAACGCCATAAACTGTCACAAATTGTAGCTGTGTAATGCATCTAAATTTGGAGCTCTCACACATATGCAATTGACAGAAGATCCGAAATACCATCTGTTATATTTAAACCTCAGACATCTTCTCTGGAGAAGTTTCTTTTCTCAAGGAAAGGGGTTCTTTAATACAAGTTCGTTAGAATTAAAACAATGAGATGTTCCAACAGGTAACTAGCCATGGTTTTTGTTTTCCTTTTGTTTGTTTTGCTTTTTGTTTGTTCGTTTGTTTTGGGGGGGTACCTGAAACCTATCTGAATTAAAAAATTATCACAAAATTTCATTACTGTGTTCCTAAACTTTGCCAAAGGCCCTCCAGCACCTCTACGGCAAGAGAGAGGGAGACCTCCTCATTGCCGCTTTTCACTGCTATACAAGATGTATTCAGCCTGAACATTTACCCAGATCTCCATATCTTCTCTTTAGTTTCTTGTCCACATTCCTTTGAGTTGCAGTTTAGTTTGCATATTTCCACAGATCTAGAATGCACCAGCACTGCATCCACCCTTTCGGCTGCATGCGCCCTGGGCCTGGCGCTGAGGTAACCTCCTGAGTTTGCTGTCTGTCTCGCCGCGTCACAATATGTAAGACTCAGCCCTCCCTTTACGTCAGCGCTGTCTGGAAACGGCTTCACCAAAGTCTCACGACACCACGATAGTCCCACTGTCTCCGTTCCATAAAGGAGGAAGCTAAGGCCCAACAGAGCGTGTGTGCTCAGACAACTGGTAACTGCGCCTACAATTCAAGCAATACAGCCTGCTTTCAAGGCTATGTATTCACGAGATATCATTTTACATACAAGGGGCGAGGGCAGGCAGGGAGGGTGGCTGGAAAGGTGCCCCAGTGGTTAAGAGAACCCAGGTTCAGTTCACAGCACCCACATGGCACCTCACAACTATAGAGAACTCCAGTTCCAGTAATTCTGATGCCCCTTCCCTGACTTCCACAGACACCAGACATACACATACACACACAAGCAAAACATTCATACACATAGCTCACAACCATCTGTAACTCCAGTTTTAGGGAATGCGATGCCTCTTTTTGACCTCTGAGTGCAATAGGCATGCAAGCAATGTACAGATATGACACACGGACAGAACACTCAGACACATAAAATGTATTAAAATTAATCTTTTAAAGTGTGTGTCACTTAACCTGTAACCACAATAAGACCAACAAAGCTAAAAAAAAAAAAAAATCTGAGCCCAAGGGGTTCTGCAGAGACTTATTCACCAACCAAGGACCATGCATTGGAGAGGACCTAGACCCCATGCTCAGATGTAGCCGATTGTCAGCTCAGTCTCCATGTGGGTACCTGAGTAAGGGGAGGAGGAGCTGCCTCTGTCATGAACTCAGTTGCCTGCTCTTTGATCACTTCCCCCTGGCCATGCGGCCTTTCCAGGCCACAGAGGAAGAGGATCCAGGCAGTCCTGATGAGACTTGATGAGCTATGGAGAGATGGCAGAGGAGAACTTCCCCTTTCAGTGCCCTATGGGAAGAGGATAGGGGAGAAGAGAGAGAGAGGGTGGGACTGGGAGGAGTTGAGGGAGGGGACTTCAATTGGGATATATAATGAATAAATTATAAAAAAAATTAATTAAAAAGAAAACAGTTAAAGCCCACAGTCTTCTATTTGTGCGTAATCTCAACAAGCAAACTCACAAATCTGTGCCCTGATTTCAGACCACAAACAGATAGGATTAAGTGTCTGGCCTCTGCAAGCCTTATGGTTACTTTCTTCAAACTCAGCTCGCACTAAACAGCCTGAGTTACTTGATGAATGCACTGAAACGCTCAGAAGAACAACCTTAGACTATGGAATTTTTATGCCTTGAAGCCTCTACTCTGTCTGTAGCATCTTCCCCAAGTGAAGCAGAGACTGTGGCTGAATTCCCACTGGTAGTTAATGTTAGCAGACTAGATTCTCAAAGTTACCCATGAATACCCTAACTATTAAGAACTGAGAGCAGTCAGAGAACTTCTGAAGTTTTCGTCAGCACACTCTAGGCCCAGGTTTAAATGATCTTTCCCAGCCTTGAATGTACCTGAGCTGTTCGCATATTCACTTATTTGCATGAAACATTAGGCTCTGTCAGTTTCATAGACTGGAGTGATAATCCCCAGCTGATGGTGCGATTCAGCCAACGGGAACGCAGAAGCAGGAGTCCTGACCTTGAAACGGCACCCGTGTTCCACAGCGCCAGCCTCCTCTTCACACATCCCCACAGCTGGCCTTTGACCAAGAGAAGAAACCACAACGAGCGATAATAGGAGGATTAACACCTCCGAGCGCAGTTAGAATCTTGATTCAGGTCAGACTAGGCTTCACGTAATACAGAAGACATGAAACAGCCATGAACGCAGGACTCCTGGCACGGCTATCTGAAGCCTGCTGATACAGAGCCTGGTTGCTCTCAACGCACCAAGCTCTTTCCTCTGTCAAAGGCAGCACGGACCCGATCACTGCACTTGGCACCGCCATCACAGGCTTCTTTAATCTGTCTGCTCTGGGTTTCTTAATTTATTTTTAATAGGCACTACTAATTACTGGAAATTTCTAAGGCTTTGCCATTCCTAGCTGAAGCACTGCTGTGCACGGGGTGGCCTAGGAGGCAGGATGCGTGCTGGGTGTCTTCAGCAACTTTGAGCTGTCATGTCCGTGGAGCTGCACCCAGCTCGGGGAAGCTTTCTCTCGAGTTAGGGATTGCCATACGCTGAGTGAGGGAAAAATTAGAGCTACTTCAGGGTATAAAACAGGCATGTTCACAGATGCCTTGTTAAAGGGCTTCCAGAGCTTTCTAGAGTTAGAATTGCATTTGCTGATAATGAAGACTGAAGGGGAGCCTTCTGTGTAATATGGATGACATCCCTTGCTTAGCTTATGTGACTATTCATAATGATTAATGAAAATGCAAATTTAAGTGAAAGTAAGACAGAAAGTATATTTATGAAACAAAACACCTCATGTGACTTTGAATAGTGACTATACTGATCATAATCGACTTTGAATGTTTTCCTTTTATTGAAAATAGATTACAGTTTCCCCTCCCTTACTTCTCCCAGTTCCTCCCAAACCTCCTCTCCCCTCTGGATCTACTCCTTTTCTGTTTCTCATTAGAAAAGAACAGGCTTCTAAGAGATAGCAACCAAATATAACAAAATAAAACATAGTTAAGATGAAGCAAAATTGATCATACTGTAGGCCCTGTGTTCGCTGACTCACTGTCTGTGAGTTCATATACCTCTTGCCTAGTTGAATCAGATGGCTTTTTTCTTCTATTCTCCATCTCCTCTGGCTCTTAAAGTCCTTCTGCCTCCTCTTCCTCGGGATTCCCTGATCTCTGAAGGAAGGGAAGGGAATTTTTAGTTCCTTGAAGGAGGAGGAGGAAGTGGAGATGGAGAAATGTGTGGTAAAAGGGGGCCCAGTACAGGTAGCAAAGATCTGAGCCCCAACCCTAATCTCTGTTTTTATTGACTACCAAGCCTAATGAGCCAACTCCCTCTTGGAGCCCCTAGTACACCCTCTGCCTCTATCAGCTACTGGAATTGAGCCTCCAGACAGCAGGAATTCCCTCCTTCCTGTAGATGAGGATGCACACCTGTCACACAGGGATTTCCTGGGGTGACAGCTCTCTCAGGGTTTTACATGTGTCATATTCTGGGAAAGGAAGAGTCTGGTCACAGATGAGTTTGCACCTCATGTATCCAAAACAACAGCTGCTATCTACCATAAAGCCCACTGCACGCAACTGTCCTTCAAACAAAAATACAACCAGCCTGTAGAAACACTCCATAAAACCCCTGACCTCCATGCAGACAGAGAACCACTGATGTTGATGAAGTCTACTGATGGATAGTGCAGCTATAAGAGTAGAGTTAATTATTGAGAGTACTTTCTGGATGTTGAAAATTCATTACTCAATGAGAGAATTAATAACTGTAGGTCCTACTTCCATAACAAGGAATGGAATAAATGGGTAAGTTTCATAGTCTACAACTGCAACATTTTCATTAAAATAACTGAATTATCATGACCATTTTTGATTAAAATTCACTCAAATATGTTTCACCTACTACCCTGGGTTCACTAAATTCTTCAGAAAATAGCTGAAAGTTCAAGAGGTTTTGTCAGTGCTGAGAACTGTTGGAAATTCACTGTATGTGATATAGCACTGACCTTTCCATTTTGAAAGGACTGATAGAAAACCCAAGCACAAACAAACAAAAAATACAGTAAGTCTCCTAAAGGGATGATTCCTTTATTCAGTCTCCGCCGATTCCTTCTGGCTTTTGCACGCATTCAGAAAGATAGCTGACTGGCTCTTGCTACAATCATCTCCTCCATGCTGCTGCTTTCTGTCCAAATTCAAGACAGCAGAAGAGGGTTGTGCCTGAGCACAGCTGCAGCGCACAGCACGAAACAAACCAGCAGAGCGGCCCCCTCACCAAGGACAGCCAGCACACACCAATCTGAGAGTAATTAATGCGTGATGCACCAACTAGGTAGTCTAATTAAATAACAGTGTTTAATTACTAATTAGTACGTGGCTTATGCAGACAGAAACATTTAGACTTGTCACATGTTAAAAAGAACACTGAAAAACTCAGAGCCCTGTCACTTCAATGGTCTCTATTTTTCTTAAATGTAAGTGGGGAAGTGGTTGTCATCATCTGTCCAGCCCAAACACACCATGAAGAACTTGCCTAGCTTCCTAAAGAAGACAACTTCATTCTGCTTCTGTCACGATGTTACCTGTGACAAGATGGCAGGCCACAGCGCCAAAGCCAACATGGTGGGTTATAGTGTGGGGTCATGTGCTGTACTAGTATTGCACCCGTTACACTATCCATGCTGACCAGCTGCTCAGGTTTGGTTCTTGCTTTGTATATGGTGATTAACTATTTGCCTCCAACTAAAACCTCCTCTAAGGACAAGGGGTCAGAATGCACAAATTACCCCCCCCCGGCATCATTTGGGTCTTGACGTAGAGGCTAAAGAAGCATGCCAACAGACTCTGAAGACTGGTTTGGCAAATCACATAAGATTTTATTCCACAACTATGAGACTTGAGAGGTTTGGATTTTTTTTTTTTTGGCATCTACAGAAAAAATACCATCTGTCTCCTCATTACCCTAAAAAGAAAGCAAAAGAAAAGCTTGGTGAGGCTGCACATTGCCAACCTTTACTTTCAATTATCATCTGAGATGCACACACACACACACACACACACACGGCCCCATGAATCACATCTTCTCCATTTGTGGAAAGAGTAGGTGAGAGCGCCCAGTGTAGAATGTTAAGCAGGGAGAGGAGATGCATGCCCACCCTTATTAAACATTACTTTTCATAATCTCACCCAAACAGCAGCAACCAACAAGGTCTTTGCCATCTCCTGGAGACCCTGACACACCTGCTGCCTTAAAACATAATCCTATAACAAAAAACACCACATCATTTGCCAGGAAGGCTTGAGGAACAATAGCTTCCCCAGAATCAACGAGGCTGCTTTTTTGCCCCAAAATTTTTATAACATCTTATTTATTTGTGTGTGTGTGTGTGTGAGCGTGTGACACCACACACCTGAAGAGGTCAGAGGACGGACGAGTAGTGTGGGCCGGTTCCCTCCTCCTGCTATGTACATCCCGAGACTCAGATCCAGAGGCTTGGTTGCGTATACCTTTGCTAGCTGAGGCATCCCTCCGGACTTTAGGTAGCTCCTTTGAAATGGCCCTCCCTGTCACCTCCAGAAGTCTGTGCTGAGACACACCCCACTTCCAGGAAATCCGAGGCTCCCTGTGAGGAAGGTGCCCAGTTATGACTTTGTTTCTAGTGAAGAGGGAAGGAATGGCAGCCATCAGGGTGAGAGATGAACTGTCATGTCTTGCCTACATAGTGTAAAACCCTCTTTGGCTGAAATACGGGCTCTAGAGCAGTGAGTATGCTAGCCAGGTAGAGACCTGGGGACACAGTTCAAGGCAGAAAAGAGAGACTCTCCAGAGCCATGGGACATCCCTGCCCCCACAGGGATTGGGCTGAGTGAAGACTCCAGCTGGGCAATGGACAGTATTGTAAGAAACCACGTGTGCCAGCCTGGGACAGAAGGCCAGGCTGAGATCTGGAAGAACCGGGAAACGCTAGCGGCCTGAATAGGAGAAGTGGAACAGTGGCCATCAGGAAGGCATGAGACAACTGGGCCAGGGAACAGAACTCAGGAACCCTGCCCCCATCGAAACCGGAACTGAACCAGGAGGAGGCGTGGCTCTGTCTTCTGGATAGTTTCTTATCGTTCATGTTTTGGAAGACAAAGACTGTACTTTTGTTCCGTGCTAGCACAAGGCCTCAATGTGCAGAGTCTAGAAGCTCCGTAACGAGTCTACATGGTCTGTGTATCCCTATTAGGGGTG
This sequence comes from Meriones unguiculatus, assembly GCF_030254825.1. Taxonomy (NCBI): domain Eukaryota; kingdom Metazoa; phylum Chordata; class Mammalia; order Rodentia; family Muridae; genus Meriones; species Meriones unguiculatus. Next base: position 8,097,821 of record NC_083356.1, read on the forward strand.
TTGTATTTTTTTTGTCATTAGTGTTAATTTCACATTGCAAAAAATCGGAGTCACAGCATTTCACTGGGGACTGTGTAATGGCATATTGGAGACTTGTAAATATAATATCTATTTGCTGCTTCTAAAAGAAAAATGAATTCTGAGTTCTGAAGGACTTTGTAAATAATTATTTCAATCTGTACACTTACAAGTAATTGACTAAATTCTGGAAGGATCTATCGCCAATACAGCTACAGCAGGGACAAAAGTTTGCTCACAGTGCCCTCTGGTGGTGTACATTTTCGTTTCAACACAGACATCCTTTGAACAGCCCTTCGAACAACTTTTGAACAGATGTGTACATATTTTAAACTTTTTATTGGTTCTTTGTGAATTTCACATCATGCACCCAGTCCCGCTCATTTCTCCCTCTCCTTGTATCTACTTCCACTACTGAAACATCTCCCCAACAGAGGGAAAAATTCTCATGGAAGCTGTAGTGTGCCACGGTAAAGCCTGTTGACCACACTTCTTTGCTTGCAAATGTTCACTGCAATGGTCTGGTGCGAGGCTTCTGCCTTTGTTACACTATCAATACTGGATCCTCACTGGGACTCCTCTTGGATGCCCTGTTGTTGTCCTGTGTCATGAAGATGCTATAGTTTGGGATCTATAGGACCAGCCAACCCCAGCAGCCCCTCAATGGGGTAGATTGGGGTGGGCCAATTCAGAGCCCTGCATCTGGGACTGAGAGCTCTCTGAGCAGATTAACCTGCCAGCGTTCCCATACCCACACCACCAGGGCGAGCCCTCCTGCCCTGCCCCGGCTGGCCCATCCACCTCCACCAATACCTCTCCTGCTTTCACACCCTTGGGGTGGCCTACCACATCTGGTGAGGCCAAAATGGAGAGAAAGGGATCCCCACCTCGCCAATGCCATCACCGCCACCACACAGCAGACAGTGACAGGGTCAGCTCCCTTGTGCTCACGTCCTCAGGGTGCCTCACCTGTAACCCCCACTTCCAGGGCCAGCTCTACTACGCTGCCCCAGTCAGGTGCTGGGCCCCTCTTCCAAGTGCTGCAGCTGCTGAGAAGCAGCGGGTGCCAGGCCCCCTGGACAGGACTGGGGTCATCTTGGCCTGCTTTCTCAAGAAGTGGTACGCTACTAACCATTCAGAGATTCACAGGTCAGAACATTAAGTGTGGACAGAGCCTCTCTCTGCCACCTACTGACACACTCGTGACTCAACCGTTACCTGCAATGGGCAGGAGATTCGTACATTTCTAAGAGTCTTAAAATGCCACCATTCGGGATCTCTAAATCTGGAAACTGTTATGGAATATTATTTTAGTCTACTAAAACTGTCAAAATAAATCAGTTTATTTGCTCATGTAATGGAAGTAATATGTTCCTGGAGGAATCAATAGCTGGAGATCTTCCGCTGAATTAACAGCAGTACAATGGGTGCATCAATGACTGACTTAAAAGCCTTTTCCTAATTCCAGCTTCCTTTCTGAATGCATCTCACCCTCTTTTGGATGGTGAGGTGTCCACAGACAGAACTCACCGCTGTCAGCAGAGAAACACAACAGCCAAAAGAGGAGATGAAGAACTTCCAGGGTAACCTCACTAGCTGCTTCTGAAATTTCAAATCACTTCTTTATAAATTGTTATTATTATTATTATTATTATTTTCATCCTTTTTCTGAACTGAGATGTCAATGTTCTCAGATGCCTACAAGCCAAGAAACCCTTCCAACTAAGGCTAAGGATGGGAACAGTGGTGGCTTGTTTTCTGTTTCGCGGCTAGATGTGAGGTATTTTACCAGAAGCTTAATTAAGCCCTGTTACTTTCACATATTTATTACAGTAATTCACAGGATCTAGGAAAATAAAATAACAACAAACAGAGATTGTGAGCAAAGTTCAGAGCGAGGAGAGTTTTTTAAAAATGAGGGAAAAAAAGTGCCAACAGAAAAGTACGCATTAGTGAAAAATAATGGAAAGTGGTGAACAAAAGACAGAACCGAGAGGGCCTGTCTGTGCAGCATCTGGCAGTCAGCCTCAGAGGAGAGAAGGTGCACACTGCCTTTCCACCATACAGAGACCTACCCATGCTGCCCAAAGCAGCAAAGAAAGGATGGAAGCTAAGTGGGAGCTTGAAGTTTCTAAGCTGCATCTAAGAGCAAGCACAGTTCCTGCTTTGGGGAAAGGCTCAACACAGACGGTCCTCAAAACATCTAAAAGACAAACACCTCGGGTCTAGCAACACTGCCCCTGCGTAGATGCAAAATATATATATATATATACATATGCATCAGTCAGCACACATCAGAGGCGCGTGCTTGTGTTTATAGTGGTGCTGTCCAGGGTAGCCACAGTATGGAAGTAATCCTAGGTGCCCATTGGCAGGTGAAGGGATGCAGAGAATGAAGACGGAGACCTCATTTGTGTGAAAATAGATTGAGCAGAAGAAAACTGTGCTAAGTGAAGTAAGTCACAGTCAGGTATCTTCTCATACGCAAAACATAGATTTTTACACACACACACACACACACACGTGCAAGCGCGCACGCACATATGCAAACACACACACTCTGGACCTTGAAAGTACACCAAAGACCACGTGCAGAAAATGGAGATATCTTTAAGAAACAGGGTTTAGTAGGACTCCTTTGGGTCATTCTGGGTATCCCCTCCAAGGAGACTGTGCGACCCAGGCTCTCTTATCTTCTCTTGCTGCCAAGACAGAAACTGAGTGGTTTTGCCCTGCCTCACACTTACCATGGTATAATGCCAAAGCAACAGAACCAACCAATTGTTTGCTGGAGCCCCCAAAAGTGCTAATCAAATCATTATGGAAAACTAAGAAAGCACCCCAGTAATTTCAGCAGAGTCTGCTTCTGAGTCAGCTACAATCAAAGAGATATTGTCATATGAGACTACGGTTGCTCCTACTGGTACCCATGGTGGACGGGAGAGAATGTAACACAGGATGGCACATCTCAGCCACTTGGTCTCTCTTTTTATAAAGTCATGCTAATTTTAAAATTAAATAGAATGTTTCCGTGAAAATAGATGCATTAAGTAAAATACAATGCTCAACTATATATAACTTCAGTTGCAGAGTTCATTAAATATTAATAATGTTTATCTTACATTAGGAAAGCAATGATGGTTTCCCTTCTTTCTAAATATATTAGTTATTCTGTTTTTCCTAAAATACAATTGCATTAATTTAATAATCAGGAGAAAACAGTGAATCACCTCTATGGTTTTATGATCATCTTTGTTTCAGATTAAATTCTATAGTATCCAAGACTTAGATGCATAGCTCGCCTGGTTTATAAAACTAATTATCAAGCTTCCTTACTGCATCCACAGGACTCATGAGAGGTGGCCAGAGACAATGCATGCTTAATTAAAGACAGAAATGCAGAGGTGAAAAACTCAGATCATGCAGAGAGATAGTTTTACCATCTATATCATATTACTCTTGTTTTTGCAGTAGGATATAGAAGGCTAGACAGTTTTCTTGTAGACTGTGTCTTCTGGTCTTTTACACAGACTGTCTACAGATAGCACAGAAGTCACTCACCGTGAAAGAGATGACAATTATCTTATCAACATTCCGCTCTCTGATGCTTTTTCCAGCTCTTCAGAGAGCATGAGTAGGGTTTTGGTTCATCCGGAGACACTGACCACCTCCTATGTAAACACTGTGGCATCTGAAATGCCCTTCAGAAGGTACCTTTGCAAAGGGCACACAAAGGATAGAGGACAAGGTCAGGATTAAGAACCATGTTGGAGAGGTTGTGGAGAAAGGGGAACCCTCCTCTACTGCTGGTGGGAATGTAAACTTGTACAACCACTCTGGAAATCAATCTGGTGCTTTCTCAGACAACTAGGAATAGCACTTCCTCAAGATCCAGCCATACCACTCCTAGGCATATATCCAAAAGAGGCTCAAGAACACAATAAGGACATTTGCTCAACCATGTTTGTAGCAGTTTTATTTGTAATAGCCAAAAGCTGGAAACAGCTCAGATGCCCCTCAACTGGAGAATGGATGCAGAAATTGTGGTACATCTACACAATGGAGTATTACTCAGCAATGAAAAATAAGGGAAGCATGAAATTTGAAGGTAAATGGTGGGACATGGAAAGGATCATCCTGAGTGAGCTGTCCCAGAAGCAGAAAGACACATACTGTATATACTCACTCATATAGACATATAACATAGGATAAACCTACTAAAATCTGTACATCTAAAGAAACTAATCAAGAGAGAGGACCCTGACTAAAACGCTCAATCCCCATCCTGAAAGGCAAAGAGGATGGACATCAGAAGAAGAAAACAGGAAACAACCTAGGAAGCAGACCCTGAGACTTATGGCCAACTGTTGGGCAGAGTGCATGGAATCATATGTAAGAAGTGGGAAATAGTAAGATCTAGAGAGGACAGGAACCCCACAAGGAGAGCAACAGAACCAGAAAATCTGAACACGGGGGTCTTCCCAGAGACTCATACTCCAACCAAGGACCATGCATGGAGATAACCTAGAACCCCTGCACAGTTGTAGTCCATGGCAGTTTAGTGTCTAAGTGGGTTACATAGTAATGGGAAGAGGGACTGTCTCTGATATAATCTGATTGGCCTGCTCTTTGATCACCTCCCCCTGAGGGGGGGAGCAGCCTTACCAGGCCACAGAAGATGACAATGCAGCCACTCCTGATGTGATTTGATAGACTAAGATCAGAAGGAAGGAGAGGAGGACCTCCCCTATCAGTGGTCTTGGGGAGGGGCATGTGTGAAGAAGGGGGATGGTGGGATCAGGAGGGGAGGAGGGTGGGCTTATGGGGGGATACAAAGTGAATGAAGTGTAATTAATTTAAAAAGTTTTATATGCAAAAAAAAAAAAAAAAAAGAGCCAGTTTGGGTAGCTCTTGGAACTTCCCTGAGTTGCTTACATTCTGAAGCCTTGCATTTCTCCTTCTTATACAAGGAGATTATGGGGTTGTCATGAGATAAAGCATGTGTGCTACCAATGTGAAGCCAGGCAAACATAGATAACTCCCCAAAATTCATTGTCTCCTTCCACTCCCACTACAAATCTCCTCCTCCCCCTTTCTTTGTATCCAACAAAGATCACTTCTATCACATAATGTGTTGAGTAAATCAATGCAAAATGAGAATTTCCTTGACCACATAGATCAACTAAGATAGGGTGCTTGCACTCATTCCCTCTAATGACACAGAAAACCCACTGGAAAATGTAGCACTCCTTGAAAAGACCCAAAAATGCTGCTTTGTTATTCATTTTTTAACTCATTTATTTTGTTTTCCAATAGCCAGTCCCCAAAATAACAAACATTAAATGCTTTACGCATACTGTTTTACAAGGGAAAGTGCTACACGTGATTAAATGTTCAGTTTAAATCGGTCCAGGAAAAGTTTTCATGGTAGGAAACAAGAATGTGAGAAGAAAACCACGGTTTTATTGAGTCACAATATTCTGCTGTGACTAAATATTTCAGATAGGTACTGAGCATGGGCTGTTTCTCGGGGTGCATGAGACTACTTCAGTTCTGATGGGGAAAGCACAAAGCAGCAGGTTCTTGGCTTTTGCTGGACCATGAACCCTTTAGAGAAAAAAATCACCCTTCTCCTCTGAAGAAGATAAATGCATTTCTGAAATTTTTGCAAATTTCCAGTTGAAGAACTATCCTCCCCCATCTAGAAGATGTACAGAGGCCTACCAGGGACTCTACCTACCAACTCAGGAGCCAGTTGGTTCCTGGCTCAGCAGGTTTGAAATATCCATGTTGATGCCTCCAACCTTCCCATAATACTCTTGTCATAAAGCTAGAGTCACAGAAGAAAAAAAAACTGAACTATAGGTGATTTTAATATAAACATTTTAAGAACAATTGCATATTACATAAGCAATTGTAACCTGCTGTGTGAGGCAGATCCTTGGTGCCTTTTTGCCATTTCCCTTCAGTTATGTCCTCCCATCTTTCCCTTCCCAGTCTCTCTGGGGCTTTCTTCTCAGTTCTACCCACTGGCATTAAAGTCTAGCGTAGTACACACCCAGGACATGGGCTGTCAATCATCAGGCACAGGAAGAGTTTAATCTCCACTTACTCAGTCCCTGAAGGAGTTAAGAATTCACTGAGCTGAGCTGAAGTGCACAGAACAACTTTTAACCATGCGTGATAAACACCAGTTGCTGCCCTCGTGTGTCAGGCACTTTACCTTTGTCATATAAAACCTTTTCTATAGGTCTGCAAAGTAGTCATTTCTAGATTGCCTTATTTACAGTAAGTAATATCTCACAAGAAGGGAGCAGCTGAGGTGGGATTGCATTCTGGCATGAAGGCTACAGTTGGACTAACTGAAGCCCTAAGGTTATCGTTTAAAAAGAAAAAAACCATCATTTCTTCACTATAAAAAAAATAAAAATAAACAGGAAAGGCTTCTCTTTCAGTGGCCTCAAAATCAGGATTGTTCCTGTTCTTGGAAACTTCACTCACTATTTTTTCCGATTCAATGATTTAGCATTTTTTCCACAGATTGTGTAGTGTTATTAATTCTTGTATGTTTATTGAGCATCTACAATATGCCAAGGCTTGGAACCTGAGAACAAGGCAGAACTCTTTAGTTTAAGGCAGGATGTGGGGGACAAAAGAGTTATTTTAATTGACTGTGCAAGGTAGGGTACCAGGAATACGTTGAGACAGATGTGTCAGAAGGCACATGAACTGGTCCCTGGCAGATGGGTGGAGTGTCATGCGGAAAGGGTGTGTCTGTGGAACTGTGGAACAGGGTGAAAGCTATGCTTCAGCTCAGCAGCGAGTAGAGACCTACAGAGGAGAAGGAGCATCAGGAGCTGGTAACACCTGTGTGCTGTGAATAAGCCCAAAGAGGCAGCAGGGGTCATGCTCACACAGGGGACTACCACTCCTATCAGGATACTCCTCCGGAATACCTGAAGCATGATGGACTCTGTGGTGGTGATTAACATGCTAGGACTTGCATTTTGTTAAGTTTCCTTTAGCCTCAGTGTGAGGAAATGGGCTGTAAAAGCTGAGGCTTCAAGGGGGGAGTGCAGTGTGGAAGCTACAGCAGTAACTGGAATGAGCCTGATAAAACCTGCTGAAGGCAGCCGAGCAGAAGACAACTGAAGACTCTAAAATATGCTTTCGCTTTCTCTCTCTCCCTCCTGTCTTTCTTTCTTCCTTCCTTCCTCTCTATCTTTTTCCCCTCCCGTTGTCTCATCTCCTTCATAAATAATGATGAAAACTAACACTCACCGACCATTCTTTATGTAGCAGGCTTTTTTTATAAGCATTTCATATTTGAGTAAGTTTTTCTAAGAACAAGACAACTCCTCACTACACAGAAAAACAAAGGAGTTTCCCTATCAGATAATATCACCAAGGTTCTTGAAATCAAAGACATTTTTCGTTACTTTTAGGACTTGTAGGATAGATAGATAGATAGATAGATAGATAGATAGATAGATAGATAGATAGATAGATATTCATTGCTATAAATATGTACCAGTGAAAGAAAATGGTCTAAAGGGCACTATCCCCTCTCACAAAGAGCTCAGAGTCCGTGTGGGTGCTTGTCAAATGTGCTTTAGAATCAAATGCTACCTGGGGTTATACTCAGCCTTAGTAACACCACCTTCTATGGCCTCATGACTTTCAGTGAGCCCAGGGGAGACACACTCTCACAGATAGGAGAAAAATCTCTGAGCTTGCAAGATCCTCCATTAGCAAGAGAAACCTCGTTAATCTCAGCCCCACCTATCTTCTCTGTGCCAGGAAATCCCAGGCTCTGGCAGTGATCCTCCATGACCGAACACGGGAAGCCCCTACTTATGCGCAGCAAGGACACTTCCACCACGCACACTTCCTCAAAAACTAATCAAAGGGTGACAGAGAGAACAAGCCAGTTTATTAAATCCCTCCCAGGTCCTTTCATCCCCTGAAGGACTGGCAGATAACGGTGCACTAACATTCACAGATGCTCCAGCATTCGAAGCAGAATTAGGGATATGCCCCGAAATGAGAGTGAATGTCTCTCCAATCAGAGGGCTGTGCCTTTAGTCAACCTGCTTTTAACCCGCTCTATCTAGGACCTGGAAAACATGTCTTGAGCCTCTCTCAGCTTCCTCTGTACCTCATCTGTCAAACCAGGCATAATACCAACTACCTCATAAGGACACACTGAAAATAATAATAATAATAATAATAATAATAATAGCCCAAGGTGCCCATCAGGATGCTTTGAGATCTTTGGATGAAAGATTTACCGCATTCATCCTGACTAGTTTTAATGAATTACAGCGACACGCAAATTCTACTAAATGGACTCAGCTAGCAGAGCTGCTTTCAGACATCTGTGGTGAGAGGTATAAAAGCACTGCAACACGAGATCATCTTCACTCCAAAAGCCTGTAGAGCTCAATTTCATCTAGAACTCCAGAGAACAGCAGAACGTCTCATGGTGACATTTTAAAAATTAATGTGGAGTTATCTTGGAGTTATTTCTGAGTAATAAAATGATATAGAGTCTAGTGTCTGAAACGCCAGGAGGAAAACCTCAGATTCACTCAACCCTCAAATTCTCCATTCAGCTTCACTTCTCACATGGGTTTAAAGCAAGCCAGAGGTTAACAGCTCGCAGGAATGACAGGGTCCAAAACTGAAAGGTGACAACCATTCCCTAACACCCTAATAGCCATTTGTAAGTGATTTTTAAACGTCAGTTTTCTCAGAAAGATCAGCTTCCACTCTGGGAAATTATGGTCTCAGATCACATACTGTCTAAATCCCACCAAAGGGGCTGGTTTCTTATTTTGGAGGTGCGATCTAAAATACAATGTGAGAAATAGTATCTAATGTAGTTATTATATTATTCAAACAGACACAAATATCCAGAATGGAAGTCTGTCTGCAGGTGTTGGATACGAAAGGCCACAGTAAGACTGATTTCACGTCCCACGTTCTATGGTGAAGATCAGTCCAGACTGCTGTGGGAGTGTGGAGCTTCATACAGAAACTAAAAATTATCTGGAGATGAAAGGATTTACCCTATAGAGGCAGAATGCTTAATAAGAACTCTGATATTCTAGCTGACTTAAACAGCTAAGAATCCTGTACCAGAGGAGAGAGTTATCAATAAATATGAGTACCATCAAATGCAAAGCGGTTGTCCATCTGATTGGACTCTTGGATGCTATCACTGAAATCCCAAAGGCTAAGCATCTCTCCTAGGTGTCAGATGTACTTTGAAAGCCATGGGCAATAAACTAAAACACAGACTAACACTGCCGACTGCAGTAGGGAAGGAAGGATGGCCAAACAGAGACTGTGGTTTCTATGGTCAAAACCAAAATGAAATTTCAAATGCAGGAGGCATCACAAAAGCAAGCTGAGAGACTTGCCCAGCAGCCTGCTTCCCCGCGAGATGCTGACTGAGCACAATGCCTAGGAAGTAATGAGCATCTTCCACACAGCCGAAGGGGACTGAACCCCACCGGGACAGGTAACAGGAATTTGAGCCATGCACTGTCTGTCAGAGATCAGTCAATGTCTCACATGGCATCATCCTCCTGCCCGCCCCCCCCCCCCCCCCCGCCCAGAGTAAACTCACTTACTGGAGCTTGGTAGTTGCAAAGTAAGCATGGAGACAGCCTCTGAATCTCCAGGTCACTGTTCCCCATGGTCACTACGGAGTAACAGCATGTCTCTTACTGAGAAACCATAAGGAAAAGTTACTTATATCTAAAAAACACTTATTCCTCTTTTTTCAGTATATTAAGCAAACATTTAAACACCTATAAAAGATTTGAAAACACACATGTGGTATATACTCACTTACAAGTAGATATTAGACACACAGGATAAACATATTAAAATCTGTACACCTAAAGAAGCTAATCAAGAAGGATGACCCTGGGTAAGATGCTCCATCCCCATTCAGAAATGCAAATGGGATAGACATCAGAAGAGGGAGAAAACAGGTTAAAGGACAGGAGCCTACCACAGAGGGCCTCTGAAAGACTCTACCTAATAGGGTATTAAAGCAGATGCTGAGACTCATAGCCAAACTTTGGGTAGAGTGCAGGGAATCTTATGATAGAAGGGGGAGAGAGAAAGACCTGGAGAGGACAGGAGCTCCACAAGGAGAGAAAAAAATCTGGGCACAGGGGTCTTTTCTGAGACTGATTCTCTAACCAAGGACCATTCATGGAGATAACCTAAAACCCCTGCACAGATGTAGCCCATGGCAGTTCAGTCTCCAAGTGGGTTCCTTAGTAAGGGGAACAGGGACTATCTCTGACATGAACTCAGTGACTGACTGTTTGATCACCTCCCTCTGAGGGGGGCAACCTTACCAGGCCACAGAGGAAGACAAACTAGATAGTCCTGATGAGACCTGATAGGCTAGGGTCAGAGGGAAGGGGAGGAGGACCTCCCCCATCAGTGGACTGGGGGAGGGGCATGGGAGGAGAAGAGGGAGGCAGGGTGAGTTTGGAAGTGGACAAAGGGAGGCTACAGCTGGGATATAAAGTCAATAAACTGTAATTAATAAAAAAATGAAAAAAATATTTGAAAATGCCAATTCTGGTTCGGGCAAAACTCTTACTGACCCTTCGTATCCTGTACACATGTAACCGCAATGGGCAACCACTATCACATATGTAGCTGAAGTTTTTCTCTGCAATTTTCCAATATGCTACAGTTGACATCTCCTTGGCTTTATTTTCATTCTAATTTCCGGCAATTTGACAACTTTTGAGAGGAAGAAAGCCACACACACATGAACACAATCATAAACAACGACTACCGGATTTCAGTCACTGAAACGCTCTACATGTGTGTCATGTACTTAAGTGAGCTAAACCTTCTAACTCGTGTTCCTCTGTGGGAGCCTCAGCTGTAAACACAGAATTAAGCAACACACTGTGCCCAGACTGCCTGTTTTAGAGATGTTTCCAGCCACGCCCCTTCTCAGAGGTCTCTGGCCACAGAGTATCTCATTTTGTGTGGGTATTTTTCTAGTGTTTTGTTTGTTTTCCTGTGGTTCTGAGGATTGAACCCAGGGCCTTGTGAGCGCGAGGCAAGCACTCCCCTCAGAGCTGTGTCTTCAGCAAATGAGAAAATTAACTGAAGCCTTTCTATTAGAATATTTCATGTTTTCATGCTCTCTGCAATCACTAGTGTCTCTCCTAAGACTCACTTGACAATTCTCCAGGCTTTTCACCCCATGAGAAATGTATCATTTTAGTTGATGCAAAATTAGAACATGGTGACAATACCCAGACAAATTGAAATTGGTAGTTCTCTATGACTAACTGCAGGTACTAAACAGATACAAAAACAATATCTCTATCACAAGTCTTATGTTTCTCTGACAAATTAGAATGAATGCTAATTTTCAACTCGCCAGCATGGCAGCAAAAAAAAAAAAAAAAATCAACCTGCAGATCTCATGGCATTCAGCAATGAGCAACACGGGAGCACCACAATAAATTGGCTGACACACTCATTTCTCTGTCAAAGAACTGGATGTCAAAACAGACCTTATTGCCACAAGAGAAGAAAGGAAAGCTTCTAGACAGTGAGGGCACAAAGCCTCCCCGCACCTGAAATTACACAAGCCGCTGTGATATTCGGTGTCTATGTGCATTGAATTATTAATCTCAAACTCATCCAGGGCACGAAAGACTCCCAAAACACATACTGGCTAAAGGCCTCAGGGGAAAGTAACACAATAAAACATACAGGCTACACAGGCAAACCAAAATAGGTTGAACATGGAGCAATTAAAAATGAAAAGCACACTGAAAAAAAAAAAACTGTCCCAATGCACACACTGTTGTGCTAAGCCTATCAAGTAAGCAAAGAACACACGAGTGCTCAGACCACCAGAAGCCTGTTTTCTCACAGCTTTGTAACTAGAAGTCCATGGTTTACCTGGGATCTCTGATTTCCTCTGAGGCCTCACTCAGCTGGCAGGTGACTACCTCTTTGCTGTGTATCCATACAGCCAAGTCATCTGTGTGCCCACACCTACTGCCTTAATGTCCCATAAAGGGGCATGAGATGCACTGTTAGGCTCCATTCACTGACCACATTGTACCTTAGTTGTCACATCAAATGCCTTCTATACAAATAAATCCACCCTCTGAACACAGGGATCAGGTCCTCAACACTGAAATCTGGCAAGTAGAGATCAGTTCAGACATTCCAGTGTGGAAGGAGAATAGTGATTTGAAAAAGAAAACTTAGAATGTAAAATATATCCCAACAGGTGAGACTTAATTGATAATTTCAACGGCAAAATCTCAGCTCAGAATTCTATAACAGAACTAAGGAGCTAGAAGATATCTGTGGACAGCATGGAACACAGACCAGAGTGCTAGGAAACTTGAGAAAGAATGGTGAACAGGAGGTAAGGAACAGAATGGGATGGCCCCTCTGCCTCACTGACATTCCAGAAAGACGACAGAGTGGGGAAGGGAGACAGTCCTTAAGGGCTGAGACCTTCCCAAAGTCATGTCGGTAATTCTAACAGTCAGGATTTTCAAACCATGTCTAAGCGCACAGTCGAAGGGAGCATACGGAAAGGCACATCATGGTGGAGGGAACAACTTCAAACTCAGAGGTATTAGAAGCAGTAACGCGAAGAAAATCCTTATACCGTGGAGCTGAGATCATAGCCGCGACAGCCACCGGCAGGCGGCAGAGCAGCACCCTGAAGGATGCTGAAGGAAAGGAGCTGGCCACCTCTGATTCTCGGCGCATCACAGCACTCAAAAAGGAAAGGTAGTGGAGGAGGGGGAGGGAGATAAAATATCGCCGATGCTTTTATGCCCCCAGAGAAATACGCTGAGATTATAAGGAACACTTTCCTGGTACTTGGTTGGAGTATGGGTCTCTGGAAAGACCCCTGTGTTCAGATTTTCTGGTTCTGTTGCTCTCCTTGTGGGGTTCCTGTCCTCTCCAGCTCTTACTATTTCCCACTTCTTCCATGCACTCTGCCCAACAGTTGGCCATAAGTCTCATCATCTGCTTTGATAGTCTGCAGGGCAGAGCCTTTCAGAGGCCCTCTGTGGCAGGTTCCTGGGTTGTTTCCTGTTTTCTTCTTCTTCTGATGTCCATCCTCTTTGCCTTTCAGGACGGGGATTGAGCATTTTAGTCAGGGTCTTCTCTCTTGATTAGTTTCTTTAGATGTACAGATTTTAGTAGGTTTATCCTATGGTATATGTCTATATGAGTGAGTATATATGGTGTGTGTCTTTCTGCTTCTGGGACACCTCACTCAGGATGATCCTTTCCAGGTCCCACCATTTACCTGCAAATTTCAAGATTTCCTTATTTTTCATTGCAGAGTAAGACTCCATTGTGTAGATGTACCACAATTTCTGCATCCATTCTCCAGTTGAGGGGCATCTGGGCTGTACCAGGCATGGAGATAACCTAGAACCCCTGCACAGATGTAGCCCACAGCAGATTAGTGTCCAAGTGGGTTACATAGTAAAGGGAAGAGGGATTGCCTCTGACATAAACTGATTGGCCTGCTCTTTGATCACCTCCCCCTGAGGGGGGAACAGCCTTACCAGGCCACAGAAGATGACAATGTAGCCACTCCTGATGTGATCTGATAGACTAAGATCAGAAGGAAGGAGAGGAGGACCTCCCTTATCAGTGGACTTGGGGAAGGGCATGCATGAAGGAGGGGGAGGGAGGGTGGAACTGGGAGGAGGGAGAGGCTTATAGGAGGATACAAAGTGAATAAAGTGTAATTAATGAAATAAAATAAATAAATAAAAATAAAATAAAAAAATAGTTCTAAAAAAATAAGTAACTTTCTTTTATACTTTAGCGCATTTTCAAAGATTTCTAGAATGAGTCAATGTTGCTTTCTTTCAAGACTTACTCAATTAGATCTATGTGTTTATGGCTGTGGGTAGGTATGCACACTTGAGTGCAGATGTTCATGGAGTTGGAGGCAAGGAGATTATGAGCTGTGAAAGGTACGTGCAGGAACAAAACTCAGACCCTTGACAGGAGCAAAGCTCAGTCTTAAGCACTGAGCCAACTCTCCAGCCCCAGTGTTGCTTTTTGTTTGCTTATTATTATTGCTGTCGTTCATTTTTTTGTTTTGTTTTGTTTTGAGACAGGGATTCACACTGTAATCCAGGCTAGACTGGAACTCACGATGTAGCTAGCCCAAGATGGCTTGGAACTCACAGCTTTCTTCCTGCCTTGGCCTACTGCAGACTTAGATTAGAGCCAGGAGCTTTTCAATGCTTTTAATTTTCACATTTTAATACACCAACTTTAAACAAAACATCTAAAGAGTTAAAATGTATAAGTATTTATTAATGCAGTATAAAATAAATAATTTTATGGTAATTCTCTACCTTAACAAAATCTATATTCCTTATTGTGTTCCATCTCAGAGCCCATTAAGAAAATACAACTCATTTATACATTTACTCCTTTCTAATAAAATCTGTGACCCAAAAATAATTTCAAAATAAGAAGTAGGACAATGACTTGAAATTCAGCTGTTCCAGAATTATAAACTTGAATTAATTTTATTAATGTTGTATCATTGAACCAACAAATGATATCACTTTCTACCTGGAAAGTCCACAGTGACAGAAGAAGTATGACTGAGGAGGCTCCACAGCACGTTTGGGAAATCGCCTGATTTTAGACACCTTCACTCTCAGCAGTTAGCGTTTACTTACCAATATCTTACTTATTTTTTTATCAACATCTACTGTTGCCAGTTCTTTCCATGTAATAATAATATCACACATAAAACACTTAATCATAAAACCCACCAAAATAAGGCCATCGTTGTATTTCACACTTTAAAAGTGAAGCACTGGGCTGGAGAGACGGGTCAATGGTTAAGAGCACTGTCTGTTCTTCCAGAGAGGTCCTGAGTTCAATTCCCAGCAACCACATATGGCTCACAACCATCTATAATGTGATCTGATGCCCTCTTTGATCATGCAGGTGTGTACTCAAACATAAATAAATCTTAAAAAAATAGTGACGCACTACCTACATCAGTCCAAAGTCTCTTTCTCCTCCAACAAGTAATGACAAAGCTACATTCTCCAAATAAAAGAAGAAGACATTTCAAGATGTGAGCTGATTTCATAAGGAAAACTTCACTTGGCCTGATCGAGAAAAAAAAGATATCAACAAGAAAATTGTAATAGATTGTGGCAGAGGGTTTTGTTCTTTCCTCAGAACAACATCTGAGTGGCAAATGCTGTCTTTGGCTGAAGCCCAGGACATTACACCCCTGGTAATGTCCCCTCTGGTGCTCCTTCCATCCAAGAATTTGGATCTTCCCCCAGATCACGGTTGTTTTAAGTCTCAGAGAAATGCTAGCACGTGCTAATAAAAAGAGGTATGTAGGAAGGGCTGTGCGCTCACTGCCCGTTTGAAAGCCACGTGGGTGGGATACAGCACTCTGAGTCTTTCGGATAAATCTGAACTGGGGAAGTCCTGCTGTGCTTATGCGGACCCCTGGTTCTGAACACCCTCATTATACATGGTCACAGGAGGCCACACAGGGTAAGAAAACTGCTTTAGTTTTTTGTGTTTTTTTTTTAAATGACAAGTAATACAGAACAAATTCAGTCTGTGGAACAATACTTCTCCCTAAAATGAATCATTACTAAGACTGTTCTTATGCTCAGTTTGCTTGTGCTTTCTGAGGAGTGTGAATTGTTTCCTGTGACCTTAGACAAGTTATAAACCCCCTGCATTTCGGTCTCTCCGCTCCAAGCTTACAAAGTGAGGAGCTAAGCCATAAACTCCTGGAACTCTCAATTCAAGCTACTCACTCTTCCTTCCTAACTGCTCCACTCTAGTTCATATTCTATTGACCAAAATCAAGAATCACATGCACCCAAAAATAAAACCAACACAAATCTGTGACAGGTGGGTAATGAATCATGCTTCTTTGTATCAGAGACCTCACCTTATCCCCTTCCTTATAGTCTGTGGTTGACCCAGACACATGGGCAAATAAAACAGTTTAGCTTTACACCCCTAAATATTGAGGTGATTTATTATTTGGCTATGTCAGTGACTGGAACTCCGTGATTACTGACATCTGTGCCCAAAGAGTCTATACCTCTGCAGAGAGGAGTGTCTGCTGGTCCAGCTTGGGCTACCCACTGGTTTCTAGTCAGCTAGAAAGATGGCAGGAAAAGATGGCTCCTGCCAGTAAACCTACATACTCTTATTCTAGCCACTGTTTTTCTAGTTAAACACATTGCAGCATACCTTGGATACAGTTACAATCAAGCCTGCAGGTTTGTAACTGCCTTATTTGTTTCAGACTACATTTAACTTTACTTAGATTACATATGTGTAGTTATATTATCCAGGCTTCTCACGAAGTGTCTTAGCATGACCCCTATTTTAAAAGTAGGAGGGGGGTTTATGGGGGGATACAAAGTGAATAAAGTGTAATTAATAAAATAAAATAAAATTTTTACAAAAGAAACTCATTTTAATCAAGTTTCTATAAAGTATCCAGAAAGACTAGTGATAAAGATTTTTCAAAACTGATGGTAAATTTGCTCTTTAAATATGATTTATTTATAGCTGGGCATGTGGCATACACCTTTAATCACAGAATTTGGGAGGCAGAGGTAGGCAGCTGTCTGTGAGTTCAACACCAGCCTGGTCCACAAAAATGAGTTTCAGGACAGTCAGGGTTATACACAGAGAAAACCTGTCTCAAAATTAATAAATAAATAAATAGATAAATAAATAAATAAGAATCTTATTTAGTCTAGGAATAAACTTTGGTTTTTTTCTAACTTCTCACTTTTATTTTTTTATTCCAGAAAACCTATGCTTTGGGTTGCTCGGTTGCAGGGTTTCCTGGGAGATAAACTGGCAATAAGATGATCCTTCTCTTACTTGTGATATTGCTTTACTGTTTTTGTCATGCTGTAACAAAATATTTGACGGACATCACATAATAGACGGAAGGTTACTTTGGTTCACAGTTTCAGAGAGATTACAGTTCATCACTGGGGAGGGAAGCATGGTGGTGGAAGCACGTCCTTCAAATGGTTGGTGTGTGCAGAGTCTCCTCAAAGTACTGATAGAAGCACAGAGCATGTGACCAGAACCAGAACAGGATATAACCTTCAAAGGGAGACTTATTTCCACCATCTGGGTCCCATTACTGAAAGACTCACAACCTTCAAGATAGCATAAGAAACTGGAGATCTCTTGAGTCTATGAGGAACATTTCAGATACAAACAAGAGCAACTGCCAATCAAAATACAATAGTTCCATGTTTTACGTTACTTTTTTCCTGGGGCCTCCACTGTTAAGCACTTGAAGTATAAAGATATTTTAGTGGAAAAAATTGATGCCTTTGATATTACTTTGCAGCCCCTGGTCAATGAGCTGTGGCTTATCAGCCATATTTCCCCAGGGAAATTAAGCTTACCCAAACATTTAGCCTCCTGAGCACTTTTTGCCTCATTCTAAAATAGCAAACCTCTATTTCTATTCCTAGATAAAAATAAAATAGTATTTACTGGTAAAATAAAAATTTAAATCTCTTGAAAAGAGGATTCCAATAGCAGAAATACTTTCCTCTTAGCTTTATGAGGCAATGTTTTGCAACACTGCATACACTGATGTCTCATTTTTTTCCTATTAAGTCATTTTAGGCTTAGCACAGACAGTCGAAGTCTCAAACTTAGGGAAAGCAGAAATATTGCCTGTGTTCTCCGGGACACGGTCTACCCACCAGTCCCTTGCAGATTTCCACTAGCAGGAAACTTATCACCACACCAACCAAACAAGCATCTTGCCTCAAATGGCTCTCGAAGGCAAGATGGCCTTGCTTGTAAGAAATCCAGACAGTGTATCAAAGCAGGTGCTGAGGCTCATAGCCAAACTTTGGGCAGAGTGCAGGGAATCTTATGAAAGAAGGGGGATATAGAAAGACCTGGAGGGGACAGGAGCTCCACAAGGAGAGCAACAGAAACAAAAAATCTGAGCACAAGGGTCTTTTCTGAGACTGATACTCCAACAAGAACTATTCATGGAGATAACCTAGAACCCCTGCTCAGATTGTAAGACCTGGGGTCTCACAGCTCAGGAGTTCAATCGCGCCCTTCCCAGAAACTCCCCCAGACCAAGACACGTTGCAAAAGCAAGAGGTTTATTAACCATTGTACAATGGGGTCACCCCCACTGGTCAGCAAAGAGTGGCACTGGGAGACAAAGGCCTTTAGGTTTTTAAAAGAAAAATTGCGGGAGATTTGAAGTTCTAGTTTTGGCAATTTAGGATTGGATGAGGAAGCTATAAAGTAAGATAATTGGTTAGTCTTAGGTGTTCAAGCTTGGCCAGTCCTGCCAAGTGTGGATGCAGCTGCAATTGAAGGTGGGGGTGGTTAGCTCATCCTTGAAAATTAGGGCTGCGGGCTCTTGGCTGGAGGTCAAAAGCTAATAAGAAGAAGTCTAGGTTTGTTGCTAAGAAACGCTATCTCAAGGACAAGGGTCTGGTCCTTCTTTTGAGTGAAGGTCATTGCTTGCTTGCCCTTTTTTTATATTTGTCCTCAAAGATAGGGTCACATTTCTTTACTCTCTGGAAAGGTACTAAGAGGCTTTAGCTTAACCTGGACCTAAAACTCAAAACTATAGGCTTTAGAGGACATATAGGTTACAAAGTTAGCCTAACCCTTTCAAGATGTAGCCCATGGCAGCTCAGTATCCACGTGGGATACTTATTAGGGATAATAAGGGGAACAGGGACTGTCTCTGACATGAACTCAGTGCCTGGCTCTTTGATCACCTTTCCCTGAGGGGAGAACAGCCTTACCAGGCCACAGAAGAAGACAGTGCAGCCAGTCCTGATGAGACCTGATAGGCTAGGGTCAGAGGAAAGGGGAGGAGGACCTCCCCTATCAGTGGACTTGGAGAGGGGCATGGAAGGAGATGAGGAAGGAAGGGTGGGGTTGGGAGGGAATCAGGGAGAGGTCTACAGTTGGGATACAATATGAATAAACCATAATTAATATAAAAAATTAAAATTTAAAAAAAAGAAACCCAGACATTATTTGTGGCTGGCCCATTCATTATTTCTCTCCTGCCCTCCGGCACCACACAGATCAACCCCACTCCCAATTATACATGACAGCTCCCTAAGTATTTGAAGACAGTGATAACTCCCCAGGCCAAAACTCAAGAGTTTGCACTTCCTACAACAAAATGATCATGAAAGCTTCATCAGTGCAAAGGGATGCCCAGATGCAAGCAGATGGCCATGGCCAGTGGAGAATGCCAACTGAGCTCTGATCAAAGGGCAGAAGATACATGGGGCTGGGAAGGTCACAACAGGTAAAGGGTTTGGTGCATGATCATGAGGGTCTGAGCTCAGATCCCAAGGAACTAAGGTAAAAGCTGCTGTGGCTGTTAGCCCTATAACCAGTAGGGAGTCAGAAGGTGACAGAACCCTACCACCTGCTCAGTGGTTAGTCAACCTGTCAACCACACTCATATACAACAACAACAACAACAACACACACACACACACACAATAGAGCAGAGTACTAAGGATTACATTATTAAAAAAAAAACACTCTACTTGTGATTATATTTCTTCTCATATCACAATAGTGAGCTCCAACCAGCCTTTGTTTTGTTACAACTACAAAGCTTTATCCAAACAAACGGCCGTTGGGAATAACACCAATACTGGTTGAACATTCCTAATATGAAAATCCAAAGTGTCTAATGTTCCAAACTCTCAAGCAGCGATTCTCAATCTTCCCGATGCTGCAACTCTCTAATACAGTTCCTCAGGTTGTAGTGAGCCCCAACCGTGAAATTATTTTCCTTGCTCCTTCGCAACTGTCATTTTGCTACTGTTATGAACTGTAGTGCAAATATGCGTGTTTTCTAAAGGTCTTAAGCAACCCCTGTGCAAGCGGTCGTTCAAGCCCCAAAGGGGTCGCAATCCACAAGTTGAGAACTGCTGTTGTAAAATGTGCTTAAACACAGATGACATCTGCAGAACGCTTCTGAAGTCGCAGGACTTCAGGATTCTTATTCTCAGGCTAGGGACAGTCAATCAATAAATTCTATCAAAATCAGAAAAGCTCTGAGTTCTGAAACACTTCCAGTTCCAAGCATTTGGAATAAAAAACAGCCAGCCTGTACTTTAAAACTCGGCGAGAGCTATAACGTTGTCTCTCTGTATAATCTCTTGGCTTTCCTGCTATCATCTATCCCCTGGCAGCTTCCTTTAGTTTAGTCAAGGTCCCTCGATCTCTTTAGGAGCATTCAAACTTCTGGTAGACTGTGCAGGTCTGGGCTTATCCTGAGGCCAGCAATTTGCAATAGATTCTGCTAAGGGTCTCTGTATCTTTGTCCTCCAAAATCATGTGGATTCTGCTGTTTTTCAACATGAGATAACAAACTGCTTTCAAAGACACTGAGTTTCCAAGAGAGATGACCTTAAGGCTTGGTATAGAATGACATATTTAGTTAGCCAGCTAGCTAACTAGTCATCTAGTTTGATTTTGAGATTGGGTCTCTAGTCCACACTGATCTCGATTCACTTGATAGCCAAGGATAACCTTGAATCTCTGTTTCTCCAGCCTCTACTTCTGGGTTATTGAGTTACTGTCTTGTGCTGTCATATTTATTTATGTGATACAGAGGCCTGAACCCAGGGCTTCATGCTCCTTAGGCAACACCCTATCAACTGAGCACTTCCCAGCCCTAAAGACAGAGTTTTGATGAAAAAGAACATCATTTTCAACATTTATTCGTTACTAAATTCATCTTGTAAGGTAGGCATCTTTGCTTTTACTTGATATCTGGGAAAGTTCAGGGTGACTAAGCCTGCTGATTTTTCTGAAGCCGGAAAGCTGCCTGACAGGAGACCGTATGGCTGGTAGCAAAC
The DNA here is from genome assembly GCF_030254825.1 of Meriones unguiculatus. NCBI lineage: Eukaryota > Metazoa > Chordata > Mammalia > Rodentia > Muridae > Meriones > Meriones unguiculatus. The sequence goes on from NC_083356.1 coordinate 8,118,805, forward strand.
TGCTTAGCTTCTGTCTGTGGCTGGTGTCTCTTTCCGAGACTCGGGGGCATTCAATAGCATGATACATAGAAATCATATCCCTCAATACCTAGAAAATCATAAGGTCTTGGTAAGTATCTCTGGGATTATTACAGCTGAAGACAGGACAGCTGGAGAAGTAGCTGAGGCCAGATTTAAAGCAAAGTGTGTATGACCTCAAAGCCAGTGCAAATACACAGAGTCAAGGACTCAGAAAATTCATTTTATTGTTTTCCTCCAGCAAACACAATTTGTCTTCCTGACAATTCCATTTCATACAATAAAAGATATAAACAGGGTTCTGAGACTAATATAAGGAACAATGCCATAAAAGCCATAGCCCAGTTACAGATTTCACGGCAGCCACTTAAGAACTCAGTAGGGATAACAGGGAAGGGCACAGGAAGTTATACTACAGGTAGACAAATGGCCAGCAAAGGTGACATCTGTGAGTATTGTGTAATAGTTTCTCCCAAGGATCGAAATATTCCACCCATGAAAATGTTACCCTAAACAGGAAAGTAACAACCCAAAAGAGTTTCAGGAAGTCCCTGAAACTGACCAGATTCACTATGCTCCTCCCTGCTAGAGTAAATAATAAAAGCTGAGAGTCCTTCTCAGAGGAAAACAAAGCTGAGCTGCAAAGAAGATTGTCCCAGGAGCTGAGCTGCCAAGACTCAGACAGGCCTCGCTTCAAAGAAGAATTTTGAGACCTTGAGACCAGACCAGATGCCTAAAGAAACAAAAACCAGGTGAGCTGACTGGAAGAGGCTTAGCCCAGAGTCACCGGGAGAGGACACACTCCAATCTGTTGTACTGTGCTCCAGGTTCCCGGATTTTGTGAGCTGTCACTAATGCTGGGGTGGGCTTTGGTGCTGTGGCTCTCTTTGAGTCATTTCTGTTCCTGTAAGTAATCCATTACTCATGTTCCTTGTAGTTAACTCGAATAAAACTCATTGATTCACCAAGCTGGGCTTTGCTGGAGTCCATACTTTGGTCTGTCTTGGGTTCCCTGTCTGGGGTGAGCAGATGGGTGCATTATGCCTTCCCAGGGACAGTTTTGTCACACAGCAGTGAGGCACCATCAAATCTATATGCTATGAACCATTGGCAGGCACATGCTGAAGGGTGGATTGATGGCGACGGGTGGGGTGCATCACTAATTGGCATCACTTTCCTGGGCTTTAGACTGTGCCCTCCACCTTCATATGCAAGCGTAGGAAGCATTATGGGCTGAAGACATAATTCTCTAATTATGTTTCTATTAGTAAGTCTATGTCGTGACAAAATCAAGAAGGTCCCTATTAAATGCATGATAACTTGAGTAGAAAAAATATTGCCATGTGGAGCATGGTAAAATAGATGATCAGAGCACAGAGTTTTGCCTATCTCAATTGTTAGATAGATGGTTAAAAGGAAATATATCTATATATTTATATTTGTATATATCTATATATGTATATATCAAGAAGTATTCCTCACATGTGAGTTATCAATCAATCTAAAGTATGCTTACTTACCAACACTCTTTAAAATATGCTTAAGAAATGAGAACTCAGCCCCCAGCCCCTGTCTGCCAACTTACCTGAAAGCACACACAGCAGTTTTACTGCACCCCATACCCTGCATTCCATTTCCTGACCTACAACTCTTCCTACCTTCCAGAAGGCCTGCCCGCAGCATAATCACCACATAAGCTCCACTGCACCCAAGGCCCTGCCCACCAACTCTCCTGAAAGCTCACCCAATAGCTGTAAATTGCACCCCATACCCTGAACTCCATTTCCCACCCCACAACTCTGCCTGCTTTCTTGGAAGCCTGCTGGCACCAGGGACAACTAAGTAAGACCCTGTCCCAAGCCCTTGCCTGCCATATCCCCTTAAAAACACCCAACTGCATTAAACTGCCCCCCCAATCTCCTGGACTCCATTTTCCAGCCCACCTGCTTTCCTGGAAGCCTGTCAGGACCAGGGACCCAAGACCACACTGGTAGTAGGGATCCCAGAGGAAACACTCAAAACCCCAGAGGCCATGCAGACCACAAAAAGCCCAAGGGAGAAACCCTACTGAACTGAAGACTTGCTAGTCACCAGAACCCTAGGCCACTCGGGCCAGAAAACAGAAAGGAAACAGAAACCAAGGGAAAAGACATGCAGTGAAAATAAACTTAGGAATCAGCAGCTAGACCTATAATAATTGCAAAACCCAGATGGCTAAAGGCCAGAGTAAGAACACAACCAGCAACACCAGAGCAATATGGCAGCATCCGGCTATCCTACTACAGCAAGCCCTAGATATCCTAACATAACTAAAGCATTACAAAAAAAAAAAAAAAAAAGACCTTAAAGCCAACCTTATGAACATGGTAGAGGCCTTTAAAGAGGAAATGAATCAACCTCCTAAAGAAATACAGGAAAATAGACTCAAACAGGTGGAGGAAATGAAACTGTTTAAGACATGCAAATGAAAAGAGAAGAAATAAAACACAAACAGAGGGAATCCTGGAGATGGAAAACATAGGTAAAATAACAGACTTCTGGAGCTGGAAAACATACATAAAAGAACAGGAACTACAGACACAAGCATCACCAACAAAATACAAGAGATGAAAGAGAAAAATCTCCAGCATAAAAGATGTGATTGAAGAAATCGATACTTTGGTAAAAGAAAATGTTAAATCAAAAGGTTCCTGACACAAAACATCCAGTAAATCTGGGACACTATGAAAAAAATAGGAATAGAAGAAGAAGATTCCCAGCTCAAAAGTCCAGAAAATTTTTTCAACAAAATCATAGAAGAAAATTTCCCCAACCTAAAGAAAGTGATTCCTATAAACATACAAGATGCTTAGAGAACATCAAATAAATTGGACAAGAAAAGGATATCATCTCCCCATATAATAATCAAAACACTAAATGTACAGAACAAAGAAAGAATATTAAAAGCTGTAGGGGGAAAAGGCCAAGTATCATATAATGGTGAACCTATCAGAATTACACCTGACTTCCCCACAGAGACTCTAAAAGCCAGAAGGGCCTGGGCAGATGTCTTGTAGTCTATAAGAGACCACAAATGTCAGCCCAGACCACTGTACCCAGAAGAACTTTCAATTGCTATAGTGTGAGAAAACAAGATATTCCAATAATGATTACAATAATAATAATAATTATTATTATTATTATTATTTATCCACAAATTCAGCCCTACAGAAGATACTAGAAGAAAAACTCTAACACAAGGAAGTTAATTACAACCAAGAAAACACAGGAAATAAACAATTCCACACCTTTAAAACCAAAAGAAGGAAAATACACACATATACACACATTCACCACCAACATCAAAATAATAGGAATAACTAATCATTGCTCATTAATATCTCTCAACATCAGTGGACTCAGTTCCCCATTAAAAAGACACAGGTTAACAGAATGAATGTGAAAATAGAATCTGTCATTCTTCTATATACAAGAAATATGCACCAGCATCAAAGATAGACATTACCTCAGAGTAAAGGGTTGGAAATAGGTTTTCCAAGCAAATAGACCCAAAAAGCAATCTGGAGTAGCTATTCTAATATCTAACAAAATGTACTTTCAACAAAAATTAACAAAAGAGATGGTGAAGGACACTTCATGCTCATCAAAGGAAAACTCTACAAAGATGACATCTTAATTCAGAATATCTATGCCCCAGATGCAAGAGCACCCACATTCGTATAAGAAACAGTACTAAAGCATAACTCACACCTCAAACCCCACATGTTAATAGTGGGAGACTTCAACAAATAGACAAGTCACCCAAACAGAAATTAAACAGAGAAATAATGAAACTAACAGATATTATGAATCAAATGGACCTAACAGATATTTACAAACCATTTCACCAAAACACAAAAGAATATACCTTCTTCTTAGCACCTCACAAAATCTTCTCCAAAATTGACCACATACTTGGCCAAAAAGCAAGTCTCAACACATACAAGAAAACTGAAATAATCCCCTTACCTTATCAGCCCACCATGGAGTAAAGCTGGACTTCAACAATAACAGAAAGCCTACACACTCATGGAAACTGAACAACTCCCTACTCAGTGACCGCCGGGGCAAGGAAGAAATAAAGAAATAAAGCAAAACCTTTTTAGAATTCAATGAAAAGGAAGGGACAACATACCCAAACTTATGGAACACAATGAAAGCAGTGCTAAGGAGGAAGTTCACAGCACTGAGTGCCTTAAGAAAGAAATTGATAAGATCTCATACTAGCAACTTAGAGGCTCACCTGAAAGCTCTAGAACAAAAAGAAGCAAACATACCCAAGAGAAGATGTCAGGAAATAATCAAACTGAGAGCGGAAATCAATAAATTAGAAATGAATAATACAAATAAAACAGCAAAACCCTGAGTTGATTCTTTGAGAAAAATCAACAAGATAGACAAACCCTTAGCCAAACTAAAAAGCAAAGAGACAGTACAGGGCAGGAACTCTGCTAGAAGAGTGTTGGCACCAACCTGACCAACTTAGCTAAACCAACAGGAAAGTCAAAATAAAAAGTCAGTCCATCCAAATAAGTCTGCAACTGGCACCTCAGACTGTTGATAATAAGGTGTTTGTATGAAATAAAAATACTTTAATGTAAAAAGGCATGCATCGCTCCTCAACTCACAATTCTAAAGAAATATACATGTGCAAACACACACACACACACACACACACACACACGAAGTTCCCACACTCAAGGAGAACATGGGAGCAACTGCCCAACAGCAATATCAGAGAAGCCCTCCTGCCGGTCACCATTCTCAGCGCACACTCAGAATGTCTTCAATGAAACCAAAGAGGACAGTGATCTGAAACTCTGCCTCCTCTGAGGGTGCACGAGCTGCTGGCTGCGGTCTTAACTGCTTGGAGCCGCTACGAAACTTGTTATCATCTGGACATCTCAGAGCTACTGAGAAGAAAGACAGCAGTTTGAACTAGCCAACATTAACAGCTACCACATTTGTATAAAAAAAAAAATCAATATTTTTAAAATTCCCCTACTACAGAAAGGATCTGGAGAGTCAATAAACGTTCTACCAGAATACCAGTGCTATTTCTACAAAAAGAAAAAAGAAAAAAAATCCTAAATTCACCCAGTATCACAGAGGACTCTGAATAAACAAGAATGACAAACAGAAAAAGAGAGACAGACAAACACAGAGAGACCCACAAAGACAGAGACAGAAATAAAATATAAATCTAGAGTCACAACATCTCCAGATTCCAAAGTATGTTACAAAGCTACAGTCATTAAAACAATAAGGTCCCGGAACAACAATCAACACACAAACCAATGCAAGAAAATAAAAAGAGGGTAGAAAAAGCACACGTATTTGTTCAACAGCTCTTCAGTGAGGATGCTGAGAGACAGCAGGAGGAAAGGAGTGTTTTCAACAAATGGTGTAAGCTGGGACCTTGATCACCTAATACACAAGAACAAACAAAACAGACAGAAGAGCAGAAGCATGAGACCAGAAACTCCTAAAAGAAAGCATGGAGGGAACACTGCAGTAGTCCTTAGGTGTGACAACAGATGCGCACAGAGCAAAAACAGCAGCAGATGAAGAGAGCCAAGGTCCTTCTGCATCCTAAAGGACAGCATAGTCGGATAGTAGCTCTCCAAACACAGGAACGATCTGCAGCCTGCATATCTGGTAGGGGGCTAAATTCCAAAATATGTTTTTAAAGAAAAGAATCCTTCAACTCAATGGCAAAAATCAAAGAACTTGAAATGAGAAAACCACAACAGACTCTGAATAGATATGGATGTTTGTAAGAAGCCAAACAAATATCCAGTAGATATGGAAACAGTGTCTTCATTACAAGTCTTTGGGGAAAAGCAGATTCAAGATGCAGTGAAAATCTACCTGTACCCACTGAGATGGTTGTTACCAAAACCATAAGGACCTTCTGGGGAAGCCCTGCGGTTTGTTTTCTAACTGTGGATGCTCCCCTGACCCTCTTCTCTTGGAGTCTTGAGTTTTTGTTGTCTTCAGACCCTCCTGAGCAGAACTTTAATCTTTCTTTCCACTTCACCTTACCATGGGTGCTTATATGTCTGCAGCTACAAGTGTACGTTCAAAGGACAGCGGAGGACTTAAGATGTCCTGGTCCACCACTTGCCTTGCTCCCTTGAGACAGGATCTCTCACTGACCTCTCATCTGCTAGGCTGGATGTCCAGTGAGCTCCCGGGAACCATCTGACTCCGCCCCTGACCACGCCCATCTTTCTTATGTGGCTGCTGGGGATTCCAGCAAGGGTCCTCCTACCTGCAGAGCAAGTGTTCTTGCCCATTGAGCCATCTCCACAGCCCTTCAAGGAACTCCTTTTAGTTCTGTGAGTAGTGTATTCTCAGTTTTTGGGTCCTCGAGTCCCTACCCTCTACCGCTACTGATTCTTGACTGTCAATGACCTGAAACTAGATAGTCGTTAGTTACACACCTGAGCAGATAAAATTTCAATGTCCTTTGGGTAACTGTAAGACCTGGGGTCTCACAGCTCAGGAGTTCAATCGCGCCCTTCCCAGAAACTCCCCCAGACCAAGACTCGTTGCAAAAGCAAGAGGTTTATTTACCTTTGTACAATGGGGTCACCCCCACTGGTCAGCAAAGAGTGGCACCGGGAGACAAAGGCCTTTAGGTTTTTAAAAGAAAAATTGCAGGAGATTTGAAGTTTTAGTTTTGGCAATTTAGGATTGGATGAGGAAGCTATAAAGTAAGATAATTGGTTAGTCTTAGGTGCTCAAGCTTGGCCAGTCCTGCCAAGTGTGGATGCAGCTGCACTTTAAGGTGGGAGTGGTTAGCTCATCCTTGAAGATTAGGGCTGCGGGCTCTTGGCTGGAGGTCAAAAGCTACTCAGAAGAAGTCTAGGTTCGTTGCTAAGAAACGCTATCTCAAGGACAAGGGTCTGGTCCTTCTTTTGCTGAGTGAAGGTCATTGCTTGCTTGCCCTTTTTTTATATCTGTCCTCACAGATAGGGTCACATTCCTTCACTCTCTGGAAAGGTACTAAGAGGCTTTAGCTTAACCTGGACCTAAAACTCAAAACTATAGGCTTTAGAAGACATATAGGTTACAAAGTTAGTCTAACCCTTTCATAACCAGTTCAAGTTCCAGCAAGATGATCATTCTGTGTACCATTATCTACACACTCGCCCGTGCCTCCTGTACTCTGTGTGTGTGTGCGCGTGTGTATGGTGCTGGAGACCAAATTCAGTGTTTCATACATGCTGACTAAGCACCCTTTCACTGAGCCACACTGCCAACCTCTCCAATATTACGTTGATAAAAAAAAAATTATTGCAAGAACATTTAACAAAAGTCCTATCCACTTAATTAAAAATTTAACTATTCACAGCTGTTGATTGTAGCAATGTTACACAGCAGACCTCTAGAACGCAACCATCTTTCACAAGCAAAGCTTTACGTCCACCAAGCAGTAAACTCTGACTTCCCCCATCTCATCTCTAGAGAACACCACACTTCCTGCATGGACTGGCTCCATTGTGTAAGTGGAATAATGCAGCATTGGCCCCTGTGTAACTTAGGCAAAGTCCTAAAGACTAAGGAGAAGCATCCGGTGGACAGTTTAAGAAACTATAGGGAGGGCATGCGGCCAAGCCCTGGATGGTGGCAGGAGGCTCTGGAATGGTTACCAGTAGCTGGACAGAGCGAGGAACACCTTCCACATTTCAGAATGGAGAAAGTACAAGGGAAACCTCTGAGGGCTTTCCTATATGGGTTGGGTCATAATTTTTAATTAATTTTCAAAGAGATGGCAAATACACACCACTCAGTGACAGACAGCCCTCACAAAGAATACTTTGCTTCTGTATTTACTTGACAACAACCACAGGGCATTTTCTGCTTCATTCTGCAAAAGAAAAAAAAAAGATAATTCTGTGGCTCTGCTGTGCTGCTTTTGATTGGTGATGCTGTGACATTACCAGCTGAGACGGCTTTATTATATCTTTTTATATTTCCGATTGCCATAGAATTCTTACATGCCTAAGTAAAATTCAAACTCATTTCCCACTAAGAGGATACACCTATAAATCTATATGTCACATAAAGCGCATAAAGAAGTATTAAGTGATTTTAGGAAGAATTATTTGTTCATGGGCAAGCTGCAGTAAAAACTGCCAAATGTGGAAATGGCTTTAAGTACAGACACTTTCTCATGCCTAACTGAAGCAGCATTACAGCATGATTCCTAAATTAAAATGGTATATGGCCCCTATAACCTGATGACTCTAAGATATTGTATTGAGCTAAAAAGCAAATTAAAAAAAAAAGAAAAATCTGCAAAAATAAGTTACTCACCCCAATGTCAGAATTATAGGAGTATCAGCTTGAACCTATCCTTTCTTCAGCAATTTTTCAAACCAAATATTCAGGTTTCATAACAAATCCAAGACCAACAAATTTAAAGCAAGCGATCTAATTGCATAGCTGTAAAAAAAAATAACAGGTTGCCTGTCAAGTACCTTTTTCTTCATTACAAGTACAACTTGAAAGCAGCCATCTGCCAGGCTCCTTTTTCTGGTGTTTGCTTCTGCTGTATACCATGTGAGATGTTCTCCCTGGAGAGCAAGTTCCACTTGGGAACCATACTATCCTCAGGCTCAGCTTTAACACTGGAATAAAGACCAATCGTTCAGGCATAGCTGGAGTGCTATTCTGGTAACTCTGGAGGCGTTAGAAAGTCTCTAACCAGGAAACTTTCCTGGCTAGTTTTTGTTTGTTTGTGTGTGGGTTTTTTTCCTTTGTTTTTTGTTTGTTTGTTTTGGTTCTTCAAGACAGGGTCCCTGTGCAGCCGTGGCTATACTGGGCTTGCTTTGTAGACCATGCTGGCCTCAAACTCTCAGAGATCTGCCAGCTCTGCCTCCTTGAGTGCTGGGATTAAAGGCATGAGCCACCATACCTGGCTTGTCGTGGGTAGTTTTATGGCAACTTGACACAGCTAAAGTCATTTGAGAGGAGGGAACCTCAATTAAGAAAATACCTCTATTAGATCCAGCTATAAGGCATTTTCTTAATTAGAGATCCATGGGGGAGGGCCCAGCCCATTGTGGGTGGTGCCATCCCTGGGCTGGTGATCCTGGGTTCTGTAAGAAAGCAGCCTGAGCAAGGCATAAGGAGCAAGCCAGTAAGCAGCCCCCCTCCATGGCCTCCGTATCAGCTCCTGCCTCCAGGTTCCCGTCCTGCTGGAGTTGCTGTCCTGACCTCCTTTGGTGATGAACAGTGGAAACTCCAATTAAGACAGAAATAAACTCTTGAGGAAAATTCCTCAGTGAGAAGATCAGTTCTGTTTCTCCCCAGTGCAAACCATAAAACACCTCTATGTCTGATACAGAGTTCTCTGTCTATTGTCCATTTATATCTGTGAAGAGTTCTGAAGCCTCCTGCCATCATCATATCGGAAAATATATGGAGGAATGTTGCTCAGAAAACAGAATTGGTGCAGGAGTTGAGCTGCAAGGCATCCGCACACTTTCTACAGAAATTCTCCAACCATTCTGGATGTGTGCTGCTTTCTTCGATTTTTCATGACACAGAACACACTATTTAAAAGACAGTAATACTGAGTAACTTCCCTGGGGTCCTCCTTCTTGCTTAGCTTCTTTAGGAGTGTAGATTTTAAGTGTGTTTGTCCTATATTATATGATTAATAACCACTTATGAGTATATACCATGTGTGTCTTTCTGCTTCTGGGATACCTCGCTCAGGATGATCTTTTCCAGTTCCCAGTTGACTTTTCCAGTTGACTTGGGAGGCAAAGACAGGCAGATGTTTGGGAGTTCAAGGCTTCAATCCATCCATGTTGTAGCAGTGAGCCCACATTCAAAGAGAAGGAAGTACCGGGCTGGGCTCGAATGTCAGCCCATCTCAGATGCTGCCAACTGCACCATCCGATTACTTCTGAGAGTCAGCTTATGTTGAGAGCTGAGTTGAGAAACAGGTCCTAACAGGTCTCCGTTAAGCAAAATAGAACTGGTTTTATTTTCTTAAACTTCAGTGAGAGGCACAGAAAGTACCATGAAATAGGTCAGCTAATTCATAACCTGTAACCATTGACTTAATGACTGAGGACATATCTGAGCTCTCAGGTGTTATTATGTCATAGAGAGCAGCATTTTTCATGCCTGTTAACACACTTATTATTAATTTATCGTGTTACTAATTATTACTTAAAATAGCTCTTTTCATCTGAAAGTAATCCTGCTCTAATGGTCTCTATTAAAACTATTTTGCTGGAAATCAGTTACAACCATCTACTACCTGCATTCAGTGCACATGAAGGCCAAGATATGCCTCCCTCAAGGTGATCCCTTCTTGTTTCATCTCTCTCCCACTGACATTAGGGAGGAGGGCCATATGCTTAAAATCATCCCTGAACAAGCCAGCCCGTGTCCTCCCTTCTATGTGGACAGCTGGATAGGACTATTGACCACTTTACTCCCTTAGTACTCTTCCTGTTACCTTAGGGTACCATAAAACTAGGCCTCGGGGAGGATATTGCTTAAATGATATGACTCCTATTTTCTTCTTCTTAGCATTCACATTGTTCCCTTTATGATATCATCCTTCACCTTTAGCAAATGCCTCCCTCGATTTCACAGTAGTAGGAGGTAACTTGCACACGTGTTTCTCTACCTCCAATTATTTCCTGACTCACGCTGAACCAGCACTAGTACAGGAAGGCAGCCGAGTTGCCAAGGTAACCAGACAGCATGCCCTATGTTCAGCCTCAGTTGGGTTTTTTACCCTAATTGATCCAATTCCCCTGTTCATGACTCACTTCGTTTTCATAGTAAAGTAAGTAAGGCAGGCTTTGATTTTTCTGACCTATTACACAGATTTACATTTGCTTACAAGGACCACTGGACAAGAGACTACTTGAATTCCTAACTTGGCTCATCTATTTCTACTTACCAAGCATGAGGTTCAAAGTATGTAGAACAAACGTGGCAGAAAAGTACCAATCAGAATGAACGCATTAGCCAAAGCAGATGGTGCAGTAGCTGCAGAGCCCTGAGCCAGCACGGGCTAGCCACATAACCTTACTTTGATGGAACACCCTTCTCTTCTGGTTCACTTGTGGCACATTTAATTGTCTTGCACAGCCACTTGATGAATAAAAATTAGACTCTGACATAAAATGCCTCCATGAGTTTAGGCCAGACCTTGAGTGTGAGGATTTCAGAACAATCTGCCTGTGCATTTCCTGCCACCGCAGGCCCCTGTTATGTTTGCCTCTCCGTCCCTCTGTGCCCTGATGGACCAAATCATTCTAATTCCAGTCTTGAGTTAAGTGTTGAATGTCACTTCAAGGATGAATATTTAGTTACTTCTCTGAGATCCCTGGCAATGGTCCCCATGGCAGCTCTGATTTCAGTGTGGATCCGACTGCAGAACAAGAGAATGACCATGAGCAGGTGCCTCCAACTGGATCACAATGAAAATGTACTGTTGCCATGAGCCAGAAAATCTTTGGAGCTGTTTGTTATTGGGATACAATCTACCACATCCTGACTGATGTATCTTTTTGTTATTTTGTCTTTTTTTGTTCCAGAGCTGAGGACTGAACCCAGGTCTTTGTGCTGACTGATGTATCTTTAGTGTATTCTTGAGGTATTTAAACAAGAGTATTTGTTTTTTTTTTTAATTATTTATTTTATATATGAGTGTTCCATCTTCTCACACACCAGAAGAAAGCATCATATCTCATTACAGGTGGTCGTGAGCTACCACATGGTTGCTGGGACTTGAACTCAGGACCTCTAGAAGAGCAGCCAGTGCTCTTAACCTCTGAGTCATCTCTCCAGCTACAAGAGTATTTATTATTTTACTTCTGAAACGCTTACTTCAAATGGCTTCTGATTTGGGGTCCATAAGTTACTTTATATTATGTGTAAAATTTAGGAGGCTTGGGAGAGAAGGATAAGGTAAATCCAACTCTTCAAAATGCAGAACTTGATGGTGTCCTGTTCATTCCGAAGTGACTCAGGCATTTAGTCTGTAACTACAGCCTTGACCCTGAACACTTAGCTGCAGAATCTGGTCTTGCCCTTTTGACCTATCATCACTCTTTGGTATGACAAAACAGTTCTGTGTCCTACTTCCTGACAGCCCTGGACACACAGTGGATTGATGGGGGAGGGGAGTCTCTGTCTTTCCACTGGTGATTCATGTGCACATTTGGTCCTTAAAATCTGTGATTTTTAAACTGGTGATGCCAGGCCCCAAGCACTCAGCAGTGTCAATGCTCTCCTCCCCTCAGCGAGTGTAAGGAAAATGGCTCCAGTGGATTTTAGGTGCTGAACCCAAGCCTGAAGGGTCTGGGGAATAACCAAACTCTTTGGAAGTAGTCGCCAAGCAGGTGCACAAACCCTCCTCTCTGGTTTAGGTCTGAATATTAAAGCTTACCAGGAAGTGACCCTTTCAGATGATGTAGGGAAATATAAACGCTACCCGGCCCGGACACTGAGACTGTTTAAGAAGCTGCGCTCTCCTGGTTGCCTCTTCTTTCTGCTGAGCCACGCTCACGCAATATGAGCCCAACAGACGCACTGTCTTTATGACACCTTCCGTGAGACTCTGGCTTACATCTGCATGTTCAGCCAAGATGCCTCCATAGAGTGCAGGGAGCACTCCTTGCAGTCCCTCTTCTTTAGCCTCAGTGATTCGTTTAGACACTTACAGCGAAGTTGGCATGTCAACCTCTCCAATACGAATAAGATGCTTCTATCCATAAGCAGTTTTCTTCACTGCATTGATTGTCTGCAGTTGTGACAAGAGCCACCTAAGGAAGTATGAGTTTATTTGGGTGCACAGTTCCAAAAGATGCAGCCCACCATTACCGGGGAAGGATGGTGGCGGGAACACAAGACAGTTAGTCGCAGTAAGTCCACTGTTTGGAAGCATAGAGCAGCGAATGCTGGTGCTCAAGTTATTCTCCTTTGTATTCAGTTCAGAAGCTCAGCCCATGAAATGGGACTGCCTGCATTTAGGTTGCATCTTCCCATCTCAATTAACCTTATCTAGAGAATCCCCCATCATGGCCAGAGGTTTGTTTCAATAGTAATCCTAAATCTTATCAACTTGACAATGGATTAACCACTATGATCACCTAACAATGGATGTTAAAGATATATGGATATAAATGATGTATAATATGTTATTAAGGTACATTGTGCAATATTTTAAGGGCAGGGTATATATCTATACAGAATAGCATATGGAGGTCTGGGGAGATGGCTCAGAAAATAAAGTATCTACCACAAAAGCACCAGGACCAGAGTCTGAATCCCTGGCTGTTGAGAAGGAGGATTAAGGAGGATCCCTAAAACTCCTTGGCCAACTAATCCTGCCAAATCAGTGAGTTCTAGGTTCAATGAAAGACCACGTCTCAAAAATAAGGCAGAGAACCATTGAAGAAGATACCCACAATAAACCTCGGGCCTACACACACACACACACACACACACACACACTATGTGGATAATCAAGAAGCAATCAAGCTGGGTATGGTGATTCTCATCAGCACTCAAGAGGGGAAAGCAAAAAGATTAACATAAATTTGATGTCAATGTGGACTAAAGTAACTCAGAAAAGGAAGTATTCGAACCCATCAATACTTTGCTCACAGGATATAAACATTTTACATCATGAAAACATATCCTTTGCTCTTGCTGCAGAGAGTACTGAACAGTCTGTGCTTTGCAACCCAGCTGGAAATCATCAGACTTCTTCTAAAACACATATCTTCAGGAGACAGAATGAAAACTAGGAAGGCTATAAAAAGTACAGCAGTCTTACCATTTAATTTTTATTTTGTTGAGTTTTATTGTTAATGACCTAAATAAGTAGGTTTTTAAAAACTAGAAGAGGATGTTATTTAACATGTTTAAATCGGGTTTTCTAGCTTCCTGTTTCTAAAGCATTTCAGTGCTGCAAACACCACACAGGCCCTTTAACTTCACATCTTTTAACAGGAACATTCAATTATGTTAGGCACACTTGCTTCTCCAGAAAAAGCATGGTGAACTCATGGTAGCTGAAGGGAGGCTGGACAGGGAGAAGCTAGTTGGTTCCACAGTGATTCTATCCTTAAGGCAAGCAGCCCACTCAGCACAGTTCACCAAGACAGTGGTAGTGGGCGGACATCCCAGCTCAGCAGCAAGAATACGGCGCACAGTTTTGCTACAATTGACGTAACCTTAGCAAGAAAAGATATAAATAATGAAATATTGCATTAATAAAACTATTTCTTGTTTCTGATCAGTCCTTTGAGAGTTATTGTGAGGTTAATGGAGTTCAGATGTGTTAACTCATCACAGAAATGTCACGTTCTCAGATGGTATGGGGCTGTCTCATTAATTTGTTAAATTAGACTGTATAATTTTGGTAAGTCTTGAGCCTTTGGCTATAAAATATACATCAACTTCCCATGACTGGAAAGTAATCATTTCCTGTCTGTTCATCACCAGGAAGCAGAAATTGAGATGGAATTAAAGACACTCATTATTATATGGACTGTAGATAACACAGAAAGAGAGAGAGCATGAGTGAGAGAGTAAGAGAGAGAGAGAGCCTGCTACACAATTTATTTACATGGTTCCATCCTTAAGTCCACCAAATTTTCCTTTTCTTTTCAAATTCTCAAAATCACCAAGCAACCAGTCAGTGGCTTTCTCTATTCATGGTTTTCTCTTCAAAACGTTGAGAGAACACTGCATTTGTTTGTTGTCACGGACAGAAAATCAGGGGGAGCTCTTATCTATTCATAAACACTTGCTCCAGGATGTGACATAAGTCAGCAATGTTTATGATTATGTATACATCTGTGTAGTTCATACAAACACCGAAGCTCCTGTTTGATGAAACTCATTTGGGCAGTTTTATATGAATTAGGAATAACTGTTTTTGCAACAACAACAACAATAATAATAATAATAATAATTTGCACTAATATAATGCTTCCAGTCCCAGGAAGTGTGGTCCACTTGCCTACGTTCTAATCTGATTGTGGCCCTCTGCACTGAGATTGATGAATGAATAATGTCGTGTTATCACATAGACCAGTGTTCTTTCGCTGTCATATTTATAGAAACTAACGCTTCCTGAGAAGCAGCATGCTGAGAAATCAACTTATGTCTTTTCTGTTGTCGTGCTAAAAACTAACTCTTATCAGTCCTTATCAGTTACCTTAGGAGAGGGTATTTTAGCAACTGGTCTGTATACATGGTCTTGTTTGCCAAAACACTAGGGTAGGTACCAATAGTCCACTGTAAATCTCCCACATTACTATACCAGAAGCTAGCTAAGAGGCAGCCATCACCCAGATACTGTTTCCTGGGGCAGAATTTTTCTCCTGAAACAGCATGACAGAATATTTAATGGCAGCTAGGCATGATGACTCACAAACCTAATCTCAGCACTTGAGAACCTGAGACCAGAGGGTTTCCATGAGTTCAAAACCTGCCTTGGCTACATATTGAGGGCCAGCCCAGCCTGAACTAGGGTGAAACCCTATCTTTAAGGAGATCGGAGTAAGCAGCTATGAACACGGATCACAGAACTCATCTCACCCTGGTCAAGCCAGAGTGGACTCTGCAGAGAGACAAGGACACAGCCTTGACTGTGCCTCTACATAGTTCTTTAAGAATCCATTGACTCAGACAGCAGTAGCCGGGACGGAAAACTAAAGATACCAACAGCAACAAACTGGCCTATTGTGGATTTCTCCTCTCAGATCTGCTTCCTGCTCATTCATCCCCCTCTGACAGTGCCCTTCTCCCTCCTCTTTACCCACTTCCCTGCCCCCCCCCACACACACACACATCTTCCTATCTCCTCCCTCTCCTCTCCTTCTCTGTGGCCCACAACATCAACCCTATTGACCAGACTTAGCCCTTCAATTCACTTTTCCCCTCCCCAGCCCATTCCCAGCAGCCGGCTTTAGCCCTTACTACCGGCCTCAGTAATTAATGTTGCTATTATTGTGAATTAATTGTACAAGCCAGTCAGTATTTAGCCTAATTAAGAATGAATCCAACAAATTATTTAAAGCACCACTCCAGCAGGATTTGCAGTCAGCTGTGCCTCAGCTGCCCAGGAAGCCTCCCAGCCAGGCCCCGCCTCCACCCTCCCCGATCCTAAACACAGTACTCTAGTAAGTAGTTCCGGAAACTGGGGTGGGGATGGGGTCTTAACCCATCACAACTCAAATCAATAGTTCTGGCTTTATCACTACTAATCACGCATTTCTGAATGTTCATAAGGACCATTTAATTTTTTCGCACCATGTCTCTAAACAGATCTTGCACTCTTAAAGACAAACATAACAAACGCAGAGGCATTTCTTCCTCAGAAGGACGCTTCCAGTATACGCTGGTAATGGGCCAACCAATTTTCCACTCAAGCGCAACAAATAAAAAGCATTCACTATGCTTGAGAGTAAGAATGTATATGCCTGGCTCCTGGCCCTCCTTCTAGACTGCATATATCAAACACCACTCTGTACTCCACAAGCTTACATGATTATTACCTGTTGCTTTAAAAAAAAAAAAAAAAAAAAAAAACAAAACAAAAAAAAAAACAGCAAAGAGCATGCTGGCGAGATGGTTCATCTAGTAAAATGCTTAATGCTCAAGTCTTCAAGTCTGAGGACCCAAGCCAGGATTTCCAGCACTCTTTCTCCTGAAAAGCCCATGGGCGTGCCCACGATACCGGCACCCATGGTGGAGCCAGCCAAGAGAAATTGGGGAATTTTGGATTCAGTAAGAGGCCATGTCTCAAAAATTAAGGTGGACAGCGAATGAGGAAGACAGCACTGACTCCCAGCCTCCACACACCTGTGCACACCCGAGGGCTTGCACACGTGTTCACACAGAATCACGCACACCTATGCAAAAATAATAAATAAATAGAGCAAAAAGAGAAAAGAGTTCAAGTAAGTAATTTCCAAACCACTTGAGAGTCTTGGATGTATTCTTTGATTATTTTATTTTATTTCTTTATGTATTTATTAATGTAGTGTATGTGTTTGTGTGTTTGCCAGCATGAATGTAGGTACATCACATATGTGCTGGTGCCCACAGAGGCCATAAAAGGGCACTGCATCCCCTAGAACAGAAGTCACACATGGCTAAGCCACTATGTAGACCCCATGAGAATCAAAGCTTCAACAGAAACAGGGCGCTCAACAGCTGAGCCACCTGTGCACACAGACACACCCTTGTGAGACTTCTAAAAAAAAAAAAGGAGTAAACTTAGAAAAGCAAATTCTGCCTAAGGTGAAAGTTCTCATGAGGTGTTTTTTTTTTGTTTTTTTTTTCCCCCTCACTGCAGTGTGACTCAGCCTCAGGAAAACCATACACTAACCCTTGGGAGAGAGGAACTGGAGCTGTGAGGTAGCCCTTCCCCGGTGGAGTGTGTGACATACTTGCTGACAGAGCACCCATCCTTCTCTGAAGGTGAAGACACAGAAGAGCCTCGGGGCTGAGGCGGGTCAGGTGTGCTGGAGACCTGAGAAGCACTTTCGCAGTCTCACCCGGCATGCTGGTCCCCGCTTCTCGCTCATTTATCTTTCTCATTCACTCTTGCTTGTGGGCTGCCTCTCTATACACGGCAACATGACTGTGAGGCCTCAGAAGTGTCCATTTCAAATGCTCTCTCCTCCCATCCTCCCCACCCCGGTTGCTCTTGTCATTTCTCACTTCCTGGGGTCCTCGCCGCACACAGCCAGATTAGGCCTCCCCATAGTTCCTCACCAAAGCCTCTCAGGGAGGAGACGGAGGGAGGGATAAGGGGCTAGCCCACCTCCATTCTGCCACCAAGTCTTGTTTAGCTTTGTTAGACCTTACCTAGGAACACTTTCACAATTACTTGCATCACTATCTTTTCTCCCCTCAGCTCTTCCCTGTGCTATATTTAGTCCCTGTTCATACATTAACATATTTTTCAACTATCTAGAAAAGGAAAAAACAAAAAACCTGAAGATCTTTGTGATCAGCTCTTGAAGCATCAGCTCAGCAGCCTACCCTGAACAGTGCCCTGTTGGGAAAGGTATTCTCTTATACAGGGGGTATTTTTTGAGAGTAGGTGCCTATTTTATTCGGTGGTAAGTACAGTGTTTGTTTTTTTAATTCGGGAAGAAGTCTACAAACGTGTGAACATATTTGCATGCATATGTTTATAGATATCGTCATATGAGCCTGTACCAAGCACACCACACAAAAGTACTTGCTATGCAGTTCAATATATAAATTTCATCAAACGGTTCCCCAGGGGCTGGAGAGATGGCTCAGGGGAGGTCTCAACTGCCTTTACCAGGGATCCGAGTTTAGTTTCCGCTTTCCTAGTCAGGCAGCTTCACTGGAACCCCAGCTCCAGGGAGCTAACACCCCGGGCCTCTCTGAGCATCTGCAGTGTACACACAGACATGCACACAGCACATAATTAAAAATACAACCTTCTGGAGGAGGGGCGGAAAGACTGTAAGAGCTGACCAAGAAATCTGCCGTGAGATTGCTACTGCTAGAATGGCAAGGAAGCTGCACCCACAGATGCTTCAACAGTGCACATGCCTAGACAGGACAATGACGATATCAAAACAAGATAATGACAATATCAGGAGAGGGAAACCCTAAGGCATCCCATGCCCTGAAAAAAACCTACAGGTGAATAAGGAACACTGAGAGAGAGGTGAGCACCCCAACTTGTTATCCAATACCAAGTGGTCAATCCTGAAGTCATATATACACAAGCAGCACCAAGCAGCCTTAGCAGGTTGCGTGTATATAGTCACGTATATATACATATATATGTGTGTGTGTG
Source organism: Meriones unguiculatus (assembly GCF_030254825.1). Lineage (NCBI taxonomy): Eukaryota > Metazoa > Chordata > Mammalia > Rodentia > Muridae > Meriones > Meriones unguiculatus. The sequence continues at coordinate 8,137,709 of NC_083356.1, forward strand.
TGTGTGTGTGCAACAATAATAATAATAAAACAAACACGAGACTATCGATTTGAAGAGTGGGGGAGCATGGAAGGGGTTAGGAGGAGGGAAAAGAAGGGGACGTGGGATAATTATATTTTACTTTAAATAATTTTAATTAAGAACACTTCCCTAAAAATAAGCCAGACCCCCCCAAAAAAAAAGTTTCAGAAATTCAGAAAACGGCAGACATCTCTGTTTTGTTTGGTTGTTTTATTTAACTGTCTGAAATGTCCTGTTAGTGTGCATTATTTATGGCAAATACCAAGTCTCGAGGTAACATTGTCACATGTATATATCAAGCACTTTAGTCAGCCTCCTAGCTTTCCTCCCACCATTCCTTCTTTCCTGAGGGAAAATTTTTACTCCTTTTACCCATCAACAGCAAAGAAAACATGTCTTTTGCTGCCCTCCAGTGGCTCCTTTTGGTATAAAACACTGTTCCTATATAGTGAATAAATTGTGAGGGAAAAATTATTATTTTTTTAAAAGTGTTTCAAGTATCCAAAGCTACGAATCCTTCCAGTCTTTTGTGACCAGATCAGTTTTCTAATCAGTAAAATATGGGCTGAACTTTGTAGCATACCTCTTTTCATCCCTCCCAAATAAAGAGCTCCAAACCCTAACCCTAGACCTAAGTAGACAGGCTTTAAGACCCCCAGTGGAATTGGAGGGTTTAAAAAAAATAAGTTTTGACTAAATTAGTCCCAACACTGTGGTGGAAAATGGCTTCCAGTTCTTGTCCTAGGTCTTGCTTTCTGGGGTGTTTGGTCCTGTGTGTAAACCATGCACTCTTCTTCGGTACAATGCACGCCTCTGTGCTGTGGCTGCAAACTCTCACTCTCCTTCCGGTGCAAATGGGTGCTTTGATCCTATTTCTTCAAGTGTTTCTCTTTTTCCCTCCTAAGAGATAACTAGGCCAACTGCAGAAAATGCGCACCTACTATGCTAAAGCAAAACCTCACTGTAGTGGCTTCAGCCCCGCCCTGTCCTGCTGCCCAGGCAGCATCCTTAGAAGCATTGGTCATTTTTTTAACTTTTTTAAAAATTTTTTATTAATTACACTTTATTTATTTTGTATCCCCTCATAAGCCCTCCCTCCTCCCCTCCCGATCACCCTCCCTCCCCTTTCTGCATGCATGCCCCTCCCCAAGTCTACTGAGAGGGGAGGTCCTCCTTCCTCCTGATCTTAGTCTATCAGTTCTTATCAAAAGTGGCTGCATTGTCCTCTACTGTGGCCTGTTAAGGCTGCTCCCCCTTCAGGGGGAGGTGATCAAAGAGCAGGCCAATCAGATTATGTCAGAGGCAGTCCCTCTTCCCATTACTATGTAACCCAATTGGACCCTGAACTGCCATGGGCTACATCTGTGCAGGGGTTCTAGGTTATCTTCATGCATGGTACTTGGTTGGAATATGAGTCTCTGGGAAGTTCCCTGTGTTCAAATTTTCTTGTTCTGTTGCTCTCCTTGTGGAGACCCTGTCCTCTCCAGCTCTTGCTATTTCCCAATTCTTACATAAAATTCCATTCACTCTGCCCGACAGTTGGCCATCAGGCTCAGCATCTGCTTTGATAGGCTGCAGGGCAGAGGCTTTCAGAGGCCCTCTGTGGTAGGTTCCTAGTTTGTTTCCTGTTTTCTTCTTCTGGCTTTCAGAGGCCCTCTGTAGCAGGTTCCTAGGTTGTTTCCTGTTTTCTTCTTCTGATGTCCATCCTCTTTGCCTTTCAGAATGGGGATTGAGCGTTTTAGTTAGGGTCCTCTCTCTTGCTTAGTTTATTTAGATGCACAGGTTTTAGTGGGTTTGTCCTCTGTTGTATGTCTATATGAGTGAGTATATACTATGTGTGTCTTTTTGCTTCTGGGACAACTCACTCAGGATGATCCTTTCCAGGTCCCACCATTTACCTGCAAATTTCATGATTTCCTTATTTTTCATTGCTGAGTAATATTCCATTGTACCACAATTTCTGCATCCATTATTCAGTTGAGGGGCATCTGGGTTGTTTCCAGCTTCTGGCTATTACAAATAAAGCTGCTACAAACATGGTTGAGCAAATGTCCTTTTTGTGTACTTGAGCCTCTTTTGGATATATGCCTAGGAGTAGTATGGCTGGGTCTTGGGGAAGCACTATTCCTAGTTGTCTGAGAAAGTGCCAGATTGATTTCCAGAGTGGTTGTACAAGTTTACATTCCCACCAGCAGTGGAGGAGAGTTCCCCTTTCTCCACAGCCTCTCCAGCATGTGTTGTCACTTGAGTTTTTGATCGTGACCATTCTAATGGGTGTAAGCATTGGTCATTTTGATTAAAAAAAATACATTAACACAATTTTGGCTCAAAAGAAAACTTCAGGTAAGTCAATGTGGGTGGAAGTGGAGGCAGCAGGGAATGAAATTGCTCTGCACAGCAAACTGGGAGCTCTGCAAGACGCTGAGCGCCTCCCAAGAAGTAACAATCTGGAATTGCTCAAAGAAAATAACCAGGGTTACAACATGGACTCAGACTCTTAAAGAAGCTGTACTAAAACCCCAGACCACAGCGTGGCTATGAGTTCTCTGGGAGGACTTTGTCCCACAAAGCACAGTTCGGGTTGGGCAGCCTCCTTATGACTGTCTGGCTGAACCTGACTGAGCTCACAGCATTCCACTCTTTCTCTGTTACCCAGTGCAGAATCTTCTACCAATGGGACTCCTAATCCCTCACTCCCAACCTGTCCTAGTTTGGGTTTCTACTGCTGTGATGAAACACCATGACCAAAATCAAATTGAGAAATAAAGTGTTTCTTTCACTTCTTCTACCATATCACAGTTTATCATTGATGGTAGTCAAGGCAGAAACTCAAACAGCAGGTTCCTGATAAAGAGGCCATGGAGGAGTGCTGCTTACTGGCTTGCTCACCCTGGCTTGCTCAACCTGCTTTTCATATAGAACAGAAGAGGACCAGCCCAAGGATGACCCTCCCCACCGGTAATGGGCTGGGCCTTCCCCCATCAACCACTAATTAAAATGCCCTACAGTCTTGCCTACAGCTTGATTTTATGAAGACATTTTCTTCAGGTGGGGTTTCCTCTTCTCAGACGACTCTTAACTTGTGTCAAGTTGATATAAAACTAACCAGCACAGAGCCCAAATCCTCAATTCGGGTGTGTGCCAAAGGCTGAAAACTCAAGTTCCTGAGTGCCCAGCACACTGCCCATGGGCCTCCTGTCTTGATATTCGGGTCCTCCTCCATTTTCCCTCTAGCTCTGTCCTGTCTCAAGCCTGGTTATGCACTCCTAAAGTCCATCTGGCTCCATTGTATTTTCCAACTGTTCTATGGCTTGTAATAGCAGGAGAAGTTCCTGGGTCCACCCCATCGTGGGAAAAGAAACTGCTTATAAAATGCTAAAGGCAAAGCCTAGAAACCTCACCTACAACCTACGACAATAATGTAAAGGGGACTCGGCTTATCTTTCAGTCATCTTGGTACAAAAAAAAAAAAGAAAGAAAAAGAAAAAAAAAAGTGACTTCAAGAACAAAAGAGATCACCAATGGCAGAATTTTGGTGCTATGAGGTGAAGAGAGCAAAAAGAAAATAAAATGCATGGGATTTTTCTTCATGTTACTAGGAAATGTGATAGTCTGAATCTCTGCCCCTTTGGTCCATAAAGCTCATTTGCCTTTTGCCCTAATCTAAGTTCATTCCCCAAGATACCTAAAATGTTAGGGTGAAAACAGGAGCCAGGCAATTTACCTCTTGTCAAGTCAGCTCTGGTCAGGGCTTATTCTTAGAACTCAGGGATTATGGGTCTCAGTTTATACTCAATTCTGAATTGGGATTTTTTAAAAGCAGCCCAGGCTACAAATATCCTCCCCCAACTTTTTTGGTTTGGTTTGGTTTTTGGCTGTTTGGTTGTTTTCGGTTTTTCTTTTGTTTTGGTTTGAGTTTGGGTCTTGTTTTGTTGTTGTTGTTTGTTTGTTTTATTTGGTTTTTTTAATATTTAATCTCCGAAACTATACAGATGTTCAACACATACCCTAGTCCTGAAGCATCCAGCCTGAAAAGAAAGTCCCAAAACATCTGAGCACAGGTCTATCGGCCACATTAGGTTTTCTGAGTTCAGGGAACACTTTGGGAATGGGTCTAAGCCAGTGGTTCTCAAACTTCCTAATGCTGCGACCCTTTAATACAATTCTTCAACCATAAAACTGGTGACCCCCAACCATAAAATTGTTTTTGTTGTTACATTACAACTGTAATTTTGCTACTGTTATGAATTGTAATATAAATATCTGTCTATTCCAATGGTCTTAGGAGACCCCTATGAAAGGGTCATTTGACCTCCAAACAGGTTGCTCCCCACAGGTTGAGTGCCACTTGTCTGGGCCAACATTACTAGAAGCATCATGGAGCCTGGGCAGAGGGAACCCTCTGTGCAAACCTGAGTGAGTGTAAAGCCTGAGGTCTCTGTCAGCAGCACCCTCCAGTCACCCCTGAGGTCCACATGCCCCCTGTCCCTCCTACACCCTCTCACCATCATTTCCTGCCCTACACAGGACCAACCAATGCCCCAGACATTCATGCCTCCTGGAGAACCCAAAAGTACTGCAAGGTCCTTTTCTCTAGGAACTGACTTGTGCACCAGATTGACAACTGGCTTTGCAACACTCTCTTGGTCACAGATTAACGGCTGTCAGTGCATCCTTCAGAAATGGCCGTTTGATGTTTTTAAGCAGTAAACAACCAAAACAATTTGTTTCTTGCTGTGTATTTGTTCAAATGGCATTTTTAAAGACATCTTTCCAGTAGAAGGTTCTTTTCCAGTGAATGTGAAACAGATCACAGAAGCGTTCAAGAATTACAGAAGAGTTCAAACATTGTATAACATTTATATTCTGTAGTATCCTATAATAGTCCGTAATCTCTAACAGTGCATTCAATCTGTGAATAAAAGGCAATAACCATCTTAGGTAAGATACTACATATAAATCAAAAACCATCACTTAGCTGCTACACGTGCCTCCTGTTTCTTTCAATTATCAAGGTCAACTTGAAAGATTAAAATATGGAGAAGACCAACAGAGACCAGTGCTAGCCTCTCAGGTGGTGAGTCCTTTCAATTCACTGCTTAATAGTTCAACCACCTATTATTATTTTGAGTGGGGAGCTAATTAGAATGCAACTTTGGGCAGTCCTCAGTGTCTTGATCCATACAATGGACAATAGAAGGTCCTGTTTCACGGGTTCAGTGTGAGGTGAGCTGAGACAACTCATGCCTGATCACGGTTCTCAGCAGCTGGTTTAGCTGCTGAGTGTTTTGCTCTGTACACAGGACTACATGCTACCATATCCAATTTACTATCGTTAAATGTTTCTCTCCATCTTCCTCTATATCCTTAACCTTATTAGCACCATATAAAAAAAAAACAGCCCTCCAGCATCAGACTCCCAGGTGCCTAGAATTACAGGCCTGTGTTATCACACCAGGCTCCTTCCAGTGCTTTGAAAGTACAAAGTCTTACAGAGAGGCCTCTGGTTGCCTTAGGTAACTCCAAGCTCCCACTGCCCACTGTTGTCACGGGATCCAAGGCTGAGGAGTATTCTGAGAAACCCAGTGGTTCCTATAACTCCATCAGCACAGAGAAGCCTATTAATGTTAACATTGTTTGGGTACAAGAAACAAGCATGACAACATGTTTCTAATAGCTTGAAAGAAGGCAAGCTATTAGAAGGCCTGAACATTCAATCTAAAATCAGTCATGCATTTTGCTACCACAAAGTAAAAACTGTGACTCATGTGCTTTTCCGTTACCAGTCAGCCCCTTTCCACATGGAAGGAAACAGGATGTTAGATGGGCTTCTCTTTCAGCCCTCAACAATGGTGGCCAAAGTCTATGTGTGGCATCCAAACCACCTCACACTGTGAAAATGCATGGGAATCCTAACTAGCCTGTGACTTGGAGGGAGTGGCTGTAATTTAGTGAGAAGGGTAGAGGAACGCCTTCCCTCGTTATTATCTCTGTGTCCAACACATCAGTGGCACTTTGTTGGTTCATGTTCTTGGTCAGCATCTTAAAATCATAAGCCAAACAAGTCTCCAGTGTACTGCCTTTAAAGCTTAACCAAAAGCAAAGCAAACCACTTAAACCATTCTCTGGTTAAGGCACACTGGATAGCAAAGCTAGAGGACTCTGTGCTGAAAGACTGACCTCTGTGCTTCGCTGGGCAATGAAAGAAATGAGGAAAGTTGGAAGAAAATACACAAATCCCCCTGCTGTGGTGATGGACTAAGTATGGTGTTCCATCTGTATTTAATCCAAGTTGTCTGCCTTTAACAGGACCTAGTTTATCTCTGTCCAAACCGGCACAAAGTCCTGTTTGTTTGTTTGTTTGTTTGTTTGTTTTATGCTACCACACCAGATATGAATCAGGAGTTTAAAACCAGCCTGGACTACACATTTGAACAATCAACAACAACAACAAAAAGCTATCGGTACCAAAGGACTTTATTAATCCAGGCATCATGAGCACTGAACTCTCTCACTGTAATAAAATTGGTATGTGCCTTCAAATTATACCGAAAAAAAAAAATTAAAGGGATTGATATATTTTCTTCTAACTTTCTTCATTTCTTTCATTTCACGGCAAAGCACAGAGGTCAGTCTTCAGCACAGAGTCCTCTAGGTGTTACAAAATGCCTCGTTCTTCCTAAAAAGAAGAAATGTCCTAAAATTCTTAGGTAGAGCGAACACCTACCAACCCCGTTTAGAACATGGAGCCTGCTAAGTAGCAGGTGTGTAACAACTAGAAGTGCAGGGTGTGCTTGGAGGACTTCCTGGGCACCACTCAGAGCTGCCCCGGGTGGGCAGGCAATGACTCACCCCATGTTCCCATCCATCAGAAGAACCGTGTTATATATGTGAGAGAAGATGAAGAGAAACAGGATCGTGCTGAAGAACATGGTCATCCATGAGCCGTGGTCCTCACGAAACATTTTTAACCGGAGCAACTGACCTGGAATGAGAATATCAGAAGTCAGTGTACACTGGCAACTGAAATTCATGTGTCTTTATTGTGACCTCGGGAAACCCTTTAGAATAAGCCGTTATATAATGCCTCCTTGCTCTTTTACGAATAAAGTCCAAGATAACTGGTACCACTCTGGAAAGTGGCATTAATGTGAGAACTATTACTCAGGGATTATCCATTACTCTGGCCTGGGGAGAGGCTGGAGCACCATGCTTGCTGTGTTTTATTTCATAAATGTGCTTCTGGTTCACACTGCAACTACTTCAGGCTGATGGAAAAAGATGATGAGTAAGCTCTGCATGGTTTCCCTTTGCTTCTAGCCACCCATTCTTCACTCCACGGCCAGCTCCACTTAGAACACAATACAGTTTCTCAAGGGACACCATAAGCAAGAACAAAGAGAGTGTCATCAGATGCAGATGGCTCAGCCTCGCTCGTAATTCTTTTTTAATATAATTTTTATTTATAATTTATTCACATTGTATCCCAGTTGTAGCCCCACCCTTGCCCCCTCCCAATCCCGCCCTCCCTCATCTCCTCCCATGCCCTTCCCCAGTCCACTGATAGAGGAGGTCCTCCTCCCCTTTCATCTGACCCTAGCCTATCAGGTCTCATCAGGACTGTCTGCCTTGTCTTTCTCTGTGGCCTGGTCAGGCTGCTCCCCCCTCAGGGGGAGATGATCAAAGAACCAGCCACTGAGTTCATGTCAGAGACAGCCCCTGTTCCCCTTACTAGGAAACCCACATGGATACTGAGCTGCCACAGGCTACCTCTGAGCAGCGGTTCTAGGTGATTTCCATGAATGGTCCTTGGTTGGAATATCAGTTTCAGAAAAGACCCCTGTTTGGGTTCTGTTCTCCTTGTGGAGCTCCTGTCACCCTTCCAGGTCTTTCTATCTCCCCCTTCTTGCATAAGATTTCCTGCACTCTGCCCAAAGTTTGGCTATGAGTTTCAGCATCTGCTTTAATACCCTGCTAGGTAGAGTCTTTCAGAGGCCCTCTGTGGTAGGCTCCTGTCTTGTTCCTTGTTTTCACCTTCTTCCAATGTCTATCCCATTTGTCTTTCTGAATGAAGATTGAGCATCTTACCCAGGGTCCTCCTTCTTGCTTGCTTCTTAAGGTATACAGATTTCATCCTATATTGTATGTCTAATATCCACTTATAAGTGAGTATATACCATGTGTGTCTTTCTGCTTCTCAGATACCTCACTGGGGATTATCTTTTCTAGTTCCCACCATTTGCCTGCAAATTTCATTATTTCCTTGTTTTTAATTGCTGAGTAGTATTCCATGTGTAAATGTACCACAATTTCTATATCCATTTCTCAATTGAGGGACATCTAGGTTGTTTACAAATTCTAGCTATTACAAATAAAGTTGCTACAAATATGGTTAAGCAAATGTCCTTGTTGTATACTTGAGCATAGTTTGGATATATGCCTAGGAGTGGTACAGCGGAATAATGAGGAATCGCTATTCCTAATTGTCTGAGAAAGTGCCAGATTGATTTCCAAAGTGGTTGTACAAGTTTACATTCCCACCAGCATTGGAGGAGGGTTCCCCTTTCTCCACATCCTCTCCAGCATGTGTTGTCACTTGAGTTTTTAGTCTTAGCTATTCTGATGGGTGTCATTGCTCTTAATTCTTAAAAGTCTGTATAGCCTGTGTGCAAGAGAGGGTTACGTGTGTGTCACAGAGTGCCCTGTGTGTTGTCGGAAAATACAGTTTCCATTCCAATCCACAGAATTCAATTTACAAAGACAAGTGATAAAAAGAGAAACAGGGTCAATGTGTTAAAATTGTAGGAAAATGAATATATATTAGGACAAACATTGAAATAGAAATTATCAATGTCAGAAGCATCTCAGAAAATGTTTAAATTTATGGATATAAGTATTCTGAGCGAGGGGTAAGATTTTTTTTTCTATACATGAAACCAAAGAGTTAGAAAACAGTGACAGTAGATCACCCAGGCCTGTCTAAAGATAAGTTTTGTCTGCTGTAGTTATTTCCATTACTCAGAAAGCTTCCGTATTTCATGAGAAGAGAGATGGTGCAGACAGAGAGCCACAGCAACGGAGTAGAGGGCCTGGAGATGGCTCGTAGTCAGGCTCACACAGGGCTCTTACAGACCAAAGCTCAGTCCATGCACTCACACCAGGCTCCTCACAGCCACCTCCGACTCTAACTCCAGGGAGTCCAATGCCTTTTTCTGGCCTCTGTGGTCCCTGTGCTCATGTACAAACACACACACACACACACACACACACACACACACACACACACGCACGTGCACATAGCTAAAATAAAAGATCTTTTAAATGAAATAAACCTGAGGTTTTTTTTTTTTACACTAAAATGTCTCCAAAAAAAAAAATGAAACTTAGGAAATAAACAAATGTTCCAACCCAAAATAATCTTACAAGGGACAAATAGCTTATAGAAAGAAAAGATCTGTTAAGACCTACTTTAGGCTAGAGCAGTAGCTCAGCATTTAAGAGCCCTTACTGCTCTCCCAAGTTTGGTTTTCAGCATTCATGTGAGGTGGCTGACAATCACCAACTCCAGCTGGGAAATCTGATGACCCTTTCTGGCTTCCACAGGTACCTGTAGTAACAATTTTAAAATGTTGATTTCTTTAAAAAACAGAGTTATGGAGCCTAAGATACCCATCAGACTTGCCTTCTTGGGGTCTGTGCATTGTAGTATGTCTATCCTGTGCTATATGACTAAAATCCACTTGTGAGTATATGCCATGTGTGTCTTTCTGGGTCTGTGTTACCTCACTCGGGATTATCTTTTCTAGTTCCATGCATTTGCCTGAAACTTTCATGATTTCCTTGTTTTTAATGGCTGAGAAGTATTCCATTGTGTAAATGTACCACAGTTTCTTCATCCATTCTTTGGTTGAGGGACATCTAGGTTGTTTCCAACATCTAGGTGGGTTTCTAGCTATTATGAATGATGCTGCGATGAACATGGTTAAGCAAATGTCCTAGCTATATGGTGGAGCATCTTTATGTAAACTGAATTAATTAACAAAAATAGAAGTGTTATGAGAAGATGTTTTTGTTTTAATTCCAGGTGTCAGGCTGCTTTGCAGCAGTTTGCTATGATCTGCCTCGTGTTCTAGCATAGGCATGATTTTGTCAGCTTCAGATAGTTTCTGTGATTGTGTGACATTTGGAATCCTAGGGAGTTTTCAAGGGTCCAAGAGTGCTAGAGCTCTAATAGGTGGGTTTGATGGTTATTGGTGGTGGTTGGTGGTCATTCAGAGGGGTTGTGGTTGGTTGGTGGTGTTGAAGGTTTGATAGGTAGTCTTGTGGAAAAGAAACAATAACAACAGCAACCAAGAAGAAGAAATTTAATATCCTGTCTGCAAAGATCAAATTTGTCCCAAGAAGCTTGGTGTCCTAGTCAGCAGGAAGTAGTCTAATGATAACACTGTCCTCTTTCTGACCCAACTTTATTTAGGGATCTCTTTCCTTTCCTCTCTATCCCTTTTTGTGTCTCATCTAGTGTTTGAGGGGTTGAAAGGGTGGAAGAAAGGAAAGCCCATAAAGTAGCAAAGACTGGCTACAGGCACCCACATATATAAAAATAAAATTTAAAATGTCAAGATTTAACTATAAACTCTTCCCTTTTACCTACTTTGGTTAAGATAACATACTAGATGTCACTTGGAAACTCAAGAAAGATTATTGTACACCAAAACTGTAGCTGGAGGGGGGACAGGAGAGACTGGGTTATACCACTTGGCTTATAAAGAAGAAGCAGAAGGCAAACCCACATTCTAAAAAGCTGTGTGTGGTATTGCGTGCTGGTGAGACAGGTAGGCACCCCTGTGGCTCACTGGCCAGCCAGCCAGCCTCGGCTAATCAGCAAGGCCTGGCTCCCAGTGAGAGAGACATCCCCGAGAAATGATGTTACCAGATGAGGCCTTGTAGGCTGTGTGCCTCCAGGAGGGTGACTCCGGCCTCCATATGCACATGGGAAGACACATGCACACACATGCAGAGCACAAATACACACAGTTCTCAGAAGGAAAATGTGGCCAGACAGCTAATAAAATACTGCACAAACCTCTAGCCAAATAAATGATACTATTACCACCACTGACAGGATTTCAGGCCTTGAAGATCAATGGAAGCATTGCACTGCCATCGCTGAGGCCACTGTTTGGCAGTAATTCCAGGCACTAGACTCATCAGAGTGAAATGGCAGGTTAACAGGGTTAGAACCCACTGGGCACGACGGTGGAGTCAAATCACAAGAACCTCCCCTGAAGCGACTTCAAGATTAACTCAATCAGTAACCTCCAAATGCCAGAAACACGTACACATGGGCTGCCATCAACTGACCGCTTCCACAAATGACTTTCTCATACAGTGTAATCAAACCCAGAACCTCGGAGACATCACTGCCCAAGCCACGTGGCAGGAGAGGTAGAATAGCAAATACAAATGGAAGGAGTTAGTCCCAGAGCACTCTGCAAGCCCGAAAAGCTTTAGCAACAGAGAAAAGAGCCTTGGCAGACCAGGGAGGAAGACAATGCAACCATCCTGATGAGAAAACAGTCTCTAAGGGACCAGTATTGTATCAGAATTTCCCTAACTTCTTGAGTCAGTGCTTCGAACAGAACTACTCGCCATGGTCAGAGCTTTAAGAAAGTGAGAAGTTAACTTCTCTGAGGTCATACGTATTTCAGAGGCTGCTATGTCCATGCTAGTGTTATCGGACTAGGTAGAAGGCAGCTGAAATAAAGCTTAAATATCCCAAATGAAAACCTCATTTCCTTCACCTTTCTTTATATTCATAGTTGAAGAAAGGCAAAGCAAAATGTTTCTGATGAATAGAATACTGCGGGGCAAGTTATAATAGAAAAATTACAATCTACAGTGCTCTCACTGGGACGACGCAGTTGAAGAAGATCTACAACCCAACATTTACACACTCCACTGCCTGCTCCGTGTGCACTTCACCATCTACACGCTGCAGTGAAATGGGGGCCATGCTTCTCCTTCCTACCACTGTGCTCTTGTGCCTGGTGGTGTGATCTGGGCGTGGTCAGACACCCCAGAAAACCCATCTTGAAATGTTACTCCTCCTTCGACACTTTTGAGAGGTGCTGTGGCCTTTAAGAGATAATTAAGTTGTTCGGGAAGTCTGATCCCTGGGGACCGGGTTAATTCCCTCCAGACTGCATTAGTAATCACGCAGCGGGTTGTCGGGAGATGAAGACCCTCTGCATGGTTGGTTTGTTTTGCGCATGTCCAAATGCTCCCGGCATTTCAAAGCAGCATGAGCACCCCACCAAAAGCTGAGATGCCTTACAACACCCCGAGATTTCTCAGCTTCTAGAATCACAAAGCAAAATAATCTCTGTTCTTCATAGACAAGAATGACTACCTTGTCTCAGGTACCCTTTTAACAACAACAGGGAATGCTAGGACACCACAGTGGCCGGGACACACTATCTCTCAAATAGATGGCCCAACTGAGAGGAGGCAGAGCACAAAGGATGCCTTACTGCACGGGACTCTCTGTTTCTAGGTCGCCTCCTCCTGCACTGCTCCCTGTGCCCTGTGGAGCATCAGCTGTCCACACCTCCCTCCACACAAATCTTCTCATACACCAGCTACGTGCCCAGATCCACTGATTCCCGCTTAACCTGAAATTCCTATTTCCTCATTAGACCTTTCCCCGACATCTTTATTGCCTCTATACTCTACATTTCCTCTGTAAAACCCCAACTGTAGTTCAGAACTGCAGTCTGCACTCACTGATTTGTTAAAGGACTGTGGGTGACACTACATGACGAGGTTGGCAACTCCTCAGGGTAAACCCATGATCCCTCATTCCAGCTGCCATAGCCTGGCATAGCCACAGAATACTGATTGTCTTTTCCTTGCCAACTGCTCCTGCTACCCTCCTCGACATCTATTTCAATTTTCGCCTCAGAGCACTTAGGATATGATCTTTATCCCAGAGTCTGTAAGTTACAGCAGCCACTGACATGGTCACACTCACTTCACGCCCACTCACACTCACTCACACTCTGCTTTCAAGGGCATTCCTTTTTCCTTCTCTTCTTTCTCAAGGGACGCAAACCTATTCTCAGAAAGGACCTTACCTGATGCTTTTAAAAATTCACCCCTTCGGAACTTCCCACAGCTATCTTCTCTCTGTGTGTGTACACTTCAATCTCTCACATTTTTCTCATCTTTTTTTTCCTCTGCCTCAAAAATCTCCTTGACCATAAGAACAATGGTTTCTTGTTTTCATGCCCTTACACTATGTTTGTTCTCCTTGTCTTTTTATTCAGATTTCATGAGAAAAAAGAAACAACACAGCCATTCCCTGAGATCGAAGCTGCCATGAAACACAATGCTAAAATTGTTCTGGCAAGTGCTCACGGCACCCGCCACTGCCAACTTGAGGAAAAACACCCTGCACTTGAATTTACTATGCATCTTGGCCTCGTACGGCAAAGCTTTTTTGGTGTTGGGCCTTCTTGGCTTCCCTAACCGCCAAGCACATTTTGTCCTTTTCCTATGTTTGTGACTATTTCAGTGACCCTTTTACTTAGGAATCTCTTCTTCTCCTTGTCCAATAAATGATAATATGCTTCCATGGTCTGTCATGGCCTTGTCTTTATAACAGTCCACAATCATGCCCAGTCTAATTAAGTCCAACATCTGTGTCCCAGCAGAGGCCTTCCCACCCCAGCTTCTGCCCATACTCCTCCTGGATGAATGACTGGAAAATCAAACTCAGCACATGAAAACAAACTCCAGATTCCTTCTTGCATCAACAAACAAGCTGTCTGTATCTCCAGCTTGGCTTTCGTGATCCTTAAATCCACTTCTGACTTCACTCTTTAATCATTTTCAAAATAATACACAGTAGAATTCATTTTTTTCCTTGCTCAATAGCACTGTTATTCTATTCTTCTCCATATATCATTTCTCATTAGTTCTTGGTGAAACTATTCCAACAATCTTCCAGCTGGCCTTTCTCATTTCAGCCTTTCCTATCTCAAGTACACCTTCCACACAGCCAGTAGACCTAACTGAAATATAAACATACCACATCACCCTTCATCTATCATCTTTCAGTGATCATTTCTTCCCCCATAGTGTAAAAGTCTGAGCTCTTCCACTTGGTCTATAAGGCATCACTTGGTCAATCAGCAAACTTCTTGGTCACCACGCCCTGCCTTCCAGGCTGCTTTCCCTTGCACCAAGCAGCTTTTGGTTTTTGTGTTTGTACTGAACACTCTGCCTGGGTATTCTTCCTTTTCCCTGAGCCACCAACTCTCGTCCTTCCTGCAAGCCATTAAATTTAGGTCAGTGATGTCTGGGTCATCTCCCTTGGTTAGTATTTTATACACTGGAGTAATTCACCAAAGGCATCTCTAGATTAGGCTTGCTTTGATCGGTGAGTGATTGCCTCAGCATCTGTCAACTTTGGAGACTGCTAGCATTTGAAAATAATTACCCTTGCTCATTAAAGATTTATTCCTCCTCATGTTTTCTCTGTCATCGCATACCCCTCTAATACATTAAATGAGCCTGAAGTAACACAGTGATAATAGTCTTTAAAGATGTAGTTAATATTTAACATTTTAATATTAAAAACTTGACTAAATATAAGCCTTGTTTCCTATCACTGGAATAAGGAATATGAAAGATTGAATTAAATGGATCACCACAGTTGAGTATTAATTGAAACCCACTTTTAATCACACTAAAATGAGTATATGAAATATTTATTACAAACTTGTGTGAATTTACAGTTCCTAACAAAATAACTTTTCCTTAAAAGTTAACTAATTAAAAATGACTGAACAAAAATAATTAAAATAAGAGAAGTAAGGCCCAATGGGAGAGGATCTTCTTATGCACAAGACCCTGGCTCAACCATCAACACCAATAAATAAAACTTACAGCAACAGAGGAAATTATCTAACAAACACACCCAAGGCTCATTGGAGGAAAGGTTCTCTAGTTAGACACTAAGACTTTATAAGATCTTAAAACCTGTGTTCCCCGTGAGTGCTAGTCCATCAGTATTCAGATCAAATCTTGGTGTTTCTGTGCGTAAAGAGAATTCAAGAACACCAAACAGATGGTTAGCGCTCCTCTTCAGGAGCAGGAGCTTATTCATAAAGTGCCACTATTCACTTCATTTGACAGAAACTCAAACACAAAGAATTGATATATAATTCCACATAGACTAAAAATAATTTTTACAATAAAAAGAAGGAAAAAATGACAAAACAGTTAGAAACCCATAAAAAATGAAAGCGCCCTCAGATGTGGTACTTAATGCTGATGTAGAGTCTAACCATCAAGAGAAAAGTGTAGTAATACATACGGTTGTCCTAAATAAACACAAATTATCCTCGGTAAAAGACAGGAAGAAGTCTTACATTCTATTAAAAGTCCAGATACTGTGTTTTACCTTTATAACTCGACCACTTCTGTTAAACCTTTGAACTAATCGTTCAGCTTAAATAACTTGCTCACTGTTGAGCCACAGGAAAAGGTTGTTCCAAAAGCAAATGATGCTGCTAACACACTGATGTTACTTCTCCTTCATTAAAGACGCAGCTGTAGCCATCCACTGTAAGAATGGAATGTTCACTGTGCTTGCCAGCAGGCTGCCCTCATAACTGATCATATATATATATAATACGTACTGTACAATTTTGATCAAATCAATTTTGTCTCTGTTTTATAGACATGTTCTATTTAGAATCGTAAAAAATAGTACTTTGGGTTTTTTTAAGGGTTCCTAAAATGTCAGAGGTGCTGAAATTGGCAATCGGAATAGAAATTACAAAGCTGCAATTCTTAAAAAAATAATTCCATTACTATCATTGAGTTCTTACACTTTCATTTTACTGGTAGCAACTTTGAAAAACAATGATATATTTTAAATAGGTTTTTTTTGTTTAGTATCAGACACTAATTCAACTAAAAGATAGGTTTCAGGCATGTCCAATCTATTCACACTGCAACGAATAGAAAGGAGGCTTCAGGCATGTCCAATCTATTCGCACTGCAACCTAGCGTTGTCCTCTATGAAGTCCACACTTGAGAACTGCACAATCAAGTTACCAAATATGAATCATGATCCTGCACTAGGATGCTATGCGTCCTAGAGACCTGTGGGCAAAATGATTTCCACAATTTCAAGCAACCCAGACCATCCACCAGGCCCCTGGTCATTGACAGGGTGGACAGAAGGGGAGGTCTGTCCTCTCTGGAACACAACTCATGGGCAGGAACAGTCAAGTCAGAGGCCAGAATTTCGTCAGGCCATCCATACTGCCAATCTTCCTGCTGCTGGTACCTCAGTGCTCAGGGCGTCAGACTCCGACTTTGATCTTAAGCCTCGTTTCATTCACAGCTGTTCTCTAACTGTCGCAGACACATGTTTTACTGTTCACAAATTAACTGTTCTCTCTGCACATTCTACTTACAGAGTTACAAAGCAGACATTAAAATCTCTGCAACAGAAATTTTACTGTAGAAGTGTCAACTGTATAGAGTTGGTGATTTACAGCTGCTGTGTTCTTTAGTCTGCAATAATATAGCAGAACAATGGATTTCAACCCCCTTGTTAAATAACTGAGTTAACTGAGGTGTGAGTGTGCTCCTACTTTGACTACACAAAAATCCTAAAGCAACCAACATCAAGGACTCTTAAAGTCTTTTAAGGTGGTTAAGGAAAAAGAAATCAGTTGTTTGCTTTTCAGACTAAGAGTAAAGATGCTTTGATTCGGGCAAATTTCTACGCACTGGTTAAAGTAGAATGAAAAATTGGGGTGCAGCATCATGTAGCTGCAATCAAAACCAAAAAGGATGTTTTCACTTTGAGTGAAACTAAAGATATGCATTCCCAAAAGCAAGGCAGTCCGTCTTGCCATAAGAAGTCAGTACAAAGTGAGTAAGACTCCATAGGAATATCTCTTTATGATTTGATAAAAATTATTTTTATAAAATAGTGATCATCTTTTTATTTAATCTGGATTTCAAAGTTAAAAACAAAGTAGGAAAAAAAGAAGCATTTTAAGTAGCACAGGTTTTGTGTCGGTATGATATCATAGGACAGTCTCTAATGCTTGCATAATTATTACTGATTAATAACGACTCCTGGGTTTGCTTTAGGATACATCAAACTCTTTGGAAATAGTCTTTCTTATTTTTTTCAAAGTTTTCCTGCACATATTCAATGTACATGGCACTGTGACACATAAAAACACTTCCATATATTATCTTTCTTTAAGATCTGTAAGCCTGCAAGATCAGAGCAGCTGAATTCAATGACAGTAGATAACACAGGGGATCATCTGCTAACACCTCCAAGGAATACACTTGAAAAAGCTGGATAACACTCTCAAAAAAGGTGAGTGACAGCTGGAAAAGTCTCTAGTTTATTAGAAAAATAAGAGCAAAATGGACAAAATACACAAAGTCCCTACCAGACAGACTGACGTAGTGACTGAAGTACACGATTCTCAATCACAGATGTTTTAAAAGAAAGGAAAGGAGGGCTGCAGAGATGGCTCAGAGGTTAAAAGTACTGGCTGTTCTTCCAGAGGTCCTGAGTGCAATTCCCAGCAACCACACAGTGGCTCACACCATCTATAATGAGATCTGGTGCCCTCTTCTGGCCTGCAGGAACACATGCAGGCAGAACACTGTTCACATAATAAATAAATACCGTAAAGAAAGGAAGGGAGACAACATTCGCAAAAGCTGCAGCAGGAGGAGAGATGCTAGGGGAACCCTCTTCTCTACGCACCGGACTGGAGTAACAGTGAGATGCCTTCAGTAAAAGACCCTGCTTAGATAGTGCTTGGTCACCTCGGCTCTCCAGAAACTGATCAGAAATTCTAAGCAGGTATAGTGGATTACGTGCTACATGCTGAAACCTAGCCAGTAGAAAAGCCCTGGACTGTGTGGGGAAACCGAGTCAGACTCACAAAGGATACCATGAATTAATGACAATGTCAGTTCAGTAAGCCAGCTGTGTCCTGTTCTGTTCTCATTACCTGTCTGTCTGGGTTTTTTGTTGTTTTCTTTTCCCCTTTCTTCTTTTTCCTTTTCTCTATTATTCTGGTTTTCACATTGTTTGGGGGAGATTTTCCCAAAGAACTCAGGTGAGCTAGGTCTGTGGGGGTCCCTGCCACTCAGCACCTGGGATCTGGGACTCCTAGATGAACTCACTGCATTCTCTTACCTCTGTCCTTTTCACTCCACCTTCTGCCACACCTGCTTCTTCCACACCCCGCCCTGCTGTTTCCTTCTGCTATTTACTTTTCTCTCCTCTATTTTTCCAATCAGTCCAACAGGGCTCACTAGCCTTCTGTCCCACAGTAACTAGTATCTTAGCGCACACAGTGTTCCAGTGGGCCTTTACTTACGAAAGGACTGGAGTTGAGGAGGGAGCATTACTTGACTACTGTGCTCAGGGTGGATCTACTTTTTGAGAGTGACTGTTTTACAGACAGGATTCTACTTTTCACAAATGACCCTGGTGTGCCTAACACCAGCCTAGAAAAAAAAAAAAAAAAAAACACGTCAGTAATACTACAACCCACTGCCTCCTGTAAAAACTTCCACTGCGAGGGGCGGGGTGTTAAAAACAAGTAAACAAAAATTCAGTCAACACCCACAATGTTTAAGGCCCAAATGTAAAAAACACAAAAGGAACGGAAAATGAAGACAATGTGTCTCCTCCAAAAGTTACTAGTCCCACGGTAATAGCTTCCAATAAGAAGAATTGGATAAAATCCCAAAGAAATCGAAAGATGCAAATTCCAGGACAACATAAACAAGCAAGAGAATTAAATAGACAAGTGGACGCAGGATATGAATGTGGGGTCCAATAAAGAAATAGGAAATACTGAGGGGAACTGAAATACTAGAAATAAAATGTTCAATATGTCAAATAAAAGGCTTTGGAGGGGACTGGGGATTTAGCTCAGTGGTAGAGCACTTACCCAGCACAAATCCTTGGATTTGTTCCTGGGATCAGGGAAGTACAAGGAGAAGCCTCATCAACAGAATGGACCAAGAGAAGGACCCAATAGCCGGGCACGAAGACAAGGTAAAGGCATCAGCAGTTAGCAATGACATTCGGGATAAATTTACAAGAAAGGACAAATGGAGCAGAGATCTGTGCAGCATGATGGAAAGAGCAAATCAATTAATCATAGGCATTGAAAAGGGAGATAGATTTCAAGCTATGAGCATTGAAAAATAAAATTGTTTTATTTCAATAAAATAATAGTAGAAGGTTTCCCAAACCAAGGGAAGGAAATTTCCAAGAATCAGCCAAGATGTCTGTGATAATGGAAAGTGTTAAGTTCATGATGAAAATGCTGTACATTTATACAGTGGAATTTTACTTAGTTGTAAGCAAGAATTAAATTTTAGGTAAATGGACTTAACTAGAAAACATTTTACTGAATGAAGAAGCAGGGGCCCAGAAAGTAAAAAGTTGCGTTTCTTTCTCATATGTACAACATAGTTTCAAATTTTTAGATTTGTTTAATCTAAATTGTTTGTAGAGACCTGTAATCTACAAAGGGACTGTAATGGAATGTAAGATCAAAAGGGGGTATGAGCTCAGTGGGTGGTGGCAAAACCTTTAATCCCAGAACTCCTGAGGCAGAGGCAGATGGATCTCTGTGAGTTGGCCACCCTGGTCTACAGAGCAAGTTCCAGGACAGCCAGGCTGCACAGAGAAACCTTGTCTTGAAAAACCAAAAGAAGGGGGCTGGGGTTTGATGGAAGAATACATGTACTATGAAAATAGAGGTGGAATACTGAGGGATGGTCAAGATTAGACAGGAGTGGAGTAGGAACAGAAAAGAAAACAGGATACAATAAGAGGGTTAACCAAAACTAGGAATAGATGATGAAGTAAAAAAGAAACTTGCTACTTTATAATATAATTTTAAAAACGTAAATTACAAAATTCTCTAAAGGAGACACCATACATTGGTGAAATATATAATGCCTATTCCAGAAGCCAAAGGTTATTTTTATTGGCCTTTTTAATAATTATTTTTATAATACATTTTTACTTTAAAAGATTAATCAATTAGCATTTTCTGGTATTTCTATTTTAATGTTATCCATAACATTAGGGTAAGATATATGAGTTTTGGCAGTGACTACTGTTGCAATTTGTTTTGGGATTAACCCTCACATGCATGGAATCATATGACATCCTGTTGTAATCTTGGCTCTATGACCTACAGTGGAAGTTTTTGTTGTGTTGTGTGGGTAAGTTTTTGCTATAGTCCCAAGTGTGGGATTCAGTAATGATTTGTCCATAGCTGATAGCAGCTTCAGGAGAGGGCCCATGATCCTTATCAACAGGAAACTGCCTTGTGGGGGGGGGTGGTTTTTGCCAGCTGAAAACATCATGGTGTGGACTCCAAGAAGATATAAATAGGAGCCACAGACAGAGCAAGAATGCTTCGCTTCACTTCACTCCCAGAGAGGAGAGCTCTGGACAACTCCTTACGCCACTTCTGCAGAATTGGGCTGCTGCTGCTGCTGCTGCTGCTGCTGCTGCTGCTACTACTGGCGTTCCTGCTGCAGCTGCTGTGCTTCCACTCTTTGCTGCTGCTTTTGCTATTGCTGGATTACAGGTTTGCTGTTTGACTGAACTGCTGGTATCCTGATGATGAAGAGTGGAATCACCCCAAGAAACTGTCTAAAGAGATCCATAACTCCTGTCCCTATTAACCTTTCTCTCCTACATAAGGTTGGTAGATTAGAAGGGAGGTATAGGCTTTTAGGAACCCAAGGACTCTTAAGTAGCAGGAAGTAGCTAAAGAGACCTATGCCCCTTCTCCCCAATAACCTTCTTTCTCTCCTACCTGGTACTGGAGTGTTGGAAGGGATTAGGGTAAAGAATGGAGAAAGATTCATAAGGAACCCCAAATAAAGGAGGTTAAAAAAAGGCAAAGCCTACAATGACCATAACAAAAGAGGCAAGACTGAGGTGTTGGCTCTCTTTATTGTTTAAGGGATTGTTCCATAAGATTAGGAAAAGGTCTGTTTATTTCTGAATTTTTAGCTAACTCATTGGATAAAGCATTTAGTCTCAGACGGGCAGTAGTGGCACAAACGTTTAGTCCCAGCACTCAGGAGGCAGAGACAAGAAGATCTCTGTGAGTTCAAGGCCACCCTGGTCTACAAAGTGAGTTTCAGGATAGCCAGGGCTACCCAGAGAAACCCTGTCTCGAAAAAAAACCAAACCAAACCAAGACAAACAAACAAAAAGCATTTAGTCTCTAACTGCCCCATCTGGACTTTTATTGAAAATTAAAATGCAGCATTGTTCACCAAGCCTAATACAAATCTTTCTTTTTGGCCAATATCATATTAGCTGTGTTCCTATTCTTCCAAGACATTTGGCTTGTGGAATCCAGCCAGAAATATATTTCTTTAAAGGTATCACTGTTATAATTAATAAATCTTGGTTAATTATATCTTTGTTTATTGCTGGACATCAGAATATAGACTATTTGAACCTTGTAACTATTTGGCATCCAGCCTCAAATTCATTTGGAACTCACTCTG
This sequence comes from Meriones unguiculatus, assembly GCF_030254825.1. Taxonomy (NCBI): domain Eukaryota; kingdom Metazoa; phylum Chordata; class Mammalia; order Rodentia; family Muridae; genus Meriones; species Meriones unguiculatus. The sequence goes on from NC_083356.1 coordinate 8,159,345, forward strand.
GGAAGTCAGTGTAGAAATCAAAAGACCTGGGTATTGATCTCCTAGCCCTAAGATTAACTTTGATGAGAGGAGGAGAATTGAAAGCCAGGGTAAAGGGTTTGGCCAATTGGATCAGCAAGCAAGTTTCATGCCAGTCTTTTGATGAGCTTGGCTAAAAGGTACCCCTGTGCACAATACCATTATATCTCAGCTTTGGAGACACTGGGTTCACAGTAATTGCTACTTTCTTTTCCATTGCTTACAATATTTAGGGTGTAGATACAAGCTCCAAATCTCCCACTGGGTGAGAGAAGCCATGCCCATCCATGTGTGAGACATGAGGAGTAATTCATCTTCCCTGTTGTTAAGGAGGTCCTTTCAGTGGTTCTGTCTGTACAGCCAGAACAGAAGCAACAGACTCGGGCAGGTCTTATCTCCCTTGTGCCATTATCCAGTAATGATGCCAGCATGCGGTTCTCTCTAGTGGAGTCTGTATCCCATCCAAGGCCAAGGTAAGGATGTCCTTTCACACAAGCAAAGCATTCTTAGTAAAAGCATGTACAGTCCCTATCAGGAAATGGGGAGTTGAAAGATTGGACTGGTATAATGGTTTCTCTATTTGGATTCTGCACTGGAAATACTCTTTTAGATCACAGTGTTTGTTTCAGAATAGCATGAGCAATTATAAGCAGCACACTCATGCTTTCATAAGCAGCAAACAAAGCACGCCCACCAACACTATGACCTCCAGGCAATAAGGCATCGTGGGCTCTTTGTAGAATTATTGAGGACACATGTGCTGTTCATCCCCAAAGTTCTCTCTGGGTTCTTCACGGGGTGGGGCCAGGCATACCTTAGACTGGACAGTTAGGAGACAGGCTGTTTTAGCTATCAAGCACCAAGGTTCCCATATCCTGTTTTATAGTAAACAGATTCAAAACAGTTATTTCTCTCTCTTAATGTAAAGGGGCTTTCTTGTGGTATGTTATTGATTTTCTTGAGACACCGTTGTGAGCAGCCTTTTTATCCTGGTTCGATGTGTCTCAAAAGACAAGAAAACAAACCACCCAATCAATGAATGTACAAATAAAATGAGCAGACTGTTCTCAACAGATGAAATTCAAATGGCCAATAAACAAGAAAAAGATATTAAACCTTATTAACCACCAGAGAAACACAAAATAAAAGGGCAGTAAATGTCCCTCTTGCTCCAGTCAAAATGGCAGTCCTTAAAAAAAATATCAGTAACAGCAGATGTTGGTGGGAATGTGGGAAAAGGGACCCCTGAGACACTGTTGGCACCCACGAAAAACTGAAAACATAATTATCACATGGCCCAGCCACACCATTTCTGAGCACTTACCTGAAAGACCCCAAATCAGTACTGGCTCCTCTGTGTTTACTATTCACAACTGCTGTTGTGGCACCTACTGGGTGTCTAACAACTGAGCAGTGAATGAAGAAAGTGCTGTATCTGCCCAGTGGACCTCCCTACCCTGAAGACCGTGAAGACATTATATCGTTTACAATCAAGTAGAAGGAACGCAGATAATCACATTGAGCAAATAAACTTAGTCTCACAAAGATAAATATATTTTCACCCCATATGTGATCCTGTATGTTACAGAGAAGCAAAACTTCCTGGGGGACTAAATCGAGATCATCTTCATTAGTTGTGTTTGTTGGGGTAAAATTCCCTGGAAAGGCAACTTAAGAGAGAAAGGATTGCTTTGGGCCTTAGTTCTAGGGTTTGGTCCATGCCAATGAGGAAGAAACAACAGCAAGAGCCTGAGATGCTGGTTCCATGGCATGCATAGACAGGAAGCAGAGGGAGGCGGAGCCTTTTGCACAGCAAGCTTTCTCCTTTTTCTGCAGCCTGGAAGCTAGACTAGGGACTAAAGCCACCCACTTCTATGCCAAGTCTTCCCACTTTGAGTACCCTAATCAAAATGGTCATAACAGGCACACCCTGCGGCCTGTCTTTTGGGTGAGTCTAGATCTCTCTCTCTCGTCAAAGTTGATAATCATGATTAACCATTACAGGATGGAAGGGTGGGAGGAGGAGGGGTATGTACTCAACATACATCGTATCTTCATTATATATTTGCATGAACATATCTAGCACCATGCACAATGAAGAGATACATTTTTAAAAAGAACCTTTTAAAGATTGAACTTGAGAAAGAATGCACATAAATGGTGACAATAAACTGTAAACAAGTAGGAAATGAAAAGCCATTTGTGTGAAACACCAATTTTGTGACATTAAGAAAATGAGTACTAAAAAGAAAAAAATCCTCGTAAGTAAGCACATCTTGATAATTGATTATAAAATGACATCAAACATTTCAGTGAAGCTCAGAGATCAGAGTCACAGAGAGCGCTGAGCCCACAAACGATGCTGAGGTAATATCCATGGTGTTAGCTGCTCCTGTCATCCTAAGAGACGTTACTTTACAACAGAGCAGAAGAGCTTTGTGGAAATAACTCCCGTAGATCCAATGACCAGAAATTAAGTAGTTTCAAAGGTCAGCATTAGTGTAGAAAATGTCACTAATGACATTTTCACCTCCACTCTAATTTATCACGTGTCATAGTTTATCATACTCTGTGCCCTTTAGTCAGAACGCTGGTGCCAACATTACCACTAAGTAACAGATGATCAGTGCCCATGCCAGGTGAACGAATAATGAAGTAGTGCAACTGAGATGTTTATAACTCTTTTCTCTTTCAGCATCAAGAAAGTATTGCTTCCAATATTCAATTTTAACATGAAACTTGTAACATGTCTCACTTATACTAAGGAAACAACCAAAACATAAAGCCATGTTCTACTTTGCATGGCTAACAAACGGCATTTCCAGAGAAGACTTCTAAATCCATTATTTCATGTATTTTCTACTTAACAGGAGTATAGAGTCATAAAGTGATTTAGTGGAGGTAATCTATTTAGACATTATTCTAATGCTTGATGGCTGTTACTTAACATATACATATCATAAATTGCATCCCTCCCTGGAACCTCACAAATATAACTTTCCATGAATTAAATACGACTTCATAGAACTGACTTTTTTTTTCCCTGTCTGAGGGTATAAAAATCTGTGGTTAGGATACTGGTATATTTTACAATACTTACAATTCCAAAAACTGTCTGCCTTCAGTGCAATTATGTAACTATAAAAAATGAAGTCATTTCTTTCCACTTTGCTGAAGGTGTTTATCCGCTGTAGGAGAAGTGGAGATAGTAAGACTGGGAGAGAACGGGAGCTCCACAAGGAGAGCAACAGATCCAAAAAGTCTGGGCACAGGAGTCTTTTCTGAGACTGATACTCCAGCCAAGGACCACTCATGGAGATAACTTAGAACCCCTGCACAGAGGTAGCCTATGGCAGTTCAGTACCCAAGTGGGTTCCAAAGTAATGGGGACAGGGACTGTCTCTGACAGGAACTGATTGGCCTGCTCTTTGATCACCTCCCCCTGATGGGGCAGCAGATTTACCAGGCCACACAAGAAGACAATGCAGACAGTCCTGAAGAGACCTGATAGACTAGGATCAGAGAGAAGGGGAGGAGGACCTCCCCTATCAGTGGACTGAAAGAGGGACACGGGTGGGGAAGAGGGAGGGTGGGATTGGGAGGGGAGGAGGAGAGAGGTACAGGGGAGATACAAAGTGAATAAACTGTAATTAATAAAAATAAAAATAATTAAATAAAAAAGAAAAAAATAAATGCTGAAAAAAATGAAGTTGATTGCTTTTGTGTTGTATTAATTTCAAGGTATGAAAGAAAAATATCATCTTGCAACTTTTTGCTTAATCAAGTATGCAGACCTGTAACTTCAGAGAGATCAGTGGGAAATTTTCTCCAAATATAAGCTAACCTTAATTAATGCCTTGTAGAACCTAACAGCAGCCGCTTACCAGTGACTAAGTGAAGACACAACTCATGAGGTGTTTGGAGGGAGAAATGTTGATATTATAGCAAATGAGATGCCTCAGTGGCTGATTGAGAACATGTGAAATAAACTGGTAGCCACTGAAGGTTGATTAAAGTCAGTGTCACGTGTGACCTTGACCTGTACCAGGAGCCACACTACTTGGCACGTACAGTACATGAAAGATTGCTTTTGGGCAAGTCTTAGTGTATTCACCTTTGCTTTTCAGCAAAGGTTAGGCAAATGCGGTGCCACTAAATCATCCCAGTCGCATTATAACTGGCCATACCATTTCACGACGAGATTGCCTAAGAGGTGAAACACTGTCGGGAAGAGTGTCTACTTCATGGCCCAGGCAGTTTCCTTCAAGGTAGAGAATGAGCAGCAGCCATCACAAGCTAAGCATCCCCACTTGCTGGAGAGAAGAAGCTTGCACAAGAAGAAAGAAGAAGGCTCTTTCTTTTGGAAGAAACATTTATATTATGCTTTCTTCTCCCAAAGCTCCGGATGGTTGCAAAAGGAGGGATGAAAAGATTGTAGGAGCCAGAGGCGGATACAGTGTTTCCCAGACACAGTGAGGCAGCTGGACATATGAACTCGAAGCAGCTGCAACAACATGCACAGACTGGGTTAAACTCAAGCCAGGCAGAAAGCCCAGCATTGTGGGTAGAGGTGGGCAGGAAGTCCCACCCCAGCTGAGGAGCTATAGGCAACTGATATCTTCTGGGAGAGGGAGAGTTGGTTTTCTTTTAAGGGTGTGATGCCACAGCATGACCTCACACAGAAGAGTGTACCAGAGTCACAGATGGGACGTAATGGGCTCTTTTCTTTTAAGTCCCCAAAGTTGAGGGGGGTGTAAACAGACTGGGTAGATCTGGAGGAGTTCAAGGAGAAGGTTGAATATGATCAAAATAAATGGAATTAAATTCTAAAAGAATAAAAGTATTATAAATAAAAATTGTCTTGTGTAAGTAAAAACCCCTTTCTGAGGAGCCCAGCTCACCAAGAACGTTCCCAGTTCTCATTCTGCTCTGTCCTCCAGCAGGGAAGAGCCCACCATACAGCACAGCCCAGGAATGCGGACATGTACTTGAGTTTAGAGTTCAGAGTTAAAGGGTCATCTTGCCTGAGATACAAGCAGCATTCTTAGTACAGAGTCTAGCAGAAACAAGCTGATACTTAGCTATTTCTGCCTTTACTTCTTCACATTACTTACTCCACTTACAACTTGTCTGGGGAGGGGAGGAAACTGTGCTTTCTAATTGGGCCACCAAAGGACTTAAAAACTATCAATGAAGAGACAGACATTCCACAGAATGATAACTTTTAACAAGACAGTGTTTTCCTGAAGTCTAAAGCTTATACTCCTGCAAAATACAAAAGGAATATACAAAGAAATAGATTTCTTAAAAGGTTAAGAAATCAGCATGAATTGGCCAAGAAAAACTCAGCACAAAGATGATTTTAGGGAACAAGAGCCTTGAGTGGTCAAATGGAACATCACATTCAGAAAATGCCATATTCACCCTTGACCCAAAGTTACCAAATCCTTGGCTGACACACACTGATATTTCAACCATTAAACCTATCAGACTAAATAGCATTCTCTGTATTCTTTCACTATCAGAAATCTATTCAACCCTAAGTGGTCAGCCTTAAAATCATATAACAGCAATACTACATGTACTCAGTAGGATGGATAGATCATAGATAGATAGATAGATAGATAGATAAGACAGATGATAGATAATTGCAGAAGAGGTCATCAGTTTGAGAGGGAATAAGGAGGGATATGAAAGGTGTCACAGTAAGAAGGGGTGAAATGATGTAAATTCAGTCCTCATATATAAAATTCTGAAAGAAATAAAACATTTACAATTTAAAAAAGAAATAGAAATAACTTGAGCCCATAATCAATGTTGGGGTGATCTTTTTCTGCACTGTGTAAAGACTGTCTTTCTTTTTGAGGATGCTTCCTTTGCTCCTGCCCAAAAAGAGCATTTCAGTGAGCAAAGGAAACATCCTCAAAGAGGGGGAAAAAAAAGTGTTTTTCTACATTTTGAAGTACCTAGAATAGATCTAACTACAGGAGAGGACACAGACAACTCTAAACACAAATAACACAGAGCTCAGTAAGGAAAATCCCACAAGAGAAAGCAGCAGGAAATGCTATGGAATGCAAATAAGGAAAGAGCGAATTATTTTAAGAGAATCAATAAAGCCAGGATTTTTTTTTAATAGAACAGTGGGTAGCTGTTCTTGTTTGCTTCTCTGTTGCTGTGATAGAAAACTGACCAAAGTGGGAGAAAAGGACTCATTCCAGCCTACGGTTATAGTGCATCATGGAGGGAAACCAAGGCAGGAATATGGAGGCAGGAACTAGAGCAGAGGCCACGGAGGAATGATACATACTGGCTTGCTCTCCGTGGCCTACGTGGCTGTCTGTTTATGCTATCCAGGACCACCTGCTTAGAAATGGCACCACCCCCAATGGGCTGGGTCCTCCCCACATCATCATCAATCAAAACAATGCTCCGCACACACGTGCTCACAGGCCCATCTGATGGAGACAGTTCTTCCCCTGAGGCTCCCACCCACCAAGTGTGTCAAAATGAAAACCAGCATTAGCCATCACAGCACTTTTATAATAATGGCAGCCAGAGACTCCAGTTACAGAAGCCAATGTGAAGGAACCCAGATCAGGGACTGCTGGAAAACAGCAGTGGCCCTGAAGCGTAGACATGGGAAGGGATGGCAATCCTATTAAGGTAGATTGCATTTGGACTTGAGCAGGACTGCAAATACCCAGATAAGACATTACACTTGGTTATGGCCACAATGAATAACTAGGCTTCCACACAGAGACGAGGCTTTCTCAGACACTCTCTAAGACAAATTTACAGAATGTCATTCACATTTAAAGCACGCACTTTAAAACACTCCTGAAATAGCACAATGGGAAGTGCTAAGTTTCAGGAAGTGTAATGATAAAAGGTATTTTTCAAAGAGAGAAAAACATATGAAAATCATTATACAATAAAGCTATACTTGGTAAGTCCTGAGAGGGAGAGAAGACAAAGAAAGATTTAGTTGCAGGGAAAGCAGTAATAGAACAGAAGGAGAAAGTTGAAGAAACTGATGGTTGGTGTGGGGAACACCATGGGGAAAAAAGGAAAAGCAAACTACATCCAGGAAACATAGAAGAGACGGTCCTTGAGAGAAATGGAGACAGGAGCACAGCTGAATATATGGACAGTTACGTGAATGACATCAGTTTTGATCTGCACAGTGAGCCCTTGAACATTAATACAGTTGCCACCCAAAGAGACATACAAACCAAAACCATTAAAAAAAAAATCACCATTATCTCACACCTGTCAAGATGGCTCTTATGAGCAACAACAAAAGATAAGTGTTAGCTAGGATGTGGATGAGTTATAACTCCTATAGAATGCTGGTGGGAACCCAAAATGGTGCATCCAGCATGGAAAACACTATGAGTGTTCCTCAAAAAGCTAAAATCGGGGTAAACATGATCTTGAGAATAATCTCTTACACACGTTCACATAAGTTATCCTAATTAAACTCTCTCTCTCTCTCTCTCTCTCTCTCTCTCTCTCTCTCTCACACACACACACACACACACACACACACACTTATACTAAGGAAACAACCAAAACATAAAGCCATGTTCTACTTTGCATGGCTAGCAAACAGCATTTCCAGAGAAGACTTCTAAATCCATTATTTCATGTATTTTCTACTTAACAGGAGTATAGAGTCATAAAGTGATTTAGTGGTGGTAATCTATTTAGACATTATTCTAATGCTTGAAAGAAGACTGGTTGAAAAGAGGAATGAATCAGTGGAAATGGTGGGGAGGGGGACAAGAGATGTTAACAGAAGGAGTGAATATAACCAACTGTGTGTGTGTGTGTGTGTGTGTGTGTGTGTGTACCAATGAAGACCACTGCTTGCTTTTCCAGACACTTGCTCAGCTTTCTGCTTTAGCAACTTACCACCCACCCAAGGGTGGCACCACCCACGGAGGGCTGGGTCCCCCCACAACAATCATCAACTTAAAAACTAGTAACTGCCCCTCCAGGCTCTCCTACGGGCCAAGCTGATGGAAACGTCCTCTCACCTGCGGTTCCCTCTTCCTAGATGATCCAAGCTTGGGTCAAAATGGCAAAAACTAATCAGCCTAAGCCCAGGGATTCCAAGCTTTAAAAATCTAATCAAAAGGTCCCCTTCTTACAGTAACAACTGAAAGATTAAATTAAAGAAGTCTTAAAGGAGGCATAAATGATACAACAGCTCTGAAATTCAGGTGACATTATGACACATGCCTGATTTTATTTTGCCCGCAAACTTAAAAAATGAGTTCTTCACAGACATTTGGCATGGCACAATGAGTCAGTGCAGGGGCACAATGAATCAGGCAGAAAACTGAGGTTGACAACTAGCTTAGCCACCACCCAGGAGCAATAATGAGCCAGTGGTCTTAACTTCTTGGTGACTCTGCTTTCTCGTATGTAAAAACGAAAGTGATGAAATTAACCATTTCACAGGGCTGTTGATAGGCTTGCCTTGTAGCTGCGATGTCGCTAGCTTCAGAGCCTGACCAGGCACACATTGCTCATCAGTATCAACTAACAGGACCCGAGGCCTATATGCAACCCACCACATAGAGAAGTGGTCACGGGAAGGACTGGGTTAAATGGCCATGCTAACTAATGACCGTGTGCTAGAGAGATGCAGTTTTGCAGTGAAGACGGAGGGACCCATGGAGAGGGCAGCAGAGGGGAATGTACTCTAAGATCTGGACAGTGAGATCAGAAACCTAGGTTTCCTAGGCACCAAGGAGAAGTCAGAAAGAGCTAGCAGCAGCTCTGCCATGCCCACCTGCTGGCTTGTGGTTTAACCCCTTCAACACTGAGGCTGGACCAGGGAATCCAGCAGAGATGGCTTATGATGATTTGGCTTCAGAGATGAAGAGAGAGCCCTGCTGGACTCAGCATGTTCAGGCCGCAGGGACGTGGCAAGCACCGCTGTGCTCGTGCGTCTGATTGCGGGAGAGATTTCTGAGCAAGGATGTTCACACAGTGACACGGGCAACAAGGGAAAGGCAGGATGCTGGATGCCTCTTCTCTGTCTTCTGACAGACAGCCGTGCTCCTCAGCTAACAGCGGGATTTCATCTCAGCAAAACACAGTACGATAAACGTGGACTCCATAACTCAAGCCTACTGAACACCACAATGCAATGCCACAGCACACTGTGACTTGATTTTCTTGGGACCACAGGCCTGCACAGTGGCCTCTGGCTGCTGCTGTGGCCCACCACTGTGAGAGAAGATCACACAGCATATTGCTAAGCCAGAAAAAGATCAAATTTCAAAATGTGAAGTGCAGTTGCTACTGGATACATTTTTTTTTATCACTGTAAAGTCAAAATGTCCAAGTCAAAGCACTGTAAGTCAGGCACCAGCCACATCGTGGCACAGTGTGACAACATCCTGCTGCCAGTGGGAGAGACTTGTAATAGTTTTAATGACTTACAGATGACAAAATCATAAAAACGATGAATACACATGCAAATTATTGTTTTATAAACACATGTGCATAAGAAAATATAGCAAAACATTAGCCCTGGTGGTCTCTAGCTGGCAGGACTACGAGAAGTTTTTCTTTCTTAAACTCTGTCTATAAATTCCGTATGAGTTTGTTTTTCTCAGTTGATAATTCAAGCAAGATTTTCTTAGGAAATCAAAAGGGTTGGCATGGTTGACATTAAGTGTGGAGTCCCTCCCCACTGTGCCCTTCCCCCAATCTCCTCCACGACTTTCTAGTCTCTGAAGTCTAATCTCAGCTCAACATATAGCTAGGTAAGCAGCACTTGCTGCCCTGCACTGTGAATTTATCTTCCTCGTTTCTCTTACTCAACCTTCATTCTCCTCTTGACACTCTGGACCACCATGACCCAGACAAAATAGCAAGGGGGAGGGGGGAAGTGCAGGAAGTAACAGCGTCTGTCCTCAACAGCAACAGTACTGTGCTCACATCCTCTCGTCCTAAAGCAAAGGCAAGTTTTCCTTCTCCTCACCACCACCTCTAGCTGACAGACAGACATGGCAGATGCACAGTTTTCTCTTCTTTGTCATATCACTGGGTACCACAGAGTCATTCATGATGAACAAAGTCAAATAGTCAAGTTTCAACTTTTTGAAGCTTCCAGCTTCCTCTCCCTTTGATCCCAATGTTTCAAAATATCCGTATGGTTCTTGGACAGCTCCGCCATCCAAAATAAACTGACTCCATGAATGAGAGCAGAAAGGGTCTATTGTCACTGCCCAGTGTCATCAGCCCAGCCATTCTCAGCAGTAAAAGTGATGCGTTGTTCCCTCACTGTGTCTCTTTCAAGGCTCTCTCTCTCTCTCTCTCTCTCTCTCAAGGCTCTCTCTCTCTCTCTCTCTCTCTCTCTCTCTCTCTCTCTCATTCAGCCAGAGGCTGCAAGCTCCAATGGCATAGACTTTATCCACTCTGTTCTCCACTGAACGCTGAGCACAGGCCTGGCACACAGAGGAAGCACCACAAATAGTTGTGCAATGAATAGTTACTTCATTCAACCACCAGATCAGATTCGGAGCAAGGTAGGAAGAGTAAATGTGATCACAGCACAGCAGAGGGATGCTGAGTGTGCTGGTTGACCCAGATGCTCAGAAGGCTTGCCAATCTGAGAGGAAGGAAGAAAGGAGGAGGAGTGAGGGTCAGGGCATGTCCTCTGTAGAGGACTGTTCCTACCCTCCCTTTCTCTCTGCCTGCCCCACAATCACTGGTATATGCAGGCTGCAGGTTCATAGCTTACATTGATTAAATAGACTTCTGCAGAACCCACTCCTGTGACCTCCTGGGTCCACCCCAGAATGCATTCGAAACGTGGAAAATATAAAGCATATCTCTCTTTCACATTGAGTGTTTACACCTAATATCCAAGCAGTATGCTGGAGAATTACACTATTGAAATGAATCACAGAGAGCCCAGGAGATCGTTGGTTAACAGTTAAATTTAAAAATTGGTTCCTTGTAATATTGCTGCTTTCAACTGCATTTCTGTAAACATAAATGAAAAGCAATTATTTTTCTTTTTTCATGATGCTAGCAAACAGAGCACATGAAAGAGTTTACAATGTTTCTTTGTTGCTGTGTAAAGGGGATTGTATGAATCTGTGCCTTACTGAAATCAAATTCATATTGATGTTCTAGAGGTGTGGTGACGTGGGCTATGAAAGTAATGTGTCACATGCAGGCAGAGGATATTAGTCTATACAGAGTAACAGGCAGACATGGACAAGATCCCCTCTACCTGCTCTTCCTTCCTAGCCCTCCTACAGACCCATCAAAATTGATCCAGCCCTCCACCATGAGTCCAGAAAATGTAATGGAATTGGATCACAGAGTTACAGGGCATTTATACAAACTAAATTTGCAGACAGTAAGACATTTAAAATAGGAACATAAAGCAATATGGCACCTTCATTACTACTGTTTCACAGAACATTTTTGTTTGTTTTGTTTTGTTTCTGACAGGTCTGGAACTCACTATGTAGACCAGGCTGACCTTGAACTCATGTAGCTCCATCTGCCTCTGCCTCCCACATGCTGGGATCAAAGGCATGCGCCATGGTGCCCTGCCTCAACTTTTTTTTTTTTTTTTTAATGTAAGACACTTTCTCATGGTGGAAGGTGAGTTTAACTGTTGAGTTCAAACATTTAGCATTTGATAAGAACTCCTTGGAAGTTGTATTAATAGAGTCTAAGAACTGATAGGCAACCCATGAATGAACGTCCAAAGGCAGACAAGCCCCTTACGGTAAATGCAGTGTGTTCACATGTGCTCATGGCTTGAGAGATGTCAACTCCTCAGAGTGCTCACTGGCTCTAAAAAAACATGTAAGGCACTGCTTCATGGCTTAGAAAGTGTTTTTTTCCCAAAACATTTCCAGTTACTCAAAATACTTTTGAACCTTTTCCTTTGGAATACTGTAATTAGTGAGCTGTCTCAGTGGTGGTAAATCTTCCCTTGAAGACAGCTATGATTTAAAAAGAGAGAAGAAAAAAAAGCATAGCAAAATATATACATACATACATACATACATACATAATTATATATACAGTGAGTAAATGAATGCATTATGTAGTCTATTTTTGTTGTAAGTAAAATATCTATAAAATGAGATCTTTTGTTGGGGGATTTGAGGTAGATTAACGGCTATAAACCAATTGAAAGTCACATGGAAAAGTACCAATAAAATATCAATTCTTGATCAGATAATACTAACAAAATGAGTAAAGTTATCATTTACTTATTATTTAGTTTAGTTTTGTTTTGTTTTTAAGACAGAGCTTCTCTGTATAGCCTCGGCTGTCCTGGACTTGCTTTGTAGACCAGGCTGGGCTCAAACTCACAAAGCTCTGCCGACCTGCAGGGATTACAGGCATGCACTAGGTGTGTGCGGTGCCTACAGAGGCAAGAGAGCACTGGATCCCCTGTAACTGGAGACAATTGTAAGCTGCCTTGGATGAATGAACCTGAACCCAGGTCCACTGGAAGGGCAGCCAGTGTTCTTCACTGCTGAGCCATCTCTCCAGCTACTGTCACCTATTTAACAGTTCACTTAATCTAACATGAATTTCTCAATGATTAAAATGTAAATGTCAACAAATGTAGAGCAAAATAAAATGTAAAAGAAGGCATATTACAGAAAAGCATAATGTACTGAATGCAAGTACACTACAGTCTGTAGAGTTAAAACAATTAATGGAAATGAGCTGGGTCACTGTAACCAAACACAGAAATTAAAAAGTAATTATACTTGTTGATAATCATGAGAAAAGGTGTGTATATGTATGCATGTTTGCATATGTGAGTATATGGGTTTGTGTATGTACATATGTGTATTCTTTCTATTTGCTCACCTGAATAAAGCAAAAGCTACAATAAGATGTGATTTTTTGAGGATATGGGACACAGGACTATTACACAGGGACAATGAAATGCAAGGCTGTGGTCAGCCCGGGATGCAAATGTGTCTCCTGCCCTTCTAACACACAGGACCAGGAAAAGCAGTTTGCTCACATCTGCACACACACACTGCAGATCACAGGACCCGGAAAAGCAGTTTGTGGAAAGGCTCCTGTTAGCGTGGGAATCTTTCTCATGGCACGATGGCATTCACGCACCACATCGTCCAAGAAAGAAAAGTCATCCTTTTTCATCTGAGAAGATGTCAAGTTGCTCATGCAAAATGAGCTTGGAAAAACAAAAACAAACAAACAAAAAAAACAGAAAGACTAGGCAGTGATGGTGCACACCTTTAGCCCCAGCACTCAGGAAGCAGAGACAGGTGGATCACTGTGAGTTTGAGGCCAGACTAGTCTATAGAGTGAGTTCTAGGATGGCCAGGGCTACACGAAAAAACCCTGTCTAAATGATAAAGTGTGGTGAAATGATCACACATTTACTTACAAGCCCAATATTCAGTAAATGCTTGATGCTTAAACTCGATAGTTATGGAAGTTAGAAAATGGAGCTTTGTTTCATTTTGTGGAAGGAAAGCAGAGTCATCGGAACGGTGGTATTTGAGCACATAAAGGGCTCATTGAGGCAGAGCAAACACTTGCTCACTGAGCTTGGAGGGAGAAAGATGAGAAAGGACAGGATACCTGTGCCAAGAGGTCAGATGCCCGGATCACCGGGGACAGGCACAGACACACTCCAGACTGGCTGTGCTGCAGCGTGAAGAGTAAGCTCTACGGTGCATAATCCTTAAGAAAACCTCCCAGCGGCAAATTCGCTAACATTTTCTCTAATGTCAGCGCTTCCCTAGAGCCCTCGTCTCAGATCACAGATGTTCTCTGTCGCTCACCACTTCATCTTGTTTTTATCTAACAAGCAGCTGGCGGGCCTCAGATTATCGTTTTCAAATCTTACAGCCAAGTTTAAGTGAAATTGAATGGAGATTATTAACGCTGTGTGTGAAAGTCCTCCTAACTAGATTTTCTACCGTGCTGGTATTTCCATCTGAGAAAAGAGAAATGACTTGTCCTGTCAGCACCTGGTTGCTTCACTCTGTATGCATTAGCTTCCTCCGGTACTCAATTGACCTCCTGCCCTCGACACTCAATTGTGCAAGGAAGTTCCTATTAAAAAGCCAGCAAAGGCAAAATTACTCTTGCCTTGGGACCTACAGTAATAGGTAAATTTTCTTTACAGAATTTCAAGGTACCCACTTTGCGTGGTGTTTAGTCAAATATGTATGCATGTGCATGTACATATGTGTGTGTGCATGTGTGTATCTGTGTGTATTGTGTGTAGTCACCATAGGTCTGTATGGGTCTGTTTATGTGTACATGTGTGTATATATATGTGCGTGTATGTGTGCGTATGTGTATGCATGTGTGTGTAGGTCTGTGTGTGTGATATATGAATGTAGAGGCCAGAGCATATGATACTATAAAATATCTGCCGTGTAGCACCAAGATAAGGGTGATAAATATTTTATTATTTTTCTAAATGTAACTGGACTCCATAAAAATCTAGCAAATTCAGTAGATCATTAAACTGGCGGGATTACAGTTATTAATGTCAGCATTTAAAATTCCATCAATATCTCCAGAGTTTCCCAGAAAAGGTCAAAAGGAAAACAAAAGGTCTCCAGGCCTCTGGTCTGTACTTTGAAAGTGAGAGGCTGCTTCTTTCTTTTTTTCTGTTTAAGCTCTGCTGTGCTTTTGTTCCTGCTGAGCTACTTGGGGGTTTAATCACCTATGCAGTTATTTCATTAATATGAAAATGTCATTGAGTGATTAAAGGTTTGTCCTCTAATCTGTCCATTTAATGCACACATTAAATAACACGGAGTCCAGGGCTGCCCCTTCTAGGTCACATTAGATCCCTCTTGCTTCTAAAACACTCTTAGTCACCTTTGGCTGGCAGTGCCATGCCCTGTCTTATTCCAGCACCCCTTCCCCTGTGCCACTTGAGCCATGTGGGGTGTTCATTCTCATCTTGGGCATTGGCCCAGTCGCGCGTCCTCATGAGGAAAGAACTCTGTCTCAGTTAAACTAGATATGGGGCCAGCCCTGCTCTTGGTCCAGCCCTGATACCTGACGCTTTGGCAGAGTTCTAACAGCAGGCTCTGCCTTGGTTCCTGAAACCAAGGGCCAGGGGCTCCTCTAGGTATGCTTATTAGGTCCATGTCTGACCTCCCCACAGTCCAGACACTCTGTCCTAATAAAACCATTGTTTTCTCTGAGTATCATAAAGACATTCCCAATTTGATCTCTACCACCCATGTCTAAAATTGTGTCCTAGCTTCATTTTCTTTCCCAGCCCAAACACCCCTCACTCAGAGAGCATGACTTGCTTGAATTTTGAGAGCCCCCAAGTCTCCTCTCCTCCGGTGGGGGTTAGCCAAGCCTTAATCTCTCTCAAGATATAAAACAGGTAGTTGTCACTCACCAAAAGAAAGCAAAAAAAAAAAAAAAAAAGACTTTTAACAGACTTATAAACTTACATGGGTTAAGTAAGCAAAACTCTTACCAGAGATATTAACATTATCATTCCCTCTATAAATGACATCATTATCATCATGTAGTACACCAAAAACTAGTACAAACTTTTTATAATACAGAAGAAGCCGCCAGTATTTTCTATTTAATCCCTTCCCTCTTAGGCTCTTGAAACAATGATAAAGCAAAGATTCCTAATTTCTTAGAATAAATACATTTGGTAGTTTGGATAAGAACTGCCCCCAACCCCCTTGTAGGCTCATAGATTTGAACTCTTGGTCACCAGTGGTGGCATGGCATTATTTAAAAGGATTAAGAGGTGTGGCCTTGTTGGAGGAAGTGTGTCACTGGGGGTGGGCTTTGAGGCTTCAAGAGTCCAGGTCAGGCCCAGTGGCTCTCTCTTCCTGCTGTCTGAGGATCCAGATGAAGAACTCTCAGCTGCCTCTCCAGCACCAAGTCTCCTCTGTGGCACCCTGCTCCCTGCCATGATGATAATGGACTAAACTCTGAAACTGTAAGCAAGCCATCAGTTAAATGCTTTCTTTTATAAGAGTGGCTGTGGTCATTGCGTCTTCCCACAGCTATAGACCCTGACTAAGACATACTTTCCCTTTCGAAACGTGGATTTCTGAAAGTGCTTCCCATGCTCCATCTGCTTTTCCAGGCCCCTTAAGGAGTCACAGCTCCAGGACACTCTGCTTTCCCGCTCTGAGACTAGCGGTTTCGTTTCAGCTCACAGGGTTCTTGGTAAAGAAAATGAGGAGCGCGCGCTGGTTAGCGGGCCAAGTGAGTGATCTAGGCTAGAGTGTTGTCGCACACAGCTGTGGGAACATCACACATCCCACTTGTTTGAGAAGCCGCTGCCCAGTTGTTTCCTTGGCTGTTTAACACGTCAGCTCATCTTCTGAAAGTCAGTTCCTTTTCTGGAGGATCTTCCCACATTAGACACTGAGAAAAACAAGGATTTAGATACAAAGGCACTCCGATGATGTCAACAGACAAAAGAAAAGAAAGACCAGCATAAGAAATGGAATTTGGCTCAGTACATTACAGCGTATCTATGTGAGGGGAACCATGGCAACCATGAAAGTTTATGTTAGCTCATAAAATGCAGAGTCGGTGGTGATTAGGAACAAAATCACATTCATCTTAGTCCAGAACAGGGGTTGACGTTATTTGAGTCAGATCTAGGGTCTCATGCAGCCCAGGCTAATATTACTAAGTAGCCAAAGATGACCTAAGCTTTGGGTCCTCCTGCCTTCTCCTCTGGTGCTCACTGAACCTATGGCTCATGGTGCATGTGAGCAAACACAAAGCCCTTATCTAGCTGAGCCACATCCCTGGTCTTCAAGTTTTTTTTCATTGCTTTCTCTCCATTTTGTTTTCTTCCTCTCTTCCCTCCCTTCCTTCCTTCATTTTATCCCTTCTAACTCCCCTTCTCACTTGCTCTTTTCTTCTGTGCAAAACACGTATTACTTTCAAAAAGACTTTATTGTTTTTAATTATGTGTTTGTGAAAGTATGGGTTTGTGCAGTACCTGCAGTAGCCAGTAGAGGGCACTGGATCCCCAGAACAGCAGTTATACAGGATAGAGTCACCCAATGTGGGTGCTGAAACTGAACTCAGGTCCTCTACAAGAGTAGTATGCACTACTGAGATATCTCTCTAGCCCCCATTTTCATCACTTATAAAGCAAACTTTCAAAAAAAACTGGAAGAATAACAGAAGGGAAAAGTTTGATTGCATGAAAGTATCAGGTATCATAACGAAAGAACCTAATCAGTTTCTCCACAGATTCTTAAAAAAGTGAGTGGAAGTGATTTCCCCAAAGAGCTGTGCTTGCTGCTCTGACGTTCCCCTCTACCCACGTGGCTGCTGTGAGTGATGATGCAGAGAAACTACAGAGGTAGGCTGCTCTGTGGACAAAAAGCAAGATTTATTGGGGATTAAACTGCCAAGGTCACCTTGGGGCATTGGGGGTGGGGTGGGGGAGAAGGGCAAAATGGCAGAAGAGCAAGCATATTTTCTATGACGCTCAAGAGGGTGGAGATCTGAGCTGATAACAGCTGTCTGGATTGACCAGAACTAGGTGCCCTTGGCAGAAGTGGTTGACATTTAGGGGAAGGTTAAGGGAGGTTCGTGGTGAACAGAAACCTTCAGAAAGATTGTTTCCCAGTAACACTCCTTCCGTTTACCTTCTGGCCAGAGCCCTTCTGCCTAGAATGAGGTCACAACACTGACACTGGGGGGAGGGTCAGTGCTTTGGACCTGGCAGTAACCACCCCGTCCTCACGACACTGCCCCAGCAGACCATTCAGAAAAACTTTAAGGAAAAGCAAACAAACAAACCTGTCACAAACAGTATCTAAGCACCATCCCAAATCATATGCCAGAGCAAAGTGCACAGGTTAAAACACAGTAGGTCTGCACGGCAGTTATGAGATGCAGGTGCTTGTGCGCATAGTCAGGAAACAGCCATGAGTGGGCTCCAAACTTAAAAACGCAAACTCCCATTTCATTTAAGACCAGCAGGTTTAAGAGGGAAGGCCCATGGGCGGAGCAAACGCTGCTTTCCGCTTTCGGCTGGCTTATGTCCGTAGGTGTGTCTGGATGAAATGGATTAGTGCATGTGAACCCTCACTATAGGCTCATTTGGGTCTCAGAGCAGCCATCTGTGCCAGGCCACCCCACAGCACTGGCAGATCCAGCCCTCGTGCCTGCAAAACACACTTTTTTTTTTCCACTGAAGCACTTGGGACTGGGCGCTGAGTGGGCACTGAGCGGGTACTGAGCAGGTACCGAGCGGGTCCTGAGTGGACAGTGAGTGGCCTCTGACTGAGTGGGTTCAGAGCAGGTGCTCAGAACAGAGGTCACTCTGAGAACTGCTGACAGTGAGTTCCTTCAGAATCCAAATGTGAGGGGAACACACCTACAACAAATTCAACAGGGTTTTATCATCATGATTATTATTAATCAGTTGGCCTATTAAGGAAGCACAACACAATTCCATATGCAATTCCAATGAGCAGAATTCAAGATACGGTGAGTTCCTGTTGTGAATAAACATGACTGCGATATGACATCTGTTATTATCACGAATTTGAGATTCACGCAGTCTCCTGGTGTTTCACCTTCCCCACAAAAATCCCCTAACACGTGCTGAAAATAAGTTCATCTCTCTGATGATGCAGAGGATAGTTCAGAATCTTACACAGTTATGAATATGAATTACCAAGGCAGCCTGCAGGGATCTCAGCAGCACAGACATCCAGACAACTGGGTCTAGAAAACCTGCCTTTCACTACCTTACACACTCGTTACTAACAGGATGCCTTCCGCTAGAGCTAAGGGGATGTTTGGAGTTTCCTAATTGAACATACTCAGGACCCACCTTAAGCCACCGGGGTACATGAAGCACCTTGGCTGTGCGTGAGCCACGCTCCTGTGCCAGGACTGGAATTCTCAGCAGCATTAAAGGGTCTTTGTGAGGCCAGGGGCCACGTGCTGAAATGCTTTTTAAACACCTGGTTATCTGCAAACCACAACTACTCAGTGACTATCTGCTGGCTGACGCTGCTCCGTCCAAGCTGGAAATGGTGGTCACTGTCTTGGTCAGATCAAGTGAAATCTGGAAGTTCTCAGCACAGTCAAAACAGGCTGCTTTTCCAGCCACTGGCATTCTGCTACGGTCTTAGAGCCAACCCTGCTCTCTACAGACCTCCTTAGACTCTGCTGGCCTCCTGCAAATGCTAACCAATCAGTTCAGGGGTTGAATTTCAAGGCAAGTAAGAGAAGCGGCTTGTTGGAGTACAGACAGGCTCTGTGCTGGACACCGTGAGGTAAGTTACTTAACACCAGTATCACGTGGTGTTCTTTACCCATGGAAACCTGTTTGGGAGACACTATAGTGGGTCAGTGAGCTCAGCTCACTCCTGGGCCTCTGGCTCACAAGTTCTTCTTGTATCCTAGATATCTGAGGTAGATTACAGAGAAGAAGAAAACGGCCTCCTTCTTCCACCCAAATCTAGGTCTGGTTGATCTTCAAGTGTGGGATTTACGGAGGATCTGTGTTTGTCATTACTCTCATAGACTTAATAATTGTTATTAATTGTAATATATCCTGAAACTCTAGCCTGACACTGGGAGTACCTGGCAAAGTTTTAAAATTCATGACTAGATTACTAAGGGGAAAATTATGCCATTTTCAGAAAATGAAAAAGTCACAAGAACTCAGATCCATTGGATTGAGAGGAAGCTCTTTAAAATGCATACAAAATCAGATGACAGTAAGCAAAGCCACAGCAGGCAGAAATCAAGGTTCTGGGGATGGAGAGGAAGGATGGAGACAGGGGAGCAGGCAGGGAGGATCAAGGAAGGATGTTTGAAGCATGTGCATTCTGTTAAGTGTCATCTTCATAGAGGTGACAGTTGATGCCAGAGACACCGACTGAAGCAACAGGAGTGTAGAGAAAGGCAGAAAGGGCAGAACACAACCACCTTCAATGGAAAAAATGAAGGGTTTCCAGTCGGTGAGGACAGAAGCGGAGATTCTGTGAGAAAGCAACAAGATAATTCAGTACTACATGTGCAAAGAAAAACAACTATTCCAAAAAGGCTCCGAGGAGGAGCTTAAGAATATAGCAAGAGACTGAGGAGCATGTGTTCTGAGGTGATTGGGTCTAGCGCTGTGCTGGTGAAGGCAATTTAGGTGAAAAGAGAGGAATTCATAAAGCTTTAGTGAAAGCTTCATTTAACATCCTGAGAATCTCATAGAAACAGAAACTAAAGTCCAGGCTTGCAGGGATGAGAAGTAATCGGGATCAGGTCACTCAGAGCCTTGACACTTAGTCTCACCTGTATCTTTTTCTTTCTGGGCAGCTTCCTCTCCACGAGCATAGAAGAGTAAGCACAACATGGTCTCCAACTCGGTAACACATAAAATCGCAGAGAAAGGCATCCACACAACAGGAAATATCCTTGTCTTCATACAAGTTAGTGAAAGATGAGCTGATCCACTGTGGATCAGTCCACCAGCCTTGGGCAAGGTGAACATTCCCACCCAGATAGCTGTGGTGAGGGAGGAGGAAGGCACAGAGCATAAGCATGTCCATGACAGCTTTCTGTAAGGGTGATGGACTGAGGCAGAACTGGGAAATGTGGTCAAGGTGGATCATGAAAGTTATGTTCGGCCAACCTTGCAGTGGCTATTAGAATTAACTCAGTGTTCAAAACACATAAAACTGCCTCTACCATACTAAGTGCTGCACACTTAACTCAAATGATGCCTCGTCCTGAATGTCATCACAGTAGGGGACTCAGAGAAGCTGAAAAGACCCATGAAATTGCAAACTATAAACAATATATAACTGCCACATCAAAATGCCAAGATGACCAGAGCAAGTAGAAATGACTTCGTAGAGGTGACATTTTTTTGCCAAGGAAGTTAGAGAATGCTGATGAGATGAGAAAGGGAAAGGAAGAGAGGAGATCAAGTCTAGGAGACACTGACTTCTATTAAGCCCCTTGAAGGTAGGAAATATTCTCCCACTTCCCTTTGTATCTCTTGTTACTTACAAAGCCATTAATCAACATTTCATTATTAAATACCAGTAAGCACAAACAAGAGAAACAGAAAGGGAAATACCAATAAAATTATTAGAAAGTTTTGGCCCCACCAAACATGGGAGCACATACTGATAATTCTAGCAATTGGGAAATGGGGGTAGAAAGATTGAGAATTTAAGGCCAAGGGCCACACAGAGAATTCCACACCAGCTCTGGTGGTTTGAATAGGTATGGCCCTCATAGACTCATGTGCTGGGCCCACAGTGAGTGGCACTATAAGGAGATGTGGCCTTGTTAGGGTAGGTATGGCCTTGCTGGAGGAAGTGTGTCACTGTAGAGGTGGGCTTAGAGGTCTCCTATGCTCAAGCCAAACCCAGTGTGGCTCACAGTCACCTTCTGTTTCCTGTGACTCAAGATATAGAACACTCAGCTTCTTCTCCAGCACCATGTCTGCCTGCCCGCTGCCATGTTCCCTGCCATGACAATAAAACCTTTGAAACTGTAAGCCAGCCCAGTAAATGTTTTCCTTCCTAAGATTTGCTCTGGTCATGGTGTCTGTCCCTGTCCACAGCAATGAAACCTTAACTAAGACACCAGCTGGGGCTGTATAATGAGGCCCTGTTTCAAAACTCAAAAAACAAAAAAAATTTAAAGTTTGGTCCCTTTCAAAGACAGGAAGAAGATTCATTCAAGTAAAGATAAATGGAATTATCTTCAATGAGAGATCAATGGAAGGGAGAAGTTAATGCCAGATTATTAGTTTATATTACTTAGATGTACATTAAGCATCACACTTTTACTGGGTGCAGGCCATATGACTGCCTTAGAGATAAAGGCACTGAGCCTCTCACAAGCCCCTTGACCATTCCTTATCAGTAATATGAGATTGTTACATTTCCCCACCATTTCATGCAGGTGTTATGAGATTCCAATTCAATGATAGATGTTAGAGATATTTTTGCTAGTCTTTGTTCCCATCCATTACCTGCCACAGATCTCCGCCCAGTCAATGTCGAATGACGTTATCTGTAAGCTGGAAATCCAGTCACATGTCAGAGTTTGCAACCCTTAGAATTTATCAGCCATTGGGACTGAGTAGATACTCAGAAGTTATTTCCATAGCTGAGCTACTTTTCCTGTCAGTATGTTTTTTCATTAATTGCCATAAAAATTCTATCAAAGATATAACATTTAAAATCATGAGATGTTAGGTGGATAGTATTGGAGGAATGGTTCCTAAAGTTGGCCTCTGGCCTATGCTTGCACGTACACACACAAACATCTATGGGATTTCTGCTTCCTGAATGTCCCTTTAAGTCTCAAATGAAATCCTGTTTCTTCAGATGGGCATTGCCTGGTGACCTCAACAGTGCCACCCCTCTCCAGTGTTCTTTTACCTCAATCCTGACTATCACCTGATCTTTGTTATATATCTGTTCACCTCTTCACCTTCTGTATGTTCCTATAGATCAAATAAAGACAAAGAGACAGAGTTTATCCTTCTTGCATATCCCCATATCCCTAGTTCTACAACTGCACCTAAACACTGTGGATGTCCAGTCAGTACAGCATGAATGAAAGAGCTGAGTTTTAGGAGGACTATGGAGAGAAAAGTTGATGCAAAAGGAGTCACCATCCTTACACTGGCCTGCTTGCGAACTTGGCGTCTGGCTGGCAATCAGACCTTGGGTTTAAGAAGGACCCCCAGGTCCCTTCATACTCAAGGAGAGAGGGCTCACTGTGCCTAAGCTGTTCATACACTGTAATGCATTATATGCACTATAATGCAGTCAATACCAGCTAATATAGATGCCCCCCCAAAAAAAAAAAAAAACACGTTGGCTCAGTCTAGACACGTGTTTTCCTTCTGGAACCTGGAATTTGGTAGTATGTCAATTAGGGGGTACCTACATGACCAGTCCCTAGAGATACTTGGATCTAGAAATGACATGTGCTCTCTCAACAGGCAACATTTTGCATGTGTCATCATAACTGCTTGGATTAAGTGTGACCCCTGTGCCTTTGCTGCACAACAACTCTAGACATTTTTGCCTGATTGGCCCATGCAGCTTTTCTGTTTGCTGACTTCGTTTTGATCTGTCCACCGCAATAAATCATAGCCTTGAGTCCTTATGCTGAGGCCTGGGAGCCTTCTTCATGAATCATCAGAACTGAGGATGGTCTTAATCTCCTGACACAAAGTATATTTTGCCAGCGTCCAAATATGTAGATATGAGGACTAAAATAATTACTGTCAAGTGGGCATGTTAGGAAAAGGCTATTGCTGTGGTCTGAAAAAGAAAGACCTAAGGACTGGAGGAGTGGGATGATGCTGTGACAGACTCCAAATCTCTGATGGAAAACCCTTGATTGTGTGAGCAGTTAATGAAGGAAAGAGCTAAGGAAACTGCACCAATGAGTGTAGGTTACCAAACAATGAAGAAAGATCATGATCCTGTGGTGCTGTTAAGCTAGGCTGGTTACAGAAATTAGAGTAAGTGGATTTGAATATGTTTGAAAGAGCAATCAGAAAACTTGATGAATGAGAGGTAATTCCCAGATGAAACACTGGGACTGTGGTTCTCAACCTGTGGGCCTCTTTCACATGGGGTCACCTATGACCATTGGAAAACAGAAATATCCATGTTACAATTTGTAACTGTAGCAAAATTACAGTTATAAAGCAACAATGAAAATAATTTTATGGTTGGGGGTCACCACAACATGAGGAACTGTATGAAAGGATCATAGTGTTAGGAAGTTGAAGGCCACTGCCCTCACAGATGGGTTTAAGTACAGGAATGGAAGCCAAATGGGGGAGGAGACTTCTCTTTGCTTGGCTTGTTGGTATATTCCAAGCATGTACAGATGTACCCTGTAAAAGCAATATGGCTGCTCTGGCAAGGGATCACATCCAAACATCTTCTAGGTCTATGTGATCTGGCTGCAATGCAGAAGTGTCCTCAGTGCACACCGTTAATCTCAAACAATGAAGGTAAGGTTATAGCTTAAAGAAGGAAGTAGCCGTGTTTAAAAGTGACCTCTAATTGAGTGGCAAAGTGACAAATCAGAGAAAGATTTGACAGGATGACTCAGAGATAGGATATGCCCAACTCTTAGGATAACAAGAGAGGAAAGAGAGGCTACTTAAGAGCAGTAAGGGGGAGAAAAGGAGGTTTTTTTTCCCCCAAGAGTTTCTTATTGGGACAGTTTTACAGAGACAGATTGCAGAGAGAGCAAGCTAGACACAGGTGAAGATAGAAAAAGCCAGAGAATGAGAAGGAGCCAGAAGATTGCTGGAAATAGTTCGAAGCCAGGTATAACAATTCAGTCAGAAGCCAAGAGAAGCCAGTTTGAATTTGTCAGCCTGGAGAGGCGATTAGGCCAGAACAGCTGGGCTGAACCAGCAAGAATTCAGAAAGAGCTAGAAAAGCTTAGGAATGGCTCCCATCTCATCCCCTCATCTGAGGAAATAAAAACATTTACATACCTAGCATGTGATATATGTTCAATAAATGGTTTTCAAGTTGCAAGGAATGAAAACATATCATGTAAGAATATATGCCAATCTTTACATAGATGGATAAAATGGAGGCATGCCAAGCTCAGTTGTCTTCTAATTGCCAATAAGGCACAACGCAGCAGGTGGAGAAGAAGGTGGTCCTTTTTAAAGGGAATAGGCAGAGTCTGTGACCACCTCATCACTAAGGAATCAATAAGAAACAATAATAACAAAGCTATGTCTTTTTGCCTGGAGACGAGATTTCCCACATAGAGAATAGAATCAGATTAATATTTTAAATGCCTTTAGAATATACATAAAATGATATCTAAGAGAATGTAGCTGAAGCATTAATAGTATCTGTGAGAAAATTACTCTTGCATGAATGTTTTACCTGTAGGTCTAAAACCTGGTGAACAAAAAAGCAAAAGATTTATCTTGAACCCATCTGGAATGACAGCATGTACAAATGACTTCATTAGAATGGAGAAGCTTCCTAGACACGGCATGGGGTAACAATGACAGACTGTCGGGGGCAGCTCAGAGACTAGAATGAAGCACACTAGAATGAAGTACTAGAATGAAGCTTGGCATGAGGCTGAAATAGAAATACATAGCATTCAAGAGGAGAACAGTCAATCAGACTTCAAGAACTCGCCTTTATAACAGCTTTCAAGTCAGATCACTGGAAGCCTGTATTCTTACACTCAGAGCTATTGTCCTTCATTTTGCAAATGAACACATAATAGCCCAGCTTGTGAATACTGAACTGCATTTCCCAGGGAACCCTTCAGTACCACAGGCTGCTGGGAAGGCAACCAGCTGCCTATCTCACCTCTTAGTCCTCAGTCTCCCAAGGAAGGGCCTATCTGAAATATCAGCTGCCAGAGGCCATGACCCTTCTTTCCACATCACACTGGCACCCACCAATGGTTGTCGCTTCGGGGGTGGGGGAGGCTAAAAGTTCAGACCCCACTCAAATTCTGGGTTTCTATGAAGAACAAATCCAGTCCCAGAGTTCCAGGCTAGAATGTAACTGTACTGAAACTCAACCTCTCCCCCCACCCCATTTCACCCTGCTTTTCTTTCTTACTTTCCCAAAAACTATTCTCCTAAACTTGCTATTCTTCTCAGAGTAGGTTGAGAAACGATATCTGTAGGCTAGTGGTTCTTAACCTGGGGGTTGGGAGGGTCACCTAAGACCATCTGCATATGAGGTATTTACACGATTCTTTCATAACAGTACCAAAGTCACAGCTATGAAATAGCAATGAAAATAATATACAGTTGGGTCAGCACAACGTGAGGAAGGGTCGCAGTATTAGGAAGGTTGAGAACCATTGCTCACGCTCACATGCTCAAATACTTGGTCCTCCGCTCACAGAACTGTTTTGGGAGGTTGGGAGGCCTCACTGGAAGGACATCACTTGGGGTTGTACAGCTTCAGGTTGTACAGCTCAGCCCCGTGTCCCCACATCCTCCTTCCCTTTGCTTCCTGACTGCACATGACACGGCCAGCTGCCTCACACTCCTGCTGCCTGCCATGTCTTCCAACCATGATGGACTGTGTCCTTTCTAAAACCATGAGCCGGTCTTTCCTTTCTTAAGCTGCTCTTATCAGGCATTTTGTCACAGCAAGGAGAAAATTAACTAGGACACCAGCAAACGCAACCTACAAGAATGATGAAAGAACCACACATTGTGTATTTAAATGACTAGTATAGTCTTCCCTCAACACTTGAGGGCTGGAGAGGTGGCTCAGTGGGTAAAGGACTTGCCATGCAGACATGAGGTTGCAAGATTGGATCCCCAAACCCCACATAAAAGCAAGTGCAGCAAGCACCCTTCCTTCCCCCTTAGAAGGCAGTGAAAGAGGATCTTATGGACTCCTCAGGGCAAGCTGGCTAGCTGGACCAGCCACGAGCAAGCCCTGGCTTCAATCAAAAGACCACTCAATTAGGAGACCAAGCCTCAGGTGAATCAGATAAAAAGAGAAAGCTGAAGACCTTCTCCACAGTGTCCGTCTCAGGCATACACACATATGAGAACACAGCAGAAACGACATGCACACCACACACATGTACTCATGCAAAAATAAATCTCTTTTTAAAAATGCAGTGCGAGGAAGTGGAAACCCATGACCTCTAACTCCAAACGAACTCATTTCAGTCCCACCGCTCATTACCTACATGACCTTCAACTACTTCATCCCTTTGATCCTCACTTTCTTCATTATTAAATAGCACATAGTCCACTGTGCTTCTGTAATGATTTACTAAGGTGATGGGCACGTAGTCAGGCCTTTGGCAGTATCAATGGGGTTTTGTATCAATGGGCTATCAGTTTAATCCAGCCTTCCTTCATCACAGCATGCATTTGCGCTCAAGGCGAAGATCCCTGATAATGAATCCTGGGCAGTTTTACGGTGGAGGGTGTGGCTCTGTGATAACACTTGGCACATGTGAGACCCTAGCACCATAAAAATGAAATCATTGTGAAATATGTCCTGGAGATGTAGTTCAGTTGAGAGAGCGCGCCTCTAACACAAAGTCCTGAGTTCAAGCCTCAGGACTGCTTAAGCCAGGTAAGGCGGCACACACCAGAATCCCAGCACCTAAAAACAGAATCAGGGGAATGGAAAGGCAGAAGTCACCTCAGGTACACAACCAGTTCCAGCCCAGCATGGACCACATGGGACCATGTCACAGACAAATCAGCAAACAGTTATGTGGTATAGGAAGATACTTTTATGTCATCCTTGTATGGCATCAAACATTGAAAAGGAACTATTTCCTGAGCAGTGTGGAACCTATTACATTTAGCATTTTATTTAGTCTTCGACACAGCACCATAATATAGGTTTGATGGCTCTTTTGTAGGTGTGAAATTGACAACAATCAGAGAAAGAAAATATTCCAATGTGGTATATCAAGGAAAAGGCAGAACCAACATTTGAACTTGGATTT
This sequence comes from Meriones unguiculatus, assembly GCF_030254825.1. Classification (NCBI taxonomy): domain Eukaryota; kingdom Metazoa; phylum Chordata; class Mammalia; order Rodentia; family Muridae; genus Meriones; species Meriones unguiculatus. The sequence goes on from NC_083356.1 coordinate 8,186,864, forward strand.
TCCACCTTTGGGCACTTCCATTGTACTTTTTCATAGACTTGCCCACATAGAAACTCCCTTTGACTTACCATTGATAGAAACCAGGAGCCAGGTTGGAGACCTTGGACTTCAGGGACAGCTGAAAGGAATGTTGGCCCAACAGAAGAGCTTCATGCCTTGGCTTCATACCCCATGTCCACTGTAGCCTTAAGTGGCCCCAGCTTTTCCCGGGTTTGGAGGCTACCTAGCCCTCAGGCTTGTCCAAAGCTGGTGAGTAGCCTGTCTGCTGGCCTTTCGGCCTTAGGGTCTCAGCAGTGAGCAGCAGTACACAGACTCTCTTCTGTCTGGGGTGTCTGTTGTTCCATAGAAGAGGCCCCTACTCTGAAATCCCAAGTTTGCAAGGCTAAAAAGCATGTCACCAAACCTGTAGCTGACCCTTTTCAAAGAACATCCTAAGCTTCAATTTGCAGAGCCCTATAATTGCCACTAAGTTGTCTTCCAGCCATTTAATTTTTCATGACGTTATTTCAACAACCTGCAATGCTTTGCTTTAATCAGTTCTGTGTACACTGCAGGAAATAGCGGGGCAGAGGAACATCTTCATCACTAGTTTGCATTAACCATCACTCTCCAGGGACCAACTATGTGCAAGATGTCAAATAGCTTTGCTTCCTAGCTCTAACCTACTGGAGTCTAAGCTTGCCCAAGCAGCAATGCTGCTCCCTGGTTCAGGGAAGAATGACAGCAGATGCAGTCAGTTAGCTTCTCATTCAAGTAGACAAGGGCTTTCAATCTCTATGGGTGCATGGGAACAGTGAGGAGGGGGCCCACAGCCTGTCGTCCTGGAAGCCCTCATGTTGACAAGTCTACACAGACAGAGTTACCTGGATCTCTACACTCATGGGACCTGCCCTTACTAGGACCCACACACAAAGCTGAGGTCTGTGGCAAAGGAGGCCAGGTGGCCTCGCTGCTTTCAAGGGACTGTGCTTTCTGCTAATCCACGGGGAGGCGGGGAGGAAGGGAGTATTCCAGCTCACTGCTTTGCTTCCACAAATGGGAAAACAAAAAAACAGCAGGAATGGAAGGACACTATGGGAGATGGTGCAGACAGCTGTCAGGAAGATCCCCTGTGCACAGACAACGCCCTATCCAAGCCAAAGGCAGCCGTCACCTTTGACCAAGCTGTTGGATCAAGACCCTCATCATGAAAGCCCATGTTAGAAACTATGGAAAAACAGACTGCTTGCTGCAAATGCTAACAAGAACTGAACAACAATTAGTGAAAACAAATATTGTAAATCTAAAAGACAAATGAGAAAAAATCAATGGTTTTTCTACTTCAAAGAATTCATTTATTTAATAATCAATAAGAACAGTAATATTACATATTAAACACAGTGCTCTAGCAGCTTGTGGCACTACTGAAACATATGAGTATATCTTAATTATTAAGCAGTAGACAATGTTTTCATTAGGCCGATAGGGCTATCTAGCTCTTTCTCTCTTGGGAAAATGGCTCCTTTTGTTAATGGCCTGAGTGGGCAGAACACAGCTTCCTCCTCGCAGACAGGGCTAGCTGGCTAGTGCCTTCACTGAAATCTGTGTTGTAATTTCACAATCTTGAATGTTTTCTCACATTTTGGGGAGGCTTCGGAGAAGGCAGTATGCACAAGTCAAGTACAGTGTTAGAAATGGGAGGCCAGGTTGTACACACTGAAAGATATGAAACTGATCCATCCCTTGTGCACACTCACAGCCGTTCTTCCCTGTACGGGGGAAGGTGATGGTGCTTTGAGGAACTGTTAGTGAGCTGGCTTGATATCATAACTTAATAGTTTTACTGATCTAAGCTGAAGTAATCCAAATCATGAGAAATCTATATGTTGTCATCAGTAATCCAGTCGTTATTTTGCAAGCTTTGAATATGAAATAGGATGGTGAAGAGCTATGAACTGAGCCAGGCTTGGTGGTGCACCCCTTTACTCCTAGCATTCAGGGAGGCAGAGGAAGGGGGATCTCTGTGAGTTCGAGGCAAGTCCAGGACAGCCAGGGCTACACAGAGAAACCCTGTTTCAAAAGACAGAGACAAATGAACTGAATAACTAATCTTTATGTGCTCACATAATAATACAGTGATAAGATACAGGAAACCCATAATCCAGAGCCTTTCAGTCATGTCTCCTTTTAAAAACTATGACCCCAAAATTACTCTGTTCCTTTAGTTTTGTGTCGTTTTATGTTGAAACAGGTCCTACTAAGCAGTCCAGGCTGAATCTGTACTTGCAGAAATCCTCCTGTCTCAGCATCTTCCAGCGCTGGAATTACATACACGCACCACAATAACTATCTCTAAAATCAATCTTTGAAAAAAGTGTAACATGACTTCTTTGTATAACTCTTGTTCTCATTTATCTAAGAGAACTTACATGTATGAATTGGTAATTTTTAAAGCCCTGAGTTTCTCATAAAGAAAGGACAAATATACAGAACTCTTATTTTTATAATGTATTTAAAAAATTAATTAGAAACTTTTGAAAGAAAAAACTAAAACTAAAAAACTAAACTGGCACCTTATCATCTCCACAAGAGTAGAGTCATCCCAGAACTGGGATGGCACAGTAACAAGAGAAGACACAGCAGAGAGGAGACCATCTTGTACCATCTTGGAATTTTCTTTTTCTTTCTCCACCCCACCCCCAAACCATGCAGTCCAGGGTCTTAACCACAATAAAAATAGAACAAGCTGCTAGAGTTGAGACAGTCCACAAGACGGCGCTCATCCCTAGCAAGAACGGCTAGTTCCCCCACTGAACTTGAAATTGACTTTTCATAATGAAACCTCTTAGAGATGAACAGACCTTTGAAGCGGCTCTAAAGAAAATTTTAATGTCAGACATTAACAATTAATGTTTCCAGAAAGTGTAAGCCTCTTTAGTAAAAAATTAAACATACAATTAGGTAATTTGATAAATAAGAATGGAGGGTCTAAACACATGTAGACCAAGGCTATTTATAGCCATGCTATGCAACGAAATTACAATGCAAACATGTAATTTAAATTTTTTAATAACCATACATTAAAGTTTTTAACTATAACTGACATTGTATTTAACACATGTCCAAAATAGCAACATTTCCATATGCAATGGAAAATGCATATGGAGTAAAACGTTTTCTGACTCCTTTGTGTGATTCTGCTGCACAGTTCATGCCTGCAGCACATCCCAGCTGCTCAGAAGGTGGTGTGCCTGACAGCAGCTTCATTCAACAGTGCATACCTAGAGAGTCTAGCCTCAGGACACTTAACATCAAACCCAACATCTGACTACGAAAGCAAACACGCGCCTGTGTTTCTTAGATCACGTAAAATATACCTGCAAAAATGTAAACAGACTTTCCCTGCTTGCAAGCACACAACTGTTTCCTGTATGCAAAGCATATGAAAATAACCACCTCCTCACCTCTCTAATCTTTTACTTGAATAACAGCCTATGAAATAAATCCTGGCCTTGTTTAATTATAGCTGTCTTATTGACATTGTCAAGGATGACATAATAGGAGAGTATAACTGACCAAAACCTACAAGCTCTCCTATAAAAGGTGGATAGTGTATGTTGTGTGCATAATAAAACAAACAAGCAAAATAAATAAAAATAAACAAAGAGTGGGTCTAACAAGCATCTCCTCACATTTCAGATCTTACACTTCCCCACTGAACCAACGTCCATAGTTAGATCGTTTTGACTCATAGACAAAGTGAGAAAGTCTGCTGCTTACTTGCTGATCTCAATTCTCATTTTGTAACATATTCGACTCATACATAAATATACAAAAGAGGCCGCTCACAGATACAAAAGAATTATTAAAATTGAAAAGGGTAGCTGTCTTATCCAGATATAAGGTCCTAAAAGTAGGCAGGGATCATGTTCTGGTTCAAGAGCACAGGTTTAAGAGAAAGCCTTGTTACTTTTGCAAGACGTGTTTGAGAGAGGAGTGAAATGCAGTCGTGTAGGGAAAGCTCAGCAGGGACCCTCAGAACAAGGGAGCTCGAGGGGGCCCAGCTCTGAGGCTACAGCAGATCTTCAGAGATCCTGCCCCCAGACTCAGGGCACCACAGGATGCTGTCCTAGCCAGATGGGACCCTATCATTCTGGCCGCAGAAAAGTGAGCTTCCTGGAGGCTCCGCCATGGCCTCTGCAGTGGTGGGGCTCTGCGAGCCAGCAGCTCTCAATTATTCATGACGACGCTGAAAGGCTAGGAACGGGCCACTTCAAACGAAGCAAAACTAATTAACACTTACCTGGGTTAGATAAATCTGGGTTAGATTAAACTGAGCCTGTCTATAAATTATACAAGGCCAGAATCTACTGGAAGGAGTCAGGGCTCCTTAAAATACAGCAAGAGAGGACAACAGAAATGGAGTGGAATCCAAACTCTCAGTGGCATAGCCAAACTCAGGAAGATGCCTGAGGGGCCCCGCTCTCCGCTGAAGCTGCACACGCTGATCACATCTCTCACCAACTGGACACCTTGTGCTTGCTACTTTAGGAGCAGGGCCTGCTACGGGCGGGGTAACATGGAGAACAGTTCTGGCCCAGCAAGCACGGGGCCTCCATCCTTACTGTGACTTCCACAGGGTGATGGAGGGATCGACACCACTGTGGACCGCAGCAAATGCCACTGAGGAAATTGCTAACCATACGTGATGCTGCTGAACATATTTGGGTTCTAGGCTGTGTCCCAAATTGGAGGCAGCTAAGTCCAACCAAGGTTACAGTAGAGGCAGAAAATAAGAAAAAGACTGAAAAACGAATTTGAAAAGGAAATTCTATTGCAAATGGCCCTGAAGGAGTAACAGAAATGAAAAAGAAAAAAAAAATGTACAAGCCAAACTGCACCACCTGAGCTAAGGTAAAGGACTGACTTCCAGCATCTTAAAAGGAAGTGGGTAATTGTGGCCAGGGTTCTACGCTGCCAGGGCTGGGTCGGAGAGCATTGGGATCTCTGTAGAATCCAGCTTACCTGCCTGTACATGCTGGGCCTCACCTTCTGCTTCTCGGCCCCACCAAACTCTAACTGCATTTACACACACACACACACACACACACACACACACACTCACTCACTCACACACGATGCTCCTGTCCTAGGTTTAAATTTGTTTAAATTACAAGGCTACAAGTTATCAAACGTATTTCATTTTTTAAAAAGCAGAATCCTTACAAAAATAATTCAGGCCAGCTTGTGTTTATTACTAGCTGCTCAAGATTATTGAAGCTGCCTTGTTCTTTGTTGTGTTTTTTTTTTTTTTTTCTCTTTTCAAAGAAGATTCAATATGGTTTGCTTTAATGAGGTGGCTCCCCTGGGGTTCTCCTATTGCTTCAGCAACTCCATATCAAATACCAAAGGCTGTTTTTATTAGTGGGAAAGTGTAATTCCTACCTGCATCCCTAGAGGGGCAGCTTTGCTCACCTGGCCTCACTTCGTCCCCCTGGGTCCAATTTGATATCAGCATTACCTTCAAGAAGTGAGGGATTTCAGTGTAGGTTTAGCTGGTGAAGGAGTACATCAGAGAGCAGTTTTAGTTAACACAGCTGATGTGAACTACAGTGTCCTGAACTCACAAGGGACTTAAGCTGAAAAACAAGCCACATAAAAAGAAAACCAAAAACACAATACCAATTACCCAAGAATCTGTGCAGACTAAACACGCAAAAGCATGATAGCCCAGCTTGGGAAAAGTAAACAAGCTACATCGGGCTGCCCACCAGGCTTCACTGTGAAACTTCCTGACATCCCACCTTTGAAACAAACTAAGAAAGACCCATAACCCATTCCTATTTGTGACAGAGAAGCAGAATGTTCTCCTCATTCTCCCTCCCTCCTACAATGTTATTGAAGTAGGAAAGCCCATCATCAGGGCCAGTGAGATGGCTTGGCGGGGACAGACACTTACTACCAAACCAGGTGATGGGGTTCAACCCCCAAAACCCATATGATGAGAGACAGACTGAATCCTGCAAGTTGTCCTCTGCTCTCCACACTGTTGCTATGGCATGTGTGTGAGGGTGCGTGCACACACACACGCAATGTAAATATGAAAGTTCATCTTTTCTGACACAAAGCAGGAGAGGAGGATAGAACACTGATCATTGACCAAATTAAGTGAAAAGTGTCGCAGAAAAAGACAGAGCAGAGAAGTGAGAGAAGGAATGTCAAAACCAAGACCAAGCAAGGCAGGTGAGAGGTACATGCTCTCTTCAGATTAAAACTAAGACATACTAGTAACTTGCTTGTTATGGTGATAAATAATCAAAGCATTTCCAAAAGATAAAAGAAAACGCAAATATATGCTTTAGAGCTTTCATGTGGATGAAGGGGACCAAAAAAAATAGTTCAAGTTTAAATACCAATAGACAAAATCTGAACTCTCACAATGAAACAGAAAGGGAAAAGACAGAGTAAAGAGAATCTAACTGCCAAGAAAGAGTCAATAAAACCTGGTGGAAACTGAAAGAAAAGATATTTAAAAAGATATTTCAGTGGAAACTGAAAGAAAAGAAAGCAGAAGTTGATGAACATGGTTGCATTGTTTTCATTTTGAAATAAGACAGCATGTAGTCCATGCTGGTCTACCTAGACTAGCCTGTCCTGAAACTTCAAATTCTCCTGCCTCCTGCCCTCCAGTGCTGGATTAGACCAGTGTTTGCTAGTGTGTCTGGAGTTACACAGTGGTGGGGATCGAACCCAGGACCTCCAGCATCCTAAGCAAGCACTTTGCCAACAGAGCTACTATATGTTTTCTTTTAAGACTTGTTTTTATTTATGTGTGTGTGTGTCTGTGTCTGCATGTGCTAATGCCACCTGTGTACAGGTGCCCACAGGTCAAGAGAGGGCACCAGATCCGCTGGAATTGAACTCATAGCTGGTTGTGAGCCACCTGACATAAGTCTAAAATTTAGCCCAGGTCCTCTGGAAGAGCAGCAAGAGCTTAACCACTGAGTTTTGTTTCTTTGTTTGTTTTAATGACATAAAAGTAACAAAAATATTCCCTTGCCTCAATGTAAGCTGCAGCTTTTGGCTAATATCCATGGCCAGCAAGAAAAGTACCTGCATGGATTTTAATTAATTTCAGTATCAAAATTAATTATTAAATGGGAGCATTGTTAGAGCCATGAGTCTGAGTGTGAGATGCACTTGATTTTTCAATATCGTGCCTTAGAGTTAAGAAAATTTCAGAGAGATTTGCAAAGTGTAAATAAACTCATGCTATTAAAGGTATTAAACATTCAAATGCTAGCTATATGCTAAAGCACTCTGATTAGAGCAGATTCTCATAGAGCTTTCCTCATAATCCCTGGGCTACACAGCACTTGATAAACACAACAGGATGCCCTGTATTAAGCTGATTTAACGGAAGAAAAGTGAGATTCTCCTAATATTGAAACTGTGAGGTAGCACCTTGAGAACGCAGATGGACAAAGTCCCAGGTGGAAACTGTTACCTCTAATTATCTTTTACCTCATTCAACCACTCCGTCTGCCGGCTCCTCCTGTCTCCCCTCAGCACTCATCAATACTCAGCGTCCGTTTCCAAAGAGCTGTCCTTTGGGGCACCTCTGATGCACGCCCCTGCTAATCTCTTCTTTGGCTGTTTCCTACACTTTAAACTCTGCTTGTAATCTTTACTTCAAGACATTCCCCATGGCACTTAAAGACTCATTCTCATCTTATCTTTCTCTCTTTGCCAAGAAAAGAAAAGAGTTGGGAAGGAGGACTATAATCCGTGGCTTTACGGAAATTTCATAATGCTATTAAAGGTATTAAACATTCAAATGCTAGCTATATGCTATTATTTTTTAACCAGGAAGCAAGACACAGTCTGTGAGGCTAGAAGGGGAATACGTGGTATTTTCTTAGTTCTTCTAGCTTGATGTATAAGCGGGTTAGTGTCAACAGGCTGCTCAACTTCTGCCCCTGCAGGGGTAAGAAACAGGATCTAAAAGAAAATGCAGGTAGGAAAGTTTGGGTTTTGTTTTTGTTTGTTTGTTTGTTTGTTTGTTTTTTAGCTATTTCCACATACCTGCTGTGTCACTGAGTTCTACTCCTGCCAGACACTTACAATGGCTTAGTCATAGCTTTTCTATGGTTAGAAGCCTGGACACTTATTTCATTTATTTTTAGAACGGTATCGTGCTCATAATGATGGTCTGTGCCAGTTCTGTTTTCAAGCCAACCTCTGATCACTACAGGATATGAGCCGAAAATGGAAAATGATGAAGTTGCCAAGGTTGAGATGAGACACCGGGGGGCTCTGAAGACAGAATGCTTTGAAATGCCTTAGTCACAACTCTAGAAAAACACACTTTCTCGTCATCACAGAAAGCTTTGAAATGCCTTAGTCACAACTCTAGAAAAACACACTTTATTGTCATCGCCATTTAAGAAGCACGATTCTAAGATTCATAATTACCTAGTATACTGACCAAGCAATCATGACAGGACGTACAAAAGACATCTGTAATGTATAGATGCCCCCCCCCCATCTGAACAATGCCTGAAAGAAATCCTGAAAGACTCAGTATGGCCCCAAACTACACTGTCAACAGAGAAAATGAGGATGCCCCAGCAAATACTGGAAAACCCAACCAATCCTGTATGAAGCAACCATCGGAAATCATCAGAACAGATCAATGACAAGTCCAGCCACCTCTCAAATGTTGCAACTTTGCACTATAAAGGCTTATGTATCTGTACTAAACGCTGGTCACATTGCACAGAGGACCTGAGCGCACAAGACTTTGCTATATTGATTTTCAGTTGGAAAACCTTGATGCCAGTGAGAATGGGGCTGCAGAGAGACTGTTCCTTCCGTGGTCAGCTAATCACGGAATCTTTTCAAAAATGTTAGAGACAGACAAAGAGTGCGATGTGTTATATACATGCATGAAGTGGCAAAAGAACAAATCTACCAAGAATGTCTTTAAAACAAAGGGTATTAAGTCCCCCCACCCAAAGCATACAAGAAGATAAAAGCTTATAAAAAGACAAACACTTGGACATTAGAAGGGCACTTAAGAGCTGAAATGTACAGACAAAGGGGGAACAGTCTGCATGAATCTGAGTGGCAGAAAAACAGGGCAATGTCAGAGAACAGAGACATCTGCAGCGCTGTCTGGTGTGCCACGGCAACCCCTGCTTCCTGGGACACAGTCAGTGAGGGGCGGCGCCGGCTGAGAGCCTGCACTCAGCGCTTACGGTGGAAACAGGTCCTGTTCTGCCAACTCATTGCTGTCACCGGTGGGAAGGAACAGTTGTACTCTCTTGCGTGTATTACAGAAACAGGCATTTTTTTTAATAGGCGTTCTTGGTGCTTTGCTCCATCTCACTGTGTCCTACCTACTGGGACACATCTCTCACAAACATGACTCCTAAAGCAGCCAGAGCCCTGCCTGGCAGTAAGCATTAAACAGCTCGAAATGAATAAACAAAGTCTTGATGGCTCTTTTCTTCAGAGGAGGGCAGAGGTTACAGTCTTTAGAACCCAAAATAGGGCAATTTATCAAGGAAACTTCTTCAGGGAGGTTTTGGCATTTGGGGTGTTTGTTTTACAATGAATTCAGTTTATTAACTAAATACACAGCTATACTTATCATTTCTTATTTTATCAGAAGAAGATAAAAGATATCTATAAAGAAATCTTTGGGCTGGGAAAATGGTTCAGCGGGTAAAGCAGCTGCATGCAAGGACAAAGCCCTGAGCTCAGATCCCCAGAACCTGTGTAGAAAGACTATGGTAGCTACAAGCACTTGGGGCAGAGGGAACAGAGATAAGCAGGTTCCTGAACTTCACTGGCCAGCCAGCTTAGCAGATTTGGTAACTTTCCAGCTCGATGAGAGACTCTGCCTCAAAACAAAGGTGGAAAGTACTGGAAGAAAGACACTCAAACCTCCACATGCATGTAATGCACAACAGTACAGAGATGGTCATGCCCACACACACACCACACACACACACACACACACACACACACACACACACGTCTTTTTGCAGATTTTAACTTACTAGCATAAATGATCATTCTCAATGCTATCTTCCTGTTTAGATTTGCACTGATATTGTCTCTTTAATTCTTTTCTTTTTAATATATAATTTATTTATTTTATGTGCATTGGTGTGAGGGTGTCAGATCACCTGGAACTGGAGGTACAGACAGTGGTGAGCTGCCATGTGGGTGCTGGGAATTGAATCTGGGTCCTTTGGAAGAACCAACAGTGCTCTTAACCACTGAGCCATCTCTCCAGCCCCTCTTTAATTCTTGATAGGGATAATTTCTGTTTTCTATCCTCCTTCATTATTAGCATTTGTATGATTTCCTAATCGCAGTAATCTTTTCAATAAATTCCGTTTGGATCTCTTCCGTTTCCTCTGTTTGACAGTTTGTTTTTATTTTATTTCTGCACTTGTTTTGGCTTGGGGTTTTGAGCTAAGGTCTCATCCATCCCAGACAAGCCTTGAACTAAAGGCTTGCAGCACCACTGTGTACAGATTCTAGCAGTGCTGGGCAGACCAGGGCTTTTGAAAGTCACAACTCTAGAAAAACACACTTTATCTAGTGCTGCCAGAGCCTTCCACTAACCCAGCTTTCTAGAGCCTATTCCTCTTTCTATGTGCTTTTACTTTGCTTTTCAAACTTGTGTTCAGCTCAGTTTCTTTACTTTTCTAATCCCTTCAGATGTAAGAATCCCTTAAGATGGAAATGGAGCAATGATTAAAAACTCTGTTCTGTTCAACTGTATTTAAAACATCAAATGGCCTCTCAGTGCTGCTTTTGTTACATCACCTCAGTTTATATATGCCTTTGTATCAAACTAACTCAAAATCTTAGTGGCTTTCCAGGCTGGACAAATAGCTCAGCAATTTAAGAGCACAGTTGTTCTTGTTGAAAACTGAGTTCAGTTCCCAGCACCCGAAACAGGTCTTTTACAACCACCTAAAACCCCAGCTCCAAGGGATCTGACATTCCTCCGACTCCTGAGGGCATCAGCACATGCACATGCACACACATGCACGTGCGCACACACAGAGTGATAACGAAGTTGCATTCTTTTCTCACACTATTCCTCTGCTGAAGCCCCACGAAAGGCTTTGCTCCACACTGCCTTCCCTCTCCCATTCAGGCTCAGAGCGCAGCAACAATCTGTAACCCTGCTGGTTACAAGGAAGACAGAGGTGAGCTGGATGTCCCTGAAAAGATGCTCTAGCTTGGAAATGTCACACAGTACCCCTGCTCTCGCCGGACCACCCAGAACACAAGACCAGAAAGAATGGTGAGGCAAATATATCTCATTAACTACATTAGTGAATAAATTATACCCCCCCCCCCGCATAGACACATGCCCCACCAGAATACATCACCCACAAGAGCAAGGGCCTGGAGTGTTGTGTAATTACTCACTGCTGTATCCCCAGAGCCTAGAGATGCTCCTCTCATACACACAGTCCTCTAAAAGCACTCCTTCAATGAAGGCAAAAACATCTTCTCTTAAGGCCTCTCGCAAATCTAAAGCTAACACATGTCTAGACCTGCTAAATTACTGAATCTGAAGATCTTCCCCCACCCACTGTTGACAGTTTTCTTGAAGCGGTGTAAAAATATTCATCTTTACATCCTGTTTGGGCTGTCAGCTAGAACCCAGACACTAAATAAGCGTTCTGTCCTCTTAGGCTTGGATTGTGTTCACAAAAGCACTTGTGTCTACAAAATGCAGTGTCGGGGACAGAATTCAGTCACGGCACAGCTGTAAACGGAAGCAGAGCAACCTGGAAATAAAGGGGTGGGGCCATCGTGGGGGCTGGCAGTTGTGGCTGTAAGGGAAAGAACCCGGGAAGTGTTCTGGCACTGTCTACAGCCTCCTCCTCATGTGGACAGAACAGCTGTTCATCCCGAGAAAGACTTCTCTTACTGTGTGGGAATCTGAGTCACAGCTCTAAAGGACAATTGTGACTGTCCCCATCTGCCTCCTACAGCATGTCCTTCAACAACTCCCCTGCTCCCAATACCACCACAGAGCAGCTCTGTGTCCGAGGGCCAGGCACAAGGAAGGGACAGCCTTGAGTAGCATTTAACCCGCTCAGAATTCAAGCTTTCTCCTAGACGTAGAAGTAGAAATAGGAGAAGGTCAAGTTCAAGGCCAACCTGGCTACATGGTCAGTTTGAAGCCAGCCTGGGCTTTGTAATATTAATTAGAATAAGTCTTTAAAAAATGAAGTCAGAAGCTTCATTTCTCAAGGGAGGGAGGAGAGTGTCATTGTAACCGGGTCTTCGATACTTTTCGAATTGTTCTTTGTCCCACCCTTTACTGCCCATCCTCAGTTTCACCCCCTATCACTAGAGAGGAGAGAAAGGATAGAGGGGAGAGAGAGAGATCCCTGAATCTAACTTCTTTCATTTCTTTTTAGAGCATGACTGCTAATAAACCGTGACCAATCTCCCTGAATGACCAGCGACCACCAACCCCACCTCTCAGGGCCCTAGCATTTATATACCCCCTGAAAAGTTCCCAGAATTCCAAAGGTCACACACTCATGGAAACTATCTGCAGCTGGAAAAACCATGCCTCTTCTAGAGCATGAGAGAGGTCATAGGCAGCAGCTGCAAAGCAGCCCCATAGCCCCACACCTGGGACTAAAACAAAAGCACATTACAATATTTCTGTGGGTTTGTTTTTTTTTTTTTTAAGGAACCAACCTTCCTGAATTCTCACTACATGGCTGGCACCATAGAGGAAGCCAAAGGTGGGAAGTTCCTAGGAATGAGGAAAGTCCTAGATGAAGCACTAGGACATAACTGATTATGCCCCCTCTCAGAAGCAGGGCACCATGATGTCTCTAGAACACCAAATTTAATACACCACATTTAAATTAGCAACTGAATGGGTTCTGCAAAATGAACTTCTCCAGCCTTCCAGCCCCACCTCGCCTCTACTTGTGTTGTCTTTGTGCTGGCTCTGCACTCACCCCTGACCTCTGCTCCTTACCAAGTGCTCAAAGCACATCCAGCCTGTGGCCTCTGCATGGCACATGTTCCCCAAGAAAACACCCAAGTGGCTGCTTTGTCTTCTTCAGACCCTTATTCAAGGGCCATCGTATTACAGAGAGAATTCTGTCCAGTCCCCACTCCACGCCCCACTTCCTGCTTGCTTAGTTGCCGTGGCATTTTCTGTCCTCTGACTTACAGACAGAGGTCTGACTTCTCTGTTTGTCTGTCTATTCTTACTACAATGAAAGCTCCAAACAATCAGAACAGAGACTTGGATTTTCAATATGAGACCTCTCAAGCCTAGAATATACTCAGAGTTTGCTGAATGAAAGAGGTCAAGCCTATCTTTAAGGCTCCTGAACTTGGCAAGTCAATCGAGACAGACAGGCACGACTCAGAGCAATCAAGTCTCCACGAAGCTTCAAAGAGGAGCTCAGTGCATTGATGCCTTTACGCTTATCATATGTGTCTGTGACATAACTCTGCCTTTTCTTGGTCTCTGTGGTACTACGATAAACATTCGTCTTTCGGAGAATAAAGTGGGATGATGTAGTGAAAAGGCAAATTTCAGCTTTAGAGATAGATCGATACAGACAGTGTTCAATATATGACGGGGAGGGGCTCAGAGAACAAGGGTTAAGTGAGGCTGTGATTATTTTAAAGCGGGAGGAGGGCAGGGAAACTGTATCATCTTGGTTTTCCTCCCTCACCTCTCTGCCTCCTTCTCCATCTGTCCTCACTGGCATTGCTTCTAACATAAGCTCAGTCACTGAGTCCAGGTGTGTCCCCACCTGTGGCAGCTTTCTGCCGTAGGCCAAGTACCTAATCTTCAGTCACCTTCCTTCCAAACCTGACATTTGTCATCCCTGTGAACAAAGACTCTTAATTCATTTCTTGATGTTACACTGTAGGTTTTCCTCCAAAATAAGCATGTAGCATTTTCAATTTTAATTTTAATAAAGGAGTGATATGCTTTGTGGCTTCTGCTGTTTCAGGATACTTTAAGCTCTTGAACACGGCATTCAAGAGCCCCCATGATTTATTTTTTTTTCCTTAGTTTTATCGTGTTTTATTTATTTATTATTGTACAGCACCTGTTTGGTTTCTTTTTTTTTTTTTTCAATGCAGTTTATTCAGGAACCTTGAACAATCATCTGACCCTGGGGAAAGCCAGCCCACAGCTTAAATAGCCTCTGGGTAGCCAACCCCAGCGTGCCACATGGGCAATGCAGATAGGTCCACATACATGGAAGCAAGCCAGATCCTCAGCCTTAGCCAAATGTGGAATTGTTCGTGACAGAGAGCACTCACCATCGGGAAGGTGGAAGGCGGAAACCAGCTCCATCTTTAAGGCATAGCATTCCGCAGCTCTCTACAGTTCCCCCTTTTTGTTTTGGACGCATCAGGCAAGAGTAGAGGTCTGATCTCTGATATTAGAAATAAATTGGGACTTTGTACTGATGTTTGGTTTCTAATGAGAGAGAGAAAGAAAAGGTGTGGATTTGGGTTGGTAGGGAGGCGGGGATGATCTGGGAGAAGTCGGGAGAGAAGAACCCTAATGAGAATATATCGCACAAGAAATACCTATTTTTAGTTTACAAACTAATAATAAAATAAAGAGCTTCCATAATTCCCCTTGATGTTTCTGTAACCTGCCTCCCATCTACCTAAACCTGCAGGCCCAGGAACACTATCTCATTCACACATTACTGCAGACCACTGCCCCCCTTCCTTCTCCATAGGCTATGATCACCGGCCTCGTTTGCCCAACTTTTCACTCGAACAGCAGATTCTCTGTTGGTGCCGCTCACACCCAGAGACTTTCCATTCTCCACCACTGACAAGGGCTCGCTGGAGGGATTTGTAACAAGGATGCTCTGGCCGAACTCATCCATCCCCAGAGTCCACAGCCCGTGCCAACCCATGAAGCACCGCAAAACCTCCCTTGACCAAAACCTCCCGTTGGGAACAGCTCTTGCGTTTTCAGACTAGATGGCCCACTCCACCTCTTGGCAGTTGTCCCCGGCTGGCATTGCAGTCACACTGCAGCGCTGTTGTCATGCGTCGGCAGCCGATGCCCGTTCTTTTTAAATACGCCCGTTGTGGATTTGCGCACTGAAAAGGTCTCAGGCAAACAAGTCCTGAAACATTTGCCAGCTACAACGGTGACAGATTGCTGCCGTTAATGGGAACAAACGGGGACAGGCATAAGAGGAATGGGGTTAAATTAGGACATAACCTTCCCTGGACAGCGAAGCAGGTTCAAACCTGCACTCTCAGCCCACGGTCAGCTCTTCCGCTGGCTCATCCCGGCCACACCCTCAAGGTCACACAGAGTACAAAACGTAAGTGCGCTGGGCAAGGGAAAAATCTCGGCCAGTCATCACATTCCTCTCAAGCTGAAGGAGCCTTGCTGCAGGAAGCACCTTTGCGATTTCTCTAGGCTCCACAGCAATGACAGCCTCTGCCCTGAAACTGAGACCTTCCTGCCCGGTCAATTGAATGACTTCCTATAACCCAGAGGAAGGGCTGTCAGGTGGAGGTGGTGCCAGAAAGCTCTAGACACTGACAATGTGGAGCAGAGCAGTAGGGAGTGGCCTGGCCCGACCTACTCCCAAGCCAGACCAGGCTGGCCACTGCCTGTTGGCCATCTGGAGTGCCTGGAAGGCGCCAGTCTGGAAATCAGGCTTCAGCTGAGGTTCTAAACTTTTCTGCTGGCTCTTCAGAAGACCTTGGAGCCAAGCAAATGACCTTTGTGTATTTTTGTATACCCATCAACAATAAAGGCAGGTCATGACCATGAGAACCCAAATCAAAAACAATGGAGCTGCCTCTCTCACAGTCATAACCCGATTATTCACAGTCAGGAGCAATCAAGTTTGCCTTTGTTGAGGACCTCTATTCTGATCTTGGGTGCCCCTCCATGTTGTGATAGCTTTTCTTTTTCCCCTTCCATCTAGAACCCCCTCATAGCAAAAGAGCCCCTGGTGAGAGCTTTCTCACATCCTCCCACTCACCACCCCCCTAGCAGATTTCCCTCTGAGGGGAACAAGCCCGCCCACCGATGTCACTGTTAACATCCCTGTTAGTCCACTGAGCTCCCTAAGTAGCATCCTATTTTAACTCGTGAAAATATCTTCCACAATGACTCTAATTACAGCAGTGACAGAGAGGAAGGGAGGAAAAGAAAAGCAAGCCAGAAAAAATAAAAGCCAGCATTCTCCCAAATCACAAGCCTGCTTCAGTCAGGACTAATTGCCCTCTGTTGGAAAAACAAACAATGTATTAATTCCAAATAATCCACAAAGCAAGCTCTCTGCACTGCCAGCTTCGCCACTAGCTGCCAAGATCTACCCTGGCCAGGTCCACCTCACTAACAGTGCCCTGGTTCTCCTCTCGCCGGGTGTGTGGGTTCAGCTGCCTGCTGCTATTTCATTTGACAGTGGCCTCCCTCAGGAGCCCCTAGCATTACCTTCCCTTTAGAGAGTGAGAAGAGGAGATGGAGGCAATATTCAATCTGGAAAGGAAAGAGTCCCTTGACCCTGAATGACTCATCTGTACCAAGAGCAGGAAAAAAAAAATTACCTAGAAAGCTTCCCTGGGTAAAGGCTGCTGAATCCCAATGCTCCTTCTGAGTTAGTGCAGTGAGTTCTTGAGATACCTTTCCACTTGGCTTGTAACCGGCCTTGAAGCTGCAGCTGACTGCCTTTGAGTGCTAATGGATGCGTGGCAGACAACAAGCTAATAAAGGCACCTCACAAGCAGGGACAGGGCACAGTGGCAGCGGGATTCCCAGCCTCACTTTCTCTTCCTGCTCTCTGAGAGAAAAGGCGTGACAGTCATGGAGCAGTTCTTCTGCAAAGGGCTCTGCAGTTCAATGGCCCTTTCTGCAGCACTGAGCATCAAACCCAAGGCCGCACGCTTGCTGGGAAAGCGCTCTACAACAGAGGTCTGCACTCACCCTCAGCAGCTCGCATACATCAAACTTCCCTGTGAAGAACAATCCTCTGTTGATTTTTTTTTAAACATCAGTATTTTTTCAGTTTGCCTCTCCTAGCCTCTTTCACACACCTGCATATCTGTATGTGGGAGCTTTGCTTCTCCTACCAGGACACGCTAAGCTCTTCAGTAAGGTCTTCAGTCATCTCTGGTTCTAAAAGTATTTGCTCTGTGGACTGTAACTGAGTAGTGACAACTCAAGCACTTTCAGAAATGAAGATAGTGACACTCAGGATATATTTGGTGAGAATGAAGATGATGATACATTTATAGAACCATTGTCTTGAGTGTAAAATACTTAGTAATACTTTGACAAAATTTAAAGCTATCAGTAGTATAAGTATCACTTGCAGATATGTGGGTCAAATTACTCCTTTAGAAGGAAATCCTCATCATCTTGGTCATACAATACTAAAAACTACCAATTGTATATATTTCTGCTCAACAGTCATGAATATATTTTCCAACATGTACTTCTAAGAACCATTATACTAAGGATTATTCATTTATTATCAGTAAACTGTTCAGATCTCAAATTAACACAAAGCAATTCAATACATACCAATGGCATTGTATTGAAAGAATGTGGTTTTTTTTTCAAAGTACTTGATTTGTTTTTATGTCTTAATAGTCCTGTATCACCTTAACTATTTTGCCCGCATTTTCTAGATTGTCTAAGTCTTTCCTATCAAAGTAAAATCACGTGTCTAGTTCAAAACACAAGGAACTTTTTCAAAGTAGACTTAAAATTATGCGGTAGAAACAAGCAATTAGCATTATTTAATTCATTAACTCACACAATACTGTCATCACTCTCATTGACCAGCTTCTATTACAATAAGAAAAGACTATAATTTTATTACAATATTATAAGAAAAAGATTAGACTCAGCTTTCTAAAATCTCATGATATGTTGAAATTATTCCTCCCAACAACCTACTGTTTAAAAGTAAAGCAATCAAAAGAAAAAGAATAAAAGAAAGAAAAAAACAACAGAAGAGAGTTTCCATAACACAAACTCAAGACAGTTCTCCTGCGCTATAGCCATCTAGCGCCCATTCTCAAGCTGCAGAAACCAGTCCTTTGTTGTCACAACCCTTTAAGAAAGAATCATGATGCTTTAAACAAGACTTGGATACCTGGGGGGAAACAAGATAAGAATGAAGGTTCTTAACAGTAATCAAACAGAGATCCACTGTCCAGTGTCTGTAACTCTGAAACTCAAGTCTCCTTGTTTGTACAAATGTGTCAGCAAGGCCTGTTATCAGCACCCCAACTCACACAAACACCAGAGCTGTTTTTAGTCCTCATTTCCCCTGCCCATGTGGTATCTACAGAAACAGATGTCCAGCTACTGTTCATATTAACATGTTTGACAGTGAGGTATTTAGCAGGGTGACCTTCTGAAAAACACTGAAACAGGCACTAAATTTAAAAAAAAAAAAAACAGGAAACAAGCAAAAGAGTTTGGAGGAAGAGCAATGGCCCAGGTGCTTGGTGAGACATGCAGCATAGTCTTCATGACACACAGCCGCTGCCTATACGCTCACCACTTAACAGGACCTCAGCCTCTCTCCTCACACTGCCAGGCACCTCACCCAGGCTGCCTCGCTCCCATCAGTCTCACCCTGACTCTCATTTTTCGGGTCCTATCAGCTCTGGAAGCTTCACATCCTCACCTCTTCCCATCCTGCTTTATTTCCCATCATGCTCCACTTCCCATTACCCCATCCCTGGAGCACCCTGGACTGAACCCTCTCAACCCCTAATTAATGAAGGTGGTTGCTGAAAGACCTTCCTTCTCCTTCACTCCTCAATCTCTCCCCTCACAACTCCCCTCTAGTTCTACCTCAACAGAAACCATTTCATAGTTTCTTCAGATTTTCCCCAAAACTCAAAGTCCATAAAACTCTGCAGTTACAACACTGACACTTAAAGACCAAAGAACTTAGACCCAACTAGCTTTTGCCCTGTCTCTCCTGCTCTTCCTTAATACAAGCTTCTCATGATCTGGTTTTCAACAAGCCCAGGATTTCCCTTCCCACCACCACCTCATAGCTAAAATCCTGAACTGTTCTCTCCCTTGCTCCCACCATCTACCGCAAAGCCCTGCCTCTGTAGGGAAATCTTCGGAGCATTTCTACCTAATCCCACTCTTGCTTTAGCCTCAGCTGAATTCCCACATGGGCTTCCTAAACCCCTGTGAACTCCCTCTTGAATTCCTCCAGCACACAGTGTGAACTATTCATTTGATACTTGGTATGCATTTCCTTTGATTATCGGAGTTTTTAATTTTCACGCCTATGTATCTTGTCTCTTTAACCAGATTTTAAACTCCATATCTCATATTTTATGAATGAACAAATGAATACCTTTCCATAGTTTTCAAGAAAAAGGCAACATCAGCATATGAAAGGCAAAAATCAACATATGAAGGACGAAGAAATCTTTATACAGTCCTTTAAATTTATTGAATACTGGGTGTCAAGCACTTTTTAGACACCAAGAATTAGATGAAAAAAAAATATATCACCATCATGGGGCTTATAATATAGCATGGAGACAAGACATCAATGAAACAGTGGTACAAATAACTGTGTATATAAATTCTGTTGAGGCCCCGGCAATATAAACAGGCTGGCCTGGCTAGTTTTATGTAAACTTAACCCAGGCTAGAGTTATTTGAATGGAGGTGACCTCAACTGAGAAAAGGCCTACCTAAGATCTGCTATAAGGCATTTTTCAAATTAATGATTGATGGGGGAGGGCCGGGGCCATTGTGGGTGGTACCACCCCTGGGCTATCGGTCCTGGGTTCTATAAGAAAGCAAGTTAATGAGCAAGCCAGTAAGTAGCACCCTCCATGGCTTCTGCACCAGCTCCTGCCTCCCAGGTTCCTGCTCTGTTGAGTTCCTGTCCTGACTTCCTTCCATGAGGAACAGTGCTGTGGAAATGTAGGCTGAGTAAACCCTGTCCTCCCAAGCTTTTTTTCATCTTGGTGTGTCATTACAACAATAGCAACCCTTCCTAAGACCCAGGCTTAGGACTATTTGCAGATGCTACCCATGGCAACCTATTCTGAGTCTGCCTAGCTTCAGCCTCTTCCAGCTCCAACTGGGTCCTGCCTTCCGAAATACACAGAACACTCTTTTTGTTGAAAGAAATGGATAGCTCCTTCAGGCAGAGTTCATATAACAATCTGTTAAAGGGGCAGTTTTAGAAAAGAAAGTTGAAATAGACAGATGCCCCTCAAACATGTCAGAAAACAAAAACAGAAGACAGAAGACACAGTAGGAAAGAATCTATGTGTAAATTCATTTGCTGCAATCTTGGTATTCTAGATCAATCTATTGGTACAGTTGCTTAAACCCTTTCTGCTTTGCCTCACTGAAATACTCTCATGAATCAGACTACTCGGGTTCTCAAAAACCAAAATGAAGTGAAGATAGAAGGAGATGGGAGGTGGGCGTGGAATCTTGAAGAAGTTAGAGTGGAGTGGGGAGTGAACAGACTCAAAATACATTATGTGAAAGTGACAAAGGATTGATAAAGATATATTTTAGAGGAGGACAGGGAGTATTATATTCTAAACTTGCTCTTAAGCTTTTCAGCACAACTCAACAACAGGAAACCCACATATGTACTTGCCAGGGCGCTGTACTCGGCGCTGCCTGCTCAAATGAAAGAAAGAATAAACCATTTACTAAAACTGATGGCAATGAAATTCTAACATTTTTTCAGAGAAAATTCACGCGTGGACCCTGAAATCTTCATTACTGAACACAACCAAAGCAGGTAATGCTCCCCACTGCCCCGTCTGCGGGGATCCCAGGTAGTTTCAGAACTGAAAGTGCAGCTCACGGAATCAAAACATCAGATTCTCCCTCCCTTCCTTG
Organism: Meriones unguiculatus; assembly: GCF_030254825.1. NCBI lineage: Eukaryota > Metazoa > Chordata > Mammalia > Rodentia > Muridae > Meriones > Meriones unguiculatus. The sequence goes on from NC_083356.1 coordinate 8,207,781, forward strand.
ACTTCCTGACTTCCTGACCCATGTGTCAGTCCACATACGGTTGGGAATAACTTCAATTCATATTAAAATAAAATTCCATTGTTTAATAAACCTAAGATATTAAAGTCCCTTCTTAAATACACACAATTTTTCTATTCATGGGTAGAAAAATCAATCATGCCATAATATATTATTTGAATTCATATTAAAAGAGAAAAGCTAGACTCATCCAAGCAAATGGGGAAAAAAGAGACGCCAAACAGTGATAATTGATGACTCAATAAAGCTCTCTCCTGAGAAATCTTTATTCGATATTCAACAAAAGCTAGTCTTGAACTAAAGACACTCCTTTGACTGTACTCCTCAATCACCTGCCCCTGCTAGCATGGTGAAGCCTTTAATCTTGGCTCTTGGGAAGCTGGGGCAGGAACATTGAGAGTTCAGGGCCACCCTGGGCCACAAAGCAAGAGCCTGCCTCAAAACAGACACCACGCTGCTTCCTACATAGCTGTAAAACTGCAACTGTGTCTCACAATAAATAAATCAGTAAGTGATAAGGCCATTGAACAGGTGCTCACAGGATCACAGCAGTAGCCTCACTTTGGATGTAAACTGATAGCATCCTGTCGTTCTTCTGAACTTTACTAAGAGTAAATAAAAAATAGGAGAGACTTAGAGTGAACTGAAGGGGGCATGGCATTTTGTTTAATATCTATGTCTGGCATTTTATTAGAGAATTACAAAGGGTGAAATCGCTTTGGTGACGGCACAAAATCATTCTGATCATTTCATAAGCCAGCCTGGTATTTCTGTAGCATGAAGTTCTGTGCTTGTCATTAGCTTCAGGTCCCTCAGCATGCACATACTGCCAGCAATGTCAACTGCCATGGGCTTGTAGCCTCACATCATTAAAGGCTTAAATATAGCTTTTTAAAATGAATTATGTATAAAGGCTAGTGATCTGGGAACCAAGACAGAAACATTTATCACTTATCAAGCCGATAGGAACATTTGTGCTTGCATTCACATTTGGATTCCTTTCTACCATGCTACCCGCTGAGGGCAAGCCTGTCACTCTGCTCTGCAGCGAGTGGTCTCATGTGGAAGGGAGAAGACAGCTGGAACAATGCAGGATGCTTCAGAGAACAACTCAAAAACCCTGAACTGGGATTTGACTAAGAAAGGAGTTGGCTGGAGTGTCAGAAGACACCTTAGTCACACTGGGGAAAGGGGGTGGGGTGGGGGCTGTGTAAAAGGATAGTGATGGACTCGGCAAGTTTGAGGCCAATACACTGCGCACTGTGCCGAGAGTCAGGCTGGAGTAGCCATCAAGAGCCTTGGCCACTGGATCCCATCTTGTAGGTGATGATGATACAGTAAAATCACTCCATCATCCGCAGAGGAGGAGAGAATGGGAAGGAGGAATGATCAGAGTTCATGAGCCAAGGAAGAGAGATGAAAAGAGACAGAACACAGGTTTGGAGTTCATCAGGAAGCTGGACCAGGAGTCCACTTGTCTCACTCACAAAGCCTACAAAGTATTTCTCCTCCTTTAAGCTGCATCATTTCAGCGATTTTGAATGAGGAAAAAAAAATTGTCAAACTGAAGTAACAAAACCGCCATAAAAATCTATTCTATTGTAAGCAGAGAATTTAAGATGCCCTTATGCATTATTTTGAAATAGTTCATACTCAGTACACCACTTGAAATCTAGAAAGCTTTTTCAGAGCTAAGCTACTTATACTAACAGGAGAACTGGCGGTGCAAGCCATGATTGAAATCTGGTTTTAGTTTAAGAGATAGAATTTATAAGAGACTAGCTTGGCAAAATGTGACAATTACAAAGTCAAATCACCTAGCATTATTATTAAGCCATTATTTTTAGCTCGATGGTTCTCAATTGTCCTTTCATAAATTCGGATGCTTTTTCTCCAGCCTTAAAATTCTGACCCATTTGCCACAGCTGCTGCAATTTTGAGAGTTCCCCAAATGGCTCGCCAACACCTCTAGCCACTGCCTGTAAGGACACCCACTGACTTCCCTCTCCAGCGGGCCCCACCTATTTTGGAAACTGAGGCTCTCACATTTGTTACCCACCCTTCTACAAACACGATTACTCCATACCGCACCACACTTGTTCTATATATGCTGTATGAGCCAACAAACGCTGTGTTCCTCTGTGTCTTCTGTGTCAATGACCTGTCTTTCCAGACCACAGAAGCTTGGAGCCCTAAAGACCACACCCTGGGGATCACCACTAAAGAAAGACTGTTTGCCATTCAACCACACCCTGCAAACTTTCTCTCTTTTATTACTTCCATTGCGCTTGAACTCTGGAATGTTCGGTTTTCACCTGTATCTTTAAGCTCTCGGAGGCTCCTGCTAGCCTGCTAGTTCCCTTCCTGTCTGGCTACATTCCACTCTACCAGCTTTTGTTTGCAAAATGCAAGTCTAAGCAATCACCCACTACACTTGCAAATCTACGTTCCGGGTGACTGAGCTCTGAAAGGCAAAATGCTGGGCAACCCCGTTTGGCACCATTCGCATACCCCGACGGCTCTCTGTGAGAGCCAGCAACCTGTCCACAGGCCCACTGACCTCCCCTGCCCAGCGCTCCCAACCTTGACCACAGGCCTTAAAGTCTCTTGTTGTCCCACCATCTTCGTTTTTGTTCTTCAGAGGAAAATGGGGCTTATCAGATGAGGGGATGTGCTTCACCCACCTCAGCATCATCTTCACTCAGGCCTGCATCTAAGGGGCAAGGATCTCTGCTCTTGTCCCCTGTAAAGCTATAATGCCTTCCCATATCCTAAGGCCAAGACGAAAGAGTCCTTCAGAGATGCAGTAGTATTTATTTGTTCTGTCTAAATCACCCCCAAGTCCCCCACCTTAGCTGTTGTCGTTGCTGAGAATAATATGCTTTTCGCTACCCGGCTTGTTATCATGCTGGTACAATCCTCTTTTATTAAGTGTCTTAGCAACTAACCAAGCAGCAGCCCTAACATCTGATTTCACCCTCCCAGCCTATCAGCTTATCAAGTGTTGTGCATGTGCCCATTTGTCCCCCTTCTACGGAAGGTAAGTATGCATGAGAGCAGCAGCTTTGCCTAGGACATGCTCTACTCTGGCTTCTGGTGTCTGTCGGATGACTATCCCTACTTCTGGACCATCTGAAGTTAAGTCAGCAGTATGAACTCGATCAACCTCTTCCCCGGGAGTCTGAACTTGGGCTTGTCTCACTGAGTGAATGGACACTGAATCTCATCCAGACAGAGGCTCTGGGCCTCTGTCCTTTTCACCCCAGAGTCCAAACTCAATTTCCTCTTTGGTAGCTATGAAATGCTCCAGTAACCTTATAACCGGTTATTCCTCTTTTTTTTTAATATTTACTTATGTATTTTATATATATGGGTATTTTCTCTGCATGTATATCTGCACAAAAGGGCACTGGATCCCATGGGACTCCAGTTATAAAGGGTTATGAATCAGCATGTGGATTCTTGGACTTGAACTCAGGACTTCTGGGAAAGCAGCCAGTTTTCTTAACCACAGAACCATCCCTCTAGCACAGCAGTTCTCAACCTGCAGGTCATGACCCCTTTGGAGGTCACATATCAGCCTGTATATAAGATGAATACATCACAATTCATAACAGTAATAGTTACAAGTAGCAGCAAAATAATTTTATGGTTATAATTCCATGGTGGCTGAGGGCATTTTTAAGCAAAATCTGATACCAATTTCATTTTGTGACCATTTCCCTTAAACACCAATTACGGGACAGCTGAAGAATCTGCTACAACAGCTCAGGATAGACGCGGGCTACAGGACAAGCTGCAAGCGTCTGGCCCTGCACTGTGGAAGTGGACGGCTCTGTCTCAGGGCCAGCATCACGGCAGCACAAGGCATGCTACTTACCAAATAAGCGCTGATGGAACAGGAACTTGCCAGCGATCAGTCCTATGAGAATGGCCAGTAGCCATAGAAGCACCTTCAGAATCCTCCAGCCAAGTCCTCTAGGGTATTTATTTGTTACAAATGAAAAACAGTTCCCAACAACAATAACATTGGCTTCTGTTTGACTGTGAGAAACTGGGTCCTCTGCGAATATCAAGAAATTGAAGAAGATGACCAGGTAAGCCACAATCATGCGAGACCAAGGATGCTGGAAATAGTAGCGGAAGTCTTTACCCATCCTTCAAGCCTTCGGTGCTGCTTGACCTGTGTGAGGAAAGAGACAGAGGGTTGAAGCCAGAAGACAAGCCGTTTCTCTGCTGTCCAGACCCACTCAGACCTTTAACAGCTCCACAAGAAGACAGGAGGGAAACACTACAGCTGTTCCTGCCTACGGCACCAGGACAAGCCTCAGGCTGAAGAACATTAGCTCTGTCCTCACATCATCCTACCATCTTTTTTTTTTTTTTTTTTTTTTTTTTTTTTTTTTGCAACAGGGTTTCTGTGTCCAGGGTTTCCCTGGAACTCACTTTGTAGACCAGGCTGGCCTCAGAGATCCACCTGCCCCTGCCTCCCGAGTGCTGGGATTAAAGACATGATCTGCCACTTCCCAGTTTATTCTTATCTCCTATCATTTGAGGGCTGCTGGGCAGATAATAAAAGAGAAGAAAGGAAGGGACACTCTCCAAACTGAGGTGATGGCCAGGCATGGTGGCACACACCTGTAAACACAATACTTGGGAGGCAAAAGCAGGAGTTTTAGGAGTTCAAGGCCAGCTTCAGCTACATAGCAAGTCTGAGGCCAGCATGGACTACATGAAACTCTATTTTTTTTAATGAGATCATGACTATGATGACATAGAGTGGGGAACAGAGCACAAAATCTTCATGATGCTTTCAGACATTTACCTTATGGTAATCCTGCAAAGCCATTTAAAAGTTCAAGTAAACTGAACACATATTACCAAACACCCTGCCCAAGTCCCTTTCTGCACAGTGGTGATGATGTCATTTGACGGATATGGGATTTGCTTCCAAATCTATTTCTAGATATTGTCAAATGGGCATATGGGCAGAAAATTCCCTTTAAAAGAATCCTTTACAGTCTGGTTAAATAATTTCAAGAAAGAGTTAATATACCCAAGTCTATACTACGTATTTTCCTGGGAGGAAGCAGAGTGGTCCAAACACCCTTCTTAACATTCCAATGCCCAGATCCTCAGTCCTGCTCAGGTCCCCCTTCTCAAGAGCTGCCCACAAGTCCCCTACACTGTAGCTCCTGTGGGGTCTGAGTCTTGTGAGAGGAGCCTTCATTTTTTTTGTCAGCTGGCTTGGCTCTTAGACTCAGGTACACCTGTTTCTTCAGCAACGATAAGTGTTTATACATTAAATAATAGATATTAAATAATAGATTTAATAAGTATATTAAATAATAGTGTGGGATATAATTTTACTTCCAGCCACCAGTTCATTTTGCCTGTTTCACAGTTTTAAAAAAAAAATAGTCCAAGAAGATTAAATAAGGAAAGAAAGGCCCTGCAAAGTCCACACAGCTGTGTGCTGGAAGTCTGCACGCATCATTAGTATGCCTGTTTTGGGTCATAACAACCCTGGGAATACTGTCATTACCATTCCCACCTCTTCATTTTACAGGGAGGGAATTTAGACTCTCAGAGTTTGTGTGTAGCGATGCAAGGGAGCTGTGCTCTGAGTCTCTGGAGTCTGACCCCAGGGCATGACAGCCAGCCCCTAGAGTAACCAGGTCAACTTCAGGCATTTTCCTTTCTTCACCAGGAGGAGCCAAGGCCTTGCAAACTTCCTAGATGTACCTTGTCTCTAAGAGGCAATGGCAGAAATTTTGTAATATATCCTAGTATTCCCCAAGGAGGAAAAGTATGTAAATGAAGAGTCCTTCACAGATCCTGAACACTTGGAGAAGGCAGGAGGTAGGGGAAGGTCATTGACAAAGGTTTTCATCTACACCTCACGGAAAGAATAAAGATGAAACATAAGCTAGAAGTGAGTGATTCAAAGCCAATGGAAGACCTGAGAACAGGTGTCAAGGCCCCACAACCCCATCCAATACTCCTGGCTCATGAATGTCAAGTAAAGCCATAATCTAAGTTGATGAAGATTTGGTACAGCTGTTACAAACAGGTGACGTTAACACACATGTGGACTGGCCACAGAATTCACCCAAACCGATGGATTGTTCCTGCATCTTCGATTCCCAAGCCTGCTAAACAATGTCAAGCCTCAGAAGATTTTACTGAGTGCCCAGTAATACCTGTTCCCAGGGCCTGCGGCTCAGACTTGCACATGAGCTCCAGACCAAAATAGGTGTGGTCCTCATACCAAAGAGCAAAGCAAAGGACACGGAACAAACATGAGTAAAATGAACGTCCGTGACAGTCAATGAGCCCGCTGTTAACAAAAGTTTCATGAAGAGTCCCTGGAGGTATCCAAAACCCACCACCATTGAGAAATTCCCAAAAAGTCTCCTACGTGCCTAGCAACACAGACGCACAGACACAGGTGTCCTGTCAGTCTCTCTTCTAGGTGACTTGTGCTCCCCTCTTGCTGGTGGTGACTGATGAGGTTGCCACCACCAACTCCTCTCCCTGCAGGAGCACAGGCCGGGGAGTGGGATGGGGCGGGAGAAGCCAGGGAGTGAGTAAGCACAGGCCCTTGACTCCTTTTTTAAAAAAAAAAATGAAATACTCTTGATTTGCGTTGCTATAGGGTTTTTGTTCTTAATATAATGTCCCACATGCCCAAGTTAAAAGAACACATTCAAAAACTCTTGGAGACAGCCGCTGCTACCCAGCACTTACCCTATTTTGGGAGGCAGAACTATGACACTGAAGAGGAACCCTACACCAGCGCACGATCTCCATTAATCCTGAGCGATGCTATGAACATTCCTGTCACTATCATGTTACAAATAAGGACATGAAAACTCTAAGCATCTGCCACTCATTCCCTCACAGACCCAACAACAACAACAAAAGTCAGAATTTTAATGCCCAGGCCTTGCTCAGCCTTTCTCATCTACCAGGGCTGGAGGCTGGTCCTGTAACGAGCTATTTCTGCCATGCTTCTAATTCATTCATTATCGCCTCCAACCATTTGGTGACTTCCATCCCGGCAGAATGAAGCAGGACCCTGATACTGATCATTTGATCTTTCCATGAGAAACATTAGTATAGTTATTGTTTTCTTATACCAGAAGTTAAAGTCCTTAAGCACTCATGAGGTTACTTGGGTATGTTTGCTCATCTCTATTCTGTGACTTTAGACACAAAGATGTCAGAAGTTTCTCTCGGCCTTGTGGCCCCGCTTTCTAGTTTTTGGTATGATTTAGGGTGCCAAAACTATGTCCACCTTTGCAGTTCATATTAAACCTCTTCATGAACCGCCGGTTCATTTGTTGACCCTGCAGTTAAGAATCTAGGACTGAGGCTTCCAATGAACTATGCTACGAGGCAAAGAATTTGCAAGCATTTTGGTTTTGTTTGTTTGTTTGTTTGTTTTTAATTCCAATCTCACAGCTGTGTGTGGGAATGCCTTTATCTTTACTCTTAGAAGTCCCTAGTGAAATCATCTGCATCCATGTTTCTCTTCTTCACTTGATCCTCACCAGAGAGATCATCGGGAGCTATTTCCTCCCAGCCCAGTGCCGAGCTAATCAATAGATGCCTACTGCATAAACTCAGTGGAACCCTCAGAAACAGAAGAGCTCTCCTTGTCTGAGAAGGCTCAAAAGACAGAGCCATATGACAGGAAATATGTGCTAAAGAAAGGAGAGAAGGCAGGCGACCAGCCCTAAGCCTACAATGATGGCACCACTCACGGTCCATACGGTCCATACCGTCAGCACCGACTCCCATTTTCATCACCATCACAAAGGGCTAACTCACTGGGTACTCAGGACACCAGATTCTATACTGATGAGCTTCGAAGTCATCTCTAGTAAACTGTAAGAAAAACACTCTTATTTTCCCATTTCACAAACACTGATGCTATCCCTTGGTGTCAGCAAGGCCACAGTGTCTGCTGTTCCAAACAGTCCACAGGAAGGCAACGGTGGGGAGGAAGCAGGGGAGCTGATGAGGAAGACAAATGCCTGGGGAGAGACAGGTAGAGGTCTAGGCAGCTTACAAAGCTCTGCTTCTAGACACATAAAAAGAATCCGTGAGATTTACCGGTAGATGGGATGTAAGGAGGGATGGTCTAGGCAAAAATCTAGAATGAAACTGACATTTTCCGAGCTGGAAAAACATATTTCCTGAGGTAAACAGAACTTCAAGGGATATAGAAAATACAGTTATTATCGACTTTTTTGTGTGTGTGTGATTTATATGCCTGGGGCTTTCGGAAAGTGCTTTTCACATATTATTTCAATTAGTCCTTACATCAACCATTGGGAAGGACATGGAGATTAAGTGAGGCAGACTCTGCCCAAGGTCATGCTGATGCCAACTGGCACAGCTGAGCACACCTGCCTCCACGTAGCCCGGAGCACAAACCCCAACCAACATTATGTGCCCATCTATGAAGGAAAGAGGTACGCGGGGAAGCCCTCAAGCTGCTCACCAGCCAACATTTCTGAGGGTGAACAGAAGAATACAGACAAGACAGAGGGGCAGCAGGCCAATCCTGCAGGGAGATAAAGAAGACGCCTTTCCAGAGAGAGCTGTCAGTACTGGAGCATCTAACTCCATCAAAGTAGAGATGGGAGAAAAGTGAATGACTCAAAGCCGCATCTACTTCCTGGGCCAGACCTAGGGAAGGACGGACACGGGCCTTTATCTCAAACTCATAGATAAGCGGACGAGTGTCAGAAGGGCTGTGGGTGGAGGCAACCCCTGGCTATCAAGGTTCTGGCTTCCACCCCTTTCACCTCAGAACAAAACAAGCAAAGGACAGGTATAGGAGTAGCTGAGCGTTTTTGTGCAACACAGCACTCATGACAGGTTTTATGGCATAAGCACCAATCACAGAAGTACAGTTGGGACTCTGCTTTCAGTCCAGCCCAGAGACCACACGGCCTTTAAAATAAAACGCAACCTTCTAAAGCAATCAATGCAACCACCTAAGTGGCTTTCTGCACAGGGGTGGGGACGCTATCTGTGGTACCCAGCTAATTTACAGGATCACATCCATAAATCACATCCTTCCTCTTCACATTGTATCAAAGTTTGGTAATTTTCCTCCCTTGTTTTTATCCTGAGGTCCTTGGGACACCAATCAAAGCAAGTTTTTAACCCAGAAGCCAAAAGTGAAGTTGGTTTGGAGGTCCTCCAGAAAGACGGCTTCTCGGTGAAATGGCAAACTGGGGATAAGTCCTATGGAGTTATGAAGTGGAGAGCACTGTTAGACCCTTCAAAAATGCATAGGCTGCCTTTCGGCAGCATTTGCTTGTCACAGCCATCCTCCGAGACAACAATATTCAATGGATTAAAGTTCACCCATGCCCTGAGTTATCTTTAAATTGACTGGCAGCTAAAAGGAAATTAAACAAGACTGATGGGTGCCGGGTTTTGATCACACAAATTAGATGGACAGTGGGAGGAATGGTGAACATTCTGAGTCAAAGTCTCCAACTGCTCTGAAACTACACAAAGATTGCGGAAATAAGAAGATACTATATCCATCATTAAAAAAAATCAACACGATAGAAATGGTTCTTACATAGATTTTTACCACTATATTCTGTAGATTAGAGCTTACTTCAGAAAATAAATCAAACCATAAAAGCTTCCTAGACTCGGGTGGGGGCACCTCATATTTTACATACTTCAACTCACTTTTTTCTTTACGTCCACACACTAACATCAAGGTAAGCATCACACACACACACACACACCGATGTTCCACAGAGCATAGAATGAATCACGGCAGCCAAGATATTCTCTCACGGGTCAAACACGCTCGCGGGCCTGTGTTATTGTTTTCAAAATAGAAATTGAAAACTAGTTTTTAATTCAGTCGCGATGGAGTTCGCGAACACACAGGCCTCCCCGTTTCCATCCTGAAAGGACACCTGGGAAGTGCAACCTGTTCCTTTAAGCAGCAGCCAGGGGGCTTGGGTCCCCGCGCCCCGGGATCGGCAGAGCGGGAAAGTTCCCGGGATCTGCCCGCGGCCCCTCCCCTGGATCCCGGCTGGCTGGGTCCCCGCCCGGCCGGCTCCCGCGTCCCGGGCCCGCGGGGCTGCGGGGCTCCGGCCTGCCCGCGCGGCTGGGGCTGCGGGCGGAGGGCTGCGGGCCGCGTACTCACCGGAGGGCGCGCGATCGGCCACCGTGGCGGCGGACGCAGGACGAGCGGCGACACGGGCCGCGGCGCGCTGCTGTCACCCGGCTATAAATACCGCGGCCCACGCCGCCGCCTACGCCGGGCGCCCTCGCCGCTCCCGCCGCGCCGCAGACTCGGCCCCGGACCGCGCCGGGCACATGCCGCCCCGCCCGCCGCGCCTCTGCGGAGCCAGACCGGACCGGGCCGGGGAGGGCAGGGCAGGGCAGGCACCGGTGATGCCGCGGCCTAGGGAGTCCGCCGCCTGGCCTCGGCCTGCGGGAACCGCATCAGCGGCGCCCTGCGGGGAACCTGCGCGGCGGCGGCAGGCAGCGAGGACCGCTAACTTTGTAACGCGCCCGGGTCACACGGCATCCCTGAAGCTGTGTCCTGATGTGGAGGCGTGGGGGTTGGGAGAGGAGCCCACAGGAGTGGGCGGCAGGAGTCTCACACCTGCCGCCTTCGGAGATTCTCTTCCTCTCTCTCTGTCTCTCTCTGTCTCTCTCTATATATATACATATGTATGTATTGTGTATATATTATATATAATTATATACATATATAATGTATGTGTATATCCTGTGTGTATACATGTTAGTGTATGTGTGCATACATGTGTCTGTGTGTATAAGCACACATGCATACATAGATATATGGGTGTGTTTATAAACACACAAATATGTATATATACATAGATATGTGTATATGTGTACACATATAGATAGGTAGGTGAATGTATCTGTGTACATATGCATTTGTAGTTATCTGTACATAAAGAGTATGTGTCCATAACTACATGCACACTTATAAACACGCATACAAACATACACTAACGCGTACATTGCACAAATAAGTAAGCACACACACACACTCATGCACACATGCACATAGATACACATAAGCACATCTCCAACACTTATCATCTGGCGACTACATAGTTCTCTGCAGCGTGTGTCGGGAGGAGCCTTTGACATGGCCTGAGGAACCCCTCTCTTTCCATTATGTATGCGTGCCATTTACTCCACCCCTAACTGCTACCTCAGCTGGTTGCTTTAATGTGTTAAACGTTACTGTATCCAGCGTGCTGACCGCTAGCGACTGCGTACTGACAGCCCGTGCTGCTGGAAGTGATCACGTTTTACACTGTGAAATGGAAAAGGAGATAATTCTTGTGTGCCAACAGTGGCAAATTTAGGAAGGCAAGGGCAGCCCTTTTCCTGGCTGGACTGGGGATACAGAAGTGAGTTTTAATGAGAAGAGTCAGCTGAGATGTCAGCAGAGTTTGAAATGGAGTGCAGAGCCAGACCTATGGGCAGCACCATCTGTCCCTCCTGCTCCATCCCTCCTACTGGCTTCAAGTCTTTGCAGTTGACACTGTGGCTGTAATTTATTTTCTGTAGATTGTGTCTTAGCCCGTCTCTTTCATGGTGCTGCTACAAATTCCCTTGAGTGTGTCCTTCGCCAGCATCCTGTGCATCTTACCATAATGTTTCTTTTCCACTTTTTTTCAATTTATTTTAACTGGCCCCCAACACACCCACCATGCTTTGAACTGCTTAAGAGTGGAGTCAGAATCTCACCATTGCCCCCTCAACAGGTAACGAATTCCAGTGAGTTGGGGATTAATTCCACAGATGAATCATTAGATTCTATTGTGCTTTTATCATAATTGGGATTTTATTATAATTAGGATTTTCCCCCCCAAACAATTATTAAACAGTGTAGTTGTTAGCGCACAGGCAGCCTGCTTCTGGGTTGCCTAGTAACCTGTGATCTCATCCTGTTTTGCCTACCAGCTGTGTGGCAGATGAGGTTGAGCTGCTGCATGCACAAGCTATAAAAGGACCAACCTGCCACTTTGTCTCTCTCTTACCTTGCTCTCTTGCTCTCCTCCCTTGCTCTCTCACCTCACTTTCTTTCTTGGGGACCCGTCACCCCTCTCTCTTTCCTTTTCCTCTCTATCTCTCCACCTCCATCCAATAAATCTCTTCCATATAATATCTGTTGTGTGCGTGGCACCATTTTTAAATAAATACTAACCGCTGTTCCTGTGCATTCTGTAATACTGCGTTTTCCCGGATCTCCACTTCAAACACTGTTCAGTAAGGCGAAACTTGAAAATGCGGCTTTGTCTGGCCTCCTTTGCATGGAGCTTCTTACCCTACTTTTAGACAGTTCCTTATTTAGTAATAACACGAGGAATAAGCTCAGAGAACATTTCCTGTGCTTTCGGTGTGTCTGGGGTTCTATTCTCCATCCAGCCTGTGTCAAGGAGCAGGCCTGAAACATCCTCCCTCCCGGAAGTTTATGGGCTTTGCTTGGGCAGCCACCGAGATGCTCCGGGCCAGCCTTAGTGAGGACCTGGTCGGACAGCATTTCTGCTTAGTGTGTGCCAGTCGCTGGAAGCACGGGACAGCACGTGCAAAGCAGCGCCTCTATGTTTGCCCTTAGTGAACAGAGCCAGGCAGTTCACTCCACGTCTCAGAAAAGCAAGACGAAAGGAGCAAGCAGCCGAAAGCTGGCAAGGTGGCTTGCTGAGTCCACACCTCAGCCTCCCCTACATCCTCTCCATCTATTCCGGAACATGTGGGTTTCACAGTAAGAAGCCCTGGAAGGCGGAATGTTGATAGGAATCCTGATGCTGCCACTTGCTAGCAGTAGCCTGAGGCAAATTGCTTCAGCGGGAATCCCTTGCTGTTTCCTTTCTTCACCACTGAAATGCTGACATGTTGAGACTGGACACAGATTTAACAGCCTATTTAAGAACAAATCCTGCTGAGAACTTAGACCGGTGCCCTCCCTGTTTGTTCTGATTCCATCCCAGTCCTCACTGTACATGACCTGGTGTGCATCAAACACCTTTAGCTTTGAGTATACAATAGGTGGTCAGTGAATGCCCGTCCTCCTTCCTGTCAAACTTACTGTTTTATGAAGGCAAACCTATTGATTCAGTGTAAGTGGTGACTGTTAAAGAGGAAAGGGCTGAAGAGACCACTCAGACAGTAAGGGCTAAGGCTCACAGCCAAGGAGGCCACAGACTGGCCCCTTCCAGCAGAGTTGGCCATCAATGGGTTTCAAAGGCGATAGCTAGAAGTTTACAAGAGAATTCAACATGGCAGGGCTTCTGATTTCCCATCCCGCCAACCAAATTCCAGTCTCAACAGCACTGCGCATCTTAAATGTGGGTTTAGTAAGTTGGCCACAGTTGAAGACAGAGTTGGGGTAAGGATAGACACTGTTTAATCAGCATGGTGGGAAAGCTTGATTAAAAACTGAAAAGACTGAGAGATGCCCAGAAGAAAAGACTTCTGGGTAAGTTTGTGAGGATTCCAGACACATTGGCACATGGGACAGTAACAAAGGGGAAAGACCTTCCCTGAATGTGGGTGATGTTATCCAATGCCCCTACCGGGCAGGTCCTGGTAAAAATGAAGAAGGAGGAAGCCAGCCAGTGCATACAAGCCCCACTCTTCCAGAACAGTTGGTGCTGCCATTACCCATGGACATCAGCCTCCAGCTCCATCTGCTCTGCCTCCCACCACAAACTTTCCAGGTCTTTAGCCTCGTACTAGGGCTACATCATTTGTCCTGAGGCTTCAGACTACCAAGTTCTCTGCTTGTCCAATATGCAGATGGTCATCGTTGGACTTCCTAGCCATCAATCATATCAGCCAGTCTAATAACACACACCTTTAAAATTGTGTGTATGCGTGTGAATGTGTATGTGTAAAAGCACATGTGTGTGAGTGGGTGTGTGTGTGAGTGGGTGTGTGTGTGAGATCTATCTGCAGACAGACTCAAGGAGAAGGGGAGTCATGGTTGCCTTCAACTGTATAGCCATTGATGACTCCACCAGGCCCCAATAGCTAGTTCCAACTCAGGAGCCACACAAATGTCCCTGGACAAACTAAATGGATCACAAAACAACAAAAGTCCTGGGCCTGGGGAAGTGACTGGTAGCCAAGGAGAGAGATTGAAAGGGGCAAGACAATAAGAGAAAAGAGAGAAGAGTGACCAGAATGCATATACACACTTCAAAATCGTCAAATGATAAAATTAACAAGAAATATGTCTTAAGGTAAAATTCCTATGTAAAAATTCCATTTTGAGGTTTAAAAATCAGAAATGAGTGCATGATCCATGTTTCACCATTTACCTTTTATGCCCTGATAACTGAAGAATACAACTTACTGGTGATTTGCTTGCTTTCAGAAAAAGGAAGTCTCAATACTTTTTTTTCAGTCACTGGTAGAAGTTTTGACTGTGACCAGATTGTGTGCTAAGTGGCCCCCATGCCAGTTTGGATGAAAATGGTCCCCATGGGCTCATAGGGAGTGGCACTATTAGAAGGTGTGGCCTTATTGGTGGAAGTGGGTCACTGAAAGCAGGTGCTGAGGTTTCAGAAGCTCAAGCCAGGCCCAAAGGCTCACATTCTCTTCCCGCTGCCTGCAGATCCAGATGTATGTAGAACTCTCAGCTCCATCTCCAGCACTGTCTCTGCATGGGTGCTACATGCTTCCTGTCCTGCCAAAGATGATTTACCTCCGAACTCTCAGCCAGTCCCAGTGAAATGTTTTCCTTCATAAGAGTTGCTGTAGTCATGGTGTCTCTTCACAGCAATGGAAACCCTAACTAAGACAGTGCCCTTTTAAATCAAGGGGAAACCATGGTTGTAAGCATCTGTATACTCTGTCCACAGAGCCAATCAAGGACACTTGCATCTGTGACTATGGATTCCAATTAAAACTATCTTTAACTTCCAATAGGTCAATCTGGGCAATGGTAATTATATACTCTGAATATAAATTGCTTAAATACTTTATTGCTAAATAGGCAAGAATAGAAATTTGAACATCATTTATATTCTGGTTAGTTTGTGTTGTTTGTTTTTGTTTGTTTGTTTTTGTCGAGTTGAAACAGCTAGAGTCAAGTAGTCTAGATATGGGACAGAGGATCTGTGTACGTTCAAAGCCTCTGCTTCGTGAAACATTTGAGGAGTTAATGGTATCTGCTAACTGTGGATGCAGTTCATTTGGTAGAGCCCTTGCCTAACAGGCATGAAGTCTGGCTTCCATCTCTAGCACCACAGAAACCATGTGTCATAGTGCATATCTGTAATCCCAGAGTTAAGGATGTGGACAGGAAGATCAGGAAGTTCAAGTTATCCTTGGCTGCATAGCGGCTAGCCTGGAATACATGAGACCCTGTCTTTAAAAACATAAATAAATAATAAAACTATTTTATATTAGCATTTGGCCTGGTGCTTATTAAATTGGCCACAATGCTGCTGTTCTCATTATTTCCCCCCTTGTCCTACCTATAGCCTGCAGTTCCAGCAGACATCCTTCAACTTAAGAGCTGGCCCACGCATTCCTGATCACATAAAGGGCAAGACAAAGAGACCTTTCTAGACAGTCTTCAAGACTAAGAAGTCATGCAAACAGTGACCTACCATCCTGTTAGCGGGACAGCTGTTACCTGCATTGTGGCTGGTATTGCCTGCACTCACTCACTGAGCTTCCTACAGGATCTGAATAACTGCAACAGCTCCCTCAGAGGGCCATTCATTCCTCCTTCAGCGACTGTGGGACAGTGCTGTTCACCACCTCTTCCTGTCTCCTATGCCACCACCACCCCTGTCAGTCCCGGCTAACCCTGAGAATGGGCTCCTGTCTCATTTCCAGGGCACAGTGCTTGCTTGGGGCGGTGTCTTTGAACAGGAATGTGACAGCTGGCTTTAAAAGACAAACGCACCTATGAGCAGCTTCAGGGTAGCCTTCCCTTCCTAGTTCTTTGCCTGCCATAAAATCATTTCTAATAGGCTCTTCTTAGAGAAGGCTGGTAGAACCCACAAGGTGAAGGGAGCTTTGATTTGAGACAACACAAAAGTACGAAAACATGCTGGCTGTCAAGTCAAGAGCTTTCTGCTTCTGAAAAAAACCAAATACACTGTCCGATCAATAAACATATCTAAAATATACAGTCTATCAGAGAACAAGGCACAGGGGTTTCCAAGATAAACAGGTGCACGTCCTCAGGGAGCTCACGCTCAGTACCAGGCCAGAGTCGGGTCATGACCCCTATATGTACTTGGCAGAGATGGCTTTAACATCAAGGCCAATTTCACCCCCAGGAAACACAGAGATGTGAAATGGAGAAATAAGGCTATCTTTAGGAACAGATAATAGACGGCTAGAGAATGACAATAGACCCTTACCTGGAGCACTGAAAATGGAGGGGAATTTACATACAGAGAAAAGGATTAAAAATACACTTCAGGAATGAAGGAACAGCAGAAACAATGCCCAGTACCTAGAAGATTTAAATGTATGCTGAGGAAGCCATGAGATAAGGAAAAGAAGAGGCAAAAAGGGTGAGTGAGGAGAGAGGGCTTGCTGGGGAAAGAGGGCTGAAGAAGCCATAAGCAGCAGGAATGTTGTAGGCTGTTCTAAGACTGGAGAATACATGGGAAGTAATGAGATACACTATTTGGAGGAATAGGAAAAGCCAGCATGAGAATGTATTTTTTCTGTTTAAGCATTTTAGCAATAAGAGACAGGGTACAGGACTGAAATGAAAGACAAGAGAGGTAACTGGCACCAGGAACTTAAATAGAAAGAAGTGAAAACTGTCTACTTGCATGTTTGAAGACAAGGGTCATCTTTACTGTAGCCATAAACAGCGATCCTCGCCCTCTTCTCATTCACTGGAGGAGTCCATCTCTCCACCCTCTTTGAGGGGCACCAACCTCTCTCCTTAACATTTCAACAAAGAAACAAAAGAAGCTCTTTGGATGTCTTTTCCAAGCTCTGATGCCTTTTCCCAAAACTCACTGGGACCCCTTCTCCATTACAGATACCGAGTCGAAAGTCCCCGGCTGGTTTGCTCTTCCACGTTTTAGGATATCATTAAAAGGACGAGTCTCAACCATTCATTGCGGCTCTCTGATCATCTCAGAACTTGGGGGGCAGAAGCATCACCATGAGTTCCAGGCCAGCCAGGGTTACATGGTAAGACACTCTCTCTAAAAAAGATGAGTTTCAAATGGTATTAACCACAAGCTTATAGTGAGCATGCATGTGCTGTTAGTCATTATGATATTTAATTTCAAAGTACTGTACACAATATTTTTACAACCTACATCCCTTCTTTAACACACTAGCTAATACCTCCTATTCTCACTTAGCTACTCCTCTAGAACACCATGACAAACAACCATAGAAAGCTGACTTTGGCAAGAACCTTCCCTTTCATAGCTTTAATCTTTTAAATGTGTGCTCCATTCCCCCGTGCTCATTTTGGCTTTGTACTCACCAGTATGTCAAACCATCCTGCTTAGTTAGACTTATTGCCATGGCGTGAATACCTTGAGAGTATGCCGTTTGCACAAAAATGGCTAGGATGTCACTAGGTGAAAGAATGTAGGACTGTCATCACCTATGCTGGCTGAGGGGTCGTGCCATGGTACATGACTGTCTGCACATCAGCAAAGCCGTATTTCCAAACAGCATCACATTCTAAGCTTCTGGGTACACGTGGCTTTGGGTGGGAGGGGGCACACTGTTAAACATACTACATTTATAGTCATAAATAGGCACAGCGTCTCTCATCTAAATGCCACGCTTTCTTGCACAGTGCCAGATTATTTATGAGTATACAGTAAAAAAATAATTCATGTGAGAAATCATTTGATTAATGATAAATATAATTTGTGTTTTATAAGTTAACTAAAACTGCTCAAACTTCGTTTATTTCACCACTGAACTGTGATAGGATACATCCATACATATATACATATGTGTGTGTATGTGTGTTGTGGGGGTGGGTTAGGGTTCTAAATGACAGGAAGTTGAATGTTAAACAAGCTCTCGCTCCAGAACTCAGGGGATACTGAGCTGCCAAGCACTACACGGGGAGTCCGGTGGCTTCAAGGGAATATTGAATTAATACAGGTGCAACAGAGCGTCTGGCCCAGTTTGAGCGTTAGTAAATAAAGCAGTTGTTGCTCTTTCTTCTCCCAGAAGAGTGACGTTCACTTAGAATGCCAGGGTGCAATGGCTGAGCCGTCGTGTTACCCTTGGAGAGCTCAAGAGCTGCACAGTGGGCGGGCGTGCTGGCGCATCCTGAATCCTAGGCCACGCTCACCAAAAGTTCAAGGGTTAGATGTTTGCTCGGGAAGCTAAACTGATGGCACACCTCAATGGCATAAAAAATACGGGGGCTAGTGTAGTGAGAATGTGGGGGTTTTGGTTTCTTCAAAAAAACACGGAGCTATTCTAAGAATGTTTTTATTTTGATCCCAGGCGTGGGGATGTGGGGCTGCTTCCCAGCAGCTGACTATGATTTACCTCGGGCTGTAGTGTGATTTAGCTTATGCACCTGGCCCTTTAAAGGACCCCCCCCCCCAGTGGCTGAGCAACTGACAACCTTAAGGAATTCTTAGCCCTTAGAACTGCTTGACCCTATTGACCTTCAGTGTTGGGTATGAAAAACCCTGAGAGAAACTGAGGGAGAAGAGCAAGCAGTTGGGGCAGAAGATATTGTTAGGAGACGCTTGAGCCTGGAGAAGCTGAGCTGCCAGTATGGGGAAAGCTGGGAGAGGGGACTGTTTAAGCACACTGTTGGGGAACTGAGGCAAGAACAAATGCCTCAACAAACATTTGAAGGGACTGGGCTGGAGGAAGGGTTGGGAAAGAAACTAGTTTCAGATCTCCCTTTCTCCTCTCTATTAGGCGGTGAAAGCAGGTGGGGGTAGAGATAAAGGGTGTGAAAAAGAAGAACCCACAAAGGAGCAAGAGACAGACTTCATCATGCTCTGGCAGGGGACTGGTTTTGCCAGCTCCAGACAGTTTCTGTGACTGTGTGACATTTGGAATTCTGGGGACTTTTCAGAGGGTATATAAATGCCAGGGCCCCAAGAGGTGGGGGAGGTTGGTGGTTGTTGGTGGTGGTTGTTAATCTCAGTAGGTTAAGTAGATGTGTGCAAAGAAGAAACCAAGACAGGAGCTCAAGTAGGAACCTAGAGGCAGAAACTAGAACAGGGGCCATGAGGAACACCAATTGATTGCTGGTGTGTTTCTGTTGGCTTGTTCAGTGTGTTTTCCTACACACCCCAAAACTGCCTGGCCACAGATGGAGACCCTCTACATCAGTCAAGAAGACGTCTTACAGATTTGGTCACAGGCCCATCTTTCAAAGGCAGTCTCTCAACTGAGGCTCTCTCTTTCCAGATGTCTCCAGTTTGTGTCAACTTGACAGGAAAAAAACAAAAAACAAAAAACAAATAATGGCACACATATATAAAGCTTATGCACTGGCTTTGAAGGAAGATAATAAATTTGGATGAAGGCACTGGCAAGTTAAGAGCTACAGTGGAGATGGTGATTTCCGAGAAGCGGTTGTACGTACACATTTCTAACTCGGGTGAGAAACCGGGGCTGAAAAACAGACAAACCAGCATAAGCAAAGTGGTGAGTCACTGTCTCTCACAGAACCTTCTGCACACCATCTGGGTTACAGTCAACGAAGGTGAGGCGTTACCTCCCCGGGGTTCCACGGTGACTCAGACCCTCCCAGGGCGAGCTTGTAACCTTCATTTTAACACACCCCTAGTGATTCATATGTGCATTAAAGTTGGAGAATCATAGGGAGAAGGAGTTACTGTTTTTACCATACCAAAATAACAGGCTTCATTATAACGTCTTCACAGCGCATATCTTGCCTCTTGCTCTTATTTGCCAATCCCGCTGCCCTCTTCCATCCTGCCTCCTCCTGCTTGCCTCTTTTCTCTGTTGCAATGGTCTTCTTTCTGCACTCTTACCATATATACAATATAATATGTACTAAATATATAAGATATTGCCTCTCACTCGAATGTAGAGCTGTTTGATTCAGCTAGCCTCAAGAGCCAGCCTCGCTTGTTCCAGGGTCTCTCTCTCTCTCTCTCTCTCTCTCTCTCTCTCT
Organism: Meriones unguiculatus; assembly: GCF_030254825.1. Classification (NCBI taxonomy): domain Eukaryota; kingdom Metazoa; phylum Chordata; class Mammalia; order Rodentia; family Muridae; genus Meriones; species Meriones unguiculatus. The sequence goes on from NC_083356.1 coordinate 8,227,969, forward strand.
CTCTCTTCCTTTCTCTTTCTCTCTCTGCCTCCAGGTACAGACATTGCAGGCACCTGCCACTCCCACCCAAGAAGTACATGGGTGCTGGAGATGTGAACTCGGTTCTCACATTCGTACAACAGTGTTCGGCAGCTGAACCATCTCCCATCCCCCTCACCCCATATTGTTTTGTTCTCTGAACTCTGAGGTGAGTTTTAGATCTACTGTGTATGTCATTCTCTTGATGAATTCATCTTTGAGCTTACATAAATATATAGAAGATGTAAACGTGTAAATGTAGAGTAAAGAGGGGAGACTTTTAGCCAAGCTTGGGTTTCAGATTCTTCTCCGCTGTGCACGCTGTGAACCTGGCTGGCCAACAAAGATCTTATCTAATTTTTTTTTTTTCACTATGATAAACAATTCATGGACAATACTCACAATCGAATGAAATCATACAAGCAAACATCTGCCATATTCTGGAATACCTTCTAGTACCTTCTTTATATTAAAAAAAAATTGAGACAGGGTCTCATCGTATAGTCCTGGCTGTCCTGGAGTTCTGTATGTAGACCAGGCTGGCCTTGAACTCATAGAGATGCTTCTGCCTCTGCCTCTGCCTCTGCCTCTGCCTCTGCCTCTGCCTCTGCCTCTGCCTCTGCCTCTGCCTCTGCCTCTGCCTCTGCCTCTGCCTCTGCCTCTGCCTCTGCCTCTGCCTCTGCCTCTGCCTCTGCCTCTGCCTCTGCCTCTGCCTCTGCCTCTGCCTCCCAAGTGTTATGATTAAAGGTGAATGCAACCATGCCCTGCATTCTGGAGTTTTTAAAATGCTCTAAAGTTCATAATCCTGCATTTCTTTGTAGTTATTTTTGTGGTCACCCCCACGAAAAGATAAACAGTGTTAGACATTCCCACTCACATGATCACACTCACATCTGGATCTCCCAATGTATTTTCTGCGACCTCATGGCTAACATTATAGAAATGTAACATAAGATAAATTACTGTAAAAAATGTACCTTTTTTGGTGGAGTGTGATTAGGTACTCATCCCCACTAAAGAAAACTGATGGCCCGATGCATGTGCCTTGAAAATAATCACATTTGTAATATAACAAAAAAAAAAAGGAAAATTAAAACAGGAATCAGGCATGTTCTGTTTTGGTCAGGCCTCTTATTTAACCGTTTAAACATGGAATTAATGTTGCGTGGGTAGCCAAGGTAATACCATATGCATAAGTATATGTTAACTAAGGCACAAGACTTGTCCTGTGAATAATAAGGGCATTGGAGAGAAGAAAAATTAAGCCAACCTAATCTCCAAGATTCTGTGGTTTTATACAATCTATGCCAGCTGATAATAAATGGACATTTTATTCATTTGTGCATTTATACTGATTGTAGAAAAATAGGTCTGGTGAGCATTTATCTTCTTATCTTTGGGTGTGTCTGAGACTTTTCTGTCTTAGGAGTGAGCCATCTGCTCGTTCTGCAGTTCCCTATGAGAACAATAAAGTGGGCAAGAGGCATGAAATTACAGAGCTGCGGAATACCAAGAGTGCTTGCTGCACATCTGTCCGCAGTGACATGTTCATTCTGCCTGAAACACATGCCTGCAAACACTCGCTGTAAGGCGTAGAATGCTAGGTTCTCTGAAGACGTGGGCAGTGAATGAATGATGGGTTTTATTCAGTTTTCATAAATTTAACAGGATAATTCAACTGCCCTTATTAGGAACGTATGACAAAAGGCCAAGGTACGATTACAATACCAAATAGAACTCATTTCTGGAATTCAAAATCAACCTCCTGAGTCCAGTGCTATTTAACCTCCTGTAATCCAGGCTATTATAGTAGGGGAAATCAATGCTGTTTGGTCAGACAGCCCTCCTGTAATATTATAAGGGGACATGCGATACTGTTCGGAGGAACAAGATAGGGAAATTCACCTTACAGGGGGGTCTGTCACTGATCTACCTTTAGACCTGAAATCAGAAAAGCCTGCAGGAAAGGACGTGGAGACAGGCAGAAACAAAGACAGGTGTAAGGACTCCCAGAGACAGGTGAAAACAGATGGGATCCCTTTCTTTTCTCTTTTGGGCAAAGCCAAGGAGCAAAAATAAGCAAGTTAAAGTTCGATGCAGACTGTCTGGGATACTCACCAGGAAGTAGATAATTAGATCACAAACTGGTTCCGTTAATCCCACTCCCACCCCAAGCTATTTAGTGATCTCATGGGCATCATGTTTCCTCTCCTCCTCACCTGTGCCTTGAACTCCTGATTCACTGAGTTCCTGGCTTAGAAAGCACATGGCAGGAAGTACAGAAACCACATTACTTTTGGTGGAGTGACTCCCTGCTCAGATGTATTTTCAATTGAAAGAGCAGACAGCAGGAAAGAAGAAAAGTTAGAGAGACATGAGAAGGGAAGAGAGAGGCTTTATGAAGGCTTGTGATCCTTTAAAATGCCTGTCAGACTCTGTCTCTGACTCTATTAAAAGTATGTAAAAGTGTGAGCCGAGGCCACAAAAGTACCTTTAAACATTAAGAATAAGAGAATACGAACTTAGAACAAGAGTAAGCCAAGGAAGGTGGCAATGGAGATACGGTGAGAGATCACATTAATTATCAAAAACAAATAAATAAAGTTAATTTCTTTTATTTAATTCTTAGGCAATGGAATAAAAATATGTCCTCAACACTTACTTTTGTGGACTTTTTATTTTCATGGGGAATTTGATATTCACAGAAACACTTAGGACTTTAGCCATAGCTAAATGAGTACAAACACAATCTACTTGTGTGGTAGCTTTACCTGCCAGTTTTCAAGTGCAGATAGGAAAAAAAGGGGGGGAAGAGGTCCAACAACATACTGAAGGTGCAGTTAACTCCGCTAACTGCCGCAGTGAAACCTTCCACCTTGTACTTTTGAACTATTAAGTGCCTGAATAGACCCCTGCCATTAAACAAACAAACAAATCCCACATACTTTTTAAAGTAAGATACATAAAAATGAAAACAATTATAAAATATAAAATGAAAAAAGAAAAAAATGAGAGTGGACACAGTTTCTCTCTGCCTGTGTTCCTCTTTTAGAAATTAGCAACCTCGCTCTAGACAAGCTGAGAAGTGGCTCTAAATGAAGTTAGTGAAATTAATGTCTCTAAGGAAAAGATTCTTACACTTCCACTCATAGAGCTGATAGAAGCACATTTCATGCAAATAAGGAACAAGAAAATCCCTCACTCTAATTCTTATCTTGAAAAAAATTGAATCTTGTCAGCTTTGATGAGCAGAATCCATGATTCAACATGTCTCTCCCAAGTTTCTCTGGGACAATTGTGTTTCAAGCCATTAACATAATTTATGGCTCGAAAAAGAAGACTTTCTTTTTTAACTCAAGGAAATGGTATAGTTTCTTGGCAGTTAACTCCAAAATATTTAAATCATGCCCACTGCTTTCAGTAGGGGGAGACTCTCTTAGTACCTATAAAAACCTAAGTTCATTCTACTCATTTAAGACCGTAAATTCAGATTTTGCACCTGTCAACTCAGGAAGATTCCAAGTGGAAATAATGGATATGTGTGTTCTTAATCTCACCCTCACCCTCATCCCCTATCAAATGACATTCTAGCATTGTGTTTAGAAGAATGACTCCTCCCAGCCAAAATCTCTTCCCTTGACTGACATCTTGACCTTTCAGGTACAGCTAAGGCCTTCAACAGAGACTGGAAAGATTGCTTTCCCAGGGTACATTTCTAGGCACAGTGCGTAGGAACTTGTTTTTTCTGGCTGTTTAAAACCATCTGTCTCTTATTCAGTTGTACCTCTGCCTGATGTTTTAACAGTATATTAGAAGCAATATTTATATTCATTCTGAACCTGGACCTTATCACAGCATCTTAGACTATTCAGAATGCTGAGGACTCCAGAGTGGCCCTGAAAGGCTAGAAGGCCTGGCTCTTCCGCTTGAAGCTCAGTTTCCAAATTACTTCAATTTATTTTAAACACGTAGTGGACTTGGGGTTAGATAAATTTTTAATCAAACCATTCCGCATAGAATCAACATATCAGATACCAGAAAAATCAATGCAGATATTACATTATAGTTTGGATTCGAGATTTTATTTTTAATAACTTAAAAAAAATGTTATGTTACATAGAAAGCATCACCCCACAAAGCTTGCTGTGTTAAAGGTTTGCTTGACCACCAGCTGGTGGCAGTGTTGAGAGGTGAGCGGATCGTGAGACTACTGACTTCAAGGACTTGTTAATATAGAATAGAGTCCCTGTTCTGTATTAACACATTGTTATTTGGAGAAATAAGTCTCTAGAGGCCGAATCCAAAGCACATATTCTCTTCCAGGACCCTTCCTTTCGGTCTCACAGTGTTTCTAAGATGACACAAAGCCACACCCTTCTGCCATGATGTTCTCCCACACCAGGAGCCTGACAGCAATGGAACCACCTGAAACGTTCCCTGCTGTTTCCTCCTCTCAGTGATGAAAAACTAGAGTGATACTGACAGTTCCCTTTGAGAACCTCTAGTTTGTGATTGAGTAACTCTGGGAGGATAGGAATCATAGCAACGTTTCCAAGTGAAATCTGGAATAGGATGGCTGAGTCTTGTTTGCTTGCTTGCTTGCTTGTTTGTTTGTCTGAAACTACATTCCAAATATGGAGCTGATCAAAACCCTTGTTCTTTCAGCTCCACTTTTATCCCATCCACCTTGCCAGACTTGCACAGTTAGTGGATGGAAGGTAAGTAAAGTGAGCAGAAACAGCCGTGGATTGGAAAATAATGAAGTGACGTTGAGGATAGTGAAGCAGACACCTCTGCCTACCGTGACCCTTTCCAATCCAAACACATGAGGGCAACCTTGGTCAGGGGTCCATGATCAGCACAGGATATGTAAGTAAATAGATGTCCTACTTGAATTTGGCACACCAAAGTTTGAAGCCATAACCATTCGAAAAGTACAACAGAAATTCAGGAGGCAGACAAGACATTTGGGAACTTTACTCCCTTGCTCTCTTGCTCTGCCTTCCCATTCTGGTGCCCCCGCCAGCTATTGGGGCTCTCTATCATGGTCTTCTGTGTTTAGAATGACACAGCTGGTGTCATTGCACAGCCAACAGTTTTGTGTGTGTGTGTGTGTGTGTGTGTTTCCCATCCATCCCACGTGGAAAGGTGCTCCTTCCGTTTATGGCTATTGTAGCATTTTCACAGCCTGTTACTGTTTATGGCTCTGAGCTCTTCACCTTGTATGCTACCTGACACCTTGACTCCTACCAAGTGACCTACTTTTCACTTCATGGTTGTCAGCTGCTGTTTCCTGGCATTTTATAGCCAGGCCACCTCATCTGGAAACAGGCCTCTGTGTATCCCCATAACACCTCCTCTTCCTGCAGTGGCTCTATCTGCATCAGTTCCGCCGACACTGACACCAGGGTATTCTGTTGTCAAGGCTGCCTGTGTTGATGAGTCAGATTCGCTGGAATCCCTAAACATGTTTGAACGACTTGTCACAAGACTTACAATCCTTCATTCCTAAACCACTAACAATTTACATCCAAACTTAAAAGTCCACATAAATCATACATGTAAAGACTAAATATCATATAGTGGTGGACATGTAATATAGTACCTACTATACATACAGTGTGATATGTAGTAAATAGAATAAACATCCTATAGAAATAGGCATTTAATATAGTATCTACTATACATTTAGTATATGGAGTAAACATAATAATAGTCATGGGCATGTAATGTGTCCTTACAATGACTACCTGTAAGACCCTGTACTGGCTGGTTTTGTGTGTCAACTTGACACAAGCTAGGGTCATCGGAAATAGCCTCAGCTGAACAACTGCCTCCATGAGATCCAGCTTTAAGACATTTTCTAAATTAGTGATTGATGGGGGAGGGCCCAGTTCATGGTGGGTGGTGCCATCCCTGGGCTGGTGGTCCTGAGTTCTATAAGAAAGCAGGCTGAGCAAGCCATGAGGAGCAAGCCAGTAAGCAGCACTGTCCACGGCCTCTGCATCAGCTCCTGCCTCCAGGTTCCAGCCCTGAGTTTCTATCGTGACTTCCTTTGGTGATGAACAGCAATGTGGAACTATAAGCTGAATAAACCCTTTCCTCCCCAGCTTGTTTTTTGGCATGGCGTTTGGTCGCAGCATTAGAAACCCTGACTGGGACAGACAACCTCCCCCCCACCACCTCCAAACTTGTGTAACAATTCATTTTGGTCTGCTTTTTGCAAAGGAAGAAGCTGAGGCTTCTAAAAGAGGTGGGTAACCGTTCCTGAAACCTACATCTTGCAAGTGACTGGGTGAGATTTGAACCCAGGAGTACGTAAACCCAGAGCCACGGGTACTGCCCTGAAGACTTCACTTCCAGCACAGGGCCTGGGGTGTACGATGAAAGTTTGATGAATCTGTGAACAAGTACCTTGCTGTGAATTAGTTTACTGGGTTGGCTTCCAGTTACCTGCTGTCCTAGTTTGGTTTCTGTTGCCGTGATCAAACACTGACCAAAAGCCTTTAGCTGGGGTGTATTGTTTCATCTTATACTTCCAGGGGACTGTTCTTTACTAAGGGAAGTGAGGCTGGAACCTCAGAGGAGTGCTGTTCACTGGATTGTTATCGACAGTACTCTCTTGGCTTGCTTTCTTATACACCCCAGAACCACCTGACCAAAAGTGGCAGTGCCCACAGCTGGCTGGGCACTCCCCCATCAATCATTAACCAAGGAAACTCCCGGGAGACAAGCTGACAGGCCAGTCTAATTCCCCACTTAAGTTGCCTTTTCCCAGGTGACTCCAGTTTGCGGAAAGCTGGACATGGAGGCCCGGAGCCAGTTAGGTCTGTCGGGGTGGGGGTAGGGGGTGGAGAGTGTGGTACCCAAGTGGAGCTGCAACCCAAAGAAGACACACACACATACACGCACACACACACACACACACAAAGCCAGCATAGTCAAAGCCTAGAGGTGATGTGAACAGGGCAAAATAACCCAGAAATAGTACAGCACCAAAAATAAGGGGGCTAATAATGGTGCCTGCTGTCACAGCCTCTTCTGTCTCCTGTTTACTACCTCTCATTCAGAATCACACAACTAGACAGCCTCAGAAGGAAAAGTCAGAGCCCAGAGATTTCCTCACTGGGAACTACTGCCTTCTGAAGGCACATGAACTAAAATCTTAAGTGTGCAATTTAGCCTGCTTAGAACTAAACATTTCTTATGAGCATTGCTTTATTACTTCGAGCGTTGTTTTTTGTGTTCCAGACCCGAGCCGCCGTAGAACAAGATGTGTTGCACTGCCGAGAACTCAGAGTTCTTTATTTCATCTCCTTTATCAGCATCCAAAATGCGTGTTAACAGTGTGAATCCACTGGGGAGCCCTCCCCCCCACCTTCTACTCTACTGCACAATAGCACAGTGGAAAATACCAGGCCACTGACAATGGCCACCTAAGAAAGGAAGGGTTAAGGGAGGGGGGAAGGGGGGAGAGAGGAAAAACAAGAGGGAGGTTAGAGCGGCTCCTCCACTGACAGGAGCCAGGGAAAACGAGCTGTGGTTATTTGGATATCTGCTCCTCCCTGAACAAGCAGTGTGAGGAGAGAAGACAGCCAATGATCTAAGACCTTGAAGTGAGCTGCTCTGAGGAGTGTAATGAACCCTGACGAGCAAAATGGACCTACATGGCCAAAGTGAGGTTGTCTGGAAAAAACAAAAAGGTCTTGATGGGAGCATGAAACCAGTTCAAAAGAGCCTGGAGAGAAAGTACCCAGGATAGGGGAAGAGGGTAGCTCATTAGAGCATGATTCCCCTTCCCCCTACTCCCTCCCCCCAACAAGTTCCACATCCTATGGAACTGGGCTTTGAGTCCTGGTATCTAAACCAATCTTTCTTACTAAAACTTGGTCAGAATTCTCAGAAGTGAGGGGCTCCTCACACACCGCGAGGCCAGACGCCTCTGGACAAATCTGAGCTTGTGAAAGAAACCCTTGCAGTAACTGTTTCTTTGCACTAGCAAATAGTCTTCACTTGCTTCTTCTCTGGGGCGGACTCTTGTTTCTGTTTTCAATTTTGATTTGTTTTGAGGCAGCATTTCACACTAGCCTAGGCAGGCCTGGATCTCATATGTAGAGCAGGCTGGCCTAAAACTTGTGTTTTTCTTGCCTCTAACTCCAGAGTGCTGGGGCAGCGGCCTTAAACCTTTATGCTCTGTGGTCACTTACTCTTAATGTATTAAATGCCAGATACACATTGTGTGTGGTAAACTGTGTTGCCCCCGCGGAGAACACAGTGGGACAGGCAGGACAAGTGTGCCTCTGTGGAGGTTTTGGTCTTGTCCCAGTCTACCCTTCAATGACCCCAATTCTCCATGGATACGAAGTCACTGACAATAGACATGAAACAGCAGACAGACGTGGTTTCTCCTAAAGGAGAAAAGCCTGTATGTAGGACCAGCTCCTGAGAGCTCTGAACAGACACGCCAGGGTCATGTCTGAGGCTGTGGGTAGCAAAAGGCCGAAGGACACAGCAGCAGTGTAAATTCTGAGAAAAGCGCTGATTTCTGCCCACGTTTGTCAGTTTTTCCACAAAGGAGCCATCAAAGAGAATTCCAAACCCCTTGTCTTACAAGGAAGTTTTTGTGAATTCTTGGGTAACCATGCAATGCATTAATGTTTAAGAAAATGTTGTAATTCAGAAAATATATGTATATATACATCATAATATTTTTAGTTTTCTTAGATGTGATTCACATTCAAGCTTAAAAATTTATTTTTTTAAAAAGTGAATGATAGTAGAAAGGGGAGCCTGTCAGGAAATCGAATGAACCAAAGAGAGGATAATGGGAGTGGATTTGATTAAAATGCATTATGTATACATATGGAAATCTATAATCCATCATTTACATATAATTAACATTTAAACTAATAGTAAGTAAACTTAAACCTCTAAACTATAGAGGAGTGTTTCTACTTTGAAGGACCTACACTGATTTTAAGACTAACAGCTCTTACTTACCTGCATTTCTGCACAGGAACATTTCCAGCTCTGGCTGATTTCCCTGGCTGAGTTATAGAAAATGTTTGTCCTATCTTGCCCCCTTCGGAGAATGCAGAATACCGACTAACTTTTATTTCACCTCTAAAACTATCTGTGCCTCTCTCTGCTGCCCACATTTCCACAAACTGTAGTCTCAAATCTAGAAGCCACGTGATTGCACAATGCGGTGTCCCCCAGTGAGTGAGGCGTATGCTTTCCCTAGTCTCTCTTCACTCACTAAAGAACTGTGAAATGAGGAATTCCCACATATAACGTTTGAGGGAAGCAAAATCCCTCACAGTATACATGTCTCTGAGAACAGAGGCCAGAGACAATATCAGTTTAAAGTGAAGTTCTTTTCTTGAAGCTACAATCAGCATAAAGGTAGCCATGCAACAGGCCAGCCCTCCTGTGAAGTCACAGTCACCAAGAACCCTATTTCTTTCCAGTTGGCATTTCTACCAACAAATGCACAGCTTTGTGTCCTTGTTTTTCTTCTCTCTTCTCTTTCAAGACAGGATCTCCTGTAGCCTGGAATGTCCTTAAACTCGCTGTGTATCTGAAGATGGTCTGGGACTTCAGGTCCTGCTATCTTCACCTCCCAAATGTGGAATGACCGGAGTGAATCACCATTCCCAGGCTTTGAGGGATCAAACGCAGGGCTTCCTGCATGACACGCAAGCACCCTGGCAACTGAGCTAGCCCCTGTTTGTTTTTTGTTTTGTGAGGTAAAATGTCTCATGTAGCCCAGGCTGGCCTTTGACTCACTGTGTAACCGAGGATAACCTTGAACTCCTGATTCTTTGTCTATTACCCAGGTACCACCATGCTGGACCGCTGTTCTTATTAATAACATAAGCTGGTGATTGTTAAGTCTTTCACTAGAATATCCCCAGAGAAAGGCACTGCACTGGTCTAGTCTACCTCAAAAAAAAAAAAAAAAAAAAAAGGACACATCACAATGTTTGCATAAAACCCTGTTTATAAAATACAAAGTGAACAAATTGTAATAAATAAGAGGAAAAATAATTCAGTGGAAAAGTATGCCCATTGTACATCCTGATAGGAGTGCCTTGGTTCTCAGGCAGCTAAGAGTGGACATGAAACAATTTTAACCTCTCTGTCTTGCTGACTACTGTTCCCACACTTCCCACTGGCATCTATTTTTTTTTTCCTAAATTATTCTTCTAAGTCACAACCTGGTTAAAAAACAAACAAACAAAGCCATGTCATAGAAACTTGGCTTTGTATTTCTCCCTGTACTGTCTCCCAGACAGACTGCAAACACTAAGCCCCAATTTCTTCACACATGGACATGCAGGAGTCCGTTGTGGCCCTCAGAGTTGACTGACGGTGGACTGACTCTGAGAGAACATCTCCTCCACTCCTCCACACTCTATTCAAACACGGAGGAGTGTTATCATTTGGTTAGCAACACTAGAAAATATAGACAAAGACCAGTGTATGTTCAGAGTGGTCCCAAATGCTCACACTAGCCATTTAAACAAACCCTGCCCACCCCTCAAGGACGGGAGAGACAGTATGAGGGGAATCAGAAACTGTTGCTGAGGTGAGCCTCCAACCCACCGCAAGAATTCCACCATGGACACTACGTACCCTCGTTGCTCTGTGCTTTCTCATGCTTTGATTCTCCTATGGACATTAATCACTGTCAACAGCTCTTTTGAAGCAAATGTCTCCTGTTTCCTTCATTAGAAAGGTACCTGTCCTTTATTAAGGTTTCCAAGGGGAGACTAACAAAGATATCATTTGCTTAAAGCCGTGATCATCAACCCAAAGTCTTTGTCCTCTTTTTTTTTTTTTTTTTTTTTTTTCCAGTGACTGTTTCACAGACTGCACAGCCTGACTGGAATGAATGTATCCCATTTCTCTAAAAGTTTATGGTTGCTTGAGTCTATTGTAAACTGTTGGGAGCTATACTTACAGCCAAATGATAAAACTTATTTAATGTTTGATCTTCATTTTATGGCTCAAGAAGTTTTTCTTTATTGTTTAATGCTTTATGAGTCCGAGTATACTGTCTATATAAGACACAGTGATGGTGCGGTTTCACGAACACATTAAGGAATCGGCCTTGGATAATTGCTGTTTAGAAATTCAGCCCATTTTGTTTGCTTGCTTGCTTTACTTACTTACTTACTTACTTAATCATTCGAGGAGGTCTCACATAGCCCAATCTGGCGTGGAGCTAGGTAGCTGGGTGAAACTTGCACTTTGGATCCTTCTGCCTCCACTTCCTGAGTGCTAGGATTACAGATATATGCAACCAAACCCTGTGAGTGCTGGGGATTTAACCTAGCACCTCTGCATGCTAAGCTAGCACCCTTCCAACTGAACCACGCCCACATCCCCTTTGCTTCCCACTTTGTTTTGTTCAGTTTTGTTTGGAAGCATACTACATAATAATACACTATACTGGGCCTGATGCAAATTAGCATATGTAAAGCCCGACACACGTGGAACACCTCACACCTCCAAACACCTCCTGTCTCACTGGCTTTCCATGAGAACCCCAAGACATCAAGATTGCTGTGCAGCAGGAACAAAAAAGGAAGCACAGAGAGATTAAATAATTTTGTTCAAGGCCATACAGTGCCCACAGGGCTTTTAACCCACATTAGCGTTTTGTTTTGTTTTGTTTTGTTTTGTTTTGTTTCCCGTTAAAAAAGCCTTCAGCAAATAATAGAACAATTTATTGTATAATTATTTCACACATTAAGGAGGAAAGGGTTCTCTTTTGCCGAGTTTCCCGCCGGAGAAACGGAGAGTGTGTGCTGCTCATGCTGTGCGGTGCACACCATGCTCTTCTCTATCGTACATTTACAGGCCGTCTGAGTCTTCAAAAGTGTCTTTATTTGACATTGGACCAGACAAGAGATCAAGGTCAAAACTCCAAATTGGTCAACAGCCAAGTATGACCTGCACATATGGTTATATATGTATATATGTACTTTTAAAGTCGAAATGGAGATTTTTCTTTTTTTGAAGCAAGCCTAATCGCTGACACTTGCAAATCAGGCCTGTCATCCTGAGCCAGAAGTCCCACTGGGCACAGAGAGCTGGAGTTGAACGGTAGATACTTCTTTTAAATAGACCAGCCCCCCTCCCCGCCCCCCCCCCCCCCCACATTTTGGATTGTGACTTTAAATGACTGGTTCTAAGTGCCAGGTATACCAGATCCTAAATGTGTTTTTTTTTAAGTGTGAGCTCTCTCCTCTCTGCTTCCATGGAACACACTGTGGCCTGGGTGAAGCATCCATGCCGCAATGTAGCTTTGACACCTGCAACAGGTCAAGTCCATCACACGCTTTCTCCTGGGAATTTGAAACTTGGGCATAACGAAGCAATTTAATCTTGTTTACCACTGAATTACTTTGCAGGTTCTCACTCTAAGAGATAAGTCTTTCAAAATCGCCTTAGAAGGAAGCTCAAGAAACATTGTATTAGAGTTTGAGGGAAAAACAACAGGGCAGGCAAGTTGTAACTTTCGGCCTTTGCCAAGACAGATAAGAGAAAGGAAAGCTGTGGTTCTGAGTCACGGTTATGCCCACAAGCAGGTCCAAGAGGATAGAGGTATGGGGGAACCTACAGATGGGTAATTGTCCATCATTCATCTGACCCATAGACATTGGAAACAAAAGAGAAACCTGACAGTTTTCTGACTTTGAGCCTGGGTGTGTAAATATAAAGTGGAGGATGGGGAAAGTAGCCATTAGAGGGAAATCACAACCTTAGTGTTATCTTTTTGTAGGAGAGAGGGCACTCAGTATGTTTTTATGGTCGCCTGCTTCCACTCACATGCGGTGATGATTGTAATACAGGCTTTCAAGCAGTTGGTCCTCCTTCCCCACCCTAGCCAGGCCTCAGGTTAGACAAACTTAAAGCCAGAGACTTCTCCTCAAAGGGACTTTGATGCCTGCCACAGGCTCAGGGTCTTACAAAGTTAAAGACATCGGAGGGTGGCCCTTTAAAACTGAGTGTTTCCTCTGTGGCAGCACTCTGGGGAAGGAGACAGTGCCCTTTCACTGGCACATATCAGCCCCCATTCTCCCTGCACATGCAGAGTCCTAGAGGTGATAAGACTCATCTGGACACATTTCTAACATTATAAGAAGGACAAATGGTCTCCAGCCAGCCTGATGTCACGGGACCCAATAGTGAGCTTCCAAATAGTTTGGTAAGTGTAGTTGTTTAATGCTGCAATGTCTCATGATAGTAAGAAAAAACATGTAAAATAAAAGGCAACCACTAACCCAGAGAAGCACATGTTCAAAAGACATAAAACTAAAGATATTTTTAGTAAAGCAGGATTTTTATGTTAAGACTTTGTCTTAATTAAAATGGCTGGATTTTTATTTTTCTAGAATGGGAAAGATAAACAGGAAGCTAAAAAGCCTAAGAGGTTCAAAAAAAAGAGAGGTATCACAATTGTCCCTCCTTAGGATTATGAAAGGCCTCTTGTGGGGTGGGGGTCGGGGAGAGGATATGCCTTTAATCCCAGCACTCCAGAGACAGGGGTAGAACGACCTCTGTAGCCAGCCTGGTCTAAATAGTGAGTTACAAAGCAGGCAGAACTACATTGAAAAACCTGTCTCAATAAAATAATAACATCAACCTACAAAGAGGCAGAGGTATGGGGCTCTACTGAGGTCTCAGGCCCTTGCAGATTTTATATAAACTACCGTGTTTGCAGAAAGTAAAAACAAGGGCTTCCTGGCAGGTGACAGGTAGGGTCCAAATGTAATTAGACTCTCTTTTCAGGCTAAGCATACAAGGGTTCTTTCTAAGCATGGATATGGGAAAGTTATTTTTTTTTAATCTCATCAGTATTTTTTTTTAACAAGGTCAGCTTCTGTCATAATCAACAGGACATGAGTCAGCTAAGATCTGCAAGCGAACTCTACAATTTTCCCTTTGTGCAACAGTACAGTTAAAACTGGTCAATCAGGAGGAACCATTGTGTCAGGAAGAACTTGTTGGAATGAAACACCTCCCATAGAAGCCCTCCAAACCCAGATTGTATGTGGCAATACATGAGAAAGAGGATTTGTTAAAGAAACAGACTTTAGATTACAAGTCCCAGAATATAACTATCTTGCTGTGGTCTCTACAATGAAAAATAGTTACTGGCCTATTTAGTGCCTTATTTAAAATGCATTATACTCAAAGAGGTATTCTGTTAGCTTGTCATTATATTTTTTGCCTGAATATCATTTGAACTTTAGCATATTGTAATTTTACATATTTATTAGTCCAAGGCTTTAAAATCAAGACCTAGCTTTGTACTAAAGGAGAGTAGAAAGCCCACACACACAGACAAAAAAGTAGAATTAACTTTCACAGGAGAAATGCAGCTGATAAAAGCCCAAAGTAAGTTAATAAAATGTAACTAATAAAAAAAAAAGCCCAAAGTAAGAAAGAGTGTTAACTGCTGTGTGTGCTGTTTCCATACAAAGTTATCCTCAGCTGCTATGGATACACATTTGGTTCGGAGTAAGAAAGGGCTAACCTAAAGGGAGCTCTCTAACTGATTTTCAGTGGGAGAACCGACCAAAGAGAAATACTGAGGTCAGCTCAGTGGCCCAGTGGTTTTATACTCAGTTCTTTGGGAAACGAGAAGAAAGGACAATGAGGTCTCTGAAAGTACTGTGAGCTGAAATTTCCAGAAAAAAAAAAAAAAAAAAAAAAAAAAAGCCACCGTAACCTGCCAAAGTCTCAAAAAAAGTTGCCTGATTGATTACAACTACCTGGCTGTGTAGGACAGCGCAGGTACTGTAGGTCCCAAGCCAAATCCTCTCGGGCCATCCCATTCACTACCCACTTCTGAGTCCGCTCCAACGTCCTCCCTTGGAGCCATCAGGTAAATCCTTTTAGGATGTACAGACCACTTAGCTTCCACCCCTCAAAGGTTAAAAAAAACGTCATCTTCGGGAAGAGCAGAAACAGCAGAGATTTCCCCCCTTTGGTGGAGCCCCACGTCCCCAGCAGGCGTATTTTAAAGATGATTCGGTTTGTGATTTTCTTTTGTTCTGCTACTAAAAAATGTCTTCCTAAATTTGTTACCAAGTTGGAACATGATATTAGGGGTGGGAGTCGGGGGGGCATCTGAATGTGTGCCTCTCCCCCCAAAGGCCACATATTTGGTTTCAGAAGACTATTTTTTTGTTGAGAACTGTGGGTTTGTGTGGAAGTGACCAACTGAAAAGTGAGCAGCTTATACTTCAAATCACAGGGGAAATGATGGAGGACTCTTAAGGCCTCATATTTTAAAATGGGCCAGGAGTGGTCTTGAACCCCACGTTGCTTATGCTATACCAATGTTTGCCTGTTTTATGTTTCCCCTTAAGGGGCCTTTTCTTTTCTTTAGCAAAGGGTATTATTTTACGCAAAACCCCGCCACGTTTTGGAAAATGCTCACTTCCCCTCCAAGCATTTTGTGGCAGGGTCCCTGAACCGTGACAGACAGGCAATACTTCTCCACAAGGTGCTACCTGCCGGGGCACAGCAGCAGAGGGGTAGGGCCAGTGACGGGAGAGGGCGGGGCCAATACCTGGCCGGGGCGAGGACCGTGACGACATCTGAGGATAACCAGTGAAAACACAGGGGGCGGGGACATGGGCGGGGCCTACGCCCTGCAGGAGAGGGCGGCTCGTGCTGGGGGCGGGACTGAAGGTCGCGGGCAGATGACGCGCAGGCGGAGCCGCTACTTCCTGGATCCGCCGGCCGGGGCCGCTGCCGCACCCTGCGCCGGAGCCGGGAGCCGCGGCCGCCGCCATGTCCCACCAGACCGGCATCCAAGGTAACGGCGCCACGGGGCAGGGGCTCCCGGGAGGCGGCGGGCCGGATCGCCGGAGGCGCGGACGGCGTGGGAGCGGCGGCTCTGGCTGCGTCGTCCCCGACCGCGTCCCTCGGGGCCGTCCCCGGCGGCCGCCACGTACCAGGCCAGTGGCTGCCGGAGAGCCGAGACGGGAGGAGCGAGCGGTGCGGGGCCGACCCGCCCGCCGCATCCCGGCTCCGCGGCCGGGAGACCCAAAGCTGGCCGAGCGACTGTCCTCAGCACCCGCCAAGGGAGATTGCCCCTGCAGTCCGATCATTGGAAAACAAACCCCAGAGCTGTAGGATGCCTCCCGGACTCCCCGGATTTTTCTCTCAAGATGGGAGCGCGCTTTCCTTTCGGAAAAAAACCGAGTAGGAAGTGTTTTTCCATCTTTGGATGCTCCCCAGGCAGCTGAATAGTCTGCTCTGTGTGGCTACACCTAATCCCCCCGAAGAGACACCTGAGTGTGCGGTTTACTTGTGTATCTTACCCTGCAGTATTTCCTGGTTGGAAAATAGGCAGCTTGGAAGTACTCGCCTCCTCAGAACCAAACGATACATCCCGGGGTTATTTAACGAGCTCTAATATAAACTAGAGCACTTCGTGTAATAATAGTCAACTGAGCCTTTCCTCCAGGCGGCCAGTCATTAACTTGTTTTGTGTTTAAGGGTTTTTGACACCACGCAGGCAAAAATTGCCTTAGATCTAAAGACGTTGAATCCCCCCCGCCCCCCCGTGTTAATCTTGACATGTAAATATGTCAAAAATATTGTTCAATGCTTGAGCCTCTTATATAGGGAGACATAAGTAGAACGCAATCAAAGCTGTAATGAGTACACAAGGAATAGGTTATTAAAGGTTTATTTGCTCAATGACTATAGATTTTTTGAGAGATACAAGAAAAAATGTAAACATTGTAAGATCTAGTGAATTTTACAAGCTTTTTCTTTACTTGGGATATGAGATTTGATCCTGTTGTTTTTGATGGACAGATACAGGAAATTAATTGATGAAGAAGCTATCACAAGCTAAAAATTGGGTCTATAGAAGCAACTTTGCAACGTTTTCAAACATGAAGTAATATGTCCGTCCGTTGCTGGGTTTGACTAAAAGTATTCACCCCAGTGTTACTTCTGCAGAACCCTGTAGCTAAGGTGTTATAGGAGTTCCAGTACTTTTAAAATGTTAGTATTTTTTTATAGTCAATGTCCATGTTTTATGCTTCTGCTTTTAGAAACGATAAGGTGCTGTATAGTCCACATTTTTAAATTTATGTTTTCCTTGTGTAAATACAAAATAAAGTACTTCAAAGTTTAAATTATTTTCTTTATTGTTTCCATAGCAAGTGAAGACGTTAAAGAGATCTTTGCAAGAGCCAGAAATGGGAAATACAGACTTCTGAAAATATCTATTGAAAATGGTTAGTTGACATTTTCAGATACCATGTGCCCTTGGTGTATTAGCTGTTACAGTTGCAGGTTTCCAAATGTTATTAGTAATTTGAATTATTAATCAGCATGAAGCAAGTTCAGATTTTACCTTCCTGCCTGTTTTCCTTTTAAACTGTGTAGCTATTGGGGAAACACCAGATAGTTTCTGTTATGATAGTTTCATCTTTTGTGTGTCTTTCTGCACTACAATTCATGTCTAATGTCAGTGCTTTCTTTTCTAGAATGAAAATCAGTAACCAGGCCATTATTCAAGACAAACAAAAACTAATATGGGAGTTATTCAGTGAAGTGTGTTTTGAAGTAGAAACATTTCGGATGATTTTGGTTTTTTGCCTGATTGGACCCTAGAGTAGCAAGATCCTTTCTTGTTTGAGAACATTGTAAGAACATGGTAGATTATAAACTGACTCCTTAACAATCATGGTATAAGCTGGGAAACTGGACAAGTGGTCACATCTGAATCAGATGGATTTACTGTTAACAACTTCATGTCAGAATGAATGTGCTGAAAGTATTCTGTTGACCTCAAATAAGCTGAGACCTTTTATTTCAGAAAAATAACATGTTTTTTTTTCATAAACTGGAAATAAATCAACTTTTTTCCCCATTTTTCTGCTTATTTATTAGAATGTAAAAATAAAATCTTATAATATTCATTAGGAACAAATGTATGCTTCAAAACAGCTAAAATTGTTTATGTCAGCAAAATGGGAAGATAAACTGTATCTAATTAGCACTTGGTCAGGAGGAACATTTCTGTTTCCTAAGTATTTTCCTGGTTCTTTTTATCTTGAGAAAAATGCTAAATTAGGAAATGTCAGAGAATGAAAAAACAATTTAAATGAATGAGTTATTACTTTATAGGGTGCCTCAAACCTTTTAAAATGTTACTGTCTTTCTGATGAATAACATCTTTTGACAGTTGTCCTTTTTTTTCCTTTGGGCAGCTTCAGTGTGACCAGTCCCTTTGCCTAAATGCCTACATAAGACACAATGCTATTTTCTAGGTTCACAGAAGCTGCATATTGTTCTGTTCTTGATTTTATTGCTGGGATGTGGGGGATTGTTTCGCTAGCCTGTGGTTATTTTAGAACATGAATAGTGATTTTATTTGCGTGTTCTGTTATGGGGAAGATGGAAGCGGTCATTGGTTTGCGCTATTGCTATGTCGTCCAATAGCACGCACCTGTCCGTGGGAAACTCCCTCAGAATCTTACTTAGTTCTACAAGATAGCACTCAGAAGTGACAACTCCCAGTTCTAGTTTATGCTTTGAGGCAGCATTTTAAATCAACAGTGTTGTTGTCAGGTAGGAGCTAAAACTTGTTTCATAATTCTTTACAACTAAATATTAATGTCAAGAATTATAGATTTGTAGCAAGTGAAGATATATGTATATAATATATGGTCATTTTCAACATTTTAACAAATAGAAATCTAATTGACCTTTACTTGAACATTTAGCTCAGCTATTATCATTTTCATGCTTTTATTCCGTATGTTATATATAAAATACTTTAACCATGCTTTTCATAAGATGTTTATATTGTTCTCAGTCATGCCTCAGATCAGAAATTTTTTGTGCATTTCCACCTTTTCAGTTTTTATGGGAAGATAGAATTGAGAAATAACCGGCTTTTCTTGTCTTCATCATATTATCCCTTGATGCACACGACATTTATCTGTTTGCCGTTTTCCTTTCATAGAGCAGCTTGTGATTGGGTCCTGTAGTCAGCCTTCCGATTCCTGGGAGCAGGATTACGAGGCCTTTGTCCTGCCCCTGCTGGAGGACAAGCAGCCGTGCTATGTATTATTCAGGTTAGATTCTCAGAACGCTCAGGGATATGAGTGGATATTCATTGCATGGTCTCCGGACCAGTCTCATGTGAGTAACTTTTTGTAGTTTTTGTTTGCTTGTTTCATTTTTGTTTTGTTTTGTTTTTAACATTACATGGTAGGGAGACTTTTTTTTTTCTCTCTGAAATATTGTCAGGCTAAAAGAATGGTAAAAAGCAACAGTCATTTCCTGTAGAGGGATAATCCTTTCACCAAACAGAAAGAGAGAGTTGATAGTAGACTAAAATAGAATAAAGGTGGAATTAAGGTGTGATACTGCCCAATATTTTAAAGTCTCAAGCTTCTTACAAAAAGCTAATTTTTAGTGCTGTCTAGTTATTCTCAAAAGATTGCCCCTTTTTACCTCTTCTGTCTCAAGAAATAGCAGGTCTCACTGTTTAGAATTAAGAAATTGTTTCTGTTAGTTGACGGTTACCTAGGAAAGCTACTAAAGCTCTTTAATGATAGAGTGTACATCTTTTCATCCCGGTGTTGCTCATGCAGTGGTGTTTGCCACCAGAAACCCAGCTCTTACCTAGGAAGGTCTGCTCTAGCTATCACTGTAAAGGTTGCTTTATGTTGATTTTCACCCCCTTGTATTTTTGAAATCGTATCTTTGCTATTTTTTTATTCTTGCAACTAATTTTGCACTTTGTAAAGTTAGTTTATTTTGTACTTTAAAAAAGTATGCTACATAATTTAAAAACCTACTTTAATGGTCCCTAATGACTTAGACACCCAGGCTACGGCTGTCGGAGTCAGCTCATTGGTTTACGTATTGAAGATTGTAACATCAGTGCTTTCTTTTATAATGGTGTGTTTTGTAATGGTAATACTTTTAACATGTAAAACTTCCATAATTGTGTAGGTTCGTCAAAAAATGTTATATGCAGCAACAAGAGCAACGCTGAAGAAAGAATTTGGAGGCGGCCACATTAAAGATGAAGTATTTGGAACTGTAAAGGTGCAAAACTTAACATTATATGCATTAATCCAGCATGTGGGAGGCAGTAGTCTTTGAGTCTGATACCAGCCTTGTCTACATACTGAGTTCCAGGACAGTCCTGGCAACATATGGACACCCTGTCTCAAAATACCAAAAAATAAAAAGGTGAAAGAAAGGTAATTCATATGAATTTCAGTGTCTCAGTCTGTAAGCGTAAGGCAAGTATTATTACAGCTCATGATACACAAGTTTATGCTAATGAGTTTACTCATATCCATTTGATATTGAGAGTGAATGCTATTGAAATATGCTTATCCTCTAATATTTGTGCTGTAGTGATGCATTTATGACTTTGTTCATAGATGATTGGAATATGCTTTTGAACAGCTGACTTACACTTCAGTGTCAGAAAATGATACACTGTCGCCAGTAGAGGAAGTGTAGCGACAGGGTGGGCTGGCTTCTCAGCCTTCTCACTGTCAGCCTTCAAACCCTCTAAGCTCACGCTCAGCCTTCCAAGAGCAAAATGCTCAAAGCACACCTCTTTGAAGTACTTTTTCCTTTTATGAATACTTCTGCAGATACTATATAAGGGATTTTAATACAGACTTTAGAATCTGAATTACTCGGAATAGCTGTAGAACAGCTATTTCTACAGGTGGTAAGTTACAGGTGGCCTGTACGCTTGAGGCGTGATCATTGTATTTGACTGATCAAACTTAGACAAACGATTTAGTGATTATAAACGTCAGGAAAAGAAGAAGAGGCACTTGTTAAAGTTTTAAAACCTTCAAATTAGAAGATTAAAGTAAGAAGAGAGTAAAATTCTTACTATTATTTATTGGCCACTTAATTTTTTTATTAACTTTGTTTTTCCTTGTGTATCCTCTGTAGCCTCACCTTGGTTGTGTTTCTGGAACATAATATTTATTTCTTTGCTTACAGGAAGATGTATCATTACACGGATATAAAAAGTATTTACTGTCCCAGGCATCCCCTGCCCCACTGACTGCAGCTGAGGAAGAATTACGACAGATTAAAATTAACGAGGTAAGTAACAACCTGAAAGTGCTTTCAGGGTTTCAAATGTGTCCAAGTAATCTGTTTAATGAGTAGACATGAAGGTAACTGACAATCAGAGATTGGGTTGGTTCTGTATAGTTTAGAAACAGACCTGTGTGCTTATTGTGTTTTCAGAAAAAACAAAAACAAAACAAAACAAAAAACCCAAAACAAAAACAAAAGAACCTGAAACATTCATCTTAAAACTAATAGCAGTTCATAAAGGGGTGTCCTGAGAGATACATGCTAAAGCTTCTTGCTAGAAGCTCTGTGCCATGAGTACTTTTTAAAGAAAAAGTATGTCACTCATTGATTGCAAAGAGTTTTCATCCAATACAACTACATAAAGAAAATTCTTCATACATTGCTTCAGGGAATAATGTTTACTACAGAGAATAAAAATAAAATACTGGAGAATGCTTTTCAAGTGGGTTTTAATTTCTGTGTACGTGGATGGCAACATACCTGGGTGGTTAAGTATTTGTTACATGTATTGAAGCCAATAAACCTGGAGCCATAATTCTCTAGCCATCCAAGTTGGCTTTTCTGTTTTCTTTCTATTGAAACTTTACAGAGAACAACAAGTGTCCCAAACCACTGTTCACTGTTCTTCATATCAGACTGGACCAGTCTGGAAATGGCTCAGTCCCTTTATTATTAGGTTGACAGCAAGGATCTAACTTGTATTTTAAACTAAAGCTATTTGAGTAGGGCTTGTATGTGGCTTTTGTTTTTCAAGTTTGATAGTTTGTTTTATTCCTTGCAATCAGAACCCAGAGGATCATGTTGGGGTATGCACTTGCATATGTTCTGTGATGTGTTCATTTTCCAATATCATGCTGTAGAATCTCCATTCTTTTTTTTCCTTCAGTTTGTATTCAGCTTTCTGTTGCAGTAATGCAAATGAGGCCCTTTACTAGCTGTCATTTATCAAGTAGCAAAGTCGTAATACACATGCGTGTTGGAAAGCTTTCTTGACGTGGTCTCCTCATCCACGCACAGGCTGTTGAGTAAAGAAAGCCCCTCATCTAGATCATGCACAGCTGTAGCGTGTTGAGCCGTGTGTTGTCTGTGTTCTGTGTCTTCCCTCAGTTCAGTGCATGGCGTTTGCGTTGCCTTTTATGTCTAGTAGAAGACAGTAGACCTCTGTGCGTACTGCACGCAGTTTACCGTGCAGAAGTCCTGGCGAGAGAACCTTGTGCTTACAGAGGTCATCTGACGACACTCTGGGAGAGTTACTGTAGCTACTTGAGCCTGAGCCAACCTGAGCTAAGGACACCTCCAAAGCCCTAGAGCTGCTCACTCAAGCATCCCTCCCAATATTTCATAACAGTGTGTCATGCGCTCTGCATGTCCACAGTATGGGAGCAAGATAGTAAACCAGTGTGAGAAACGATCCACCTCTAAATTAAGAATTTGAATCATAAATTGGGAAAGGGTAAAGGAGACTTTTTTTAAGTGGAATTTTCTTCTTTTTTGCCATTAGACACTGCTAATACTAAAAGCTTTATTAGTCAATTACATCTGTCATTTGTAGGTACAAACTGACGTGGGTGTGGACACGAAGCATCAGACACTGCAAGGAGTGGCATTTCCTATTTCTCGAGACGCCTTCCAGGCTTTGGAAAAACTGAGTAACAAGCAGCTGAACTACGTACAGTTGGTGAGGGAAATACGGTGGCCATAAGGGGCTGTTCTTTTTTTATTGTTTCTGGCTTGTATAATTTCTGATTTTAAATTTACATTTTTGCCTTTCTTGGTTTCTTATTAATTGTATTCTTTTAAAACATGCTTATTCGTTTTTTAAACGACAAAGTACCTGTGAAAAAGTATGTGTAAGACGTTAGATAATCCACAACTATGTACATCATCCTTGTCTTTTGTTTAAGTTAATTTGTTCTACATGTTTCCTTTTTCTAGGAAATAGATATAAAAAATGAAACAATAATTTTGGCCAACACAACAAATACAGAACTGAAAGATTTGCCAAAGAGGATTCCCAAGGACTCAGCACGTTACCATTTCTTTCTGTATAAGCATTCCCATGAAGGTGACTACTTAGAGTCCATAGGTATGTGACAAATTATCTTCAACGTGGTACCTTCGGTCTCAGCACCATACTTGATGTATCTCTTCCTGGGGGCCTAGTTGACGTTTTAGAGGTCTTACAGATGTGCTGTAATTGATAGTTCTAATTGTTACTTTAACTTACAGTTTTTATTTATTCAATGCCTGGATACATGTGCAGCATAAGAGAGCGGATGCTGTACTCCAGCTGCAAGAGTCCTCTGCTAGAGATTGTGGAAAGACAGCTGCAGATGGATGTGATCAGAAAGGTAGACGTTGCCACTTAATGCTGATGTTTTGCTGGATTCTTTTTGTCATTTCCATCTAGTACGGCACAATACATTTCCAGGTTCTGTGGTTTATAAATGAAAATATTTAATTTTACAGTTCATATCCTAAGTCCTTAGAAGCTGCTGAGTGCCTGAGGATGACCTGCCATAATTCCTGTCTTTGTAGACCTGTACCATGTAGCATGGCAGCACCAGCCACATGCGGCTCTTTAAGTGTAACGTGAATGAAATGTTAAAGAGATTGCAAATGCTCATGGCTGTGTGCAGCACATACAGAACTTTCTGTAAATTGACACATTGGGGTGCTGCTGCCCCATGTGTGTTCTTCAAAGCAGGGAGAGCGTAAGGAAAGACATTTCCTCACAGACAGCTGGTGTTGGGGTGCTGAGCCTAGAGCAATTCTAGATTCTGTGGTAACGCACAGTCTGCCCGCGCCTTTCACAGAGGATCCACTGACACTGCAGAAGTCAGACAGTAATACCTTAGGCTCTGCTGGGCCACATGGGTCCCCTTCACATGTTTTTGTTGCTTTTAAAGACCCTTAAAGTTGGAGTGTTCTTGAGCTGGTTTAGAGATTTGCTCTGTAGGCTGTCATTGGCCTACACCTGTTTAGGGTGATTCCAAGTAGCCCAGAGGATCAAAGAGCCAGTGTGGGGTTTGAGTATATGCAGCAGAGCAGCCGGGGTCACACTTCTGCTTGTAAACAGTGGCTAAGTGAGCAGCGAGAAGGTGACTGGCTGACTGGCTCTAAACGACTGTTTTAGCATCTCCCTGAGAGGGACAGATGGGAAACTGTGCAGACATGGTTCTTGCTTGTTGTCTCGCAGAAGCGCGTGTGTGGCCACACTGGGAGCTGGCGTCCTGCTCGTTGGGTTTTGAACGTTCCCTCTTTGTGCTGTGTCCCACTGTTGACTTCCTGTCTTGCAGATTGAAATCGACAATGGGGATGAGCTGACGGCAGATTTCCTTTATGACGAAGTCCATCCCAAGCAGCACGCCCACAAGCAGAGCTTTGCTAAACCCAAAGGTCCTGCAGGGAAGAGGGGGATCCGGAGACTGATTAGGGGTCCAGCAGAAGCAGAAGCCACTACTGATTAAAAAGTGTTTTATTAAATGTTGCAATATAGTTTTGTAAAATTTTCAGCTTTTAGTACAAGGAGAACTGAAATCATTCCATGTTGGTATAGTTGGGAGGAAAATTGTACTTTTTGAAAAATAGCACTTTTCACTTCTATGTATTTTTTAAATTAATGCTATAGAGACTCATGATTTCTATTTTTTAGTTAAAGCTAGACAAGGTTTCAACATAGTAATGTTTGATTGTTGTCACACCATTTTCATAGCGTGTTGATTCCACACTTTCACATAATCTTCAATGTTTTACATAGGTGGGCCAGTTCCACAAAGCCGAAGGACGTGCTTTTTAGTGCTCTGTAGTGAGGTGTGAGTTTCCCTTTAAAGGGAAGTGGAAGGAGCCTGAGCCACTCACACATGGTGAGTCTGTTATGGTGAGTCGGTGGGAAGCTGCTTGCTCTGAGAACTGTGCTCAGATGGGCCGGTCTGCAGTGTTGAAGAGCAGCGCTGCTTTGCAGCAAGGCTTCCTGTTTGACCTTTTGTTTTTAATAGCATTAAAATCAGGAAGTCACTTCATCCTGAAGCTTTGAAGCTACCCGGTATTGCAGGGTTTCTGATGGCACTGGAAGACTACGCAGTCTTGCCACAGTCTTTCAGAGCTCGCAAAGTGTCCGTTTCCAAAGCAACTCCTTCATCGTAAGTACTGTGAAGGCAGACATTCATGTTCAGATGGAGACTCAAGTATCATTCAAAAGGAAACAAAACTAAAGTGAAAACTGATAGAATGCCTAAGTTTTTTTTGTTGTTTTTTTTATTTTTATTTTTTCCTCCCTTTGAAACCATGTGTCTTAAAACAAATTGTCTTATCACACGGGAGCAAGTGTTCTGATCTAAATTAATCAATTCCTAGTGCTTAGTAGGCTAACTCTGATAATACTTAGCTCAAAGATCTTGTTTCAGTTAATAACTTCTCTCAAAACACATGTGTTTTCTGAAGCTTTGTATTTTCATTTACAACCTAGAGATTGAGCCTCAGATTTCTTTGATACTTGAAATAGAGGGAGTTAGAACACTTTGTATTTAATCTGCTAAATCTGCTGCAGAGCCATAACTGAGAAGTTTTGAAATGGACTATGGTATCCAGGTTTTGGAAGTCCCTGACCTGAACTTCGTGCTGCCTAAGATAAATGTCAGTAATGCACATTTCATGATATGAAATATGAGTCACTCATTGCAAAGCCTTATTACCTAAGGTAATACATGCACCTTTCAGAGATTCCGTGTGCATTCACATAGACCATGAGAGGAATTACAGGCTGGTGGGAGTGTTAAACATAGGTTTGATTATTTGCGTGTTTTGTTTGTTTACAAATACTTAGACTTTCCTATTTAAGTGTGCAGGACAGTTGACAATAATGTTGCAGTTGTTTACGGGACGTAAACTTCAGTTGTGTGTGCACACACAGTCACAAGGGCCCACGGATCGCCGTGGGGAGAGCCCTGGAGCTGTGGCGGCCCATCGGGCGGAGGGAGGACTGCCTGTCGGGGTCTGTCCCGAAGGTCCAGGTGCCGCCGCGCTCCGGTTCTCTTACACTACGCCAGAGTCATTGCACATTCCAGAGGACAGGTGTGGTCGCGTAACCTTACTAATAACTAAACCAATGATTGCTGAGAATCACGCATTTGTTTTAGGGTATAACTCATTGTTTACAGTATGTGTTAGGCGATAATAGATGTGAATAACATTCCCAATAAATTTATATAGCAGTGAAAAATTACATGTCTTCTGTGGACATTTTATAAGTGCATTTTATATCAATAAAATTTTTTCTCTTTGAATTGTGTATGGTGGTTTTCTAATACGTCTTAAATACTTGGATAACTTTGCAGAATCCAATGCCTGGTGACCTTGTGTATCATCAGCCTGCTTAGATTCAGAGAACTTTAGTTGGAAACCTAGTCAGGAACAGTTATGAGTACAGAGTACTTACTGGAGATTAAAATTGTCCTATAGAAATGTAGCCATAATGAAAATGCATCTAGTTGCCAAGTTCCCTCTGTGATAAAAGTACGCCATTGAGAGGGTGATGCATGCCTAAACTTCAGTACGATCCAGAGCAGCGTTAGCTCTATAGACCCTGAGTCGGCCCATTCCCAGGCCAAGAGGTGTCCGACATTCTTGGCACGTTTTATAAAGACTCCTTACTTCCCAGTTCTAGGGGCTAGGAAGGTCAAGACCAAGGTGGCAGCAGTGCCCTTCATGTGGAGGAGACGGGCATTGTCTGCATCTCAGCATGTAATCCTTTTTCATATGTGTAATGTGGGCATGGTACGCATTACATGTCTTGGTAGCAGTTTTGAGAAAATGGCATTTTAAAGAGCTGCTCTGGAAACGACAGTGAGATCAGGTGAAGGCACTTCCTCCGAGCCCAACATGATTGGCGCCCTGGGACGCACAACATTCACTCCAAGTGGGACGCTGGCTCGCATTTGTGCTCTGCCGTGGTCATGCCCACACAGTAAGTGTAGTAAAGTCAAAACAAGTCCTGCAAAGCTTTTTCTTTTAAATTTGGAGAACTGAGATCTGGCCCACAGTGTGCTATGCAAGTAAGTACTCATTTCTCTTGCATATACGTGTGAGGGTGGTGGAGTCATCTTCTCTCCTGGCTTCCTATTCAGAGGTTCTGCTGTAGTGAATGGGCCTAGCAATCAAATGTGATTGACAGCTGGGAACATGTTACATTAAAGGACATTGTGGCTAGAAAGCTGTGTGGTGGAATACAGTGGCTATGATGGCAAGATCTCAAGTAAGTCGGCTGTTCCGCAGCGTCTGCCTGATGGGGCTCTAGACCTCCTACTTCCCTGATCCAGTCTGCTCTGGCTCATTGGCTGCTCCAAGCTGTCTACAAACAGTGACCTCAAAAACAGCCTCTCCCTGGATCACTTTAACCTGTTAGGTGGGTGCCCCTTTTCCATGTCCAGTGCAGTTCACTTCATGATCGGTCTCCCCTGGCCTCCGGTTTGTATGTTTTGGCTACCTCTTGCCTTTTATTTATTTTTCCTAATAGCACCTAGGCAATTTGTCAGTCAGAGTTGTGTCATTGTAATGAAATATCTGAGAGAAATGAACTTAAGTGGGGAAAGATATAAGGGGTTTTGTTGTTGTTTGATTTTTTGTGTTTTTGTTTGTTTGTTTCTGGCACAAGAGCATCCTGGCAGCTGGGAGCCAAGGATTACCACAAAGTCACACCAGGCAACAATCCTCACACAGATTTATTGGGAAGAGTAGAACAATGGCTGCCTCAGAATGGGAAGAGAGACGGGTGAGGGTTGGGCTCCTTTAGGGTCTTTGGAGCACTCAGTGACCTAGGAGAGTACGGGCAGTGAGCTAGTGGAAAAGTACAGGGCAGCAGGAAGCATTGCTTGAGGGTTAACTCTGAAACATTGTTTGGGGCTTAAGGCTGAGTCATAGAGGTGGGGATTGCCAAGTCTCAGGGCTGTAGGTGGATGCAGGGCAGGGTAATTTTCCGCTGGCCTGTTACCCCACAAAAGATTTATTTTAGCTCAGGGTTTCTGAGTGTTTTGTCTGTGGTTGCTAGGCTTCATTGCTGCTGGGCTTGAGAGGCAAGACACCACAGACTTTACCACATAGTCAAGTTGTTCACCTCACCGTGTCTGGGAAGCAAAGTGAAGGGAGTTCGGTTTTGTAACAAAGCCTCATAATAACCAAGCTAATATTAACCCATTCTTCAGTGGCACCTCACCAGTGTCTATATCATTAAAGATGCTCCCCAACCCCGAAATCATTAAATTTCCTATGGACAGAAAGGGTGGGGACTTAGAGTCCCTCCCCCTCTACTTACCATTAACTGATTGTAAGTTCTGAGGGAGAGATGGAATCCTGTCTGTCCATGTGTCTTCCATGACTATGTGGACAGGCCTGATCTAATGGAGGTATTGTGCAGGTAATCATACCTGCCGTGAGTTCAAGAGGGTTCACAGGCTGGGGAGATGGCTCAGCAGGCAAAGGTGCTAGCCACACAAGCCTGACAACCTGAGTCTGAAAGGTAGATGTGGTGGCACCCGTCTGCAATTCTGGCTTTCCTATGGTGAGAATGGAAGACAGAGACAGGAGAATCACTCGGAAGTTCGAGAGCCAGCTGCCTCAGTAAGTGGAAGGCAATACCCTATTCCTGAAATATCCTCACTTCCACATATGCACCGTGGCACACTCAAGCAAGCCATACCTGCAAGCAACTCAATAACTTCAGGAAGTCCCTGAAACTGACCGGGTTCACTAGCCCACCTTCCTTCCCAAGAGTAACCAACCAATAACGATGGCTCAAAGTCACTTTGAGACAAGTCAAGCTGCCGAGAAGACTCTGAGACCAGACAGGCTGCCTGGAAGAGGTTTACACAAACTTAATCACTTGAAAGGGACCCCCTTCAGCCTGTTGAGCTGCCTACGGGCTATGCAGCTTGCTCCAGGTTCCCAGCTTTTGAGAGCTGTCACCTATGCTGGGCTAGGCTTTTGGGATGCAACTCTCTGAGTCATTTCTACTCCCGTAAGTAAGTAACCTCTCACCATATTCCTTTGAAGTAACCCAAAGGTAGCTTTAATTTGCATTTCCCTAATGACTAAGGATGTTGAACAAATTTTAAAAAATTATCAGCCATCCGTCTGCCTTTTGTGAACTACCTATTTAGTTCCTTAGTCTGTGTGTGTGTGTGTGTGTGTGTGTGTGTGTGTGTAACCTGAGGGCATTAGTTGTCTCCTTCCACCATGTGGGGTCCCAGGGATCAAACCAAAGTTCTTGGCCTCAATAGTAAGCACATTTTTCAACTGAGCCATCTCATTGACCCAGAGCATTTTGTATCAATGTTCGCCAAGGACATTCAGCTATAATTTTTTGTTGTTCCTTTATCTGGCTTTGATACTAGGACAAGTGGCTCTATAACAAAAGTTTGGAAGTACTCCATGCTTTGCTGCTTCATGAAATAATTTTGGAAAGATTGTTGCTGATCTTTAAAAGTCTGCAGTGAGTCTGACTGAGCTCTAGCTGTTTCAACATCATTGCTTGTTATAGATGTATTTTAACTATCTCATTTTGCTTTTTGATAGAGCATATGCATTTGTAAATTTTTCCTTTTTTTTTTTTGGCTTCTTCAATTTGGTGGGATACGGGTTTTTCAAGTGTATCCTTCTGGTTTTCTGAATTTCACTGGTACTTCCAGTAATGTCTCTTTTTTATTACTTTTCTGTCCTGATCTTGTGTTTTTGTTTGTTTGTTTGTTTCTGTTTACTTCTTTCAGGCCTGCCTCCTTGTTTTTTCAAATCTCTAAGATGCTTTGTTATGTGTTTGAAATCTGTCAGGGTGGTTGTTCACGAACAGTTTCTATTGTTTTATTCTACTTCTGAGTGGGGAGTTCTCTAGTCATTGTTTTTGCATCTTTCTTGCCCCGAACATGGACCTTACAGTCTAGTGGTACTTGCTGGCGAGTGCCACTTTGTCCCACATTCTCTGAGGTTCTGTTCAGCTTCATTTTTATACATCTCTCAGTTAATTTTCATGTTCACTGAGTCTTTTTTTAACTTTGCACATACATATGCTGTGTTTAATAGTTTTTATGATTTGTCTTTAGGACATCCTTTATATTATCTAGCAAAGAAAAATTCTTACACTTTGGTTCTTATATAATTCTACTTTAAAAATATATTTAATACAGCTTATTTGAAATCTAGTTTCCTTTGAACAGTGTCTATGGACTGTTTCTCACTCCAAGATATGAGCCATATATTTCTCTTGTCTCTTATATTTTCATTGACAATTAGGTGTTTTCAATTAGCAGCTTTGATAATTCAAGTTATCTTCTTTCTGCAAGGTTGTTAGTCTTATTGTTTTAATTTACTGACATTTATGGACTAATAAGTTGTGAAAGTCTATATGTACATGTATATTTATATGTGTGTTAATAAATTATTATATTAGGGGAATTTAGACTAAGAATAAGTCAAACTTGAAATTCTTTACACCTGTGCTTTCTATTTGTCTGTTGTCTGTGATCTTTGGGCTGTAGGTGTCTATACAGTGTATGTATCTGATATCTCTCTGTTCCTGGTGTCCGTCCTGAATAAAGAGTTTCACTTTATGTTGAACAGCACGGGAAATGAATGAAGAATTCTGTTCCACATGAATCTTTAACAGAGTTTTACACGAAAAATTACTTTATTGATTCCAACTGACCCAGAATATCACTCAAGCCTTGAACAAATCCTACCAACCAATAACTACATGATGTTCCAACTCTGCAATGGATATTTGTTTTGTTTAGGGTTGCTTTCAACCTGTCGGCTGCTTTCAGCAAATGATTATCACTAACACACACACAGGCACACACATTATTCAAAGTTGGAGGCACAGAAAAATAAAGGGTTTAACATTAAAGCTATGGAGCAGAGAGCCACAGGCATCTTTATCTTTGTGCCTTTGGTCTTCTCCAAGGCTGGCTTGAAAATGTCTCTCCCAACAACCCTTAACTGCCTACATCCTACATGTCCTTTGGGATGTGAGGGGCCTTGTGAACTCCTCCTCCCTCCACAAATGGGCCCATCTTGTGCATGTTGTGTGTAAATAATGGCAGCTGCTGAGGGCTCAGGAGAGCAATGGCCATGTTATGCCCAGAGGAAAGTGTTCTTCAGACCTGCATCCTTTTCTCTGGCTCTTATGCTCTACCCATCCTCTCTTCTGGGGTGTTCCTGTGGTGGTTTGAGTGAGCATGTAAGCCCATAGCCTCTGAACACTCGCTTCCCAGTTGGTGCTGCCATTTGGGGAGTTTTATATGGCTGCAGCCTTGTTCGAGACAGTGCAGCACTGTGGGCAGCCCCTGAGGTTATATAGCCTCACTCTACTTCCATCTCTTTCTTTGCTTTATGTTTGAGCTTGGAGATGGGAGGTCTCAACTTCCTGCTCCCGCTGCCATGCCTGATGCTTGCTGCCATATTTCCCTACCATGACAGACTCTTAGACTTCTGGAACCATAAGCCCACAAGTTTTCATTCTCTAAGTTGCTTTATCACAATGGTACGGTGTTTTATCACAGAAAGAAAAAGGGAACTAATTCATTTCCTGGAACTTAGAAGGAATATTTAGAGTTAAGCATTAAACTGTTATTATTCTCAGCCCTTTGATCAGTTAGAGTCTCTGAGGTAATTAACACTTACTGTTAAAAGAACCTTTGCTGTCCAAGGCAGACAGCAGTAATAAATTACAGAGATAAACATTCAGGGCTTGGAAGTCAAATCTGGCAGGTACATATCTGTTTCACCAAACGATAAAGGAATTTCCCAATAGGACCCATGACTTCATTATCCAAGGGCTTTTGGCCAGCCAGTGTTATAGTACTTGGTATGAACTGCCTGGGAAGTAGACTGGTCAGAAATCAGTTGGTAGTACCCATAACAATTGTGCCACTCTTGCGCAAGTGGTCACATCTTGCCTGAAGAGTCTGCAGTATAGCACAGGGATCACATCTGAGTAGAACGCTGCTGACAATCTTTCCTCAGCAGCCTGCTCAAACCCCTTTCAGCACCGTGAAAGCTAGCTAGCAGGTGAGAAGCTTGATCTCTAACTGTCCCGCAAGAAAGTGTGGTGTTTTTTAGTATTAGTACTGGGTCTTGTCATCTAGTTCTGGTGAACAACCTGCTTAACAACAGTGAAGAGAGCCTTATACTGTTTGGAGAGCATTCCTGTGGCCAACAACTCAGGAAGTGCCCTGCCTCCAGCACTGGAACTTTCACTAAACTTCTGACTTCTAGTAGTATTTATTTCTAACAAACAAGGGACCTCTGTTCAAACTCTGAGCTTCATTTTGACAGTGACAGGCACCAGTTGTTGGAGGACTGATTGATTGCTTTCTTTCCGGTGTTGTAGGACCTCTGTGCTTTACCCAGTCATAAAGTTCTCAAGAATTTCCCAGTTGCCCTCACACCTTTGTGTGAACTGGATGTGTTTCAGAAGCCTCTTCTTTTTCTAAAACATCTGTTTTATTTTTAACTATGTCTGTGTGTGGGCATGGGTACACACATGTGATTGCGAGTGCCCTCAGAGGCCAGAGGCATCAAATCCCACCGGAATTGGAGTTCTGGGTGGTGGTTTGTAGATTACTTGACATGGATGCTGGGAACTGGATTTGGGTCCTCTGCAAGAGCATAACTACTGAGCCATCTCTCCCCAGCCCTCTCAGATGCCTTTCTAAACCTCTAAAACCTACAGAATGTAGCATTACCTGACCTGTGAGGTGAAGCCTTTTTTTCAAAGGGTGGCACAACCTCTGAAGGCCCGCTACCCGCCAGGCCAACCAATTGCCAGTTGATTTCAGAAGTCAGTAGCTACCGGAATACTAAGGAAAAAATAGAAGTGTGTTCCACGATACCATGAAAATCTTCCATTTTTTTTTCTATCAGTTTTTTTCTCAAAGTCCACTCAAAAGCCCAGTGCTGGGTACAGCTGTGAGACTAGGAGGGACTTTCCTAGTTACCGGCCACTATCCACCATCATTTGTTGTGAGTTGCCCCATTTCCTCATGCTGGGTTGCTACTGCAGGGACGGAACACATTTCCCCACCTGAAATGGGCTCAGTGGGGCTTGGGCAGGCTCCTGTTGCTTGGACTTAGCCAGGGCCTAGAGGAAGCACAACCACACCACACCTGCTATGACCAACCATCTCCACAGATATGATCGTCTCTGATTGTGACTGGTTGCTGTCTCTCCATTGGCTGCATCTGGCTACTGAGAGGTCTGTAGGTTGGGCAACGCTTTCCAGTCCCAGCATACTGTGTCTCGGGAGTGGATGGTTGGGGGTGGATGGGAAATTATGACCCTAAGGACAAACAGTCTTCTTCACTTGTACTTCAGACATTTGCATATTAATTAAACTTCTGCTTTTGGGCCTTAAAGCCTTCCAGAGGCTCAAAGGCACTGGTCTTTGCTATCATTTTTAACTTAGGAACTCTGGCTTGACACTAATATTGACTCAAATTTGCTTTCCAGTATTCCCACACAGGTCCCTTGTATGAGTTTTTTTTTTAAATCACCCCTCTTGATTGCTGTAGTGCTTTATGAAATTGCTTACACATCAATCTACACCATCCAGACCTGCCAGAGGCTCTTCTTCCTAAGGCCACACCTCACAACAGGCTCAATGGAGCCATTAGAGCCTGTGCTAGTCCCAAGGTAACTTCTGGGTCAGCCTTCCTTAACTCTCCTGGTCCTACCAGGTACAAGGATGAAGTGTGCGACACTGCCTTTCTCGTGCTTAATTATTTCTGTAACATCCGTCTTTCCTCTGTTGTCCACTAGTCCTTAGTCAGGGGAGCCTCAGCTGGAGAAAACTAAGTGTCTGTGATAGGTCCTGTGAGCCACCCACCCATCAGAAACTGAGTTCACCCGTCATCTCAGGTGACTTAGCTTTTGTCTTAAGGAGGGATCCCTGGTCATATTAATTTTCCTGCTTCCCCAACACCCTAATCCCATCTGCACCACTGTTTTACAACCTTATGAGCAAGGCTGTAATTTCTCGTTTAAAAGTCTCTCCCGATTCAAGCAGTTTAATGGTACAATATTCCATGATTATCATACTGGGCCATTATTAAGGCCCCCATGCACCACAGACATTTTTCCTTCCTCTGTATTAAAGATCGTGCGTGAGGGATGTCTTCCATTCCTTCCTCCTCCTCATTGTCAAGTTCTCCCTACGGATTCCAAGATTGGGGATTCCAGGGAGGACTACTTAGCTTACATATAAATTTTATTCTCTTCCTTTTAAGCCCTCCACCCCCAGACATATGAAATAGCAAGCTGCCATGTCCATCTTGTGTCAGGTAGAAAGCACTAATGATGAATTCAGTTACCAATAACGTGCATTAAGGACAGAAATCAATACAGCACTTCCCTCTGGTGTCATTTAACCAACAGTGAGCCCAGATGTGAACTGTCTACTTTATTGTCTTGTTTCTTCCATCATCTCTGTCTGTGGGTTGTATTGAGTCTGAATCTGTCTGCCTAAATGCTATGTTTGTGCATCTGTGTGTGTCTATGTGGCTATCTCTAACAAAGACCAAAGGGCATAGACAGCATCACATGGGGAAGGAATGAGAGGCAATTTACAGAAATACTTAACAGAGTTTTACAAGTAATTAAGTCACTAACTTCAACATACTCCAACTGACCTAGAGAACAAACAGTTTTACATATATTGGTGTTTTTTTCAAGCAATGCCCATGTGTTGTCCTCAGAGATTATGGGTGTATTCATTTTATAAGACTGCTTTCAACCTATGTTGGCTGTTTTCAGTAAATGATTAGCATGACACACACAAAGCACACACATATTACTCCTGGGTCAGGGGCATGAATACATAAAAGATTACACATTCATTAGCTTTGGTTGTAAAAGTTGGCTATGTGGAAATAAGTTACTCCGCGGCAAGAAAGGTTGATTACTGCATTGTTCCTTTAAAGGCAGGTTAAACAAAGACGCTGGGTACACAGCAGGATATCCGTCTCAAGCGATCTCAAGGTTTATTATTAACTGGCCGTGGGGTCCAGCAAAAGTTCTAGTCTCTTCAAATGTAAGAGATGTTTAAAATTCTGTACTGCCATACCACTTTTTTGAGAGATGAGAGACACACAGAGGCAGAGATAGACACACACACACTCACACACACAGAAACAGGGACAGACAGAGAGACATACATACACCCAAACACACACACACACAGAGAGAGAGGGAGATTGCTTGAAATTAAAGGGAATGTGCGACCAACCCTGGTCTCATTTTTTTTTTCCCCTTTCATTTTACTTGCCAACTCAAAGGACAATACAGAGGAGAGATAGCATCTGTATCTTTTTCTCATTCTAAGCCCCCTTTTAAACAGGCAAGTTCGTTCTGGACAGACAGCTCAGCTTCAATGGCATGTCTTACCGATGCCACAGGGTGCTGAGGACCCCATCCCACCTGTGCTATTTTCAAGGACCGTAGTATCGAGCAGCTGATTCATGCAGGAGGCCTGCACTGCATGCCGATAGAGGAAGATGCCCTCTCTGGAGCTTGGCTCACAGACACTCCGCCTGCAGATGGAGCAGGTCTGTTGCGCCAGGCATGTCTTTTCACCCAAGGCAGGAACAATGGAGTCTCTATTGCAGCGAGAGAGTCTGCCATTCCTGCCACATGCAGGAGGGTGACAGCAGGATGGTCCCCTTGGATGCTGCACCCTTGGACAGCTTAGCTTCAGCTGCATGTCTCATCTGCCACAGCAGAGACAGCGTAAACACCACCCCTAAGCTTGGTTCTGAAATGCCCCACGTATTGTACCAAGTGTGTGAGCTTTTCTTGAGGAGGCAAGCAAACATCGATTTGTTCAAGGCAGGACACTGATAACAGACCAATCAATTGATTCCACATATGTCGACACTGGTGGTAAGTTTAATTAGGGTGATAGGAAGGTTATAGGGGTGAGAGGTTACTTACAGGAGCATGGTGTTCCTAGCCCAAAACACAAGCCAGAACCAAGGCTTAAGGCAGCTAAGAGCTGGACCAATGCTTTACAGGAAGTTAGTAGTGACGTGTGCTGAGCTTCAGGGGCTCTGGCTGGACGGTGGGATGGTGGTGGTGCACACCTTTGATTCCAGCGTTCAGGAGGCAGAGGCAGGCAGATCTCTGAGTTCAAGGCCAGCCTGGTCTACAGTGACATCCAAGGTTTGGGTTACCCTAACACAGAGAAACTCTGTTTCAAAAAACCCAAACATCTCCCCCCACCCAAAAAAAGACCCCAAACCTAGGGTCTCTGTACCCTTCAGCCCAGTGCTGTTTTGCCAAATCTTGCAGTTGTTGTAGTTGGTGATTGTGGCTGTGAGGGTGCTACCATGCTGTCGCTTTTGCTGTGTGTCAGCACACCCATGAACTGACCACCACACTGCACCAAGCTGCCTCGTTGAAGACAGAGAACACTCAGGAAAACAAAAACCAAAACACAGGCTGGGGATGTAGCTTCGTGTCCAAGGGCTTGTTTGATCTCCAGGATCACAAGGAGCGGAAAAAAAAAAAAAGAAAGATGGTGGTGGTGGTGTGTGGTTCCAGAGCTGTGTATATGCATTTAACAAATGAAGTCCTGTTTTATTAGTTTTAAGGAGACGTTTCTTGGAGCAGTTGCTGAACCTTTCAAAAAGAAAGAGAACAAAAGAATCACGTTCCACAGATGCTTTGACATGTATACCCGGTAAAGGATAGCGGCCCCACACCCCTTCGCTGTGGACGCGGACATCAAAGTGCGTACCTTGGTAATGTCCGGCCTCTTATTTTTCTTTTCCTGCAGACACTGACTAGCAGTGGAGTACATGGCCTCGACGGAAGCAGGGTCCACATCGTTCATCTTCTTGTCCGTGTAGTCTTCAATCGTCTTTTCTTCATCTTCAATTTCATCTTTAATATCCAGCTTTAAAAACGGGCATGAAAATGTGGTTAGAAGCTTCAAGATGAAAAGCAATCAGAATATACATTGAAATTATTTAAATTCATCTGACTTTTAAAAAAAAATTTTTATAACCTCCTCAGGAATTGAAGCCACATAGGACAAATGTTAGAAAAGGAAAGATATGCACACACACATTGCAGATTTACTGGTTTTATTCCCGTGTATGCCTATCCATCTGCTTTATGATCCTCGTCTCTCTGTGATGAGCTAACTGCTTGCATTCTTACTGGCAGCATTTGTCAGTCTGGGGTCATCAGCTTCTTGATGCATTTCTGAAAATGCAACTCCACCTTCTGGATCCAGACACCCCGTCTTTATCCACCGGGACCCAGACTGATGGATCAAAGAAAAAGAAAGACTGGGAGAGCGGGAGATGAATGAAGGGATGGTGCTGTGTGTTGAGTGGTTGGTTGAGTGGTGGCCCCAGAACTGCGTATCTGTGCGTGTCTATGTCCTGGTTCCTGGAGTCTGTAAATATGACCCCAGGTGGAAAAATGGTCTTTGTAGATCTCTGGAATGAAGGTCATTTTGGGTGTGTGATTTGATTGGCGTGTTCCCATCATAGGGAGGATTATGGGTGTGGCCTTGCTGGAGGAAGTGTGTCATTGGAGGCGGGCTTCAAGAGCTCAAGGCCTCACTCTACTCCGAGTTCACTCTCTGTTTTGAGCTTGTGGTTTAGGATGCTAGCCACCAGCTTTCTATTCCTGCCCCCATTCGGGCCACTTGCTACCATATCTGTCTGACATAAAAGACTCTGGAAAGATAAGCCCCAGTGCGCCCTTTCTTCTGTATGTGTGCCTGGGTCATGGTGTTTTACCACAGCAATAAAACAGCTCCAACTTCAATGACAAGTGTATGTATCTATATAAGACAAAAAGGAAAAGACACAGAAAAAAACGTGACCGGCAGCAGCAGCAACTGTGGTGACAGCGCTATAATCCAAGGCTACCAGAAGCCACCAGGACCTGCAAGAGGCAGGGGATGGTCTTCCCTGGACCCTCAAGAGGGACTCATGGTCCCACCAAACCTTGAGTCCTGACTTCCAGCCTGTACTGAGAGAGCATGTTTCTGTCACTTTAAGATACCCTGTTTATGGTATATTTTGTAATAGTTCAAAGAAACTTGTATTTAAAGAAAGGATTATGAGTGAGGAATAGAATGTAACATTTCAAAACTCTTCCAAAAGATGGCTGGATTGTGAGATCACACAGGGAATGGTAAAAGGCTTGCCGAGAGATCGCTCCTAGCTGTATGCACGTTTCGATCTTAGGACTTTCTAGCTGTACCACACTCCAGGGTACAGTGTTTCTTGAGTTTTATACTTTCACTATTTAATGATGCAGTGTAAACTTGTGACTCATAGAGATCCTATGCTTCATTCCGATTCAAGCTACAGTGGTGACGTTTCCACGTTCTAAAGGGGAGAAGGATCTAGGTAGGTGTGGGTAGGCTTTAGGTAGGCAAGCTTGCCTGAAACGGAAGCGCAGTTTGGTGAAACACAGGCTGTCACCCCAGCCCCACACCTTTATGTGGGTGTGAGAACAAGTGTGCAGGGGCCTGTGGAGGTCAGAGGTCAGCCCGGGAGCTGGGTTACAGGCACTTGTGAGACACCGCACGTGGGTGCTGGGAACTGAACTTGGCCCTCTGGAAAAGTAGT
Organism: Meriones unguiculatus; assembly: GCF_030254825.1. Taxonomy (NCBI): domain Eukaryota; kingdom Metazoa; phylum Chordata; class Mammalia; order Rodentia; family Muridae; genus Meriones; species Meriones unguiculatus. Next base: position 8,266,759 of record NC_083356.1, read on the forward strand.
ACAAGCTCTTGACTGCTGAGCCATCTCTCCAGCCCTGGCACCAAGACTGAACAAGCAAGTGTCACCTTCTGATTGTCTAATCCTAGTTCTGGGACATGATCTAGTATATATCTATTGTCTGTTATTGTTCATACCCATTTGTTCTATTAGGGCATATAAACAAATTAGAAAAAAAGAATATAGCTGTTAATTGTGAGAAACATATGATATATGTTTATATATTATAAGACAAACATGTATGTCATATATATCTTATATCTTATTACATATATATCTTATATATATCTATATATATGATATGCATACACACACACACACACACATATATATATATATATATATAACTTTAAAGGACATGGCATAATTTATCTATAGTTTAGTTACCATTTAACTCATCTGCTTTTAAATTAGCAATCAAATGCTCAGAATTAGAGGCTAGGAATGGTAGTACAAGAGGGAAATGTTTTAACTCTGTACGTAAACACTCCATGATGAAATAAAAAGCTTTTACTGGCATTTATATTCTTATACAGATGTAAATGAAAACTATGATTTTCCCCCTATGACCTGAAAATACTCTCACCACCTAGAGTCTGTTTACGCCCTGGAAGGTGAATAAGCTGCAGGTAAACTAGATTTCTTCTCATTTTGCCCGCAAAGACACTGGAACAAAGAATGTACAAATAACCTTTTAGGCTTCACAAAGAGATCCTAGCAAACCAAAGACCGGAAATGCACCGTGCTCTTTCACTATAGCCATTACACGTAGCCAGTCTTCTCTCAGAGAATGCCATTTCTTCATACCAGATTTACCCACATACAGCTAAGGCCCCAAAGGCGAAAGAGGAGACTGACAAAAAAAAAGAATTAGTTACTAGCAACTGAGGGTCACGGTTTTCATCCACGGCCGCAAGTCCGGTTATTAGCTCTAACAGAACCTAGGAAGACAAAAGGACCCATTAGCAAAACACTGGAGACATCAAGCAGAAATGAGGAGGAATGAGGAGTGAGCCCAGGGACTCGAACACGCAAGTGGGACTTTCTTGTCTAGCCACTGGCCTGGGGCACAGGGACTGACCGGCTGTAGGTATCCAGGAGTTCTGTTCCCCATGCATGATGGGAACTCCAAGTCCTTTTGTCTCTTACAGGGCTCTCAGGAGAAGATTATCTTTTAGCCAGCAGCCATATTTTACAACCCCGTGCCTTAACTTTATGGTGGAATAAAGTTCAGTTTCCATCAATGAAACGTATTTGGAAAACTAAGATGGAGATGAAGCCCCTACTAATCTTGCCCCTCATCCTCCACCCCCGGCTGTTGGATAAAAACATGACAAAAAAGGAAAGAGAAGAAAGCACCCCTTATGTGACATGATTAACTTTGGGCTGTGACTCAGTTTAAGCTTCAGCTGAATTCACGGTAAGATAATCCTTCCTTGCAGTAACTAAAAAGGAATCAACTCAAAACTTTTCTACATTGGGGATTGCTCGTAAGCTTTCTGGGGTAACTGCAGGCTAATGCGAATAGTTCATATTTTTATATAAGAGAGGTAGGAAGACACAGGCACTAAAATGTGTCTTCTAAAATGTTCTCATTTAAAAAGAATAATCATGGGTTGGAAAGACGGCTAAGCAAGAAAAGGCACTTGCCACCAAGCCTGGTGACCAGTGTTTGATACCCAGAACTAACATGGTGGAAGGAGAGAACTGACTCCCAGAAACTACCCTCTGGCCCTTGGCATATGTATGCTGTGGCATGCACACACACACACACTCTAAAGAAATACACGCAAAACAATAAAGAGAATGACCGCGTACCACACCAAAGCTGTAGATGTCAGATTTGGGCGTTATTTCTCCTCGCAAAGCTTCGGGTGCCATGTAAGCTGTTGTGCCCACGATTCGGCTGGTCATGACGGTCTGTGCAAATTTCGCTGAAGCCCGTGCAAGCCCAAAGTCAGATATTTTGGCAGTAAAGTCTTTGTCTAGTAAGATATTTGCACTGAAAAAAAAAATTAAATTTGAAGGAAGAAAACATTTTTCTTGCCTAGGAGTTGAAATAAGTTCTTGGGAGAAGTTATTTATGTGTATGTATATGGTTCCATTATAGTAACTATATCATTTGGTATAGAAGCAGTGTAGAAGACCGAAACATGTTTAAATCAATCAATTATTCAGATGACAGTAAGAGAGAAATTGCTGTTTTCCTTATCTTAAAGAGAGGTGTTTAAAGGAATGAAAACATAATAAAAGTTCCTCTTCTAAGGGAGGCACTTTTTCAGTATGCCACAGACAGCTATTACTAGCAAAAAAGCCTTCCAATGGAATACACACACACACACACAAACACACACACACTTATAATGCTGGTGACTAACCCCAGCCAGGCAACAGCTTTACTACTGAGCTCTATCCCTAGGCCAAAAGCGCTGGTCTTTGGAGGTAACTGAAATTTCTAAGGGGATGTATCTGCAGAACTTATGTAGTTCCTCACGGTAGTTCAGTCTTGTCCACAGCATGTGAGAGCCACATGGGGCTTGGAGGCATGTCAGCCCCTGTGAGCTGTTCCTGTGTGCTGGGAGTTTGTGTTCTCACGGCCACACTGAGAGACCTCACGGGCTGTCTTAGCCTACAGTTCTAAGACAGACCTCACGGGCTGTCTTAGTCTACAGCCGAAGAGGACTCAGAAAACCATGGCTCAACTTTGTTTGGTGCTGCTTCTGTTTCTCCTACTGGACTCCCTGTCCCTAGTGAGAACTCCTGAGTTCCGAAGAGTTCCGAAGTTCTCTGGGGTTGGTTCTAGAAATGAGTGAGTATTTGTCTGTCTGTGTCAGGGTTTGAAATAAGCCAAAGGTACCTTTTGGTTTTTAAAATTTTTTTAAATTTACATTGGTGTTCTGCCTCCATGTATGTCTGTGTAAGGATGTCGAATCTCCTCGAATTGGAATTACAGACAGTTATGTACTGCCATGTGGGTGCTGGGACTTGAACCTGGGTCCTTTAGGAAGAACAGCCAGTGCTCCTAACCACTAAGCCCTCTCTCCAGCCCAACATACTTTCTTAACTCCTTTCCTAACGTTTCTCAAACTTCCAACCAAAGCACTGACATTTTTATATCTTTCACCTGTCCTTCTTCTGTACTCCCTAGAAGGGTGAAATACATATGTAACTGTGGCTGGCCCTGAACAAACAGAGATCTGCCTGCCTCTGCTCTGCAGCAAGCCCAGTGTACCCCCTGGAATCCTAAAGAAGGATCATACACAGCTAAAAGATCTTCATCCATGTATCATATGCATTCGTTTGTACGTATTTTCTTACTGGGAGTTCCTAGAGTTCATAGGATTTAAGCTGAATGCTTTACTTGAGGGGGAAATCACAGATCTTATTCGTGACAAAGACATATGGATACTTTTTAAAAATCAATGAAGACTACAAGATGGTCACATTGGTGCAAAATGCTGAGAGAATAATTCTGATTAGGTGAACTGAGGAGGGGGGAAGCGTGCCTGTAGTGTTAAGGGTTCTTAGAGGAGGAAGGTCCTATGAGGGAAGAAAGACAGGTGAGAGGATGAACATGTACAAGATGGAGAAAGCACAGAACAGCCAGTGTCATGATCACTCAGGGAACCAGTGTGCATGGAACACAGGAGGAACCCAGACTGTGCCCTTGAGCACCAGGCCACCACTCAGCTTTCAGGACGGGTGACCGTGTTATCAAACGTGCCTCTGAGGACCTCGACCCGACGGTGTGGTAGTGGATAGCTGAGGCCTAGTACAAGCTACTTGATTGAGAAGGAGGAGGGCTTGGAATAAAGACGAAAGTTAGCAAACGTCTAAACAGGCAAAGTGCTGGGGATAGGCGGGAAGTGAAAATCTGCAGGCACACCAATGACCGTTGCAAGGGCGTATAGAACAGGAAGAACGGAAGACAGGGAGCGAAATCCCAGCACGTAAGACACAGGGCGTGGCCGCTCTCCCAACCAGCCCCCTCTTCCGTGTGGCTCCTTGTGTTCTCCACAGCCTTAGCTTATAAACTGTCTTATTTTTCTCTATTGTATCTGTTTCCTCTTACCCTAGGCCCTTCTCTTAGCTATGTACGTATGCGGGGACTAGTCGTGGCGATTGTAAGGGTTTCCTAAACGACACATCCGTTCCCAGATATCACGCTTAGTATCAAAATGTCACAAAACGCTTGTTCATATTTCACTCCTGGTTTTCTAACTCCCACTTCCTTCTCCGTACAACCGGACTTCAAACTCAACTCCTAAGTGGAAATAGTTCTCCATACAGACATGACTGCCCTGCGTGGGATTAATGCGATGGGTTAACTTTATCATGACCACCCCTCCTGGAAGCTTTCCTGACTTGATTTTGGAGCCGGTACACTCCACATACAGGCTTTCGTCTACACCTGTGTTTCTATAGGCGTCTTTTATGGCCTTTCCCTTTCGTTAGGCCATTTTGTCTTAGGGGTCCTCGGGATTCAACCCTGGGCCCTTAGGCTGTATCTTTCCTTAATTGCACAATAATTCTTCAATCACCAGGTACACATTGACATCTTCAGCTCAGACTTCTGCTTACAGATCTGTATGTCATACTGTCTGCTCGGCCTCTCCACCTCCAAGTCTTAAAAGGATTGAGAACACAGCAGGTACACCTCTCCTAAGCGCACCGGACCTGGACCTCTTCCAGTCCTTTCTATACGAGTGAGTCACGGCACATTCCCAGAAGGCAGCTGTGGATGCTGTCAGCTCAAAGGCCGTTACCGACACTCCTGTCTTCCCGAACCCTGGACAGCTAAGACAGAAACGCGTCTCGTTTATCTCTTACACAGTTGCTTCTATCTGCTCACAAGATCCCTGCCTACCAGGCTGACTCCAGCAGTCTGTTAATTACCTCTGATTTTAAACTGCTCCTTACGAGAGAAGTGTTTCGCAGAACTTGAACATGATGGCCGTTGTCTTACAGCTTTCAACAGCATCTCATTACCTTCACGACCAAACCCTTGCCTTTGTCGACCAGGTCGTACAGGATTTGAGTCCCAGCTCATCTATTCCATCTCCTCTCACGACTTCTACCCCTCACTTTCTGCCTGTCAGTCACACTGTGATCATTTTACTTCCTGTAACTCAGCACACTTTCACATTCCCTCTTACAAGCTTATTCTTTCCAGAATCTTCTCCTCTTCTATATAGCTACCCTCAAACTATGCTTCCTTATTTCCTGCTGACTGTTCAGGTCTCAGTTTAAACCTTCTTTATAAGAATGCTAGTATTACAGTAAACACTTACAACTCTATTACTTTGTGATTGTTTTCTTGATGAGGAACTCTGTTTTCAGCTACATTTGCTAACCACCTCATGTACCATGTCTAGCACAGAGCAGGTAAATATTTAACTAGGTAAATAACTTAAGAACGAAGAGGACTGAAAAATATCCTTGGAAGATGAAAGTGATTCAGGAAAGAGCAGTGATCCAAAAGCCAAGAAAGAACCTGATCTCCCCAAGGAAAAGTAGGTCAGAGGGCTTGGTACACTGGAGATTGTAGGCGGCTGCAGTGCAAAGAGCTTTCCAGTGATGGGGGAGACTCCAGCCACTGTGTGCTAAGACACACGCAAAGTGTGAAGGAAAAGAGGGGAAGAAAAGTGTTCTTTAAAGATGGCTTTCAAAAGCTTCCTCACAGTAGATTTACCTTTTAATATCTCTATGAATGTGATGATTTTCATGTAAAAACCTGATGCCATTGGCTGCACCCTGAGCAATCTTGCATCTCATGTGCCAAGAAAGCGGTGGAGTACCATCCTTTTGAAGAAACAAACTGATTTTAAACAATGTTTAAGTGAAAAAAAATCCATAGAAAAGACATAACAGTATATATATATTTTTTGTGGTCAACTGATGAAAGGGATTTATCACTAAGAATGTAGGATTACAATTTTTAAAGGTTGCAAAAATTAATCTCAAGTAAGATTAAAGTTCTGCATTCCTTATTTGAGGACAATACAGGAGAACGTCTTTAGCATCTAGCCTTGACTGATGCTTTCCCATCTTAAATTTGCAATTGCTGCCAATACATCAACCACATTACTTTGCAGAACAAGAAAATATTAAGCTTAATGTGGTTTAAGTGATCCCAACCAAACGTGAGCATTAACAATCCAACATAGAAGCAGAAGGTGAGACGGTCTGGCATCTTACCAGGCAGGACAGTCTGTCTAGCAAGGAGCCGTTGGGCATGTAGGCATACACCAAACACAGGTCGGTGCTGTCGCTGGAGAAGCCAAGGAGCTCCACGAGGTTCTCGTGCTGACACCTGTGGCGAGACAGGTCCCGTGCACAACTGTTATGACAAACACTTCTAGGAGTTTTAGCAGAAGGATCAAGGAGATATCTGCCTGTATCTAAATATCTACATACATATATGTCCTATGCAATATGACGGGTGCTCAGACCCTGCTAACACGCTCACTGAAATTGTTGATTCTTTTCTGCAAACGGTTCATGTTTCAGCGACGCGGCTCTACGACAGAAGCAAACCTCTCCCAGCTTCGCCAGTCCCAGCCTGATCAGATCAGCGGAATCTGAGACAGGTTAGGTCAGGACGAGGCTGCCTGATGTCCATCTTTGTTGGGAGCATTTTCAAGATCTGGAAATTTGTAACATGGATGAATCCTCTAAAGTAACAAAACTCCATCGGGCCCAAGGCAACTGCTTTGTAGGAACCATCTTCAGTCACGTTTAACTTTTATTATTTATGATCTTTAACCACATGCTTGTCTACAATCTTAGTTTTTGCACACATGAGAGAAATGAGTACAAAAGCCAAGGAGTAACAGAGCTGCCGGCCTCAGCCGAAAATGCAGTGCTGCCACCTGCTGGACATAAAGCATATAGCCTGTTGATAACCTCACCTTCAGGCTTCCCTGCATACAGAGCATGATACTAACGTGTAACAGTATCACACAACATACATGCTGTGAGAATTAATAACTGTGAGGGCTCCGATGCACACATGGCACATGAGAGATGCTCCATTACTTTTTTGCTCATTCCAAGCCATCTACAATTCTGTATACTTTTGTACAAAATCAGACTTCTACTGTGAGAAATACCCTGAGGAGTGTAAGTTAAATGAATAAGTTTTCCATTTTCACCAAGTTTGCATATTTTAATTACGAGTCACTAATATTTGTTGAGTTTCTATTTTCCATAAGGTGGGTGGAGGCTCACCTGCTCTGTCTCATTAACCTTCACAGTTTGTTGGCATTTCACTGCATAATGGGGAGAGGCCCAAGAAACTGGACTGGATCATTCTACAACAATCTATTCCAACACTTCTGCATATAACATTTCCTTAGTTTTCCCTAAGTTTTAACTTCTCCAAGGGCTGTTACTTCATAGTTTTCTTTCCTTTCTTCCTTTCTCCCTTTCCTTGTTTCTTTCTTTCTTTGACACAGTCTTTGTATAGCTCAGGCTGTCTTGGAACTTGCGATATAGCACAGGCTGCCCTTGAACTCACAACCCTCTTACCTCAACCTCCCAGTACTGGTATTACAGGAGTGTACCATCATTCTGTCAGGAATTCTGGGAATAGAAAACCTGACAATAAAAATTACTTCAAATCCTATGTAACTTTGTTGTTATTTAAGATCCTAAGGGCTTTCAATCTGCAGGCTTATGTGAGCGTATAATTATGTGGTCGTATAATTGGAGAACCAATAGTGCCAGTCTCAACCCTGTATCTTTGCACACTTGAATATGAACTTTATTGAGAAACCAGGTCCTTTGCCCTATGCCATGCTCTTGCTCCCACCATACTGGAAAATCAACACTTACTTCGCCATTACTTTAATTTCTTGATCAAACTGTTGTTTCAATTCTTCAGTGCTGATTTCAACCATCTAGGAAAATAAAAATATATATCGTAACACAATACAATCACCTCATGGCTCCTACAGCTGGAAGGGGGCTTGAGAAAAAGTCTCCTGCTGATTTGGTTACTTTAAAATCACATGGTAAATCAGGTCTGGTGGTGTAGGACTGTGGCTCCAGGACCTGGGCGGCTGAGGCCAGAGAACTTCAAGTTCAAGGCCTGCCTGGCTTAGAGTGAGGGTTGCAAGGGTGGCCTGTGCAACTTGATCTCTGCTCCAATGAGACATTAAAAGGGGCTGGCATGTATCTCAGTGTTAAAGTGCTGGCCTAACATATGCAAGGCCCAGGGTTCAATAACAGCACAGCAATATACATAATGTCTTAGCCAGGCACCGTGTCCCATGCACACCTGTAATCCCAGCACTTGGGGAAGCACAGGCAGGCAGATCTCTGTGAGTTCGAGGCCAGCCTGGTCTAACAAGTCCAGGACAACCATGGCTACACAGAGAAACTCTGTCTTGAGAAACCAAAACCCAAAACTTGATGATGATGATGATGATAGTCTTGCCACAGTCTGCATGGCTGGTTTCTGGCAATCTGAGAGGGAATTACAGGAGATTAAGGTGGACAGACAGACATAAGTAACATAAAGCTGGGATCAGGTGGTCCATGTGATAAGATGGAGCCGTACCAGCAACCCAGATACTCAGTGTTGATTATGCATAGCAAGACCTAGCATGCAGGTGAGCTGATCTCAGCAGGGGTCTCTGTAGGGGAGCAGCCTCAGACTGCAGTCACCTGCAACAGAGGCTGGGACCTTTTACATGTACTGGTTTCAGCTAAAGGGTTTGTCAACACCCATACCCTGACTAGAGGAAGGCCTTGCCCTTCACATGAGCCTGAGATGCTGGGGTCTTTTGACATGGCCATTCTTATGTCAAGGATACTCATTCATACAGTGCTTGCTCCCCACAAAGCCCTATTTTCTTATTGACATCTAGAAATACAAGTGATTTGCCCAAGGTTCCCCCCCACCCCCCACCTTTTTTTTTCATTGAAAGGAAAAAAAAATCATAAGCCTTTTTGGGCTATGGTAGAAACCAAGAGTGAAACAAACTTTCATCACAGAGAAAATTTAAAATTTTCTGTGTAACAAAATGAAAGCAAATGTGAACAGAAAAGAGAATCAAATCCTATGAAAGGACCTGCAACATAAATCCAAGAAATGCCTGTTACATACACAATATTTTTAAGATATAACAACATCTTGATAACGTAATTAATCAATAAATAAAGGTAAAATCCATTATAGAAATGGGAACAAAGGACAGGCAAGGAAACTCCTTTTTCATAGGGTGCATTTTAAAAAATACTATTTTTGCGGGTACGGTGGCACATACCTTTTAATCCCAGCACTCAGGAGGCAGAAGCAGGCGGATGTCTGTGAGTTTGAGGCCAGCCTGGTCTACAGAGTGAGTTCCAGGACAGCCAGAGCTACACAGAAAAAAACCTGTCTCAGAAATATCTACCTACTATTTTTAAATTACATTTATTTAGTGTGTATGTGCCAGTGTGGACGAACACCGCTGAACACGTGGAGGCCAGAGGACAGTTTGTAGGAGTCAATTCTATTCTTCTATCTGGTGGGTCCTGGGGATCAAACTCAGATTATCAGGCTTCGTGGCAAGCGCTGTTACCTACTGAGCCATCTCGCTGGCATCTAACTTGCATTTTCACATGGGACAGGGTCATACCAAAGTATTCAGATAACGTTTTCTTATTTCCCATCTTTAATCTAGGTTATGCACGAGGCACTGTGGTGCAAGGCCTCTTTAGAGTTCATCTTGTGAATCTGTCACAGTCACAAACCTGATTCTATGTCTGTGCCCGTAAACACTTCTCTAGGGACAGGCTGGACAGATTATTCTTACGTGATAAGAGGTACGGGCTTAGGACGGGTCCACTTAAGGAGACTAAGTGCGAGATAACAGAGCCTGGGAAGGTAACTGGTGGCTTGTTCTGATGGGAGGAAGGAAGGTAGCTTACTGCTCCGAGCTTCTTCACTGCCACAGGTGTGTTGTCCACGCAGCCCTTGTACACCACTCCGAACCCCCCCTCCCCCATTCTGTTGCCACCCACAGACACGGGTCGCTCGTCAAAGTTATTTGTGATACTCTTCAGCTCATAAAATGAGAAACTGTGAAAACCTGTGGCATGAACACAACAGGAAAAAGGTGTGTTAGAAAAGGAACTGTGACATTTTCTCAATTTGGAGATGACACACAAACACATACACACTCTCACATACACTCACATAAAATACAGACTATGTAACCTTTAGTATGAAAATTGCACTTGGTTATTTTATATCGAACACTCAATTGCCACCCAAAATACTTATTTGATAAAGTCCAGTCTACTCCCCCCAAAACTTTGGTCACATTCAAAAATCATTTTATTTATATATTTAGTTTTGAGGTAGGGTGTCATTCAGACCTGGCTGGCCTTGAACTCCTGCCCCTCCTGCCCCTGCCTTGCACGTGTTGGGAGCACAGGTGTGCATCACCACACTGACTTGTTTTCTTAGTTATTATGTATGTCCCACAGTCACCGAAAAACAGTAGCAGGCGCAATGAAGATGGTGCTTACTACAGCAAAATGAACAACAAAGGATGCTGCCAATGTGCCTCTGCCCCCTACACACAGAGAGGCTTACTTTCAGTCCCATAATGCCAAATCCACCAGCGGGAAGGAATAGGCAACAGTACATACGAGTATCGCTGAATTCTGAGCTTTTACTGTCTGGACGTGAGGAGTCGGGTGGCACACAGCTTTGCTCTTGCTTTGGCATCACGGATGTCCTGTCCTTCCCACAGCAAGGCCCATGTGTCTGTGCCACTGTTACCGCTTCTCCGGTAGGTATGTTGCTGATGGTCTGGGGAACGGCATCTGCCAAACAAGAAGATGTAATTAGTTTCGGTGTAAGAAAAAAAAGTCTTTGTGAAAAACAAAAACAAAAACCAGTGTGGTGGTTTGAATGAGAATGGCCTCCATGGGCTCACAGGAAGTGTGGCACCATTAGGAAGTGTGTCACTGGGGGCAGGCTTTGAGGTCTCAGATGCTCAAGCCAGGCCCAGTCTGTCTCTCTCGCTTTTCCTGCTGCCCGCTGATCCCGGCGTAGACTTCTCAGCTCCTTCTCCAGCACCATGTCTGCCTGGGTTATCACCCTACTTTCCCACCATGATGAGAGTGGACTAAACCTCTGAACTGTAAGCCAGCCCCAGTGAATTATTTTCCTTTATAAAAGTTGCTATGGTCACGGCATCTCTTTACAACTGAAACCTGAGGTAAGACAGAGAGGGACTGACATACAGCTTCCGGACACCGGCCCTACCCCCTCGCTGAACACAGGAAGGCAGCCAGTTGGTTTTGATAAAGGTGAGTAGGCGGAATGATAGTGTTTACAAAAGTAGTTCAGAGCCATTAGGAGATTAGGAAACGAGAACTAGCTGGCCTGGCAGTGCCCATCTGTAAGCCACACATTTTTCCAGGGAGAAGCAGGAGAATCAAGTTCAACCTTGGTCTTGACTACTCCATAAGTTCAAGGTCAGTCTGGGCTAGCTGAGATTCTGTCTCAAAAACAAATAACTGGACACACAGACACACACACACACATACACCCACACACGGGGGGGGGGGAGAACCAAAAACATTTTAGACTTTGAACTCAGTGCTATTCAGAAGGTATGGCACGGAGCCCAGGAAATCTACACATTTACCAAGAACTCTAAGAGATTCTGGACTCAGTAATGGTTGAGATCCCCTAGTGCACCAAGGGAAAAAGAGAAGTGAGTTCACGAGGGCGGGAGACAGTAACAGAGTAGTGACAGTGTAAAGAGGTCTTGATGAGAGTCCTGTCAAGGGGAGGCCGAAAGGGGGTTGAGCAGCAGACACATCTCAAAAGATAACATCCTTATGGGCTACGTTCTTCATCCGTCTAAGTAAACTACCTGACCACGATGGGGTTAAACTTGATCCCTAAGCAGCCACCAATTTCCACCAACATCCGGCATCTAGAACGGCTAAAAGCCAGGGAGGGCTGAAAGAACCAAAGGGACTCAAACGTCAGGTTTGCTCGAAGAGTGAAAAGAAACACTTCTACTTCTGCCATCCGTCACCCAAAGCGAGCCGCAGGCGCTCTGGTCACACCCAGCTCACCCGGCAGCAGGAGCGTAGCAGGGGCAAAAAACTCGGTCTGGACCAGAAGATCCACAAGGTCACCGACCGTGCAGTTCGTGGTGCCCCAGTCAAACAGCAGCTCACAGGTGGGGCTCTTCCCGCTTTGAAGCAAGGCTTCGAACCTCCTGAAAGGCAAGAAACGAAACTAGTGCACAAGGAGAGCTCCTAGGAAAATGGCCGCCGCCGATCTCTGCACCCCTCCCACAGCTCCTTCAGACTGTATCACGGGACCTCCCAAAGACGGTAAAGGAGAGGGACCGTGAGAGAACCAGTAAGGACCCCAACAAGGAGGAGAGACAGCAGAAAAGGAGCTAAAGGTGATGGTGATGGTGGTGGTGATGATGATGATGATGACGATGATTCCAGTTAACCAACAATTGCAGCTGGAAAGATGCTCAGTGGTTAAGATACTGGCTGCCCTTACAGAGGACCAGCACCCTAGCTCACAACCATCTGTGTTTTCAGTCCAGGGGCTCTGATACCATCTTCTGACCTCCACAGAAATGAAACACGCTGTGCACATACATTCACACAGGCAAAGCATGCATACACACAGAGTAAAAAATAACTCTTGAAAAGAGCAAGTTAACCTTTGGGCCTTGGAGATAAGCTCCATTGGTAACGTGCTTGCAGTGCCAGTGTGAAGACTGAGGACCCAAGTTTATATTTCCCATGATCCATTAAAAAAAAAAAAGCCAGTGCAGTTGGCGGTTGCTCTGATGTGTGTTACTGACCCTTAAGATCTGGTTACATCTACCTTTGTTTTGTAAACCTGCCTAAGACATATCTGATTGGTTGATTAAACAGCCTATACCTGGGCAGGGCAGAATGGGGTAGGCTTGGCTAAGGTTTCCAGCTTTGGAGGACAGAGAGGATCATGGGAGACAAGGGACAGGAAGAGGGGAAGAAGGGAAGAGGGAGGATACAAGAATGAGTTAGCCTTGAGAAGAAAGTATGTGGGGTGGGGAGGAAGGGCTCCACCAATGACTTGAAAAGACCCAGATGGGGAATAAAAACAAGTATTTACAAGATTATGGATGGAAGTCAGGATGGTTAAGGAGGATGGAATTGGATGGGGGCTGGGAGATGGATGGTGTGGTGATTCAGACAGTGTAGGTAGGAGTATCTGTCCGGCCCAAGGTAAATAAGGCAATTATAAACCTAACAGGTGTCTGTGTCTTTTTATTTGTGATAGCAGGTTACATAAAACTGCCATGATAATCATAGGGCTAATAATAATAATAAATATATAGCCCGATATTATTTTTAATTTGCTACATCCAGGGCACCTGTGTTTCGAGTCTGGAGCTATTACGTTAATTGTTTGTTCCCCGAGATACATACTGTTCTTTGAGAAGATGCTCATGGGCACCAAGAGATGCTGTGTAACCCCGCCTCCAAATTATCCCTGATTGGCCAGTAAAAAGGTGTACACCCAGGCTAGGCATAAGGAAGGTGTGCAGAGCTAAGGTTGGTGGGCTTGGAGGACAGAAGGGTCACTGGAGAGAGGTGGAGAGGAGCAAGAGGAGAGGAGTCCCCACAGGTGAAGCACGAACTAGCAGCACGTCCGGGTGGAGCTTTCTCTGAAGATGAGAGATTGGAGAGACGCAACCCCAGGTGGAAAACATGTGCAAGAATCTGGGGAACTTTGGCGGGATTAGACAAGATAACTTAGGGGGTTAGTTTCTGCCAAGTTCCAGTGTTTAAAGGCATATCAAAAATCTAACAGGAAAGCGGATCAAATAATAACCGCCGTGATAATTATATGTATTAATAGTAAACACTAGTAACATTTCTACAACAAATTGGCCCCCAGCGTGGACGATTAAGACCCAAGCTTAAAGCCCAAGAACTCCCGGGTCAAAAGCAGTCTCCTAGGCGTCTCTCTAAGAGAGACTCTTGGGCATGCTGGCAGGCAACAGAGAGCCTGTTGCGGGCAGGCAGGGACCCCAAATGGACTGAGCGAAGCCAGGACTGGCAAGACCGCAGCGCTGCTGTCTCTAGCTGGTCCACGCACACTGTGGAGGGAGGGGCTGATAAATGTCCAGTGAACACAGAGCCGGCAGGTACACATAATCCCTGCTGGGTTCATACTACGACTTTTGGGAAAACTCTCCAGAGAAGGCAGCCCAGTCTGGGCCTGCATGCGGGATGGAGTGCGGGGGAATTCAGACTGGCGCAAAATGATTGACTGATGCTCCGAGCAGCCTCCCAGTACCTGTAGGTGTGGCGCTTCCATGGGAACTGATAGGCACTCTACCTAGTGCGAAATAAATAATAATAATAAATAATAAACAATATTGGGCTGGAGAAGCAGTGACAGGCGTATCACTGAAGCCCTCTGGTTAGTCTAGATCAGCTGTTCTCCACCTGTGGCCTGCGGCATCAGATATCCTGCCTAGCAGATATTTTATGGTTCGCAGCAGTAGCAAAATTACAGCTAGGAAATAGCAATGAAATAATTTTACGGTTGGGGGTCGCCGCAGCAGGAAGAACCACTGGGCTGGGTGAAGCTGTAGGTGCCAGGCTCTGTGAGATACCCCGTCTCAAAGAATAAGATGGAGAGAGATGAGGAAGGCACCCGTTGTTGACCTCTGGCCTTCACAACATGCACACCTAACACACACACACACACACACACGCACGCATGCACGCACGCACGCACGCACACACACACTCCACTCAAACCCACACAGCAGATATTATTTACCAAGTATTTCCTCAATATTGAATCAGGAATGCTGCAGGACAGAACAATATGGGAAGGCTGCTACTGTACTGTGAGACCACTAGGCAGAGTAGCTAGCTGTGAGCCAGAGCACACCCAAAATGTGCCCAAGTTTAGACGCCGATTCAGAGCTCTTCCGACCAAAGCATGGGCTTTTAAAGCACTTAGCTCTGTTGCAGTGTCTCCCATGCACCTTACACCACATAGGCAGTCTTCTAGCGAGATAGTGTTAAACTAGTAAGTCTGTTTCACGAAGCGGACTGCGATTACGCTTTGACAGTAACTATATTTAATTAAATAGAAGGGGAAATGTCCCTTTTCATTTCAATTCGTTAAAGTTAAAAATTAGCTCTAGAAAGTAATACCGAACACTAAACCAGGACGGCATTCTGGTTTTCTTCCAAAGCTTTTATTTGGAAAAAAATTCAAACAACAAAAACTTTGAAAGAATAGCACAGCGAACAGCTTACCAGATTGATTTAAAAAAAATAAGGAATTTATTTTATTCTTTCTATGTATGATAAATTTTGTCATTAAGTTTTACTGCAAAATATAGAACAAAATTAAAACCTGAACTTGCATTTTTTTTTTTTTTTTTTTTTTTTTTTTTTTTTTTTTTTTTTTTTACTAAATCAAGTAGAGAAGAGATTATATGAAGGTGTTAGAAAATCCTAGATCAGAGAATTCTGTGTGTATAAATGTATACCTATAAGCAATAGTCTTAACATATCACTTTGAAGAGCCTCGGCACAAACAGTTAAGGACACACCAATCCTTATTCATACACTTCAAAGTTTAGACTCTAAATGTATCAAATTCTTAGGATAGTCTTCTGTCTCTTTAGTTTGGAAATGAAAAGCCCGAAGTGGAGAAAACTGTTCTTGGCCCAACAAACTGAACTAGAACAAAGATGGGAAGCTTGATTCTAGCTCAGAAACACATCTGTGAGGTCACAACATCAGCTCTGACATGCTGGCAACTTAAGCAAAAATTCCATACACAAAAAATTGTGTATTTCCAGTACCTCCACGGTAAGAGAGGGGATCACCTTCTAAACTGCCCCATTACAAAGTTTCATGCCTGCATCCTTCTCATGATGGGAATGATTTAAAAAGGGAAATAAGCACCACATTACCTTATATGAAACTGATTGTACCTATCATCACCGGATGGCTTTTTAATAGCTACCGCTAGTTTCTTCCATCCTTCTTGAGGATCAATGAAATCCGAGAGCTTCCTAATGATCCCAACATTGAGGCTGCGCACGTATGTTGATGGTGTCAGAGGCTTGTTCATCTTCCACCTGAAATATGAAAAATTCTTATGAAAGCTTGACAACAGGTCAGCTGGGAGGTGGGGGTGCACGCCTTTGATCCCAGCAGGTGGATCTCTGAGTGCTGAGTTCGAGGTCAGTCTGGTCGAAAAGAGTGAGTTCCAGGGCAGCTAGGGCTACACAGAAAATCATTGTCTCGTAAAACAAACAAAACTTTACGGCAGTTTCACAGGCTGCATCTGGAAGCTACCCATCATGCACTGCTACACTGCATGAGCCGCTGACAACTGAATACAGAGCACCCCTCACTCCAACCCACTTCCGACTGACAGGCATCTAATCACTCTCTACGGTCTCCCCGTCCCACAAACAAACACTGGAAAGCTTCATTCTGACGCCGGAATTTTCCAAGTGAAATTTAGAAAAAGCAAGATGTTTCTTGGAAAGAGACCCGGGAGCATGTTCAGAAATCAAATCTATTAAACTGATAAAAGAGACTTTGGATTTAAAGCATTTTCCAATCATTTCTCATTTACTATTAACATCTTTTCAAAGATCTATTCATTTTATTTCACGCTTGCGAAGATTTTGCCTGCATGTATGTATGTGCGCCATGTGCCTGTCTGGAGCCTGCAGAGGTCAGAGGAGGATGCCAGCGATTCTGGAACTAGGGTTATTGATGGTTGGGAGCCATGGTGTGGGTTCCGGGAACCGAACCAGGGTCCCCTGCAAATGTACCAAGAATGCGTAACCACTGATCCACTTCTAGCCCCTACTATTAAAGGTTTTCACGCGACAATATTTGGTAAAAGTAAAAAACAAAAAAACAAAAAGCTAATTTATATGGCATTAAAAGACACGTCCTGCCTACCTACTTTTCCTGAGGATATGAGAACAGTGCTGAGTCTGCGAGGTTGACGTGACCACTGTTTTATGTAAGGTGGAATCCGCGGCCATCACTGTGTCTGCTCTCCTGACAGGACCTTTATCTGCTCCATCCTCGTGTTTCCTCATATTCCACCTTGGAGAGCTGCAGCTCAGAAACACCTCATGATGTTTCTTGTACATGGAGCTGCTGAGTACAGCTCCAGGTTACCGGACAGACGGATGGGGACACGCCTCTCCACTGGGCCTTCCGCCCTCACCTATCCTTTGACTCCTCTCCCCTTGTCTTTGGTGGTCATTTCCTATTTTTTTCTCTCTGTGCTTTCTCTGTCCCTCATTCTCAGCAGACATTAATCTTTCCTTCCAATTAATCAAGAGAAGAAGACTCATGTTAGTCTTTCAATAGTTTGTTTCTATCTATACATTTTCATCTTTAAAATACAATCTTGAGAGTAAATAATGTATTCAAATGGTACAAAGTATAAAAGCTACAAAAGAGTAAAAATTTTTGTCTGTATATAAGCTTCAATGCTGGTATTCATGTCTCTATGGCCTTCCTTGCTCATCACATCTAAATAGGTTGACTTTCCTCAACCTAATTATCATTCATCACGGTACAATCATGTGATCAGTTGCTTGTTTACCATCTGTCTCTGCTATTAGACATTAAGCTCCATGATAGGGACCAAACTCATTCTATTCATTAATGTGGTGTTGTGTGGAATGGTTTGGATTTGACATATCTCCCCAAAGCTCTCATTGTGAAGGCTTTGCCCCTATTATGGTAGTGTTGGTAGGGCATGTTTGGAAGCTGTTTGGATCCTGCAGGCTCTCTTCTTATCTATCGATGTGGTCATCCTCTGATGGATTCATAGCTTGATGGGATATTGTGAATTGGGGGTTAATTTAGGAGGCAGGATGTATCTAAATGAAAACGCTCATTAGGAGTGTGCCCTTGAAGGACATTGTCCGGTTTCCTTCCCCATCTCTTACTTTCTCCTTCTTTCTCTCAGGCCCTCCCCACACCATGAGGTAAGCAGCTTGGTTCCACTGTATACTCTGTGCCATGGTGTTTTCCTTCATCACAGACATAGAAACAACTGATGGTTTAAACTTACTAAACAACACTTATTTTAATCTTGATCTAAAAATTTTTCATTTACTTTGTCTCTTAATGTTCCTCACAAGAGTTTACGGTTATTACCTCCTGGCTTACATTTTGGATCTTTACCATCTGTTAAGTTTTACTGTGGCTTCTTGGATGGATCCTCCTCCTCTTAACTCTGGCCCCCTCTACACCACCTTTCACCTTGAAGCAGTTGAAATCAGTGCCCCCAAGCTCCTGAAAGCAGTTGGATAACCCCTGAAGGGGACACTTCTGGGCCATCCAATGCATCCCCCCTTTTTGCCATCATTTCCGGGACTCAGAAATGAAGCAGCTGAACAAAGCCTTCGTCACGTCACTAACCTCTCTGTCCCCTCAGATCTCAGGAAAACTTAAATTTCACATCAGCTTCACATCCTTCTGGAGCAGCCCAGTTCTTCGGCTGTGGCAGTACTCCAGAATTACAAAACACTAGATCTGACTCCACGAATGATTCTGTTTCTGCACACACAAATCCTAACTGTTTTGAGATGGCACCGAAAGACACAAGGACCAGACAAAAAAGCAACAACAAGCCTCCTCCAATAAAAGAAGTTTTGGTTTCCTCCCACTTTGGCTCCTCCCCTTGATCACTTCTTTCTTTCTTACATTTTTGCTCGGTCTTTTAAAGGCTTTACTTACTGAACTTTCCCCTACACCCAAACAAAAACATTCCACATAAGCTCTCCCAATGACTCTCACCGGACAACTCCATCTGTCCTGAACCATCTGCAAAGAGACCTTTTAGAAACATCCATGTTTCTGATACACTGACTTCCTTCAGTGGCAAACTAAAATGCTTTGGAGATATTAAAATATATAATGTCATCCATTCACCAAAAAGTGTTCTATTTGTGATTGACATGAATCCAGGTGCTTGGAAACAAAACATTAATATAGAGAACAGGGAGACAAGAACACATGGAAGATTTATTCTAATGGAGGAAGAAGGTAGCAAGCTAAGAATGCATTTTATAATTTGTTAGGTAGTGCCTGAGGTAATATGAATGAGATGACCTCTGCGGGTCTCCCTCATTTGAATACTTGATTCCCAATTGGTGGCTGTTTGGGAGGAAGAGGAAGTGTTACTGGAGGCGGGCTTGAGGTTTCAAGAGTAGCCATTTCCTTGTGCTATTTCTGCTTCCTGCTTGTGGCTCAATATGTGGGCTCCTTTTATCTGCCTGCAGGCACTCACTCCCTTCTCCCACAGTGCTTGTGATAGGCTCTTATCCCTGTAGAACCCTAAGCTCAAGGTTGCCTTGGCCGTAGTGTTTCATGACACTAAGAGAAAAGTAAATAAGACAGACACAGGTGGAGAGCAAAGGAGCTGCACCTTTAACAGGGGAAGTCACTGTGGGTCTCATGAGATCTTGAAGAGAGACACAGGGGTGTCTGCTAGGAAAGTTTCTGGGAAAAATGTGTAGAAGGTACAAAGGTTGGGAGGTGCTTCTGAATGAAAAAAGAAAATAAAAGGAACTAGAAGGGGAGACATGACTCCTGCTAAGGGGTTGAGGAGAGGGCTTACTACAGATATGAGGAACAGCACAGCCAGACTCAGGCAGAGGGAGCTGGAGAGCCCAGAATGAACGTGGATAGACTGGGCCTGGCCATGTGGAGAGAGAGGGGGAGGGAGAGTAAGAGAGGAGCTGCCTACAGAGAGTGGTGGCCTGGGCTAAGATACTGGCCAAGAGCTTGGCAGAGCCAAAACGGTTGAGTTATATAGGGGTCAGAGCAGCCGGGAGAGGGCAGCCCAGCCCAATATGTGGGCTGGAGAGTCCAGGGTAAGGGTAGGATATGTCAGCTAAAAGGATCCTCAAACAGGTGAGACTCTGCAGGTATATAGGGTGCTAGGAGAACCTGACAGCCAGCATCCGTTTTGATATGTTAATAGGCACCTCAGTTAGCTATTTGTCCCAGGTTTGAGATCTCACAGCCTCCACTGACAAACAGCAAGGAGCAGGTGAGATGACAGATGAGGGATTGGACTGCCAGGGCCTTAAAGCTTTCGAATTGACTTGATTTTCTTCTGACTTGAGATGAAGGGACAGTGGACGTTGCGAGAGGAGTGCAGATGGCTCTATGGTCATGCCGGAAGTGGGGTTGCCGGGGCAGAAGAATGTGCAGCGAGGTCAAAGAAGCAGGAAGACACGGCTAGAGCAGTGCCCCTAAATTTTGCGTGGCAGTGTAAAGAGACGCTAGTGTCCCGGTGCCGGATGTATTCTGCAGTGCAATCAACAGAAGTCTGTGCTGACTAAAGAGTGCGAAGATGACTCCAAGCTTTTCTGCTTGACAGTACTGGGAGGCGCAAGCTTGACCTGGGAAATCGGGTCAGTCTGGAACAAGTAGGAAACACACGTGTTTAGCATGCAAATAGAATAAAAGAAACCTGAGCTCTTTGACATACATCTTGAAGAATTATTCCCAGAAACGGAAAGTTACTTCCCCCTCCCCCCTCAGGACAAGATTTCTCTTTGTAGCCTTGGTTGTCCTGGATCTCTCTTTGTAGGGTGGCCTCGAACTCAGAGATCCACTTGCCTCTGTCTCCATACGCTGGAATTAAAGGCGTTCATTCCGAAAGCTAATGGCACTTTCTCGTTCTCTTGAGCTTTGCTTTCTTGGAAGCTCTTGCTTCCAACCTGTCCCGCGCTGACCTCTCCCTCTACCTGTTGATGGACACACAACTTCCTACACTCCCCACTGCGTGCAAGCTAGACCCCAGCGGGCCAGCGCGCAGGGCTGCAGCGGGGCTCTCAAGCCTCCTCTGCGGGGTCGCGCCCACTTTCTGGTTCTGGGGTGAAGCAATCGGCTCGCAAACCCGGCCCGGGACAGAGGAGAGCTCCCGGCATGAGCTCAGCCTTCCCCGCACAACCTACTTCCTCTCTGACGTTCCTCGCTTCCCGCACTAGGCGATCGGAGCCCCGTCAGGGTCCCGCGAGGACTCGGGAGGACGCAGGGCCACGAGGTGACTGCAGACCGTCTGAGACTGCGGTGATGCGAGGTCCCGGAGCCCCAGATCCCCCTCTGGGCAGACCCCGCCGGCGGTCAGCTGAGGAGGAGGGAGTAGGGGCGGGGCCAGCCCGGAAGGCCACGCCCCTCCCTCCCCGCCTCCTGTACCTTTAGGGGCCTGCAGGCGGCTCCAGCAAGGAGAGCTGCGCAAGTGGGAGCCTGTCCCTTTAAACGTCCCTGCGGGAGGCTGGGCGGCCGAGGGCTTCCGGGCATGCGCACTGCTTCACCCGGAGGACCATTTGCTCTTGGAAGCGAGGTAGAGCTGGCCGAGCGCGGTGGGATGCTGGGGTACGCGCGGTCCGAGACTGTCGGGCCCGGGAGGAAGGCATGGCGGGCGCCGAAGGAGGCGGGGAGGGGTCGGTGAGAGCCTCCTGCCCATCTTCAGGGCTGGGGTCCCTCCTCCGCCTCGGCTCGCCCTGTGGAGAAGAGGGGGAGCCCCTGCCGCCCTCGCTCGCCCCACGCGCCCGGCCTTCGCAGCCCGCCTCTTCACCAGGTGCTTGGCTGCCATGCCTTCGTGCTGCGCTGTCCCCAGGTCCAGCCTAGAAAGCGTTTCTGTGACCTTTCTTTTCCGTCAGTCCTTTAGGGTTCCGAGGACCGCTTTGAACTTGGTCACAGCTGACTGCTGAGTTCCAGCCTTTGACGTGGTGTTCTCTGTACCGTTCAGAGTTGGCATCATTACAGCTCCTTTTGTGTTCTGGTTGTTTTTGTTCAACAACCAGTATCTATTGCAGACCTACTAAGTGCTTGGTGCTATCCTAAGTGTGGGCCAATCAGTACTGAATAAGGTAGGATTCAAGGAGCTCTGTTCAAGATCGTGGAAGCCACGAGTCTCAGTGGAGAAAGGGTTGTCAGAGAGGGTGAGAGACGGATGACCAGCACAAGATCTGCAGAGGAAGCGAGGTAGAGGGGAAAGACCCTGGTAGGAAAGGCCAGTGGCAGGCAGGCTTCTGGCCTCCCTCCCCTCTGGATTCTAACACCCATGGGTTGAAAGAAAACGATGTCCTTCCCCAGAGAGGATGATGGAAGAAGAGAGAGAGAGTGCCGGTTTCAATTAGGGCCTGGAATGAAGGGGACTGCAGGGAATTTTAAAAATAAATAAATAAATAAATAAATAAGGAAAAATAAATGTGAAAATGGTGATACAAAGAGTTCGCTGTGGTTTTTACGTGGCCCAGTCAATGGAAGGGACCGAGAAAGGTGGAGGTTTGCCAAATTGTTTAGCTTGAGACAAATTACTTGGAAAATGTGGCAAGTGTAAGAGAGTAGTGAAGCTACTTTTCCATGGCTTCATGTGATGTGGAGGTAGTTGGCTGCGTGGTCACTGTGGGGTTCCTTATACAATTGCTCTTGGGTGTCACCGCTCCGAGAAAACTCTGTGAGGGTTTCTTTTCTCGGATGCCAGCGATTTGGTAGGAATTTCCTCTCATCAGCTTGAGAATTTTGTATCTGTGGGAGATTTAGAGAAAGCTGAAGGGCCAGGACTGACTTAAGCCTTGAAGTGCAGAGAACTTCATGTCACTATTTATTGTAGACTTTTCTCTCTTATCCTTCCTCATATCCTTCCAGTAAAGATATTGCCACTGTGTCTTTGAAATTAGCTGCAGGAGATTTGCAAGGTCCAGGGATGACAGTCATTGTAAAATCAGACATTTTCTTTTCTCTTCTTTGTAGGTGTAAGGGTACTAGTTTTCAGATAAAACTTGAAATTTGTGTGTTTTAAAAAAAATCTAAACATTTTAATAGGTTTACTTATTATATATGTTTTATATATATGTGGGTATGGGCACCACGGGTGTGCTTGGTACTGGTGGAGGTCATAAAGCCCCCAGACTGGAGTTAGTACGGTTGTGAGCTGCCATATGGGTGCTGGGAACTGAACTGGTGTTTTCTGCAAGAGCAACAAGTTTTCTTAACTGCTGAGCCGTCTCTTCAGTTCAAAATGGACCCATTTTAATTCTGGATAATACAAGCTTGGAATGAGTGGGAAATCAAGATACAAATCACTGCTTAGGCCACAAATAGTTGGCCTGTTAACTCTGCTTGCTCTGTGAAAGTAGAATATATACATATATCTATGAAATAAGGCATTAGTCCTTTTAGGGATCATGGAATTGAGAGGGAACCAACTGAGTGGTTCTTACAAACCAATTTGGTTTTTATCTGCAACTGTTTCTGGTAGCTGAGTGCCCTGTCTCTTTTGTAGGTGCCATTAAGCATGGAAGAGCCTGCAGATGTTGGAATCGGGTTTAGTTCCCTCCGTTTCATTAATGATCATGTTGGATTTCAGGGCACTATAAAAACCTCACCAAGTGACTTCATTGTAATCGAGATTGATGAACACGGACAATTAGTCAATAAGGCCATTGACGAATCTGCTTATGAAACTAATAAAATACAGTCCGAGCCAAGTGATTCTGTCAAGAAGCCGAAGCTGCATGTTCAGGATGTACCCTTGGAACACGAAAGTAATGAAGAAGTGACCAGTTTGATTGGGTACGTGGACAGTGACCAGAATCACCTGTCGGGCCTAGAAAACGAAGACAGTATCAATGGTGTGATTTCTAAGTGTGAAGAAGAAAGTATTGATTTATTAAGTTCACTTTTAGATGAAAAAACTCAGATGTTGCTGGATCAGTTTGCCTGTGACATCAAAGGGATGTGGAATTCAGAAACCGAATCAATAGCACCATCTCTTGAGCTCTCCCTAGGCAGGATCCTGGATAAAGAGCAAAGGGCCGCCCTGCACAGTGCTGTTAGGCAGAAGTTTCCTTTCTTGGCGACGGTAGGAAGCAACAGGGAAGTTGTTGTGAAGCCGAATCTGGAGTATAAAGAGCTCTGCCATTTGGTCTCTGAGGAAGAAGCACTCGGTTTTTTCAAATATCTGGATGCAAAGAAAGAAAATTCAAAGTTTACCTTTAAGCCAGACACAAGCAAAGATCACAGGAAAGCCGTGCACCACTTTCTCAATAAGAGGTTTGGAAATCTGGTGGAAACCAAATCTTTTCCTGGGCAGAATCACAGCTCAGGAGACCCAAACACAGCCATAACTGTGAGATTCCGAGAAAAAGCACACGGAAAGAGATCTCGTCTCGAATGCGAGAGAAGAAAAACTGTCTATACAGGTAATCTTGTAAGTCATCATTTTCTCATGTAAACTTTGTGAAAGGTATGAATGAATAGGCCTAGTCATAGAGCTGTTGTAAAGACTGTATAGACTGATTATTTTGGGGAAAGATGAAGCCGTGCAAACTATGCTAATTGTGAAAATGAGCTCCTTGAAGTATGGATAATAAAGATACTTATATTTAACACTCATGAATGTGTAAAGTTGAAGCAATTGTTTTGCATTTGATTGGTTTTGAGAGTATTGATTTTTCTGTTTTCAGGATACTCTTACCCATACTTAAGTATTTGGAGCTGAGGTATCTCTATTGTGATGTTTGGAAAGGGAAGAGGACACTCTATGCTATAAGAGAGAGTCCTGCACAGTTGGCTCCTCAGGCTTCCAGTATGTGCTCTTGCTTTAGCCAGCACTGGAATCTCTCAGCAGCATTGTTTTCTGGGTCCTGTTTCAGCTTCAGAAGGGTTAGAGTGGGATTTCCTCAGTTCCCCCAGGAAGCGTTTTCTGCTGACTTATAGCATAGAACGTATTTTGGGAATCACTACGTTAAAGGCTAGAAGGACTTCCTGGGCTGAATGGATCCCATGAAGTGCCAGAGTACAAGTCCAGGGTAGATTGGTTTGTATGTGTTGCTTGAAGGATAGAGCAACATGCTCATGTCTTATCAATTGATTGAGCAGACACAGCATGCGTGCTGCATGGGATTCTGGTGTAAGCAAGACATTCGAATTTGGAGTGGTGTGGGTTTGCTTTTACATTACCTCAGCTCACAAAGACACAGGTGGACTTTCTTTTGCATTGCTCAGGGCTGGAAATAGATGCCTTGTGAGGGACAGGCAGGCCCTCTAACCCTTAGCTGCATCTCAAGCTGTTGCTTTCCTTGAGACATGATCTCAGTTAGCTGAGGCTGATCTCAAACTCTGCTTCTTAAATGTTGGGACCACTTGAACTTATTTAAAGGCTTTGGACTTATGAAATTGTTCGTGTATTTAAAGCTTGGCATCCACAAATATAAATGTGGGAAAAACAACACTATGAATAAGTTAATCTATTTTGAAAGAAAAGTGAAGATAGGTTTGCATATAGAAAGAGAACTACTGATGATAGGTGATTTCAGAAGCGCTAAGGTTTCTTGTTTGTTTGTTTACATCTGACTGAAGATTCCCCTTTCTCCTCTCCCTCCAGTCTCTCTCCCCAATATCCTCTCTTCCCCGGTCGCTCCCCCTTCCCTTCAGAAAAGAGCAGACCTCCTAGGAACATCAGTCAAATACAGTGTAACAAGCTACAATAAGACCGGGCACATACCATCACATCCAGGCCGGACAAAGCACCCCACTAGGAGGAAAAGGGCCCCACATGTAGGCAAAAGAGTTGGGGACAGCCCCTGCTCCCACTGTTAGGATTCCCACAAGGACACCAAGCTACTCAGCCATGCCATATATGCAGAGGACCTAGGTCAGCCCTATGGGCTCCCTGATCTCCGTGAGCCCCTATGAGTCCCAGTCAGTTGATTCTGTGGGCTGTGCACTCATGGTGTGCCCCTGATCCTCTGATTCCTCTAATCCTTCCTCCCCTCCTCCTCAGGACTCCGCAAGCTCTACCTAATGTTTAGCTGTGGCGCTCTGCATCTGCTCGCATCAGTTTCCTGATGAAGTCTCTGGTCTCTGATGATTATTCTGCTAGGCTCTGGTCCCAGAACACTCTGCAGGCGGGACAAACTGTAGGTCGGAGGTTTTGTGGCTGGTTTGGTGTCCTAGCCCCTCCACTTAAGGCCTGGCCTGAGCACAAGAGATGGCCGGTTCAGGCTGTGCCCCCCATTGCTAGGAGTCCTTGCCAGGGTCACTCTCGCAGATCTCCTGGAGTTTCATTGCACTACATTTCCATCTTGCCCAGGAAATGCCTCCCCCCAATTCCAGTCATTTCTCCCAGTATTTTTCCTCCTCCTCTACCTGATCACTCCTGTTTCCAGCCCCGCAAGTCCCAAGTCCACCCGAGAAATCTATTTTCTTTTCCCTTTTCAGAGAGATCCTTGCATTCTCCCTTAGGGCTTCTTACTTTTTATACTGAAATAGAATCAGTGACTTGGGATAATAAGTCAAGATGTGAGAATCTTCTTACATACGAGTTAGTTAATTTTACTGAAGTTAGAATTAACGTTTCACCGGGAGGACAATATGGAGATACTGGTGTCCAAGAACCAAATTTCTCTGTCTCCATGTGTGCATGTACACACACATGTATGTAATGCATTATCTATGTATGTAATACATTTAGTGTCCTTTAAATCCTTGGTTCCCAACCTGTGGACTGCCACTACTTTGGCAGACCTCTAGCTCCAAAACTATTTACGTTACAACCCATAACAGCAAAGTTACAGTTACGAAGTGGCAATGAAAACAGTTTCATGGTTTGAGGGCCACCACAACATGAGGAAATGTGTTAAGTGGTTGCAGCATTAGGAAGGTTGAGAACCACTGCTTTAAATGTTTATATGAAAATACAGTAAAATATATATTCTATAAAATTTACCCTTTTACTCATTCTTGAGGTTTTGGTTATGAGCCTAGCCTTTTAAATGGCTGATGTATTTCTCCAGCCCATCATTGATGTACCACCATTGCTACCGTTAATCTCCTAAATCTTATCATTTTCCTATTCTGGTATGAATGTCAATTGAATAATCACGCCTTCCTTCCAGTTCCCAGCAGCCATCATATTGCTTTGTTCTTATGATTGACAGCTATTAATGTAGGCATTCACGTAATGATGTGTAAAATAAGTACAGCCCTTACTGTGGCGCATTCAACCTTGGAACCTGAACAGCATTTGAGGCAGACTTGCTATTATTATATTCTGAAGAATGAATAGAAATAAGTGCAACAGATCAGGAGTCTCCTGCGTTGGGATTTAGGAGACCTGTAAATCCAGGGAAAGAATGTGAATTTTTAACACACACCTTCAATGAGCCAGCAAATGCTTTTAAATGACAGCTGGAAATGCTAGTTCTATGTTTTCATTAAAGCACACTTTCACCATTAATAATTAGGTTCGTTATCCTAACCTGTTAGTTTATGAAGAATGTAATTATGTATGATGTCTTCTTTTCTGTAATCTAGAATTATTTTGTTTCAGCCTTTACCCTTCAAAAGGAAAATCTGGAGATGTTTGAAGCAATCAGTTTTTTAGCCGTCAAACTTGGTGTTATTCCTTCGGATTTTAGCTATGCGGGCCTTAAAGACAAGAAAGCCATCACCTATCAATCAATGGTTGTTAGAAAAGTGACTCCAGGGAGGTAATGACATATTACTTTCTAGTAAAGTATAGGGTTAAAACTCAAAATAACATTGGAACCATCCTATCTTTGCTATCAGTATTAATTAACGGATTACATATCAAATAGCACGTTCTGCATTAATAAAATGATCGCCTCTTACAGATGTAAATGTGTATTGAATATATATGAAGTTTGGGGCTGGCAATAGGGCTTCGGGGTTTTAAGACACTTCCTGTTCTTCCAGAGGACCCAAGTTCAGTTCCCAGTACTGATGGTGGCACCTCACAGCTGCCTGCAGTCCAGCCCGAAGGTGTCCAGTGCCCTCTTCTGGCCTCTCCCGGCCCCCTCACACACAGCATGCATTCACACACACACACACACACACACACACACACACACACAAAAGAAAAAAATCTTACAGAAAATAGGAAGCTGACAAGTAGTAGATTTTAAATTGTCTAAATTGTTTATCAATATCTGATGCACTTGCGTTCAGAAAAGTGTAATTGAAAACGTGAAATTTATAAATGTTTTTTCCTTAATTATTGTAGTGCTTTTTATCATAAGCCCTTACATTTTAAACATATTCCTATTAAATAGCATATAGAGGACTCAAATTTCACCTCTCAGTGCAGTGAAGTTTTATCGTTAATTTTGCATTTTTAAAAGAAATATGAATTTTTCATAGAGATCTAGAAATTATAAAGAAGGGGCGACAGTTCATGAACACCTGCACCACTCAAAAACAACTGTCTATACACTGAATCTGTCGTTTTCAAGATGCTTTTCAGAGTGTGTACATCACAGACATTAAAGTCAAACTATGTCTGTAATTTATTATATTTATAGTAAAGTAGTTTAGGAGCTTTCGTCAAGAGATTTTCAAACTAATTTTCATAAAAGATTTAACCAGGTCTGTCCCTGTTTTTTAAACATAGGGATTCTAATCCAGTTTTTCAGTTCAAATGATATTGTGGTTAATATTCTTTTACTTTAGCCTGCAACTTTTGGATATTTTCCTTAAACGTTAAAAGCTGAGTTGTGTTTCAGAATTCATCCTGACTGGATGTGCTATCCGTATTTCCATACTTAGTTATAAGCTGTTTAAGCACACACTATTTGCATGGAGATTCTTTGAAGGCCTGTATATGAACAGAAGTGGTATATGATTTTGTTTTCGGGTCTGAATTATAAGAATTCAGATATCATACTGTTAAGACAATGGCTAATTTTTAACAACCAAAGGCAATAAGTATTATTGGTTCCTAGGAAGAGAAGCGTATTACTTTTGGTTTGGTCCATGGGTGTGGGATTTCAGTAGTCCTTTAAGTAGGAGCATCTAGCCAATCTAGAAATTAAGACATATATTGAGAGGGACAACAAGCAATCCACCAAATTAAATATCAATTGTCATAAGAACTAAAAAAAAAAGGTAGATATGAAGAAAAGTTGATATTGGCTTTTTTTCTTTTTACTTGATCCCCCTATCTGGCTTTTAAAAGTTGGCAGAGAACTGGACATTTGAGTGAGGAAGTGTCCAAAACGGAATCTCTGATGCTGGTGGGCTCAGGTTTTTAGTTGTGTTGGTGGGACAGACCCTGAGAAGGAAAGAATCAAGTTGGGACAGGAGGGTCAGGGCTGATTGGGAGGCTTGAAGGAGGAAGCAGGTTGATATGTCTCTGCGCACATTGCCAAAGTAACCCTCTTTGCCTATCCCATAATAGTGACTAGTTAGTGTATGTGTACTAACATTAATTTAGAATTTCCTCAGAACATTTGACATATTTTTTTAATGCCTGTGGGTGTTTTGCCTCCATCCATGCCATTTGGGAACTTGGTGCCTGTGGAGGCCACAAGAGGGTGTTGGATCCCCCGGAGCTGGAGTTACAGATGGCTGTAAGCTGCCAGGTGGGTGCTGGGAATCGAACTATGTGCTCTGGAAGAACAGCCAGTGCTCTTAACCGCTGAGCCATCTCTCCAGCCTTCCTTGCGACTTACATTTTGATGGGCGTTGCCAGGAGACTATCATTTTAAAGCTTGTATTAAATATGTAATTTTTAAATTAAGATGTAAGTGATTATGTGATTTATCACTTATAGGTTGAAAAGTATTGAACAGGAAATTAAGAAGAAGAGAATGAATGTGTTTAATATTCGGTCTGTAGGTGATTCTCTCAGACTTGGTCAGCTCAAAGGAAATCACTTTGAAATTATCATCAGAAATCTAAAAAATCAAGTAAATGATTCTACAAGCCTGAGAGAAAGAATTTTGGAGGCAATAGAAAATGTTAAGGTAAGAAAACTCAAATTTGAAATTGTATTAAGGAAAATCTTTATAATCCTTTCTAAGACAAAAAAAAAATGATTTTTTTTGTAATGTGTGTATACATAATTAATTTTTAAAATGATAATTAGATGTTGGCATATTTTGTTTTCTTGATATGTTTTATATTAAAATAAGGCATAGTTGTAAACTAAAAGATACAGTGTATGCAGGTCTCCTGAAGAAGAGGATCACTCTCTGAAGCAGGCTTTTTTCTAGCATCATCCTTCAGGAGGGCGTGGTTAGACAGGGGTTCATACTGTGGCTGTTTTGTTCCATTATTCTCTCCAGAAATAGTTGGTCAGTAGTTACCTTATTTTTAGAGTTGTATACACCTTTTACCTTTATAACCCAATGTTGGGTTTTCTTTAATATGTTTGAATTATGAATCATGTACATTTTATTTTTTGACTCATTTTTTTAAAAAATTAAAACATAATTGCATTGTGTTTTTCCTTCCCTTTTCTCCCTATGGCCCTTTTGTTTTTTTTTCTGACCACAACTTCTCTCGCAAATTCATGGCCTCTGTTTTTTTTAATTGCTTTTACATAAGTTTATATGGACTGAGTAGGACGTAGATAGATAGAGAAATAGATAGAAAGGTAGATAGATAGATAGGTAGGTAGGTAGATAGATAGATAGATAGATAGATAGACAGACAGACAACCTCCTCAGCCAGCATGCATTTCTAAAGTTTTAAGTAACACCTGTTAGGCATTTAAACACGAACACACGCAACCATAACCATCAATGTGATTGTGTAGGTGAGCAGTCAGCACATTTCTCTACAGGGCCTATAATAAAGTCCTCAGTTTTGTGGTCCATGGTTCCCATTGCAGTCAGTCAGCTGTCCTGACTGCGGCCATGGCTGGTAATACATAGCTGAGTGAGCATGGCTGTGTTCCAGTCATCACTTACAGAAGTGTGCGCTGAGGCAAGCCTGACATGGGCTCTGGAAGTTTGGTCATGCTGGATCCACACAAGTAATTTTCAACCTGGAGAGCTTTAAACCATTTTGACAGTTTTGAATTCCAAGCCAATCTAAAAAATAACAGCATAGTTTTAGCATTTTAAAGTAACTTCTATTTTAAAATTATTCTGTTCTATAGCCCACTTTGAGAAACATTGGTTTTAATTCCCGACCACATCGGGCCTTTTTACAGTCTTACACCTCAGTGACAGGAAAACACGGAAAGGCCTGGCTCTTAGGTGACGGTTTCCAACTGAAGATCTTCAAATTCAGTCACTTTCTCTTCTCAGATTGTGTACTGTGTGTGTGATCTGTTTGTCATGACCATCCTACCAAAAAGTTTCCCCCCTTCTGAAAACTGTTACTAAAATGTTCTCTTGTTAAAAACAGACAAGATTTCTGTGAATGCTGACAGACAGCATTTAAGACCAGGTGTGCTTTCGGTCTTTATGAAAACACATTGCCTGTTGAGGAGTTCTCATTAGAAATGATCTTAGCTGTACACAGCTTCCTTTTTAAAATTTTTTTATTTATCTTGTATTATTGTGTGTGTTTGTGCACATGCATGTTGCATGGGCACAAAGGACAGCCTTTAGGAGCTGGTTCTGTCCTTCCACTGTAGCTTTCAGGGATCAAGATCCTGTCTTCAAGCCTGCGTGATGAGTTTCTTCCCCACCATAACATTTGGTCGGTCAATAGACCTTTCAAAAAGTGTCTTATTGAGAAAAAAAAGTTGAGTAGCTTGAACATACGGATTCCTTGAAGTTTTCTTTAGGGAGCTATAGCTCTCACTATACATTTTTGGTTATATTTAATAATTATCCCAGTTATCTTAAGGCTTCCAACACTGTTTATGCGAACTTGAAATAACCTTCACAAAGCTGAGATTTAATATAGGGGGCACTCACCTTATCTGCAGTTGATTTTTACGTGTGAAATAGACACAGCTCCCCTGTGCTGCACTGAGAGCAAATTTCCTTAACAACCTTCACTGGCAAGCCTTGAGCTGCTGCTCAGTCATGATTATTCATTGAATGAGTGTTTGCCTCTCTCGTAAAGTGTGTGGAAGGACTCTTAAATTTCAAGAACCCCCTGGGCTATGTGACCATGAATGCGTGTGCCCTCTCTCACTTTCGCTCGGTGTGTTTGACACAGACCAACTTTTTTCTATTTCTTCTGAGTAATATGACGTTTTTGAAGCATGGCGTCCACAGGCGACATCTACTTCCCTCCCCAGGAAATGGCAGAGAGAGAAACTGGGGTGGACGCAAGGATAAGTGAATAGTATAAAGGAACAAAGCCTGCAGGGTGGGAAAAGAAATCTGAACCTTGTCCCTGCTACCTCCCAACAGCAGAAGAGTCTCAGGACAAGGAAGAACTCGAGAGAGGGGTGAGACCAGGCTTGGTGTGCAGCTTATCCCAGTACACCCCCTCTCTCTTGGCTCAGCACCTCAGGTCATGTATGCAGGGACCCTGGGTACCGTGACTAGAAAGCCATTTTAAAGCTTTCTCCACTTGTCTTAAGTGGCGAATTTTTGGTTAGTTTGGTTTCCTGAGACAGGGTCTCGTGCAGGCCTGGGCTCTCAGCATTCCCTCCTTCTCCTCCCCGTTGCACACAGCCCCTACAAGCTTTACGGGCTGACTTAAATTTGCTCCCTTCTCCTTCTGGTGTGTAACTGTTTAGTGTTTCTCAGGCCATTTCACCCCTCACCCTCTGTATTATTGGTGATTGCTAGATTTCTCAATTAAATATGAAGAGAAATAACCTGATTATACTTTGATGAACTATATTTAAGACATTCTAATGTATTGTATTCTGTTATATTCATAGAAGAAAGGTTTTGTGAATTACTATGGGCCACAGAGATTTGGGAAAGGGAAGAAAATTCAAACAGACCAAATTGGATTGGCTTTACTGAGGAATGAAATGGTAAGAATTTTCAAAAATATAATCTTAACTGTAGTCATTTGTACGTATTAGATAAGCCTATTGCATACCTAATGATGGTATATAACTGCATATATATACATGCATATACACGCACACACAAAACCGTGCATCATGTTTCACATCATTGGAGATTTGTTAGGCAACTAGCATTCTCTTGGATTCACATTATAAGATAGCAGAGAGGACATGGTGGCCTTGTGTTTAATTTTTGTTTGAGATGACACAGACTTGACCAAAGATTTCTTGAATCTATAACTGAATAAATGATTCATTGGTAGAATAACCCACAGCTCCACTGATCAGGCAAAATGATACACCTTCACCTCTTCTGGGTTCTGCTCATATACATGTAGACCCCATACATTTAGGGAGGACTGTGACAGGCATCGGTACTAAGTGAAGACATCATAGGAGCCAACTTGGAGGACGTTTCTCGTGGCTGACATGCCGCACTTTCTTTCTTTGCTTAATGCAAGCCCTCCCTGATCTTTACATTTTGTATCTCATCTTAAATGTGACCTGGGACTTCTCGTCTTGTTATATTTTGTTATGATTGTCATGTTGAGGTTGCCCAGATAGTCCTCTACCCGTCACACCCCACACAGTCCTCAGCATGTGGCTGAGGCTAAATGTTTCCTTGGATGTTACCTTAGTTTGCTCCCTGTAGCTGTGATTCTACACCATGGCCAAAAGCAACCTGGGGAGGAAAGGGTTTGTTTGGCTTATAGGTTACAGTCCAGTCATCAAGGGAGGCTAATGCAGGAACTCAAGGCAGGAATCTGGAAGCAGGAACCGAAACACAGGCCATGGAGGAGTGCTGCTTACTGGCTTGCTCCCATGACTTGCTCATCTTGTTTTTTTTTTTTGTTTTGTTTTGTTTTTTGTTTTTTAATATATGTAATCCAGGCCCACTTGCCCAAGAGGGACACTGCCAACACTGAGATGGGCCCTCCCACATTATTTATTAATCAAGAAGATGTTTTACCAACTTGTTCACCAGCCAGTCTGATAAAGACATTGTCTCAATTGAGGCTCCATCTTCCCAGATGATCTTGGCATGTGTCAAGTTGACCGAAAGTCAACTAGCACCAGATGTATTAGCTTTTTATGAACATTTGTTTGGATAAATACTGTAGAAGAAGATTGGATTGGGATGGATGAATTATTTTAAGTTGCTTTCATACTATGAGCTATGTACTTAGAAGTAAATCCTAGTGCTAGATACAGTGATACAATAACAGGAATTAAATAGACACCCTTTTAAAATTAAAAAGTCATATATATATATACATATATATATATATATATACACACACATATATATGTATGTATGGTTTAAGATAAACTATTAAAATGTTAAACAAAATATTTGAATTGACACTTTTTATTATATTTTGCCAGTGTGGAGGTCAGAGGACAGCAAAGTCAATTCTTTGCTTCCACTGTATGGGTCCTGGGGACTGAAATTTGGTCACCAGGCTTGGTGGCAAGCACCTTTATATACTGAATCATCTTGCTAGCTCTAACCTGTTTTTTAAGACCCAAGATTTCAAAGAATTTGAGAACATAAGTGAAACTAATGGCTTGGCATTCTTGCTTCCTTCCCTGTGTCTGTCATGTGTTGGCCAAGTCTGAGTATTTAAGTCATCTCTTTATATTTGTGTTTTTAGCTCAGCTGAATAAAGAATGCTAGAAATGAAATTATAGAGTGCTTGGGGAGGGGGCTTTTCCAGTATAATATTTTTGTTGTTATTTTCAGTTTGTACAGAACGTTGTCTCTATATGTAAAACTGATGAATTGTTGAAAGCTTATGGAAGAAATTGCAGCAGCATTTTCGGGCCTTTCAGGATGCCCACGAATTTACCTCTTTAAAAAAAAAGTAATATGTCCTTTTTTAAAAACATGTTTAACTTGGTTAATTTTTCAAGGTGAAGGCCATAAAATTATTTCTTACACCAGAAGACATGGATGATCCTGTCAATAAAGCAAAGAAATACTTTCTTCAAACTGGTATGTGAGTTTCTTTACTGATCTCTAGGAATATAAACACAGATGCAGATGCCCAGTATGGGCCTCTCCTTAAAATGCATACACTAAAAAATAGCAGAAATAGGGGTTGGGAGACTGTTAGACTGGAGAGACACGTGGGTAATAGCTTGCATTTTGAATCATTTGACTGTCTGACACAGCTATCTCATTTTACCTGGCTTGCTTGGAGTTTTGTCTATCCTAACTATACCTTGGGGTTAAGGAGAAGCGGGAAGTCCTTCCTTAGTTTTCCTCCACTTAAGTTGAAGAGGAGGAGGTGATAGGACAAATGTGAGCAAGCACAGAGGTACCTGTGGTGAGCTACCTCTGAGAAATTACAACAGGTTAGTGTAAGAGGTTTATTGGGGGAGAGAAGAGTGAAAGGCCTTCTGGGGACATGAGGGAGAGATACAGGCAAACAGGGAGATGGGGAATGGGAGAGAGACACATGAGAGAAGGCAGATAGAGACCTGGGGTGGCTGGGGGTCCTTTTTTTGCAAGGCACACACTTGGTGCACCTGGCTGCTGCCAGTGATGATGATGTAAGCAGGTCCCTGGGAGCGGGCCCCTGGATTCACCTGTTTCCTAACAGGAGGTTCACTCTAATAGGCTCTCTCTCTCTTTCTTTCTCTCTCTCTCTCTCTCTCTCTCTCTCTCTCTCTCTCTGTCTATCTCTGCGATGCAGATATATGTCAAATCAGATCAGAGTAAAAGCAGATAAAGGCAGGTTTATTAGGCGCTGCTCCCTGGAGGATTCACCAATTCCAAAGAACCGTGAGGAAGCGGGCAAGGGCAGGACAGTTTTATAGACTGTAGGCGAAGGGTGATGACGTGTCAACCATAAGCTGGGGTTGTGCTCAAGTATGGTCAAGAGCTGAGCACTTAGGTGGGGATTTGGATGGCTGGCAGCATCAGGAGGGGAGGTTTCCACAGCTGCCAAGAACGAGGAACTGGGATCTTGGTACCTTTCCCGTGTTCAAGGCTTCCTAGGGTTGGGGGAAGGAGGCCAGTTGAGGTTTTCCAGCTTGTGCAGGGGCGAGCAGGCATTCCAGCAAACAGTCCACGCTGCTGCTGGTGGTGGTAGAGGCTCAGCAACCAGCAAGGCCTCCGGCTGAGTGAAATTCGTCTGTGGTATAGAGTCCCTTAGGAAGTTTTTCTGAGAGGCTATCATGTATTCCTGACTTCCCTTTGACCACTTTAGCCTCATGTGTACATACCAGAACTGTTCAGAGGTGCACGAAAGCAACACCACTCTTGACTGCGGGGACCAGTAACCTATGACTTAGCTCCGCATGGGCATGGTTTGTTTCTCTTGTAGAGTCAGAGGTCATAATTCTCATGGCAACCATTCCGAAGCTTTAGTGCACTTAAGTATCCAGTACGTTTATCAAATACCAGTTACAAGGGCCTCCAGGAATAAGCAAGCATCCTTGGAGCTCAGCAATGTACATTTTAAAAAGCATCCCATTAGCTAGGATTCCAATCGTTGCTGCCAACTCAGCTGACATTCTGTTGGACGTCCCTAGCAGTTCTTTAGAAACAACCAGACCCCTGCAGCTTACCAGCTTGTTTGGTCCTTGGTGATTGGTTCTTTTTGTTTGGCAGACTTCTGAATTAGATTATCTCTGTTCTGAAGGAAGGGGTCTAGTCAGCCATTCCTATTGCTGGGGTGGTTTGCTCTTTCTTACTTTTTAAGGAAAATAAAAGTTTTTAAAAGAAAATGTAAGCTTTTAAAAGTATCATTGGGTTTAACCAGCAGCGCTCAGTGTCTCCACAAAACATTTAGACTGCTTGTAAAAGGCATCCCACAAGTAGCTTTCAGTGGATGTGCCCTCTAGCTGATTTGTTCTTCATTTCAGAGGACGCTAAAGGCACACTTTCACTGATGCCTGAGTTCCGAGTTCGAGAGCGGGCTCTGCTGGAGTCATTGCACCGCTTTGGCATGACAGAGGAAGGCTGTGTCCAGGCCTGGTTCTCTTTTCCTCATTCCATGCGCATATTCTACATCCATGCATACAGCAGCAAGATTTGGAACGAGGCAGCATCTTACAGACTTGAAGCCTATGGCGCCAAGGTGGTGAAGGGGGACCTGATCTGCTTGGATGAAGATGCTGGCGAGCATTTCCCAAGCAGTAAAGTGAGTATCTCTGAAGAAGGTAACTTGCCGCACCAGAGACAGTAATTGCAAGATCCCTGAGTTTCAAAAACACTTTTGTTTACTCATGGGAGCATTCTACTTTTCTGACAGCTGAGAATCCACACATGTCGCTAAGTTAAGAAATAGTCGGTGGCACCGAATGAAAGGTGGTAAAGCTCCCTCTGAAGAGCACACTTTCAAACACAAACAACAAACAAACAAACCCCTGTATGTGTAATGCCCAGGGCCATCTGCTTAAAACCAAGAACTGGACCGTCAAGAGCTGACATGCTCCCACACCCCACTTAGGTCCTCTCCCTTGCCTCCTTGTGGTCCAGCACGTGTCCCTTCAAGCTGTGTCTGCTTTCCCTTAAATGTCCACAGAAAATGACTTGTTTGTTTATAAGAGATGTACAGCTTTCAAAAAAAAAGTTTCATGGTAATGTTAGGAGGCTATGGGATGTTGTTTCTTTCCTATAAATGTGGCTTTATATCATGTGATTTTTATGATGTTTATTTTAATGAAATTATATCATGACTATTTTATAAAACTTGCTTTTTCCATTTCTTCCCTGTCCAACTGGCATTTTTAATCTCTGTAGGCCTGAGCTGAGCAGTGAAACTGAATTCCATAAGTCTGGTGCGAAAGTTCACAGAATAGTGTAAAACAAAAGGAATAAGGAAATTTTCTCTAACATCATTTCAGTCAGTTTCAAAACAAGGACAAGACCCTGAGTGGTACTTCCTGCTTTCCACTGTAAAACCGTTGGGTTTTAGGGGAGTAAAGGATTTCAGAGATCCAGTCCTTTAAACTCACCTTCTATATAATGAGAGCTGAGGCCCAGACGGGAAAGGAAAAATTCAGAATCACCATTGTAGTGCACCTAAAAAGACCCAGGGGTCTCATTGGGTCTCCTCTGGAGGAACCTGAACTTGGGCCCAGGAATCATCTAGTAAAGGTACATCATGGCCCAGCACTTCAGAACTGGAGGAAAGGTCAACTGTGAGTTCTGCGTAAAGGAAATTTTACCTAGATCAGTGATGGAGTCCACACGTGTGAATTGAGGCTATTTGGTTTTAGGCAATAGAAATCTACCTCAGACTAATTAAAAGAGAATCCAGTGGGAATTTATTGGCCCAGTATGAAACCTGTGATTTATTCAGGCACAGCTGCATCCCTAATTTTATCCTCTGCAAGCGGGTGTTCCCAACAGCTGAGCATGTCTCCAGCCAAGAACGGCGTATTCTGGAGTGCTGTGGAGCAGCTTCTCAGGCCTCCTTCTGCGTCTGCTGCTGCCCCTACTGTTCTCTGCAACAAACAGACATCATGGCTAAATCAAATATCGCTGTTTCCTGGGGGCGGGGATGGTTGAAGGTAGGGGCTGGCTTTCCAGAAGCATACCTTCAGTTCGGCGTAATTTGTTGGTGACTGAGGAAAGTGTTGCCTCTGGGCAGCCATGGCTACAGCTTTCCAGCCTCAGTGGTACATAGGTAAAGCAGAGAGAATTGGTCTGTTTCTTCTGTGGTAGGCTTCTCTGGAGACAAGGCCTTATACAAAGATTATGTTTGAGCGTATGTGTATTCAGTGTATAAATCAGAATTAGAAAAGACTGAGGTAATT
Source organism: Meriones unguiculatus (assembly GCF_030254825.1). Taxonomy (NCBI): domain Eukaryota; kingdom Metazoa; phylum Chordata; class Mammalia; order Rodentia; family Muridae; genus Meriones; species Meriones unguiculatus. Next base: position 8,305,328 of record NC_083356.1, read on the forward strand.
TGAACATTTGGGAATCACCCATTTCCATTGTATTTTATCAAACCAGGTTCATCTGGTGACTGAAGAAGAGGAATCAGCTAACACATATGCAATACATCAGGTAAATCTGGTTAAAAGCCACTTTACTTAGATTTAAATAAGCATTGTTCACTGGAGACATCTGGCCCTCCCTTTTTAGGTAACTTTTAAATTAATTTATGATTTATAACCTAATAATTCATATTTTAAAAATAAATGTATGCTTTTAATAAACTAATTATGCTATAATTTATGTCCTAATAATTTAAGTTATGCTTGCTTTTGATAAATATATATAAAATCATGTGAACACTGAAAAATTCAACATTAAGTAATAATGGTTTCATATCTCCCTCAGATTTCACAATGTTCATTTCTCCCTTTAATGTTTCTCTGTTTGACTCCTACATTAATCCTATTTTATGGGAACCTCTGCTTTTTTGTTTTTCTATCACTGTGATTTTACGTTTGAAAAAATGTCAAGTGTATACATGACATCACACAGTATACATGTGGCTTTTGGTGAATCTTTCTGTGTTCCAGCTTCTAATACTATAGGTTGTGAACCCATCACTGAATGTGGGAATTGTGAAGATGTTTGGAGCAGCACAAAGTTTCTCACTGCATAGAGACAGAAAATTAATTGAGAATCAAATGTGTAATGGATCGAAGTTGCTTTTAGAAACGCTCACTAGTGTTGTATCTTGTGGCTTTCCTACAGACCAGGCTCTGCCTAGTGACACACACACTTTTCACTGAGTACCATCCTGTCCAGCCAGATAGATGGTGGTGGTGGCGGTGGCCTGAAGTACCTCAGCTCAGATTTCAGACTATTACATATTAGCAGTTCATACATACAAAGTTCTCTGTGTTTTGAGAAAACATAATGTCCTACTTCTGGAAAACAAAGATGTAGTATTTTTCTACCGTTATCCATCAGCCTGTAAATATCAGGTTAATATGTGCTTGGGCTGTGCCGCATTAGAATACTTGATTTTAAAAATTGCTGTTTTGGTTGCTGACTTGAGGGTCATAAAAAAGATAGTTAAATGAGTTTTGACTTGGGGTTAGGACAGAATTTCTAACAGCTTCTGAAATGGCTCCAAATGTGCTGTGTGTTTATTTGAAGCAACACTCTTCAACCTGAGGATTATAAAATCCAAATGTCTGTCAGCTCTGGAAAACATTGAAGATGCTTTGTGTCCTACAGTTTCAAATATTCAGCCAAGAGTTAATGCTTTAAGTGAAAATAAACAGCACATCATCTTTTTAATACACAAATTGGCTTTAATAATTTAATAATTAATTTGTCTTTAATAAATGGCAGAATTATATGTTTAACCAAGAATCATCTATTATGACTTATTATCAGCGAATGTCTGACTTTTCTACCACTTTTATAGAGTTACATACCTATGGTCATGCACAAATTTCTTGGATAATAAGGGTCACCCAGGGATGAAGTTTCAGAAGCCTGGTTGTAGCCCAGGCTGGATTCTAGCTCATACCCTGCTTCAGTCGTTTGTGTGCTGGCCTAAACCCTGCAGGGCCTGGCTTCTTTGAGATCCATTTACATATTTAAGGATTCTTGCCCATTTTTCTAAATACCCTTTAGCATTCAGACATGCTGTCTAGTGGTCAGCAAAGGAGAAACTCTACAGATCACAAGCTTACTCACACACATGCAGCCGACCAAATAAAAACATTTGCTGACACTTGTTTGTTTCATAACAAGAGGAATTTAAGGTTGTCACCCAGACTAGCAGGACCGAGCAGTAGAGACAGTTGTGTGTGTCACAAGTCTGCTTGTGGTTTGCATGCTCTCAGAGGTTGAGTCTTTACTGGATGACTGAGAGGACCTTAATTTTTGAATGATGGTTTGCCCAGGGATACCTGGTATAAGCTGATTACCGTAGCTCTTCTGAGTCTTTGGTTTTAGTTAGCTCTTTTATTTACCAGATAACATTAAAAATATCCTGGGTAGTATTCAAAATGTGTCTCAGGCTAACTGTCGTATTTACAGTCTGACACTGTTTTTATAAATCTGGGTCTCAGTCATAAAGGTAAAATATGATCGGACAGCTCTCTGAAGGCTAATATGGGCGTTGTGGTTTCTCCCTGCCCTCCCCAGGTGGTTCTGCCAGTACTTGGATACAACGTTCAGTACCCGGAGAACAAGGTGGGACAGTGGTACCGTGGCGTCCTCAGCAGGGATGGACTGCAGTCCTGCAGGTTTAGGATGCCTGCCCTGAAGCTGAATGTGCCAGGATGCTACAGGCACATCTTGAAACACCCCCACAATGTGTCACACCAACTGGTCCTTGCTGACCCCGAGGTTGAAGTGGAAGGTTCCCACACTGATGACGCAACCTCATGTCTGTCCATGTCCTTTGATCTTGATGCCTCTTGCTATGCCACGGTTTGTCTGAGGGAGATGATGAAGGGTGACATTTGAACCAGCACATCTGAAAAAAGGATAGCCATGGCTTCTAGGGCTCTGGCTTGATTGAACTTCATGAATGTTGTCTCCTTCAGTTTTCACAGTATCCCAAGAGGTTGGAATTTGATGTATTGAAGTAAGTGTCTTAAGTTTAAAGCTATATATATGAGTACAGTCTTTAAGGTCCTGCTTCAGGAATCTTGGATGCAGTTATGAAAGCTCCAGGCCTTAGGAGCAGTACTGTGAGCCCTGACTGCTGAGCATCACACTTAACAGAGACGCAGAGAAAACGCCCTCCGCTCTGCTTAGAAAGGTGACAGTGAAACCGTGGTGACAGGACGAGGGGAGCATTTCACTGCTGCTGCTACCCTTTCTGGTTTGACACACTGGTCACAAGAACACTGTTCTTAAAATAACTTATTTATGAGATCATTTTTGAGAAAGACTAAAAATTTTAACTAAAAAATTTTATACTAGAGCACTCTGGAGCCAGAGGCAGGCATATCTCTGTGAGTTCAAGGCCAGCCTGGTCTACAGAGCTAGTACCAGGACAGCCAGGGATACACAAAGAAACCCTGACTCAAAAAAATTTTTATACTAGTTTTTTACATGATCCCCTAACTTTTTTGTTATGTTTTCTATCACCTAAAACTTGAATTTTAAAGTCATATTTGTACTTACATTCCTTTCTCACACATACCAGTGACATCGGATATGGTGTTGATTATTTTTGTAAATAAAGACATTATCAGTTTCCTGAGTCCTCCCAGAATTGTCTCTGTTTTATGCTGCAAAAACATGACATACTGTCTGCTTGGAAATCATAGTATTTGTTGGTTTGTTTTAGTTGTCCCACACCATAAATTATCCTTAACAGCATTATATCACTTGAGTTCTGGTAGAAAGGGGTAACATTTATTGAGAGGACCTCTGAGTATCATTTCATTGCCAGTAACATTGTGATGAAATTAAAAAATCTGTATGCAGCATTGCAGAACAGCAAGGAGGTGTTTTTGTATGTCTGTGCTAGTCTTCCCATTCAGGGACTATTAGACCCAGGAAATAAACTCCAAAAGAAGGAAAAGTTCTACATGGAATGCCAACTGTGTTTTTTGTTGCATGTTTATCTATATCAGTAGTCCTGAACCTAAGGGTTGTGACCCCCTTGAGGGTTGTACATCACACATCCTGCATATCAGATATTTAGAATTCATAAAATAGTAGTAAAATCACAGTTATGAAGTAGCAATAATAAAAAATTTTGTGGTTGGGGCTCACCACAGCGTGAGGAACTGTATTAAGGGGTCGCAGCATTAAGAAGGTTGAGAACCACCGCCCTGTAGATTATGGAGCAAATCGGAAGTCAGTTCAGATTCCACCTGTAAATAACATAAGTTAGATGAGTTGAATCAAATTGATAGCAAACACGTTATGGAAAATGCTGCTGAAAATTCAGTACCATTTGAAAATGCTGCTTTACAGGAGCAAAGCTTGTATTTTACAAATGCTGTGTCTGCCAGTGAGAAGCGTATTTGCATGGTGACAAAAACCATAGGTAGTGGGGGCAAATCTGCCCACTGGAGTCCTGTGCTAATGCTTCTCAAGTCCTGGGCCTCCCTCTGAGCATGCATAGAAGGGAACATTAACACGACACCCCTCAAGGGCTAATGTAAGGCTGTCATCAGTTAACATGAGCACATGAAGAAGGGCCTGGCACTCCACAATTGCTACACGTCTGCGCCTGCCAATTTAGAAGAGAAGAAAATGACCTTCTGTTAAGATGATGGGAATTCCACTTAAAAATGCTACATATGTAATTTAATGTATGTATGTAATGACCATATGTGACATCTGATATTACATGATATATTACATATATGACATTACATATCATCTTAGTCACCTTTCTGTTCCTGTGGTAAAAAGCCTTAACAAAAGCAATGTAAAGGTAAAAAAAAAAAAAAAATTATTCTGGCTCCCAGGTCCAAGGTCGTCTGTTATCTCAGGGAAGTCATGGCAACCGGAGCCTTGAGGGCACTGGTCACCATCGTCAGGAAGCAAAGGACAGTGGGTATTGTCCCTCGTATTGTCCTTTGTATATAGCTCAGGTTGTAAGCCCAGGAATGGCACACCTGTATCAGGTGATACACCCTGAAGAGGATAATTCCTTACATGTGTGGCCAGGGTGATTGTCTTCCACGTGATTCTAATATCAGCAAGGGGACAACTGACACTGCCCATCGCACATACTTCAGCAATCCCACAGTACAAATGAAGTTAGATATTACAGTACCATTATGTTTAAAACTACCATCACAATTTTAATGTTCATTGGAAATAAAATGATACTCTATTAGGTAGTAAAAATTGGGAAGGGAGGAATTTTTAACTTCATATCTCAAACATGAAAATAATTTATATAAATTATTCAGTGTCTTTTTAAAAAATTAAAAAAAAAAAGATGTGGAAGCATTAAAACGTGCAGTCATTAATATTCTTCTCTTGGCCTGTAGAGGGCAGTAGAAGTTTAGATTTCTCACAGTAACCACGTGCAGCCAGGTGTAAAGCCTCAGTGCGTTCTCCTCATCCCTATTCATTATTTGACTGTTACTCATATTGAAAGTCGTTCCTTATAACAGTATTTGGTATAAGAGCCCTGCTTTAGTTTTAACTACCAAGCTTGTATTTGGGACGAATAGTGCCTAAGGACCAGGAATGTGAACAGTTGTTAACTTTGAGGTGTTTTGTTTTATTACCGTGGTGGAGGGGTTGAACTCAGGGCCTTGCTCGTACTAAGCAAGTGCTCTGCCTGCTGTGCTGAGAGCCTTGCCGCTTCTTTTTATCAAGATAAAAATGCCTGGGTTTGTGCTGTTGTTTTTGTTTGCTTCTTGTTTTTTAAGTTGTGAAAGCTGAAAGCTATATAACTTTTACGCCCAGTTAACATTAAAGTGTTATGTCAGTGTCTCTCAGATTAATCCATATTCCACCCTTATCGGAGATGGGTGATATTTTCTGCCATGAGCAGATTGTAAGCACATCTGAGCCATGTACCGATCTACTTAAGGTCAGACAAATACAGTGTGAAACTGAACTTGATTATGCTTCCTAGGTGTCTTAGTTAGGGTTACTAACTAAGTTAGTTACTACTTAGTTACTATTGCCGTGATGAGGCACCAGGACCAGAAGCAAGTTGGGGAGAAAAAGGTCTATTTCACTCAGAGCTCCATGTAACGGTTCATCATTAAAAGCAACGAGGACTGGAACTCATGCAGGGCCGGAACCTGGAGGCAGGAGCTGATGCAGAGACCACGAAGGGGTGCTGCTTGTGGGCTTGCTCAGTCTCCTTTCTTACAGAACCCAGGACCACCAGCCCAGGGGTAACATTACCTACCATGGGCTGGGCCCTCCCCCATCGATCATCAATTAAGAAGACGCCCTGTAGGTTTGCCTCCAACCTGATGTTAGGGAGGCGCTTTCTCAATTGCGAACATTTTCTCGGTTCTCTCTGTGTTCCCTCTGAGGTTCCCTCTCTTTAGTGTGTGTAAAGTTGACATCAAACTAGCTAGCACAGGTCACCAGCATGTGCCTTCTGAGAACAAGCTTTGGGGTAAGAATTTCTGTATTCACAAACTTCATATTGTCTGCTTCCGCAGCTGCCGCTGAGCAGCCGCACTGGGGGAATGTCCTGAGAGGGAAGTAATATTCTGAGATGTGAAGCTAAGCTCAGAAGAGTCATTCTGGCGTCCTTCACCCACTGGAGTATGTATCACCGGCATGTGTTAAAATCGTTACAGCTTCTAGAAGACTAAGTTGATACCTGGGACACTTGTAACTGTGCTAGGAAAAGCTTAGTGAGAAAGTGTAGTCCTAACTCGGGGCTAGCTTCTCTGGTCTTCCCGCCAGTCATTCTGCATGAAGAAGAAGCCAGCCGACCGAATCTTGAGTATGTGCGCAACTGACATTTGCTGGTTCACCTTTTTATTATTGTTTAGTTTTCTCTCATATAGTACAGATGAAATGCATTTTCCCCTCCCTCCACTCCTCCCATCCTCTTTTCCGTTTCTCCCAGATCTTCTCCTTTGTCTCCCTTCAGAAAAAAAAAAAAAAAATAGGCCTCCCAGGGATAGCAACTGAATACCGCATAGCAAGTTACAGTAAGACTAGGCACAAAAGCTAAACAAGGAGGGCCCTAGGGAAGAGGGTGAAAGCTCAGAAGGACAAACAGGATAGATATCGACTGGAGTAGGAGAAGACAAGGAATAGGACAGGAGCCTTCCACAGAGGACCTCTGAAAGACTCTACCCACCATGGTATCGAAGAAGATACTGAGACTCATAGCCAAACTTTGGGCAGGATCCTGGAATCCTTATGGAAGAAGGGGGAGATAGAATGACCTGGAGGGGACAGGAACCCTACAAGGAGAACAAAGCCAAAAAACGTCGGCCCAGTGGGACCTGTTGAGATTGATACTCCAACCAATGGTCATGCATGGAGAGGACTTAGACCCCCTACTCAGAGGAAGCCCATAGGCTGCTCAGTTTCCAAGTGGGTGTCCTAGTAACAGGTACATGGACTATCTCTGACATGAACTCAGTGGCCAGACTCTGTGGACTCTTTGATCACCTCCCCCTGAGGAGGGGTGTGCAGCCTTGCCAGACCACAGAGGAAAATGATGCAGCCATCCCTGATGAGACCTGATAGGCTAGGGTCAGATAGAAGGCGAGGAGGTCCTCCCCTATCAGTGGACTAGAAAAGGGGCATAGGGGAAGAAGAGAGAGGGAGGGTGGACTGGGAGGGAAAGAAGGAGGGGGCTACAGTTGGGATACAAAGTGAATAAACTGAAAGAGAAGAGAAGACTAGGCACAAAGTTACGTATGAAGGCTGGGCAAGGCAACCCAGTAGGAGGAAAGGGATCCAAAGAGCGGATGCAAGTGTCAGAGACAGCTCCCGTTCCCACTGTCAGGAGTCTTATAAAAACAGGGCAATGCAGAGGACTTAGCGCTGACCCACTCAGGCTCCATCATTGCTATTTCAGTCTCGGTGAACCCCTATAAGGCCCGCTTAATGAGCCGCCTTCTTGTGTCTTCAACCCCTCCGGCTTTTCACTTCTTCCTCCCCCTCTTCCACAGGGATTTCCCATGCTCCATGAGGAGGGACCTGATGGCTGGCTCACCTTTGTAATGGCAGCTACAGGCCACCTGCTGAGAAACATCGAAAGCTGAATGAGATTGCTTCTTGATTGGACTTGCTTTTCCACTCACCGTATGTTCACGAAAATAACGGTGCTTCAGCATTTGTGTGATGGAACTGTTTCCTTTGAACCCAAATTTAGCTGTAAAAAGGGAGAGCTATCTCAAACCCATCTCACCGTGCAGGTGCGCTAGTAATTGGACAGCAACGCATTGGTGGCAAAAGGTTGGAGAAACACTACAGAGCTGTGGATTCCTCACCTCGAAGACTGGCTGTTACTAGGAGGGCATTGGTCTGTGACTTTAGCAATCCATCTGATGTCTCTGTTGTGATAGCCTCAGGTTTAAGGTAAGCTTAGTCACTTTTTTTCTTTTCCTCAGACCTGGATATGTTGTATCAAATAAGTCTATGGAAAACACGCAAATTTAAGCTGTTACTGTGCTATATACATATAGGTGTTAATGGTACTCATGCCACATCTTGAAATTTTACCAATAAGGACTTCGTAGAAAATCTTAACAATCAGAGCACTTTCTAGTATCTAGGGGATTCTCAGAAAAATATCACCTCCCAGCGCTTTCTGAAACCCCTTTTCTAGTAGATTAGTTGCCTTTCATTGAGATCTGAGTGGATTCTGTCTTGGTACAAGCTATCATTTATAGTTTAGGGCATGGGGAGATGGCTTAGTGGATAAAGAAGGCTCTGTGGCATAAGCCCAAGGACTGCAGCACCCACGTAAAAGCCAAACAGCCTCGGTGGCTCAGCAGTTGTCCCATCCCTGGGAGACAGACATGGGATTCCCTGCGGCCAGCTGGCTGCACTAGCTGACTCAGCCCTTTCTGGGTTCAGTGAGATTCTGCCTCGGGAAATTAAATGGAGTGCAGTCGAAGACACCCAACACCAACCCCTTGCCTCCACGCACACAGGCGCCCACACATGCAAACATGAGTGTACACACATGTATACCCCACATGCATGTCCACGAAAGGGAAAATTTCAGGTGGAAAGAACTTTCTACATATCCTCATTCAGAAGTCTGTTAAAGTTAGGCTGAGTAAGAAATCTATAGATTAACATTGCTCCATGTTAAGAGGCCAAAAGGAGAACAAAACTCCAACACAGCCTTCATACGTCGATGTGAGAGTGGGAACAAGCGGGAAGAAAGTACGGCAAGGAAGAAAGCGAGACTGTTCCCCTCCATCCATTTCTAGAATGTTTTCATTTCTACGTATATTTATGCATTCATTTTCCTGTCGAAAGCCTTGGAGACTGAGGAGGGTGAGGGAAGTGACAGATTACAGTTGTGTTTGTTCAGGATAGTTCTGGCAGCCCGCGAGAGCATTGCCAGAGAGAGCATTGCCAGAGAGAGACGAGAGAAACAGATCCCAGCAGACCAATGGAGGCAGGTGTAAACACTGCCGTTTCAAGGTTGCCCGTGTTAAATGGATTTTGCGGTCAAATTTCTAGTAGGTCTCTAAGAGATAGCTTGATGCCTTCCGGTCCTGGTTTTATCTTGATTCTCAAGGGCTCTGCTTTAAACACGTTTTGAGAGGCCACAAGCAGCACCAAGTACATGATAGAACAATGGACACACATTTGAATGGCTCTAAGTTGGAGGTACTCAGCAGGTGCAGAAGGAAATAAGACGACACTCCTGCTTGGGGAGGTTATCAGTGTGCATCCTTTTCGTTTTTGTGTGCTTTGAAATGCCCCCCACAGAGAAGGAGCATGCCGACCAAATGGCAAAGAGGAAACAAAGCAGCAGGTCTCCACTGGACTTCGGGCTCACTGGTGACCAGTGACATGTTGCTGGCTTCAGCAGCCCCTCTAAATCCTTAGATGATGCTTATAGTAGAATCGCTAAGAGTTTTCAAAGCTCTTCTTGAAATAAGCTTGAGGCTGCTTCCTAAGACTGTGCGGGTTTAAAGATCAGGAAGTGGTGCTAACGGATTTGATCTTGTGTAATTCCATTCCGAGCTGCCAGGAACTCCTCTCAGTAAAGAGAACGACTCTAATCTTCTTAAGCCATTCATTTTCTCACTTTGAGGTAGGAGTTAATGTATGCTGCATGTGAAGATAGGCCCTCTTACACTGAAAAATATTTTAGTCATGGGAAAGGGTGAACATAGCCTGGAATGTAAAACTTAGACATTAGAAAACGTAAAACACAAAGTGCATTATAGGTTTCCTTAGTAAAACCCAAGTCAACTACCAATACAGAAATAAAATCTCAGTTATGGGGTGAGAATTTGACCTCAAAGCAAGAGCTCTTTGTTTACTTTAAAAGGGAAGGGATCAAACAGCCGGTCTCCCTAGCTGAGGCTGGCTGAGCAACAGAGTGGGGCTGAGTGGGTGGGTGCAGAGCCCAATTCTTTATGCTTTTATACCAAGTCACCTGATTCTAATAGACCATTATGGTATTTTCTTAGACTGGGTAAGTCAGGATTCTGCAGGTTTTAGTACAATGGGATTTTAATTTTAGCTGGTTGTTTCCACCCCAACTCAGACTAGAAAGGAGTAGTGTTTTTTTTTTTTTTTTTGGTTGTTGTTGGTTTTTTCCCCCTGAAATGCAGACAGGAAGAGGTTTTTTATTTTTATTTTTATTTTTTACCTATAAAAGTCTTTATTATGCAGTGCAGTTACAATACATTGGATTTTTGCATGTGATTTTCACAAAGAAGCAAATTCTAATTGCATTTTTCAGGAGTGTTAAGGGGCAACATTTTTAGGCTGCAAAGAACAGTGCAGTTTTCACCTCTAGGAATCAGTGGCAGATCTGAAAATTGTGAGAGTAAATATTTTTTCTCACTACAAACCAAAAATTTGGTAATGAGTGGTAATTGGCTTGGTTTAGTGGCTCTCCGATTCTCACATGTTTTAACAGATGCTGTATACTGCAAGTATATACATTTGAAAGTAACAAAAATGATGAAGGAACCTATGAAAACAATTTCATAAATAGCATGATTTTAAATGCTTCGTTAGCATATATTAAATATACACGATAATGTGTTTCTGCATGGTATTTTCGTTCATGTGTGCAGTGTATTGCAATCACATTTACTCCTCACCACGTTATCTTGTCCCCTTCCTATACTTACTGGTTTGCTTTCTTTCTTTTTCCCTTTCTACGTGTGTGTGTGTGTGTGTGTGTGTGTGTGTGTATGTGTGTGTGTATGCATGACCTAATCGGTATAATTATGGTTGCTTACGATCGCTTTGGGGAGGAGTTGTTTCAGTGCCATGAGCACCCCAGTAGTGACTACATGACTAAAGAGATTGCCTCTCTGTCCCCCATTAACCAGGAAGTGCCTGTATACATGCTCAGGGAGTCAGAGCACCTGTGAGCTCCTCCCTTTTCCATGGCAGGATATAGATGGGTCCAGTCTTGTGCAGGTAATCACAGCTGTGTCACACCTGTAAGCTCTTAATTTTCTTATGTTTGTAAACAGGCTAATCTTCTAATTTGAACTTTGACATTGTCACAGGCCCCCAGACCTTAATACAACTGGCACCATTCTAACCTTAAAACCTGGCACACGTGCCAAAACAGGAACAAAAAGTTAATCCATCAAGGACCTAGTCCAGAGATTTAGGAAAGTCCACAAATGTACTAACCTTGCGTTTTGGCTTCTTGCTAGCTGAAGTGTCACCACCAGGATGTGGCTTGGGCTCCACAGTTTGGGCAAGTTTTTCATGCAGCTCCCAGCTAGCAAGAAAGACTTTCTTTTCGGGCTTATAGAGTTTTTATGTGGTGGGCTTACCTCACGGCAACAGCCATTCGTTTTTGTACGGTGTGTGGATGCCATGATGTCTGTGTGCCATTTGGGGGCCAGCTTGTAGGAATGAGTTCTCCTCCCGACATGTGGGTGCCTGGGAAGGAACTCCAGTCGTCAGGTTTGGTGTAAGTGCCTTTACTGGCTCAGCTGTCTTGTGGCCTCAATAACACTGCAATTTTGAGTGAGTGTAAGACATTTCTCAGTTTGTAACCAAAATAGTAAGTATCGTTATTCATTAAAAACCCCCGTTGACGGCCTCAAAGGGCTATGTGGGATCTTGAGGAAAATCTTCTAAGATCAACTTTGCATTGTCACCATCACACTGCTGAAAGTGTGATGTGTGTGTGGCAAACAGTGTGAGCAAAGGATTGACGTACACAAGGCACCGATTGTGTAACTAGGATCTCCAGGGAAGTGGAACTCCTAACTTTGAAACACGAGCTGCAACTACCTCTAGCTGTCTTTATTCCCTAAAAACACTAAAGATTCCATCCCAACATTGAAAAGCTGCTATAATTATTCATTGCGTTAAGGAACTAGAGGCCTCAGCACATCTGAAAACACATTACTCATTTTATACATATACATATACATATACATATACATATACATATACATATACATATATGTTGCACAGAGAGAGTGGAGGAGCATATGAAGACAAAGCTTCTCAGTGCCTGAGGCAATTCTGCATTTTCAGAATATATTAAAAATATGTAAAATATGTAACCTTTGTACAAGTAGCTTTCTAAGGTCAAAGATCAGCATTGGTTGGGTGTCTTCCCCATCTTTCCCCGTTACTCTCGGAGGCAAGGTTTCTCACTGAAACCTGATCTTAATGTTTTCAGTAGACTGGCTACCCAGGGTACCGCAGGCTCCTCCTGTCTCGTCGTTCCCTGTCCCACAGCGCTGCTTTGTGGACGCTGCCACACCTGGTGTTTATTTACATGGATGGAGGGGATCTGAACTGAGATCGGCCTGCTTGCACTGCAGGGCCTTTACCCAAAGAGCCACCTCTGAGGCCCTGAAAGTGCACTTCAAAAGCAGCAACAAGCTTTCTCCAAGCAGAGATGTTACATTGCCTGTGTGTGAGTGGGTAAGAAGTTTAGCAGGTATTAATCAGGTGTGGGACTAAGGGGAGAATCGACAGCACTGGTGGGGAAGCAGAAGAATCTGGACATGGGAAAGCTGGCAAATTACGTATTTTTTTCTTCCCCGCCAAAAGTTTCCTGTGAAGTGCTGCTCAGGAAATTCAATACTTGATAACAAGTAATAAAGGGTGAGGGGTGGGGATACGACCTCAATGCAGGTAGGTTAGTGTGGAAGACAGCAGCGGCATTTATGAGCTGCTACAAAAACCTGGACATGAAGAAGAACACCAACAACAGAGTGGCAAACACTTTTAATTATTGATTTAAAAATTTTAATTGTTTTTTTTAACCTACTTCCTTTTTTTGTTTGTTTTTTTTTGTTTTTATCTATTTATTTATTGTCTTCATTTATTTATTTATTTATTTATTTTTAAAGATAGTTTCCTGTGTAGGCCTGGCTGTCTTGGAACTCACTCTTTAGCCTCAAACTCACAGAGATCCACCTGCCTCTGCCTCCGGAATGCTGGGATTAAAGACATGTGCCACCGCCACCTAGATATTTCCACCTCTCTTTTATTGAAAATAGATTATTTTCTCAAACAATATATTCTGATCATAGTTACCCTGTCCTTGCTTCTCCAAGTTCCTCCTTCCCTCCCCTCTCCTCTGGATCCACTCCCTTCCTGTCTCTCAATAGAGAAGAACAGTATTCTAAGAAATAAAAACCAAATGTAACAAAACAAAATATAATAAGATAAAGCATAAAACTGTCATATTGAAGTTGGATATAGCAACCCAACAGGAGGAAATCTATAATATATGAACATAGGACCTGGTGCTGACCTGTGTAGGCCCTGAGCTTGCTGGTTCAGTCTCTGTGAACTTATGTAAGCTTTGCTCAGTTGATTCAAAAGGTCTTGTTCTCCTGCTGATCTCCATCCCATCCGGCTCTTACACTCTTTCTGCTTCCTCTTCAGTGAAGTTCCCTGAGCTCTGAGGAGAGGGGTTTGATGGAGACATCCCATTTAGAGCTGTGTGTTCTAGTGACTCTGCATTATGTCTGGCTCTGGGTGTCTGCATCTGCTCCCATCTTCCGCTGGGGAAAGTTTCTCTGATGATGGCTAAAAAGAGCCACTGATCTATGAGCATAGCAGAATATTATTAGCAGACATTTGTTGAAACTTTTTGTTTTGTCTTGTTTTTAAGACCAGAGTGTATGGTTTTATCCTAGGTGTCTGGGCTATCTCATCTCTGGTTCTCGGTCACTTAATTATGGGTTCCTTTTCATGGAATGGGCCGTAAGTCAAATCAGACATTGGTTGGTTACTCTCACAAGTTCTGTGCCACCATTGCCCTGCCATATTTTGCAGGCAAGACAGACTGTAAATCAAAGGTTTTATGGCTGAGTTGTTGTTTCTGTTTCCCCTTTGGTAGCCTGCAAATAATTTCTCTTTAATGGTGTGAATGTGACTTTTAATTATTGGATTTTCGAAACAAGCATGAACTTTAGAAAACAATTTGGCTATGACAGTTTTATTTCCTTTTAAATATGGTTTTGCGTAACTAAAGCAATAATTGTGAGGTAGGATAAACCAAGATGATAGCAAGATAAAAAGAACTTAGGAGAGATGCACTTGGATGAGAAGGGTGGAAGATGAACCTGAGACACAAATCTGAGTAAAGATGTTAAAAGATAGTGCACTTGTGAGAGGGTTTGCCTAGCATGCATGAAACTGTGGTGCGGTCCTTAACACCATATAAAAACGGGCAGAAGAGAGTATCTGTAAATGTAGCACTTGGGGAGACGGAAGCCGGAGGACCAGGAGTTCAAGGTCCTCCTTGACTAAATGCGACAGGGTGAGGTTAAGGCCAGCTTTGGATACTGAGACCATGACAGACAACAACAACAACAACAAAGCGAATTCTAAAGCTCATCCTCATAGAAAAAAAAAGATACAAGATATTTTGAAAGAAACACCAATGGAAAATGAGATAATCACAATGAAGGGCAAAAATTTACATCTAGAACAAACTCCAGCTCTTTAAAATATTTGAGGATTCGTCTTGTTTGTGGTATTGAGACGATATGGACTGAAATGAAATGCTAAGAATGATAGTCTCCCACAGAACTAGCAGTTTAGATTCAAGGAAGACTTATTTTGTGGGTGAGTAAGCGCAAGGCTAGCACAGCCTCGGGCAATCAAACATTAGAAGGAATCTAGAGAGACAGCCCCTTCTGGAATAGCCAAATAAATAGCAGCTTGTAGTACTTGAGGCATACTTAGAAAAAATGGTATTTTATCCTTAAGTTTGGAATGGAATTAAAAAAAAGAAATGCATCAGGTTCAGTGGGCAAAGGCATTGGCTACAAGCCTGATGCCCTGAGTTTGATGGGTCTCCTGGATGGCAGAAGGACAGAGTTGACTCCGGAAAATTTTTTTCTGTCTTACTGAAGTTCATGCATGGGTGCACACACATTTACAAAAAAATAGTAAGAAAAATAATTAAAAAATAAATGATTAAGCAGAGCAAGAACATGTGATCCAACACACAGAGAAGAACTAATGGTGAAATATTGAGCAATCTTTTCTGAAGTTGAGAAGCAAGGTAGCAGTGTTTGCTTTCACCATTGTCATACTAGACATCCTCAACAATGAGAAATAATAAGGAAAATAAACTAAATGAACAAAGACGTAGAAATTTTATTTTTGGAAGCTACAGTGGGGAGCACAGAAAAGGACTAATCCCCACAAGCTGGTAGCAATAATAATTGTCAGGCTGTTTATGGACTGTAAAAGTCAAGTTTATTTCCACGTAATAAAAACAACTGAACAATGCCATAATAAAAATGGTATTGTTGGGCAGGAGAGGCCGCTCCCTGCTTAAGAGTGCTCGCTGCTCTTGCAGAGGGCCCAGTTTGATCCCCCAGCGCTCAGGTTTGGCAGTTCACAATCATCCAGGGAACCCAGCACCTCCTTGTGGCTCCCACCAGCACCTGCCCTAACACAGCAGACACACTCATTCACATATACATATAAAGAAAAAGACTAAATTTTTTTTTCTTAAAGATGCCACTGTACAACCAGGTGGTACGCAGATTTAATTAAATATCACCGAAAACACAGCCAAATGTCTGTATGAGAAAAATTACCAATGAGTGAGAAAACTGTCAAGTTTCTCATAAATTTAATATGCAATTACCATGAGAATTGGCAATTCCATTCCTAGATGTTGACCAAAGATTAATGAACACGCATGTCCATAAGCTTTTGTTTAAAATGTTCACAATCATGTTATCTATATTGGGCAATGACTGGAGAAAATCAAAAGTCCATAGAAAGAGAAACATATAAACAAACAGTTGTATATTAATACCATGGAACAAAGAGTTGAAAAGTATCGACACATGCAGTAACATATATGAATATGGAAAACACTGTCTTGCATGAGAGAGGCCAGAAGCACAATGGGACATGTGGCCTGACTCTATTTGTATGGACTTCAAAGTAGGTAAAATAAACCAATGCAGAAGCAGAGCCAGGGCTACCTCGGTGCATCTGTGGGGGCGGGGAGTGGGGCATCGTGAGCAGAAGCTAGTGTGGTTGACCAGATCTAGACAAAGGCAACTGTTTTTGTGGGAGACGTTTTCCATCTTGTTTCAGATGGAATGAATGGATATACGAACTTGCCCAAACTCATTCACTGAGTACATCCAAGATCTGTGCATTTCTGTATGTAAATTGTATTCAAACAGACACATTGTGGAGTTACTCCTTCAACAGGAAGTCTTTTGTGGGGTGTAGCCTTCAGGATGTGCTGTAGCAATTGCAGCCAGAGTTGGCTTGGTATGGAAGGCTTAGAGCCTGGGTGCTTCTGCACAGTTGTGAGCATCCTTTAGTGCACAGTCTTTGCCTTGTAGACTGGACCTCGGCGTCTTCAGAGATCTGGAGGATGATGAGGTGCATTCTACCCAACTTCCTCGCCTCTCCTTTCTTGAGTTGCCAAGCCATCCCATGCTCTGGAGGCTTTTCCTGCCAACTGTTGTGTCTTCTTTTTTCTATCCATCACAGACCCAGCAAACCCTCTGAATGTCTAATTCTGTCCAATTCAAATTAAGCTGTGATGGAAACGAGACCAAATTTATGTGCATTTTCCTAGGAAAATTCTTGTTGGTAATGACTCCAAGATAAATAAAAATTGAGTCAGGAATTTGTAAAGAAAATGTAATGGTCAAATATTTGCAGAAATTCTAGGATCAGATGGTTATTCAGGAAATTCTAAAAAGAAAACTTTAAAATATATACAATTCTGATACTGTTTATTTCAGAGTACAGAAAAGAAAGAATATTTCTAGGTTCTTTTGATGAAAGCAAAAATAATGCAGCCTTAATAAAGCCTGTTAACCACCGGAGACTGTCTCTGTTCAGCATATTTGTTTCCGAGCCCACAAGTGCCTAGAGATTCTGCTTTAGTTGGATCTGACACATGGCTGAGTCATGCTGTTTTAAGCGTTACTTAATGAATTGATTTTATTTGTTTTACTTCTGTCTGTACATCGGTGTGCAGATGCTCTTTGGTGATGCGGCTGCCTGTGTCACACGTGCTTCCGAGAGCCATGCCAGTGAAGTCACTGGTTCACAAGCTGGGCTTGGGAGGAATATTTTCTTCTGTCTGCCTTTGGTTCTTTGTCTGGGAGAAATGACATTTCTTTGGGTCTCCTCAAGAAAAATTTACACCACTGGGATATATAATAAATGTATGGGTCAAGATTTACATATTTGAAAAAAAAGAGTTTGAAGATAAGGTATAAGAAAAGACTCTGTTTATACGATACCAGAAAAAAAGATTAAAAATCTTGGAGAAATCATGCTAAACTTTAGTGAAGAAAAACTGATATAAAGGAATGATAAGATATGATATGGCTGATTATTTTCAAATAATGCTTAACTGCCACATAAGGCCAGTAAAAATATTTAGTAGATTTGACTTAAAAAAAGGACTATCCAGTTTGATTCTAGAGATTACATATATATGAGTATTTATATATGTATTATATACATATATAAAATATTTAACATATAAAATGTATAGCTATATAAAATATATAATACATGTATACACACATAGACACAAATACATAACTATATAATATAAAAATATTATAATGTCAAGAAGTGTATTATCTATATGTATATTTTATATTTATATACAATTGCCAGAAAGCTTTACAAAGGATGACAGGAGTTATTGGAAGTAGGTGTCAAATGTAAAGCCTGTGAAAATAATTTTAAGTGACAACTTGGCTGCTTTCTGACTAACCATCCATCTGATCAAGTATTATTTCTGACAGTACCCAGAAAGGTGTGTATAAAAGATATTATTGTTGGAGTCAGGGCACTAAGTGATTTGGACTGCCTTCCCAAAGGAGCTTGCATTATTAGATCCACTGAAGGCCTGAATGAAACAAAAACATGGAGAAAGTCACATTCACGCTCTGTTCAGTTTCTGGAACACGAGGACAGACATCAGTTATCTACTGCTTCTGATGACTCTGATTCTTGGGTCTTTAGATTGTGGCTGGCATTTATGCCATTAGCTGTTAGGATTTGACCTGCATCGGTCACCCTCCTGGGCCTCTGAATCACACAGGTAGATGATGAGATTTCTTAGCCTCCCTGACCGTGTGAGCCAAAACCATAAAACAGTCTCCTTCTGCACACATGGCTCATTTGTTCTGCTGGAGTTCTTTGGAGCGGCCTGACTGATACGTCAGCAGCAGTCAGTGAGGCACAGTCGAGTATACCGGTGGAGCAGAAGGGCAAGAAGCACCCAAATGTGTTCAGAAACTGAATAAACTATGGAAACACCATCTCAAAGCACGGGGGAAAGTACGTGCAATAAAAAGTGGTGGGATTACTTGGTACCATTTGGAAAGATAAAATTGTATCAATGCCACATACAATATAGGATAAGCAGCAGACAAAGTTTTAAATGTAAAAACGCAGGCCTGTTTCGGCAAAGAAAGACATAGGTGAGTTAATGCCTGTGAAATCCTGGTAAGGAAAATACCTCGTTTCGAATTCTCAAAAGCAAATATGCATAAACCAGCATATTAGAAATAAAAACTAGATGGTAAAAACTCCTGGGTGATCCTGTCAAAATGGAAGTGATAAACGGTGTCGAATGTAAACTGCAACTGGGAAACACCATGTGAAAAGCATGTTATAGACAAAACCACTGTAATGTCCTCAATTAGATGGAGAAATCAACAAGACACCAGGAAAAGAGGCACAAAGTGTGAAGCATGTTTAAGCATATGAATGAAGAATTTATAGAAAACAATATGTAAGTGGGTTAGAAGCTTAAGAAAAGACGTTAAATGCTACTTGTATGGAGGTGATGGATATTAAAATATTTTTTCTCAGTTAGTCTGCACAAATTTCAAGAGCATCATTACACACTGGTGGTGGATCAGCAGGGGATTGATGTACCTTCATATACTGCTTACAAAATGATACATGGTTATAATTATCAAAGTCACTTAAGCAAATCTGTAAAACACAGACACATTTATTTCTCAGTAGGAATGCTGCTTCTGGGAATGCGCCCTACAGAAGTATTAACACGTGAGAAATGAGAAGTGATATGTACTTACTCTCAAGTGCAAAACCATTAGAGGCAGCAAGAAATAAGGTAATAGCCATCTATGTAAAATAGCTTAAACTATGACATGTGTAAGATGGAATGCTGTGTTGTCAGAAATATGAAGAAATTGTGTTCTACTAAAGATAATACCCACAACATAGTAAGCAAGAAAGGGAGATGCAGAACAGTATACATACTTTTTGTTTATTTATTAATTTATTTTAAGTTAGCATACGTTATACTAAATATAATCATGGCATTTTCCAAGCAAAGTGCGTTTTAGTAGATTCTCCTCTCATATTCCCCACCTTTTTTCTTCTTTGTAACATTCCCAATGTCTTCGTTTCTTTTATGCTAAACATGTCCTTTTGCCTTCTCTCTGCCCATTCTCAGCATTTATCTTTTCCTCTCTTTGTCTTCTTCATAGAATTTCTTAGCTCTACTTATAGAGACAGACAGACAGAGAAGCAGAGAGATAGAGGTAGAGAGAGAGAGAGAGAAAGATTTTATTTCGGGAGAAAACAGCAAGAATATTCATTCCAGTTGTATTCAAGTCATATACACGGAATGAAATTAATGCATAAGAAATTAATTAATAGTAGCCTCTGTGGGCTGGAATTAGAAATTGGGAATTAATGGGCAAGAGCAGATGGGAAATCTTTTACCCATTATATGTAAGTGTTGATG
The DNA here is from genome assembly GCF_030254825.1 of Meriones unguiculatus. Lineage (NCBI taxonomy): Eukaryota > Metazoa > Chordata > Mammalia > Rodentia > Muridae > Meriones > Meriones unguiculatus. The sequence continues at coordinate 8,325,178 of NC_083356.1, forward strand.
TTTTTAAGAAAAGATAAGTGAAGATAAGTAAGAAGGGGAGGGAGTAGATAGAAGATTGAGAACAAATAAGGAGTGTTTGCCCTTGTGTCCTTAGGTCAACACATTTATTAAGAGGTGATTTGAAAACATCATGTAATTGAGATGTAGATATTATATTAATCAACACATGAACATACAGAATGTGTTCTCAAAGGGAGGAGTGTATTTATACCTCTTGTGGTAGTTTAAGTGAGAAAAGCCACATAGTCTTATATGTTTCAATACTTGGTCCCAGTATAGTGGAACTGTTTGGGAAGGATCAGGAGGTGTTGTCTTGTTGAAGTGTGTCACTGGGAGTGGCCTTTGAGGTTTCAAAAGCCTATGCCACTCCAGTTAGCTCTCTTTGTCTCATGCTTGTGGATCTGTATGTGACCTCTCAGCTGCTACTTCAGTGCATGGCAGCTGCTTCCCTGATGCCATGTTTCCTGCCATGATGGCCATGGACTTTAATCTTCTACAAACATAGGACCTCAAATTAAACACTCTCTTTTATGAGTTGCCTCAGTCATGGTATTTCACCAAAGCAATTGAAAAGTAACTAAGACACACCTTGTCTAGGAATATATGTTGTAAGAGTTGATTAAAATTTACTATTGATATATCTTCTGGTAAAGCTGCTGTTAATCCTAAAGAGCTGTATAACCAAATCACCACACAGAGACTGGGTTTATTTAGTTAACCAGAACACAATGCTGGGCAATAGTTACTCCCTCCTAAACCTCCAAGCCCTCATAGTTTCCTAACATTTAGATTTTACCCATTGTACTTGCTTTTAGTGAAATCTTAGGTCTGGTTCATTCTCCAAGTCATTCCAAGATCTGTCCTCCAACTGTCTCTCCTAGCTCTGCCTGCCCTTCTCTCTTCCTCTGCCTCCCACCTCTTCCTGCTTCCTTTCCCTTGCTCAGCATTGTGGCTAGTTGCTTTATTTTGGCATGTTTGCAGAAAGTTGAGACAGGTGATGCTTAGAATAAATATCACAATGTAATGTCTGGATTGAAACCAGAGAGTGGGGGAGAGAAATCAGCATTTGAATGAACAAGGGTAAGGTATATACATTTCAAATGAACATTATACCAACAAATAAAAGATACTCTGAATAAAGGATATTCTGAAAGCAGTCATAAGCTATAAGCTGTGTAAATTTTAATGGTTCCTTCTGATCCAGAAGTCAAGTGTTCTAGAGGTTTCATTCTTACATGTTTCTCAATATTCCTGCATTTTCAGAGTTCACATTTGCATGTCTGTTTGGGAAAGACTTTAAATTCTAACAAAAACATTTCCAAGTGGAGAAAAGATACAATATATAATTCCCATGTCAACCAGAAATGCCACCACAAAAACATTTATTATGAAAATATATTCATAGATGATTTCTTCCTTTACAATTTAGGTCTGCCTACCAAGCTTTCAAGGAAGTCATACAAATGCTGGGGGTACCAAGGAGGATATGCTCAAGCCATGGGAAAGAGTGTCGTGTCAGCACAACAGAGTCATGCACATATCCAAATAGTGCCCAATGTGCTAGTAAGGAGCTATTTCCACTCTAAACACCAGTGCCTTTTTTCTTTTGTTGGATGGTGGTTTCACTTCCTAAATAGAGTTGCTCTCTAGTTCATTTAACATCAAAGGAGCTCCAAGAGAGAAACATTCATTTTGACAGCAGAATGGAACATTCCACAGGTAGGAGGCTTCAAAGACAACCAGTGAACCTAAGGCTAAAAGAGTCAGAAAACAAATATTTGACATTGTGAGTTGTTCTGTAGTTAACCTAATTTAGTAAACCGATGTATATGAGCCCTAACTACCATTTCCCCTTATTTCTTATCCAGCTATTACTTTAGAATTTATTTTTAAAAATAACCAAACTATATGTTTTCTCTGAGAAATATGATAACATCTGTCTTAGGTGGTTGTGCATTGTAATTTCTAAAATAATTCTTATCCATTCCTGAGCCCCCATCTCACCTGTAACTTAATCTTTCTTTCAGGGATTATTAATGTTTTCCTTGTTATGCTTCAAGACTATGCAAGCAGGGACATGGTTGGTTAACTAGTTATTTTTAGCACAGTACCTAAATAGGCACTTAGTCATTCTTATGAGTGAAAAAAATGAGACTAAAGTACAGCTATCCTGATATGGTCCCTTATGAACTACTATAGCTGAATTTATTCCATCTACATAAAAGAATTACTGGGGGTAGAGATATGCTGAGCTCATTAGCTGACCGATTAGTTCATTCAACAAGTATTTATTTACACTGCAGATACTGTTTTAACACATAGTAAAAAGGCTAAGGGGTGTAGAACAGATGGAGAGGCTGTTTCTGTGCCCAAGAAGAAGCCAACTGTCTGGTAGCAGACACTTAGGGATGTAGCAACTCTCAATATCGGATATTTTATGCACAACTTTAATTATATATTCATAATAGTTCTCAGTTAAATCTGGAATTTTGGAGAATTTCTTAGTTGTTTCTCTATTTGCCACACAATGAAACAGATGCAGAACAGTCATGCTTTGCACGCTTGTTTAACAAATACTTATTGAACTCCCCTATGTGGTGACAACTTTTCTAGGAACTCAAGACACAGAAATGGACATAACAAAGAAAGCGTATTTATGGAGGTGGCCAAACAAGAAATGAGTGAAAATAAAACCTGTAATAAACATTGGGGCTGGGGAGATAGCTCAGTTGCAAGGCAAGGATTACAGTGCAAATTCAGCCCAGAACCATCACCATCACCACCACCACCACACCAGTATGTGGTGCGTTTGTAGAGAAGTAGAGAGAGGTGAATCCACGAGTCTCACAGCCTAGCCTGCTTAGTGAGTCCCAGGCTATTGAGAGACCTTGTCTTTATAAACAAGGTGAATAGCACCTGAGGAAAGACACCCACCCAAGATTGTCTTCCGGGAAAGCCAATGTATACGGAAATTAGTGACTAAAGAGAGAAAATCCAGGGAGGGACTCTCTGGGGATGGTGACATGAAATGTAGAAGTGGGGAATTAGAAGCAGCCATTGGAAAAGTCATGGCGGTTGTCTGAAGGAGCATTGGCTCCAAGAAAACAGGCAAGATATGACCTTAACATAGACAAGGGTGAAAAAGAGGTTTTATGGCACCACTCCAAATGGATTATATGGAATAGGATTCAGGACGACCCATTTTCCACCCACAGTTTACTTACCAGTCAAACTTATAGGAGAGGAGGGCTCCATTTTAAGTATAAAATAAGCAAATTGTGCTTGTGATTTTCAAGCAAGCACAGGATTGACTAACTCCATCTAGAAAGTGAAGGTAATTATTTTACAATCAGCAGGGCAATTTCTTCAGGCCAACGTGTCACCATGAAAACACTGAAAGTGGAAGAAAGGGGCATTAATGCCGATGTTCTGAGAGTCATCAGTTTCAGGAAGGTATCTTGTCAGGACCTGGAAAAAGACATAATCAGAACTTTGTGTTTTAGGGGATGGTTATTGGCTGCTCAAACCCCACAGATGTTAAAGGAGGAAAAGGAGATGGTTATGCTGGGTATTTATGTTTTAATGTGGTGAAAAATAGGAGATCTCCCAATTAAATACGAAGCAACTGTAGTGGAGTTTATCCTTGGGTGAGGGCGCTCATAGTCTCTCTATGACTGGCAGTGGCTGCCACAAGGGTATTCCACCAATGGGCATGCACAATCCCTCAGACCACAGAACCAGCTTCCAGCGTCAGCATCCCTGAGTAGGAACAAGTAAAAGCAGAATCATCTTGCTCTCTGCTTGAGTAAGCAGGACAGACCAAACTTCTCTTCCAGGTTAAACCTGGAATTTTGGAGAATTCAGAGGAAAGGCAAGGCCCAAAATGATGTGCAGCTAAGAGTGTTTGCAATGAAGTGTGTCTCTGTTTGTGTGTGTGCATGTGTGTGTGTTTGTGTGTGTGTATGTGTGGTATGTGTGTATGTATGTGTGGTATGTATGGCATGTGTGTGTGGTATGTGTGTATGTATGTGTGGTATCTGTGTGTGAATGTGTGTGTGTGTATGTGTGGTATGTGTGGGGTGATCGCATGTCTTCTCCAAGTTTGTATATCAGTCTATCTGTAAGTATTCCAAATGCAACCAGTCTCAAAAATGTTTATTTTTGGAAGGAGTATTGGGAGGCATTTTCCCTGTGCTTTCTCCATAGTTCTATCTTCAACTCTATCATTTCCTTGAGCTAAACCTTCACTAAGTTGTCTCCAAGTTTGAAGTACTCAGCAAACAATGGCAAAGCTATCATTAGAAAGGATATCTGATTTTCAAGACAAATATGGAAGTTCTATATTGGATAGCGGACAAACTTTGTATATCCCTGGATTACATACATGGCAATAGAATGAACCCCCGTTGGCAGAGTCACCTTAAAGGAATGTAGAGGTCGGTAGTGATGCCAGAAGAACACAAACAAATAAGGAAACAAATATAAGACAAGATATTGAAAGAGGTTACAAAAAGAAAGTATTGCACTACATAATCTATTTTTGCAGAAAATTTGAAGACACTAAATTGAGATTTGATCTGACACTGTGAACTCAAAATATAAGAGAGGATTTTTTTTAATTGTTTAAAGCTAAGTTTGGCAATATTTCAATCTGCTTTTAGAAAGCACAGATTTGAAGCTCGCTCCCACCCCACCCATCTCCAGATACCCTTCTTTGCTCTCTTGGCTCAAAAGTTTCCTCTGTGAACACTGTCTGTATTCTGCCAAACAGATGCTAAGCAGGATGGCTGCTGGACAGCTTTTGAGTAAGGATTTGCCTCATTATCACCAAAAACGGTTCTCCACTAAAGCATTTCTTGTAAAGATGCAGGCAGTCCCTGGCAGGAGGAATGCATTCCATTATCAAACTGGCATAAACATTCCTTATCAGCATAGCTATCTGCTTTCCTGGCAGGACTTATTCCCCACCGTGCATCTTTGTGGAAAGTTAGGTAAGCCACTGGCCTAGCTTGTGTGGTGTTTAGGGTTCTTTACTAATAAGCAACAAGAACCAAAGCTGGGTAACCTCAGTGAAGGCAAACATTGTACCGCAACTGGTTATTTACACTATAGGGAACTGTGGCACCAAAGACTTTCACCATGGTCAACACCTCTGGAAAAAGGAAAAAGCAGTTTCCCTATCTATCCTTATGCTGCTTATAAGATCAAACGATCTGCCATATTTATTTTCCTTCCCTTTCTCCTGATAAAACTGGGGATGGTCATAGCAAGTGTTTGTCAAGGAGCTCCAAGGAACTTTTGCATTCGGCAGTGGTAAAACAAGCATCTCCACCATTCAAGACGACACCAAACAACAGAAGTTAATAGGAAAAAAAAAAAACCCAAAAAACAAAAACAGATTCATGTTGATATTAGTAAAGTTGTAAAGAGCCTGAGGAGATAAAGGAAGAACAACAGCAGCAACAGCAACAACAGGCGGCCATAACAGAGCATTGTTACGGAGGGCTTTCAAAGGAAGCAAATTGAATTTCCCCAAATCACTGGCTTAGCAAGACTTATACCTGGAAATGTGTTCATTCAACACAGAACGTAAGCAATCAAGTAACTCGGCCAAAGTTTGTACACACATACAGAGGAACGTAGAATATCTGACCACCAGAAACCAAAATTCAGTTAAGAATAGCAAAACTAAAAAAAATATTGTTTCTGTGAGCCCCCATAGGCCTAGGCTACTTGACTCTGTTAGTCTTCTTGTGGAGCTCTTATCCCCCCTGGGTCCCTCAGTTCTTCCCAAAACACTTCCACAAGATTCCCTGAGGTCCGCTTAATCATGTTTGGCCTTGGGTTTCAGCATCTGTTTTGATCTGATGCAGGGTAGGGCCTCTCAGTGGACAGTTATGTTAGACTCCTGTAAGCCTAGCAAATTTTCATTAATAGTATCATGGGCTGGCTTTCTCTCATGAAGTGGGTCTCAAGTAGGTCCAGTCACTGGTTGGTCATTCCCTGAATCTCTGCTTCATCTTTATCCCTACACATCTTATATGCAGGGTAAATATTGGGTCAAAGCTCCTATGGGTAGGTTGGCATCCCCTCCTTCCACTGGAAGCCTGTCCTGATCATAGGAGGTGGTCACTTTAGTCTCTATAACCCTCTCTGCTAGAAGTATCAGCTAGAGTCATCCTCATGTCCTCCGAGGAGCCTACCCTGTCGCAGCCCATAGGTTTCCCTTCTCTCACCTCCCACCCACACTCTCTCCACATCTGAACCCCATCCTCAATCCCTTCCCACTCCCTCTCACACTCAGTTCCCTCTCCATCAACTTCCAAAGTCTGTTTTATGTCCCCTTCTGAGTGAGATTTAAGCATCCTCCTTGTGCCTTCCTTGTTATGTAGTTTCTTTCGGATCACTTTCTCCTAGCTGGACTGCCTTGCCTGGCCTCACTGGAAGAGGATGTGCTTAGTCCTGATATAACTTGATGTGTTGGGGTGGGTTGGTGTGTGTGTGTGTGCTTCCCTTTTCTGAAGAGAGGGGGATGGCAGAATGGGAGAAGAGGGTTGGAGGGTGGGACCAAGAGGAGAGGAGGGAGGGGACTGCTGTCAGAATGTAAAGTGAACAAATAAATAAATGCACGAGGAAAAAATAATGTTTATCTAGGGCTAGTCCAGTCTCTGATCTCAAAGGAGAACCTACATACAACTGCAGCTTTCCTAAACTAACACAACCCTCAACTACATTCTGAATATTCTCACGCCCACAGATAAGTGTAGTTTCATCCTTCCTTGAGGAAATTTCTCTTTGAAACAGAGACCATTACAGAAAATTACCACTGATCAAAATGTAGACTTGTGAAGCCTTGTTCAAAATGATACATCTACAATACAACTCCTGCACCTGAGTCTCAGGGCTCATTGTAGAAGGTGTGCTGGAAAAAAGGTAAGAGCCAGGGTAACAGGGACATTTCTGTAAGACTGTGTCTCCTAGAAATTAAAAGGAAACTGTACCACCACCAACCTGCTTAGACAAGGCCTGAACAAGGGTAACATCCACACATGAATATGGAAGGAGGAAAGCTCAGGGGGCCCCAGCCATCCACAAAGACCCACAGGTGACCAAGGGATGCAGAGAGCAGGAGAAATAGTCCTCCCCAGGAAAGAGCACATGGACTGAACACATTGTACTTATATGTTTGGGATTTTACACACACACACACACACACACACACACACACACACACACACACACACACACACAGCTCTTTAAAACTAATGTTTCAGAAACAGCTAGTAGCTATGGACTAACGGCACAGGCTTCTCCATCTTGGTTTTGAGGTACTGAGCTCAAGTAATCCATGTAGCTCCGGGTGCCATAAATGTTGTTGAGTCCCACAGACAGGCCCAAGTGTGCGTTTGTGTTGTAGGAAAGTATAACGATTCTTTTGAAATCGTATTAAAGTTTCCTTTTTCACAACTTAAAAATGTTTAGTCTACATTTTTGAGGCTATTGTGAGTGGAACTGAACCACTGATTTCTTTTCAGTATGTCTGTCATTAAGGTATTATTTTTGTGTGTGTTGGTGTCTCCCACCTTTGTTGGATGTGTTGATAAATTCAGAGAATTTTCTAGTGGAAAGTTTAGAATCACTTACATGTAGAACGATAGGATTTTCAAACAAGGATACCTCATCTTCTTTCTTTCTTATTATTTCTCCTTTATTTTCTTATCTTATTACTATAGCTAAGATATCAAGTATTACATTGAACAGAGTAGAATGTGCAGACACATTGGTGTTGTTTCTGGTCATAGTGGAAGTGTTTTCAGCTTTTAAAATTTAATATGATGCTGGCTAAAGGTTTGCTATATTGTATAAGATATGATATTTCCATCCACAGCCTCTTCTTTACCTTTGTCATTATGGAATGTTGAATTTGTTGAAGGCTCTTTTCCTTTCTTTATCTGTTGAGATAATCATGAGATAACTATCTTTGAGTCTGTTTATACAGTATGTTTATTGATTTGCATATGTAGAACCATACCCTGGAATGAAGCCAACTTGGTCATGATGGATGATATTTTGGATGTTATTTAATTTGGTTTGCAAGTATTTTACTAAGAATTTTTGCTTTCATTAGGGTTATTAGTCTGCAGTTCTCCCCCCTTCTCTCTCTGATGTTTCTGGTTTGGGTTTCACAGTCACACAGGCTTCATGAAGTGTATCTGGAAGATTTCTTTCTCTTCTATGTTATGGAATAATTTAGAAGACATTGGCGTTAATTCTTTAAAGGCTCAGGAAGATGCTGCAGTGAATCCATCTAAGCCTGGACATTTGTAAGTTATCATGGCTAACTATAGAGCTATTCAAATTATTGTATCATCTTCATTTAACATTTAACATATGTGTCTACAAACTCATTCATTTCTTTTATATTTTCCAATTTATTTAATGAGATATAAATTTTTAAGAACTGTCATTATGGTATTTTGAATTTCATTGGTACTATAGCAATGCCTCCCTTTTAGTCTCTGATTATATTAATTTGGGTCTTCTCTTTTTCTCCCTTGGTTAGTTTGGCTAAGGCTTTCTAAACCTTGTTTATCTTTTCAAAGAACAAACTCTTTATTTCATTGATTATCTGTAGTTTTGTTCCTAGTTCATTAATTTATACTCACAATTATTTCTTTATGTATACTACTTTCTAAGTTTGGCTTGTTCTTGTTCCTATAAGGTCCTAACACTCATCATTAAATTATTTATTTGAGACATTTTTGTGTTTTTAATGTAGGCACTGATAGCTATGTCCTTCCCTCATGGGATTACTTTCATTGTATCCCCATAGGTTTTGGTATGCTTTTATCTTCATTTTCATTAAATTCTATGATTTTTTAAAATTTATTCTTATTTTCTTAGTTGCTCACTCATCAAATTTTAATCTTCACAAGTTTGTGGATTGCCTGCGGTTTCTTTTACTGTTTATTTGTAGCTTTATTCTGTTGTGGTTAGATAGAATGAAAAAAAAAGTTATTTCAGTTTTTACATAGTTGCTGAGACTTGTTTTATGGCTTCTTCTATGGTCCACTTTAGAGAAAGTCACATAAGCTTCTGAGAAGAATGTGAACTTTTCACAGTTTGGGTGGAAAGTTCTGTAGATATCTTCTGCGTCCAGTTTGATCTATGATGTCGTTTAACTCTGATGTTTCTCTTTTTATTTTCTGTCAGGAGGACAAGTTCTGAATGCATCCACTCTTGCCATATTGGGGCCAGTCTGTGGCTACTACATAAAGCAGCGGCGTTTGTTTTATGAAACTGGGTGCATCTGTGCTCAGTCTGCATCTGCTTAGCTGCAGCCTCCTTTGATGGGTTGTTGCCTTAATCAGTGTGCAGTGACTGACTCTTCTGACTGGTTTTGGTCTATTTTGTCAGGTGTTAGAATGGTGGTACCTTCATGTTTCCCGCTTCCATTTGCTTGGAATACCCTTTCCCATCCTCACGACAGTGTCTACCTTGGATGGCAGAATGTGTTTCTTGGAGGCAGCAGATGGACAGAGATGTTGGACAAGGTGGCTGAAAAGGCCTCCAAAAAAAATCAGGTTCTTGTCACTCTTCTTGGTTACCCATCAGAACTCACTGATAAAATGCCATTGTTGAAGACACCACACACCTTGGGTCAAGATACAGAGAAACCAAGATAGAATTGATCTGGAAGCTTCTCCCAAATTCAGACCCCCTGCTGGCTAGCTTTCATAGTGCCGAGGGCACTAAGCAAACTGCTGGAGTGATTAAAGCATCTAAGTTCTTACCCAAATGTGAACTCTATGAATGCAATACCAACCTGTCAAACAAGATGTGTTCATTAATATAATAATGAGATGATGGTTATGGGTGTAACCATTCGATTTGAAGACTCCCCACAAGAGGCAATCCAATCCCAGTACTGTATACATAGCCTAAAACCCATGGATGAAGTGGTTTTAGGCCCTAGAGGGAACAAACTCCGTAGCTGAGTCTCTATAGCATCAAACCACATTATAATATTTGAGATTATAATTGCAGACAAATGCTACTCTCAGCCTGAAGTGAATAGAGGTGTCTACAGAAACCCACGGCTTAACACAGTGGTTAAAATAAAAAGAAGGATGAGGGATCAGTCTTAAGCAAGAAATTTATAGCACATCTTTATGGATCATGGAACCCAGTGCTCAGGAAGAGGCAGAGGCAGGTAGATCTCTATGAGTTGGAGGCCAGTCTGGTCTACAGAGCTAGTCCCAGGACAGCCCAGGCTATACAGAGAACCCTGGAGAGAGAGAAAGAGAGAGAGAGAGAGAGAGAGAGAGAGAGAGAGAGAGAGAGAGATTGCCTCCATCAGATTGGCTTATGGGCATATCTTGGGGAATTTTCTTAGTTTCTAATTGATGTAGGAGGGTCTGGCCTATTGTATGTGGTGCTATCTTTAGGCATGTGGGCCTGGGCTGTACGAGAAAAAGCAGTTGAGCAAGCCAGAGGAAGCAGCTTACTCCATAGTTCCTACTGCTGTTTCTGCTTGAGTTCTTGACCTGTCTCCCTTTAATGGAGGGCTGTGTGTAAACCAGATAAACCTTTCCTCCCCAGGTTGCTTTTGATCAATGTTTTATCACAGCAATAGAAAGCAAACGAGAACACACTGAACCCCCATAAGTCAGGGCCTTTTACCAGTCAGCTGTGGAACTCCCAGGTCCCTACCACTTACTGCTGATTTTTGTTTTGTTTTGTTTTTGAACTAACAGGTTTTGGAAGAGAGAAAAACATGGCATTCAACCATGTACCTAATGACCACAGTGGGCTCTAATGGATATTTCGAAACCCATGGTCATACGGACAGCCTTGGTGAAACTTTGTAGGACACAAATCAAAATGAAAAAGTCAAGAATATAGGAAAGAGATTTGCAAGGAAGAAGGGGCTGGCAAGGGTGGATGGGTAGCAGGGAAATGAGAGAGGGTGAGGGAAGGACAATATGAACAATGTCCATTGTCAAAGAACAAAATTTATTACTCATGAACATTTTGAGCAGAAAGAAATCCACCCAAAACAACAATAAAACCTCTAAAATTAACATCAGGTCTTATTTCACAATAATAAGAAGTATTATATATGTGGTATATTATCACACTCTCTGGATTTAATCCTGATTCCATTCAGTTTATGCTATTATCCTTGCTTCATGTATGAAAATCTTTTTGCTCGAAAAGCCAGAATCTTGCAGAAGATGTTACCATGGAGAAAAAGTTGAGTTTGGGGCCTTTAACCCCCTGTTCACAGGCCAAGTCTTAAATTAGGTTTCTTGAAATTTTTTGACTTGTACATTCTGATTTAGTCACTATTAACTTCTGTGAATTTCTGTTTCTCTGCAGATTCCCTTCTTATCTGGAGAAGCTTGAGAGCAGAGGAGGGTCAGCTATGTATCAGCTGTCATTTGCTATGTCTAGTTAAACTCTGAGGTCATTCGGAAATCCTCCACATGCCTTGCAGCCTCTGTCCACTGATTCCTTGCTGTACCCCTCCTCTCTGACCACCGTTCTGAAGGGCTAAGTCACTCTGTCCTGGTCATGGGCCGATTGCTGACTTCCTTTGTCCCCCTGGAACCATTGCTTTTGTCCTTCCTTACAAAATATGTTTCTTGTTGTTTGGATCTGCTTTTACTCCAGGTTTTCAATCACCCTTCACTCTCTAGAGTACTTGCAGCGTGTCCAAGAGCCCATTTGTAATTTTACACCTCCTCTCTCCCGTCTCCTTCCTTCCCTTACTCTTCCTTTTCCCTCATTTGCCTTTTACAAACCTGGGTCTCCATTCACTCTACAGCTTCACCACGTGTGGGGGGAGGGGTCCTTATTTCTGTCTCTTTTTGTTGATTAATTTTAAAACCTAGAGTTTTATATTTTTTTTAATGACAGAATTCCAGAAAGTAGGCAATTTTGGATAAAGTAGATATTTTTGTGCAAAATCTGGTAGGCTTCAAGCCCATTGCCATAAACAATGGACGCACAGACTTTGATGTGAGGAGCTCAGTGTGGGCAAAGGGCCCAGTGTCTTCATGTACTGACACAGGGAGCGTGGGGAGTCTCTATGTGGTAATAGTTTTTGTCTTAGGGCATCACAGTGCCTGTTATGACTCAAGGCTGCTCAGCTTCCAGGGTGAGGAAAAGTCCTTTCAGACGGGAACCGAAAGAGCCAAGCTCCCCTCTTATATTTGGGGCAAAAAAATCAACTTGTTTTATTCAAATTTCTAGCAAGAATTTAGATTTATGCGACATCCTTTTCAGATTAGAATGTCGGATACTATCTTTCCTAAATAATTGGACCACTTAATTTAAAAATAATTTAAGGAGCTGGAGAGATGGCTCAGTAATTAAGAGCACGGACTGCTTTTCCAGAGGACCAGAGTTTGATTCTCAGCACCCACATGCTGGCACAAAACCTTCCATCATTCCAGTTCCAGAGGAGACCTTTTACTGACCTCCTCCTGCACACACTTGGTACACACACACACTCAGGCACACTCACATACACATAAAAGAACAGCATGTGCATACAGATGTGCCTTGGATACACTGATAGCTCTTCACACGTGGTAGATAAATTTTTGCCGTCTTGAGGAAGCTTCAGACTCTTCTACATAGTGGCTGCATCAATACATGCTCAACAACAGCATATAGGAGTTCTCCTTTTTATATGTTCTTGGCATTTGCTGGTTTGGTCTTTTTGGTACCAGATATTGCAAATGGACTGACATGATGCCCCTGTGGCTTTTTATTTACCTTTCTCTGATAGCTACTGAAGTTAAACATTTTTTGTACTTGCCACTTAAATTTCTTCTTCTTTTTTTAATAAATTAAAAAAATTTTAAACATTTTAGGTGTATTTTTTTTCTCCATGTCTATGTGTGTATACTACATGCATGCAGTACCCACAAGGACCACAAGGGGGAATCAGATGCACTGGGGCTGGAGTGGCAGAGGGTTATTAGCTGTCATGTGGGTGCTGGGAATTGAACCCAGGTCCTCTGGAAGAGCAGCCATTGCTCTTGACTGCCAAGTCATCTCTCCAGCCCCTGAGTTTCTTCTTTTGGGAAATGCCTGCTGATGTGTCCTTTGCTTATATGGGCTGCTCTCTTTGTGTCATTGAAGATATTGAAGTTCCTAATATATCATGGATATCATGTCAGTTGGGTAGTTTGTCCCTATCCTGTGGACTGACTCTTGACCCCACTGGCTGTTTTCTTAGCTGCTTGATCTGAAATGTTCCCATCTGTTGATGTTTATGTGTTTGTTTTGTTTACACTTTTCTTGAGGCCTCGTCTGAAATATAAGTACTGGCATCTTAGAGGCTTTCTCTTATATTTTCTAGTAGATTTGTGGTCTCAAGACTTACATTTGGGTCTTCAGTCTCTTTTGAGTTTATTTTAGTATAGGGTGAGAAATGGGGATCCCACTTCAGTCTTCTGCATTTAAATGCTAATTTTTTTCAGCAACGTGTGTGGAAGATGCTATCCTTGATGGAATGTGTATTTTTGACTGTCAAAGCATGGACATTTTCTGGGCTCTCACTTACTAAATCGGTCTATGTATTTACTTTTGTGCTACAACCTTGCTTTGTTTATCTGTTGCTTGCCTTAAATTCTGACTCTGTGGTGAGTCCAACTTTGCAGTTTTTGCTCAAAATTGCTTTAAATACACATTTGTTTTTTTTTTCCTCCTTCCATGTGAAGACTTTTTCAAGATCTTCCCTTCTGCTGAATTTCTTAGTCACACCACATGTTGTTTTCCTAGTTCTAGTACACTGTTTGCGCTACTTTGAGTCTCATTTGGCTTTGTGAAGTAAGCATCCTTTTGAATTATGTATGAGGCATTTGTCGACATTATTCGGTTGTTGATTTGTTACATTCTCCCGGAGCAGCATGCTGCCTCCTTCTGTTCTTCTCTTGTGACCTTGGGTGGAGCATATCTGACGGATCAGCTGTCTTTACGACCTTATCAGGTGGTGTTACCAGTCAATGTGGGTTTGGGTTTATTGTTTCTGTTTTCATTTTTTTTTTTTTTTGATGTGCTTTATAGTACACGACATTGGCATTGGTTCTGGGCACTGTAGGAAGTCAATACTGCTCTCCAGTACTGGAACTGGCACAGTGTGTGCTGCGGTAGAGTTGAGCCCATGTGTCCACGGGCCACGCGAAGCTAGGCACACTGGTTGCTGAGGATGATGTGGGTAATACTGCAGCAGGTGGGAGGGGCTTACTGTGTGCCCACTCAGACAGTGGGAGTGTGCTACATCTTTATATTCAAGGGATCCTAACCTGACAACTTTGTGGTACTACATTTTATAAAAATACTACCACCTTAAGTCAACTCAAAATGTCTAACACATTTAGAATTTGGCTGCTTGGGTCAGAATTACTTGGCATTTCATTTTGTCCCTCTTTCTTAGCCAAAGGTATCTGAAACTTGATATTATTTGCTATGACACTAATTCTCTCTCTGGTCTTAACAGTTAAAAACCTACAGATTCACTGACTCATTGGCTGGTAGCAAATGCCGCTTTTGATGATCTCCTGATGTCCATCAGCCTTCTGACTTGAACCTGAGCTCTTACTGCTGGGCACTTTGACTTGAGTTTGTTGCCTCACAACTTCTGTTCTTCACTCTCCATCTCCTTCATAGCATTGACACCTTATAGATCAACGGCTCTCAACCTGTGGGTCATGACCCATATGGGAGATGAACAACCCTTTCATGGGGTCCCCATGAAAGAGACCATCAGAAAACACGGATATTTACATTACATTTCATAAGTAGCAAAACTACAGTTGTAACTATAGCAATGGAAATAACGTTATTGTTGGGGTCGTTGAAGCATGAGAAGCATATTAATGGGTCGCAGCATTACGAAGGGAGAGAACCACGCCTCTAGATCGTTTATGTGCCTGGTTCCTAAGCCAGAGTCAAGGTGCTTGCCATCCTTAGCCGGGCTCGTTGACACTGGACTCTTCTTGACTCCCAGCATTAGAGCTTAGTCTTTCCCATTAAACTCCTAGTACTGGGCCTGTAACCTTCGACCTTTTGTATTTTAATGCAAAGCCTAAACAGTTTCAGTAGCTTCAGCCTGCTGTTCCCTAGAGCCCTCAGTGGATCTTGGTGATGCTGATTTACATTTACCTGTAAGTTCTAAAGGCAAGTACAACAGTAACGCCGTCAGTTATCTTTAAATATAAAGGTATGACATCCTGGCGGGACACTGCCTTATTTATATGCGCATGAATAAGTTAGCACCACAAACAACACAGAGGAGTTTAAGTTTACTACACATTGGGAAACTGTGCTGTAACCATCTTGATTAATGAAAACAAATAATGGAAGTTTTCTTCAAACTGACTGCATGGTAGCCAGTTTATTCGTCACAGCGTGCATCAGAGAATAAGGTCACTATCAGAACATCCATGCAAAAGCCAGGGTGGCTCCTCCACTCCCAAACGGGCTTTCCTAGAGCACACCACAGGGATGCTCTTACTACAGCCTTCTGCCACTCAGCACTACACAGACGACATCATGCTGAGATCTGAAAAAGACAAGTATGAGGGTTGGGAGTGTGTCTATTTGACTTGCCTCATACAGCATGGAGCATAATACGACATTCATTTAGGCACCTAATAAATGCAAGTGGATGATATCATGCACTTGTTAATCGCCAAGCGTCCCAAAAATAATGATATGCTCAGAGCTGCTGATGTGTCTACGGAAGGGTGTTCTTACTGAGTGTTGAACACTATTGAGAAGACACGCACACACACACACACACACACACTGAAAAATTTCAGCTTTTGAACAAAAATAAGGGTTTTTGTCTTTGATAATTAAATATCTTTCAAATCTCAGAATTGAAATATGCTTATTTTCTGTAGAGGGAAAACAACACTTGTTGAAGCAATGACTTAAGATATTTCATCAAAGTTTTACACATTTCGATCAAGTCAGGCCCCAGGATCCTTGGCAAGAAGAAAGAGTTAAAAGTAAGACAGTTCCAAGAGGTGCCTTCAACATGACAGCTTCAAAACACGCGTGGGAAAAATACCCAAGGCCACCTCGTTCCAACCCCCACCCCCACTCCTACCTCAAACTCCTGGCTCAAAACCTGTAGAGCTGGCTCTGGTCTCTGAGAATGGAAGGGGCCTTTAGTATAGGTTTTTCCATGGCTGCGGAATGCAAGAGCTGAGAGCGTAACTGCACTCAGTCTCAAAACCGATGAAGGATACAGCTCACATCATTTGATTTTTAACATAAATTTCTTAGACATCACCTTTTGGGACAAAAGATTCAATCTCATCAGAGAAGGTGGGTGTGGGCTGGTACTTATAAGCACACAGAGGTGTTTAAGAAGACTTTATAAACTAGTATGCAGTCAGTCAAGTGAGAGACTGCCACTATGTTAGCACAGGTCTGGAAGATCTTCCTGAAATTAATAGTGGGTTTTGAAAACTTTAATTTGAAGGTGCGCTAAGGAAGTGGTGAGTGTCCTTCCGTGGTGAGCAGACAGGCACCTACATCGCGTCACGACAGACATGTGCTCTCTTCCGTCACATCCATGTTGCTGCCTCTGTTTTGATCTTATTACTTTGGCTGAAGAGTTGTAAGCCTGATGAAAGAGACAATAGGGCATCTCTCAGGCTGGAAACCTAAATGAAAATTCCTGCTCAAAGGCGGCAGGAAATGCCTCCATCAAAAGCCCAGACTGACAGTAGTGTCCTTACTTGTCTTCCTGGTGAAAGTGTCCTTCCGTGTTCAAGGTGCTTCGACAACTGAATGGAGCGTGTAAAAGTCATGATGTGGAAACCATTCAAAAATCCTGAAACTGAACAGCTTTAAGGCTATACATTCTATTTGTCTGTGCCCTTAAAGACACAATAGGCTTTCCCTTTTGTCATTTAAGTAGTAGAAAACTGGAGTGCATGACCACAGCCCAGACCCAAGGCCTCTTTGCACAAGGAAGCCCACCTTCTCCAGCACTCATCCTTTGCTTTCCAGCTTGTTGGAAGAGTTTCCCTCCCCTACTTTGGTGTCCTTGGTGTCCAGGGGCTTGCTGGCCCTCCTTCACCGGTGCTACCCTTTATCTCTGCCTCTTTCCCATCCTGTGCTTTTCTCCTCGTGCCCAGCATTTAAGCTTACATCACGATCATAGCTTTTACCTAAATTCTTTTTAGTAAAATGAATAAACTCCTTTCATATTTATTTACAACATGTTCACTTTCGCACTAGTGGTAATTTGAAAGGAAAAAAAAAACTCAACAGAATTGTCATAGTGTTTAAACAAGACAGGCAAGAACTGTTTGGTTGCGTGTCTCTATGGCTGAGCATTAGTTAGTGCTGGGTATGTCCTAAGGGTGGTACTCACAGTCAGGTTTGGGGTAGGCAAGGAGGTGTCTTTCCTCCTATTCAATATAATTAAAGGGAAAATGGGACAGTGTACCTCTGCCGCAAAGGCACTTTCTCCGTCTTGGGAAACTTCAGAGTTCTCGATCCAAAGTTAGTGTCACTTGCTTAAGAAAATAATTTAAATCAGTTTCTACATAGAGCTAAATAACTGGGAAATATAGCAATAAAGGAAAACTACTCATGCAGACACCTGGGCTTTCTCACAGTTTGTCAGAGAAAGTCTCCTTTGTGTTCTCCTTGCCCAGATAGCTACCACTGTCCATTCCCCTTTTCTCAAGGGAAAAGATCTCCAACAAACATACATACACACACACACATACATATATCAGAAAAGAAAAACTAATAACGCCCTCATCTCATGACTCAGAATCACTGTGAACATTTTGGCCTTTTTGCTTTTGTCTTTCCTCTGTGTGTTCATTTGAATGATGTCATGAGTAATATATTATATTTTATTAGTTTCCTCTGGCTCTTACAACAAATTATTAACAAACAAGATTACCTAAAAACCCAGAACTTTATTCTTTTCAGCCATGGGGGTCTCAAGTCTGCATTCAGTTTCAATGGAACTCAGATGTCAGCAGGGCTGTGCTGCCGCCAGACTCTCCACGCATGCTCACTGGCTCTTCCAGCTCCCAAAGGTGCTGCCATTCCTTGGCTAATGGCTGCCACCATTTTTTGGTTAATGGCTGCCACCTTTCCTTGGCTAATGGCTTCTGCCATTCCTTGGTTAATAGATGCTGCCTTTCCTTGGCTAATGGCTTCTGCCATTCCTTGGCTAATGGCGTCATGGCTCCAGACTGCAAGGGCAGCATCTTCACTTTGTTCTGGGTCTGTTGTCATACTGGCTTTTCTTTGAGTGTCTGTGTTAAACGCCCCTCTTCCCTTGAGACACAAACACAGATGTATATCAGAGGATCATTTTGATAGAAGTGGAACAGGCCTCTGGCAAAACTCAGTATTTCCCCCACAAGAAAAATCCTGGAGGAAAGCAGGAATAGAAGAAATAGACACATATAACAGACCAATGACCAGCATTATTCTATATGACACTCATGTAGACCCTTGTGTTTCCTTTGCCGTGTCCCATGAGCCTGTATTGGACAAGAGTCTGAGGTCCACCACAGCTGTCTTCGTGTTTGTGTATCAGCAAGCTCTGCAGCCACACTTAGCTTCTAAGACTATGTATACCTCGTGGGATGGCTGTGTTTAGCTGGGGTTGAGGAGCACTGAGCATGTGAGAAGTAGCTGCAAAGCTGGAACCCTGCTCTTCTTTTTCTTAGGCATTTTGAGTATACAATAGCCCTACCAAGGGCTGCTCTGTGAATATCATGTGCATTCCTGGAACTTCAATGTTCTCAGGCTCCATAGCAATGAAACACAGATAAGTGGTCTTAAAAGTTGGCCTCCATGCTGGCTTTGGGTTCAGAGCTACCAAATTGCTGGATAACCCTCAGCTGGTGAAATCCATCTCTGTGAACTGAGGACTGGGACAGGCCAAACTGAAGAACCCTAATCTATGGATATTTCCTGATCTCAGGCCCCAAAGTATTTAGTTTATCACAACAGACTCTCTCTCAAGATGGGGCCTGACTGCTGTCCTCTGAATTAATGGGAGTCTCTCCACTGCTGTCTGTCTGCTGGAGGAACCACTGTGTACCACAACCTGCAATGGCATTTGAGGGTTACAAGGGTTTTGGCTTCATTAGCTTTACCATTTGGAAACAGCTTGGGAGGCCCCTTCTCCCACAAGGAGCTCCATCACTTAGGCCCTGCTTTCTTGCTTCTGTGTGTCTTTGTTTCTGTTCTTTCCATGTCTTTTCGCTTCATTCTGGATTCCCAAAGTTTTTCCTCCACCTCTGTCCCCAGGATAAAGTCTGTTTTTAATTAGTCTGTATCTCTCCTCCACTGGCGTTCACAAAAGCAGCCTGTCACCTGCCGTCTTACCCAGACGTCTCAGTTCTTATCCTAAGTGATGTGAATCTGAAGGCATTTCTGCTAAGACCAGGAACAAGACAAGGGTATCCATTCATCCCAGTCCTACACAGTGTATGCTTGAAGTCTTGGCCAGAGCCTTGAGGTGGGAGAGTTACAACAGGAAAGGGAGAGAACTCAAATGATCTTTCCTAGCAAATGACATGTCCTGTCCTTAAAAGAACCCAAATGCTCCACCAGAAAATCCCCAGGCCTGTCAGAATAACTTCAAAAATACTTCAGAAACGCACCCAAGTGTTTCAAAGAAAACTTTGAAATGAAAACTTTAAAATACTGAAGAAATTGAAGAAGATACTAGAAGATGAAAAGGCATCCCGTGCTCTTGCGTTGGCAATTTTAATACTGTCACAATGGCCATATTGCCAAAAGTGACCTACAGATTCAATACAATCCCCCTTAGAACTCCAATGTCATTCTTCAACAGAACTTAAAAAAAAAAGGTTCTAGAACGCATGTGGAAGCAGCAAAGAGCCCAGCTAGCCAATGCAGCCCTGAGCAGAAAGAGCCCTGTGGGCGGCATCAAAATGCCTGGTATAAGTTATGCTTAAGAGCTAGAGTGACAAAATGTAAGCATGTCACTGGCACAGCTACAACACAAAGACTTACAGAGCAGAACAGAGGACCCAGAAATACACCCTCACAGCTGGAACCACTTAATCTTTGACAACGGGGTCAAAAACATTTCGGAGAAAAGATCACTCTTTCAACTCACAGTCCTGGGGAACTTGGATTCTCCCACACAGAAGAACGAAATTAGATCTCTCTCCCTGTACAGAAATCAGTTGGGAGTGGGCCTATACTGTGATGGTAGGATCTGAAACAGTGAAGCCGCTGGAGGAAAACACAGCAGACTTTCTTCAAGGTGCTGTCGCGATGAAGAAGCCTCTGGAAAGGCACAGTGGCAAAGTTACAGGTGGGGATGACTGCAGTTTAAAAAACAAGGGAAAGCCGGCAAGTGAAGAGACTTCCTGTAGAATGAAAAAGTGCCTCTTCCATGTGTACATGTGTAAATAACACGCACGCGTGTGTGTGCACACACACACACACACACGCCTCAAAAAGCCAAAATACCCAAAGTAAAGCCTCATATCATCCCAGTCGCTCAGTGTGCAGAATGGAAACTCTGTGTGTGTGTGTGTGTGTGTGTGTGTGTGTGTGTGTGTGTGTGTATGTGTGTTCTGGTTCACTTTCTGCTGCTGTGACACACCGGGAACTTGGGAAGAAAGGGTTTACTTAATTGTGTGCTTCTAGGTCACAGTCTGTTATTGAGGGACGCCAGCCCAGAAATTTAAAGTAGGAACCGAAGGAGAAACCACAGAGGAACGCTGCTCCCTGCTTTCTTATCCAGCGAGACCTGCCTGCCTAGGGAGAGTCTTGCCCACGGTGGGCTGCGCCCGCCCACATCAATCATTAATCACACTTTATTTCACTATCTGGTCTTTAGTGAGAGCAGTGCACTGGCTTGCTTTCAGACACAGCCCAGTTTGCTCTGAGGTTCCTCATTCCTGCCTCCTGGAATCCTTCCGCTGGGGTGGACGGTAGCTCCCATGTTGCCAGACATTTTACACTGGAGCCGAGGATCCAAACCCTTGTCCTCAGCCTGCGTGGGCAGTGCCTTACCCACAGAGACATCTCCCTCACCATAACGACAGATCCTAAAAATAAGATGAATCAATGGGCAGAATGATTAGGGATGTTGCAACTAATACTGGAACATGCCCTAGAGACGACAGCTGCTCTCACAGATAAAAGTCAATTAACATTCAAATCAGTAAGTGTGGAAATGATTTTCAGAGGTTTTAAAATAAAAAAGTATTAATCACACATCTCCCGTAACTATTGTGTTATAGGCTTTGCTTGCTGTTCTTCATGGCAGCTAAATGCCAGCAGTAGTGGTCAGCTGCTGCTGATATTTGGTCACTATTTCTGATCCTGCCTTTATACTTTGGGACTTTGCTAGCTTCCCTCTCCTATCACTGTCATCTGCTGTACAGCATCCCTTGGAAGTGGAAGGTTGCGTCTGCTTCTTCCTTCGTTCCCGCAGCTCGAAGCTATGTCACGCCACTTTCATTTCCTCACTGCCTGCTTGGCATATGGACAAATATACTTTTTCTCCTCTTGAACTATCTGGAAATTCAACTGTCTTCTTTTCACAAAAGCCAATGATGACAGCCTGGCCACATGCCAAGGTCTTGATTTTTATTTCTTCTTTCCTGGTTATTAACTATAAAGAGCCTATCACATGTAGTTCATTAGGAAAATGTTATCAACTGAAAAGAGTTAAAGCTGTGAAATTTTTTTTCCCAGTGTAACAGAAAAGAGTCTTCTCACTGGCTAAAAACAAACCAAGACTGTCCTGACTGGTAGACTCAGATAATGGAAAGGGTAGGGCTAGTAACAGAACCAAGACAGTAACAAAAGAAAACCTTTCCTTCCACGGTGTTTCCATGTTCATAACAAAGCCAGTGATGAATCATACAATTTCATAAAACTCACTTAGGATCAGTGAGCCCGAAACTTAAGAAGATTAAGTTCCTCGTCCCAGGAGATGTATAGATCAGAGACCTATAGTAGCAGCGACGAGCTCACGCCTGGTCCTGACTCCTCAGCCACACACTGCCCTGAGCGGTAAACAAAAGCGACAGAAGTTCCAGCAGAAATGCAGGAAAGGGGAGAAGAAGAGATTCAGGTTTCATCTAGTCTCAAAATGCCACTCTCTCTTTTTTTTTTTTTTGTGAACAGAAATATTACCTTTCTCTAGGCCAAATTATTGCTAAAAAATGCATTTGCTTTCCTGTGGGATGTGGGTGGCTTCAGGCTTTTATAGCTGTCCTTATTAGAAGGTATTTATTGCAATTACTTCAACTTCGCTGCCACTTTGAAAGGGCCAGAAGACACTGAGAATTTAGCCATATTTAATAGGAAACAGGGATATGCCTGAGAGGGTATTGTGCTACGTTCCTGGGAAGACAAGACTATGTGGGTTGAAAGAGAACCCAAGATAAATTCAGACCACTCTATATTTTGGTAAAAGCCAGACAAGAAATCTAGGATGGAAATAAGTCCAGATCAGGGGGGCGAGCGAATAATACTGTGATTCAATTTCTTTCCTGCCTTACCATTTCTTCCCGATTCTGCTAGGTTTTCAGAACGTTTTTGCCTCGAGCTAAGGTTACATGCATGGCGGAGCACTTCTGTTCATGCCAGTTAATAGGAAGATCTGTTGTGGTGAAGATTGACAGGGGTGAGCTGAGGTGCGTGGGAGGCAGAGGCTAGAGCTGTTCCTTGGCTTTGTTCTATCGTTAATGGGAAACAGACATCAAAACACCTCCTGAAAACACTCATTTACCTCAATCAGATTCTGCTCGGCATTACAGCGTCCTTTACGCCGGTCTTTATCCCGTGCGTCTGAATGAAGACGCTTTGAAGAAGCCACCAGCGTTTTCACAACACTCTTCGCTTTGTGAAGACTCATCTGAAGCGAAGTGGGTTAGATGCCGGTGTACAGGCATCTGTTGAGTTTCTGAACATTCTCTCAGTTTACCGTGACCTGAATGTCAACGAGGCATTTTACGTAGCAAGAGAGAGTTCTTTATGAAAATGGCTTTTGCTTAATGTTGAAATGTAATTGAGGAGTTACAAATTCCATTTTAATTTAATAACTCGTATCTTTTCAAACACGAAATTTAACTTAAAAACTTGAGTTATGCCTTTCTTCCCCACTGAGTTTTCCTCCCCAGAACCCCCTTGTTTACCAACTCTATTTAATCGTGAAAGAATTATTTTAAGGGTTGGAGGTGAATCAAACAACATAAAGAATGTGATATGGGGAGCTGAGTATGAGGGCCTGTGGGAGGAAAAAGCTTGCCGTGCTGTACATACTGAGGACTTGAGTTCCAGTCTCCCAAACCTACATAAAAGCAGATGTTGGAGCACCTGTCATCCCCAGTAGCGGGATGACACAAACAGCAGAGAATCTGTAGGAGCTCTGGACCACTAGCTTGGCATTTGCAGCAGAAAACCACAAAGAGACCCTGACTCAGACAAAGGGTAGGGATGGTGGCTACACTTGAGGTTGACCTTAGACCTGTATGTGTACCCAAATTCACATACATAAATGCTCTTGCTCTCTCCCCCCCATACACACAATATGCATATTGTATACACATATGCAAAGATAAATTACATATTTATAGTTTTTACTAGATAGTGTTTTTAAACTGAAGAAAGATTTTAATATGTTAAATTGTGGGGTAAGATGTTCTCTAATTATGTGGTGGGCCAGACTCTGAGTCAGTAGGCTCCAGTTTGTGACATGAGCCAATAACAGTCTGTCAGAGAGACTATAATCTGTAGACAAATAGCTGAAATGATTTGTTTGGGTGAATCCAGCACATATTTCCCCATTTTGTAAATTTGCTTAACTTGATTGTAAATACTGCTTCCAGGGCATTTCCTAGAATCATATGTATTAAGTTTATAGGTGGCTATTTGTGTTGGACATCTGCTCCTTAGTCTGAGGTATTTAGACTTCAAGATGTACAAGTTACATTGCTTTTCTAATCCTTAGCAAGCGCCTGACAATTGCAAGGGCTGCTAGGCAACAATTTAAATGCTATCTGGTCCTTAGAAAAGTCCTAATGTTCTCTCCCGAGTTGGTTCCCCCCTGAGACCATGGTCTGCGCTCTCCCTGTAATTGTCAGCTTGAGCATTTATACGCAGTTTAAGTTAGTTCAAAGTGACTATCACGGGAAGGCTTCAGGCAGTTAGGTGGGGATTACAATTAAGTTCTTGTTTTCCTACTAAAGGGCCAATTGTGGCGTTCCTGTAGGAAGAGTCTGGATGTCTGAGGTCGGTGCCCTCCTGTTAGCTGGGCTGCCTTTGATGGGCTAGAGACCAGAGTGCACATATTATTAACCTGTTTTTTTTTCTTTTCTTAAGAATAAAGGTATTTAATAAATTCTCAAAAGATGAGTAAGAGAGAGGGAGAAATCCAGGGATATTTATTTTAAGGATGACAATGTAACTCATAATGCATCTACAAAGGTAGAAGATGCTTTAGAGGATGGAGATGGACTTGATTTTATTTAATTCAGATTCAGGCTAATTGGTTAACTTTCTGAAACTCTGCTCAGCTGCCGACTGGAGTCACATAGGAAAGATATGAAATACAGGAAAAAGGAGCCAATGAGCAGAAGCCTGTTGATAGAAGGATGGAGCACATCGTCGTCAAGGCTGCAAGCTTTCAGGAAGCTGAGTGTGTCAGCAGGGACAAAGGACACAGCAAAGTCCAGCACCACAAAGTCTAAACATACACACACACACACACACACACACACACACACACGGCATCTGGCAATTTGGAACTCATCAGTGACCTTCCTGAGGGCTCTCTGAGTGGAATGGTGTGGTTGGAAATTGATTGCTGAGGCTGGAAGGGAAAATGCAAATTGGAAAATTAGAGACGAAAGAGCAGGTTACATTTTTTTTTTTTTTTTTTTTTTTTTTTTGTGAGTCCTGATGGTTTAGGAAGGGGAGTAGGACGGGAGAGCAAATTACAGGGAGAAGGGAGAGTACCGAGGAAGAAAGGCAATTGAGAATGTTTACGTAGAGCAGCCTGGGGGAGGGCTAATAAGGAGGTGAGAGAGCAGCGATCAGTGGACACTGGGTGCACACGTGGAGTCTTCGTGACTCATGTCGAGTCTCCCGCAGAAGCGCATCTTTGAAGTCTGTTTAAAAAGTTTTGGAAATTATGTTTCTTACAGTGACTCATGGGCCCACAAGGATGGCTCGGCATAGCATGTGAAGTACTTCCTGTGTAGCCTTCAGATCTGACTTCCATCCCCAGAAACCACAGTAAAAATGGATTCCTAACAGTTCCCTCATGTCTTTCACACACACATGTACCATATACACAGGAATCTCTCTATTTTTCTCTCTCTCACACTCGCACACACCCACAGACACAGACAAACTCAAACAGACACAGACACAAACACACACACACACACACACACACACACACACCCATATAAATAGTAAGTACATAAATAAAATAAAATGGACTGACAATGTAGCTCCTGCATTTGATGTATCATGTGCAAGAAAGGAGCTGTTATTTAATTCATTCCCATAATCTTTGAATTCTAATTCAGGTATTTGGAACAGTTGTGAATATGATCATTAGCATGTTCAGCATGCTTAGCTTAAATCTATTATTTCCTTGAGTTTTATATTCTTTTTTATTTTTTCTTTCTCTACACTTAGGTAAAATGTTTTTTATTCTGTTTATTTGTCTTTTTAAAGGTCAACAACTGTACTTTAATGAATAATTGTGGCAAAAATACTTCATTAGATATACAAATATAAAACACACACATTGCAAAATAAATAAGACAGTTCTTCCCCCTCCCCCCATGAATACAGGTTTTTGTATAAGTGTGTGTAGTGTGGGACTAGGACTTGAACACAGGGCCTGACATATGCTAGGCAAATGCTATATTCTCCAGATCCATAAGTACTTCTGTTTAAAAAATAATTTAATGTTGGACATATGTATACATAAGAACAGTCTGCACATTACTTTTACTCCCTCTCTTTCCCCATCTCCATTGACCCCTTACCTCTTAAATTCACCAATAATTCTTTTAAAATGATTGTTGTTATACATATACATACATACATATATATATATGTCAAAAGATGAACAAGAGAGAGAGAGTGAAATTCACAGCCTATTCACAGAAATATTTAGTCCATTTAGTATTGCTCATATGTACATGTGTTTTGGGCTGATAATTCGGGAGGTTCATCCCTGGAGAAGACCAATTCTCCCTTTCTTAGCAGCCATTGATGGTACTTGTAGTTCTTCATCCCGGGTTCTATCTTGGGAGATTTCCCTCATTGGCCTGTCACCTGGTGTTGTCACTGTAGTAGCCACACTGTTGAGCTCTCACGGGTGCTGCTTCCCCATCTTATAGAGAAGACACAATCGTTCTACACATTCTGGTCCTCCGGCCCTTGCAGTCTTTCCACCCCCTCTTCCACGGTGTTCCCTTGCGCCTTGGGTATATGGAGGAGTTGTGTTGTGGATGTGTCAGTTGGGATTGGCCACTGCACAGTGGTGTTTGTCTCCATTGTGCACACTTCTCTCCCATTTGCATTGCTGCCATTCCAGCATGGCTCTTCACCTCGACCACATAGAGCAAACAACCTCAGCCTGGTACCTCCTTCCTCTGCCAGGTTGCCCTCAGGAGCACTGCTCCAGGGCCAGGATTATCCAGTGCTCTGGGGCCAGCTCCCTTCCCTCCATCTGGAGGAGTGAGCTATGTGCCTCTCTTCTCAAATTCCAAGTTCAAGACTCAACTGTCACAGCACAGATCTAACCTGACACAGTGACTCCTCATGGTACCCTTGTATGATGCTTGGCAAAGAGAGCACTCAATATGTATTTTCTCAAAAAAATGAAAGTCAGTCCCATTTCTCCTCAAAGATCTGCACAGTTCACACACTCAGTCTGCTGCCTGGCTTCCTGTACCTGACTCATTCAGCCCTTCCCTACAAAGTCAAAACCGTGTTTCTCATCTATAAGAACATTTTGAAGGAAGAATGAGTGGAATCATGGCACACATCTATAAATGACGAAGGAAAAGTTGACTTGCTTCCGGATGTCAAATTCGGAGTAGTAGGTGGGCATGATTTTAGAAACAGGCTGGTATGGAGCTGTTCCAATTCTTCTCTCCCACAACTTTTCACATGAGCAGCTGAGGTTTCTTTGCTTCTTGATTTGCTTCTTAATCTGATCCCAGTCTCTGGGACTAATGCAGGCCTATGCAAAGAGAGTCCTTAAGAGCTTTATGAGATTCAGCTGTGTGATAAAATGAGCTGGGTCCTGGGTTCAGGAGCTGGTTTTGGTTTCAAGTCCCAGCTCTATCATTTGAAGGCAGTAGTAGGACACACAGCAGTTTCCTTTCAGCTCACAGTTGATAGTTTCCTCACCTAACAGATTAGGATCATGACATAGCACATGGATGGTCATGTTTGTATTCATTGATAGCATCTCACTAACTCCTCAGCACCACATTCTACACACGAGGATTTGGGCATCACCCATGGGGGTCTTGATGGCTTGCTCATAGCTTATCATAACTAATGGCAGAAAGAAACCCAGATGCTTCAGCCAGGAACATCAACTATAGTTTTTACATTTTGAATCTCCCACCCTGTACACAAGGGATTTTGCCTGAAGTATTTTGCCTACATGCCCTCAGCTTTTCTCATAGTCATATTGGTGTAACTATCTTTAACCAGGCTGAGGCTTAGAATTTATTTTAATTGTCCATATTTAGAGGTCTACTAAGAGCTGGAGTTCACCTTTTTACAGCACAGTTTGTCTCATTTAAGAGGTAGCGTTTTGAGTGTTGTCAGTGGAAGTAACAGAACTTCAGAAACAAAAGTGAATTGCTTGTGTTAGTATTGTCTACCCTCAGTAAATAATCACCTTTCATCTTATTTAGAATTAATCAAATATTGCAAGAATGCAATTATGTAGGCAGATTTCAGTCTACTGTTTTTAGTAAGTCCATGGTTTTACTGCTCTGACATCAGTGTGTAAGATCATATTCATGCTGTCAAGCTGGCTCTGTGGATGACGGTGCCTTCCCGCTGCGTGAGTCTGGTGACACAAGTTTGACCATCAGAACGTGTAAAGAAGTAGAAAGAGAGGACAGACCACTCAGAGTTGTTCTTTAACATCTGCACAACAGTGCCATTTGCCTCTCCCAGCACATACAATTATTTAAAAAGATCATATTTATTTTAACTGAGGGAATCAATGCCTAATGAGAAGTTGAATTAATGTTAATATTATACTAATACTATCGTGCAATTTAAAGCTATATTTTTGCATTTAAATATACATATAACAGAATTTTAATTATATGAAGTTATTTTGGTGATCCTGGAAGTCACCATCTAAAGACATTTGAAAATTTGATTCCCAAATGAAGGTATAAGTTTAAATGATGCAATCAATAGACTGTTAAGTTTACTTACTTTCAAAGAAAGGATTCAGGGTAGTGTCAGAGGAAAATGTCATTGGAACAAAGCCCATTCAGAGCCCCAGGACATGAAGACAAGCCTCACCTCTTTTAGAACATTAGGTTTCATTGCCTAATTTTCATTTTTTCCTATAATTCCAACTAAGTATAAATCCAAGAAATATGTGTACAATTTTAAGATTTGATGATTATAAGTCTGTGGGAAAAATTATAAGAGATTCAAAATAAGTGGGTAAGATAAAAAACATTTCTTTTGGGATATTGGGGGCAAAAAAATTCTATGGTTTAGGCCAGATTTGTAATGGATGCTCTGAATGTTAGGCCATTTGTTGTTATATAAATGCTTCTGTTCAGAAACTCATTTTGACACTGTAATAGCTTTACATGATTCACTTGGCCAGGTTTAGTGAATGGTTAGGTAGACACCTGTTAGTTAATGCAACACGCTTCACTCCTTGATACTCTCTGCACTAGGTTGCAGGCTAAGGGCATGATTCCAATATAACCTCACAGTCTTGATCAGAAAGCAATGTATTAAAAAAGAACTAAGAGGAACTGTTCCCACTTGAAATGAGTTGAATTCCAGATGCCCGTTAAGGCAGGAACAGAGAGAAAGAGGATGACTTTCATGCTCTGCGTGAGGAGCACAAGTAAGATCTGTCAAGGGAGGAAAAGAATTTCACAGGAGAGAAGATTTGACAGAACCCTGAATGTCTGATGAAGGCCTCCTGTGTGAGGGCTTCTGCCTATCACTAAGCTGGCTACCGAGGACACTCATGTGCACTGGGTAGCAGATGTGTGTGGCCCTTGATCTCCTCAGCCTTGCCCCTTTTATCACCATGCCTCTCTTCTTTCCTGATTGCTACTTGCTCCTCCGATTTTCCTCACATACATATATGCTTTTCATGCATTTTTCTGATTTTTTGTTAAATGAACAAGCTTCTGATTTATATGACATAATGCACTCATGCAGCATATCTTCTTAAAAAGTTGCTCAGATATTATAAAGACAGCAGATTACAGAGATCAGCTAGAATCCTATCCCTAACCTAATGGCTTCATTATCCATACCTTCTGGATAAGCAAGGTTGTTTAAATCTAAACCACAC
This sequence comes from Meriones unguiculatus, assembly GCF_030254825.1. NCBI lineage: Eukaryota > Metazoa > Chordata > Mammalia > Rodentia > Muridae > Meriones > Meriones unguiculatus. The sequence continues at coordinate 8,354,792 of NC_083356.1, forward strand.
AGCCATCATATCTTAAGCCCAACTTCTTAATTGTTGTTTTAATTTATATTCCACAATATTTCCCTAAGCAATATTTTTCTTCAGAATTTAAACAAAACAGCCCATGAAGTCTGTCAATATTTTTTTTTAAGAAAATCGTTAGTTCTTTGAGAGTTTATACAATGTCTTGATCATATTCACCCCTTTTTCTACTCTTCTTAGATTCCCCCCAACCAACTTTATGCCCTTTTTTCTGTTTAAACCTTGTAAGATAAATTTGTGCCACCAAACATTTTTTTACGTGTGGCCTTCCACTGGAGAACTGTCGTTTTACCAGGAGTTTCACTCATAGAGAAAGCTTTCTCTTCCTCTCCTAGCAGTAAACAATTGCCAACAGATCCATGGTTAGAAGTGGCATTTCATTCCCAGCTCCTGTCTCCATGCTGGAATTTGGTCTGGCTTGGGCTTGCACAGGCTTTGGTTTTGTGCCCGTCCTTGAAGATAGCCCTGAATACCCACAACGACCTATCCTTTAGCTCATTTATATGACTTGATTCCATCTGAGCCCCCACCCGTACTCAATTCTATGGCTTGAAGCAAATCAAGCCATTGGCTTTCTGCGTAAATTCACAGCATATTAGGCATAACTAGTCCTTGCAAGAACACATGTGGCTTTTTTTTTTCTCTTAGCACACATGTCTATCATCATAGTTCAGTTTCTATTTAGGAAGTGAAAATAAGAGAGAGAACAAGATTTTACAGTTCATTACAAGGCTCAGCTGTTTGATGACAAATGGAATGAGAGGTAACTTTTCATAGGGTAGACTTTTGCAACAATATCAGTTTTGTAGTTTCCCTTTTTGTCTTAAAATTTTCTATGGGCAACAACTGAGAAGAATATTCTCTAAGATCCTTATGTTCTGTGTTGAAGGAGCTTCCAGAGTTAAGAAAGCACATTATGAGTCCCAGTTACATAGCTAGCCCATCGTCAATGCCATCTTTTATTCCTAATGTCAGCATGAAAATAGCTATAAGGGAGGAACTTTGGGGACTAATGCTAAAAGGGGAACCTGAATGGTAGTGATGGGTGCTGTTTCTGTTCATTAATTCAAGAAGGTGTGTGGAGAGATGGCTCATCGTTTATCAGCCCTAGCTGCTCTTCCAGAGGACCAGGGTTCATTTCCAGCACCCATAGGACAGTTCTCAGTTCAGTTCCAGGACACCTGACATACCCTCTTCTGGCCTCTGTGGGGACTAGGCTTGCGTGTGGTGACTATGCATACATGCAGGCAAATACTCATACACATAAAGTAAATTAAATACATCAAAAAGAAATGTGTGCTAAAGTCGCCACTTAAAGACACCAAGCGTTAATGAGAAAGGGAACCTAAGGGTCTTGTTCCCTAGGTGGAAGCTGGCTAGTCAGTAGTTTTCTTGAGTAGACGTTGAACTACCTAAGCAGAGGAAGGTAGAACTAGATGGAGATGGGAGCCTAGCAGATTCTCATGTGTGTCCTAGTATACACTATGCTGCCGTCTCCTGTGGTAGGTGATAAAGAGTGAAGACAGAGAACAATATGGAGCTGATGTTTTGCTTCAAGAAATCTATTCAGGACTTAGGAGGAACCTGAATTTTACTAAAGACCATCTTGAGGTCAAAGCTATCAACACTGAGAAGTGAATGTGAATGTTCTGTATCTTCAAAGAGTGGTGGCTTGTAGGGAATCATTAAGAATCTAAAAAAAAAAAAAAAAAAAAAGGAGGGCGTGGTGGAGAGTCAGATACTTTTCACCTCCTTTGCTTGTAAAAGTTGCTAGGTAGGCCTTCTAGCAAAGGATGTATTACCATGATGTGTACTGACCAATGTTTTCCAATTTTCTTGATTTCTAATTTGTCAAGTGCAGCCAAATTGTTCATGCTAGCAATAGGAGGCAGATTGTCTGGCTTTGTACAAATCTTCAACTTGCTAATTATGCATCTTGGAAAGCTTTGGTTTAATGTGCCCCAGTTTCTCCATATGTTATTTAATAATAATAAAATGTTTTCTCATTTTGTGGAGTGGAAATGAGCATTATTTCTAACAAAGCAGCCTGGAACTTGGGGTGTTGTTTCCTTCCAATAGAGGACATTGTTGTGCCCTATTCATGAGTTCAGTCACAGCCACTTAATCATTTCATATTGTACTTTGCCATGAATGTGTAGACCACAAAGTTGAGACTATTGACACCCTTCCTTCCCAGCCTTTTCTAGGTTATTGAATCTCCTGTCCAGACTCCTAACCCTTGGCTCAGGTCCTGATTCTAACCAAATATTGGGCATTGTCATTTTCTTGCTTTAGATCAATGATTCTCAAATATCAGAATGCGTAAGCACTATTTGGAGGAACTTCTAAAAATACATTTCTTCACATTTTACCCACAGAAATTCCGTTTCAATATGTCTGGGGTAGAGCCGCAGGATGTGGCCTATAGATCATGCTTTTATGGATGCCAGCATAGAGAAGGGTTGTAGCATTCCGCTGATGGAGTCATTCATCCTGTAGCACCCACCCGGATTCTGACAATGGTCTAAAATTACCAAATATGATAGCCACATTTATAGGCACTGTAAACATATCATTGTGAATAAGACAACACTTCTAATGTTCTCCGGAGACTAATAAGCAAGCGGCACAGAGGACAGTTCTGCCTCCCGAAATCTTCCTTCCGCTGTTGCCTAGCTTAACCACGTGCCCCATGTTTCCCGCCCCAACCTTCTTGACGCGTTCACACTCCTAGTTGTTCTCCTAGGATGGTGTTTTCTTCTCGGACCGACTGCGTTTGTTATCTGGCAGCGTTTGCACCCGTCTCTTACCTCCACACCCGATTGCGTCTCAGCGCACAGCTTGCCTGTGTGCTGTTTGCTTGTTTACCTTTGTATCTGAAGCGTCAAGCACGCAAGAGTCAAGAGACCGATAGGGACGAACGTGGGACGGGTTAGGATCTACGCCAGCAGATGAAACCGGAAGCAGACAGGGAAGTAATCGGGTGACAGCCGGCCTTAGAAAGACCCGCAGAGTGAACGGGAGTAAGCCGTGGGAACGTGTGGTGTGTGCGGCCAGAGTGGTTCGGGAGGTGGCTTGGTGGGCGGGATATGTGCTCGCTGCAGTCACGGAGCAAGTAGCTGAGTGCATCACAGTAAGAATGCTGCTTGGGGAGAGCAGAGAACGCCTAGTGTGACAGGTGTGAAGAGGGCCGAGGCCGTGGACTTCCTTTTGTTTCAACAGGCAGCCTCACGCATGGGTCAGCTGCTCTGCCCACCAGCAGCTGCCACCAGCATTCTGCAGCACGTCCCCAGGGGGCAGTGTTCTCAGTCCTTTGATGAAGGAAGTAGAGAGGGCTGCCCTGTCCCTCTCCAAGGTGCTAATAGTTCTTCGCGGGAACCACCCAGAGTTTCTCCAGCTGAATGGTACCCGAGGTCCCCTCCCCCACCCCCACTCCCGACCCCTCTTGCTGGTCATTGTTCTAGGGTAGTCAGCTTGACCTTCACCCGAGTAAGACAACCTTTCAGAAAGTTCGCTAAGACACAGAAAGGCTTTTATTCTATCCCACTAAAGGGAAATGGCATTTTTTAGCTGCTATCCCAGGCACAATGCCCTTAGAATCAGCAAGATCTACTTCTATAAGGATATTTCATCCTTTCCCCGGAACAACGAAACCTATGGGTCCTGTGTTTTCATCACTACGAGAGTCATTCACCGGAGTCTTCACAAAACAAATTTACAGACACCCCCCCCCACCCCCGGGCAACACCACTGTGTCCTTGTTATCCTTGTAAGGATGGACTTGCAACAGTTGGAGGGGATATGAAGATATTAACCTATGATTTGAAATTGAGTCTGGAAACTTCAATAGATCAGCTGACCACTTAATAGTCAACTAGTGAATGTTTTCCACCATAACCATCACCTATAAACATTGAAATTTCTGGAATCCTGTCTCAGAATGATAATAGCAACCGAAGCTCTCATTAAACATAGACTACCTGCACTCTAGGCACCTTTTCTGGCCTAGTATTTCCTGACTTTGTGAAGTAAGGTCAACTACCCCTTGGCAGCTACAATAGAAAAACCATGTCAAGAAGGTGCATAGTTTCTCTTGGTTCTTATTCCATAAAAAATATTATAGAATAGAACTGAAGGCTAACACAGACAGTGTGTTTCATTTTTGCACGTTAAACTCTTGACAGAAGTTTTAAAATTGCATTGTGTTCAACCAGCTCCCATTATGCTACGAGGCTTTGATCTATGGGATTCCTTATCTGTGGCCTTCATAAAATGAATGAGAACTCTCCCTTTCATCTCTCTGAGCCTTGCCCTGTGGATCACTTGCTTAGCTTTACTCCTTTTTAGATCATAATTGTCCCTCCATTGCTTCCTGGTGAGGATTCTTTTCTCCTTGGAGAACCAGTTCCTTTATCCATCCCCACAAAAGAGCCCCGCAGACGTCACTTCACATTTGTCAAACCTAAACCACATAATCTTTTTAGCATGGGATACTTTACAACGTCATCCGGGGGCTTTCTTTTTTCACCATATTTAATTAATCCCCTAAATTGCTTGCTAAATTAACTACATGATCGAGAAACGTAGGAGAAACCTTGAGAGAAGGACACGAATTCTTTCTTCATCTAATTTCCATAATGGGGAACATTTAATGAATGAACTGTGGTAGTTAGCTCCATTGTCTGAATTAGCTCCATAATTTTAGAACTTAGCGAACCTATACTTTAAATTTAGGCACTTAGCTTAAGAGATTTAAATAATTAAGATTTGACTTTCAGGACACTGTAGGAAAGTGCAAACGTCACCGTAAGGTGGAATTTTTGTGGGGCAGAACTTACTATTACTGTAAGATATTATCTTAGTAGTAGTAAAGGGAAGAAGTTGAAAAGTAATTGTCCTTGCCTTTGGTTTCATTTTTCTGACAGTCAATATTAAAACATATAGCTAATACCTCACTCTATTTCCTTGGAATATGTAATTTATTCTAAATGCACAAGCAATTTTAAAATATACATTTCTCAGAAAGCCAGAAAAGTTGAAATGAATCCTGTAATTGAGAGTTTAAAGTTGGCTCTACTTTAAAAACCATAGTAATGTTTCCCAAATATTATATTGACTTCTTAAAGCACTAGCGCTACTTAAAACAACAACAACAAAATCTTCAAAGCCAATTTCTTCACCAGATAAACAGTTTACCCATTATGACCTGGATATAACAAACTGATAATGTTTCCTCTAATTACTGTGCAAGGAATGTTTCTCCCAGAGTTTCCTCTGTACCAACTGTCACGAGAAGCTTACAAAAAGCCTTTGGTTGAGATGACTTCAAACATTTTTAAGACTGACACATGAACTCACAAACACTGAGTATTAACAATCGAGAGCTACCCAATGCACATCAGGACTCACACTGAAAGAACAGTGTAAAAACTGAATTCCTAGAAAATTCTATTTGGTTGTTTGTGTCTGAGTTGAGTTTGTTATTATGATCTGCTTCATTAATTATCAGGCATTTCATATGAAATGCTTTAACTGAAAGTAAAACTTCCTGGTCGAGTTATTAATTTCTAAACTTAAAGAATGAAAAGCAAATTTTAGCAGCTCATAAAGCAGGCACACAGGACCAGTAGCTCTAAGGTAAGTAAGGGAAGGGTTAATATACTAACTCTATAAAGGTTCCTTAGTTTAATTTAAGGGGTAAAGTTATGCCGTGGCTAGTTGGTTTGAAAAGACTTTTTTGCTTTACTCTACTTCACTCTAAGTGTTTACAAGCCTCTGCATTATTAGTAAGTTATTGGTGTCAGAGCATAAGGCAGTCAGAAAGGGGAAGCAAGCTGAAGGTATCTCCAAGCGTTTTGACTACTGAGATTTATTGAGTGGGAAATTCTGTACGAGTTCATTTCTGAAGCGCTCCAGAGGCAGAGAAAAAGCTCTTCTAGGATTTATAGATTTTTCTATGAGCAGATTATTTATTTGTAAAGATAAAGATTTATTATTTTTTTGTAAAGATTTCTTGTATGATGATCTGGTCAGCTGCTGTTAATTTAGACAAAGCCATTTATTTCTTGTTCTTAAAACATTATCCAAATATTTTTCTCTGGGCTGATTTCTTTTAGATTTATTTATTGTTGTTTTGTTTGTTTCTGCACCACATGCATAGCTGATGCCTGTAGAGGTCAGAAGAAAATTCCCAGGAACTGGAGTCTCAGACAGTGGTGAGCTGCTCTGTGGGTTCTGGGAATCCAACCCAGGTCCTCTGCAAGAGCAACGAGTGTTCCTAACTGGTGATCCATCTCTCCAGCTCCATTATCCAAATGCTTTCAATGACTTGCTAACACTGAACATCAAGAGAAGATAAATAATGCATGTTGTAAAATGTGAAATTATTAGTGTTTCAGTTTATATGTCCTGTGTTTTTCTAATCTTCCATTGTTATCGTTGTTGTCTTATGGTCTGATTCATGGGCTGGATCAGCATCTCCACATGTTTCTGTATAGCTCAACTTTTATCTTCTGTTCAAACCTTACGCATTAGGAAATGACATGTGGTAGAGCTCCCTGTGAGTGCACGGCCTGGGGCCCATCAGGAGAGGAAGCAGCAGGGAGAATGGAGTTCAATGTGGAAGTTGCTTCCTGAGGTCTGCCTTGATGCTGGTTAAGAGGAGTCCTATAAGGCCCCAAACCAGCCCTGGATCACCCACGGAGCCCTTGGTGAGTGGCCATTGTATGCATTGTCTGGACTCAACTCCCCACTGCAAGACATCCAGAGCTCTGATGAGCCTGGAGAATACATAATGAATCAGTAACCCATCCACATGCTCTCACCTTTTGGGTCTACTTTTAGAATGAACAGTGATGTTGATTCATATTTGATATTAGCAACCCTTCACAGACACATCAAATGTATGTGGTGATATATGTATATACACATGATATGTTTGATATTCATTAGTGGATCGAATATATAAGCACATATACAAGTTTTCATTCAGGAGCAATATTGCCATTGATAAAAACATCAAGCTTGCTTGGTGAGATGGGTTACTGAGTAAAGGCACTGGTTGCCAAGACAACCTGAGTTTGATCCCTAGGACCTACATGGTAGAAGAGAACCAGTTCCCTCCAGTTTTCCTCTGACTTCCACACGCAGCATCTGTGTGTGTGTGTGTGTGAGTGTGTGTGCACGCAATTATATATACACATACACAGCATTAATAAATAAATGCACTAAAACCAAACTTGGAAATTACTGGGATCAAGTAATTTTGCTGTTAAAGTGTATATATAGATTTTATTATATGGGTATGAAAGAAGAGGGAAAGAAAAAGGCAAGGAGAGAGAGAGAGAGAGAGAGAGAGAGAGAGAGAGAGAGAGAGAGAACTATGTGCTGGCCATATAGTAATGCATACATAGAATCAAGTGTTTTTAAAACCCGAGAAGACAATCATGCTCTATCCTTCGTCTTCCTTATAGTAAAGGAAAAATGATCTAGACTGTCTGTGATCTTCATTATCTCTTTTGAGTTTGTCAATTCAGGGAAAGCTCAGTGACTGAAAAGATGTGCTCAGAAACGAGCTGGGAAGTGTATGTAATAGTAACACTTTGCCGTCCATCAACCAAGTGTGTACACACACACACACACACACACACACACACACACACTAGCATCATGGAAACCTGGTGTGCGCATCTCACTTTCTTCGAGCAGAGAAGCTGTGACCCTCCTGAGTCCTGTGCAGCTTTTCTGTCTAAACAACTGCTCTAAAGAGAAGAGGCAAGGCTTCAAGAACCAAGACCAAGATTTTCCTTTGCTGAGTCTTTGTTCAGAATTTTACTCTTCTTTCTATTTACATTCGACTGAAACTTGGTCATCTTTCAAGGCATAACACAAATGATGTTATGATGATGATATCCAAATATGTCTTATTTGTTCCCAGTTTCTGCTTGGTGTTGTACTGGTTATTTACATGTGTACTTGGCGACTGAGTTACGGGACTGCCTCTGCAGAATGGGTTAATCAAAGGCAGGGCCCTCAGAAGGTGAGAGTGTGCGAGTCAGACACCTAGCTCTTCAATATGTATTAAGAAGATACGACAGAATTTCATTAATAACACTTCTTAATTGCTGACACTCAAAGCCTAAAGTTATCTCTAATTGCCCGAAGGATCTTTGAACTAGTGTCTTTGCTGTGACAAATTTGGCATTTCCATTAGATCAGCACACACAGTCACCAAGATAACCCAGAAGAGCTGTGCTGCACGCCTGCCTCAAACAGGGCATCGGCCTGTGGCACTGCTCTAACCTCAGTTATTCTCAAGGGCTAAGCTAGGGGAGAGGCAGAACCTCAAATGTCGGTAGCATTGATGGTGTAAGTCAAAAGAAAAAGAAAAAAAAAGAAAGAAAGAAAAGAAAAGAATCACGGCTCCTGGAATTGATTTATGAAGGAGGGCGGCGAGACTTTATGGAGTGGAAACTTCCCAGACGGACCGCACTCTCTTCATTCCCACAGTCACTCCTCCTTGGGCCACTCTGGAGCTCTGTACTGACACAAAGGCGTGGGGGCTCTTCTGCAGATCTGTTGGAGTTGACACGCTGTGATCTTAACGCAGTGACACTCTCAGCATCCCTGCTCTCTAGGTTCATAGCTGTGGATGTTTCGAGTGATGATGGGCTTTTATCCTCCAAGCGAGATCATCCCATAGATGGGATTTATCAGAGGCTTGGGGGACTCACAGGTGTGCCTTCCCAGCTTCCTGTCTAGACGGAACTTATGAAGTCATTAGTCTGCCCCCCAAATTCAGCTAAATGAATCATGAGCTAATTTAATAAACCTCTGTCCTTAATATTATTTTTTTTATTCTTAAAGTTAGGGAAAAAATTAAAGTATTTTTTTTTTTAGAAACTAGTTATCTTTATAATTCCACTTACACTTCAACTTGTTTAAACACACAACTAAAATAAAATAGAGTTTATTATACATACACTTTACTCCTTAATGTCCTTAACCTCATTTGCTAATTTCATCCAAAATCTAAAACAGATTTCTTGAAGTTCAATATTATTAAGTCCAGAACCCCAGGCGGGGAAGTCTCAGCAGTCCCCGAAACTGAGCATCTTGCAGCCGGAGAACCATACTTGATCGTTTGTTTGAAACTCCCCTATAGTAAGCCATCTGCCTCCTAAGACAGTCAATTCCTGGGCTCAGTCTAACTGTCAAAACCCCGTCTCTGTGCCAATATATGTCTACAGACCTTTTAAGACGTGGCAGAAGTCTAGCGTTTCTCCCAGGAGATTCCTTTAAACGTGTGGTGGTGCATATATGAGCTCATGGGAACAGTGGCATCAGCCTCAGGGTTTGCACGGGTCTAAGCCTGATGGAGTCCCGGGGCTGAGAGGAGAAGTGGGCAAGAGCTTCTATCCCTAACCCCAAAGCTACCTCTAACTGATGTCCACTCACAAAGGAAAAATTAATTTTCTTCAAGAGAGACTCACTGAGGATACAGACCACAGTCAAGGGTAGGCTCCACGCCCAGCAGTAGCCGGCCAATACAAGATGAGTTCAGTGGTATATGTCTTATTATTTTGTTTGGGCATTCTTTTAACTTTACAGGTCTTTTGCATATATATATATATATATATGGTTATATATATATATATATATATATATATATATATATATATATATATGTAGTTTCTGATTTTGTATTTTTATGGGATGTAAGTATTTGTGAGGTTGTATATATCCATGCCTGTGTTTCTTGTGCTTTTATTCTGGCTCTTTTTTTGTTTTGTTTTGTTTTTGTCCCATTCTGTTTTGTTTGTTCAGTTGTCTGTTTTCTAACTAGACAGAGAAATAAAGGGTGTGGCTTTGGAATGGGTAGAAAGATGGGGAGGATCTGGGAGGATCTGGGGAGGAGGACTGTGATCAGATTATACCGTGTAGGAAAATCTATTTCCAATTTAAAAATGTGTGGTGGTACAAATGACCCCCCTTCGTGAGTTTTTTTTTTTTCCTGCATGAGGCACCCATCCCACGCTACTAGTTCTAAGGAAACATGGTTTTTCTGGCCCCTCATAACTCTAGTCCCACTTGCTGACTCAGTATCATAACTCATTACTTGATGAAGACTTGTCTTTTCATAACTTTTTATATGAACTGAGATATTGCAAAAGCTCCAAGGACTTAAGCTTTAAAACACCCTGGCAACTTAGAATAAAAAATTATTAACCAGCGAAGACTTTTTTCTGATACTTTGCAAATCACTCTTATGAGAAAAACATTAACTGATTTCTTTTGTCTGGTAAAGAATGATGCTATATTCTCAATCAGCCGCCATGTACGCAATCCTGCTGAAATCTTAGTTGCCACCTGGCTCTGATCCCTCTGCAGTCAAACTCACTTCCTTAGCTGGGCTTCGGCTGGTAAGCGTCTTTCCCTCAGCAAGGAAGTGCTCAAGGGGAATCCTTCTCCCTCTCCAGCTTACTTCTCAGGCAGAAAAATGCATGCGCCTTATGTTACCAAAAACATCTCATTTTTAAAACACTTCGCACAAACCTTTCAAAGGTGTATCCCATTGTCAGTGGGTATCCATTGCCCACCATCTATTGATTCCTAGGCCTACAGATGCCCAGCCATACCTCTTCTCCATTCTCCTTCTATGCCCACTGACATCAACTCAGTGCTGATCTCACCTTCTCCAGAGACAGAGAGCCCTCCCCCCTTTCCCCATCCTTCTTCAGAGAGCCTGGATCATTCCGGTTTCATTTGAGCTGGAATTTCATCTCCAAATCTATACATTGGTCTGTTGCATTTGTTTCATTACTTAAGATTCTTAAATTCCAAAAATACCTTTTCTGATCCAAAGTGTTTTATCTTTCCAATTTTGGAGAAACCATTTTGAATATGCACTGATCAATTAAATCTTCAACTTCTTTGTATTTTCTTATTTTGGCTTTGGTCATGTCATGAGATCATATTCCTGCCAGCAGCTGTGCTGAATTCTAGTTACTGAAAGTTACTGAAAAGGAGAACAGAAGCCCGCTCTGCTCTCTGTGAAGGTTACATTCACTGGCAGCTTCTCAGCCAATGTCTGAGAAGTCAGTGTTGACAAGTTCTAAAAGGCTAGGGAAAAGGATAGAAGACACCTTGATTGGTGCACCTAAGCAGACAGGAGATTCTGAGAGGAAAGTGGTGCACTGACTTCAGGTAACATAATTTAAATTTAAATGGAATGAGCTATTTTCAAGATGCAGAGTATCGACGGGGAAACATAACATTAGTCTTTCATCTGTAGCTTGGCTCACTGAACTGAAATGACATTAGAGAGTTAAATTTAATGGGGAAAGACCACGAATGTCAGCTCTATTGCAAGTTTAGTAGAATCTAGGCGAGAAAGTCAAGTAAATCTTTGATGGAATGGCAAATTGGGGGGGCATCTATGAACAATTGTGCCACATGGCTTTTAGTTTGTGAGGGCTGCCGTGATGACACCATACCAGAGAGTATAGGTCTAAAATTACTGTGTTGGCAAGACTTGTTCCTTCTGGAGCCGGCGAGGTAGGGAGCATTGTTCCAGGCCTGTCTTCCTGACTTGAAGATGGCGTCCATAGATCTCATTTGTTCACATTAACTTCCCTCCATGCATAACATGTGTCTAAATCTCCCCAACACGTGAGGATGCCACTCATAGTTTTTAGGACCTACTTTTAATGACCCCAGCTTAACTTGGCTATTTCTGCTAACACTTAAGAACTCAATTTCCAAATAAGATAATATTTTAGATTATTAAGAAATAACAACTTTAATTTAAAAATTTAACTCCAGACAAGGTCAGTGATGATGGAGTGAAGGTTAGCAGGAATTGATGGGCCAGCAGGACGGCTTAGCAGGAAACGTTATCTGCCTCCAAGATGGATGATCCTGAGCACAGTCCTTGAAACTACATGGTAGGAAGAACTAACTGCAGGAGCGAGCGCATGCTTGCGTGCACGCACGCACACACACACACACACACACACACAATTTAAAGGGGCTAGGTGGATAGGCTAGGCTTCTTTCAGGTTCTACTCTACTTCTCTTCTACTTCAGGTTATGTAAGTAGGAGGCTCAAGGATGATTCAAGATTTGTGGATAAAGGTAATCCATCCACTTTACACATGCTGAGTTTGAGAGGCACCCAAGTGCGGCTGTTCAGTGCAGAGTGAGGGATACACCCAGTACACACAGGGAGAAGCAAGAGTGACATGAGTAAAGACAGAATTTGCTAGTCACGAGCACGTGTATTCGTGTATTTGCTCCTACACACGTACTGAGTAGCTCCTCTATACCTAATTTTGTGCTTCGTACTATGATGGCATTGAAGCTATGGCATAAAATCAAGGTTCCTAGAGAAACATGAGGAAAACACAACAAACAAACAAAAAACAACTATAAAAGAAAGTGTCAAAGCCGATCGAGAACTGTCAGTCAAGAGTTATAATCCAGCTGGGCGATTGTGATGCACACCTTTGATCCCAGCACTCAGGAGGCAGAGGCAGGAGGATCTCTGATTTTGAGACTGGTCTGGTCTACAGAGTGAGTTCCAGACAGCCAGGGCTACGCAGCGAAACCCTGTCATGTTCAACCAACAAACATGCAGTTTCAGTCCATGAGGGAAAGGACATGTCACACTATTGGATTCTATCAGAAGACAATAATGTTAAGGATTAGAACTAGTGAGATTGTTTCAGGGAAACTCCTGGCCTTACATCAATAGTGTAACTAAGGATGGGATAGGAAGTGGGACAGAGATCCTTACAGAAGGGGGTTTCCTGACATCTACACGGGTTGGTAGTGTGAAACAAAAAAATAGTTGTAGGCAAATCCTGGCATGGCAGGAGGCAGACAGGAAGTTGGAGAAATAGCTCTCTTCCTCCAGCCACCTATGATATTTCCCATTGACAAGCCCGACTGGGGGTTGGAGCGACAGGGGTTGTTGATGCAGTTCACATGGGGAGGCTTCTTTGAGCTGGAGCCAGAATGCAGAGCAGACACAGTTGGGCAATGGGGAATATTCCATTCAGGTTTTAATATTGTCATGCTTGGTGATTTGGTGACTGGGGGTGTAGGGAAATGAGAATTGTGGGAAGTATGGAAAGCAGCTTCCAGCAGGCTGAAGGACAATGGAAGGTATGGAAATATTGATGCATCTAGTCTTTTCAAAATGATATATATATATATATATATATATATATTACAGTATTCACTTTGTATCCCAGCTGTAGCTCCCTCCCTCGTCCCCTCCCAATCCCACCTTCTTCTCTCCCTCTTATTCTCTTATGCCCTTCCCCCAGTCTGCTGATAAAGGAGGTCCTTCTCCCCTTCCCTCTGACCTTAGATTATCAGGTCTCATCAAGACTGGCTGCATTGTCTTCCTCTGTAGTCTGGTAAGGCTGATCCCCACTCAGGTGGAGGTGATCAAAGAGCCAGCCCCTGAGTTCATGTCAGAGGCAGTACCTGTTCCCATTACTAGGGAACCTTCTTGGACACTGAGCTGCCATGGGCTACATCTGTGCAGGGGTTCTAGGTTATCTCCATGCATGGTCCTTGGTTGGAGTATCAGTCTCAGGAAAGACCTCTGTGCTCAGATTTTTTGGTTCTGTTGCTCTCCTTGTGGAGCTCCAGTCCCCTCCAGGTCTTTCTATCTTCTCTTCTTTCATAAGATTTCCTGCACTCTGCTCAAAGTTTGGCTATGAGTGTCCGCATCTGCTTTGATACCTTGCTGGGTATAGTCTTTCAGAGGCTCTCTGTGGTAAACTGGGAAGGGAAGGAAGAAAAATAAGGTCTTAGCTACTAGAAAATAGTACCAGGAGTATCAATGAGATAACAAAGGAGCGATACTTGGGCTGAGTACGAAAAATGCCTAAGGAGATACGACCTGCTGGGGTAATGCTGAAGAATAATAAATGGTTGAAATGGAGAAAGGAATTCCTTCTCATCTACAACTATCCTCCTGACAAAGTTGTAGATGGATAGAATTATGAGAATATGGCAGAAAAGAGAATTCAATTGAAGGCTTAATTAGGATCACGTCCAGTTGAATGCTGGGGTCTCTTCCTAACACTTTTGACAGTCATTATAATTCCCAGGGAGGTAAATGCTTGTTGCCTGGCTCACTGGTCAGCAGATTTGTTTTTCTGCATAAGTATGCTTTCTAAATCTTCATCCCTGAGGAAGAGTTGATAATCTCAGTTTGCATGACATGCAAGAAGAGTCAACTTTTGTTTTTATTTTAGGTTTTAGTTCAAAATTCTCTTTCTTTCATCTTGTTTGTTTTTCTCCAGCCAGCTACAGGCTGGAGAGATGGACACATTGGTCCATTGTTCACTAACTAAAGTCTGTGAGTCATAGGAGATCCATGGAGGATGCAATGCCAGGGGATTTGGCACTGCAAACCACCACCCTTTTCTGAAGCAATATTCTTATTGTTTCTTCAAGCCATGCATGATGCTATTAACAAATTGATTGATAGTGCTTTTTGGTGTCTGTAGTGTGTGAGTTTAATTCCACTCAGTTTTATGTGGCTGGAGAATGAATTCAAATAATTACATTCAGAAAAATCTCTGAGTAATCAAAGTCATAAATGTGTAAGATTTTGTTATAGTAAAATAGCAGAGCAACATTTTTGGACAGTAACAGCAATCTGAACAGCCTAGCATGTATTTAGAGTTGGCAGCACAGCTGGTCTGTTTCTGCTTCACTTAACTCGGCATTTAAGATTTGAACACAATCTCCCTGTCCTTGACTTTATCTACCTCTTTAAAAAATGATTTCTGTCCAAGGTTAATTATAATTTACATGCAATAGATTTACTAAATTGCTTCCAGATCTGCTCTTTTAAAAAATAAGAAGCAGACCAAAAAAAAAAAAAAAGAAAAAAAGAAAAAAGAAACAATCTTTTTTTTTTTTCCTTGAAAAGGAATCTTTGTTTTTTTCCAAATGTACACATTGTTCAGCTACATGCCCAGTTAATTTTCTCTATGTCAGGAGACAGTCTGACATAGAGAAAATTAAGTCTGGTAAATGTGGAAAGATCTAGAAGGGGCATTGCCGGACCAGCACCTCAGTGCTTTATCACTTTCTCTGGATATTATAGGAATGGTGAATTTATTTTTAGAAATTGGACAAATACAGTTTGCTAGGAAATATTTACCATGAATGTAAAGCAAAGAAGGCAAATACAATCCAGCTACTGTTCCAGGACAAATTGACTGGTGGTGGCTGCCCTGGGGTTATGCTGGGAAATATTCTTGATGGTGGGGAATATGGTAACGGAGAGCTTTTTCCTGAGTGAAGACCGCTGTTATTCACATAGAATGTAAGGCTATGATGTAGCTTCCACTTCCCAAATCAATGCCTTATCAGAAACAAGTGAGTGACATTTCTCATTTAAAAAAGCATGTCTGTGGTAAACATAATTTAGAATAGGAAAAATGTACATATGTCTACATATACTTTCATGGATGTCTACATGTAATTCTTTATTCACTAAGATATTGATGTTCAGTAAGCAGTCAGAGATATTTCAACTAAGATAAACACACTTTCCTAGCTCCATTCTTAGAGACTATGTCTAAGACAACTGGCCTTTCCCAAGATCAAGAGTTAAAAACATAACCCCAGCAGCAGGTTAAATTCTCAATGAGTTGTCACAATTTACATTTTAGGACATGTAAGAACTTTTTTAAATTAGCCATGGTAAGTTTTGGCAAGGACATGGAGCAATGAGGATTCTTTTTCTTCTGAAAAGGCATGTAACAACTCATATTTCTATCAGAAGGGACCAACAGATTGTCTCATAGTCACACAAAGGAGATTTCTAGGTAGGTAGAGAGGTTATGTTAATGCAAACATTCACATGTGGGTGGCAGAGTTATTATTCTGTATGGAAAAAAGCTTTAAACAGGAGAATGCTTACTTCATGTTCTACTTATTGTGGGTTGGTCTTAGGCTTGTATTTTGATGCTAATGACTGGCCCTCAAGATCTGGTTACCGCCTGCCTGGATAAACCTATCCTTGTTGTGTAAACCTGCCTAAGACATTCTTCCTGATTGGTTGATTGAAAGGCCTAAAACCTGGGCAGGGTAGAATGGGAAAGGCGTGGCTAAGGTGCCCCGGGCTTTGGGTTCAGAAAAATCGTGGGAGACAGACAGAGGGAAAGAGAGGAGGAAGGAGGGCAGCACAATAGGTTAGCATGGAGGAGGAGCCACGTGGCGGCTGGGAGGAAGGACTTGCAGCATGGTGTGGATGGAAAAACACCAAGATAAAAAATATAAACAAGTATTTATAAGACTGTGGATCGAAGGTAGCCCAGGTGAGAGTGATTAAGGCATAGGATCGGATAGGGGCTGGGAAGTGGATGGTGAGGTTTTGAGACGCTTAACTAAAAATATCTGCCCAGCTCAAGGTAAACAGGCCATTATAAAATCTAGCAGGTGTCTGTGTCTTATTGTCTGTGATACTGGGTTAAATAATTATAGAAATAATAATCAATATACAGCCCAACACTAATATTATTGCCAATAACATCCACTATGAAAGTTCTAGAAAATGCAAAGGATACAGGGTCAATTGTCTCTAAGTGGAATGAAGAAAGGGACAAATGGCAAAGGGACACCTGGAAACTCTTGGAGTTAATGTTATTATTATTTTCCTTGATGTATTGAGGCCTTCACAGATATACGATTATGCTAGATGGGCAAACTGTAAATTTGCAAATTTTATTTGCACTATTTCTATCTTGATATAGTTGTATGGAAGAGGGCACAGATGTGTGCCCACCATTGCTCTGGACAAAGCATGAGAACAGCTGTGGTTTTCCTAAAGCGTTTGCATTGTTATCAGCTGTGAAGTGGAACGTCAGAACTGTAATGAGTGCAGAGATTCAATCAGTGACCGAAAACCTCTCCTCAGTGTATTGCCTAGTCTTTGATAGCTTTTCTCTTCCCTCAGAACTCCTTACTTTTGTTTATTTTTTAAAGAACTAATTCTTTGTTTCATTGGTTCTTTTATTGTTCTCCTAACCTCTATTTCATTAGCTTCTGTCCAGATTTTTTCCATTAAATTCTACTAAACATGTAATACCAATACTTCTTAAATTCTGACCCAAACCCTCAAAGATTAAGGAAAACTCCCAAACATGTTTGATGAGGCCATAAATATCTTGGCAGGAAAATTAGACAAGGACACTACAATAAATGAAAAACTGTTAGCAAATGTCCCTGATGAACTCAGATGAAAACAATCTCATAAATACATTAGAAAACTGAATCCAGTGGCAGGCTGCAGGACCATTCATGAGGATGCAATAGGAGCTGTCCCAACAGAGCATGGATTCCTCAACATACACAAACCTAAATGAGGTGCTTCTCTGCAGTAAAAGTCATGTGGACATTTAAGAAAATGCAGAAAATAATCTGACAAAATACAACAGTGTTTAAAAATAATCCCACGTTCTACATACAGGAAATATGTACCTCAGTAAAAATGAAATATGACCATATGGGAAGCCTGACTCTCATACTGTGATTAACAGAAAAAAATTGAAAGATTTTCCTCCATTATCCAGGAAAAGATAAGCTTGACTGTACCCCATTCAAGCAACAAGCAGGTAAAGGGAAAGACACTGGAAAGGAAGACATTAACTCATCCTGTTTGCAAATATCATAGCTTTTGTATGTAGGAAATCACAAAAATTCTATCAAAAAAGAAAACAAAACAAAATGCTATTAACTAACAACAAAACAAACAACGCTTCATGCTATAAAAATAGCATACAAATAAGGAATGTCTTCCCACATTTATGATGAATAAGCCAAAACATAATGAAGAAGCCAATTTGTCTTATAATAAATATAGACAGTGATAAAATACTGAGCAATAAATGTAATGATAGGGGAAAACTGTACATATACTGAAGAGTATGTGATATAGGGAAACAACTAAGGAAGATACACATAATCAAAATGTACAGTGTTCCTGAAACAGAGTAATTGATATTGCTAAAATGTTGTCACTATTCAGTTGTCTAGATATTTGATTCACTGCTTAGGAAAATTCAAAAATCTTTTTTTAAACACTGTAACGGATACAACAGAAGTTCTACAAGAGTTTGGAATTCCCAAAGAAATCATTATCAACAGGAATAAAACTGGTAGCATTATGCTACCTGACCGTGGATATATTGCAAAACTATAGTAATCAAAAATTTATACCATACGGGCATTTAAAAAGACACAGATTAGATTAGAAAAGATTAGAAAATCTAGAAATAAATCCACGCGCTTATGATTGGTTGATTATTTACACACTTGCCAAGAACACACAACAGGGGAAGGAAATGTGTTCAATATATGGTACTGTGGGAACTAAACAACCAGATGCAGAAAGATGAAGGCACACCCTTATGTCAGATCAGATCAAGAAACCAACTCAAACAGAATAAAGGCCTAAAACAATGTCCGGACTCTGTGAAACCGACTAGAAAGAAGTAAACAGAGAGAAAAACCCAGCATTGACAGATGGGATGACAGCACATAGAAAGGTTTTTGTCTAGCTACAGAAATAATCAATAGAAGTACGAGACAAACTGTGGAATGTGAGAAGTAACCATGAAGCAAGGGTATAGCGTTCCAAACACAGAAGGAATCCGAGGTCGGAAGCTAATAAACCAATTTAAAGACCTAAACACACACACACACACACACACACACACACACACACACGGTCAGTGGGTACATCAAAAGCACTCAACAACCCTAATCATCAAGGAATCAAAAGCTCAAACCACAGCGAAATATTGTCTCATAGCTGTTAGAAGGCATATTACCAAAAAGGCGATGAAAGCTTACAGATGTTGGTCAGGAACTGGAGCAAAGGGAACTCTTGTCCACCCGTGGTGACGGGAGTGTAAATTAGTACAACCATTATGAGGGCTGGTGTGGAAACTTCTCACAGATACAGAACTGACAGCAGGTGGCTGAAGAGATGATGGTTCAGCAGTTAGGAACGCTAGCTGCTCTTGCACAGGACCCGGGTTCAATTTCCCACGCCACAGGGCCACTTAACAACAGTTCTACGGGGATCTGATGCCCTCTTCTGGCCTCCATGGACACTAAACTTTGTGCACACACACACACACACAAGGAAACACTCACAGACATAAAATCAAAATAAACAAAGATTTAAAAATGAATACACAAGCAGTGTCACACACACACACCGACATTCCCCCGCCCCACACTCTTACACATGAACACACACATTCACATACCCCACACTTGTACACACGAACATATTCATCAACCCAAACTCTCTCTCTCTCTCTCTCCCTCTCACACACACACACAGACACACAGACACACAGACACACACACACACACACACACGCACGCTACGGCTACTTTTATCCTTTCAGGAAAAGAAAAGAAGGCCCGTAAACCGGAGAGCCCTCGCACTGTATTTAGAAGCAGCCTACAATTAACTTTGGAGCATGTTACTTTATCCAGACCAAGTGTGGGGCAAAAGCTTTGAAAAAGCCCAGCTGTTCCAGTCAAACTTTCATGCGTTTGAGTAATGAGCTCAGAGACGCCGTTTCCTGCCTGCGCCCGACACTGTCCCAAGTGGTGTGCTGGCAACAACTCCTGACGGTCTCTGAGCCCCTTCCACGTCTCCCTGCGTGTTTTCTCCGCGGTCTTTCCCCCAACGCTTCAGAAACGCCAACTGCAGTGGAGACCCTGAGGCTGGCTGCTCGGGAGGCCACTGGGGAAAACTGCCCGCGAGTGTCGAGTCTGAACTCCTCTGCGTGCGGCGGAGACTCCCAGGCTGCTGAGCTCGCTAGAACAGAGGCTGCTTGTATGTAGCTTTATTGTCCACAGCAATCAGACATTTCAAATTCCAAAGTGTTGTTATAATTTTCAAATAACACATCACTGAAATTTCATCTTAGTGTAGAACATTCCAGTCCTCCGCAAACATTTATGAGCTCCGTTTTTTTTTTTTTTCTTGAGCTTATTAAATAGCAATCTTCTGGCACACGGACAGTACTGCGCGTTCTAGCCAAACAAACCAGTGTCAGATGGAATTAGTAAATGCGGCGCATATTTCACGCAGTGCTACAAACGTTTAATTTGCACGTTCCGTAAGTAAGGGCATTCGATACGAGCATGTGAAATTTGGCCATCTTGAATTTCTGAGTCCTAACGTAGCCGAAGGCGGATTTGTTTGGAACTGTGGCCTTGGGACTGCCACCCGTCCAGATGACATGACACACACACAGTCTCTTCTGCAGCTGTGGAAAGAATTACAGTAGTTTTACCCTGCCAACACTCCAAAGAGCATGAAATGCTACAGGGCATTGCTCTGTGTGATCACAGGCCCTTTCCACTGAGCAGCCTTGTGAAGAAGTGTGACCTTTGAACTTCAGGATTTGCCCAGGCTCTGTGGGAGTGAAAGAACAGCGATTACTCGATGTCGCGTATGAAAGGTACTGAAAGGCAACACAGAAAGACAAGCATCCTTCTTCGTAAGTTCAGTCTTCCGAGATTCAAACAGTGAGTACACTTCTATCAAACGGAAAGGCTGTGTGGAGGGTGATTGGAGCTCTCGGTGAGGCCAACGACGTTCTCGGCTCCCACAGTTGCACCGGAAGCACAGAAAAGCAAGCAGGAGGCCATGCTGGACGGCTGCTACTATGCACGCGTGCGCGCACGCACGCAGCCTTTGTGAGACACCGGAAAACCGTGGTCCTGATGGTGCTGGCTCCTGGGAAACTACACCCTTTTCGTCCCCAGGCACCCCAAGCCCACCACTGAGATTTAGCAGAGTTTCCAGGGGAGGTTCCAACCTGTTGGGGAGGAAAGACAGCCTCCTCCTCATAAGGAACTAGCGACCGCAAGCATGGCAGGAATTCTTCAGTTCCGCTGATCTCATTTGGTCTTAGGCAAGAGCTGGATATTCATTCAGCCAAGCCATTTGCAAATATTTCGTCCTAGACTTCACCCATTTTCTTCCCGTTTTATTTGTTTCTTTCATTTCAACCTCACTTTGGGTCGTCCCTTGGAAATCATTTCCATAGAACAGAGGGGGCTGGATTTGAAAGGCCTTTTAGGATAGAATTTATCATTGTACAGCTGAAGAAATGAGGACATGAAGGAAGCCACCTTTTTCCCCCCCTTCAGTGCTGTGCGTGCTGGGAAAGTGCTCCAACCCTGGAGCCACACCCCCAGCCTTCACATGGCATTAGAGTGGCAGAGCCCAGAGCTGGCTCTGGAAGTCTCTAATTTGCAATTTAATACAGTTACTATCAGACCCCACTTGTTCTCAAGACACACGCTCTCTACTTAAAAAAAAAAAGTTAAGCTAGGTTTTTTGGGCTTTTGTTTTTGTTTTTGTTTTGTTTTGTTTTACATAGGCAGCTTTACAAAGTATGGTTTCGAGGCATCAGTAATCCTGCTTTAAGCAACATTCTTCACTGCTGGCTAGGATGCTGGGAATTTCCACCAGTAGATTATCAAAAGAGAAGGTCCGCTGTTGCTTCTGAATGGACGCTCGGTCAGACACAAAGATTGGCTTTATTTAAAACTCCTACAGCGATTTTGGAAAACGGATATTCTATCCCTTGATCCTAACCCTTTGGCATTTCTTAATCCCTCATCTCGTTATAGCTGAGGAAAATCGTAGTCGTGTTCTCCGAGGACACTTGTCAATCCGGAAGAACATACATGGGGATGTCTTACATTATACTTCCTAAGTATGCATATTGCACAATGGCTAAAACAAAGAGATATTTGTGAGGCGCGCTAATGATGGCCTAGCAGTAATTAGAAGAAAAGAAGAGAGGAAATACAGAAGGAAGAGACGGAGGGAGGGAAGCAGAGAATGGATGAGGAACAGGGAAGTGGGAAGAAGGAAGGGAAGGGAGGTAGGAGGGAGAGAGGACGGGAAAAAGGAAAGGTAATAAGGATGTTAAGGCCAAAAGTAAGGAAGGCTATGTGTGCATAGAGGAAGGATGAGCGTGGGGGAGCCAAGCTGCTGAACATCTAATTATGTTAAGTTTGGGAGTCAGATTTTTCTTAATTTAATCTGAATATAACTGTGATGACAAGGTTTAGGGTAGATGCAGCCATACAAGGCTTTTCCAAACCAGTAAGGAGCTTGGAATTGGAGCAGTAGTTCATTAGATCATGAAGTATTACTCAATTCTGAGTCTATAAAAAGCACAATGGAACTAGAGTATGGGTCTTGCTAAAACAAATAACCACAGGGTATGTAGGAAGCTCCTGAGCCTTGGCCATTGCTACAAGGGGCCATATTTGTTTCATGAGTCATGAGTGCTTGTTGCTCTACCCCTGTAGATGGGTTAAATGGAAAATGTGTATTCTTTTTGGAGGAGTGCTTAAGCAGATTGAGTTCAGGGTTTTGCTTTTTCCTCTTCACCTTGTTTAAGACCCTGTTTATCTAGAACTATCATTTAAAAATACTTTTCTTGGGGTTGGAGACATGGCATTTCTGCCTCCGAGAGAACCTGAGTTTGGTTTGCAGCACCAACACTGGGCAGCTGTAGGAGAACCAAGGTCCTTTTCTGGTCTCTCTGGGTATTGGCACCTACTTGGGATACACTCACACAGATCCACACAAGTAGAAACAAAATCTTAAAAAGAGTTTTCATGATTTATCAGTATCCTTTCGGTCGTTCACCTTACTTTTTGATTTCACTTCAAGCGTTACTGTTCAGTTAACTGACCTTGGGAATCTCATGATAAAAACACGGGAAGACTGCGATGAGCCTGTCTGGGATGGAGCCAGGTTCTAACTCCCAGCAAGCTGACAGTCCTGTCAGTACAGCTGGCCCACAGACCAGCACATCACAGCGTACCTACAAGCTTATGCATCTGACCAGGTTATCCTCACTTCCCATAAGCCTGGGAGCCAGACTGTCTCCTTCAGATATGGAAATCTTTCTTTCAGAACTAAACACAAAGAACATGAATCCAATTTACTCCCCTCCCCCACAGCTCTCCCCGGACACTTGTCATCACCAGTAAAGATAAGGGTTAACAAGAGTACACAGCAAAGGCTTTCTCTCTAAGATGAGACAGCTCTCTCTGAGATGGAGCGAATTTGGTCATGTCTATTGTGGACAGTGAAGGTTTGATAAAGTATAAATCAAGGCTGGAATCTCAAAAATGCTAACATGCTTTTTTTATTCTGAGAGAAACAGATGACACAGAAATGCCATTTCAACAAAGGAAAGAATCTGATATTATCGTTTCTTCTTTTTTTTTTTTTTTGTCAAGATTTATGCCAACTGGGGGTTTTAAAACTACATAGAATGTAGATAAATCTGACTTCCAAGGCCAAGGAAAATAGGGCAGTGAAACTCAAACCCTTATGAAGTCTCTCCTCTCTTATTCCTACAGTTTCTAAGTAATATTTACTTTTTTTTTTTTCCAATGCAGTTTATTCAGGAACCTTGAACAATCCTCGGACTCTGGGGAAAGCCAGCCCACAGCTTAAATAGCCTCTGAGTAGCCAACCCCAGCGTGCCACGTGGGCAATGCAGATAGGTCCACATACACAGAAGCAAGCCAGATCCTCAGCCTTAGCCAAATATGGAGTTGTTTGTGACAGAGAGCACTCACCATCGGGAATGTGGAAGGCGGAAACCAGCTCCATCTTTAAGGCATAGCATTCCGCAGCTCTCTACAGTTCCCCCTTTTTGTTTTAGACGCATCAGGCAAGAGTAGAGGTCTGATCTCTGATATTAGAAATAAATTGGGACTTTGTACCAATGTTCATTTAGGTGTCATCCACCCAAAGAGCATCAGACCCGTCCGATACCTTTTTCTCAGAGGCGGGACCTGGGGCATCAACCCGCATGCAACCAGACATGCTCTTCTCTGGGTCCAAAGCGGCTGACCCTGAGTGCAGTGCTTAGCCTCGCATCCTGAGCGTAACATATTAGCTTTTTATGGTATCCAACCATGCTTGGGGAGAACGTCCTGCTTCAACAGCTGTAAAGGCCTGAATGATCATGGCTGCATCACACTGTTGTGAGACTCTAATCTTGCATATATACCACAGGCAAACTAAGGAGACCAACACCAGAAGGCCTGCTAATGCTCCCATGCCCACCCATTCCTTCAGATGATTCATGGCTGCAGCAATCCATGATGATAATCCTGTGGCTAGTCCTGTGTCCACTCTGGTAGAATTTACTGTAACAATGGCCACTCTCAGCTGCTCCATCGTAGTATCGAATTCTCCAGTCCAGTTACCTAAAATATAGCTCGACAATTGTTTAGACAGATTTGCAGCACAGGAAAAATTCTCATGTTATATGCTAGTGACTCAAAGTCCAGCATATTTTCATTGACAGCCAAGTTGAGCAATTTGCCATAGGGTATCAATTTGCTCCTGCACGAGGTCAATCCTCTGATTGAACACCATCAAGCTTCCTTTTAGTTGAGCATTAATTCCTTTATGTACAACTAAGGCATGAGCTACATTGGCTAAATGATTATTCAGGGTCTGAGCAGTCTGCCCAGTATGACTCATGGCTAATGCCCCGGTGGTAGCTCCAACAGCCGCCAATGAGATGGTAGTAACAATGGTGGCTGTAGTTCCAAGATCCCTTTTCTGTCTGAAGAGAGTCATAGCGTGAGGGGCATCAACGGGCACAGGTACGCAGTGAGGCATGCGAGTAACCAGGGCATACCTAAATTTACTAGCATTCCAGCATTGGGCAAAAAAGCAAGTATCATTACCACAATTACTTGGCTCTATCTGGCTAATAATGAATAAAAATGGGGGATATAGACAAACAGGTGTGGGCTTATAGGAAATATTATGAGAAGCCTTAACCCCCTCGTTGGAACATCCTACATCAGTTCTAGAACTAGCAGTGGTGGTGTCCGAGGTCTGAGTAGGTTCAGGAGACCATTGCCCCCAGGGGCGAGACGTGCTCCATGCCAATTGACTAACTCCATGTTTTCCTCCACTTTTGAAAGTCATTTAAGGTTCTTAAATTATTTTTTTCCCTTTTTTTTAAATTTTTCATCAATTATACTTTATTCATTCTGCATCCCCCCATAAGCCCCTCCCTCCTCCCCTCCCAATCCCACCCTCCCTCCTTCACCAACCCTTTATCTGACAGAGGACTCATATCCAGTATATATAAAGAACTAAAGAAGCTGAAAAGCAGCAAACCAAGTAATCCACTTAAAAAATGGGGAACAGAGCTAAACAGAGAATTCTCTGTAGAGGAATACCGAATGGCAGAGAAGCACTTAAAGAAATGCTCAACCTCACTAGCCATTAGGGAAATGCAAATCAAAACAACCCTGAGATTTCACCTTACACCCATGAGAATGGCCAAGATCAAAAACTCAAGTGACAACACATGCTGGAGAGGTTGTGGAGAAAGGGGAACCCTCCTCCACTGCTGGTGGGAATGTAAACTTGTACAACCACTCTGGAAATCAATCTGGCGCTTTCTCAGACAACTAGGAATAGCGCTTCCTCAAGATCCAGCCATACCACTACTGGGCATATATCCAAAAGAGGCTCAAGTACACAAAAAGGACATTTGCTCAACCATGTTTGTAGCAGCTTTATTTGTAATAGCCAGAAGCTGGAAACAACCCAGATGCCCCTCAACTGAAGAATGGATGCAGAAATTGTGGTACATCTACACAATGGAATATTACTCAGCAATGAAAAATAAGGAAATCATGAAATTCGCAGGTAAATGGTGGGATCTGGAAAGGATCATCCTGAGTGAGTTGTCCCAGAAGCAAAAAGACACACATGGTATATACTCACTCATATAGACATACAACATAGGACAAACCCACTAAAACCTGTGCATCTAAAGAAACTAAGCAAGAGAGAGGACCCTAACTAAAATGTCCAATCCCCATCCGGAAAGGCAAAGAGGATGGACATCAGAAGAAGAAGAAAACAGGAAACAACCTAGGAACCTACCATAGAGGGCCTCTGAAAGCCTCTGCCCTTCAGACTATCAAAGCAGATGCTGAGCCTGATGGGCAACTGTTGGGCAGAGTGAATGGAATTTTAGGTAAGAACTGGGAAATAGTAAGAGCTGGAGAGGACAGGGTCTCCACAAGGAGAGCAACAGAACAAGAAAATTTGAACACAGGGAACTTCCCAGAGACTCATACTCCAACCAAGGACTATTCATGGAGATAACCCAGAACCCCTGCACAGATGTAGCCCAGGGCAGTTCAGAGTCCAATTGGGTTACATAGTAATGTGAAGAGGGACTGCCTCTGACATAATATGATTGGCCTGCTCTTTGATCACCTCCCTCTGGGGGGGAGCAGCCTTACCAGGCCATAGTAGAGGACAATGCAGCCACTTTTGATGTGAACTGACAGACTAAGATCAGAAAGGAGAGGAGAACCTCCCCTATTAGTAGACTTGGGGAGTGGCATGCAAGTAATATTTACTTTTAAACAAAAAGTAAGACAAATGCAAATCCAAACCCCCACCTTTCTGGTTTACAGTGTATACATCCAAAATTACTGCCATGGGTCAATAAATGAGATTTTATGGTGGAACAAATGTCTCACCAATACTCATCACTTAGAGCAGGAGAGGAAATCTGCCCAGCAAAAGTGTAAGAAGCAAGCCCCATTTTGCATAAATAAGTGTTATACTTGCCATTTAACATATGGGTCTAGGGCTCTTGTACTGCATGTAGCCAGTGATTTGTCTGGTGGGGCAGTTCTGAGGTCGAGATGGGAAAGCATGGAGAAGATCACACTGATAGTACTAAGGCCGGTGAAGGAGGACCTCCACTTTGGTTCTCTTGTCATTGTTTGTCACCCTCCTACCCCCATCCTGTTTTGCTCTTGATGAGCAGATAAATAAATGGCAGCGGCATTCACTGGTCAGAGTATACTAAAGGCAGGACGTACTGAGACGGGAAGCGATTCATCCAGACTTGACATGTGAGGTATGACAGATAGGAGAGGTTCAGAGGGCAGTCTTGCTCACTTGTAAGATGACAAGGTTGATTTATGGCTCTTGGATCAGTCCATGCAGATGACATGGTCAAGAACTGCTACCAGGGAACGTGAGCGTGAGGCTCAGTGAGAACTGAGGCCATACTTACACACAAATGCACATTTGCGCCTTATGGTGAAGATTTTACCTGTCAAATTACAAAATCGTACCTGGGTTCGATGTCCATATTCTCTTCTTCCTCAGACCTCGATTCTTTTAAAAGAATCTAACTTTTAAGAGTGTACTAGCTTAGCAGTACACGCTCCTTAGAATATAGGCAATAATATCATAGGTAATAATAAACCTAAGTTATGGAGGTGAGCAGGGTAGTCCTGGCTGGCTTCTCACCCTGGATTGGTCATGTGTGTTTTGTGTTGTCCTCTCATTAGTTTTCACCACCGTTTTGCAACAAATGTCTGAGTAGAAGTCAGACAAACTGCCTATGGACTCCACACCAACTTGCTAAGCAAATGCATTATCTCTTGCTGAATTCAGTGTCAGTGTTTCTACGTCTCGACAATATCACACAAATATTCTAAGTATCTAGAGGATCTAGGAGATGCTGCTGCCCACATGTTTGACTGATGATAATAATTAAGAATAATTTTAGAATATCAGTAAGTTAGAAGCTATGGTTAGTTTTCAGGAGCTATGCATGATTGATATAAACTGAGGTAGTGGGTTCCTGTGAACATTTTGCATAAAATAATCTAAAAGAAGATAATGGAGAATGAGAAAGGTACTGGGGTCAAGCCGAAAGAGAAAGGGGTATGTAGAAAACTATGCCAGCCTCAATGAATATTTGCCTATACCTCGAGGGTTAGACTTATTTGTGCCTGTGTGAAGAGATGGCTCAGCAATTGGGACTATGCTCTGAAATGACAATTTGATAAAAATAAGAGACCATGAAATTGAAGGAGGGAAGAGAGGGGTATATGGGAGGCTGTGGAGGGAGGAAGAGGAAAGAGAAGGAGAAAGGAGAAATGTAATTATAGTATCTAAAAAGAAAAAAGTAACAAAAAAAGAAAAGAGTTCAACTTACTCTTGCTCCCTTTTCTCCCCTCACTCACTTGCTCCAAGCCCCTCATTTCCCTCCACCTGCTACTTTCATTCTCATCACTGTCCTTTTCTCCCAGCACAGAGGGTCTTGCTTAAGTGACAAACTGTCCTACTGGAAGCTGTTATGCTTAGAGTTCTGGGGACCACACCATCCCTTTTCTTGGGGAAGCACAATTTATCCTATTAAACTGTTTTTCTAAGTTGAATTCAAATCAACATGAAGAGAATCATCCTCCTGAATAATTCTGGTATCACACATCATTTGCTCCATAGCTCCTAGGGGAGAACATGAATAAAACAGGTAGACATCTGTTTTCACCCACAGCTTTAACTGTTTGTCCTTTGTTTTGTATTTATGATTCATATCTTTCATCATTCATATTTAATGTACATTGTACATGTTTGGAAGCAGAAACTTGACTATTGAATCTGGAAAGAAAATTAATGGCCCTAGGGATTTTTTTTTAACCTGGTGGTCAAAGCCATGTACCTACCTTCTGTATTTACAGAAGCACAATCCTGTTGAGTGGAATGTTACAGCATTGTTTTTCTTTTTATACTTAAATTCATATTCGGAATTCATAAGCAGAGTGACATCCCTTATTCAGGAAGATTGTAAATGAGCCTTTATATTCTCTATATGAAGAGGAAATGGACAGATACTTTTGAAAGTTAATAAAGGCAGGCCATGGACGCTGAGATGTTCATAGACAGTCTAGATAAGTGGGTTTCAACCTGTGGTCATGACCTTTTCACAGGGGTCACCCAAGACCACCGGAAAACACATATTTACATTATGATTCATAGCAGCAGTAAAATGATAGTTATGAAGTATCAATGGAAATGATTTTATGTTTGGGGGTCACCACAACAGGAGGGACTGTATCAAAGGATCACAGCATTAGGAAGGTTGAGAACCGCTGCTCTAGAGATAAGCATATGAGGCATCCTGGAATTCCTAGTTTTCTGATCCTACCTTGCTCTTCTGAACATGGAAAATATAGCCTGTTTTTTTTTTCTTCCTCAGAAAGAACCAAGTAAACAGCACCTTCTCATGTTAATATTCTTTCTGTGATATCTAGATTATAATTGCATTTAGAATATGTATTTTGCCTAATTTTTGTGGATAGTCTACCAAGAACAGTATATCAAATATCTGTAAGCAGAGAATTGTAAAAATGCTACCCAACTAGGCACTATTTGCAAGGCACATCCTGCATTATTCATGAATCCATACACAGAACATCAAATGCAAACCCAGGCTCCTCATCATCTCCATATATTAGCCACATATGATGATATATAAATACCATAGCAGTGTTATCAGCAAAACAAACAAACAAACAAACAAACAAAACATTTTCGTTTGCTTCTGGGTTTCTTGTACTTCCAGGAGAGCAAGGACTTTGATGGTTTCATCTGATTTTGTAGACTCAAAGTAACCCCAGCACCTGACACAGATAAGAAACCAAATAAATATCACCGGAGTGGGTCAATTATTGAGAAAATGCTACTTTCCACAACGTCAGTATCTGAAGTCCGGAAGTCCTCGCTCTTCCCTCACACCCCCTTCACTTTCACTCTAAATATTGGTTGGAATCATTATTTGCATATTTTTAAATATTTTCCCCCACATACAATTCTGCTCCCCATCCTCTGATGGTTCTTTCTTTGACATCCTACATCTCTTACACAGATGCCCTCCCTTGTAAAATACATGTTCTTGTACATTAGATGGAATGGTAAAAAGTGTCTTACAAATAGTTTACTGCCAGAGCCCGCTGGCAGAGTTGAACAGCTCTTGAGTGGGGAGTGAAGATTGAAAGAAAAAAACCAATGCACTACACATGGGATCAGTTTGAGAGGGCTGCCAGTAGAAGCTGTCACACTGGTTTATTCCACAATTCCTTTTATAGTTAGAGCAAAGCACCTTGATACACTGAAAGTTAATGAAGTCATCGAGAAGTCAAACTTGTTTGCCTTGACCACTTGTCTGTGTGATCCTCACACAAACAAAAAGAAATGAACTTGGCAAAACATCCTGCCTATCCCTGTCTCCAGTGAAGGCTGGAGTGAAAACAAGCAGCTCTTCACAGTTTACAGCTATTTCAGGCATATAAGCTACAAAGAAAAGATTTCCTGTTTTAGATGCCCTGCCGCCTTCCTATAATGAAATGACTAATGCTCTTACTATAACTCAGTTTATTCCTAGTCTTGCACGAATTCCATTTCTGTACTTTGAATCATTGTTAACAGCCCATCATTAGACATTATCAGTATATTGCAGACTGGTTGTAAACCGTAAAATAATCCATTCCACACGCATTCCAGGTCATTTGCCCACATTATTCTTACTCTGCTTGTCTTTTTCTTTGCCCGATACACACTTCTCAGAGCACCTCTTTCCTTACTTAGGGTTACAAGAGTCTTAGCTCTCTCTGCCATTGCTCATAGTTTTTTTTTCCCGCTGCACAAAATCCTTTCCCCCATTTCTCAGTTACCTGTATCTATTTTCTTTTAATTAGCCAGTGGAAAATCACTCCATCGTGTTTCATTTCCTAATTTCCCTTTTGTCTTATACAATGTAGTATTTTGTGTTTATTTCTGTTCATATAGTGTAGTCATTGATAAAATACCCTGGTAGTCGACTTAACAAGTCTATTAGACTAAGAAGCTAAGGCTTGCTTCTGTTTATACAGAGTCTAGAACAATATCTGGTGCACAGTAGGAGTTCAGTAATTATTCAGTGAGTATAGGGCAGATGAGAGAATGCACTAGCAAAATGAATTTAAATGATTTATTATTTGTATTATTCTGCTAAATGAGAAGAGCATGGGAAGTATAGAGATTCCTCCCCTGGGATTTAAATCTCTTTGTTTAGGAGAACAATAAAAAGTACATCTGGAGAATATGAAATGACAGGAAAAATTAACATTGTTCCAACTTTATATATTTCAGTATAACACACACATGCTACGATTTAGCAGCTTAAGAGTAAGGTGAAAATAGACAATACATCCCATCTGTTCTCATGAGAAATTGGAAATTTGTCATAACTTATTGCCCTTACACAGTTTAGTATTGTGTTTTAAAAAAATGAGACTACGAATAAAGACCAAGAGCAGTTGGTTACAGAAGACTTAACACCAAGCTTATCTGTTAGTAGGACCAGACTGGAATATAAGAGACATTTATCTACAGTTAATTTATAAGGGTCTGTTATTTCATTGTATTTTTCTTCACTCTACCATGGTCCTTCATTTCATATCCTACCTAGTCAGAAGAGAGAGGACACACATGAAAGCAGAATGATTTGGGAGGGGGAAGGTAGATGTAACAGATGATCGTTAAGAATATGTATTTAGATGAACATTCATGTATGTGTTTGTTCACACGCATGACCGAGGTGAATCTTGTGTGATAAATAATAATTGCTACCTGGAAGTGTTGCTGCCATCTGTTTGTTCCCCCTTCAAGTTCATATTTGGAATTCTAACACCATTAGGTTATGACATCATTGGTAGGTGAATATGGGGAATGGTAAATCCATGATGATGAGGTCTTCATGAATGAGATTAAGTCTTTTCTGGGAAAGGGCCCTAAGAACTGCCTTCCCTTTTCCACTATGGGAAGACATAGTTAAAGGCAGCACCTATGAAAAAGAAAGCAGGCACTCACCAGAGACTGCTTACCAGAACTTTCATTTTGAACTTCTTATCCTCTAGGACTGTGAGAGGAAAAAAATGCTTGTTGTTTAGAAGGTACCCATGTCATTTTAGATAGCATCACAAACAATGACAAAAACTTACTGTGAATGCCAAGAAAATCATGCCAAATCTCACTTTGTATGCTTGTACCTCAAGGATACCATTGTCACCATCTCACATGCTGTGTTCAGCGACACAGAATATCTTTTAGGCATTTAATGGCTGGTTGAACCTTCTGCTCTGTACACTTGGGATTCTTTATAAGTTGCTCATAGCTTCCTGTCTCCAGAGGTGAAGCTGTCATTTCCCGCATGGGGCAGGTTTGGGTTAGTGGTGGAGGCCTACTGGAGCTACTGATAGTAGTGCTTCTTAAACAAGGGTAAGATAAATATTGGCTTGTTGTGCCTGGAGAAAACCTTAGAGCAACAAAGACCTTGAAAGCCAATGCTTCTAGGTACGATGTTTAAGATTTGATTTACCTGGATTCAGTAGCACATACTTACAGTCCCATGATTTAGGAGGTAGAAGCAGGAAGATCGGAAATACAAAGTCGTCCATGGCTGTATATGGACTAGAACTGACCCAGTCTCAAAACACATACACATAAACCCAAAAGCTTATATTTAGTAACAACCAAGTTTTAGGTGATTCTTATATTCTGGGGATGGCAAATTCTCTCCTCTATCCTACTGAACTGATATAGAGCAGACAAATGCCTAAAAACATTGATTATTTTTCTAGGTGTGAGAGAAGTATTTTTGCTCCAATATTGCTTCTAGGTGGTCTTGGTCTAGACTGCAACAGAAATGAAGTGATGATGTGTTTCATATCTTCCTTAGGGAAAAGGTAACAAAGGGACCAGATTATATTTCATATAGGAATTATTTTTGTTTTTTTCTTTTTTTATTATTATCATTTACTACAATTTATTCAATTTGTATCCCTGCTATAACCTCCTCCCTCGTCTCCTCCCAATCCCATACTCCCTCCCTCTTCTCCCCTGTTTCCCTCCCCTAGACCACTGATAGGGGAGGTCCTCTTCCCCTTCTATCTGACCCAAGCCTATCAAGTCTCATCAGGACTGGTTGCATTTTCTCCCTCTGTTGCATCCCCAGGGGGAGGTAATCAAAGAGCAGGCCACTGAGTTCATGTCAGAGACAGCCCTTGCTCCCTTTACTAGGGAACCCACTTAGATACTGAGTCTATGGGCTACATCTGAGCCTGGGTTTTAGATACTCTCCATGCATTGTCCTTGGTTGGGGTATCAGTCTCTGCAGGGCCCCCAGGGCTCAGTTTTGTTTGTTTGTTTGGCTCTGTTGGTCTCCTTTTGAAGCTCTTGTCCCCTCCAGGTCTTTCTATCTCTCCCTTCTTTCATAAAATTCCATGCCCTCTGTCAAACTGTGGTTATGAGTCTCAGCCTCTGCTTCGATACCTCAATCAGTAGTCTTTCAGAGGTCCTCTGTGGTAGGCTCCTGTCCTGTTCCCTGTCTTCTCCTGCTTCCAACATCTATCGTGTTTGCACTTTTGAATGATGATTGAGCACCTTCCCTAGGGTCTTCCTTGTTGTTTAGCTTCTTTAGGTGTACAGATTTTAGTATGTTTATCCTATATTATATGGCTAATATCCATTTGTGAGTGAGTACATACCATGTGTGTCTTTCTGCTTCTGGGATACCTCACTCAAGATGATCTTTTCTAGTTCCCATCATTTGCCTGCAAATTTCATGATTTCCTTCTTTTTAATAACTGAGTAGCATTCCATTGTATAAATGTACCACAATTTCTGTATCCATTCCTTCACTGAGGGACATCTAGGTTGCTTCCAGCTTATGGCTAGTTGACTTCATTTTGGTATTCTAAGGAGATGTTATTTAAAGTTGACTTAGCCAGACTTGAGAAATGTGTTGAGCGGTACTTCCCAAACCAAAATTGGCAGGTGCAGGAAGGGATTTTTCTTCCTGAAAAAAAAAAAAAAAATGTATGTTTCCCTGGTATCGCCCTGCAGGAAACAGGGATTGAGTGAGAAAAGGTAGAGACAGACATTTTCTTTGGGATTCCAGATTATAACTGGAGGCTGGGGACTTTGAAGTCTGCCTGTTTCTTTAGTGTTAGAGATGGTTGATAAAAGACCTGTGATACTGATTCCGGAGTCCTTTTCATGGGCTGGAAATAAAAGGAGGTCTGTCGGCCTTGGCCATTTGTAGCACAGTATCCTATTGCCATGCTGCAGGGTGCTAAACATCTGAACAGAGATCTATTGGAGCCTGCCCTCACATGCCGAGGAGATGTGTTTACCAATAATCCAGGAAAATGTGTGGGAAGTAAAGGAGGTGATCTGCAAAGCACGGGGAGCTAGGGTGAGTATGAATGAGTGCCAAACACAGTTGTACAGCAGGCAGAGTTACTTAATATGGTAATTTTATAGTATATCAATCCAGCTAATCTGTAATAATATTTCCCTGGACATTTTCTTTGTGATTCCACATTATAACTGGTCACAGGAAGATCTAGTAAGAAGTTTTTTTTTTAAAATTTAAAAAGGTTATTTTTATTTTATGTGTATTTTGCTCGCATATGTGTACACATGCCATATAAGTGCCTGATGCTTGCCGAGGTTGGTAGAAGGCATTCGGTCCCCTGGAACTGGGAGTACTGGTTGGCTGTGAGCCTCAGTGTCGGACCTGAACCATGGCCCTCTGTAGGTAAAAGCAGTTAGTGATCTTTAGTGCTGAGCCACCACCTCTTCGGTCTTGGGTGTGTTGTTTGAAGTCATAGCCTAAGGCAGAAGGAAAGCACTGACCAGCACTGCTGAATTGTGGACACTTGTTCCTGACCCACTGGCCCAAGTTTTCAGTGTGGGTCAAAAAGCCACCCTGAAGCTCTCCTTGTGTTTTCCTGCAGTGTGCTGGAGTCCCGCACAGACAGATGCTCAGCTCCACAGCTGCCCGGTCCTTTCTGCCCCACACCTCATGACTGTGGAGCATGAGAAAGGGCTGTGGTCTCATTTCTACTTGGGACTGCCGTGTTGCTGTTTGGATTCTAGTGTGTCCTCATCCACCCTGACTTTACTCTAGACCGTCAGCCCTCCTCCCCTGCGGAAACTCCAGTCGCATTCTAGAGGGAGAGCCAGTGACCTTCCAGAAGCCACTTCATTATTCCCACAATTTCATAAATTCTGCTCCTTGTGATTACTTCCTTTTCTAGGAAGTAGGAGGTTATCTTATTTCCACGGTCAAACCTGGACACTTGGGGGAAACTTAAAACATCGTAGAGGTGCCGGAGTTGCCTATGTAGATGGTAAAAGAATTTTCTAATAGTGTGGCTGTCTGTAATTAGTAAGAATGATCAATCCACGTGGGAGTCACAGCACTCTTTCGTGAGTATCATCATTAATCTTCCTACTTGGCATTGTTTAGGTGTTGATAACATTCAATGGTATGCTGGGCCTATTCCATAAGGTGCGACTCCAAGGGTCTTGTAGTTGATCTTTGAATAATTAAATTTAAGCGATTAATTTCATGCCCAAATGTGTTATAACATGATAATTATGAACACTCCAAAAAAGATTTTAGTTTAAAATTTTAAATTGTAGTTGTTCTAATACAGTCAGTCTTTTAAAAACACAGTCTCCATGCCAGATGCTATGGGTATAATTGTTGGGAAAAAAAATCCGTAGTTTCTGCCCACAGAATAGTCACTACCTGGAAGCTCTCTGACCTCTCACAGTCCTTTAAACTGGCCAGCCGGATTCTCATCACCATGACTGACAAGCTAAAAATGAGACTCAGAGGAACGCATGTTAAGATCATTTTTCTGGGCCTCTGCTCCGACTCTGGGTTCTTAGGATTTCAAATCCCTGGCTCCACACTCTTGGATTCCAAGCCTGCTTCTGTTAGGCCTATTTGGAGATCTTTGAGTTGCAGCTATCGGATATCATGTTTTCACTGAGCTTTGCTTTCTCCTTGCCTTGGAAACTCCCGAAGTATTTCCCAGTTCTAGCTTCAAGCCTCCAAGGGATTCCTCGCTGGGGGGCTAGGATTCAGACAAACGAGAAGAAAGCGGTGAAATGCCGAGCTGTAATGGGGTGAAACAAGCGGCCCACTGTTCTTGAAGAACACTGAGCACATTCATCGCTGGTGACGTAACCAGCACGGTGAAGCGTGACCCGCAGCAACTTCCTGCCCTATGGCTACATATCCGTATCTCTGCTCTGCGAGTTTTCTTTCATCCTACAAATATTTGTTATGCAACCCCTCGTGTGCCACCCACACTCACTGCTCTCCCTCCTCTCTTCTGCTCCTCCAGCCTGCCACCCAGACTTTAACAAGGAGTAGGAGGTAGCAAATATGGACGTGGGGCTCAGCAACCAGGGTTCAAATCTTGACTTCCTGCGCTCCAGTGGCTTAGATTTTGATCCACAAAATGGGGAAAAACTCACTACTTGCCTTTCAGGATGGCTAAATTTAAAGGAAAACAGTCGCATTGTAGCCCTCTCCCTGTATGTAGGATACATAACGGGCATAACTGTTACTGCTAAGTTTCTCATCTTTTCAGCTGCCTTGAGACAATTTTTGTTCTTCCTTCACTGGTTTCTCGCAACTCATACAGCCAACAAACATGCCCATGTCTCACACATCACTACAGATCTTCAGGTCTATGCAGTTTTGTTCTCTGATAGTTTTTCCTTCCTCTTAACGCAAGCACTGGGGTTTCTAGATTCCCTGTTTTCTCATCCTCACAGTCCACTTCCCATCTCCCAAAGTTATGATCCCACCCTGACGAGGCATTTCTACCAGTCTATGAAGGCCATGCCCATTTGTATTCACCCTCATCAGACAGCTACAGCACATTTCAATCATTTCTCCTTTTGGCTTTGGCATATTGCTCACTCTAGATCCTCTTTACTTTTAATAATTTCTTCTTAGTCATATGTGCAGATTTCTCCAAGTCAGGTAAAATTGGTTACAGACGTAGGCCATCTCTAAGTTGTCAACATATCCTTTTATTATTATTTTTTCTTTCCATTTTCTTCACAGCATAGCACAGGCCTCAGCTGACATCTCCATCTTGTCTTGTCTGAGTCTTTGGGTTGACCAGATGGTGCGTTCTCCCCGCTCCCCACCATCCCTGTTTCCTCCACAGTAGTAACTCTTCTCAAAGTGGAAATATAACACACTTCATATTGCCCAGGCCAGAGCAATGTGGAGGTAAGACTGGGATGCCGTATCGGTATTAGAATAGCATTTATTCTTCTCAAAACTCATAACCCTATCTCATCATGAGGATAACATCAGGCTGCTTCAAATAAAATAGAATCCTGCATTATACTTGTTCACAATGCCTCAAAACGGTCAGTCATCAAGAACAAAATCTTAGACAATGTCACGGCCCAGAATCACCCAAGGAGGCATGACAATGGCAGAGTCATATTTTGGATAGGTATTATACGAGTATTAAGGGAATAGAAATAATCCGTGAGCTTTGTGTCATAATCATGTATCAGTATTAACTAATTAAATAAGCTAAAGAACACAACAGTCTAATGTAAACTGACAATAGTAAGAAAAAAATATGTATGGGGTAAGCTTGCAGAAAATGCACAATCTACTCAATATTTTTGTAAATCTAAAAAGTTTTGCCATTCTCTTTTTTCCTCTTCTCCATATCTTCCTTCTTCTCTCCTTTCTTTTCTTCTTTCTTTCTTTCTTTCTTTCTTTCTTTCTTTCTTTCTTTCTTTCTCCTCATCCTCCTCTTCCTTCATTTCTCTCTCTTTCTCTCTGTGTTTTTTCCCATTTCCTTCTTTTATTCCTCTTATACATTGTTGGAGGAACTCCTAGATCTTGCAAATTATTCTCCAAACACAGAAGCCTAGATAAATGGTTTGGATGATGTTGTATCATGTATGACCTGAAATTCTCTTTTATTCTTGTCCACTGTATGTCTTCTTTCTTGTTCTTTTCAAAGAAAAAAATAATGCCTTCTACTGAAAGGCCTGGAGTCTGTACCAGGGCACTGACACCAGTGCTGGTGTCCAAGGTGTGAGGTGCCAATGTCCTTGCAAAGTAGCCAGTACCTTGAGTCCTGCCAACTTGGACACTGCTGCTTACTTGATGATGTTGCCTCAGCATCTGAGAACCCATCCCTTGCTTTCTTGGCTTGCTGTTAGGAGAGTTTGTTTGTGTCTGTGTGTAGGCATCCATTTATAATGACTGGGCAAGAGAAGGGCAGATGGGCAGACACTTCATTTCTAAGCTTAGAACCACTCTCTCTATCACTGACTCTAAGAGTCAGCATTTTAGAGATTTACCATTTACCAAGACATTTCTGGACATCTGGATCCTGCAGACACGTCTGAATCTGAAGATTCAGGTTACCTCAAGTTTCAGGATGACAATGTTGTTCCAGTTACAATTCTTCCTGAACCCTCCATCTCGTGGCCTCAGAAGGTGTGCTCATGTCCTGTATCCATGTACCTTTCCAAGCTTTCTGTCCACAAAACATCTTCAGACTCTCCAGTCCAGCTACACTTCATTACCCTAAGTATCTATACTTCTATTAATCCTCCTGGTTTTCACGACTCTGTGCCTCACTCACCACATCACCACTGGGCAATTTTTTTTTTCTTACCACCCTAAAGGACCATCTTTCTGTATCCCCACCGCTACCTCACTGCATCATATTGGTAATCTACAGATGTCTGATAGGTTTCCCTTACCACTTAGAGTATCAAAATAAGAAATTGTATCTGTCTGTATAGATCCAGATTCCACTCACAAGCCACCTGGGCCCTTGAAGTCGCAATCCATTCTTACAAGGCCATGGTATCAGTCAGAACAAGGGGCACATGAAGGCTTTGCTGGGAGGTTTACTGGAAATCTCGTACATGTTCCCAAGATTCAGCTTTGCACAGGCAGGTGGCTATGGATATTTCTTTGTCTGGCTGTTATCCACAGGCCTTTCTTGATTCCTCCTTGGTCTGTTTACCTGGTCCCTCCAACATGGTAGCGAATTTCCATCAGCTCAAGAAAACAAATAATAGGAGGCTTGCCAGAGAGAAGCCCACCTCTTCATGGCAGACTAATTTCAGGGATACACCATGACTTTTTTCTGCATTGTTTGGTCAAGGTGAGTTCCCAGCTCAGCCCACATTCAAGTGAAAGGATCATACAAGGGCATGAATGCCTGGTAGGCAGAGCTCACTGGGTGTGCTCTGTGGTTACCTGTGGAGGTCAGGAGGCACCTGTCTGTAATTAGTCAGATGTCAGGCTTGATGATGCCACACATGCACCGAAATGGAATAAAGAGATTTATTGCTCACATAATGGGACTTTCTGGAAAAAGCAGAGCAGACACAAAAGCCAGCCTGGGATGTCCCAAGTGAGAAGAAAAGACAGTGCCCCTGGGTTTTATTGTCTTGAAGATTCCCTCTGGAACTGGGTTTGAATGGTTTGGATTTCCCCACCAGCACCAAGGGATGGAACACTGAGGTATTGTTATTCTTTTACCCTGACATGAGACAGAAGTGTGTGTGTGTGTGGGAGGTGGCATGGGTAGAGGTGATGAAGGACAATATCAAGAACTGCTAATTGTAGGCTGTGCACCACAGCCATTAGAACTTGTTCATTTAGTTGATTGTCTTTGACAAGATAGGGGATGTGCTCTGTGTCTTTTCTGTTTGCAGTACTTTGTGTGGTGTCTGTCATGTGATGGTGACTCAGTAAGTGTTGGTTGAATGAATAAATGGCTGGATCGTCCTTTCTCTGTTACAGATCATTTGTTTACTTGCTGTATCGGCCTACAGATCTATTGATCTCTACCTATGCCTGTAATATAGTTGTAATTATCTTAATAACTGAGCAGCTGGAGTCCTCAATTAGGAATTTAACCTATTTTTTAAATGCGAAGTCCATGTTTTAAGCATAAGATTCTTGAAAGAATAAAAGAAGACCCAAAGTACCAAATGGAAGCAGAAAATAATTTTTTTGTTTCTCTGTGAGAAATTTATGAGTGTAATATTTCTCCAATACTATTTCTTAACCTAAAACAACCATGGCAAAGTTCTTATATTAAGCTCAAAACTATTTCCTTGCCTTTTACATCATGACTTAGGCTTCATGTTAAAAGAAAACCACAGGAATTGTTTGACAGTCTTTTTTCCTTCTTGCTTTCCTTCCTTCTCTCCTCCCTTCTTTCTTTCTTTCTCTCTCCCTTCTTTCTTCCTTTCTCTCTCCCTTCCTTCTTTCTTCCTTTCTCCCTCCCTTCCCTCCCTTCCTTCCTTTCTTCCTTCCTTCCTTCCTTCCTTCCTTCCTTCCTTCCTTCCTTCCTTCCTGTTTTCCTTTCTTCCTTCCTTTCAAGATCTATTTATTTTATTTTAACTGTGTGAGAGCTTTGTCTGTTTGTATGTCTATGTACCATGTGGGTGTGTTGTGCTTTTGGAGGTCAGAAGAACACATCAGATTCCTTGGATCTGGTGTTATGGATGGATGTGAGCTGGGTGTTGAAAACCAAATACTATCCGCTGAAAGAGCAGCAAGGGCTCTTAACTACTGAGTCGTCTCGTCTCTCCAGCCCATGGCTTGGCTATTTTCATCATGAAGCCATGAGAATGATGAAAGTAGGGCCTGAAGTATTCTGCTACAATTCATGCTCCATACTCTGGATAACTGCACATGAGGCTTTGCCCGCAACATAACAGTATTGGCACATCTATAGCAGCATTGTTCTCATTAAAAGACCAGCACTGTTCCCGTGAGAGTAGCTCAGCTTCTTATAAACCAGTCGTTCTCAAGCTATGGGTCTAATCCTTTGAGGGTCATATATCGGATATCAGATATTTACATTATGGTTCCTAACAGTAGTAAAATTACAGTTGTGGGGTAGCAACAAAATAATTTCATGATTAGGGGTCACCACAGCATGAGGAACTGTGTTAAAAGGTCACAGCATTAGGGAGTGTGAGAACCACTGTTAAAACTGTCTGGCTGTATCCTTTGTCCTCTCTCCCTCTCCACAGGCATCTGTTTTTCTCCGCTCGCCTACAGGAAGCCAAGCAGATACCAGCACCATGCTCTTGGATTTCTATAATTGTGTGCCAAGATAAAACTTTTTCCATATAAGTTATCCAGTCCCATGAACTTAAATTATCCAGTTCCAGGTATTTTGTTATAGCAACATGTAGCAGACTGAGAAAGATCCATGCATAGTAAAGACCAGAATTGACCAGGTGCTAGTGTTATGAGGGAATGGGTCTCATACATGAACTGTTCAAGTTGCAAAGGGTTTTACAAGCCTGGTAGAGCCTAAACATTATGGTCTTCAGATCAAGTAATGTTATCCCAAACTCCAAAATAACTCATATTATAAACCCGGAGAGAAAACCAAATGAAAATATTGTGCTAAATAGTGAGGTGTGCCAATTCTACTGATCAAAAGGTGTTCCTGACCTAAACAGTTCTAGGTTTATCTGAAATATATTGTCACCGTCATTTAAAAATCTCTTTCTCGTTTTTATTGTTTGAAGCAAACATACACAGCATTCAGACTCTGTGTGCTCTGGGTTCTGTTGTCTATATGCCTGACACTGGTGCAGAAGATTTTGCTCTTGGTGAGGAAGGATG
This sequence comes from Meriones unguiculatus, assembly GCF_030254825.1. NCBI lineage: Eukaryota > Metazoa > Chordata > Mammalia > Rodentia > Muridae > Meriones > Meriones unguiculatus. The sequence continues at coordinate 8,396,263 of NC_083356.1, forward strand.
GAATAAGACAAATAAAAGCCAGGATGGCTTGGCCTTGATGATGAGGAGCCAAGAGTGCAGGGAGGGAGGATGTATGAGATTCTGACCCCACCTGAGAAGGCCCTGCTCCACCCACTGAGCTGAAGGAGTGTGTTTGAAGTGGCGAAGTAATTACACTCAAAAAAACATACCATCAGGTGCCCTTCAAAGGAAAAGCTGGAGTCAAACCTTGGGGCAATCAATTGCAATGATGTTTAGATTCTAGAACACAGCTGCAGAGATAAAACCTCCAAGAACCATCTGCCCTCTGAAAGCAAATGCTCTATATATCCCAAACAACTCCCTATAAATTTCATGTTTGTTATTCTTTCTGACTAAACCGATAACCTAAAGATTATGGAATATGGTTATTAGACTTTATTATCCTTCACTCTTCTGAACTTCATTATTGTCACAATAGTTTACTATAGGCTTTCTGAACTTAGCACACTCTTATCAGTAAACAAGGGTTTTATGTTATCAGACATGGATTCAGGGAAGAAGTGCTGAGCCTCGGCACTTCCATCGTGAAACAGATCAGATATTTCTCTTTCTTAATTTTTTGGATGATTTTTATAATCAATGCTTGGTTCAGAGGAAACAAAGAGGCTTTTGCAACAAAGTTAACCCACAGTCTTGTATCTACCAAGCACGCTGCGGTGTCAATTTGAAATGTTTTAAGAGAGAAGGTGGATTTAAGCACACAGTTCCTTGCTGCCTTAAGCCCCTGGAAACACAAGAGGAGGTAGCGCTGTGTGTCCCGGCATGAAGCCAGGCTGTTTTCTTTTCCTAACAGCATTTTATTTCCCTGAACTCCAAAAGAAGTGACAGGTTATTTTGTCTGTAATGGTGGTTATTTTCAACTTCAAAAACTTTTCTGTGATCTTAAAACCTTATAATTTGTTCGCAGTTACAAGTTAATACAGGCGCTGAGCAGCATCTGTGGGTAATTTTAGCCGAGAGACACAGCGGAGGATCTGGTCCTCCAAACTTATTTTATTAGGCATACATGGTCTAGGAGGAGCCTGCTGCCAGCATTGCAGCTAGCTGGTGGACTTAGGCGTCCACAGTGAGGATAGGGACATTCACCTTCCTGTTGGGGCCCTCGGGCCCTCATCAGCCCTGTTACCTGTCGAGCCCAGGACGGGGAGGGGAGGGCACAGGCCTGTGTTCTAGAGTTACTGTGCCGGGCCTTTGCCAGGCCTGCATCTTGTGAGCTTAAGAAAACCCCTTCTTGCAACATTTCAGTGTTCTCTTTGCTTAGATGCTGTTAGGCCTGTCCTTCCAGAGTTTCCTGACTCTTGTTTCTTCCCAATCCCTTAAGTTTGGTGCAGCTCTCTAGAAAAACAGAGCTTAATGCAAAGGAGCCAGTAAGGAGAAAAGCAGCCCTGTACAGAATTCCTTCTTAGAAATTCCTCCTTCAACCATACAGGCAAAATTTCAAGGAAGAAAAGGTCTGGCTAGTTCATCCTGTTGAATAAGGCATAAGAAACTCTGTCTGTAGCTCTGTCTCTCTCTCTTCTTCCCTCCCTCTCTCCTTCTTCCTCCCTCCTTTTCTGCTTTCTCTCTCACCCTCCCCTCCTTCTCTCCACCCCTACCAACACAGTTGTTTGAAGGGAAAGAAAAAAGGGTTGTAATTCAGAGTGGTTGAAAAACCAATTGCTTTGAAAAGTGTGGGGTTAGAAGCCATCAATTCAGTAGGACAGACAACAGAGGAGGAGATATGACTTACATGACCTTACTGTAAACACACACAATCCATTTAAAGATGGCAAGCTGGCGAAAAATGATAGGAATTTTTCTAAGACTACCTTGTTATATCCATCTTTTCACATTTGTAATTGTGGCATTCTGTGAAAAAAAAGTAATAATGGGAATTTTATCAAATGATATGTTATCACACAAACAAATCAGGTAAAGGTTCAGATAGGAAGAGTTGTAGAAATCTGAATGTAGAAATCTTAATGCTTCCATAAGAGATCCCCAGGGGCTTCTTCCCATGCAAAGTTCGTGGTGGTTGGCAATAGAAACGGGAGACGGGTGCTCTGTGGTGGCTACCGAGGCTGGCAGTCAAAAATATAAAACAATGCCCCTGTTATCCGTTTCCAATTCCTGCAGCACAGAGCTGGAATCCAGAAAATTTGCCGCCTTGAATAATTCAACTTTCAAATCCGTTTGTGGTTGAAGACAGTTTTGATTTACTTTTCTTCAACGCTGTATTCTTGGTCTTGTTTCTGCACCTCCTCCCCCTCCCTTCTGCCTAAAGTTCTTTCATTTTAAGAGTCAGCTTGGTGATCTGTTTCAGAAACACCAAGCAGGATTCTCTTTTAAGTTTGAAACAAGAGAAAGAAAAAGGTCTGGGTGAGAAGGGAGATGATTTCAAAATAAAGGGAAACCAGTCTGAAGATAAGCAAGCCTTCTGATGTGATACCTTCCTCCAGGATTATAATGCTCTGGGAGAGCTGTGCTGTTCATCTCTCAGTGCTGGAACTGGCCCCCCCACCCCTCCCCACACCCACTCCCAGATAACAAACTTGACAGGCTTTAAATATTTATGGAGGGATTCAGAGTGTTAGAGAAAGCAAGGCAGCTTCTAGCATATGGACAGGGCAGCTTGAAACTTCGTTAGATTCACACGCAGTGGCAGAGTGGAAACAGTTTAAACTGGGCAGGCCTGCAGAGGCTGGCCTCACTCGCTCACAGGCAGAACCTTTCAAACACGGGCTTCATGATATGTGTTTATGATGTCTTACGATTGAAGAAAACAGTTTTTTTTTGTCTCAATTGCATGGGAATGTTAATTAAAAATATAAACAGTAAACTTACTGTGTCCTACCCTTTCATCCTCTCATCAACTCTTCTTTTCCAGCCGTCCCCTATCTTCTCCAAATTACCTTTCTTCCCCAAACAGACAGCATGGCTGGGAATACTACCTCCAAGGTGGTAAACGTGGCAGCTTGAGGCTTCGTGGCTCCGAGGGAAAACAGAGCTTCTCGTTCCTGCTTGATGAAAATCTCGTTTGAACATACCTGATTAACCATTCCTGAGTCCCATGATGGCCCCGGACAGGACACTCAGCTGCACAAACAGCAGCACTTGTTCTCCTTGCTAGGTGCACCTGGCTGTGCAGGCTTCCTGTTAGCACATGGCTGGGCAGGGAGATAGTTCTCCCTGAGAAGAACATTTATGAGAAGAGGGGGGAAGCACTAGGCAGGAAAACCTGCTCACTTCTTGGTAGCTGGAAAACAAAGAGAAAGAGACAGAAGGAGCCAGAGTCCCAGCACCCCCTTCAGTGGTAGGTACCCCAATAACCTAACTTCCTACCACGAGTTTGTGCCTCCAAAGTGGTCTTCCCATAGTGCTGCTGTCTCTGAATAGTGCCATCAACTGAGGGCAAAAGCTTCAACACAAAAGCATGAGGAACCACTCAAGGCACACCTTTCCTAAGTATCTGCAGTTGTGACATTCCAATGCTATTTCTCCAAGCTGGTAACCCAACTGACTTTCAAACAGCGTTCCTTATGGTGACCTGCAGCTACTACAACTTTATTTTAAATTAAATTTTGTTTATATATTTATTTATTTTAAATGTAATTTTACTTATATATTTATTTATTACAATTTGTTCACTTTGTATCCCAGCTGCAGTTCCCTCCCTCTCTTCCTCCCAGCCCCACCCTCCCTCTTCTCCCCCTATGCCCTTTCCCTAGTCTCCTGATAGGGGAGGACCTCCTCACCTTCTATCTGATCCTAGCTTATGAGGTCTCATTGAGGCTGGTTGCATCATCTTCCTCTGCAGCCTGGCAAGGCTGCACCCCCCAGGGGGAGGTGATCAAAGAACCCACCACTGAGTTTATGTCAGAGATATCCCCTGGTCCCCTTACTAGGGAACCCACTTGGAAACTGAGCAGCCTATGGGCTTCCTCTGAGCAGGGGGTCTAGGTCCTCTCCATGCATGGCTCTTGATTGGACTATCAGTCTCCCCTGGGCCCAGGTTTTTTGGCTGTTTTTCTCCTTGTGGAGATCCTCTCCCCTCCAGGTCTTTCTATCTCCCCCTTCTTCCATAAGGATTCTGGCACTCTACCCAAAGTTTGACTATGAGTCTCAGTATCTCCTTTGATATCCTGGTGGGTAGGGTCTTTCAGAGGTCCTCTGTGGAAGGCTCCTATCTTGCTCCTTGTCTTCTCCTACCTCTGCTGTCTTTCCTATTTATCCAAAAACTTATTTTTTGACAAAGAAGCCAAAACTATACAATGGTAAAAAGACAGCAACTTCAACAAATGCTGCTGGTCTAACTGGATGTCCACATGTAGAAAAATGCAAATAGACCCATATTTATCACCCTGCACAAAGTTAAAATCCAAGTGGATCAAAGACTTCAACACAAAACCAGACACACTAAATCTATTAGAAGAAAAAGTGGGGAAGAACCTTGACCTCACTGGCACAGCAGACAACTTCCTGAACAGAACACCAACAACACAGGCTCTAACCTCAACAATCAATAAATAAGACCTCATGAAACAGAAAAGCTTCGGTAAAGCAAAGGACACTGTCATCAGAACAAAACAATTGACTACAGACTAGGAAAAGATCTTCACCAACCCTACATCTGACAGAGGGCTAATATCCAGAATATATAAAAAAGTTAAACACCAACAAACCAAGTAATCCAATCAAAAAAATGGGGTACGGAGCTAAATAGAGAATTCAATAAAGGAATATCGAATGGCAGAGAAACACTTTAAAAAATGCTCAACATCCTTAGTCATTTGGGAAATGCAAATCAAAATGACCCTGAGATTTCACTCATCAGAATGGCTAAGATCAAAAACTCAAGGGGTGATGCATGCTGGAGAGGATGTGGAGAAAGGGGAACCCTCCTCCACTGTTGGTGGGAATGGAACCTTGTACAACCACTTTGGAAATCAATCTGGCGCTTTCTCAGACAATTAGGAACAGTGCTACCTCGAGATACTACAACTTTTATTAAGCTCAGTTTCTCCAAATTCTTCCCCAGAGCCATTTGAACCCTTGCGGGAAACCATGATTGTGCCTCCTGGCCTCTCTGGTCCCATCTCTGGTGTGCTTCTGCTGCTGTCCCAGGGCAGCACCCTAGTACCTCCAGGCGGACCACTCACATCACTCTCAAGACCCAAATTCTGCCACGTTTCCCAAACAGGCTGCTTGTGTTTGCATGCATTGAGAACCTTCCAAGTCCTTTTTTTTTTTTTTTCAACAGCTAGAAATATATAGAGGATTCACTTTTCAGGCATTGTCTTACATCCTTGCTACATGACTTTAATAAGAAACAGAATGAAAGAAGATCAATCCCCGCAGAATACAAGAAAGGAATAAAAGGGCTAACTGATTCCAACTGGGGAACCAGGTAATCTTAAGCATAGGGGCGACATTTGAGCTTAGCTTTGAAGGCTGGTTGGATTTGGGTTGATCGTAAGGAAACATTAAAGGTGGGGAGACGGGTGCAGGATAGAGAGCTGTGATATCTGTGACACACGTGGGGAAATAAAGCACATGGTCGCAGAGGTTGGAAGATAAAAAAGTTGTCTTTAAGTCTTTAAAATTTTCCTCTTTGTTCGGGGTCTATTATTATAAACATGTTGGAAAGTGAATTCAGGGAGAGATTACTGAAGCCCATCCAAGGAAAACTGAGAGTTTGATCTTAGGAAGGGCCCCAGCAAGGAAGAGAGATGTTTTATATGATGTTAAGAGCTGAAACAATGTCTGATCAACTCCTAGACTGGGGCGGAGGACACCAGATAAGAAAACTCTGCAGAGCACAAGAAAAGCTACTTCTTACAGACAGGTTTCAGAGGGCTTTGATCAGAACATAATTCTGATCAGCGGCAGAGGCAAAGGGCTAGCTGCTCCGTGACTCTGCTTTTAGACCCTGTCTGCTGGGGCATCCACAGGCGCATGCTCAGACACTGCCCCTCCTCTGAGGCAGGCTTTTTCAAGGTGACTCTTCACACTTCACCATTCCTCGTCTTCAGTGATGCTCTCCACCTTACCTTGCAGGGCAACCTTCAAACTTTGAGATTTTTGGCCTGCATATGGACCCCCTAAAGATTACTTTTCCAGATCCCGTTCCCTTATCCTCATTCAGGCTTAAATCTGGCTGGTTATCACGATGTTCATCTATTCCAGTTTAATTCAGACATTTTAGTTCTTTTAAACTCTGGGGGCGGATAATGACCACACCCACTGCCCACCTTTCTCTTCACCTCATTTAGTAACTAAAAAGGCTCAAAAGGCTCACGGCCGCATATCACTCCCAGAGGCTCTCCGGGCTGCAGGTGAAAGCCACACCCAGACTCAGGGGTCTGCCTCCCACTCTAGGCTCCCGAAAGGAGTCTCACACTTTATTTTTTAATTAATCCTTAACCAGCCACACTGTTTCTTCAGCTTAGGAAATGTCCAGCTAAGGAATGAGATGCTGTCTGACTTTCAACAATGTCATACATCCTCAAATCCAACATGTCCCAAGATGGACTTACCTTGAGTTGAATTCTGATCACTGAGTTGATAATTTTAGTGTAAAGCTTAAAATACTAAGAATCCAGTCCTGAAGACACCTGATAAACCAGTATCAGATGTAAGGAGAGGAGGTTTTCCCTTATCAGTGGACTTGGAAAGGGGCAGGGAGGAGATGAGGGTGGGATTGGGAGGGAAAGAGGGAGTGGGATAAAGCAGGGATACAAAGTTAACAAACTGTAACTAATATTAAAAAAATAAAAATTAAAAAAACACTAAAATACTAAGAATCAATATATCAGGATCTCTGGTTTTTCAAGAATGGATAAGAAACTGCTGTCCTGGGGTAGAGAGACCCGAGTTTAAGTCATCTTTCAGAGCTCATGAGTATAGACAACTTGCTTTATTCTCTGGGACTCCACATCTGCCTCTGAGGAAGGAAAGAGCTGTTCTGGGTGAGAATGTGTGTTTACAAGTGGACCGGAGTGCAGAGAGAACTGAGCCCATGTTATTTACATCGCTTACTTTTCTTGAAATCATGAACTTAAATCATCTGGGACCCACCGTTCGCACCACGGAGAAGATAACTGTATATCACCTAAGTGGTCAACCCAGTCACGTAAGAAACAGCCTGAATGCCAGTTGTTGTTAGAACTCACACTTTGCTCGTGCTGAGTTCTATGATGCCATCAATGATGGCTTTCAGACTTTGTGTTTCTGTTCATTTCTGAGTTCACCCCTGCTAGTTAAATGCAAGGATCAATGTTTGGTAAGCGTATCTGTTGCTCTTGTAAAATTCTTTTGGAAAAAAAAAGGTGACAAAGTTAAATAACAGCTGTTCCTTTTCACATGCAGTTCGTCAGTGCTAATCTACTTTTTCTTTACACTGATGTGGTAAAAAGGCAAGTGTCTAGTATTTTACTGTCACAGTGGGTTAAGGAAACTGTCAGCGTAGCACTGATTCTGGTAAACATTTATGGAGTCTCCTCTGTACTTGATGCGTTTGGCGTTGTTAGGTCCTTGAGATACAGCAGCAGCATGTGTTCTGTCTTCGAGAAGTTTATCATGATTTTGTCCTGAAACCTGAGGAGCCTTTGGGAACCAGAATTTGTGTATTCGCGTTGCTCTTATGGGCCTATAAAAGACATGCGATCACATGCTTGTGATTCTTCCTTTGTCCCTTCCTGTGGTAAAGACTCCAAGCGCAAACATTTTTAAGGTGCCGTTACTTTGAATGTAAGTGAGTTTGCTGGATCATCAGGTGGTCCCCGGTTCTACCTTAGAGGAGAATGAATGTACTGTTTGCCTGGCTGCCACGAATTTTATAATCTCATCAGCAGTCTATAAAGGGTATAACATCCTGCCAGATAGTGCTCTTTCCATACTTTTCCAAAAGTATTTGGAAGTATTTTCCAAGAAGAGAAATATCCAGCAGGATAAGTCATACCCTTTGGTATATCAATTTCCACCAAGTGGCTTCATCTTAGGAGACCTTAGAAGACAATTCTATTTTGTTTTGTTTTTATTTTCTGTATTGGAGACAGAACCCAGGCCCTCTTAGGCAAACATTCTCCCACTGAGCTACACCTCTGTCCTTTTATCTTTAAGCTTCAAATATTCCTTTGAAAGATAAGAGACATCTGCTGTACATGTTTCAGATATGTTTATAATTTCCTTAACTTTAAAAAGTATAAATCAGTGAACTATCAGAATAATCATGAAAATGATTGTGAGCCACAGCCAAAGTTGTCTCATTCTCATTTGCAATAGCTTGATCCTGGTCCATCCCTCCCTCACACTCCAGGTAATTTCAGATGCTTCCTGTTGCCTTGATTGATAGTTGTCTCTTGGATCATATGCTCTTACTGTCTGGGGAGGGGTTTCTTCCTATAGGCCTTACTGCGGTCATGACAATAAGCATGAACTCTCACTAAGCAGCATTTTAAACGCACCACTCCTTTGACTCTATGCTCCCAAATGGGTTTGTTGGATCATCTGGGCGTTCCCAGCCCTAATTTGAAGGAGAATGACTGTATTATTTGCATGGCTGCCACACATTTTATATTCCCATCAACAGTCTGCAAAGGGTAAGGCTTGCCTTTCCGGATATTTCTCTTTTTTTCCAGGACCAACCATTTCACATGTCCCTGGATGTTAACTTTTATCCCTTCAGCTGCAATCACGTGAGTGGCTCTGTTCGATCAGCTTTTAAACGGGCTTAAGACACTTTCATTTATAAAGTTCACAAGACAGAACCATATGTCACTCTGAGACCAACTTTGTCTTCATAACTAAGCCACACGAAAGCATCATCTGGGCGGTCACCACACTCGGAGGCTCTGCTGTGATCACCATGGATCCCCTTTCTGTGAAACCCAAGAGATACTCATTACTCCTCACTTCATTTGATCTTTCACTCTTAGTTGCTCTCTCCCGTCCTCCAGACTTACTTTGGATCTAATTTTGAGTCACACTTAAAAACCCTGTGCTCCTGGATGGCAATCCCAGAATGAGCCATTTGGTCTGATGGGTCAGAGGGAATCCCGTGCGGGCTGTGTCAGCACACTTACATCCCTGAATGTGTTTGTGTCAGGTGGTACCACAGGGCTGTATTTTATAAAATGTTTCTCAAACAATTCCTTTCTTTTTGTAAACATCTCACATCTTTCTATCTATTACACTCATGGTCTCATTTTATGGGGGAAGATGTAAGCATAGAGAATCTGTTTCTACCAATTTATTTTGGTTTTAAAAATCACCAATAGTTAAATAATTATTCCTATGTGTTTGTGGTATAAGGGAACAAAAGAAGTCAGTGTGCATAAATTCCATTCTGGCAAAATATTTCAAAATTAATTATGTAGTACACACTTTTCTTTATTACATGTTGCTAGCTTGAGCTTTACAGAGATCCCCTGGATGCCAAAACATGCTTTCAGCCTTTCTGTTTCCATGGAATGAAGAAACTCTTCCTTATTTTCTTTCATTAAGAACAGGGGCTATTTCTCCAAGCCAAGGACCACATCCATTATTTGCTGTCCTCTCTTAATAACAAAAGGGGGGATTTTGAGATTGTATTTATTGATTCTGACTATTGGATTACATTATATCTAGAAATAATTATTTTTTTTCTTTAAAAGCTACTGAACAGGTAACTGCTTGAAATCCTAATAATATCTTCAATCTTCATTTCTTTCTTCAGCCTGTGATACCTTTCACCCCTTGCCAATCTTGTGTGTTTCCTATTTTATTTTAAATGATAAAATTAGAAAAAGAACATGTTAGCTGTGGAGGTGATAAGAAATATTCCTCCCCCCTCAGGTGTTTGACAACTGGGTCCCCAGTTGGTAGCACCATTTAGGGAGGTTATTGAATGTTTACAAGGTACAGCCTTGCTGGAGGAAGTGTGTCACTAGAGGAGGGCTTGGGAAGTTGATAGCCTTACTCCACTTCCTGTTCCCCTTCTTTGCTCCCCATATGTGGATGGACATGTAACCAAGTACTTTCCTGGTCTTGCAGTTGTACCATGTCTTCTCCACCGTTGCTGAACTGTATTCATCTGGAACTGTGAGTTAAAATGAGCCCTTTCCAGCTGTAATTTGCTCTTGGTTAGGGTATTACATCATAGCAACAGAAAAGTGACCAATACAGATGTGTACATATAGAAGTTATTCAGTTCAGTTTTCTCATTTCATAGGTGAGAAAACAAATGGAGACTTTGAAAAAGGCGTTTCCCACGTTTTGCTTTGGTGTGTTAATAGCTTGAACATACCTCTAGTTAATTCATGTTTCTATTAAAAAAAGTAGTAGTAGCTTTTGGAAAATGTGATTGATATTGTAATGAAGCAGCTTACATGAGTTTTTGCCTGGTGTCATGTTTTCCTGAGCACAGATATGTTCTTGGCTCCTTGCAAAGAAGCTACTAGTCTTATATTTAAACCGTTCAGTCATCATCGTGGTAGCCTGATGGATTTCCAGGCACTGTCTCAGTTAAAACAGAGTTGTAACTTTAGCTCCTCCCATTGCATCCAGAGCTTCATAATGAGAGTGTGCAGGGAGAACAGCTCTTTCTCCTGTCTCTTGGGATGATGCTGTCCTTTCTGTCATTGCCTTACTAAGGGCCCTGTGTTTACTTAAAGTCTACCATGGTTCTATTCTTCTTCATGTAGTATTCGGTCACGTCACTGGGTGAACTCTCACTGTCTCCTGTGTTCTTTGCTTTGTCATTTTTTTTTAAACAAAGAAATCCAAAACCAAGCCAAAACCAGACAAAGAGTTTAAAAAAAATAAAACAGCAAAACTCTACAAGTTTGTGGCACACAGTATCCAGTTTTTATTTACCAAGCCCTTAAGATAAAATTATTATTCTTTTTCTAAGGGGAATACATGTGAAACTTTGTCTTAGTGTAGAATTTAAAATGAATCAGAAGTAACAGTTCTTTTGATGTCTCAAGTCTCTCAGGTTGCTAAACACTGTCCAACACATTGACATGTAGCACATATAACTTATCAGATACTGTGTCTAGAAAAAATATTTTATATACTTTAGATCACAAACTGTGAAAACAACTGCTTTTGAAAATATTTGGCCTCCAATATTAAATTTCAGAAGACATATCAATACAGTATGGTTTCCAAAATTTCAGTATAAAGAATAATTAAACAGAAACATCATGCTTTGTATAGAAATGTATATTTCATTATAAGAGAGTTTGCTCTTCCAAATATATTTCACTTTTTTGATAATATATATTGTTTTGGAGATTATAATATAATGACATTGTTTCCTTATTCCCCTTTCTCTCGCCAAATCCTTTGAGGCACCCCTCACTGCTTCTCTGCTCTCTTTTAAATTCATGGAATCTTTTCCTTTAATTCTTGTTATACACACTTTCTCTCTATTTCACTCTCTCCTTATATATGTGTAAAATTCTAAGTACATAAATATAACCTCATCATGTATAATGCTACCAGTATGCATTTGATTTCCAGGCTGACCATTTGGTATTGAATAGCCAGTTGGTGAGCTCTTTCCTGGGGAAGGCTGTTTCTCTTGTTCTCAGCATTTCTTAGTGGCCTGTGTTTCTTTGTGTTCTACTGTGGCCTTCTGAATTCTTACCCTCCCCCTTATAATACACATTAGAATGTGTCTTGGTGTTGACCTTGTGCAGTTCATTTTTATACAGCCGTATTGATGCAACTTCATGAGTGGCGCGTCTGACATTCTAGAAGACACGATTTCACAGCCAGCTCCCCAATCCTAAGGCCTTTCCTGTCTTTCTTCCTCCTCTTCCTCACTGATTTCTGAGCCTTACGTGTGGGATTTGTGCTGTGGATGTATCCGTTTGTATTGTGAACAACAACTCTGACTTTTGATCGGTTGTAGTTTTCTGTAATGGTCTTCTTCTGTTGCAAGCAGGTCATGAGCCTTAATATTCAACTGGGTATACATGCTTAAGAAATTTTTTTTGTTGTTACATTAGAAAATGATTATTACACTGGTGAGAACTCTACCTTCTCTCAGGTAAAGTTAGCATCTCAGTGTCTAAAACCAAGCCAATAAACGCATCACAAGGCTTTCAAGGTCAAGAGGAAGTTACTAGGTTTCCCTTTGATTTATTTTTCTTTCATTCAGTCAGCAAAAACCATGCAGTGGATAAGCTGACTGGCTATGATACAGCCATTGCAGGAAACTGGTTTCCTTTCAGTTTTTAAAACTCATCACTTAAACACCACATAGCAATCTCTTTTAATTAAATACAAATACATTCTTTGGAATATATTTACATCTTTCATTTTAATTTCCAGAGATTTATGTATTCATTGATTTTATGTGGAGGGCTGTTTTACTGCATATATGTCTGTGTACCACGTGTGTGCTTAGTGACTGCAGAGACCAGAACAGAGTGTCAAATCCTCTGGGTCTAGAGTCTAAGGATAGTTGTGTGTAGTTGTCTGGGTTTTGGGAATTAAATCTGTTTCTCTTGAAAGAGCAGTCATATTTTGTTTTTTCTAAATAAAAAAATTTCAATTCAGTAGTTGCTTAACTAATTAATAAGTAGCCATAGAAAATATTTTTGTCAAAATTTCCCAGATATTTTTGGCTTGAAAAATTCTAATTTTAGGACCTGATGATTGAATTAATTTGTATCTAGGTAAATAATTATTTACCTAGAAAGATGAGTTTAGAATTTAGTTACCTGATTCCTTTAAACTTCTCCCACAAAGTAAAAAGTGCTCTAACAATATAATCAACATAGTAGTTAAAATTTGTTACAAAATTAAGCACACACATGCAGAAAAAAATGAGCACAAGGGCACAGATGTTAAACTTTCCACAAACAGCCTGTCTGTACAGTAGAATCCAGATGGAGAACGCAATGTAACTAGTGTCTTAAGAACTCATTCACTCATCCCAGTTTCTATTTCTTCCACCCTGGGGATTAGCCACGACTCTAATTTCTCATTACATAAGACAGTCCTGTCTGCTCTCACCTCCCGCATACACACGACACCACACAGGGTGAACCCTTTCCTGCAGGCTGTAGGTTCTACTGTAAGCTTTATCGCATTCTATATATATGCTGTCATTCCATTGCGTATCCTGCCACATGTCTATGTAACACTTTTCCATTTTACTATTGACTGCTTTTGGGTGGCTTGAGGTCTGGGCCATCACAAGCAGGGCTGCTGTGAGCATTCTTTCACAGGTCTCTTCCTGGACTTGCCGATACATTCCGGAGAGACACAGTGTAGGCTCAGCTTTCAGACACTGTAAGTGTCAGTGGGGTTGTAGCAGCTCAGGTCTCCATCAGAGCCCGGATGTGGAGCCTTGCATCATCAAATCCTTGCCACTGTTTGGGATTCTCCTCTGAGACTCTCCCGTTCTCTGGTTGTTTGGTGGTAGCTCGTCAGGCGTTTATTATTTGCATTGCTCGGTGGTTAACGACATGGAGAAAAACTTCTTACCGTTCTTTTAAAGCTGTTTTTTATATGTATCCTGTTTCGTGAAATAGCTTTTAAAGTGTTTTTCTTATTTTTCTGTTTGGTTGTCTGTCTCTAATTTAGAGGTGTTTTTTTTTTTTTTTTTTTTTTTTTTTTGTTCACCTATTATGTTCTAGATCTAAATCTTAGTCAGATAGATGCACTACAAATATTTTCTCCTATACACTCTCTTCTGTGAACAGTATATTGTTGTGAATTTAATTTAATTTTACTGTGATCCCATGATCCAAAGAAACAGAAGTGAAAGTACAACTGTATATATTCATCTATAGAGAGAGGATTTATTAGATTAGCTTATTGGATGTGCATTCTCAATCTGAGCATCAGTGTTAGTGTTACAGGCTGACTTGTGTGTATTTTTTTTTCTCCCAACATAATATTTTTTATTGATTATTTGTGAATTTCACATAATCAATCACACTCACTTCCTTGTCATCCCAGGTGGCCCCTCCCCACCCCCAGCCCTTGTGACGACAACAACAAAGAAACAAGTCCAATGTGTTTTGCACGTACAGTCACTGGAGCATGGTCAAACTCTGGTGGCCGGCCCCTTAAAGAAAACCGAGTCCTTCTCCTCACCCTCGCCCGCCAAAAGCCACTGGATGTGTATAGTTGCACTATGGCCTCCTCATCATAATTTTCAAAGTTTTCTTTGATGGCTTCCTGTCTAGGCTGTTGCTTTTTTTCGGGGGGGGGGGGTGGTAAGGGCTGTCACAGAAGCCTTTTCTATCTCTCTCAGCTGTGAGTCTGCAGTCATCGATACCACTGCAAAAGTAGTGCCTCCTGCTCAGCAGGAACATGGATCATGGACTGACACATGGTTTCTTGAGATGGCGTGGACCACGGACACCCACACGGCCTCTAGCTTCAGCACATGCTACAGACCTCACGTGGTCTCTGGGGGCAATACAGACAGTGGGCACCCCCACAACGCTCAGCAACAGCACAGACCACGGACATAACATGACTTTAGACCAGGGACATCACATGGCCTTCATGTTGACTTTGTCTTCCCTTTCCCTCGTAGCAAACTTTCCAACAGGCATTTGAATACATTAACTTTAGCATACAGCTGGGTTCTGTGTGTATTATCCCTTCATTTTGGTTTCTTTTCTTCAAACCAATGTTGAGTTATTGACAGAATTAATTTTTTTATTGCTTCTCCAAAAGGTTGAATATTTTCACACACAATATTCTTGTGAGTCCCATTGGGTCTCTGCCTCATATATCTTGGTGTGTAATTTCCTCCTACTGATGATTTTCATGGTATTTTTCTTTCTTGTTTTTATTATCTATTCAATCATAAAACTGTCTCTGAAAGGACCTTTAATTTTTATGCTTTTGAACGTTCTAGTGTGTTATTCTCGGGGAATGTTATTTGAACTAGTTCTAAATTTGAATATTTACGAGCATTCTGCAAATTCTACTGAAGAGATGCCTTTCCAAGATATAATTTTTTTTTTGTTAGTTTTGTTATTTTGGGGATGATATTTTCACGTACACTCTTGTCCTATTTTCCTGTTAACAAATGTACAGATCCGCGACCAAGCCATTCTTCGGAGAGCTTACACTTCCAATGCCTGCCACGTGGAGATGGAAACCACGCTGTGTGTATTCATATGACTGCAGTATACTTGGCTTGAGTATTTTTCTCTGTTCACTTGGAAACTATGACAAGGTTTTAAATATATTAACATAATGAAGGGCTGGAAAGTAATTCAGTGAAACAGTGCTTGCTTAGCATGTGAGAAACCCTGGTTTGGACTGCCCAGCACTGAAAAAAAGAAAGAAGGAAAAATAATCAGAATATGAACAGTTATACTAAATATGGAAATGTAAAATATTTCTTTGGTACGTTATTCAACTTTATGAAAATAATGCCTACAAAATCGTAATGCTTACAAAATCAGTACTATCAAATAAAATCTTGCTAATCCCTGCAGATATGAGCATTTCTCACAGTGTAAGCTGGCTGCAAAGCTTGGATTTATCACAGTTGTTGTCTGAATTACAAATAAAATGTATTTGCTATAGATAAGACTTTCATTTTCTGAGTTGTTGCTGTTTTCAATTGTATATTAGATCTGAGCTAGTATAAACGGTTCAACTTTCTTCTCACAAGTGCCATATTTGAAACCAAAGAAATCTGAATCTAATTTGGCAGAAAATCCAGGGTAAATTCCCTAATTGTTCTTATATCTCTTATGATATGGGCAATGAGGTACCTTTTCTAAAGTTTGTTAAGCCTGACATACCTGAGGAAAAACCATAAGTGTTACCTCTAACAATCAATGTGAGGGAAAAGCTTGATTAAGCAGCAATCAAGATTAGCTCTTTTATGAGATTTTTGTATCAGTAGGAAGTGATGAACAAGAGGGAACAAAAATGTCACATAAACAGACTAATATAATAAAAGATTTTTAATTCAGAAAGGCTATCATAGTGACTTATATACTATATGAAAATACACATTATTTTCTATAACGAGGGAAGTAATACTGTTTATTTTCAATAGTTTTATCAAGCTTCGAACCCTATGAACTACAATAATGGGCATGGCATGCTATTTGCCATGTTCATGTGTTCATGGCATTTGTTCATGTGTTACGGTTTCCCAACCTTGGCACTAATGAACTACAATAATTGGTGTAGCAAGCCATAGGTTCATATGTTATGAGGGTAACTAAACCATTTCCTGATTGGATTTCAGAGGAAATGCATGCTTACTACTGTAAAGCTGGCCCAAAACAAATTGTTGGGGAGCTCACAGGCCCCAGGGGTGAAGCTATGACCCTCATTCTGGTAAGCATTGTCAAACTGGCCTCTAAACTCATATCCCTATACTGACACATGGGTACAGATCTCAGCTCCTAGTAAGAGAAGTTTCTTCGTCCAGTGGACAGCGGTTAATGCTGAAACTTGCAACTGGTCAAAGTGCAGTGAATAAGTGTTCTTGGAGCTGTCAGGTTCAGATGGGAAATCTGTGTGGAGAAGCGGGTGGAAAGATTGGGAGAATCAGGCAGGGAAGGCTGGCTTCTGGACACGACAGGGCTGCTGTCCTCATGAGCTCACAGCAGCTGTGGTCGCTGGCACGAGGGCCATACAAGATCGAGCCAGTCAGCATTCAAGCCAGGAGTGGAAAGGGGTTTGTGAGCACCCACCAGCTTCAGACAGGTGATCATTTCTGGGGGAGAGCAGTCAGTTTTCCATAAGGGTGAATTTCAGTATAAGTTAACCACACTCGGACGGATGGCCCAATGCCCCAGAGCATACAGACAAGGTGAACAGAACCCCTCGAGAGGCTATTAAAAGAATAGGACACAGATTTGTGAACGCAAGGGCACCTGGGCGTGGATCTGGGAGGAGTTAGGGGAGGAGTGGGTATGAATATGTGGCGTGATGTTCTCAAAGAATTAATTAAAATTCATTTAAAGGGTTAGAGTGACACATAAGCACACTTACTTTCCCACTAACACCATCTCCAAAGTGTTGGACATGTTGAGAATGAAATGCTCCATCACAAACACTGCTTTGGACGTTCAGTGGTGGACATGAGGTTTCTCTCAGCAGTCAGGTTACTGATTAAAGCGGCCTGGTTCTGGTTTTGAGTCCTTGTAGGTGGAAAGGCCTGGCTCCAAATTCCATCATGCATTGAGAGCTGCATGCCACTAAAGTGCCCAAACTGTACAGTGGTAAAGTACAGGTTGATGGATGAGATGGCATTTGTGAGAAAGGGAGGAAGAAAGACAGGGAGTGACTGAGGATGAATCACCCAGCTGGTGATCTCACCGTCAAAACTCCAAACTCTCCCTCCCTGAAACCGTTCTGCCACATTTGCTGCCAACAACAGACAGATGATGCCCATGGTATGAAAGGAAGAGGCATACGTCAGAGGGCGATTTCCACGGCCGGAGGCTCAGAGGGCAACAGTGCCTATAAACCAAACCGAAGTCCATTCATCCCGTTGTGTATCTGCGAAGATTTACCTTCTCTGTTGAATGGCCTTGGTTGGGTGTCAAGCCAGGCTGCCCATCCCTCTCCCTTTGTTTTGATTCTGCTAATAGAAGTAACGGCAGATCCTGAGAATCAAACACGTGAATTCATGACCAAGAAGTAGTATTCAAAAGAGGTTTATTTTCTCCTCCTGCTAAAGGACCCGGCCATGCAAATGGATCCAGGGCCACACTGACTCTTGAAAAGGGTAACAGTGATGGAGGATTGTATTCACACTGTGGAGAGACCGGCCCTTTCTGGGCAGGCAGACGTTTTGTGGGTCCTGACATTTATATACGTTTCGGGGAGAGTCCTTTGTGCAAATTTAAGCACAAAGCCAAACATGGAGATGGGCACCACGGATCACAACTTGTGACTGGAGCTCCGGAGACTCCGATGGCCTCCTCAAACTTCATCAAACGATTGGTGCAGCCACACCACGAGTGTTCTAGCTCAGTAACCCCCAAGTCCCAGAGTCTCTCTGCGCACAGGAACCCTCAAAACCGAGCCTCGCCACGAGCTCCGTTGGTAGCATCCGCCCACGTTTGGCTAGTTTGCTTAGGAAGCCTAAAAGCACCCCGCGGCGCAAGCAGTAGAGGACCCCGCCTGGCGCTTGTCATTTCACTGTAGGAACTGACTCCGCGCACCCATCACCTGTCAACGCGCGTGGGGTCTGCAGGGACCTGGGGACTCCGGCCGCAGCCTGGGAGGTCGCGGCGCGCGCGCGGGCGGGGCTGCGCCGGGCCCGGGGCTGCGCGGGAGGCCGAGCCGCCGCGCCTCGCGCTGATTGGTCGGAGGCGGCCGGGGTGGGCGGGCTCTCCGCCGCCCCGCGCGCCCCGCTACTTTGGCCGGGTTCCCGCTGGGTCGGGCAGCGAGCGCTTCCCAGGGTGGCGCGGGAGCGCGGGGCGCGGGCCTGCGAGAGCCAGGCGGGCTGCGCGCGATGAGGCAGCGGCGCCGGGAGCGGGGCGAGGCGGCGGGGCGAGGCGGCCCGGTGTGCGGGCCCTGGGGCGCGGGAGGCTGCTGAGACGCCGCGGGGGAGCGCGAGAGCGCCGAGCAGGGCGGCGGAGCGCGGGGAGCCGGCGGCCCGGGCGGCCTCCGCTGTCGGGCTCACCCCCTCCCCGTGGGCAGCCATGCGGGTGGCCAAGTGGCTGACCGGGCTGCTCTGCCCGATCTCGCTCCTCCTCACTGGGTCTTGGGAAGTTCGTTTCCACCCACGACAGGGTAAGGTCGCCGCGGGCGCTGCCCGCAGAGCGCAGGGCCGGGTGCCAGTGGGAGGTGCGGACTCGCCGAGCCCCCAGGCCGGCCGGTTCCGAGCATCCCCGAGGGCTTCCCTGGATGTCGTGGGATCTCGTGCGCTGGGGACATGCTCTTCTCACCGTGAGGCGGGCACGCGTGGGGCAGCGGGCAGCGTGCGCCCCGAGGACAAGGGTTGCCGGAGGCAGGGAAGGGGAGAGGGGCTGGCAAGGGGGTGGCCGCTCAGGGCGGTGGGTGGCAGGGTCCGTGTGGGGCGCATAGGAGCGGTGGGAAAGCTGAGCATGATCACGGCGCCCACGTGTGTGCGTGGGCCTCTCTCGCGCCCCGGGGACTGACCGCGACTTGAGTGGAGATGCTTGCTTCAAGAGTTTCTGGGTTGGACAGCGTCGGGGCTTCACGGACGTTTCTCTGTGTGTTGCAGAAGCCCTGGTGAAGACTCTGGCCTCCTACGAAGTGGTGACCCCCGCGAGGGTCAATGAGTTCGGAGATGTGTTCCCCCAGAACCGGCATTTCAGCCGGAAGAAACGCAGCTCCGGGGTGCCGGAGCCTCCTCCGCTCAGGACCCACTACCGCATCAGCGCCTATGGGCAGCTCTTCCAGCTCAATTTGAGCGCAGACGCGGCCTTCCTGGCTGCGGGCTACACCGAGGTGCACTTGGGGACCCCTGCGCCCCGGCCAGGCGGCCGCAGTGCAGAGCCCCCAGACCTGCGCCACTGTTTCTACCGTGGTCAGGTCAATGCGCGAGAGGACCACACTGCGGTCTTCAGCCTCTGTGGGGGACTGGTAAGCCTCACCGTGTCTCCCTGTGCGTTTTCTCTGGATCCAGTCCAGGCCTGCCTTTGGGGAGGGGGGCTAGGGGATGGCGGGGGGTGGGGAACGGGGGGCAGTGGCTCCTAGTAGATTCCTCAGAGAAAATCAGAGGGATCACCAGAGAGAGAAAGAAACCCAGGCCAGAGGCTGGGAGAGCATCTTTTATCCACTGGACACATGCCCCAGTGGCCATCAGGAGATGCCGCTGGGTCCTGTTTCTACAATCTCAGGGCAGGCTCTTTCACTCAGGAGCATCAGTGCTGGGCAGCTGTTAGATTTAATAAACGAATGGGAAATCAGAGTGCTGGGAGGAAAAGGTGTTGAGATACATAAATTAAAAAAGGCTCCGAAGGTTGACAAGATTTGGAAATAAGTTTTGTTTCTGGTACACTAACTAATGTCCACTAACTAATCATCTGTGAGGCATAGAAGAGGAAAAAGTGGTATATGCAAACTGGTCCTGGAAAGATATAAAATATCCACAGGTATTGGATACTTTATCTAGTGGGGGAGAGCTAGAAATGACAGTAGTGAGAGAGAGGGAGTTTTATAACTTTACTGGAGAGAGAGAATATGAAATAAGACCAGTGCTTCATTTGATTTTCTTCCTTGGAAGCAGAAATTCATATCACACCCACGACTTAAGTCTGGATGAACCCAGGCTAGCCGTTTTAAATATTCGAGGTCACGTGTGTCCTTAAAATGGGAGCCAACTAACTAAAACCTCAAAATACCACCAGGCTAACTGTGGTGCATTAATACACACTTGAATATGAAAGCCTGGAATAGGGAATCTAGTACATTGCTATACTCTGTGTAATGAGTTAAAGCCACCACAATAGGAGTGCCAATGTGACATGAGAGGATCATTTTATTATGGACAAAGCTTTGCTGTTCCTGGTGTTACAGCCAAAGCTGAAGGAAAGAACTCGGCTACCAGTTTCTCATGTCTGGAAGGCGTTCAGGGGATCTCAGAACGTCACCACTGTTTACTATTTGAGTCAAACCTTGGTAGCAGTCCTTCCACACAGACTGTAATGATGCTCGCTTTCGGGTTGCTTTGGGACGTTGTCCTGGACGTGAGCACTGCTCATTACTGCGCTGGCTGGTGTTTATGTCGAGTGGACTTTGACACTCTCAGGCTTATCCTGGGGCTGGTGGTCTTGGTGGTGTAAGAAATCAGGTTGAGAAACCCGGGAGCAAGTCAGTGAGTAGCAGCCCACTCCCGCGCTGACTTTCATGGATGGTGGACTAGTCGCCAGATGACATAAACCCTTTCTTCCCCAGGCTGCTTTGATCATGGTGTTTAGCTCCTTTTCACACTATTACTTTTGAAAAAAAATTTTTTCATCCATTTATTTATTTATTTGAGATAGGGTATCTCTATGTAGCCTTGGCTGTCCTGGAACTCACTTTGAAGACCAGGCTGTCCTCGAACTCAGAGATCCGTCTGCCTCCGCCTCCTGAATTCTGGTATTAAAGGCCAAAAGTTGTTGTTTGTGCCCAAACACCTCCAACAAGTCCATTCCTGTAGGTAAACGTAAAATATTTACATCATCAACACGGCAGAAGCACCAATAATACGAAGACATTTATACTTCAAGGAAAATTACTCTTTTTTTTTTTTTTTGTAAGACTTAAAAATAAGGCTTAGTTTGTCTGGAAAATCCAGTTAATACCGTCAAGGTTGTTTCTCTCTGGATATTTGTTCAGTCCTATACCCCAGCAGTTTTATTGATTCCATTTAGTTGCTAGTGTTCAATTAACCCAAGGAAAGACTTACACTAATTTTTTCAACTTTGTATTATTAATTTTTAAAACTTTTACAAGTCTTTGTGTTTACATGCTCCCTGACCCCCTCCCCCCATTTTACCATATCACAGAGCCTGGCTGATTGTTAAAATTTTTATTCTTAAGTGTTTAATGTTTTGAGCCCAAGAGCAAGAAGGGGTTAAAAGTCTTGCCAGGATGTTTCTTCAGTGTGTGTGTGTGTGTGTGTGTGTGTGTGTGTGTGTGTGTATATGTATGTATGAACCTTGTCCTTCTAATGCTCCTTCTTTTCGGTTTTTATTTCCCATAAATAGTTATTCAAAGATTCAAAGATTTTAGAACAATGATTTATGTTTCCAAGCTGTATAACAGATAGAGAAGTAGAGCATGTTATAAAGTATTTATGAGTAGTGTGATAATGGCCTATTGAACTTATTAATCCATTGACAGGCTGCTACAGAATTACAGCTATCAGGATATCAATCCCCATACTTATGATATTATTTGTGGTCTCATAATGTTGGTAAATGGTCTAGAGTCTGTATTTAGTTAGTTGGAATATTATTCTCAGCATGTATGTGACAGGATGTAACACATAATATATTCAAAGACAACAATCCCTTGTGGCTCTGATTAACTCCTTTCTCACGTGGCTTAGTGGATTTTATATTTTATTCTTCCATAGACTGTCAGGGACAAACTTGACCACCTAGAAATGAACTGTATTATTTCTTGATGGCACTGGAAGCAGTGAGGTCTTGCTGATTGAAACACACACACACACACACACACAGTTTTCTGATGATATAAAACCAGATGCTGTGCTTGGCTTGTACTGTATTCTCACAGAGTAGCTTATGTGGCCATGTGGATTATGTAGGGATTTTTACCATATTCTCCAGAGTACCTTATGTGGCCATATGGATCATATTCTCATAGAATAGCTTATGTGGCCATGTGGATCATATTCTCATAGAATAGCTTATGTGGCCATATGAGTTATGTTGGGATTTGTACTGTGTTCTCTGGAGTAGTTTTTGTGGCCATCTGGATCATGTTGGGATTTCTCATAGGAACTGGTGCCTGCACCACTCCCAGTGAGGACTACTGAGTTGCCTCTGTTAACCGCATCAATAAGTTGAATCCATCCTCGAAATAAATTAGTTTCATCATTTTCTAAAGTTCCTCTTTAGAGAACTAAGGTAATCGCATGTGCCATTCTATAGTATCATACTTTATCAATTCATTTATGAGGACAACATGATTGTCTCCTTCCATCATGTGGGTTCTGGGGAATCAAACTCACATCTCCAAGCTCGGTAGCAGGCACCTTTAGCTACTGTGCCATCTAGCCAGACCCCCTGTATTAATGTTGTTTTTTTTTTTTTTTTCGCAAATACTCAAATAACAATATGGGAGATTTTCTGCACCTTTACTTTTAATATTCTAGCCTGTATTTGCCCACATTCTTCAAGAAGCAAATGTCAGAATGTGATTTTAGAAAAAACTGTTGAAGTAAATTTAGAAAATGAGTGTTGGGCTATAAAATGTTTATTATTGGCCCTAAGAATACCACGGTGGTATTTTCTAACTCGCTATCACAAATAACAAGGCATAGACACATGTTTGATTTATAATTGCCTTATTTTACCTTGAGCCAGGCAGATATTTGACTTACAATGTCTCAATATCCTCACCATCCAACTCCCAGCCCCCATCCGATGCCATCCGCCTTAATCCTCCTCTTCTGGACTACCTTACATCCAGAATCCCATGGTACTTGCTTATATTCTCCATCTGGGCCTTTTCATGCCATTATTGGAGTCTTTCCTCTGCCCACGTGGTGTTTTCTCCAGGCTAACCCATCCTGGTGTCCTCCTCCTTCCTCTCTTTCTGTCTGTCTCCTTCCCCTGATGCCTCCTGGGATTCTCCAAAGCCAGGGGAACCTTAGCCACACCTACCCTATTCTGCCCTGCCCAGGTATAGGCTGTTTAATTAGCCAATCAGGTATAATGACTTAGCCGCCTAGACTTCTTGGTGAGTTCCAGGACATTGGAGGGACCCTGTCTCACAAACAAGGTGAATGAATGGTGCTTAAGGTTTTTATGACATCTGTGGTTGTGCTTTGACCTCCATACACAGGAGCACATATCTGGATGCAACTTTAAAAGGTCCCAATGTATTCTTGGGTAGTTATGTTCAGCGCTGTCAAGGCCAGCAGCTCATAGAAACTGTGCATATAAATGCTTAATGAAAATATGGTGTCAAGTTTCCTTAAGCAACGGATATGTGAACTTTTAGGGTTGGATGAGTAGGAAGAAGTAACACAGAGGTATTCTGATTGAGTCTTCCTACACTTGATGTTATTGTGTGTGTTAGTTATGATATATTCATATGCTAGATAAATCAGTTAGATAGTAAGAGCATGGAGCAGGCCAGCTGGTTCTTGGCTATCTCAGCCCAAAAGGGTCATAGTCATTCCAAAGTATCAATGAAAAGGTGTTTCTTGGCTTTTTTTTTTTTTCAAGGAGCAAAATGACTAGAAATGTGTGGCAGAGAGATTTCCAGAAGGAAGCAAAGAACATAGATATTGGTGACAAGCAGCCTACCACAGGCTGCCCTTCTGTCCATCAAATACCATGTTGCTCTCCTCTTCCATTATATCAGCCATATTCATCTTGTCAACAAATGTTCACGGGGGAACTGTCTCTTGACTCAAACAAAGTCACAACGTAGCGTACTCTCTTTCCCATATGATCTAGGTATTTGGGGCTTGGCAGTACGAATTAGCTGCATGTTCTCATGCCCAGTGTACACAGTGAACCCTGTGGTTGTTACCCAGCCTTCACTTCCCACGAGAAGAGAGGATGCCTTGTAGCTGGTGATCAGCAGGGCTTTTGTTTCTTCTGTGGAAGAACTGTAGACATGCTTTGCTGGCAGCAAGGGAGTTTATTATTGCTCTCCATGATTCCTGTCTCTAGGAAGTCCATCAGTTATGGACTGGTAAAAGATAGTCTACGAAGCATGATATAGATAGTAGAACATCCAACATATACATGTGTTTGCATTTATTTATTAAAATTTATTCTTCTGTTTTACCATATTTTGGCAGTATGTCATGAATATATCTTGTCATATCCTTGCTAAAACAGCTCCTAATACTTTTAGTTTTAATTTTTCATTATTATGGTGATTGTAGGTTTTATATTTTCACCAGTGGTTTAGGGAGGTATTAAGAAAGGCTGTTGTGGAAAGTGCTACCCAGACCCACAAGAATATGGCTATCTCCCCACTGGGTTTTTAGATGTTTTCTAGCCTTAAAAGAGAGAGAGAGA
Source organism: Meriones unguiculatus (assembly GCF_030254825.1). Taxonomy (NCBI): domain Eukaryota; kingdom Metazoa; phylum Chordata; class Mammalia; order Rodentia; family Muridae; genus Meriones; species Meriones unguiculatus. Next base: position 8,420,943 of record NC_083356.1, read on the forward strand.
CATGCTGTAGACTTTCTCTATGTTTGCTGGAGCACACAGTCTGAGTCCTTTGACCATCTGCATTTTTAGGTTAGATTGGCTCAGAGTTTTGTTTCTGTTTAGTCCTGATGGGATAGAACTTGGACAAAGGCCATTAAGTTTGAAGATTTATCAGCTGTGCATTTCCTTTTCATCACCTCCTGTCAGTTTTACACTGAAATCTGGAGCTGGCTGGCCCGCAGAACGCAGAAAGTGAGGAATGCTGTCGGAGGAGAGACGGCTCATCTTTAAGGAATCTTATGCCACTAAGTGTCTGCTTTTCGCTGCTGGAGTCAGTTCTTAAGTTTTCCTCATCAGCAATTCAGCCACTTACCCAACTTGTGTTTGTGTATAGTATGTTCTTTTGAAGCATGAGCAGATTTTATAGTAAGGGAGAGCCATCGAAACCATTTTACGTTGACCAGATGTCCAGGATTTAATTAGCAGATGATAAATCTCAGAGGTTTGCCTGTGGTCTGTTAGTTCACAGCATTTACACTTTGTTCATGGCAAGAAGAGTGGCTATATCATGCCTATGTTTTCATATCTATCTGTCTGTCTATCTCTCTATCATCTATCATCTATCTATCTATCTATCTATCTATCTATCTATCTATCTATCTATCTGTCATTGTATGCTTTGTCATTAGAGATCAAAAAACTTTTCAGTTCAGCAGATCCATCTTTTCTAGTGTCCAGGCTTAGTGTAGTGAACTATGTGTATTTTGGGAAAATATTCCATTTGATATATATATATATATATATATATATATATATATATCCTTGCAAAATCAGAGTACTCATTATTGGTTGTAGTAACAGTATGTGTGTCACCCATATATTCTGAAAAATATATGTGAATGAAGGCCATAATACTGAAATAGCATTCTGGGAATACAATTGTAAAAATATTTTCTAAACACGTACAAATTATGTTCAGTGGAATATATCGAAACCAGTTATTCAGTCACTATTCTAAATCATCAGGAAACTCCTGTGCAAGTGAAAACTAGTCTCAGAGTGATTGCTGGTCAGTGAAAAAGTGCAACCTTATTGGCTCCCATCTGAGTTAGTCTGCAGCATTCATCTGAAGATAGACAGGATGCTAAAAATATGGATGAGCTAAATGTGATTCTATGAACCACCTGTTTCATCAAGTCCTCAAATTCCTTACCAGGTTCCCTTCCAAGTTTCTTTTTTTTTTTTTAATTTGAATTAATAGCTTTCTTGGGAGCCTTTTGGCATAACCCTAATATATTTTATTATTTGAAGAGGAGGGTCCCTTCCATTGGAATGGGCTATAGAAAAACTGATAAATGTTAACAGTCCTTCCTTGATAAATAAAAAGGGAAATCAGATTTGGAAACAAATTCGTCACGTAGTGTTGGGAGCATCTTAAATCACACAGACTCTGAGGGGACCCTGCCCATTGCACAGGCACTGCTCCTGGCAAGCTGGTCAGACACAGCTTCAGCTGAGGGGCTGATGGGCTGTGGCAGAGCCATTTCCTCTCTTGTGGGAGTGCAGATCAGATCTTGTGGGTTTTATTGAAACATTGAAATAGAAGTACCTTGAGCCCGTTTTGATCAAAAGAAAAGCAAACAGATATATAATGATTTCTTTTTATATTTCTTGGGAACAGTGTGTCATTCACAGCGGTGTCATAGGTGTGTTGTAGCTAAGCAGCAGGCCAGCTCGTGTCTATTTGCATCTTTCCCCAACGTATGATCATATTTCTCCTCCTCAGCAGGCTCTTTTTAAAGGCAGAAAAGCATTTCCCATGGACTCATGTGCTCAGATTTCAAAAACAATTTCTTTGTTACCTCTTATAGGCTGGGCAGAATTAGTTTTCTGGGAAAGCTACAAATGCTGGAGTCTGGGTACATAGTGAAAAGTAATGGTTTGTGGTTAGGCTTTCAAAATCCACATTGGTAGAATTAATGAAATATGCAAGACGCTAGCGCATTAGAAAAGTACTCAATAAATAAAAGTTCTGCAGAGCTTTGCATTTTCTTTAAAAATACTATAATCTCAGTGTTTTACAGTCAGCAAGCCCAACTGAGTTTCGGTTATTTTATTTGGCTGTGTTGGGGATTGAATCCATGCCCTGTGTTTGCTAAGCATGCATTCTAGTATTGAGCCATATTAACCTCTAGTGTGTAGGCCATTAAAATTTTAGTTGGTTATATTATTATACAACCTAAGAGAACCTAAACCCTTGACTTGCTGGCATGAAAGAAAACTATAGGTAGATATGTCAGAAGTCTCCACACTACGATAATTCAAGACTGTTCAGTAAAGGCATGAGCAAATCATTGAAGGGTGACATGATAACTCAGGTGCTTTTTCATGGTAATTGCCTGTTGTCTGTTTCTATGGATATGCACTCTCTGCTGTTCCTGGCAATGTCTTAAATTCTGGAAAGATAAAGAAAGTGAAGATATGAATGGAGTGATCCTGACGCTATCATAATTACAGTAGAGAGAGCTATGATCATTTCAGTGGCATTAGTGATCATTACATTAAGATGACAGCTTACAGTATACGATTATCATTTACAATGGAATTTAAAACAATTTTAACAGCTGATACTAAATGATTTTTAGGGTAGCTAGAGTTAAGAAATGGAAACGAATTGTCACCAAAACAATGCTTGTCACAGTATCTATAGCTCAGAAATTCACTGGTGGGTTTGTTTATCACAGAACCACACTTTGCTCGGTAGAGAATACAATCTCTTGAATGTAGGTAAAGGTACATTTGTGTATTCTGAGCAGTGATGAGTACTGAGTGATCTGCCCTCTCCCAGCCATTGCCAACCTCCTACTTCCTATTGGTACAGCTTCACTTCTCTAGTACTTAAGGGTTCTGAGCACTTCCCAGCCTCCCCAAGCCTTTCAGGCCCTGGTTTGGATACTCCTCGCTAATTTATTACATCATCCTTCCAGCTTCAGTCTGGCTGTCTCTACCTGGAATCTCTCTTTCCTCCCTACTTGCTGTTCCTTGTCTTTGCATTATATTAGCATCTTTCTTGCCTTGGGGAATTTACTGTATTATTTCAAATTTTACAAGATGGTTAAATTTTTATTTCTTGAGAATTTCCTATAAGAATACGGTATTGGCATAACACCTCACTGTCTCCCCTTTAACTTGCCCCATGAGTTTCCTACTGTCTCAAATTTATGACTCTTCTTTTTTAAAACTATTATTACATATATGTACATGTAACAATAATTATTGTTATATAATATATATATATCTCCTACTAAGTCCATTTAGTGTTGCTTGTATATACATGTGTTTTGGGCATGTACAAATTACTGTGTTGTTTACTCTTTTCATTGCTGTAACAAAAATTCCTGATACAAAAGATACTTAAAGAAGGAAAGCTTCATTCTGTCTTTCAGTTCAAGGGGATACAATCCACCATAGCAGGGAAGGCAGTGAGGCACCACACTGTGTTGCAACCTGGAAGAACAGAGTGGACAGGAAGTGAGGCTGGGCTCTAACACCTCAAAGCTATCCCTCGTGACCCACTCCCTTCAAAAAGGATCAGTCTTCTAAAGGTTCTAGAAGCTTCCAAAACCTGTGTTACTAATTTGGGACCAAGTATTAAACCATACAAGTTATAGATACAATCAGATCATAATAGTAGGATCATGGTCATCTCAAGATCCAAAATGCATCCATTTGAGCGTCAAACATATCAACAGTCTTAACGCTCCCAAAACTGTTTAAAAATCCACAATTTTATTCTGAGACTCAAAGCAATCTCTTAGCTGTATCCCTTCAAGATGGAAACAAAGCAAACAAAAGTCATGTACTTATAGTATACAGTGTCGTAAACCAAACATTCCTATTCTCAAAGAGACCAAAGAAGATCCAAACTCAGCAGGGCAAGCACCAAATGCTGCATCTCCATGTCCAGCCTCCGGGGCTTGTGATAGAATCATCTGGGCTCCAACAGACTTAGGTATTTCAATCATTCCAGCCTACTACATAAAACACAAACATAGTCTTTTTGGGGGGTTGGTTCCACTCAGGCCTTTAGTTTTCATTGGCAGATATGTTATGATCCTGCTATATTTTATGTCTGTGGGCTCAAATGCAACTTACATTTAACCTTCACAACTTCATATCATGGCCTCTAAGGTCTTCTGTACAGGGACTCAAACTCTGACATGTATTGCCTGGAATCGGTGACCAACAGGACCTTGTCACATGCCTGCAGGACTGTTTTATTCTTGCCTCTTCCATACCTGTAAAGCCGGTGCCATATGGACAGGCCTACTAAGTTCTATAGCCAGGTTGAGATGCAGTCTGACTTTCGGGTCGCAGTCGTATCAGCTTCCACGTGCTGATCCTGGGGAAACTTGTACATAGTTGCTTTTGCGGCAGGGAACCCTCTGGTGGCACCTTCAGTTTAGGCTTTTCTGTGCAGGCTTTGGTGGGTGGAGCTGGGCAGGGGCAGAAGCAGAATATGAGGTTTCTGGCCAATGGTCCTGATGGCCTTAACAAACTCAAGCTGCTTTCTCTTCACCAGCCTGTCTACAACTCTGTCTGCGCCTCCTTTGCCACAACACTGCACAGTTTTCATTGCTGTTCCACTTGTTATTCTCTTGCTCTGACCGACCTGGATAACTGCAGTAAGCAGTAACCATAAAACAGCCTGTGTTCTGTTCTGGTTAGAGGTCTCCTTCACCAAACACACTGGTTCTTTAGTTTTGAATTCAGCCTGACTTAATCTCTTGGGATTTTGGCAGAAGTCATCCAGATTCTTTATGAGACCATAACGTGCCTGATTTTTATCCCTGTTCTCAATAGTGCTCTCTTTCTCCTTTGGAGTATCACGAACATTACTGCCAGCACTGTTCACATTGCCACCAACACTCTGAAAGTCTGACTTCTCACCGGGATGGTCATTAAGCTCTGCTTACGAAGTTCTAGGGATTTTCTGTACTGAAGCTCCGATTTTCCCACAAGCCCCTACAAGCCACATCCAAGGCCTCAGAGCCATGTGATCTGCTCTGATATATCTCACCAACCAGCCCACTCCTCAGTACCAACTTTCTTAATTTTCTCATTGCTCTATTTAGAAATAACTGACATAACAAAGAAGGAATGGCTTCATTGGCTGGCAGAATTGAGGGGATATAGTCACGGTGGCAAGACTCGTTGGTGACTGGTCACCGCATGGTAGCCTAGAAGGGGAAAACAGACAGAAGTCAGATCAGCCTGTTAAACCTCAAAGCCTTCCCATTCCCAGTTGTCCACGGCCCCCATCGAAAGCTGTGCCTCTTGAAGGTTCCATGGCTTCCCCAAACAGCGCCACCAGCCTGAAGGCAAATGTTCGGTATTCCAACAAACAAGCCTGTCAGGGATGTTTTAAACATATTTTAAGTTTTGTTTACATTTGTTTCTCTCCCCCCTCGTGTGTGTGTGTGTGTGTGTGTGTTTGTGTGTGTGTGTGGCTGTGCATGCCAAGTATGCATGTGGAAGTCAGTTTGTTCTCTCCACCCAGAGGATTCCAGGCATGGAACCCAGGTCTCCTGCTTTGGTGAACAAGTGCCTTCACCTACGGAGTCAGACCACAACAGCTATGCAACTTCCTGCTTCTTATCTGTCTTAACCTGTGAAGTAGAAAGTATAATTTTTATTTCAAAGAGCTGTTATGATATTGAAATGAGTTACAGGTGAATGAACATGTGTGAACGGTTTCTGACCTCTATGTTTGAGGGATTCCCTATCCCAGTGGCCAGAATGTTGCCCTTAAAGGTGGTGACTGTTTAGCCATCCACGGATATTGTTTGCTCTTAGGTTCTTGCTTTGATTCATCGGTGAAACTCTTCCAGAGCTCAGCTGATTCTTTTTGAGACAGGGTCTTTTATCGGAACTGTGGTGCACCAGTTGATGTCCTCCTGGCTCTGCCTCCCTAGAGTGGGATCACGGGCGTGCATCACTGTGTCTGACTGCTTGCCTGGCTGCTGGGAGTGCACAGTCAGCATAACACAAACTTGACCGACTGTATCATCTTCCAGCCCCCATCCTGGGCACTTTTTAAAATGCATTATGAAGCTGCCCTATTTCAAAGTTATAAAGGAGTTCTCTCAATTTCTACTCCAGTGTTTTTATGGTTTTACTTCAGGAGTTTACACCATTCGTTCTTTGGTATTTGCTTTGTGGGATGGATTCAAATTTCTCCTTTCTAGTTGTCTGTGTGCTTGCTGCAATGCCGCTAATTCAATGGCTGGCCTTTCCCGTTGATTTAACATGCTGCATGCATTCGAAGGAAGGTCTGTACGAGGTAGGAGGTGAGTGTCTCTAGAATGTAGTGCTCTGTTTCTGTGCTTAGGAAGGACAGAATATTATATTCAATCATGGAAGTAGTGGTTAAATTTGGGAGAATTCATTCAATTTTGGTCATCCTATGGGAGCTGAACTCTCAAGTTGTGGCAGTGGGCGTGGCGTAAAAAGAGAAAGTCTTATCCTTCCATTCTCCCAAGGTTTGCTTCTTTGTTTGTTTTAGCAATCTGGAAATATGTTAGCCATTTCATGAAGAATGAACCGTTGCAGAAACAACAGTTTTGAACAAAAACCAAGTGGATTTAGAGATGTTAAGCTTGGGAATGCGATCCAAGTACAAATATCCATAGCAAGTTTGATGCTGGATTCTAGAGTTCAGAAAGTAGGTTCTTCTTTATAAAAACTCTTCCTCACATCTCGTTTCTCCTAAGCGAGTTCTGAGTTCCCATCGCCAGGCCATCTTATCTGCTCTGACCTTCATCTACTTCCAAAAGTCTCTCCCTGCAATGCCTTCCATAGATCCAAGGAGCGACGTGTGACTTTTGTAAGAGATTCTAGATTTCCTTTTGAGAGCTTGAATATCGGCTGTCTCAGCCGAATCGGGGAAGTCTGTACTTCTGCGACTTCATTCCGAAGAGTGTGGACAGAAGCACGAGCCGCAGAGAGGAAACTTGGGTTCGGGTGATATCATTTAGTGAGTGGGTTCCGCCATTTTGTTCCTGGGAACTCCGTTCGTTCCACCGGGACTTAGGGACGCATGTGCTGCTAGCTAGGTAAGCACACTGTGTGCCTGAGCGGCTGTGTGCCGCTTTATCCGGCGGCACAGTGTGAATTCGCTACACGCTGGCTGTGGATGAACACCAATGTCATGCTTTCTGTTCCAGATGGGGACGTTCAGAGCGCATGATGGAGAGTATTTCCTAGAGCCAGTCATGGAAGCCGACGGGCGTGAACATGAAGACGACCACAACAAGCCACATTTGATATACAGGCAAGAACTAAACAGGAACTCCCTTGCGCGCTCTCGCGAGCCCTGTGACGTCTCAGGTAAACCTTGAAGGGAAACCAATTGGCTGAACTGTGATGCTACGTAAAAATTTTATTGGTTATCATATTTTATCATATCAGTTTTATTTTTAATTGACAAAATTGTATACACCATTTATTACATATGAAGAATATATACATTATGGATTTGGTTCTGTGGTTAAAAACATCTGCTATTAAAAATTTTAAGGCTGCACCCCCTTTCATCAACACTGTCTCTGCTGCACAGTTGTGCTTTTGAGCTTATTCTAGGTACAGGTTAAGTACCCTTTGACCAACATCTCCCCAAACCACCACTCCTGCCTTTCATAGCTACCCCCTACTTCTTACGTGTGTAAGTCCAACTGTTAAATTACATACACCTGTGAGATGTCGCTTTTCTTAAACGGTGTTTTCAAAAAGATGATTTTTTTTTTCCTATAAAGGATCCATTAGAAATTATCCATTTAAGGTATTTTTGTAGTAAATTAAAGGCCCAGGTATGCATTCAGTATATAGAACTTAGGCTGGACAATCATAGGCCATTTTTATTTCAGTCTGCCGGTTACAGAAAGTTGATCAATCCGATTTTCTTGGTGGAATCTTACTCCCAGTCCCACACGGTAGCAGCCTACAGGATTCTAACTCTCTTTAGTAGAAGCATGTCATTCACAGGTTTCTGTGACCAGCATGCAATTCAGCCCTGCTTCTCAGGTGCATCTATTTCGGTGTTGTCATGGCAGTTTCTCCATTTTCATGCTGTAAAATATTTAAGAGCTTGAGTATGTTATGGCACCCGTATCTGTTTTCCTAGTGACAGGTTGGGTCGTTTTCAGGTTTTTTTAAAAAGTATTTTATTTATTTATTTTATGTATATGAATGGTCTATCTTCATTTACACCCACATATCAGAAGACGGTATTAAAGGGTTGTGAGCCACCATGCAGTTGCTGGCAATTGAACTCCGGACCTCTGGAAGAGCAGACAGTGCTCTTAACCGCTGAGCCATCTCTCCAGCTATTTTCAGGTTTTTGATATGAGAAGCAATGGTTCCCCATTCTCATTGTCTGAGAGTTTTTCCAGGGGATGCCCAGAGATGCTGGATAATCTCTCTCTCTGTCTCTTTGCAAAACTGTTTTCAGATCCAGTTATATGTTAGAGTTGTATTTTCATCCTCTTTTTCTTTTAAAATTCAGACTACTTAATATTTATATTAAGGAATCACGGAATCATGGAATTTTATACAGGATAAATCTATTACTGGTAAAATATTTTACATGTACTTGTACAGAAGTTAGTTTTGGGTCCACGAATATGCATGAATCTTCATTATTCACACAATGACATAAAAGCCACAGAGAAAAGGCACCTGCACTTATCTTAAAATACAAAGTCAAGACAAAAGAGAGGGATTAGAGATTAGAGATGGCTCAATGGTTAAGAGCACTGGCTGCTCTTCCAGAGGTCCTGAATTCAATTCCCAGCAACTATGTGGTGGCTCCCAACCATCTATAATAATGGAACCTGATCCCCATTTCTGCAGACAGACATGCAGACAGAGCACTCGTATGTATAAATATGTTTTTTAAAAGCAAATTAAGTAAAATCTTTGAAAGAAAAAAGTGGGATTAGGAAGGATTTGCTTGAGGTTGTAGGTGTTCGTAAACCATGGCTCCAAATGCTGTGATGCGGTCCACAGTGGCCTGTGATGATGCGAGGGCCTCGGCTGGTTTTCCCTGGGAATTCACTTCTTAATTAACCTTTGCTGTTCGAGGACTGCTACTTGGCGTGACTCTCACTGCAGCTAAGGCTGTACTGTAAATCTACCGACACAGCAGATGCTCTTCTTATGCTTCTAATAGGAGCATAAGGGTTTCATTTTTATGGCTTCAAAGAGAACACAAATGGCTATGCAGAGCTTCACAATGGGACGCTATAGAAGGCAGCTCACGCCCGATCTGATTGACTATTCAGGAGCAGCTTGTTTAATGATGTGCGGCTTTGTAAGAAGAAAACCACCAAGAGACATTGAAAGCATAATGAAATCTGAAAGCATAATGTCTCATAGTGATACGCAGGCTTTCATATTCATGCTCAGCATTCATTCAGCAGGAAAATGCTCCAAAAAAGCCACATGCTCTGCTTTAAAAGATTTTTTTTATACTAAAGACATATGATAAGAATTACAAATGAAAAACAACCAGAAAACTGGGATTTGGCTTATATTAATTACATATGATTATTAATGTACATAGAATAATATAGTTTATCAGTGTACATATAATTAATATATGTACAAATAGCGATCCAATATTTATCAAAACATAACTGTAGGATCTATTTTCATGAATGTGTTCTTCTCATTTTAATTCTAATTAATATGTACGTTTTTAGTTGTTAATAATGACAACTAATTAGTGACCTAATACATTAGCTACTAATTATCATTTCATTTGTAAAAGTGGATATTTGTGAATATAATTAGTGAAATGTTTTACAAGGTGTTTTTTTTTTTCTTTTCGATCATTGTTTATAAATTCTTGCAGTATCCTTCCCTATTTCAACAGCTGAATCTTCAAGAGACTATCTTAAAGAGATGAGAGCTACAGGTTTAGTTCACGGTAGGTTATAGTTAAAAAGGAAAGTGACTTCCTTTCTGAATGGTTTTGGGTCATTTCAACTCTAGTCTTGGTGAATTAGATTAAATTGTTTCCAAGGTCAGAGTTCACTGTTTGCCCTGAGGCCGTATAAATGTTGGCTATTGCCAGCCATTCTGGATACCAGGACCTCACATCAGTTATGGCTTAGGTACAGTCCTGTGGATGCTAGCAAAAGATCTGAAAAGGAGAACAGACATCAAACAAAAGCCTTACAAATGCCAACAGGAAAACTAAACAAAATAAGCCAGGCACGGTGGCGCACGCCTTTAGTCCCAGCACTCTGTGAGGCTGAGGCAGATGGATCTCTGTGAGTTCCAGGCCAGCCTGGTCTACAAAGTGAGTCCAGGACAAGAAGCCTGGGAGTGTTCACTGAGATGAAACAAGACTTCAGAGCTCCACTAACATCTGTTAGTGCACAGATACATACATCTGGCAGTGGGCAGGTGGGATCCTGTGAGCCTTGCCACTTTCTCAGGTCACCTTACTTCTCTGCATTGTGGAGGAGACTCATAAGGCATTTGTTGAGAGGAAGAAGGATGAAAACAGTGAAGAGTGACATGACTTTTAATTGAGCTTTTCTAAATCTATTTCCCATTGTCTTTGAGTCCTTAATATTACAACATAGATATGAATTGGTTTGAGCTGGCCTGCAGATCAGAGGAAAAGAATGTTCCATGTCTGAAGAATAGCCAGTCACTGAGCCTGGAGCTTGCCAGCTCTGACTGGTTTATCTAGCCAGCTTGGCCAGTGATCCAGCCTCTGCTCCTTTGGTTGTTATAGGGAAAACTCCTCCTGTTTGTTGCTGGGAAGTCTGGCATCTCCTGGCCCACGTGGACTTGCTTGGGCCCATGTGTTTATCAGTTTTTGGAGGAAGAGGAATTGTGGCTCAGAATCTGCCTTTGAAATCCTTGACACACCTGCTCTTCTATTCTGTTCAGAACACTTTTCAGTCTTTGCTTTAGCTCTGACTGCTTCCTGTTCTGACATTTGTATTCAGTTATTCACTCAGCAGCCTGGTTGACCCGAGTACCATCCTTTCTTATGTCCACTTATCCTATTGCAATAGAGCTCTGTCTCTCTCCTTTGCTACCTTGCATTTTGTCTTGTTTTAGACTTAGTCATCATTTAAAAAATTTGGATATTTTATTCAAATATTTTCTTTCCACAGAAACATATTAAATTAAATTAAAAACGTGACAACGTTTTTCTTTAAACATGAGCCGGTTAAATAAATACCTGGGTGCTCTTGATATATAGACATAAAATTGTAATTTGTCATTAATTTTTGCATCTCATAATAACTGTGACTTACAGAGACGGGTTAGTTGTTCTCCTGTCAAGTAGATGGGTCTACTTGTTCTCTTATCATTAGTTAGTGTGCCTGGCATGATCTCTACAAGCTTATGATGTGAGGTTTAGAATCCCAGGGAATAGAATATCTTACCAGTTAGAGCACAGCCATCTTGAATTCTTTCTAAGCTTGTAGTATGCCTTTGTCACCTCACCTCTCAGCCCTACATTTTGTGTTATCTGTTCTGTGAGACAAAATGGCATATTGTATTTCGTTTTTTCATATTCTTGCCATAACAGTTGTACATAAAGTGATTTCTGGGTAAATAGCTGAGGAATTTTGGTATCAAAATAACTTTTCCGTGGAAGATGCTCTGAAGCCTACTAGGGGATGTTCCTAGCTAGGGCGTATTAGTCATAGAAAGTCTGTTTGACACAATAATGCAGTACTTAAAACACAGAAGTTGAACACTTAGCCTGGGGAAGAGGGAGGGTAGAAAGTGTTTTACGTCAAAGTGGAAGTGTGGTGAACTTTGGAGCTGAGAAAGTGCTTGGACCATTTAGAGCACTGAAAGTAATTAATTAAGAGAAATAGAGGGCCCCAGATGGTAGAGTAATACAGTACATCAGGATCAGTGGACTGTTTGTGGAAGCCTTATTGAGACATTTCATTACAATACCGACCAGCCGATTGGGAGTCTGTGTCTGTCATGGTGGGGAGCAGGACAGCCCGCAGTCAGGCATGGACTGGAGCAGCAGCTGGGAGCTTACTTCATCCAGATTCACAAGCAGGAGGCAGAGGGGGAGGGGACTAACTGGGAATGACATGGGCTTTTGAAACCTCAGAGCCCAGCCCCAGTCCTACACCTTTTCCAATAAGGCCATGCTTCCTAAACCTTCCCAAACAGTTCTCTCTCTCTCTCTCTCTCTCTCTCTCTCTCTCTCTGTGTGTGTGTGTGTGTGTGCGTGCATGTGCGTGTGTTTGTATACATGAGTGCAGTTGCCCATGGGGGCCAGAAGATGAAGTCAGATCCCTTGGAGCTGGAGTTACGGGTGGCTGTAAGCCTCCAGATATGTGTGCTAGGAACTGAACTCGTGTCCTTTGCAAGGGCAGCATACACTCTCAATCACTGAGCATCCCTCCAGGCCTGGTGAAGTGATATTGTTATATTCTGTGTCTACTAGCCCATCAATATGTTCTGTTATTTATTTATTCTTTAATTTTCTAAATATTTTATAGATTTTTTCTTGCTATAATATTGTGTATTTTTGTTATTTTTCTTTCTGCCTATTAAATGAATGTGCTATTTACAACAATATTTACTTTATATTTTTACAGTCTACATATTTTCTAAGACATGTAATTTTTTTATTAAATTTTTTATATTAATTACACTTTATCCACTTTGTATCCCAGCTGCAGCCCTCTTCCTCATTCCCTCCCTATCCCACCTTCCCTCCCTCATCTCCTCTAATGCCCCTCGCCAAGTCCACTGATAGGGGAGGTCCTCCTTCTCTTCTATCTGACCCTAGCTTATCAGATCTCATCAGGACTGTCTGCAATGTCCTTCTCTGTGGCCTGGCAAGGCTGCTCCCCCCTCAGGGGAAGGTGATCAAAGAGCAGGCCACTGAGTTCATGTCAGAGACAGTCCCTGTTCCCCTTACTAGGGAACCCACTTGGACACTGAACTGCCATGGGCTACATCTGAGCAGCGGTTCTAGGTTATCTCCATGAATGCTCCTTGGTTGGAGTATCCGTCTCAGAAAAGACCCCTGTGCCCAGATTTTTTTTATTCTTTTGCTCTCCTTATGGAGCTCCTTTCCTTTCCAGGTCGTACTATCTCCCTCTTCGTTCATAAGATTCCCTGCACTCTACCAAAAGTTTGGTTATGAGTCTCAGTGTCTGCTTTGATACACTTCTAGGTAGAGTCTTTCAGAGGCCCTCTGCAGTAGGTTCCTGTCCTGTTTCTTGTTTTCTCCTACTTCCAATGTCCATCCCATTTGTCTTTCTAAGTGAGGATTGATCATTTTACCCAGGGTCCTCCTTCTGCATACTAGATAGTCTTATAATTATAGTTGTATATTACTACCTTTATATAATAATGCAGATTTTTTTGTGTTGACCTATACATTCAGCAACTTTGCAACACTTAATAATTTGTTCATTCTTTTAGGATTATAAATAACCAAGAAGTTCTATTTATTACTTTCTAATCTTTCAATCCTTCATTTTCTTTGCTTATTTCATTAGCTGAAACTGCTAGAATAGTCCTAGGAACAATTGTAATGAAAATCCTTGTCTCATTACCAGTCACAAATTAGGAACAATGTTAACCTTTTCTGATACATACAATATCTGTTCTAGGTTTTTCTTAGGCACCCCTTATTGACTAAAGAATTCATCCTAAATTCACAACTGATTTAATTTATTATGCTAGGTACTTGGTTTACTAACGATTTCCATAATGAGTAGATGCTGAATTTCACTGAAAATTTTTTTTGTGTGGAAGATGAACAGATTTTGTTAAATCATCGATTTTTTTCAATTGTACTTTTATTTACTCTTGATTTCTTTTCTTTCCTCCCCCTCCCTCTTGCCCTCTTTCTGTCTTTTTCTCTCTTCATTTATTTCTTGGTAGAGAAAGGCTTTTATTAGGGGTAAGGAAATACAGACAGACAGACAGTCAGACAGCATGGTGCACAGAAAGATCCTCTACAAAGCAGAGGGTGACAGGAAGTCGAACCCCCAGTTTCTTTCTTCAACAGACTGTTTGGTAATGTTTTCTTTAGACCCCTTGTATCTGCATCCATGAATAGACTTGGTTTTAATGGGCTTCTGTTACACAAGAAAAGAGCAGCGAAGAAGAGGGCTGGCTGCTGCGACTCAGCAAACTGATGGCTCGGGGAGAATGTTATGTCTAAAGGACATCATTTTGGTGTACACAGTCATTATTCAGTTAGATTTACTCAGCAGGTAAAAGACAGAAGTTCAAATGGCTTGAAAGATTTGTGAATATATGTACATATATGATTTATGAAAGAATAAATTTGTGAACTGAGAACATATATGTTTATACACACACAAATATATTCACAAAAATTGTAAGTACTATTCAGGATTGGTAGCACACGCCTGTAATCCCAGCTACTCCATAGTCTGATGCAGGAAAATTTGAGGTTCAAGGCCAGACTGGGTAAGCTACAGAGTAGGTTCAAGGCCAGCCTGGGCAACTTGTTAAGAGTTTGCATCAAGATGAAACAGGAGGGCTGGGATGTGGCTCAGCACTAGAATTTGTCTAGTCTGTTCAGGGCACTGAGTACTATTCATCGCTGCACAAAAATATATACTTTTAGAGAATATTAGATCACTAATCAACCATAAAGTTTATTTCATAGCTTTATTTCCTGCTCCCAAAACATGTAATTTAGTTGCCGATGCTTAGGGAAGTAAATCTGAATCTTTGGCTCTATGTATTTAAACTTATGATTCATTACTCATGAAAAGTAGGCAAAGATTCTAATTATTGTCAACTATAACTTAATATGGACTATTCATAAGATATACTTAAAGATACTATGACCTGCAAATAAGAATTCTTGGACTTCTTCCTTCCCTCTTTTTGTTCCTTTTATTTTCTTCTATTATTGCTATAGCTAATACATCTAGCACTATATTAAATAGGAATGGGAACAGCTTGTCTTGTTCCTTATTTTGGTAGGAATGTTTTTATATTATCTCCATTTAGCATGATGCTTACAATAGACTTGTGATATACAGTCTTTATTTATGTTGGGGTATGTTCTCTCTAAAATTTTAATTATAGATGCATGTTGGATCTTTCAAAGGTGTTTTTTTGCATCTAGCAAGATGATCATGTGATTTATGCTCTTTAACCCACTTATGTGATATATTAAAATGATTGATATTTTATATTGAACATCCCTGGATCTCTGGAATGAAATATTTAAAACGATTTATTCATTTATTTATATATGAGTGTTTACCTAAATCTGTGGTGTGCCACCTATGTTTGTGGTGCTAGAAGGCTCCAGGGGTGGACATCATATCCCTTGGAACTGAAATTACAAATGGTGATGAGCTGTACGATGGTAGGTGCTGGGAACAGAACCCAGGTCCTCTGCAAAAGCAACGCAAACTCTTAACCGCTGAGTCTTTCCTCTAGCCCGAAGTGAATAGTTCCTGATGACATTCCACATCTACACATAACGAAAATTCTTAGCATCACTTAGTAAGTAAAGTAAACTGTGCTTAGGGATCCTCTTTTGGGACACTGTGTAAAATGACAGTAGTTGATTGGTCTGAAATCTTTGTCCTCAGTAGACCTACCAGCCTTGATGTCTAGGTCTTAGCCCAACTCTGTGTTTCTGTAGTGCAAGGAAGATGAGACTCATATTTTCATGGGCATGACCAGCTAGTTCCTTCTTTTAGTTTCCAAGAAGCAACATTTTCCATGGTGACATTGGAGCTAAATTCTCCTCATTTGGTGTGGTGCCACGTGTGGGCTTTAGCGGAGTCATGCGATGTTGTATTCATTTGAAAGCCTATCTTAAGTAAATATGAGTTCATTTCTTTGTTATGCCATTCAGTTGCCAGCTATGAACATTTCACTCAACCTGCGTCACATGTCTCTGTGTTTTAAAAATTGTTCAGTAATAGTAACTGGCCCAAGTCTGCAATAAAGACTGATGATGTCATCATTCTTTTATCTCAGAGGAAAGGCCACAATCTTCTGTACATTTATTGCCTGTTGGTGAGTTCCATGTATTACCTTGTAAAATTTTTCAGAACTCAGCATTTAAAAATAAACAAACTATAATCTATGTTCTTAAAGTATGTTCTTGAGATGTTCCATAATGAGAAATCTTAGAGACCTGCAAATTTTTGTGCCTCTATGCTATGGAATACCATCAGTTTAAAAATAATACCTCAGATTTCTATTTTATTATCCATGTTACCATGGCTGCTACACTCAATCTTTCTCTTCCTATTTTCACTAATTAATAAATTGATTCTAGTGACAGTGAGTATTTCCTAGAGAGTTCTTGTTAACACTAACCAAGTGAACATATGGGGCTTGGACTAGTTCTTGATAAATATTCAACACTGTAAATATTTGTATTGTTATTATTGGTAGTATTAGTTCAATAGCATGGAGACGCAGAGCATATAATTGATCCAGAATACAGCTTAAACCATGAGTAAATATGAAAACATAATATCTGATATGGTTCACAATTCTTAAAGCTTTGGTGCATTGAACGGTGATTTTCAAATGTTGATACACTAGATTGAAGGCAGTTGGATCTTATGCCTTCACTTAATGGCTGTGTGTTTTGAAGAATTATGGAATAATTTTCTCCCGGTCAAATACAGTTTAGGCTGTGCGCAGACAGTAGCCCTGGGGTTGGTACCGGGAGTGTCTCAGGCAGTGTGGGTCTGTCTTTGAGCTGATGCAGTTGTGTAGAGCATTAGTATTTTTTTATGCTGACGATGCAGCCCACTAAGCTCGTCTGTCTTATTCCTCAGATTATCCCTGTCTCAATGCCCCCTTTGTCTTTTGTCTTTCTCCTCTATTATCTCTTCTTCATCTTAAGCCTTCCCCTGCTCTCTCCATGGGCTTAGAAGAACATGCTGCCCAGCAGTGTTCTCACTTGCTAGGGAATTCACAGCTTGGTGAGGTGATGGTACTTGGTGGTGAGCTGTTGAGAAGGACTTAGAATTTGTCCTGTGGGAGATACTCTAGCGAAGGTCTACTTGGTCTCATCTTGAATGAGAATGAAACGAGGGAGTAGTTTTTGTTTTTAGAATTCTACTTGAAGATAAATGGAGGTACAGACAGGGT
Organism: Meriones unguiculatus; assembly: GCF_030254825.1. Lineage (NCBI taxonomy): Eukaryota > Metazoa > Chordata > Mammalia > Rodentia > Muridae > Meriones > Meriones unguiculatus. The sequence goes on from NC_083356.1 coordinate 8,438,103, forward strand.
GAAATGGCTAGACCATTTAGGAGGCCTTTTAAAACATAGTTTTATATTCTTCGTTCCAAAAGTTCCAAGGTCGAGAAAAGCTAAATGAATTTAGAAGCATGATTGTTTTTCAAAGAGAGCAATTGTGTATTAATTTCAGAAGCTAGATAAAGTAGTGTGCAGGTTAAAACAGTAGTGACGCAAGGAGCATTTGAAAGGTAAGTGACAGAGCAGGAGGCTAGGACCTAGGGTAAGAGCCTGACAGATGTCCCAGGGATAGACATACAGTGGTAACTGAGTTGTGGGTAGCAGGAAGCTGCTGCTGACATCTCTAGACACCAGAAGCTGAAAACTCTGAGCATGGAGAGCCAATCAGACATTTAAGCAGAAAAATGGGCTTCTCATCATATTATTGTATAGTGATAATTTTGAGAGATATACGACCTTTGTAACTACTCATTTAAATATTCTCTTTGTGTTATAACGCTGTGCCCTGGGCCGTTATTTCTGACAAAAGTGTTAAAGATTTTATATCCGAGTGTGACAGCGATGATCTTGTGATTAGTGTTAGACTAAGCTTCCTGTTATAATATGCTATTAATAAAAGACAAGACTCAGTTTTAGTCAATGACTTGAGGACAGAAATAGAAAGGGAAGCATTGCATGGAGGTGATGTGATTGGATTGGCAAGTGTGCTTTGGCATCTCGGGATTGAGTCTCACGGAACCCAGGTCTCAAATTTGTATGCAACTGAGGATGGCCTTGAACCCCTGCTACTTCTGCCCTGTCACCCAAGTGCTGGTATTACAGTCATGTGTCACTATTCTGGGTGGCAAGTGTGCTTTGAGTAATGGCTATTTATGTAAGGTATTTATAGAGGTCACCATCATCATTAGTCACAATGCTTGGGGATAAATACTAAGAAAAGGCAATGGAATGCAGGTTTTAGCTTGTGAAATATTAATAGATGTCATATTAGTAGATACCATTTACCTCTTAAAATTATAATAGTAACATAAACTTGCTCTCATTTAAAAGACACTGAGATATTAAGGTACTTATTTAATCAATTTTCTACCAGCCTCCTATGCTGGTAGAAATTGGTGTTAAGGTTGTTTCCATAGTTTGGGCCCATTATAAACAGTTCACTAGTATATATGTATTTGTGTATTTTGGCAATAGCATTTCCAAATAATGGGATCAAAATTTAAATGCCGCCAAAGTTCTTACTTTTAACTATTTCAGAGGCATCTTTCCATGCCAAAGCTCAGTTCATTCTTTCTGACTATTTCCCTTCTATTATTTACTTATTTTTGTGTTCAGGATGGGCAATTATAGAGTTTTTAAATTGAGCCTTTGGGGATTTTTAGTTGAAGAAGTTTTTATGTGTTAACTCTTAAAAGGTAGGAAAACTATTTCCTTCATATTCATTCTGTGTGTTTAATTTCATCATCTTACTGCTTTAACTAGTGTTACCAGAACTATAGAATATGATAGTCATGCCAGCTATCATATTGATACAGTGGGATATTTAATTATGTTCTACATATTTGTGAGTGTTTGAGACAGCACAACACAGTGAGCTTGAAGGTAACTGCACTTCTCTCCCTATCACTCTGCTATCTTCCTTGCAGCATCTGAAGAAATAATACTTGTTTCCAATTTCTGATCTCCTTGACTTTTAAAAAATTAATTAATTCATTTTTATTAATTACAGTTTATTCACTTTGTATCCCAACTATAGCCCCCTCCCTCTTCCCTTCCCAATTCCACCCTCCTTCCCTCTTCTCCACTCATGCCCTTTCCCCAGTCCACTGATAGGGGAGGTCCTCCTCCCCTTCCTTCTGACCCTAGCCTATCAGGTCTCATCAGGACTGGCTGCATTGTCTTCCTCTGTGGTCTGGTAAGGCTGCCCCCCTCAGGGGGAGGTGATCAAAGAGCAGGCCAATCAGTTCATGTTAGAGATATGTAGCCCCTGTTCCCCTTACTAGGGAACCTACTTGGACACTGAGCTGCCATGGGCTACATCTGCACAGGGGTTTTAGGTTATATCTATGAATGGTCCTTGGTTGTAGTATCAGTCTCAGAAAAGACCCCTGTGCCCAGGTTTTTTTTTTTTTTTTTGTTCTCCTATGGAGCTCCTGTCTCCTCCAGGTCTTTCTATCTCCCCTTCTTTCATAAGTTTCCCTGCACTCTGCCCAAAGTTTGATTATGAGTCTCAGCCTCTGCTTTGATACCCTGCAGGGTGGAGACTTTGAAAGGTAGTATTATTGTACCTATATGTAATTTTAATTTTTACCTACATAGAAATATGCTATGTTTAACTTTTCTCACTTCTTTCACTTGCTGTACCGTCGAGATTCATTCCTCCCATGTATTAATAAAATATGAATTTGTAGATTTTAATAAATTGTTCAGTTATTTTTCCATAGTTGTATATTTTCTTACGATTATTTCATAAGTAGGTAAACTGAGATATGTTTGGATAATAAATATAGTGACGGCAGACAAATTATGGTGTCCTTCCGTTTTCCCTTTACACCTCATTGGCCCACAGCATCCTTTAGGAGCCGAAAACGCTCACTGTGGAGCCAGATCTTGAAATGCGTTGCTACATATCAGTATCTGTACTGAGGATCACAAAAAAAAAAAAAAAAATCACTGCGCCTTTTCGTTTAGGTGTGGCTATTGGATCTTCTCTCTTGTGAGGTGAGAAGGGAACTTCACTACTTCCTTTTCAAGGTTTCTGTGTGACGTGTCCTATAATTCTCCAGCTTTGTCATTCTTCCTTTGGCTTCTAGTGTCACATTCAACGACCCAATGAAGTCACATTTCGTGACTTCAATGAAGTCACGAAAAACGTCCCCATGTTTCCTTCTAAGGGCTTCACGGTTCCTCCATTTCTTTTGGCTCTTTAATTGAGTTTTAGTTCATTTTGCACTTGAGTGGTCTTGAGCACCTTGCTGATGACTGCTCGGTAATAGAAGAGAGGTGAGTTTCTGGGGCCCCCCATCTATTCTTCATCTCTGTGCCTGCTGGGAAGACCTCCCGGGACTTGGTGAACGTTGCTGAGTTAATTGAATCGCAGTTCGTGGGATGGTTGCACATCTAACTGGTGGCTTTTCAAAGAAGTTATGTCCTTGCTCAGTATTACCAACTTCCAAGTGTCAGCGAGCCTGGTGGGCGGCATAAACTAGTTTGTCGCTTGGTTGTGTTATTATCGAAGCATTTAAAGGACCTAAAATTTTATCTTTTAAGTTTGTGCTTCAGTCCCCTTCTCTGGCATGTAAGCTTAATGGGGTGTGGTGTGCACTGCCTCAATTCCTAAACATTCGTGACGTGTATAAATGCTCACTAAGTTTGTTTCCAATAACCTGGAAACAAATGAACAAACATATTAAACACAAACCTTGAGTCTTTGCTGATAGGCAGAGATTATATGGATCAGGTCATCTGGGATCTTCTCCAGGGCAACAGTTGTTCACTGACAATTGGTGGATGAGGAATCCTACAAGATAACAGGGAACAGTTTACAGACATAAGGACACAGTAAAGCAAAAGACATGAAGCCAGGCCTAATGGCTTTGATTGCCTGCTACTTTCACAGGACTCCATTCATATTTAAATGAAGTGAATCATTTTAGTGACTATAGCACACAAAAATCTCCATTGTTGGTTATCTGGCTTATGATCCGGGTGTTATAACTTCTTTTTACCTGACTCCTTTGGTCCACTTTTCTGCTGAAAATAAAACCACCCATCAATTTCAGGAAAATTAACAGAACATGAAAGTAGAAAGGAGAAGACAGGGAGATTATGAAGGAGAAAAGAAATAGCACACACAGCCATGCTATTCATGAACTTTTTGCATAAGCACATATAATCAAATATTTAAATGCTGTTTCTTACATGGTACCTAAAAGCAGTTCCTATAATTACAGTGTTTAATAATTTTCTATATAAGCAAACAATGAAAAATCATCAGTTTTGTTATATGTCACAGTCATACATTTTATATCAACGGTTGATTTTCTGGTTTGAATTGCTGCCTTTTGGGACATGGTTTTTTTGTTTTGTTTTGTTTTGTTTTTTAGGAGGAGAGAGGTTAATGCTGCTTTCATGTGTTGGGTAGTCAAAGTTTGTTTTTCTTCTATACTCTATGAAATGTCACTAGACAATTGTAACTTCTGTGTGATGAGATTAAATACTAGCAGTGAGTTAAGAACCCAGTGTGCCTAGCTGAGAAAACAGGAATTTCTTGATACTTTTTTTTTCTGCTCATTGGTGAATAAACATTTTTGAGTAGCCAGACCTGTTGAAATAAAGCTTTGGAGTCAGCGTTGCTCATGCTGCTCTGGAGACATGATGTCGCAGTCAGTGTTGTGGCTGCTCCGTTTTGTGGACCATATTAATCACACCCAGTCTCACGGCTTCACCTTGAGTTACTTCATCCTCCTCTCCAGAAAACCAAACGAAGAAAACCGCTCTGCCCCCTCGCAACTTCAGCAGCATGACCGGAGATGTTGAAGTGAAGAGGGAAGTGGCGGTGGCATTCAGATTGGACGGTGAAAGGAGTCGGTTACATTCCAGGCACAAGCGCTTCCTCTCCTACCCCAGATACGTGGAGGTCATGGTTACGGCCGATGCTAAGATGCTGCACCATCATGGCCAGAATCTGCAGCACTATGTGCTCACACTGATGTCAATCGTGAGTACCGGGACAGGGCTCTCCTTAAACATCCATTTTATTGTTTATTATTTTGGATGTATGTATATGTGTATGCTGTATGTGTGTGGGTACCCTCATAGGCCAGAAGAGGGGGATCCCCTGCAGTAGTCGCAATCTACCTGACATGGAGACTGAGCGTGTGTCCTCTAGAAGGACAGTGAGAATTCTTAAGTGCTGAGCCGTCCAGTCAGTCCCAACTTAACAGGATTTTTACGTTATCTAAAATGTTGCATTTAATGTTTTTCATGTGTAATTTTTTTCTAAAAAAAATGTTTTTCCGAAACCTAGACATAAGTTGTGTTCCCGTTCAAACCAGGGTTTCGTCTGTTACTTTGGCAACTTTCATATTTGAGAATCTTCCCCAACCGCTCACACGGAATGCTCGCCCTGTTCAAGTGAATGGCTTCTGCCCTCTAGTGACAGAGAACAGCCTTGTGGAGTGGATCCCTGGATCTGAATATTAAAACCTCCGTCAGCTCTCAAGGAGAGTGGCGGGTGCGTTCCTGACTCCCACCACATAGAGTCCCTCAGTCGGAAGTTAGACACACCATCTCTTAGGTGACCATCTCTTAGGTGACACCCACATTACGAACAGAGCAGTGTTAGGCTCTCGGCTGAACAGTGGTGGTTGGTTCCGGTGTCCATGAAGAGACATGTTAACTCTCTGCATGCCTCAGCTCACTCATGTCACCATTCCCTGAGAACCCCTGAAGTTAGGCTTGTTGTTCAGGAGAATTCACAAAAATCACCCCAACTCATGCTCCAGTTTACTGGGTTTAGGTGACAGAGTGTAGCCGGTCGCTTGTCTGTGCAGGTTTGGCCGTTATTAGGGACGTGCTTTATGTATGGAAGTGCCTCTGCTCACGTGGGTGGAATTGAGATCTGTGCTGTTGCAAAGACTTGGCTGAGACAGTTTGTGGCCTTGCCAGTTTCCTTAGGTGGAATTCCCCAGTTAAAGATACAACAGTTTGAAGCTCCAGGATTGTCTCATTTTCCTTACCTGTGACAGTTGTCTAAAGCCCTTGCAATGATATCAGGTTATAGTCTACAAAGTGGACACTCAGTGATGTTAGGTAGCTAAAATAGAACTAATTTTTGCGAATGTAGTACATATGATAAAAATAGATTTAATGAAACAAATTTCTGAAACTGTGTTACAGACTCATTCATGTATTTAAGCTGCTTTTTAAACAAATGACACAGGTTATAAGTTATACTGATGGTACTTTTTTTTTTTTTTTACTTCTGAATCCAAAATAGTTACTTAGCTGTGTATTTATCTGTATGTGGATATGTCCCATAGGTGTTCTAATGAGAATTATGGTATGGGGGATGCCAGTTAACATATATGATCTTGAATCGATTCTGTGGAACACTGGATAAAGTTAGTGACAAGAAAAAGACACTTATTAGGAAAGTTGGCTAACAGGAGATACAGAAGGAAAAAACTAGGTTTTGTAACAGCAGTAGTGTTAGATGATAGACCACTGGCGGTAGAACTTCAGAAACTTCAGAAACGCTGACTAGAGGAAGTGAAGGAATGTACCAGGAATCCCAGCAGCATTTCCTTATTCTGCTCACCTGGGTTTGATGTGCGGATATAGGAGTGTTGGCACATTTTGATGTCCCATACCTATTTGGTTGTTGGTTAAAGAGGCTGTAAACAATGTTACAACTGGAAAGAAATATAGGTAAAGGATGACAGACACTCTGGATTTAACCTAAAGCTCTCTTAGTCACAGCATTTAATGTCTCACATTTTTTAAAAGCTTGAACCCTTGGCACAGTGGTCCCACTGCAGAATCTAGTCAATGTGTTTTATCTCTGTGAAGTCCATTTACAAAATAGCTCTAAAGATGTAAGAAAAGAGCTGTTTCCACTCTATCCAACAGATGTCTCCATCTGAAGAGGAGCCATACATAGTTTCTTCTTTTAAAAATTTTTTTAGTTATAAATTACAATTTATTTGCTTTGTATCCCAGTTGCAACCCCTTCCCTCATCCCCTCCCAATCCCACTCTCCCTCCCTTTTCACCTCTCATGCCCCTTCCCCAGTCCTCCTCCCATTCCATCTGACCCAAGTCTATCAGGTCTAATCAGGACTCTCAGCATTGTCTTCCTCTGTGGCCTGGCAAGGCTGCATCCTCCTCAGGGGAAGATGATCAAAGAGCCAGCCACTGAGTTCATGTCAGAGACAGCCCCTGTTCCTCTTACCAGGGAACCCACTCGAAGACTGAGCTGCCATGTGCTCCTTCTGTTCAGGGGATCTAGGTTATTTTAATTTTTAAAATGTTTCTAATTAAAATATATTTACATCACTTCCCCCTTCTGTCCCTCTTTCCAACCCCTCCCAACTTCTCTCCTTTTAATTCTTCCTATGCTCCATTCTCTCAGTGTATAGCATCTTTTTATTTGATTATATTTATATATTTTTATATTTAATATATAGTATCATATAAAATATAAATGTAATAAAATATAAGTGACATAGTTAATCTATGTGTGTGCACCTTCTGAGTCCATTTGTGTTGTTTGTGTGTATATCATTTCAAGGCTGACTATTTTGCACTGGCCAGCCTATAATGGGCTCATGCCTGGGAGAGGCTGATTCTGTTTCTTGCCTTAATCAATAATTGCCTGCGGCTCTTAATCTAGGAGTGGGACCCCACAAAAACTCTTCACTTTCATCTTAGCATGTCCATTGAGACTGATATTGTTGTGGCTTTGTTGATATTGCCATTTCTAGGAGAGACTTTCACAGCAGACTTTTCAGTATTCAGGCTCGTTCAGTCTTTCTGACCTTCCTCTGCTTTGTTCTCTGAATAAGTGCAGGTGCTGTGATGTAGATTTATCCACTGGGGCTCCGCTACCCACCATCTGTTGATTTCTGGGGCGTGTGTCCAGTTGTGGTTTTCTGTGATGGTCTGTATTTGCTATAAACAGATGATTCTTTGATGAAATCTCAAAGTTATTATAATTTTTATTTCTCCAATTGATAAGGACATTCCATCTGACAGTTTTTGAGATATTTTGTAGCTATTTTTTCTTTTTACTATTGAGAACTCAGTGTGTACACCCCAGGACTATCATTGGGGTCTAAATTAATTGGGTCATTTTCCCCCTTGACTCTTTTTTTGGGGGGTTGTATATTCTGGATATTAATCTTTTTTCTCATGTATAGTTGATGAAGAGTCTCTCCCATTCTGTGGGCTTCTTCATCGTGATTGTTTGTTTCCTTAGCTGTACAGAAAACTTTTAGTCGATGAGATCCCAGTTGTAGACTGTTGGCCTTAATTCCTTGACAAATGCAGTTTTGTTCATGAGATTCCTCCCTACACCTTACTATTGGTCCTTTTCAATACAGTTCTGGAAGCACAACTTGGCACAATATGGCAAAAGAAGAAACTTAAATGTATAAACATAAAAATGAAATCAAATTATTTTTATTTGGAGATGATATTATATTTCATATAAGAGATCCCCAAAAAACACCTTAAAATTTCTAGAAACAGTTTCAGCAAAGTAGCAGGGAGCAAAATCAACTTTCAAAAGTCAGTAGTCTCTCTGTTTCTTAGAAGCCAGCAACTACATTTTCAAGTATGGATTATTAATAATGTTCTGATTATAGCAATTTAGGAGGAAGACAAAAAATGTGATATGTCTTGAAATATCTAAGGTATTTAAAGAAATGCTCAAAGTGATAAGAAGTTTTAGTGTTCAGTTCTACCTTTAGCTGGGAAAATAACTAAGTTAAATTAAATAGGTTATATATACAAAATTTGAAAGAAGCTTGTTGAATCTTACCCATCCTGAGCAAGTAATTTTTGTTGGTTTTTTCAGTAGTTTAATGATAAATAACAAGTGTCATCTAATTCATTTGTTAGAGTCCAATATTGTGTTGTGAAAATAACTCAAGCAAGCTTTGGGGTTGATGTTACTAAGGCAGAGCACAATGGTGGTCTAATACACTGAAGGGAATAGGTGTGTGAGCAGGCAGATATAGGCCGCTGGTTGCTGTCCTTTGCCCTTTATTCTCGAGCTGACAGCATCAGGCTAAGATGACATTTGCACATGCATTGTTACATAACCCAGATTGATGGCAGCAGGAGCGGTTTTCTGTATGTTTCCTGAGTATGTTTTCTGTTTTCTTGCTATTAGATGACATGTTGCTTTTCACAGGCCTTAAATGCCCACTAGACGCTAGAGAACCCAACCCTCCCAGTGTTTCAGGTCTCTCCCTCACATCATCTGTGTACGTCACTCCCCCAGACCTACCAACAGCAAGGAAGGAACGTCAGTAGACGGTCAGGACGTTAGCCTGCTCTGTTGAAGCATAGTGAACATTATTGGAGGTGCTTACCCAGTAAAGGTGTTCACTTACGTTAACTTTATAACTTTGATTTTAATTCTTTGTGTCGTTTTTTCCCCCGTAGTAAACACATATCATAGACATGCACACTTCACGAATGGCGCTTTTTTCTCGTTGTAACTCGGCGTTTTCTAGAGCCTTAATTCTTTGGACGTGCTCACTTTATATATGGGAAATGACATCATTTTCAATATAAAAATAAAAAGATCTTCCTGAACAATAAAGAATAACATCTTTCTAAAATAAATTGCTTTGTGGGGATCGGAATTTTATTAAAAAGTTTGCACATAAGATAGCCTCTACCTGAGCCATATATGAATTTCTGTCATAGTGCACTATAGAGGTCGTTTTCAAAATGTTTGTAAATGACTAGGAGATGGTAACATGTTTCACATTTCATGTCAAATATGTTTTGCCTAGAATTTTTCCTAAGGATATGAACAATATAGCTTATAACGTTTTTTTCTTAACTCATTTATTACTATTTATGAAATAATATTTATTACTTTTTGAAACTTGTGAGGTAAGAAGTGTTGATGCCAGGAGCAAACACTATTTATTAAGAAATAAAAATCTAACTTAGTTCAAGAAAACACCAGTACATGGCATGTTAAGATATAATATTACAGAAGTGGGCAATGCTTCCACGTGGGTCTGTGGGCAGTGTGATGTGGCCGGCTCATCTGGCATAATGTATCATTTCCTAATGTGTGCCATGGAACATGGCCCCTGGAAAGAAGAGATGACTGTGCCCAAATAGTGACCCGAGATGCTTCAGGTGACGTGGTCCCCTGTGCAGGTGTCTTAGACATCAGAAATGGGTTCTGTTGCACAGGCCTCCTAGGTTGATCAGTTAAAGGGGCAGAGACATTGGTTGTGTAAAGCTTTTCTGCAGTGCTAGCCTCTTTGATGGTGTAAGAAGAGACTGTGAAGTTGGGAATGGAGAACACTGTAGCCTCACACACACACTTAACTTAACTAAGATTAAGTTCTCAATCTTAGCTTCACGTTAGCATTACTTAATCCCTGTGAAAATTTAAGGATGCTGGTACATGTCTCAACCCCAGAGATTCTGATATAAACTAATCACCTTGGATGAGGTCTAAGGGATGTGACGGAGCCCAGGCTTGGATAAAGGCTCCCTGAGAGACTCTGTTGTGTGCGCGCTGGAGAATGGATCCTCCAGGCTGGTTCTACATTGCTGTGGAAAGGAAACTTTCATCCCCAGCATCTCATCTCTTGGTGTCCACTTGCAGGTCGCGGCAATCTACAAGGACTCAAGCATTGGGAACCTTATAAATATAGTGATCGTGAAGTTAGTTGTAATTCACAGTGAGCAGGTAAGGAGCAGCATACAGTGAAGGCTGTGGGTTATAGTTGGCTTTGGGGGAGACTAGCTGAGGTCACAGAGGTCTTACTAGAAATCAGATCTTTTAAAATTAACTTTAAGAATATAATTTTAACTGGGGTGGTGGTGCCTGCTTTCAATTCCAGCACCTGGAATGCAGAGGCATTCAGATTTCTGTGAGTTCAAGGCTAGCCTGGTCTACAGGACCCCCCCCCCCCCCCGCACCACACAGTTAGACCCTGTCTCAAAAAGACTCTGTGTGGTAGAAATAAAATGGAATGACAGAAGTGTTTTATAGGGAGAGAAATAAATAACCAGTGAATCAACAGTTAAAAAATACAAAATGAAAATATCCACTCATTTACATTTATAATCATAATGTTGAAGAATTTAAAATACATTAATTTGGTACAGTTACGTTTTTATCCTGAATCAGTTTTTATGATAATGCTAATATGAATCTAATTAAAACTAAGAGCGGAGCTGATGTTACTCTTAAAAAACTACATTTTGATAAGCCGTGAATCCTAACAAAGTCAGGAAGAAAACAGGCCTGAGATGTTTGCCGTCGTACTGAACTGTCCATTACTTGTCCAGGAAGGACCAGTCATCAGTTTTAACGCAGCTACCACTTTACGCAACTTTTGCTTGTGGCAACAGACTCAGAATGTTCTGGATGATGCTCACCCTTCCCACCACGATACTGCTGTTCTCATCACTAGGTATGGCTTTTGAAACCATCTCGTGGAGGGGGCTCTCTACGCTTTCTTGCATGAGAACTGATATATTTTGGTTACACTGGTTCTTTGTCACTAAAACGTGAGAGCGATTCATGAGAACTCTATTGGAATGAAAACACTTGACTCTTCTCTGATGGGAATTGTGGGAACTTCCTTGGGAAATCAGCAGTATGAGTAATGCTATGATCTAAATAAAGTACATTCCCTATCATATTAGAGACATTTGAAGTAATACTTGGGAATTGACATATGTAGAACTGCGGGCCAGTTTTACTCATTCCTTCTTTCCTCTGTTTCTATCTGTCATCTTTTATAATCTCTCTCTCTGTGTGTGTGTGTGTGTGTGTGTGTGTGTGTGTGTGTCACTGGTTTTGGGCTTGCCATAATTATCAAGCTCTCCTGCTAGGAACATCTTCCACTGTTATAAGTGCCATCATGCAGTGCTAATTAATTCACACTTTGTTTCAAGAATACAGTACGGGGGTGTTAGCATTTGTTGTTTGGTTCGATGCTTTACTGATGAAAACCTTCACTTTGAGGTCAATCCCAAGAAAAGATGAGCCTTCCAGAACCTTGAAATAAAAAAATCTATTATATCACTCTATGAAGTGAAAGCAGGGTTGGCCTAATTTCTACAAGTCGTCCGTCCTAGTCTGTGGTTCTGTCCAGCACTGTTGCCGACATCAAGTGCGGGTGCTCACAGTGAAGGAATTAAGATAGGCGGGAGAAAGCAGTGAGAGGAGATGGAGAATGAGGATGTGGCAGGGTGGTGGTCCAGGCCACGGGTGGCTACAGGACCAGAGGATGCAGAGGCAGAAAGTAAGCCCTGAAGTTCTAGAGCACCCACAGCGTACACACCTGGCGTCATCAGAAGGGGGCAAAGTGTGAGGCTGAGCAACCTCATCTTCACAGGGTGGCCTCACTGAGCATCTGTTGCCCACTGAGGCACACCAGTGAGGCACCGATAACGGTAAAGTCTCTGAGCAGGCCGTGAGCATTGTGGTTAGAAGCTGGTTGATTGGTGATAGTCCCGGCAGTTAAAGCTTTATTTTTGTTTTGACTCGCTGCAACCGTGTTTTCTGAAAATGTTTCAAAACACAATCTTTTCTCTTAAGGGAAGACATTTGTGGAGCTAAAGAGAAATGCGACACATTAGGTGAGTTCTTTCAACGATTAAATGATGGCTCGTTGATGATTTAGTGAATTATTTGAAATTATACTACAGGTTTCCCTTTTGTCATTTTTTTTATAATCTTTATGTGTTGTCTTAGTAAATAAATGGATTTTTTTTTGCTTATTTGATTCTGCCTCTGAATTTTGTAAAATAACAAGAACTAATATTTAGTTGTCACCAAATACCAAGTACTACACACAGCGTGGTATTTAATGTATTTCTCTGAGTGTGTGAGAGATGATACACAGTGGCCTGTATGTAAGCTTAAAGGCTGTTGTGTAGAGCCCTGAACTTGACACCAGACCTTGCAGCTGAGACTTGGTTGCTCTGAGAGCAGACGGTCCTCATTGTATGTCCCTGCCGTTCCTGAAGAGGTAACCAGCACCAAGAATCTTAGCTTCGTCAATTTTTTTTTCAACTTTTGAAAAGTAGTAACGTGACTCACAAATGCTTTTCTAAACATGAGAGTGTTTGCTTTATCTTACTGTTAATGAACGCTGTAGCTGCGGTTATGCCACTTCACTTCCGGGTAACAGTTCGTGCACGCTTAAATACTGCTGTCCTGTCAGTTATGTTGGACTAGTGAATTTTATCCTGTTGACTTATCACCCCATGCTGATGCAGACTGAGCATTCCTATTTTGAAATGCTACCTTTTTTTTTTCTTTGAAAAAAGAAATACATTTTGGATGAGCATTAAATTAAATTATTTATTAAGGAATGTTTAACAGTTATTATAAACAAAAAGTCTGTGTTAGTGGGATAGGTAGTTAAAGGGGAGACATAGCCCAAATCCAGATTTTTTTCCTATGGTACATATCTAATGTTTCATCTCTTATCAACTGTTAAATCTTTTGTTGTTGTTTTGTTTTTTAACTTTTTTAAATTTTTATTAATTACACTTTATTCATTTTGTATCCCCAAGCCCCTCCCTCCTCCCCTCCCAATCCCACCCTCCCTCCCCTTTTTGCATGCATGCCCCTTCCCCAAGTCCACTGCTGGAAATGCTACCTTTTAAGGGCCCATGTGACATCAGAAAGTTTCAGATATTCAAGATTGGACTTTGGTGCATTTTATGCAAATATTCCCAATTTTGAAAAACTTTGAACCTTGAAGTACTATAGTCCAGTTAGTGTAGATAACATAAAAATTACTTGTAAAGTGGTCTCACCAATGTACGTCTTGTACTCTTTGCCATTAAGATAGAAACATGCCTCAGTCATCAGGCACATTCACATGTTTGGCCGTAAAAGATGTAAGCATCCATTTTGGTTCTTCCCCACCCCCTTCCCCCAAGACAGGGCGCTTCTCTGTGTTGCCCTGGAACTCACTCTGCAGACCAGGCTGACCTTGAACTCAGAGATCTACCTGCCTTTGCCTCCCAAGTGCTGGGATCAAAGGCATGAGCCACCACGCCTGGCTTCATTCCTTGTTAATAGATGTTACCTTCAGATTTCTCAGTCTTTGCCAATCTAAAAGGAATGAAGTTTTATTTTGCTGGTTTCTAAGGAACTTGAACATATTTTTCCATTGTTCTACCAGCCATTGGTAGTTCCTTTTCCACAGGAAGTAACTGGAAGTAACACGGTACTTTCTGCTCTAGCATGTGTTTTCTGGAATTGCTTTTAGGCGGTAATGATTACTGTCACATCAAACCCTTTGTGGTTTTCAAGTCTTGCAAATATCTGACAGCTCTGAGCTCTGGTTTAGGGCATGTGTGACAACATACATTTATTGAATTTATAAGCCCCTTATACTTAGCATTGCCTGTCTTAACTACTTCTGTAACTCAAGGTTTAAACGTATTGCCATGTCTTACAGTAAATATTTAAAATGTAGTTATCTTGTGTTTAAGTCTCTAGTCTATAGTGTATGTACAGCTTCCTTGCATCTTTTCCATTTGCAAACCTGCTGAGCAATTCCCCTCTTTTCCTTAGGACCCACGTCCTCTATCAAATCTCTGCACGTCTTTGACTCTGCAGATCATGCCTTCACCTCCTCACTCTACCCGTCCGACTCACTCAGCTTAGTGGTGTTTTCGCTGTTGCTCTGTATAAACTTTAATAATCGGCTGAGGCCCTGTGAGCTCTCCTCCTTCCACAAGAGCGTGTTCACAAGTCACAGCGCAGGCCTTGTTGACACGGCTGTGTGTGCTGAGGAGACTACATGGGTAAAGCCCCCCGACAGTTCTAGGAGGCACATCCTCAATGAAAAATTCCTTTTTTTTTTTTTTTTTTCCTAGCTCTCAACAGTCTCTCCAATCCCTTTTCCACAATGATCCCGGAGCCTCCGGTGCAGGGACTGGGTTGTATATGTGTTAGTGGGATCGGCCACCACATGATCATTTGTTCTTTCCACAGCATGTGTGTGTGTGTTTGCATGCCGCTCTTTGTATGGGAGAGAGAAGATTCTGTTTCACAGTACCACACGCTGCTGCCCTGATAGTTGAGAACTCCTGAGCGCTTGCAGCAACTCTTCTATCCCAGCCATGTCTTAGCTGGCATCTATCATAGGCAAACACCGTGTCAACCACTTACACTTTACTTGTGCTATTTGAGTATCTGTAAACTCCAAACTTTAAAAGTTAAGGGAGCACCCCGGCAGCTGCTTTCTCCTCTTTATTTGTCTACCGATTGGAACTCTTTGCCTTGCATATCACCCACACCAGACAGTTCTGTGTTCCCTTATTCTGTATGTTAGCAGAAGATCATTTACTAGCCCTGTTATTTTTATTATCTTCTTGCATGAGAGAAAAAAATTTTTTACAGAAAAAAATTTTTTCAATGCAAACTGTTCAGTCTGTTCTTTTATCTTTCAGCTTTAAATATTTGTTCACTATTAATAGACAATTCTGCATTTATTTTCAAGTCGTAATTCCACCACCAGTGAGTGCTTTACATTCAGTTTCACATTCTGATTTTGGTGGCACTTCCCATTTTGATGACTTACGTGTGTGCGGTTTTTCTAGGCTTAGCGGAGTTAGGTACCCTGTGCGATCCTTTGCGGAGCTGCTCCATTAGTGAGGAGAACGGGCTGAGTGCCGCCTTCACCATCGCCCATGAGCTTGGGCACGTGTAAGTACCTTCCCTGACTTGAAGAAAGAATGCGCTCTCCACTTGCAGTCAGTCAGCCAGGAGCACCTGTGTCTCTCCATCAAATACTGTATCCTTGATCCTTGAAAGGCTGACTTTGGTCTTTTGTGATTTGGTAGGTCAGACCAGCAGACTAATCAACGAACTAGAACTTGGAAATTCTTTTATTTCATTTACTATACTGGATTACATAACAAGGGCCTCTGGCCTTTATTTTTTGTTATCCTATATATAGTCAGGTCCTGCCTTCTGTCATTGTTTGGGAGGGCCAGCAGGGTCTCCTGGTTCAGGAGAACTCTCCATTAAGACTTGAAAAACCAGCGCTTGTCATGCTATTTTTGCTCAAAGCCCTAGCCTAGGGCATGGTCCATGGGAGTTTTTTTATTCATCAAAAGATTCTTTTTAGAACTCTCCCACAACTATTTGGAGTTCTCTTATTCCTGCTTTATGAAAACCCTGTGGGTGTTCTGTGCTCTAAGAATGGAGGCCATGATTTTCCCTGATGTGCTCAGAGCCTGCATGAAAAGTTTCAAAGTCCTACGAACTCACCTTCTATGAAGTAATTCTGAGTGTAGCCACGGGGTAGGCCACTATATTCCTTATTTACTGCTAGGAGAGATGGCCTCTTAGCCTGAGCACATTTTCTTCATGACGTTAGACTATCTGTAGACAGTAATTTGAAATGGGCTATCTCAGGAGGCACCACCTCAGTTCCCTTTTATTGCCTAGCTCGCGGTCATGAGCAGTGGTATATAGAGGGGGGAAAGGAGATGAGGCAGAGTGGAGGAGACCTTCAGGTTGCTGAGATATTGCAGCAGTACCTCAGAGACAGTTTGGCTGGTTCCTAAAGCTGCTAGCCAGCACGCTTCACGCAGGTGAAGACGCCAGTCATGACACCGCAGGGTGTGTTCAAAGATGCCAGTCGGTACGCTGTGCGAGGAAGTGTTGTGTTTGCTAGACAGTGGCCTCCTCTCTGAGGAGCCTTGGGGCTTCTCAAAGGCAGCGGAAGAGTTTGGTGATTTCCATTCAAGTTTGAATCTGCGATGCCTGGCACTCTGTCATCTGCTGCCCTGCTGATTCTTTCCCTGTTGCTCTCCTTGTCAATATTTGGGTGCCCTGGGGGCGTCTTTTCGTTATTCATGTCCGTTGATTGTCACTGATGAGGGGCCAGAAGTCCCAGGCTTCTGCTGATATGTCGTTGGTATGTGGAATGATGCGGAGCTGAGGATTAAAGTCTTTGCATACCAAAGGACTAGTCAATGGCCTGCAATTCACCGCGGTGGCGCTTTACCTATCACGTCCGCCGCCACCTCCTAGATGTCCAAGTTGAAACATGAAGGAGTTCTTATGCGGTTGTTATGCTCCTGTCCTGAGTAGATGAGGCAGATCCCAAATACTTTCATTGTTTAGACCTTGATGACAAATAAGCAATATGTGAGGACTAAACAAAGACACAGTCTAGCGCTTCTAAGAAACCGTGACCATGGACGTGACGTGTCACCTTCCGTAAAGACCCAGAGTACAAAACCCAATGCAACTAGGCTCATGGCACTTTATACCATAACAGTTGTAGAGGCGCAAGGGGATTGTTACTGATGCGTTCATTCCTTCGTCTGCAGTGTCTGTTTGCCTTCCAGGTTTAACGTTCCACATGACGACAGTTTTAAATGTAAAGAAGCTGGGATCAAACATCAGTATCATGTAATGGCCCCAACTCTCAATTACCACACGAGTCCTTGGACCTGGTCAGCATGTAGTCAGAAGCATATAACGGAGTTTCTAGAGTAAGTCTGGATGTTATAGATATGATATATATATCCCTTTTAAAATTCTTTATGCTCTCATATATATATATATATATATATATATATATATATATAATTTCACTGCACTTAAAATTTTGTGTTATAGTTCAGGCATGTTTCTTTTTAAAACAAGTTGGACATTTTCTTGTGTTTAAACTGTTTATGGAGTATATTAATGGCGATCAGAACATCCCCACACGTCTTTTAGCTTTTCAGATGTTACCAAGCAATGTTTTGAGAGAGGCGGTTGGGTAGCAGGGGTTTCAAGTGCCCTCTCAAGCGAGAACAGCTGGAGTCAAATGAAATCTGCTCTGCAGCCACAGGGATGGAGCCTGAAACCCGACACGCCCTTTTGAGGGTGTAGTTTTGAGACTAGGCAGGTCTGGCTTCCCCAGCCTTCTGTCCTTACGTTCTGCTAGTTTTCTTTGCTTTCCAGTATCTCTCTCTCATCGAAATTGTGTTTCCACCACGGTCACTAAGAGTTATCAAGCTCATCCCATGAAATATCTGCGCACAAATCCAGTTCCTTTTAATATCTTTTATAGTTTACATTCTCAACGTGACATCATGAGTATTTTGTAGTTGCCTCTCTTGGTGAAACTGATGGAAAGAAGTAGAACCATGCTTTGGAAGAGGTACTCCTAAATGAGCCTCTGCTTTACATTTGATGCGTGGTTGACCAAAGCGTCATTGGGCAGCATTTGACTGTATTCTAATAGCAAGCTGTGAGATCAGTACCACCCTTCTCAGTGTAAGAAGATGAGTCCTGGAACATGAAAGCACACAAGTGTGAGCAAGCCCCAGGAGGCAGGGATCTTTACCTTGCTTCACTTACACCCTGAGAAGCCTCTTAAAGTGGAGAAGCATTAAGTTTTTGAAATGCAGAAACAAGAGCGTGCCCTTATTTTTGCATTTTGACAGTTTGGACAACACACTTCAGGCTAAAGGGCACTGAAAGTATGATGCTAATTATATTTTGATAACTTGCCCTTCAACAGCTCTTGTTTGCAGGGCTGGGGATGGAGTCCTGCTTCGTACATACGTTGTGTAGAAGCTCTGCCATTGAGCTCCATTCTTATCCCACTCCTCATGCTGCCATAGCTTCCAGGTATGAGTGGGGATCCACTGCAGACAGGCACACCTAGAACTCCTGCAAAACCGATGTCGTTATTGTATAAGAATGTCGCTTTGCTGGTATGGCTAGAGGTCGTTTCTCAAATAATGGGAAGCTGGGAACATTATCTTTGAGAGTAGCTACGGAAATCTGGTGGAGACAGTCATGTATGCAAGTGTATTCAGACTGTCCTATCTTCTGTCTTGGGCTCAGCACTGGCCATGGAGAATGCCTTCTTGACAAACCAAATGGGAGAGTATATGACCTGTCTCCACAGCTTCCTGGCTCGGTGTATGATGGGAACAAACAATGTGAGCTAATGTTTGGTCCTGGATCACAAGTGTGTCCCTATTTGGTAAGAATAACTCTCCCTTTTTGCTTGGAAAACTACCTGAAAGTTATAGTAAGAATGTATTCCAAAGTACACGTTTATTCTTGCATGAAAGGGGAATTAAATGGTGTTTCATAGAGAGGGCTTAAATAACGAGAAACCAAAAGTAATAGAGGATTTACGGTGTATTTAGTACTTCTAAATTGTCATTGTTCATGCCGACAGATCCCTGTAAGGAATTCCTATTTGGAAGGTATAGTCACAGCACAGCTATGTAATATAAAATTTAAAGATACTGAAATACTTCTTTGGTTCTTTAGTGCTGGGTTGTTTTCAAGGGCCTCATAAGTATGATAGAGTACATGCCTTTTAAGAGATTTGTTTTATTTTTAACTATGTGTTTGTGTGCGTGGTGTGGGTTATGCGTATGCAAGTTCAGAGCCCACAGAGGCCAGAAGAAGAGGTTAGATGCCCCGGTGCTGGAGCTACAGGAGGTGATGAACAGCTTGGTGTGGGTTCTGGGAACTGAGCGCGGGTCCACTATGAAAGCACTACTCACCAACGAGCCACCTCTGCAGCCTTACACGCCCGTCACACAGATGTAAATGCAAAGGAATTGTCTTTGTGCATACGCTCAGGTTTAATCAAAGTATTCTTCACAATTTACTTTGGAAACTTTTCCCAGGTCACACATTTTCACTTTCCATGGAAATAACTCACCACAACACTTAGGTCAGATCAGCCATCATGCTTTTCCTTTGATGTGGATGTAAGGTTAGGATTTGATTTACAAATAGTGTCAATGCTGTGGTGAATGCATGCCTTGTTTTTCTAAGAAAAACACACATTACATTTTCTTCACTCCTCTGCATGAATGTGTCAAGCTGCTTCTACCCTAATGGAGTTTTAGGACCTCTGAGGCCAGGAATACAGACTCGATTTACTTAAATAAATGTATATGTGTTGAGAGCCTGCAGTCTGAAAATCCCAAATCTGAAGTGCTCCCAATCTGAAACTTTCTGAATGCCAGTGTGATCATGCAGATGAAAACTTCCCGTGTGACCGAATGTGAAAATGACTGGGAAAGTTGCCCCCAGTTCTGCCTGTATACAGTGTCTATAAGACGCACGTGGGTTTTGTCCTTGAGCTCGGATCTCAATGCCAGGATAACTCACTAGTCACGTGAAAAAAATTTCCAAGGCATAAACAAATTAAAGTCTGAGAACTTCTGACTTCAGTAGTTTCAGATACAGGATCGCCCACCTGTGCCTCCCAGTGAGCAGTTCCGGGTCACCACATGGAGCGGCGTTTCTTAACCTGTGTGGTGACCCCGGAATAGTCTGCACGTCAGGTGTTTACCTTATGACTCACAGCAGTAGCAAAGTTACAGTTATGAAGTAGCAATGAAATTATGGTTGTGGGCCCCCGCAACGTGAGGAACTGCATTAAGGGGGTCACAGCATTAGGAAGGCTGAGAACCACTGATGTGGAGTCTACCGCACAGGAGACGTTTTCTGAGTGGGTCAGTGGAGGCCACTTCACAGCAAAAAAACAGAACTGTAAAGCTCAGCCCACAGAGTGACTAATACCCTTCAGACCTTGGAGTCATCGACACAGATCTTTTATTTGTATTTCTTGTTTGCTTGTTTGTTTGTTTTGATTTTTTTTTTTTTTTGATACAGCGTTTCTCTGTGCAGCCTTGGCTGTCCTGGACTCACTTTGTTGACCAAATTAGGCCTGAACTCAGAGAGATCCGCTTGCCGCTGTCTCCCTGAGTGCTGGGATTGCCGGCGTGTGAAAATCTCAATAAGCTTAAGTATCCACAACAAAACAGGAAACATTTACCTTAGCATTTCACCAAATGGATTCATTTCTTCTGAACTGATTTGGATAGTAAATAAACTCGGGGGGAGGGATGTCTTCTGACAGCTCCCATGACTCTGCAGCTTTCTTTCTTGTGAAGACTTTAGAATCATTTGTTAAGAAATTGTTAGTACCCAGCACACTTCACAGACTAGGAAACATTGGGATTTTTCACAGTGCCATTGCACCAGGCAGCGAACCTGTGAATAAAGTTCAACAACAAAAATCCCTCAGGGGCAGGAGGTGCTTGTGTATGCCTTTGGTCCCAACCTTCAGGAGGCAGAGGCAGGAGGATCTCTGTGAGTTCAAGGCCAGCCTGAATTATGAAATTAGTCCAGGACAGCCAAGGCTACACAGAGAAACTCTGTCAAAAAAAAAAAAAAAAAAAAAAAAAAAAAACAAAAAGCCCTTCAGAAAAATGTCCTGCCAAGAAAGGAAGCTTGTTCATATAACTGAATATTTCCACTTTGACTCATTCCTCTCATTGTTTAATATACTAGTAAAGTTTCAGATTATTTTCAAAGTAAATGCTGCCCTCCGTGTAGATGAAACTCTGACGAGAACTTGACATGTGCGGATTATGTCCAGCTTCGGCGTGAGCCAGGGGACGGGTCACAGTGGCCTGTCTGTGTGTTGACACCCACTCTGGCTCGCCTTCGTGTTGTCCCTCTGCAGAAACAGTGTCGGCGCCTGTGGTGCACGAGCGCGGAAGGCGTCCACAAGGGGTGCCGCACCCAGCACATGCCGCTGGCGGACGGGACGAGCTGCGGCCCTGGGATGGTAGGTTTCCTCCAAGGGTGAGTCTTGCACCCAGAGCTTCTGGAGTGAGCGTCTGCCCTGCCTCGCACCATTTTCCAGAATGTGAGGTCAACTGTTGTTCAGTGAGTCGAGCCAATCTTGTTGCTGCTCTTGCTGGACACAGTATACTGTCAGCTGAATTAATTTTAACTAATTTTAGCCAGGAGAAAGGCCTTATGTTATATACAGTTACAGAAGTAAATACTTGGACATAAATATTGTACTTTTATTATTCAAATAAATACAGACCTTACAATGCTTGAGCGTCAGCCTGCCCCCTCTGACGTACACAGATGTTTTCTTGCATGAATTCTCTTCCTTAAACTGTAGTTGAACGTAATTGGTGTGCTAAACTGTTTTCTCAAACCTTTGGAGGTTCTAGATATATTAGCATATGTTTCAGCTGTAAGTGGAGCACGCTGGGGTGTGATTGGAGGAGAGGCGGTGTGAGGCCTCCGGCTTTGCTCTTTCTCGGGCTTGCTTCCAGTGGTTGTGATCTCTGGCAGTTCCTGATGAATTCTTGGGTTGTTCTTCTCGGGTTCTGTAGAGAATGTTATATGACTTTTGATGGGATTTCTGCTAAATATATAGGTTGTTTTTTTGGCAACATAGCTATTTTTCGTGATCTTAATTCTGCCAATCCAGTGACATGGAAGGTCTTTCCATTCTCTAGCGCTGTGTTTGACTTAATTTTTTTTTAAATCTTGGCAATTTTTATCATAGAAATTTTTTATCTCCCCAGTCAGGTTTATGCATATGTTTGGCGTGCATGTGTGTGTGTGTGTGTGATTACATGCAACAATTATGATGACCACTGCATTATGAAAAACACTGCTTTTGAAGCTAGTATAAATAGATGCCAGATGGGCATGGTGGCACACACCTGTAATCCCAGCACTCTGGGAGGCAGAGGCAGGAAGATCTTTGTGAGTTCTAGGCCAGCCTGGGCTACAAAGCAAGTCCAGGAAAGCTGAGGCTACACAGAGAAAGCCTGTCTTGAAAAAAACCAAAAGGGAATAAAAAAGAATAGGATGCCAATTTTGATTTTAATCCTGAGTATTCCTTTCTTCTCCAATGAAAATCTGAAGTTCAAAAGCAAGAGAAATATCACATCCCTTTTTCATTCCAGCAACCACAGGTACTCAGTAGTCAGAGATTATTTACCCTAAGCTGGCATTCAACGTGACCTCACTTCTGAGTTGATGCTTGCTCTACATGACATCTTCTCTCGCTTATCCATGTGCTGCTCTTATAGGCACCGTGGAGTTCTAACTAGACGCACACAAGCCGTTTCTCCTTGTGTGCTTACTGTGTTTACAGCACTGCCATCGTGGGCTGTGTGTGACGAGGGACGTGGAAGCCCGTCCTGTGGACGGCGAATGGGGGCCGTGGGGACCCTACAGCTCTTGCTCAAGAACGTGTGGAGGTGGAATCAGAAGCACGACCAGGCTCTGTGATCGTCCTGAGTATGTCCTTTTGTTCTCTGTAAATTAAGGTTATCTCCCACGGGCCTGAACGTAAAAGTCAGTTTTGCTCACTTCTAAAGCTGGAGGTCAGTCTGCAAGTTTCGGAGATTCAGAGTCCTTCTGGAATGCTTTAAGCTGTCCTGCTTTCTGCCTTTGTAGATTCGGACTTGAATTGTATAGATTAAATTTTATAATTTGAGCTGAGACAGCTATTTTGTTCATACACTGTTTTCTCCTCCACTGTGAATTTACGTGAGGGTGATT
This sequence comes from Meriones unguiculatus, assembly GCF_030254825.1. NCBI lineage: Eukaryota > Metazoa > Chordata > Mammalia > Rodentia > Muridae > Meriones > Meriones unguiculatus. The sequence continues at coordinate 8,461,173 of NC_083356.1, forward strand.
CTGTAATGGCGTCTTCATCTTACTGTGTTTCAAATGAAACACCCTAGATGGTCCACTTGTGTTTGGCTCTCTTGCTCAGATATGTCATTAGTTACTAGCTTTATATTGTTCTGTCATCTGACCTGCCTCCTTTCCCTCCTCTGCTTCTGTTGTGGATGTCACTGTCTTAGCCGAGTAAGTGCCAAAGCGTCTCTCTTCACCCAACTCTAGGGCATGCTGAGATCCCAGAAGAGTTTAAATATTTCCGTTTTAATGTAGTAATTCATGAGCTGGGGGACACTCTGAGCAGCCGTATCATATTAAAAATGCTCAGGAATACAACACACTGTGAATAAATCTTACGGTTCATTGGAATTTGGGGCTAGGTAAATTATACGCCAATTTTATCCTCAAAACTTCTGGAGTTTATCTCCAAGAATGAATTGAAATAGTGATAAGGATATATATGTTCATATATATGTATTACCCACTGAGACGTGACAACGAGGGGTGTGTTTCTCTTTGTTGTCTGTACCTCACTAGACATTATTATTGTTTTTAGTTTTGGTTTTAGTTTCAGCTGTAAAGCAGTGTGTCACCCTTAGTTCCTGCTAATCTTGTTCGAACTGAGACTCATGTCCGGTGTCCAGGTCTCAGGTCTGTCTAAGGGGGGACGTGCTATTTTTATGACTCATGTGCCACCGAACTGCTTAAAACCCTGCTGCATGTTTCTACGTTAAGTGTTGGAAGAGCGTCAGTGGCCTTCCTGGTCCCGGAAGAGGATGGGACAGGTGTAGAAACAGGTGACGACAGCAATGTCTTACTGACGCGCTTTAAAATGTAATGAATTTGACCAGGCCAAGAAACGGAGGAAGGTACTGTGTGGGCCGCAGGATGAAATTTCGATCATGTAACACTGATTCATGTCCAAAAGGCAAGGGAGACTTCCGAGAAAAGCAATGCTCTGACTTTGATGGTAAACATTTCAACATCAACGGCCTCCCCCCTAACGTGAGGTGGCTTCCGAAGTACAGCGGGAGTAAGTACTGCCGGTGCTCCGATGAGAAAACTTTTTGCCGCGTAGAAACGCAGAACCTCACCGTTTCGCACCCAAAACGTGACTCTTCCCTTTCGCAGTTGCCATAAAAGATCGCTGTAAACTCTACTGCCGGGTGGCTGGGACCACCAGCTTCTACCAGCTGAGGGACAGGGTTGCTGACGGCACCCCCTGTGGGACTGAGACTAATGACATCTGCGTTCAGGGCCTTTGTCGGGTAAGTAAGCTTGGGCTTCTATTTTAGGACAATGTGTCTCCTCTGCTTTGGTAGCAAAGCTGTCTCTGTTTGTTGAGAGTTTGTTCTTGTGAATGCCGTCAGAGCAGCCTTTGATATCACGCGATCTCTAGGCCTATGGCTAGCTTTGGTAAGAAGCAGTTCTGTGTGTCACAGTGGTATACACCTGTATCCCAGGATCCAGGAGGCTATGGTGGGCCAGCCAGGTCTAGACAGCTGGATCCTGCCCCCCAGAAACAAAACAAAAGCAGGCTGGGCGTCATTCTTTTTGGCTGATTTTGTTTCACCATTTGTATTTAGAATTGGCATGAAGACAAGGTCAGCTTCTTTTTAAAAATAGGGGGAAATGGAGCAGAGGGTAGAAAAGCACTTGTACTACTTCAGATGTGACCTCCTGTGATGGCAGGTACCCCACATCCCCCCCTGTCTGTAGCGCTGGACTCTCGTTTCTCCTTATGTTGAGCCAGCAGGGATGGAGCAGTGGCTAGGTGTCAGGTACTGCTCACCTCAAAGAGAAGAGTTTGGCCATGTGAGGAAGTGAGTGCTCAGGGCTGGAATGAGGGACAGGAGGATATTTGGAGTGCGCCTTCCCTCTGAACTCACGAGAGGGATTCACACACGGATTTGCAGTGGAGGAAGCGGTGCGGCCCACTTCGGCGCTTCAACGCTCTTTGGAATGGGCTTGACTGGAAGACGGGAGGCAGGTGGACCGTGCGTGGAAACCCAGAGCTGCGATGGCTGGGGATCTTGAGCATGCAGCTGGAGTCTGAGCGGTGAAAGAGTGAATGCCAACCGCGGCAGCGGTTCTCAACCTCCCTGATGCTGTGGCCCTCTAAACCGGTTCCTCATGCTGTGGTGACCCCAGCCGCAAAATTATTCTCATTGCTACTTCCCAACTGTACCTTTGCTACTGTTATGAATAGTACTGTAAATATCCGTTTTCCGATCGTCGTAGGTGACCCCTATGAAAGGGTTGTTTGACACCTAATGGGGTCACAAGGCACAGGTTGGGAACAGCTAGTCCAGACAGCAAATGCACCGATGTGAAGCCATGTATTTGGTTGGTAGGGAACTTAATATGGCTGGTTTCATCTCCCTGTAGACAGGTATATGCCACCTAAATGATAATAGCCTGAACCCAGAAGGCTTAGGAGATGCTCAAAGAGACTGAACTTCCCTTTGGGAAATAGCTTGAGTAGTACAAAAAGATCATTCAGTGGCCCCAAAACTGTACGCCATATTTAAACAAGCAACATAGGCAAAAGAAATGAAACAAAAGGTGACAGAGGTGGTCAGAGCATCTAGATGCATTTGACTTTCATAAAATACACGGATAAACCTTCGTTATGGAAATACCTTCCTTATGTATAAAAAAAAAATCCATAGGGCAGGGTGATGGGATGGCTTGAGTTCTGCCCCTGGAGCCCAGGATGGAAGGAAAGAATCATTTCCCACAGGATGTGCCCTGGTGCACATGCCTTATCCCATCACCCCACAAAATGAGTGAGCAAACGTGAAGAGCAATGCACGTGGCGTACGAACTTTTCTCGTCAGGCCACTCAGTTTAGAGTTCTGTCTAGTCCACAAATCTAAAGGCCGTGCCGTGTGCAGAGAGTGCCGTGGGAAAGCAGCTATGCGTTTCTGCTTCCCTGAAATGTCTAGAAAAACCCTCTGGTAGACACTTAGGCTGATAATTAACCTGTGGGAAATCTGTTCAAATGTCTACTTGAAGTGCCCTTTCCTATTTTTCCTCAGAGTTTCTAAGGCCATGATTTTGTTTTAACGAAATGTCAACAACATCCCTTTGGAGTATGTGAATGTGTCGCTAATGCATCTGTCTGAATTGTTTTTCTTTAAAGAGTGGTTTTCTTAAAAAAAAAAAAAAAGTTAGTTACTTTATGTGTTTCCGTGCTTTGCCTGCTTGTGTGTGTGTGTGTGTGTGTGTGTGCGTGTGTGTGTGCGTGTGTGTGTGCGTGTGTGTGTGTGTGTGTGTGTGCCGCATCTGTATGTTGGCTGCAGCAGCTGGGACAGGGTGCCAGATCTGCTGGAACTGCAGTTATAGACGGTTGTGGGCCTCTAGGCGATGCTGGGAATCGAACCCAGTCCTCTCTCCAGCCCTGAATTATGGCTTCTAAGTGACTGGGGAATACAGGAATCATTTGTCTGTCCCAATGCAGAGCTCAAGTTGCTACCTAAGGGCATTAATTCAGAAAATTCTGTAAACCCTTTGAAATACACTACTCGTTGGGCCCCGTGAGCACAGCTGCTCACGGATTGTCGCCCACCTGGCTCAGCGGCTACTCAGGGAGGCTCTTGTGGTCCTGCTTGTGGAAACATCCCTTTGAAGAGAGCCTGGCGTACTTTAAAGCACTGCGCACGTAATTAGTCACTTTGATGATATGAATCACGATGATTGTGTTTTGAAGCAAGCTGGCTGCGATCATGTGTTGAACTCCAAGGCCAAGAGAGACAAATGTGGAGTGTGTGGTGGAGATAATTCTTCGTGCCAGACCCTGGCGGGGGTTTTCAACAGTGCCCATTACGGTAAGCTGTGCGTGCTTGCCTCCAGCTTTCCCTCTGAGCTGAGGTAGTGCTCGGCTGTGGGATGGGGGCGGGGCGGGGCTGTAACATTTCAACCTGTGCGCTGTGTGTGTGTCGGGCCCGAGTGATCGTCAACGAGGAACGGCCAAGGGTGAAGAAACTGACTCTTGATCCAGGTGTGTTATTTGACTTAATGAACTTGCTTGCCTGAACCTGATCCTATGTGTTGTTGCCTTTGTTTTTGAAAAGAGGTTCAATGTGTCCCAGACTGGCCTGGCAGTTATGATCGTCCAACCTTGACGTCTCAAGTGCTGAGACCAAAGGCCTGCACCATGCCCCGCTTTTGCTGTGCCGGGGCCGAGTTCAGGGCTTCTCGAATGTCCGGCAAGCTCTGTACCAACTGAGACCATCCCAACCCTAAGTCTAATTTTTAACAAACAACAACAAAAACATCAGATGCGTTAATGAAAATCAAGCAGTAAATCCAGTGATATTTGACCATAGTGTGTGAATGTGTTTCAGGTTTTGGAGACCTTTTTTAATGGTGTTCCTGCCAATTAAAATGAGTGCACTTCTGACTTTTTCTTGAAACTTGCTTTTAATTACTTTTAACATTTGAACACTTCGTTCATTCATTCATTCATTCATTCATTCATTCATTCTTGTGAGGAGATTCCTGTCCTATGTTTTGTGTCTGGTTTTAGTACTCTACTGAAAATGTGGGTTGATGGTGAAGGGTGAATATTTTAACTTAAATGTTGGTTCATAATTGTGCCTCCTTTGATTTCCTAAGTAACACGCACATTACAGTTTCAGTGGATACTGGGCCGTGATTCCAATTGTATTTCAAAATTTTAAGACTGCCTCAGACATTTTCCACTCGAAAATTTTCTGGGAAAATATTCATTCCTTTAATGAAGGTGCAAGCGGACCCGTAAAACTTTTCTTCTACAGTAAAAACTTACTTCTTTCAGTGTTGTTTTCAACATTAAAGAAAGTATTCATCCGGTCGAGCTCATGATCTAAAAGTGATTATTTGATTCAAGGTATAACACAAGACCTAATTTTTATATTTTTAATCTGGTGGGGATAACATTTACCACTTCTGCCCCCTGGTGGCTGCCTTCATCCTGGCACCTTTGTGTGTGTGTGTGTAGGTTTGCTTTGATGGAGGGGGTGGAGAGTGGTAGGAGAAGTTGGTGAGGCTGTTGGATAGTGAGAGTTGTCTGGGTTAAAATTAATTTTGGAGATTACCACCTGTCAGATACAGAGCAGTCAAACTGTAATCTTTATGTTAAGTTATGACACCTTGAAGAGATAAGTCAGGCCTACAGGCAATCTGGCACACTCATCTTTAAATGAATGTGATCATGTTTTGGAGAAGCATTTTCAAATTTAATATGTAAGAAAAATTACAACTCTTATTCATACACTAAATTGAAGGAATCAATTTTTTGTTTTTAAGGAAAAAATAAAAGAAAGAAACCCAGAGTGATATCTATAGAGCACGCTGAATTCTGTGCTCTGCCTGCAGGATTTTCTGGCTAGGTGAATATCATTAGTGCCAGGAAAAGCTCCCTTTTTCTTATTTAATGTGCATTTTATCTTGTGTTTCCTCTCCAAGAAATGTTAATATTGCAGAATCGTGTCCTATAAACTGGAGATATTACTTTCATTCCACTCCAATAAACTTTTTACTTTTCTTGTAATATATGCTCATAGACTTTTAAAAGAAATGTAAAATTTGGATATAAATATGGAGATTCTCGTTTGAGGTCCAAACTAAAAGCTTAAGTAGAAAATTTTTAAGTTTTTTATTATTGTTTCTCAATAATAAAACTTGTGGCTACTTAGTCTCCATAAACGTATCCCGTCAGTGAGCCTGATAGCCCTAGATTTGTGTGTGCATTTAAAATCTTGGATCATGAGGGTGTTGGCCTGAGGTAAACATTCCATTATACATTCAGAATTTCAGAAGTAGTAAACATATAGATATAGGAAATGTTGGCCTTTAAGAATCTCAAGGTTGGAGCTGAAGAGATGACCTAGAAGTCCTTGCTCCTCCTGCAGAAGACCCGAGTTCAGGTCTCAGCTCCCACGTCAGGTGGCTCACAACTGCCCTAACTCCCTCCACTTCCGGGGAACCTGAAATCCTCTTCTGGCCACTGCACGCACACACCCCAGCCCCTCCCCCCACAACCAATCATTCACAGTAATACAATTAAAATTGTAAGAAGAAGCTGAATCTCAAGGTCTGTGCATTTGGGGCAGTTGCCTTCCTCTCAGTCTTGCAGAATGTGTAAGGTGCAGTTTCAGATGGGGAAAACAAAACAAACAAAAAACCAAAACCCACTTAGTCACCTTTCAAACGCTGGAAAGAAATGCTAAGTGTGGCTGTGCCGTTCCAGTCTTGCAGCTACCTGGCTGATGGTTTAACGTCCGGGTTTTGTGAAGTTTTAAGTGTGCACAACTATATTGCAGGCTACAATGTCGTCGTGAAGATTCCCGCCGGGGCAACAAACATTGAAATCCTGCAGCACAGCTACTCTGGAAGACCGGAAGACGACAACTATCTTGGTAAACACACGTAGTCAGCAGTGTGGCCTGTGTGCAATTTCTTGGAGTCTTGTGATTGATGTAGCCCTTTAAACCACACAAAACATAACCTTTTGGAAAGAAAAAAAAGAAATAACAGAAAAAAATTTAGGTTTTGTTTTCCGTGTTGTTGGTGAGCAGTATATTCAGAATAAAATTATCTTTTTTTTCTAATGCTCACCATAGCGCTCTTTAGTTATCCTAAAATGTGTTTTTCCACCATGTAGCAGAAGTACTTAATGCAGTTTTATTTAAAGTTTTCTTATACATGACAGATTTCATATTTTGAGGCATTGCTGGATACGCTCCTTGTGCACTTGTAGTGTATGAACACATTTTTGTTGCCTTTTTTTTTTTTTGGTCTTTTCGATTTGGAGAACTTTGCTTAGATAGAAACGCAGAGGCGTTTCTGTACCGTGGGACAAATGTCACACTTTATTTGTTCTTTAGCGTAGTCTGTAAGATGCTTCAACTGGGCGAGGTTCCCGGGATGCCAACAACATATTTTCTTCAAGATTCCTTTCCAGGTCCCACTGAAATTTTAACACAAGTAAAAGTCAAGAGAGAAGCACTTGGTTAATATAGGGTTTTACTATTATGAACCATACAGTGTTCCATGGGGCTGAGAATTAAAAGTAAACAGGCCAGTCATCTACCCTGCTTACATACTTCTGCAAACTTTCCAGGTTTGACTGTGGCTAATTGCCTGTTAGGGCAGAAAGATTAGCTCTAGAGACCGATGCTGAGGCTTGTGAGGGACCACATGGCAATCAACAGGCCCTTCCTTTGCTGCCGCCCTGCTGTGGACTTCACGCCACTCCGTGTTTAAACACAGCACATTATGAATGTATACTACACATCTACACACGTACATGCCTGACAGGCGTTTCAGTCACTCTTCCCGTTGCTGTGATTATCCACCCTGACAAAAGAAATCGAAGAGAAAAGAGTTTGTTTTGGCTCGTGTTTCAAGCGTGTTGAGTCCACCGTGGAAAGAAGGTGCTGGCGACAGCGGCTCAAATGATGACAGCGTATGCTCAGCCAGCATTTTCCTTTCTTTGCACACTTGCACCAACGTCCAGGAATGGTGCTGTTCTGTGTGATGGAATCCTAACCTCAGCAGCCTAATCCAGATGACCCTTCACTGGCCTGGCTAGTGGTTTACCTAATCCGGATGGCCCCTCTCAGGAGGCTTGCCTTCTAGGTGATTCCAGATACAATCAAGTTGATAATTTTAACCATCACCAGGGTTTGTATCAATTCTTTCCAGTAGAAAAGAGCATCATAAAAAGACCTATGAAAGGAAGGTAGGGATACTGTTTTGAAAACCGTTTTCGAGGAGTGAAAGAGCTTAGGGATAGGAGGGAGGCGAGTGGGGGAGAGAGTAACCAGGATTCACTGCATCCATCTATGAAATTGTCAAAGGGCTAACTTAATTTAAAAATCCGGCCTTAAAATGTTAAGGCTTTGCACATTTGTTCCAAGTTAAGCTTAAATAGAGTACAGATGGGCTGCTTTCGGCATTCTGCATTGATGACTGATTAGCTGGGTGCTCTGTGTGCCGGCACTCTGGTTCCTCCTGTTTCTCCTCTTCCTGTGGGTCCTTCCTGTTTCGTGCCTCTGAGGGGGCTCTGGGGTACAAGAGGGGAGGGTGAATCTGTCTTGGTATATTTGGCTGCTGTGTTGGTTTTCTTACTCGCAGATGAGAGACCACAGCACAGCGAAGCAGTCTGTCTCCTTAGCATCGCCTTATGTTTACCTTCTTTAGATTCAGAAAAGAGTTTGAACTTGAAAGTGAAGGAACTTACTTCCGTCCTATTTGCTGATTCATGAGCTGCCATTCTGTTGTTTTACAGCACTCTCTGACACCCACGGGAACTTTCTCCTGAATGGAAATTTTGTTGTAAGTATGGCAAAGAAAGAAATCAACATCCAGGGAGCTATTTTTGAATACAGTGGATCAAACAACTCGATTGAAAGGATTAATAGCACTGATCGGCTGGAAGCTGAGCTCGTTCTGCAGGTAACAGCCTGTTGTCAGCGGTGAGGCTCAGCTGGAGTCTTATCAGCCGGCTAGCTAAAGGCTTAACATGATCAGGGATTAAAAGCAATGTCTTCAGAGTGTATCTTTTATAAATTAATTGTATGTTCCTCTGTATTTTATTGAGGTGTTATGTGTGGGTAATTTATACAACCCCGACGTGCACTATTCCTTCAACATCCCCATTGAGGAGAGGAGTAATCTGTTCTCCTGGGATCCATATGGGCCGTGGCAAGACTGTACCAAAATGTGCCAAGGTACCCTGGCCTTAAATAACAGACCCAAGTTTATGCATGCTGGTTTGTTCGGTTCCTCTTAAGTCTGGCTGGCTAACGAGTCCTTCCATACCTGGAGCAATAGGCATGCAGGGTGGCCTGTCTGCATCCCTTCACCTCCACCTTTTCTCTTCTTAACCATCCCGCCAACTCCGTTCTTCTCACCACTATTCACTGTTTCTTTCCCTCCTCTCCCTCTGGCTCTCTTGGCACTCATTGCCCTCCACGCATTTTTTTCCCCTTAGAGTCCCATCTGTCTTTCATGGTTGCAATGTCAAAAGTTAATTTTATTTCCCTTTCTTGGACATGAGAGTATGCATCAGCACCGTGGTTTGAAAAGCTGACGGGATCAGAGAGGAAAAGAGCAGAGCAGGAAGACGTAGAACAGAGGGGAAACAATAGAAATAGTAGAGCCGTGATGTGGTATGGAATTGTGGGTGGTTTGTGACATAATGCTATGTTCAGTGCAGGCAATACTTGCTGAGGGGCCGTTCTGGCTTGGATTATTAAGAGCCAAATTTTGTATTCAGACATAGCCCATTCATAAATAGATATCTTCATGCAAGTGCAGTGCTGCGGTTATTCAAGGAGATTCCCCAGAAAAGGTGGAGGAGGTTGTGGAGTGTGGAAACTGAGTTTGTATAGAATGGAGAATGGGGGAGGAGCTGATGGTAGATTAGAGGGAAGGAAGCTGAGAAAGGTGAGGAAAGGTGGGAGGTCCTGAAGGATGAAGATCATCTAGTCACCTCACCTGGCAGGTGTCACAGGAGCAGTGGTGCTCTCCAGGAAAGGCACCGTCTCTGTACTTTGGCACTGGGCAGAGCCACTCAGGATGATCACAGGAAATGGTTTTCCTGACCTTGTGTGGGGTGGACCTTCTGTGGAAGGGACACAGTACTAGGTGACATAAATGCGAGGGTGAAAACAATGCAATGCCAATACTGGGTGACTCGGGGTTTCTGTTCTTTGATGAAACATTATCACCAAAAGTAATCTGGTCAGGGAGGCACCACCCTCAGCGGGCTGCAGCCGCCTAGCTCAATCCTCAGTCAAGAACATGTCCTACAGTCTTGCCTACAGGCCAACCGTATGAAGCATTTTCTCAGTTGAGATTCCTTCTCTCAGATGACTCTAGTTTATGTCAAGTTAAAAATCTAGCCCTGGCCCTGGGGAAGTTCAAGGGGTCATTTTGACAGAGGCCTTAGGTGAACTTTGCAGAAGACACATGGAGTGCAGAGATGCGGGAGCAGCCATCCTGCCCTGGATGTGTGAAGAGTTGGAAGATGTGTGGCTGTGGCATGGGAAGGCAAGTCAAGCCACAGGTGAACAGAGATTCTAGAGGCAGAGGGTATGTTTCGGATAGCTTCTGGGAGGCCATGGGGAGGAAAATGGAAACTAGTAACTCCTTTGCTACAAAATTCTGTGACTAGATTCTCAGCTCTGTGTGACTGTGGCCTGGTACTTATTTTGCTGTGTTCTGAAAGTAATCCGTACTCAGGACTTTAGAAAAGCTGTGCATTTTGTCTTGGAATTTTCTGAAGTTAATTTTTCAGTGTTATTTTTCTCTTTTTCTTTGCAGTAGCCCAAGCTTGCCGTCTCTGAAACCCTTGTCCAATTCTTTAATGGTGTAAATTCTAGATAGACAACTTCTCCTTAGACACACGAAGGTCTTGCCCTCTGGCTTCTTCTTCAGCTTGCTCTTCACTTCCCTGTCCTTGTATGTGTCATTTTCCATTCTTGAGGCCTTCTGAGTCCTCTCCTTAATTCTAATGATGTCAGAGAATGGGATGCATGGCTTGGGGACTGGGGAGATGAAGAAATGACAGACAGACACATGTACTGAGAATGTGGGATTGGGTAGAGCCATGCTCACTGGGATGGAGCAGCACCAACTATATGAGAACCCGGAACCTCAGCATGTTTACAGACATAGCGTGAGGAGGTGTCACGAGTGGCCCAGGGATGTCTCTGCAGTAGGACACTTCCAGGCTGTAACTATCTGGGTGGAAGGCAGCTTAGTCCTTTTGTGAGCACTCTGTCCACCTCTGCGCGTGGCCAGAGGAAGGCTGTGTCAGTTCCCAGGGCTCCTAGGCATTGGTCCCTGACAACAGTATCCATCTACTTGGGACTTCCTACATGGGTCCTTTGATGTGATGTTCTTTCTTGTCTTTTTCCTGTGAATTATTATGACGATTGTTTTGGAAATGTGTGTGTGTGTGATAATTTTCTCACACAAGTTTTTCTCCTTTCTAACTTTTACATTATTTGAAGGTGGACCTCTTAAATTAAGACTTTGTAATAGTGCCTTGTCTTTGGCCTCCTTGTTTTCTAGCACTAGTCACTCCTGCTCATTTGGTTCTTTTTATCTCTTGTGTTTGAGGCATCCTGGAATCCCCGTTAATGTTTTTTTTTTTTTTTCAATGCAGTTTATTCAGGAACATTGAACAATCCTCGGACCCCGGGGAAAGCCAGCCCACAGCTTAAATAGCCTCTGGGTAGCCAACCCAGGCGTGCCACGGGGGCAATGCAGATAGGTCCACATACATGGAAGCAAGCCAGATCCTCGGCCTTAGCCAAATGTGGAGTTGTTCGTGACAGAGAGCACTCACCATCGGGAAGGTGGAAGGCAGAAACCAGCTCCATCTTTAAGGCATAGCATTCCGCAGCTCTCTACAGTTCCCCCTTTTTGTTTTAGACGCATCAGGCAAGAGTAGAGGTCTGATCTCTGATAATAGAAATAAATTGGGACTTTGTACAGATGTTCATTTAGGTGTCATCCACCCAAAGAGCATCAGACCGTCCGATACCTTTTTCTCAGAGGCGGGACCTGGGGCATCAACCCGCATGCAATCAGACATGCTCTTCTCTGGGTCCAAAGCGGCTGACCCTGAGTGCATTGCTTAGCCTCGCATCCTGAGCGTATCATTTTAGCTTTTTATGGTATCCAACCATGCTTGGGGAGAATGTCCTGCTTCAATGGCTGTAAAGGCCTGAATGATCATGGCTGCATCACACTGTTGTGAGACTCTAATCTTGCATATATACCACAGGCAAACCAAGGAGACCAACACCAGAAGGCCTGCTAAAATTGCCTTCTGGACCACTGGGAGAAGATCCTGAAGTCAGCTGAGCATTCTTTCTTAGGGAACAGCCCTCCACGAGAGGAAAATCCTCCTGTCTTCCAGTGGGGGAACTGAAATTATTCTGGGTCCAGCAGGCAAGGGGAATACAGTGGGCTGGGATGTCATCCCTATGTGAGAGCGTCTTCCTTAATCATGCTGTTTCTATCCTATGTGGCCAGTCTGTGCTGTGTGCTGTCCCTTATAGAGCTGGCCTGGTCCAGTGTGGCCACTACAAGCCACTCGTGACCAGTCTGTTCTGATGTGCTATGTGTGTGAACTACCTCCTAGATTTTGAAGATTAAAATGAAAAGAAGAAAGCAAAACATATTTTGGTAGTTTTTATATTAATAAATTGAAATAATCAAATTTCATGTGCCTGGGGTTAAACATAAGAGCCATTAAAATTAATTTTTTGCTAGTATCATTTGTGTGTGTGTGTGTGTGTGTGTTACTGTAATTACAGAAAGTGCAAAATGACCTTTGTGGCTCGCAGTCTGCCCTTGGTGACTGTAGTAGTAGCAGTTTAACTCTCCTTCAAATATGATTTTTAATCCTTTCTTTGTTTTTCATGCCTATCCCATGTTTTCACAAGGTTAAGCTTCATCCGCCTTGGCTCTCTTAATAGTAATTTACCATTCATTCACTTTTCATCTTCTCAATTTTCTCTTCTCGTCTGTTTCGTTTCCTTTATTTTCTTTTGCGCCTTTACGTAGATGCCTTTGCAAAATTATTTACATTTATTTTAAAGAGGGCTTAGAATAGGCCCGAGATAAACACACTCCCGTGTTTAGTTAGTGGGGGTACAAAGTTGAGCGGTCACAAAACAGAAATCTGATCATGTCAGTTCGTGCGTGCTTCGACTCTGGAGGACGAAGGTAGAGTCAGGGCGCTCTGTCCTCTCCTAGGCGCTCGTTTGCTTTGCGGAGCAACAGCTGCCCAGCCCCATGCAGTGAGCCGAGGCCATCGTTGATGAGACGATGCTTCGGGATTCATTGCCATGTCTTTCTCTGAGTAGCTGAGATCTCCATCCCTGCCCCGGAAACAGAGCAGACCTTGATTGTAGAGCTGCGTTGGTCCTAGCAAACAGCGGAAGTCTGGAAGCGCAGACTAGTCCTGTCTTCCGGCCCCACCCCTCTGTCTTTTCCCTAGCACTGTGTGTGACTGACAGGCCAGTTCTGATTCTTGATGACCAGTGAGGCCTGTCGTTTGCGCTGGAGTTCGTTCATCCTGCTGTGAATTCTGTGGGTTTGGACAAACGAATGTTGCTGTGTTTCCACATTCCGGTGTCACACCGAGGAGTTCCACAGCCCCTCCCTACCCCTGGGCCTCACCTTTCCATTCAGTCCTCCACGACCTGTGGAACCACTAATCTTTGTGTTACTTGTCGTTACCGTCATCACTCAGGAGGCCTGTCTGAAAGGCCAGCCCTATAGGGATAGTGTGACTCTGAAGGCAAAGCAAAAGAGCAGGCCAAGCACCTGACATGGAAGTCACATTAACACCATAACTACCTATTAGAAACGAATCCGCTGATCTGGTGGAGACATGCCTTCCATGCTGGCCCCAGCCCTACCTGCCAACCCCGCTGTTGCAGAGATGAGTAGCTTTTACTCCGTACCTGACCCATCTTCCTTTTGGCCTCCTCCCCAGTCACTGAGGACCCAGCTTAGAAAAAGTAACTCCTGACAAGACTAATGTACTAGCGGAGTATTAGCGAAATCTAGCTGAGTTGTTTAGGCTAACCCTTACTATTACCCATTCGTACACACTTTCTTTAAGTTTTAATTTTCATTTCACTCTCGCCAAGGTCTTCGTAGAAGGAAGATTGCCTGCGTACGTAAGAGTGACCACACAGTTGTATCTGACCAAAGTTGTGCCCACTTAACGCTGCCGCTGTCTGTGACTGAAAAGTGCAATACAGATTGCGAACTCAGGTAAGAGAGCAGTCACCTGTGACGTAATCAGGGACTAATGAAGGTGATGGCTACATAAGGAATCCGGCGCAGTGCCTTGAGAGGAGCCAGCAGCTAGCTGGTGCCTGCCCTCAGCCTTGTCACTTAGAGCGCTCGGGCTCACCAATTCGTGCACATCCTCAGTAGTAATTCATTTGACTTTTGACTTATTAATATTAGCTAACTATCAGTCAGCTTTTGTGTACCAAACAGAAGAAGCAATTTGTTCCTTAAAATGAGCTCGGATAAACTCTAATCTGCAAATCCATGGTTTAAAGATTTGAAATAGCAGGTCCATGTTGCATAATTCTACAATCCAAATGAAATTAGGACCCAATAAACATTATTATATTAATAATGCCCAAAGGAAGGACAAGCAAATTGAGACTTCTATCACAAATTCTGAATTTCTTAGTTGTTCGTGTGCGAATGAGTATGCCTATGTGTGTGGTTGGTTAATAGACTCCTGTATAATAGAAACCCAGTGGCTTCACACTCCAGTTAAAGAGACTACACTGCCGACAGTTAATGTTCAGAGATAGCAAAAACCTCTCCTTCATCCACAAAGAGTGAGCATTTAGATAAACTGTGGTAGAAACTAAAACTCCATGGCTTCACATTCCAGTTAAAGAACAGTTTAACGCTGTGGACAGTTAAAATTCAGAGGTAGGTAGCCAAAACCTCTCCTTCATCCATGAAGAGTTGGCACTTACATAAACCGTGGTGCCGTGTGAAAGGACGTGAGAGAAGCCTGGTAGAAATGGCCAGTGAGGTTGCGCGGAGCACAGTGGAGTCCTTTAGAGAAATGAGGTCTCGACCCCATGCTTTGTCATACTGCTCGATACATTGCTAGGCTACAACTGGGATAATTTTGCTAAAATTACTATTTTTACTTAATGAGCAATGTTGTTGTTTTTTTTTTTTTTTTTACAAATATTTCTAAATGGAGAATAAATGAATTAACTATAGGTTGTGATACGCTTCACAAGAAACGTATTTTGCCACCTTTCAAAGGCAAGACCCTCACAGGCTCTGGTAAGATTCCCAGAGATCCCCTGTTCATATTCCAAAGTTTGGTGTGGGGTTTGCAGAGGAGACAGTGTGACTGGGAGTCCTTGTATCTCACGGAGTCATAACTCTACCACGAGTGCTAATCTTGATCATAGCCAGATGCTGCCAAGGAAACTTGCAGTTCTAGGGCACACCTCTAGAGTTGCTACCAACTGTTAAGGGTCAGACCAATATGCATAGTTGTTTTATGTATTTTTAGAACAACTAAGATTTCTTTTGGAAGGTGGTAAAATCACACACACACACACACACACACACACACACCACACATACCACATTTAAACCATCGGAACCCAGTCCATTTGAGCCTCATTTTCCAATACAAGAACTTCTTTTTGTTTCTTTTTTTTTTTTCATAAAACAAATTTTAATTCATTGATGATATACTTATTTTTCTAAACTCCTGTATTTTTCCAAAATGCTACTTATGAGCCCTAAACAGATTTTTTTTTTATCATTTTTCTGTGCACTCCTTATCAATACATAGAGAAAGGCTATTCATAAGCTGATTACATCTGAAAACACCCTGAGGTTAAAATTTTTTTCTGGTCCTAGTCAACTCACCTCAACCTGTTTTCCCAGCCCTGGAAGGACCATGCTGGACAGAACCCCATCACTCAGGGCTGAGCTGCCACCCTGAAGTAACACGTATCACTGCAAACCAGCAAATACACACTTTGACACACTTTCCTCTTACATAGATTTAGACTAGGCAGCATCTTCTGGTGGCTTCCAGATCATACGGAACTCTACTTAACCATGCTTGGTGACAACAGACTTGGGCCACAGCAAAACAAAACAAAACAAAAACTAAAAACAAAGCCAACAACATAAAAACACCTTTTTTTTTTTTTTTTTTTTTTTTTTTTTAGGCACTGTCTCACTATGTAGCCGAGGCTGTCCCTAAACTTATAATGCCCCTGTCTTGACCTCCCAGGTGAAAAACAAGCCAACTTGTTATGAAAATAATTATATTCCAAGATAACTATTTGCAGTACTGAAACTTGGTAACCTCAGCAGGGACGCTGAGTTCAATATGATTTTATTTAAACCTTTGCAGAGCTGAAGGAGGGATCTGAGTTTTTGCTAAAAGAAAGCAACCTTCACAGCTTATAGTCAGCCATTCGGCTTTGGGCTGAATGATAAGAGAAAAGGAAGTTTCTCTTCAAGATCCTCACTTCAGCTTGCTGAGCCAGGCTCCTGGCATCTCGGGGGAAGGTTCCTCGCCCCTGGTTGGAGGCTCATGGCCAGCAGTCTGGCAGTCAGTAGGAGGCCAACCCTCCTTCAGACAACAACAAGGTCCAGTGCAAGAACTTTTCATCCCTAATTCAGTGAGTTATCAAATGATTTCTAATGGATTGTCCAACGACTCTTAAAAGTGTAAGCCTAGGCCTCTGGATCTATTCTAAACCACCATTCATTAGCATGGCTCTTACGTACAGTGACGTCTCTCTAGGTGGTATGTCACTGGCAAAAGCGACTGCTCGTCCCAGTGTGGCCTAGGGCACAGGACCCTCGACGTCCACTGCATGAAGTACTCCATTCATAGAGGCCAGGCAGTCCCAGTCGACGGCCACTACTGTGG
This sequence comes from Meriones unguiculatus, assembly GCF_030254825.1. Lineage (NCBI taxonomy): Eukaryota > Metazoa > Chordata > Mammalia > Rodentia > Muridae > Meriones > Meriones unguiculatus. Next base: position 8,477,626 of record NC_083356.1, read on the forward strand.
TGACCAGCTCAAACCTCCTACCCGAGAGCCATGCCACGGCAGCTGTGTTGTGACAAGGTGGCAGTATTCAGAGTGGTCCCAGGTAAAACAGAAATTGTCTCTTATGGGAAATGCCTCCCCCTTTCACTAATTCAACGTTTCTGTTTCTCTAAAACAGGTTCTTGTTAAAACTTTGAGGTTTTTTGTTTTTGTTTTCTATTTCTGAGAGCCACTGGCTTTTGTTCTGTCTCGTTTCCAGTGTTCTAGGAGTTGTGGAGGAGGGGAGAAGACGCGAGAGGCCTACTGTGTAGATGGCTTCGGCCGCCGCCTTGCTGAGCAGCAGTGTCAGGGGCTTCCTCGGGTGACGCTGGGGGACTGCAATGAGTCTCCTTGTCCCAGTTGGGCAACTAGTGAGTGGAGTGAGGTAACAGTAAACACATGGCCTAGAAAAACTGTGATGTCAGGCTGCAGTGCAACATTTACTGATAGTTAGTCTATAACCACCTTCATAAGAACGCACCAATACTGTCGCATCATGGGGCCCAGTCTTCGTCAGAGGTTAGCTTTGAGTCTTTGTCTCTAGAAGCAGTGGGGCCTGGGTGCCAGATGTTAGGGTGGCTGGCTTCACCCAGTGAATGTCCCTAGAGGGGTAGGGGGGCACGGGATCTTCGTGTCACTTTGTGATGCGGCTCTGTCAACTTCCCAGTGTCCTGTCACGTGTGGAGAAGGAATGAAGCAGCGGCAGGTTTGGTGTCAGCTGAGTGAAGACCACATGACTGATGCCTTCTGCAATGCCAGCACCAAGCCCGAGTCGCTGAGACCCTGTGAGCTCCCAGCCTGTGCTTCTTGGCACGTGGGACCGTGGGGCTCTGTGAGTATATGACAGGCCTTCCCGGCCTCTACCCATCTGTATAGAGAATGGCTGGAAAACTGCAACAATTCACTCTTTCCTTGGGAGATTCAGTGAGATATGGGCTGGTATCACTGCAAATACATCTTAGGAGCTAGCAAGAAGGCTCAGTGGGTAAAGGCACTTGCTACAAAAGCCTGACGTTCTGAGTTTGACCCCTGAAATGCTCATAAAAGCGAGAGGGGAAAATTAGCTCCACAAAGCTGTCTGATACCCACATCATATATTTGTACACACACACACACACATACACACAATTACTACTACTACTAATAATAATAGAAAAATGCATATCTGAAATACAGACCCTTATCTGTAGAATTTTGACAGTGCTGATAGGTTTGCCATGCTTAATATTTCAGCTTTGTTTTTTAATGTACTTTAACCAAAATGCTGAGGACATTTGCTTGCATCAGCTTCTACAGTGTATAAGTATGTCCCGTATCTGTGCTTACATTTCTCTTCCTGTGTTTAGGAGTCTTGCTGGGAGGCTCTGGGGGGAAGGATGGTCAGGCCAGGTGAAGGTGGGAAGTTCAGTGTCCCATGGAGCCTGCTGTGTCTGATGGAAGGTTCCTCTCATTTTTCTAACTAAATACATATATTTTTTTTTTTAGATAAGGAACTTTTTGTTACCAAAATGGTGGTGTTGTGTCCTCAACCAGAATAGCAGGTCTCTATTAACACCTTAGCCTGACTGAGTTTACAAGTCATACACTAGCCTGCCTCCAGGTTGCTCAGCAACTTGTGACATCGTCATTTGTCACTGCTGCCAAAGGCCTTAGGATAAAAGGACCACCCATCTCTTAACTTGTCTCTCCTCCTCTTCTCTCTGCCCTCGGTGTCTCCCCCCCTCTCTGACTGTCTCTCTTGAGGAACCCTATCCATCCCCTTTGCTCTCTTCTCCTACTCTCTCCCACTGTCTTCCTCCACCTCTGTACAGTAAATCTCTTCACACTGGATCTGTTGTGCGTGGCATTTTTAAATACACTCTAACAATCTGCCTTGCGGGGGGTCCATCAAGTCATAGCGCATCTGGTTAACTGCGGTGTCTAGGTAATATCTGCACAATTAATTTGGACAAACAGGCATGTCAGTTCAAGTTACCGATTGCGGGTCTCAAACCTGACTCCACGGGGCTAGTCAAAACATCTACTGAGAGTATGTGCTTAGCCCTGTGTAACTGTGTTCACGAAGAAAGTAGGAATGTCCGTAACCCTTGAAAACTGTGGTTTGGGCACCTGTGGTTTCCTTTCAGTGCACGGCCACCTGTGGACATGGGTATCAGATGCGTGCTGTTAAGTGTGTTAGTGAGCTACATGGCGCCGTGCTAGATGACAGAGAATGCCAGGGAGCCAGCCGGCCAAGCGACAGACAGGTAAGGGGGGCCTCTTGATGGGTCAGAAGCAGAAATACTTACGAAATGGAAGGGTTATTGATGAGCACAAATCATACGTGTGTGTGTGTGTGTGTGTATCCTTATCATCTACACCTTAAATTGCTTCCCGAAATACAGAATGTGTCATTTTTCGTTTTGCCATCCTCGCCTTTATTGTAAGTCTCCTCTCTATCTGCTTTAGAAGTGTTCATTTAGCTTGTATATTCCCTTTTTTTTTTTTTTTGGTAGTGTCTGTGATTGAGAATCCCATGAACTCGAGAAGGATTCTTTTCATGGTACAGCCCTATAGGCCTTCAGAATGTTCCATATTAGGGATGGTCAGATGGAATGGCAGCAGAAGCATTGGGATGCAGCCTTTCTAGTCAGTACTAGCATTTTCTTCCTGTGACATACTGTCACTTTCTTTGTTCTCAGTTCTAACATTTCCTTCCTACCCAGTACTAGCCCTTGCCAGCAGTTGGGATCTCTGAAAGTGGGAATCTTTAGGTCATCATTTACAGTCTATAACGCAGTGCTGTTGGATTCTACATGTAAAGAGGGAAGGCGAGAGCAGAATCGAATACAAGTCAGTGCGAGCAGTTAGGCGGTACTCAATAAAGTCTGTTTTTATTGACTAGGAATGCGTATTTGCACCCTGCCTGGCTATTCCAAAGGTTGGGGCCACCTCCCTGCCAGCCATTCCCCTGGGAAAGGCAGCCCAGTGGCGCCATGGATCTTGGACCCAAGTAAGTGGCACAACATTTCTACCGTGGAGGCTTCGCACATGTAAAACAGTCGCTCGGTCTTGCCAGCTTTGGTGTGTGCATTCCTTCTCGGATGTTTGATGGTGCGGAAGATTTGCAGGACTTAGAATCGGTTCCCTGGGCTCTGTAGAGGGAACCAGATCTTTAGGATGTATTTCCTAATGGCAGCCATGAGCAGCAGACATGCCATTAGACATTTATCAGCTTCTGTCTCAACTGCAGACATTTTCATGCTGTTTGGATTTTTTTTTTTAATTGAAAGGTAGTAGGCATTTTAGTTGGCTTTAACCCCAGATTTTAAATTCTGGGATGAGATGCCCTCTGTTACAAATTCTTTTAGGGTTATTTTAGTATCTGCAGATGCTCTTACACAAAATGTTTCAGTACCTTTAATTCCAACATGCGACTAAATGTTTAAAATAATTATGCTTGTTCAGATTATTAGATCTGATTTATGAAAATTACCCGAAGTGGGGAATCTCATCACCTTATCTATATTTGGCTCAGAAATGATGCCAGTTGATCTCACTTCTCTGTTATGTATTTTGCAACATAGCAGCTACAGGTAGCAAGAGTGGGGCAGGTACTGGACCCATCTCACCCAAAGTATTTGGCTTTTTAAAGTGCTCTGCGTCCTGTGGAAGAGGCAGTCAGGCCCGTTACGTGAGCTGCCGTGATGCCCATGATGGGGTAGCAGACGAGTCACACTGTGCCCACTTGCCTCGGCCTCCTGAAGTGTCTCTCTGCTTCAGCCCTTGTGGAGAATGGCAGGCGGGGAACTGGTCACCGGTCAGTATGCTTAATGAGAGCGCAGGCGCTGAAAAGTCAAGTATGCTGTTTGATGCTGATGCAGGGTGTTCCATTGTAACTTTCTGATCAGTGTTCGGCCTCCTGCGGACGTGGGAAAACCACTCGGCGCATTTTATGCATGAACTACCACCAACTGGTTGATGAGAGTTTCTGTGACCCCGAAGTCCGCCCTGTGACTGAGCAAGAGTGTCGCCTGGCAGCCTGCCCGCCCTCATACAGCCATTTCCCCAGCTCCTCCGAGCAGCCAAGCCATATTCCGGGCAGAAATGTTCCACTAACTCACAAGCCGGAAGAGAATCAAAATCGGGGGGTCCGCCTGTCAAGCAGAGGAGACCAGTGGAGAACAGGCCCTTGGGGAGCAGTAAGCTGCCTTTATTCCGTAACTGAATCATATTACAATCCTTTCACAGACATGCATGTGATGACATCAAATGTTTTTTTTTTTTCGTTCATGTGAGTGTTGTCTGAAAACCTATAGCTCAGCTCTTCAAAGGCTTAATTAAGCATTTGATGCAGATTGCAAGCTTTAAGGGTAGTCACTGATAGAAACAAAACTAGCCGAGAGGCAATGCAGACGGCTGGCTGGTGGAGTCCTGAGAAGGCAGGGGTTGGTGGGTACTCTTCCGGGCAGATGGCAGGGTGAATGGCAAGTGACTGGATGGAGGGTCACTCTGTAGACCAGGTTGGTCTGGAACTCAGAGATCTGCCTTCCACGGCCTCCCTCCTGAGTGCTGGGGTTAAAGCCGGGAGTTCCCACGCCCAGCTTTCATGGTCAAATTCTCATAAAGCCCTTGATAAAAGTCAAGCATTCTGGCAGATTTTCTTGAGTGAAACTGTGACTCCATGTGGGAGATTTTTACTGTTGACCTGGCTTTGTGCTGAGCCGGCACCGTTCTCACTGTGTCGATCTTGCAACACGGTGATTCTGTTCTGTCCCCATCAGTGCTCCCGAAGCTGCGCAGGCGGTCTTCAGCACAGAGCTGTGGTCTGCCAGGACGAAGATGGACGGAGCGCTGCTCACTGTGACGCAGCCTCGAAGCCCCCTGAGTCGAGGCGCTGTGGCTCTGGACCTTGTCCACACTGGAATTATGGGGACTGGGGAGAAGTAAGTCTTGGTGTCCTCCATGTCATCCCTGAAGATAAATGTAACATACTTCCTGCTGCTGAGCACTGTGGGATGGTTTGATCTTGCTATTTTGTGTATAAACAGATTTTTTAAACAGTTCTTGTGCCAGAAGCACTTTGCTCTGATAGTTACTTGTTCCGGAGAGAGCATATACCTTGTTATTTAACACGACTTGGTATGTAGGCCGATATGGTTATGTGCTACCAGTGTCTTTCAAAAATGGGTGTATAGTCATTTAAACTTCTTAGAAAATTAGGTTGCTATAGGTACAGAAGACCAGGTTGACATTTGTGTCATGCTTTCTATTGCATGTCACTCATTTGATTGATCACCTTTAAACCAGATTATTAAGCACTTCTCCATGCCCAAGCATTCTTAAGCACCTTAAAATGTAAGGGTGACTTCAGAAACCATAACCCTGACGGTAAACCATGCCCTTAATTCTGACGGATAACCACTTTTTTTTTTTATGTCAAGGGAAAGAAAAGAGTTGTTTAATGCTTTTAGATGGATAAATTACCCAATTCGTTATTTTTTTCAACACAATTTCTCTTCATAAGTAATTTGGAAATCATTCCTTAAAGGGCTACTTTAGCTAGCAACTAAAATGTATCAAGTTCCTTTTAAAACATATTCTAGCATAGCAACTTGCCACTCCAGCATTGCAAATAGTAATTAAACACTGATTAAGTAAACATTATCTTCTTAGAATCGAGGGATGTAACTCGGTGGCTGGACCACTTACCTAGCGTGCATGGGAGTTGTGGGTTTGACCATATGAACTGAGTATGCTGCTCACCTGTAAGTGGAGCAGGAAGGTCAGAAGTTCAGAGTTACCCTCCGCTACATAGGGGATTCCAGGTCAGCCTGGGTCAAAGGAGACCTTGACTCAAAAGAAGAAAATAGGAGAAATGGTATTCCCTTTGAAGTTAGATGGATGTAAACTTTCCTGTCCTTATTTCCAGTGCACACAGACATGTGGTGGAGGAGTAAAATCAAGATTTGTGATATGCCAGTTTCCCAATGGCCAAAGAGCACAAGAACACAACTGTGAACTTCCCAAGCCACCTAGCATGATGCATTGTCACCTGCACGCCTGCCCTGATGATGCGTCCTGGTATCGGGGACCATGGAAAGCGGTACGATAGTAATTGTAGTCTGACTACCATGTTCCATTTACTTGAATTTCCCCTTTGTAAGTGGGAAAATTCACATGCTATCTCACATCTGATTCCTGCTTCTGAAAGCAGACCATTGACTGTACTGGCATGTTTATTAAAGTCCATAGTTTGAGTAGGAATTCATCCAAGTACTGTAATTACATCTATATGTGATGGTTTTACATGTATTTATTTTATGTGTGAATTTTGAACTAATGGAAGTGCTTTCCTTTGTTACATCTCTGACTTCCCTTCTTGTGCCTAATGTTAACATTGTGCCTGGAATAATGGCAGATTAAGGCTGTGTCTTGTTTGAGTTTATGATTGTATGTGGCTTTTGTCTGTTTCTATCCAATAACTGATCCACAAACGAATAACATTGTTTTAAAATTGGCTTCCTCGCTGTCAGGTTGATTGTCTTGTGGGAAAATGTGAAAATAGTGAAGACAAAGACATTTGCTTGTGTAAAGTAAATTGTTCATAGTTAAATACATCACAGAGAAGTATGACTTATGTAGTAATTTACTATGAATATCCATTTTTCCACTGTGTGGACTTACTATGGTTTAGGAATATTTCAATGTTCCATTTTTTTGAGTCATGGACAAAGCTCATAGGTAGTGCTAATAGATAGTTTATTTCTCTCATATTTTTCAAATATGTAGTTGGAAGTATAATTAATGAACAAATATATTTAAATTAGCATTTTATTACTTTTATTTTAGATCATGAGCATTTACCTTCAGATAAACATCTGATTTGAGACAGTGATCTATTTATAACTAAACTCAAAAAAGAACAAAAACAAAAAAAACCGAGCCATTTTTGCTACACTTGGTGAGAAATTTAATCACTAACCTGAGGCCCTGCTCTGGTGGTTGTGTTTGTGGATGAGTGGTTCTGGAGCCCATGGAGCATGACTTCAGAGCACAAGCTTTAAACATCTACCTGTGTCTGCCTCATGATGGGCTCTAAAGGTGGTGGTTTTGAGATAGGCTTCCTGACGGCAGCAGTTCACCACCTGTTTTGCTGTATTTTATTGGTCATGTCGTTTGTTCCTTACCTTCTGTGGCAGACGTTAAACCACAGGGCCAGAGCAGACCATATGGCCCACAATGCCTGAAGTATTTACTGTCAGGCCATTTCTTAGAAGATCTGGTCCATACTTGTTCTGTTTAGTGGACAGAATGGAAGGATCTAAAGTTTAGGACAAAGGTTTACTGGAACTCTTTATATATGTTTGCATTACAGCGCTCTCTCAGATTGAGCTATTTTAGCGATCCACGTGACCTTCCCTTTATGTTAAACACTCTGCAGTTCACCAACCTTCTGAAAGAATACCGTGGTACTCGCATACGTCTGTGTATTGTATTGGAATATATCTGACCCAATATTCCAGTGATACGCTTATGCATAAATCGTGTCGTAAGTGAGAAACCCGGATGCCTATAAAGTCCTCTGAACAAGCAGCTCTTCAACCTCATAGAAATAATCTAATCAGTCAAGGACACGATACCTAAGATTATGGAATAGTAAGAGTGAATTACAGAAATCCTCACTGCTTACTATGCAACTATTCCAAAAGCAGCTAATTGAGTAATTCAATCTTTGCACTACTGGAGAACTGTAATATCTTTATATATTTTGATAATTTGAAAATGAAGTTTTAAAAAAATCTCAATAAATGTTTATACCAGAATTTTTACAAACCTATTTATTTGCATGTGTAAAGATATATATCGTTAGAGTGCCTGGATTTCTGTTATTATATGAAGAATATTTATTTTTTCAATTAGTCTTTTATATTAAAAGGACTCAGGGGATCTGAAGTTTTGTTATCAAAACCAGGTATATATATATATTTTTTGTGTCTTTCAGTGTTGCTACTTATTAGCCAAATTTCAGAATACCTCTTATAACAGATTAGATTAGATTAGTATTCTTTAAGAAGTAACATTACTCTCCGTAGACCCTGCTCATTCACTTGGAAAATTAAGGGACTGTATATGAATATACATGAATTAATGACAGTGAATCTTTTTATTTTAAAGAAAAATAAAAAGACAGTGTATAAAATCATTATTAAAATATTTTAGAAAGTTTGAAAGTATTCCTAACTTTTCTTCATGTTCTGGGAAACCCTGTGTTGTAATAACAAAAGGAATAAAGGAGTCATAACCCATGCTTGTTAATTGAATTACTGCATTTTTGTTATTAGCCATTGTGAATGGATTGTATCTTAATATACAGTGTCTGTTAATGTGCTGTCTTTGTGCTTTGCATAATGTATATGTATGTTGTATTTTTATCCCTTGTATCAGTACCTAAATGTTTTGAGCAACTGACAAACCTTACCCTGTAATCAATGGCTCCTTCCCTTGGTGCTGTTTTTGTTAAGTAACAGACTATTAATGTCTCTTATTAAAAAGCTAACTGATGGAAGCGAATGTTTTCGTAATTTTACTGTGTATTTGCATAAGTTACTACAATTTTCCAGACATAATCTTTTACAAACTAACATAGCAATGTAAAAGTGTAAGATTTGCCATCTACCTCTCAATATAAAAGTATTAGAAATGTTTATATTTTTCTTTTCATGTATTATAACTAATGAATAAAACTTAGTGTTGGTTATTGTTAAAGTTACATTCAGATTATTAGTTTGTGAACAGGATGATCTTTAAAAGGATCCTCACAAGTAATTATTGGAGAACATGCTTTGAAAGATATTTCTGTGTATTTCCCTATCGTCTCAAATACTTTTCCTAGAAGGCATTTTCCTAGAACACAGATTGTGTTTGCCGTGTGGAATGAGCTCATGTTTGATAAGTAAATACTGTGTGTTCCGGTATGTCCTGGGGTTGAGAACAACCCAGCAGGAGTAAGGAGGATGGTGCTCCTTAAAAACACTTTTTCTTAAAACCTTTAGAGTGTTCCTTTTTAACATTTTAAGTTTGCTCTTTGAAACCTGTTCACTCTGGTGCTTTCCTTCCAAGTGTTTCTGGGGAGAAAATCATACAGGATTATAGAGGGAAAATATTAAATTTCTAAGTAAGATGCATGCTACATAAGCCCTTTCAGAAATGAGCTGGTGGTCTGAACACACATACCTGAGTCTGCAGCTGGCTGCTTTGGAGGTCGGGTGAGAGCTGGTGAGAGCTGAGGAGAGGGTGCTGCCTCTGCAGCTCTGACTCTGGGTGAGGTTAGCAGCCATCAGCTGCACAAGAGCAAGGCAATGTATGGGGGAATGCTTCGGAAAACTGTCTTCAACTTTATGAAGACTGGTAAAGGTATCCAGATGCAGTAATTATTTTCTTAAATTTGGAAAAAGAACAAACAAGCATAATAAGTAGTTTGGAAACTAATTTTTTAAATCTTTGTTATTTATTTATTATTTTGTGTGTGTGTGTGCAAACATGTGCTGTTGTACACTTTTGACTGTCAGAGGACAACTTGAGGGAGTCAGTTCGCACTTATATCATGTGGCTGCCAGAGATTAAATTCAGGTCTTGGCAGAAAATACATTTATCCACTGAGTCATCTGGCCACCCCTGGAGATCAGTTTTTAAAATAAAGTTGAAATGTATTAAATTGTAACTTAATTAGTCATATATTTACAATGTATCTGAAGTTTGTCATATTTATCAGCACGTCTTTCTATGGTTACGTTGATTTGTTCTCAAAAGTAATATATCTGCGACACAGTAGGCATGGCTTCTGGCCATTGTAACTCAGAGGCAGTCCTGTGTTCAAAAACTGGGCAATTTAATGATGAATGTGCGAAATAAACGCATTCACATTCATGGGGTATTATAGCTGCAGTAACAGCCAAGTGATTTATAATGTCAAAGACTTAAATATTTGGGGCTCGATATGTTAGAATAAACCTAGGACTACTGACGAGGATAACACTCTGAAGCAGGGGGATGCTGCTGCTCGTAAACTTCTAGAAACTCAAGCCAGTAAGATGCATTTCTTCATAACTTGGCTTAGGTTGAGGAGGGGCCCCTTCTACCCTAAAACTGGAGGCAAGATTTTACACAATGGCACAGGCCCCTCTGTACACGTGGATTTTATGCCTCACAAGAAAGGAATGTAGGTGGCCTTACAGATTGTTCTATGTACGTATATCATGCTCTGAAAAGAGCAAAGGAAACTCAGCTGGAGACAAATGACCCAGGAAAAGACGGAGGAGCTATCCTAAAGGAAGAGCATTTGTAGCTTCTGACATCATGGCAGTTATGATTTAGAATGTAAAGCAACTGAGTCTTGCCTCTGCATACACCATACACGGAGATATTTCTTATTTTTGTTGATATGTATGCGTTGAAGATTGAAAAGGCCCATGGGTCTGCTGAGTCCCCAGGAGAACGCTTTAGGTGTGCAAGATTCTCTGGACATGTTAGATATTTTCAGAAGAGTTTGTCCTGTATCCCATAATGCCTCTGCTGAGTCTGCTTGTGGCAGCTGGAGGAACATTCTTGCTGTTACAGAGGTCATACGTGTCAGCTGTCAGCGGTTGGAGAAAACCATACTCCGGCTTCTACTTAATCACGAGAGTCAGAAATCAATATTTTCACATCAATTGCTTGACGGTTTCTGGGCAAATGATTGGTAATGATTTGATTACATATGTATTTCCCTTCACATGTTTTCATTGTGTGTTCTCATATTTTTTTACATCTCTAGAAATTAAAATGAGATTATTCACTTTATAAAAGAATCACAAACATGACTTTTAAAGGTGCTTATGAGTAATATTAAAAGTAATTTATTTTAGGAAGTTAAGAAAATTTTCTATCATTATTTGTTAATCATTTAATAGTTTAAAAAGTGTTAGAATATTTTGATGAGTTTTGAAAATTTAGCTCGACCTCAGTAATGTAGGTCAGAGCACATAATGTTCCTAAAATGTGGTTTTTAATAATTTCTAAAGTTGAAAGACTTACTTGCAGAAACCCTTCAAAGTAGCAAAGCTCATCTATGGGTGCACTTGAAAAATACTAGAAATTGGTATAAACCAAGTGTATCAATCATTTTACAAATTTGTTTTAAATGACGTGATTAAGTTCTTTAAATTTTTAGGAGTTAAATCTTTATGTTTTATCAAATACCTATCTTTGAAAAAGTTGGAAATCGTTTAAGCAGGTCATAAAATAATGGCCTTGAAGTTTTAAGGATACTGTGCATAAATACTTTCAAACATTTCAAAAATGTTTTGTGGAGGCTTCCAAAAGCGATTGCTTTCTGTCAATCCGCGCTCAGTCTCTTCCTTATCTCAGATGACAGATATTAGGTAGCTCATTTGTATTCCTTAAAAAATCGGCACGTGTGGAACAAGCTTGTTTCTATAATGAGAGTTAGTAGTTCAGTTCGGCCCCGTGAGCCCATTTCTCTCCTTGAGTGTGGACACAACAGCCCAAGCTGTCCTTATGCTAAAAACTAAGGCAAAAGCAGGTGCCCGTGGGAGGACTTAAGGGCATGTTCTTCTCAGCATAGAGAACGATGAGTTTATATGTGTGTCAGCCCCCAGAAACAGGCATGAGCCTCGGAGCCTCAGCGGATTCACTGAGCACTGGGGACGGGGATGGTGGCCGCTCAAAGGTGGACATGGGTGCTGTGTCAGATGCATACACAGCCCAAACTGCAAAGGTTACATTTTTTATTTTGGATCAAAACAAACAAACAAACAAACAAAAAAAAACAGGAGTGTTGGGATCCTCAGCAGCCACGTAAATAAAGCTGGACACAGTAATAAGGGCCTGCGATGCCAGCACTCCAGCGAGATATGCGAAGGACACAGGAAAATCCCTGGAGTCTTGCAAGGCAGCTAGCGCAGCGAACACCGTGAACAAGAGAGACGCACGATGGGAGATGAGGACAGACGCGGAGGCTGTTTTCTGACCTCTGCCCGGCACTATGCCATGTGCGTGCCCACATTCGTACAGAAACAGATACACGTTTTATATACAGAAAGAGAGTGTTTAGTACTCTTACAAAGGCTTTGGGTTTCTGAGTTATGCTTTTCAAAGGTTATGACTTAGACATCCAGATACTTGTATGACCAAAATGTTTAGTAACATCCCTCAAGTCTTACCAGCTAGAGTCAAGATGGAAACTACTGTTATCGTTTTGGTTGTTTTGAGACAGGCTGACTTCAAACTCTCTGAGTAGTCGAGGGTAGTCTCAATGTCTTGAGAGTTCTGCCTCCACTTCTCGCGTTCTGGGATAACAGGCAGTTGCCTCCATGGCTAATCATAAATAAATCAATAAAAGGTATGGCAGCGCTCAGTGTGCATGCTTGGAGATCACATGCCTTCCTCATCCCTTCCTCATCTCCTCCCAAGCCCCTCTCCAAGTCCACTGATAGGGGAGGTCCTCCTCCCCTTCCATTATTTTGCTTTTTTCAATGATAGTATATTTGCACCAAGTATTTGTCTGTGTTTACATAGGAATTTACTTTGTACGACTCATTACAGGAGGTTGAGATAAAGTACAACTGGATCAGGTTATAAAACAATTCCTATTGCACTGGGTAAAAGATAGCAAGACAGAAGGACCACATACAGATTGTCCTTGCACAGACAACCACATGTACACCCATCGACAAGTTCTGGGTTGTGGGGGTTGGGATACAGAGTCCTCGAGTTTCTGCCGAAGGTGATGAACATTTCGTACTGATGGCTAATGCGGAATTGTTAACTTTTTCAGATGATCTAAATGCTAACCCAACAGTCAACAAGGAATTATGTTTCCAAAAGCTAGAACCTATTGAAACTCAGCAAAATCTAGCAATAGAGTTAGCTTTTCAGGGGAAAAAAAAAAAATCTAAGATGTTAACTCTCACAGAACTGAGAGATCTACTTAAATGTGATTATCAAATTATTTCTTAGAAAAAGTATTGAGTGGACTATTTATTAATAGTATCAAATACTCTAAGCTATCTCACAAACATACACAAGCACATACCTAAGTACAACAGTGAGTGGTCTGATTTCCAATTTGTGATAGTCATTATACTTTTCAGAAAAAGATCTGCCTGTAGTGAGAGCATTTTTGTTCTAGTCTGTCATATTTTTTTTTTAGGGCATAAATATGTTCAGGAAAAGTTGCTGGCTCTATTAGAGCAGATTTTCCCCATAATAAACAACCCTACATGTAATATTCTATAGGTAAATTTGGAAGGCTCCGGGTGTTGTTATTTATAAATGGTGGATATCATTAGTGTAGTAGGAGAACTAAAATCTGAAGGTGTTGTGTAAATTGTAATGCAAAACTGCTTTTAAAGAAACTGTAAGAGTCAAAGGCAGTCCATACCTCCTTGATTTTCAAAATCCCTGCTTACTTGCTAATCAGAGAGTTTTGCCAGGCTCTTCTCCTTAAGGCAAGATACTTCTTCAATATTCTGTGTCAGCATTGTTCTACTAACACGGCAACATTGCTGAGCGTAGATTCTCATCCTCCCCCACCCCCAGTCTGCAGGACACCCTAGAAGTCAGAACAGCAGAGATCTTGAGCTATGTATTTATTTATTATTAAATATTTTATTTATTCTAAATAAATAAATAAAAGGGAGGCCTTCGTCATTTTTGCAGGGCTAACAAGTCATTAACTTCTCCATTCAGATGAAATAGACATGCCGTTGAGCAAATGTGTGTTCTCTGGGTATAGCTGGCGCTGTAAAAATGTGTCTTAAAAGGCTAAAAAGCTGGGTGTGGTGGAACATGCTTATAATCCCAGCATTCAGGACGTGGACTAGATCAGATCCTATCTTTAAAAAAATGATAAAACAACTGAATTTTCTCTTTACTAAGTAGAACGTGGGCTGAAGGGATATATGTGTTTTGAGAAATTTGGTTATGAAGTGCTTATGTTTTCTATGGACAGATGAAAATCTTTTCTGTTTCAAAGCTATGGTAACAAAATATAGATAATATTATTTTAAGAGTGTTTTATGAGTCACATTGTTGACTCACAGATAAATAATGTCCACGAGATCATGAGAATATATTGAATTAGTCTCACTTAGATGAGCAAAGAGCAGGGCTCCACTCTAAATTTACAGGGTGGCGTTTGCAGAAAGTTTGTCAGTGCTCTCCAAGTACAATGGGTCTTGTTTCTCACTGGTGCTGTTCTGTTTATACTCTTGGCATATGCTTCCTAGGCTTTGACCTTGGCGGCTGAAAAAGATTAAAAGGAAGTGGAAAAAAATGAATGCATATAGTGAGGCTGGATATGGTGGCTCACACCTGTAATTCTATCACAAGGGAGGCTAACAGAGAGACAGTCATGAGTTCTATGCCAGTCTGGGCTACCCTGAATAAAAAACAACAATAACAGAAGTCAAACATTTTACACTAAATCTTTTTAAAAAGCAGACTGTTATTTACAAAAAAAAAAAAAAAATCTTTTGCAAAAATCTACTCCTCTTCTCTACCCCATACTTCCTGTGATAATAATTTGGTGTATACCCGATGCATTTTTTTTTTCAGTGTTTGGGTAAATGTTTTTTCTCAGGAGAGAGAGAAGAAGATTCTTTCATATGGCCTGGGGATTCTTACATCCTGTTTGGATGGTTGAGCTCAAATCTTTGAGCCCAAAAATGCTGTGTTACAAAGATATGGGCTCATAAATCAATGTGAGAGTTTTTACTGTCCTCAGGATTTGGGAAAGAAAGAAAAACAAGATGGGAGAAGTTGATTTAATGTGCGTTTATGCTGGTTAAGCACTGTAGAAGATGCTTTCATATATAATATTGCAGTATGACTACCCATTAGTGCAAGTATTGCTCTTATTGTCATCATTTTATTACAGGAAAATAGATAACCAGTAAAGTTGAGTCATCGTTCATTACTTTACACTCTGCTACAGCGGGCCACCTGATAGACTGCTTAAGGGAGTGTGTAGTGTGGCTCTTGGTTCTAGGGGATACAGTCTATCCCAGTGGGGGGGGGGCAGAGCAGCTTGGTCACATTGTGTTGGCAGAAGCAAGAAGCGAGGCTGGGCCACAGAACCTCAACGCCCATCCCAGAAAGACTCCACTTCCCAAATGTTGTCTGTGTTGTCATAGTGACGATTTAAAAGTTGGTATTTTAAAAAAACAAAACAAAACAGAGAGCAAAGGCATACTATGGAGTTGATGGTCTGCCCACACTGAAGAGATTCAGTTTTTCCATCCAGGAAGGCAGATGCTCATGATTCTGGCTGTGGGATCCCAGGTAGGGTATGGGTGGGATCTTTATTATAGAGAGCAGCATCGTACGTGCTTGCAAAAACTATCTCCTGGTTTGCTGTGGTCTATAAAGGCATCAGGGGGGAAAATGAGCAATTTTCAGTGGAACAAGAATTCCACTGAAAGAGTTATTAAAACTTGGGTGTTATTTTCACTATTTTCATAAAAGCCACAGTTTTTGTTGTCTTAAAAATAAGTAATGAGTTTGGTCCCAGGATGAGCTGTAAACTCCAGACAGGAACTCTAGACCAGTCTCACTTGCAAACAGACATTACAGAGGAGTCTGAAATGTTGCTTATCCTTTTATAGCAGAAACAAACAAAAGTAAAGTGCTTTTAGATACAGAGTTAAAAATAAATTACAAGCTTTAGAATAATGGCAGGTTTTTCTGAGTAGGGTTTTTTTTTTTTTCTACAAATAATGCTTTCAGCCAAATGAGATGGCTCAACCCTTTAACTCCAGCACCCCAACACCCAGGAGGCAGAGGCAGGTAGACTGAGTTCAAGACCATCCTTGTCTGCCAGCCAGAGCTACATAGTAAGAGCATGTCTTAATAATAATAATTTTGCTGATGTTTGAATTTTGAATTAGGATTACATTTAGTACTGCTTTTAGCAAAATCAAGTCAAGTTCAATAACATCTATATGGTGGCTTTTTTTTTCTTTTTAATTTGACACAAACTAGAGACACCTGGGGGAGGAAAGCCAAGCTGGGCACTGGCTTGTGAGCATATTTCCTGAGTGACAGATGTAAGAGGGCTCAGCTCTCTGAGGGTGTCCCCCCACCCCACTGCCCATGTTCCTTATATAGGAAAATGTGGCACTACAGTCCCCCATAGCCTCTGCTTCAGTTCCTGCCTTCCAGTGACAGTCAGATTACTTCCTGGATGGGTTTAGTCTGTGTTTATCACAGCAACAGAGAAGCAGACTAGGACAGCATCTTTGCACGTTTGTAATTACTTCAGCAGCTCTCCTTAAAGAAAGGCAATTCAGTCCCAGTCCCAGGTAACTTCCCACTCTGATTTTCTAACACTCGTGTGCTGGAGCTAGCGCTGCGTGGTGTTTCCCCATGAGATACTTGGATGAACTAATGTAACTTTACCTCAAGTTTCGGATCTGAAACTGGATAGCAACCTTTGCAGAATTTCTTACACAAGGTTACCAAGTAGATGGCAGTTAAGTCATCACTAAGTATTCCGATTGAGTCAGCCATTTGAATTACATCTGGGACCACTCATGTTGCACTGCCCAAGCCAGAACTGTAGATCTATTATGTGCATATGAGGATGCGTGTACACGCAGTCAGAAGTAACATTTAGAGCATGAAACAGAAATTTAAAAGTTTTGATTGGCACAGAGATCTCAAGAGAAGGAAATGTGTTGAGTGTATTTTCTGGATGGGATTTATTTATTTATTTATTTATTTATTTATTTATTCTTTAGCTTGGGAGCCAAACACTTTGCAAACACATCTGACTTTAAAAGGTCTTAACTGTCCAACATGTGTTCTCACTTGAGTTTTTGATCTTAGCCATTCTGATGGGTGTAAGGTGAAATCTCAGGGTCGTTTTGATTTGCATTTCTCTGATGACTAGGATGTTGAACAGTTCTTCAAGTGTTTCCCTGCCATTCAATATTCCTCTACATAAAATTCTCTGTTTAGTTCTGTATCCCATTTTTTAATTGGATTACTTGGTTTATTGCTGTTTAATTTCTTGAGTTCTTTATTTATTCTGGATGTTAGCCCTCTGTCAGGTATAGGGTAGGTGAAGATTCTTTCCCAGTCTATAGGGTGTTGTTTTGTTCTGATGACAGTGTCCTTTGCTTTACAGAAGCTTTTCAGTTTCATGAGGTCCCATTTATTGATTGTTGCTCTTAGAGCCTGTGCTGTGGTGTTGTGTTCAGGGAGTTGTCTCCTGTGCCAATGAGTTCAAGGCTCTTCCCCACTTTTTCTTCTAAGAGGTTTAGTGTGTCTGGTTTTATGTTGAGGTCTTTGATCCACTTGGACTTTAGTTTTGTGCAGGGTGATAAAAGTATGGAACTATTTGCATTTTTCTACATGTAGACATTCAATTAGACCAGTATCATTTGTTGAAGATGCTGCCTTTTTTTCCATTGTATGGTTTTGGCTTATTTGTCAAAACTCAAGTATCTGTAGGTGTGTGGGTTTATTTCTGGGTCTTCTATTTGATCACCTCTCCCTGATGGGGGAGCAGTGTTACCAGGCCACAGAGGAAGATAATGCAGCCAGTCCTGATGAGACCTTAGGATAGGCTAGGTCAGTGGGAAGGGGAGGAGGACCTCCCATATCAGTGGACTTGGGGAGGGGCATAGGAGATGAGGGAGGGAGGGTGGGAATGAGAGGGGCTGAGGGAGGGGGCAACAGTGGGGATACAAAGTAAATAAACTGTAATTAATAAAATAAATAAATTAAAAAATAAGTTACAAAAAATAAAAAAAATAAAAAAGTCTTAACTGTCTAAAGCTATGATAATTAAGTAACTGGGAGCAATGCAAGAGAATAAAATATTTCAGCAGTAAATAATTTTCAAAACCAAACGCAGTCTCTCATTCAAGCTGCATAGTCGAAAGGTATCTGCCCCAGGTTCAAACAGGGAAGTTTCAAATGCCATTAAACTTTCAAAGCGTCAGTATCAACTTTCAGGAAATGCTGTGAGTGGCTCCACTGCCAAACTTAAGGGACAGCACAGTAGCAGGGCCACCTCCCAGAAGAGGGTCTTCATGAGCATATTTCATGGGTTTTCTTGGTATAAACAGCCATATTACTGTACTCCTCCTTAACTATTATATTCCTTGACTTACAACAAAATCTCAAATGTAGAAGTTTTTGCCTCTTATAGTGGATGCTCTTCAGTGAAAGGCAGCCACAGAGGGCTCATGTCTGAGACAAACTGTGGCCAGCTTTCTCTGAGACACCTAGGTATCCGGATTCCTAGAGATTTCAAAAGCCATTCTGCTGGGGCTTAGGTGCCGTTTCTGTGTTATTTAGAGACCGTTATACTAGAACTCTTTAAGAGAGAGAGAAGAGAAAGGCTTGTATTGTTTCTAGCGTGTTCTGATCTGAAAATCTTTACCGTCCCTGTGCTGAGGTCTTACCTCCTGTTTTGGTCTTTTATTTCAGAACCGTATTCTGAAGAGAGTAAACACAACCACTAAAATGTCATTTTAAAATTCTCGAGCAGATGGCCTTAGTTTCGAATGAAGATCCAAGAGGGTCTTCTTTAGGAAATATTATTATTTTTAATATTAATTTTAATATTATTAGGAAATAATGATTTCCTAAATAGTGAAAACTTCGTTGAGAGTTTGCAATTGCCGCTTAACCAGGAGAGACGCCCAACCCAGTGTCCGGGATTTAATCCGATACACTCTCTTTGTTGAAATTTGGTGCCTCAAGTGTGGTGCCATGCTTCTCTTAGCAGAAGTGATTTCTATCAGGCCCTAAGGGATGTACTTTCTGTGGCCCTAATGCTCCTGAAATAGAAAGGCTGTGTGAATCTTCCTGTCATGGGTAAACAGGCTTTCGCCAGTTGTATGGACATGCTACCTAATACCTTACATAAAGTAAGCAATTAGAGCTGTGTATGAACCGTGTGTCCTTGGGCATTCACATCTTTAGCATATAGACCTAACTGTTACAGAAACAACAGGAGCTGATGTAGTATTTAGAAGTGAAATAATTCTTTCATCTAATTATTTGATGCCCTCTATCTACATATTACATTAAAAAAATATCAGGACTGGGGTGTAGCTCGGTTGGTAGAGTACTTGCCAGACACACACAAAGCCCTTGGCTCCATCCATAGGAGAACAAAAATTAGGAGTGATGGCATTCACCCATAACCCTAGCACTTGGAAGTCGGGAGTGGGGGTGGGGGAGTGGACCAGACGTTCAAGGCCACCGTCTCTGGATATAGGAGACTCTCGAAAATTAATGAATAAGTAAATTGGAAAATTTGGAAGGCCAGAAATTTGGTAGTACCTTGCTTAGTTTTGTTCAAGATAGTTTATTTAGGAACAGGAGGCTGGGGCCCATGCCTGGGAAGCAAGCAGGCTTCCAACTTGGTTATCTTCCCAGCACCTAATAGTCTATTTTATTGCTGCTGCTGTTTTTCTTATTGGAATCATGAATGCACCCAAAGTTACTTAATACATTAGGAAACTAAAATAACCAAATGTCTGAGAAAAAGGAGGGAAAGTTATGTCAACTTGGGTTTTATTTCCAAGCAGCTGAAGAACTAAATGACCCAATTTTTAGCCATTTACAAAGTGGTTTCGAAAAACCATGTGTTTTACGTAAAA
Organism: Meriones unguiculatus; assembly: GCF_030254825.1. Taxonomy (NCBI): domain Eukaryota; kingdom Metazoa; phylum Chordata; class Mammalia; order Rodentia; family Muridae; genus Meriones; species Meriones unguiculatus. The sequence goes on from NC_083356.1 coordinate 8,497,305, forward strand.
TTTTTGCAACTGTATTACAAAATCGTGAGGTCTCCTTCTTGATTTGTTTTTCCTTACCTGTCAGTGAGGAGGAATGTGGAGGAAGCGGTGATTCCAGCTACTGAAAGATAATTCTAATTCTTAGTAACTGACTTAGATTTACTGGGGGCCAGTTTTAAAAATGAGTTATTTTCAAATTTATGTACCAAAAGTTAGTTTAGAGAGCTGATGGTGATATAGACTATATACTGAATTCATCCAAGAAGTTTTTGATTAAGAAAAAATTTACACGAAAAAAAAATTAATTTAAGATCCTCAATAGCACGTCAGTGGCCACTGAGATGTAATGTTGGTGTCAGAGACTCTCTCTCATCCTGCTTCCAATATCACTTTTATCAACATCACTGAATGTTCATTTTATTTTCATTTCTTTTTTACTTTTAGTAATAAATTTTTAATCCTTTCAAGCTTTGTACAAGATAATGAGTTTCACTGCGACATTTTCTTAATGCCGAACCCTGCTCTGGCCACTTCCTTTCCCTGCCAATCTCACCTACATCCTTTCTTCAGCTTCCCCACCTCTTTCTCTTCTCTATCAGTTCTTCCAATTTCAGGTCATCTTGCCTGGGGTTTTGTTTCTGTTTCCAGGTGGAGAAAGCATGGGATACTTGCCTTTTTGTCTCTGTCTAATTTCACCCACAAGATCAGCTCCATTTCCACCCATAGTTCTTTCTTTCTTTCTTTCTTTCTTTCTTTCTTTCTTTCTTTCTTTCTTTCTTTCTTTCTTTCTTTCTTTCTTTCTCTCTCTCTCTTTCTCTCTCTCTCTCTCTCTCTCTCTCTCTCTTTCTTTCTTTCTTTTTTCAGATGGAAAACTTCATGCATTTATTGTTAAATCACAGCCTGGATGTAATATAATATCTTTTTAAAAATTCACTTTACATCTTTGTTATAGCCCCATCCTTCCTCCCCTCCCAGCTCCATCCTCCATCCCTCCCCCTGACCTTTTACTTAGAAAAAGGGAGCTCCCTTTCCCATCCAGCCCAGATCATCAAGTTGCATCATGTCCTCTTCTCCTGTGGCCTGGCAAAGTAGTCCCGACAGAGGAAAGTGATCAAAAAGCTGGCAAGTGAGTCCCTTTCCGATGCAGTCCCCACTTCCCTTACTAGAGGACCCACATGAGGCCTAAGGTGACCATCTGCTACATCTTTGTAGGGCCCTAGACCAGTTCTGGCATGGTCCTTGATTGATGCTTCATTCTTAGCAAGCCCCTCTGGGGCATGGTTAGTTGGCTTTGTTGGTCTTCTTGTGGAGCTCCTGTTACTTCTGGGTTCTTTTCTCTTTCCTCCCACTTTTTCACAGGACTCCCTACGCATCGACCAGTGTTTGGCTGTGAGTCTGGGCATCTGTTTTGAGGTGCTGTTGGGTAGAGCCTCTCAGAGGATAACTCTGTCAGGCTCCTGTCTGAAAGTTTAGCAGAGCATCGTTCATAGTGTCATGGGTTGGTACTCTCTGATAGGGTGGGTATTTGGTTGGGCCAGGCATTGGTTGGGCGTTGCTCTATCTTTATCCCTGCACACCTTGTGGGCAGGGTAAATTTTGGGTCAAAGTTCTTGTGGGTGGGTTGGTGTTCCCCTCCCCCTGCTAAACAACTCTGAGATTTCATCTCACACCAGTCAGAAAGGTTAAGATCAAAATCTCAAGCAAAAGCACATGCTGGCAAGGGTGTGGAGAAAAGGGAACCCTCCTCTATTTCAGGTGGGAGTATAAGCTTGTACAACCACTTTGGAAATCTATCTGTTGCTTTCTCAGACAACGGGGAATATAGCTCTACCTCCAGACCCAGCTATACCTCTCCTGGGTATACACCCAAAAGATGATTCGCCATACAACAAGGACACTGGCTCACTATATTCATAGCAGCAATTTTTGTAATAGCCAGAATCTGGAAACAACCTAGATGTCCCTCAACCAAATAATGGATAAAGAAACTGTGGTACATTTACACAATGGAACACTACTCAGCAAGTAAAAACAAGGAAATCGTGAAATTTGCAGGCAAATGGATGGAACTAGAAAAGATCGTCCTGAGTGAGGTAACACAGACATAAAAAGACACACATGGGATATGTTCACTTATAAGTAGATTTTAGCCATATAATAAAGGGTAAGCATACTTCGAGGTACAGATCCAAAGAAGGTAAATAACATAGTGGAACCAAGGGGGGGGGGATGCATAGACAGAGGTAGTGGCTGAAGAGAGAAAACAAGGTTGGAGAGGGGGTGTAGAGAGTTAAGAGGGTGGAGATCAGACCTGGAGAGAGCAAGAGTGAGAGGACAAAAGGCCTGTCGAGAAAAGAGAAATAGGGTGGGGACATCTCTGAGACAAGCTGGAGATCTAAATTAGGGCAGGCTTGTGGGAGGATATGAGGAGGACTCAAGCAAAGACCACAGAGACTGAAGAGGAGGGACATCCATGCACGTTTCTAAAATTGCCATGTCATGTCCCCCTATGGTTGAACACAGAGGCATCCTGTCCATGTAGCAGGTTTTCTTTACCACTCACTGTCTGGAGGCCGCCAGCTCGTTCTATGCAGGTCTCTCTCTCGTGCGTTGACTTCATCTCCTTCAGGTATGCAGCCAGAAGAAGGCTGGCTGAACCATAGCGTAGCTGTGGTTTTAGTTTTCTGAGGGGCTTTGTGCTGCTTTTTATATTGATTATACTGACTTATATCCCAACAGTTGAATATTAGTTTTAATATTAGTTCTTAGAGAAGTGTCAATACAATTTACATAACAAACATAGAAAAATGTCTCAATTAAAAAATAAAATATACATTCATTTGCCTGTGAGTATATATATTCACAGAGAATGCTGTACTAAAGCAAATGAAATACATATTTGCAATTTTTATAGTTTTAGTTTTTATTTCTCTTCTATTCTCCAGACCAGACCATATTTTTTCCAGATAATATTTTACAGGATATTCAAGGATTAAAATAAAATTACTACTAATCTGTTGATACCTGGCTTTTGGGAGGGGGGAGTCATGAATAAATGTCTATTCACCCCAGACACAGCACGAGCTGCGGACCAAAGAAAAGATTCCACCAACTCAGCCAATGAGGGTTTTTTGGTTACTTACAGGAGGAACACGGATGACTTGAAGGCAGCTACGACACTGAGTGAGAACTCACTAGAACTGCATCCCGGAAGCTGCTTGCACAAGCTTCGGGCTGCTGTCCCTTAGAGTTGTTCATGCTTTAGGGAACCATGGAGATAGACCTCCTGAGTCTCCGAACTTTTTCATCTTCCTGGTGAGACTCTTATGAACTTCCTGGTTTAAGTGTCTCATTCTTCCCTCAAGGAGGGAGTTCCAGTTCAGAGGGGCTAAGCACAGAGTACGGAAGCAACCACTGGATTTGGAGGGTTCCATGTCAAACCAGTTAGGTCTCCCCAGGAGCCTTTGTGCCATGCCAGAGGAGAGGGAAGGAGAGTTATCTCTTCCAGATAGAAGAGAACTTATGAACAAAATGCGACACATTAATTGGCAGCAAGTGATTCTAGGGTCTTTCTGTTTTCCATGTTTCTCCTCAGCGTGTCTGTTCTTAATTTGTTTTATTATCCATATGAGGAGAGGAGGCAGAGAACAGATAGTTGCAGGCATAGTGGGCGTAGAAAATGAGAAACAGGATGGGAAGAAGGGATCTGTAGGAGCCAATCACCTCAGCACACGCATTCCGAATCGGAGAGTCTTGCAGATTAGGTGAAGACAGATGACTGCTATTGCAAAATGAGACACTTGAAAGAATGTGCAGCCGTTTTTAGGAAGAAAATGTTGCCTGAGCTCAGTATTAAACTACAGACAGGGATAAAGGTGCCATGCCCTTGGTGAGGAAGGAAATGGAATGTGGGGTCAGCAAAGTGCTTTCTAGGGAATAACACGCTCCCTCACTGATTTCTGTCTTTGCCATTTAGAGCACTGTTTACACTATGGGAAACATCTTTAGGCAAATTAGTGTCTGCTGTTCTGTTTTGCTCTCTGGCTCTTGTTTGATACATCTGTTTTTACAATTTTCATAGTGTTACAAATGTTCTTAGGGTTTTGTTTAATTGTTTCTTCTTGTAAAGAAGAAACATACCCCTTTTGCCCTCACATACATGTTATTTTACTAATGTCACATAAAAAGGAAGGTCTGACCAGGGTGGTTACACAACAGTGAGGCAGACTGCAATAGGTGTGTTACAAAGCTGTTTTGTTAGTGCTAGCTGGCATGAATACTAATTCTCCAGTATCAGTATGCTTCCCGTGGCTGTCAGAAAGGAATCAAGTTCCGGAGTAAAATGTTTATGAACGTCTGGAGAAGCAAAGGTTCCCACGTGTTAGATCAAGACGGCCTCCATTTCCTCATTTGATTTTGTTCAGCAGTTTATGTTTCCAGAACTAGCCAGAAGGTCCTCCCAGTTAAGCCACTGGTTTTTCTATCATCTGTATCTGAAATAACAATTAGTTTTATTCTATAATTTCATACAAGTATTCTGTGAAAAGAAGAACATTCTTGTTCTGGAATTAATCTTTTCAGTGTAGAATGAATTCTCTTGGAATAGGAAGTTTCAGATCACCCGAAGAAGTCTGGAGAGCTTCTATTTTATCACTTGCAAACTATATTTCCTTCAAATGTCCTGCTTTGTTTTTAACAGACTTTAATTTTTTTTATTAATTACAGTTTATTCACTTTGTATTCCAGCTGTAGCCTCCACCCTTTTCCCCTCCCAATACTACCCTCCCTCCCTCTTTGCCTCCCATGCCCCTCCCCCAGTCCACTGATAGGGGAGGTCCTCCTCCCCTTCCAACTGACCCTAGTCTATAAGGTCTCATCAGGAGTGGCTGCATTGTCTTCCTCTGTGGCCTGGTAAGGCAAAAACACAGATTTTTTTTTTTATTCACCTCATCTGTACACAGCATTGATTAAGAATACCCAAATGCTTACTGATTGTTGCTGCTCTTGTGGTTATGAAACATCTTCAGCCATTAGAGAAGAGGAGGGGATTTGAGATGAGGAAGAAAATGTCCAAAAAGGAGAGTGGTTAAAGTATGTCACAGGCATGGATGAGAAGTTACCATAGAAGCCATTGTCCTCAATTAGTAATGTGCAAGTTTAAGACAATCAATATAGTGACTGTTAAGAGGTGACTGTTTAGTCTGCAGGACACTATCAAAGCAGATGCTGAGCCTGATGGCCAACTGTCGGGCAGAGTGAATGGAATTTTATGTAAGAAGTGGGAAATAGCAAGAGCTGGAGAGGACAGGAACTCCACAAGGAGAGCAACAGAACAAGAAAATTTGAACACAGGGAACTTCCCAGAGACTCATACTCCAACCAAGGACTATTCATAGAGATAACCTAGAACCCCTGCACAGATGTAGACCATGGCAGTTCAGTGTCCAAGTGGGTTACATAGTAATGGGAAGAGGGACTACCTCTGACATAATCTGATTGGCCTGCTCTTTGATCACCTCCCCCTGAGGGGGGAGCAGCCTTACCAGGCCACAGAAGATGACAAGGCAGCCACTTCTGATGAGAACTGATAGTCTAAGATCAGAAAGAAGGAGAGGAAGACCTCCCCTATCAGTGGACTTGGGGAGGGGCATGCATGCAGAAAGGGGAGGAAGAGTGGAATCGGGAGGGGAGGAGGGAGGGACTTATGGGGGGATACAAAATGAATAAAGTGTAATTAATAATAATAATAATAATAATAATAATAATAAAAGATTTGAATAAACATACATTCTTTAAAAAAAAAGAGGTGACTGTTAAGAAAAAAAATTGAGAAGAATGCAAGAAAGGAGCTGTACAGTGTTAATAAAATTCCAAGGGAATGAAAAGAAGTCAGTGGCTAAAACATTGAGAGAAAAAAACAAAAAAAAGGCAGATATTTATCTCCAGAAGGAGCAATCGCTGTTTGGGGGTTTCCTATGTAACGGAGTAACTTTGAGTTGTCTTCACAGTTCGGAATGAGGCAAGTTTTGGGAGAAGGAAGAGAGCAACATTTCACTGTTGTTGACTGTGCTGCTGCCTCTTTCCAAGGAAAACGTAATTCTTTGCATAGCGTGTTCTCTTTTACTTTAGATAGTCCCACATGACATTCGTCAGACTGATAAAGTACTGCCGCTACTCTTCCCTAGGACTTGGGGAAAACAGATCTGTACTTGTTCAGAGCTCAGGAGAAAGGGTTTTATTTTTAAGTCCATCCAATGCATGAATTACTTTGCAATTGCTTGGTTTTATAGTTTTTCTAGCTTAGAGAACTGTTAGTGTGTGTGTGTGTGTGTGTGTGTGTGTGTATTTGTGTGTACACAAATTTAGAAGAAAATTGAAGAGAAATGAAAGAACTAGGAATTAATTTAAGAAACATGAACACTGTTTAACCTTAAAGAGTGGGGAATATTATTGTTCCTCAAAAATTCCATGACAATGAGGTTGGAGAGATGGCTTGGCAGCTAAGCACACTGGCTGCTCTTTCAGTTCTTATGGTGGCCCACGCCCATCTGTAACTCTAGGCATCTCAGGGCATCCAGGGTCCACTTCTGGCCCCCATAGAAGTGCAAGCATGTGGTGCACAGACATATACTCAGGCAAAACACCCTTACACATGAAATGAAGTGAAAAAAAATACGATGACAAGTTGCTTAATACAAGGTTTGAAAAGAATCTTGATTAAAACTGGGTGTACCCATAAAACAAGAAAAGAATGAGTTAAAGACAAAAGATTAGCGTTGTCATTTCTTGAGTAAATGGGAAATAGACTTGAAATTACATTTACTAGTTTTACTTTTACAAAAATAAGAATTTTCTTATGGAATATGTTTATAAAATTGGTTTGCATTTAAAGTGTATTTAATAATAGCTTGGATTTAACCAATCATAGTCTAGATAACTCTAGTAAATTAAAATAAGGTGGAAGAGAAAGTCGAAGATGAATAGGAAATCGTTCTGCTTTCTGAAGAGTGACTTTTCAGTTCACCACGTGTGGGTTTACATTCCATTCAGAGATACTGATGAATTTTAAACTAAAATCTCAATTTCAGTCTCTTTTCCTCTGTTGCAATTGTTTTGTGAATGAATTGGTCATTCTTGAAAATACCTGTAATATTCTGTAAGCTTACTGTTCATGTCTTGGGGTCTTGACACTGTTCAAAGCACCTTAGGTATTTCCAAGAACAGCTATGTGAATAGCAATATCTGGCTGAGGCATAGCAAACAAATATTTAAGACCCTTCATATCATATGTGAACAAACATGATTCTCTTTAGATTCCATCACACGCCTAAGGACTTAAGAAATGGTTGCCTTGCACAGATGACTAAACTCTGTAGTATCTTTACTATAATCTATAATCATTTTAGTGATATTTAATATCTTGCAGTGTTTTCTATGACTTATGTTTAATATTAGGACCAACCCTGCATCGTTCACTTAATGCAGAGTATGCATGCTTAGCTTATAACTACACTGGCAGAGAGAGAGAGAGATGATGATGGTTGATGAGCCTGCGTATGAACATTCACAATAAATACTATGTTGAAAAAAGGCACTAACAAGGAGTCATGACAACTGTCTTTCAAATATCCTAATTCAAAAATTATAAAACAGTATGAATCAAAAGGAACATTCTGTACATGGGTGTGTGCTATGTGGGACAATTCCCATACATCACCATTAATATCTGCTTGATGGCACATAATGTGTGACATTTATTAATGTACAATGTTGTATTTAGAAAAATAAGTAGTGAAGAAAAGAAAAGGTAAGGCCATGAGCATATCAATGGCCAAGGTGAGTTTAGCATAGAGGTAGTCCGATTCAGAAGGGCCTTAGGACAGTGTGTGGAGATTCTGCAGAGACTCCCACAGAGCTGAGTGGGTCCTGAATATGGAAGAAGAAGAGACCAGCCAGGTCTTGATAGCAGTAATCAAGGCACTGAGCTAATTGCCTGTACCAATGGGAGGTAGTATTGCAAAACTATGAAAGGCTAAATTATTTCCAAATTATGTCGATATATATTTAAATTTTATTTTTAATATTTAATTATGAATATATGGGTGTGTATGTGTGCAGGTGTGCCCATAGAGGTGAGAAGAGGGTGTTATGTCTAAGGGAGCAGGAGTTATGAGTGGTTGTGGGCCATTGGGTATACATCCTGGGAACCAAACTTGAGTCTTCTACAAGAGCAGTATGAAATTTAGGACATATTCACTGAGTGTGGGGGCACACACCTCTAATCCCATCACTCAGGAGGCAGAAGCAGGAAGATTGCTGTGAGTTCAAGGACATTATGGTCTATATAGTGAGCTTCATGTCAGCTCACAGGCCACACTATGAAATGCTATCTATCTCAGAAACAAACAAAAAAGATTTTAACCTATGTGCGCATGTGTGTGTGAGTCTACATCAGTGTATGTGCATGTGTGTTGATGCTCATCTGTATATACACACATTCACACAAAAAACATATGTGCATGGAAACACACACACAGTAGCACACACAGGCAGAGGCTAGAAAGAAAACATATGTGTGTGTGTACATATGTATGTATATATAATTATACATATAAACATGTTATTCAGTAGCTAATAGTCTCACAATCTATTATATGTTTCTAAATGAATCAAATGTCCACTTGTATTTTAATAAGATTTTTTTTTACTATATAAGTTGGAGGCTGGTTATCGATAGACACACCTTCCACATTGGTATAAATAGGAGTTGTTTGTGATCCACGTCTTCCTTGCTGGACTTTCTTCCCCTGGTCCATCTATCATGCTGAACTTATCAGTACCCACACTGAAAACTCATGAAGAGTGCTAGCAGAGGAATCTAGTATTTTGTAAGAATCCATATGGGCACCACTCTGTATTGGACATTCCATACTCTTCCTCTAATGCTGATCGTTATGATGCGTTTGTAGGACTGGTGTTTATTCTCTTGCCAACGGGAGAAACTTGTACAAAGGCAGTGTTTCCTGCCAAAGCCCAACTGTCTACTACAGTGCGCTGGCCTCATGCACGGAATTGTGTTTTCAAGGGTTTTGCTGTCTACATTGGATGGCTGCTGTTATAGAAATACGCTTTCCAGAGTGGTGTAAAATACAGACACAAATGGGTTGTAAAAAAAAAAAAACTGCTTTCCCAATTAGCTCATATACTCAATGCTCATAAGGATTTTTTTTTTGTTTTTAACTGAAAAAAATAATATTTTGCTGTAAAAATATGATAACACAAATATGCAAGGTGGTACTCTACATACAAACTGGATTTATGGGTTTAGGCATGACATACAGGTGGTTGAAGATAGTCTCTTTAACCTTATAAAATCTAAATCTGTATGCATCAGAGTCTATGCCTAATACATTTTAGACAATCAGTACTTCTATGGAATGAATGGCAGTCTTATATTTTCAGGATCAATTAATATCCCAGAGCAGACTGGAAAATTTCAAATCCTCACTAACTGCAAATACCAGACCATGTGTAATAAGAATGTTGAAGTAATAGTGTTTTGCTTACTTCATTTTGTAGTTCTTGAAGCTGTTAATAAAAAGCACTAAACGTTTTCCTGTATTTTCTGTAGTGCTCGGCTTCTTGTGGTAAAGGTATAAAGCACCGGGAGGTTCTTTGCATTGATCAATTTCAAAGGGAATTAGAAGAAAACTATTGTAGTCATCTGCAGAAACCTCGAACTCACAAAGCTTGCAGATCGGGACGATGCCCTTCATGGAAAGCCAATAGATGGAAGGAGGTATGTGACATTTTACAACCATCACCTGCCGTATCTATCTATCTATCTATCTATCTATCTATCCATCCATCCACCCACTCCTCATCTATGTATCTCTCTCCATCCATCCATCATCTATTTACCACTTATCTATCCACCCCTTTTCCTTCTTTTCCATCTATTCATCCATCATCTCCAGATATCTATATTTACATTCTTTTAATTTATTTTATTTTATTTTTATTTTTATTATTAGTTACATTTTATTAACTCTGTATCCCGGCTGTATCCTGCTCCCTCATTCCCTCCCAATCCCACCCTCCCTCCCTCATCTCCTCCCTGCCCCTTTCCAAGTCCACTGATAGGGGAGGACCTCCTCCCCTTTCATCTGACCCTGTTTTATCAGGTATCTTCAGGAATGGCTGCAAAGTCCTCCTCTGTGGCCTAGCAGGGCTTCTCCTCCCTTGGGGGGTGAAGAGGTCAAAGAGCCTGCCATTGAGTTTATGTCAGAAATAGTCCTTGTTCCGCTTACTAGGAAAACCCACTTGGTTACTGAGCTACTATGGGCTACATCCAAGCAGAGGTTCTAGGTATCCATACATGGTCCTTGGTTGGATAAACAGTCTCATATAAGACTCCTGTGCCCAGATATATTTGGTCTTTGTGGAGCTGGAGAGATGGCTCAAAGGTTAAGAGCCCTATATTTACATTTTTAAGACCCGAGTTCAGTATTTGTTTGTAGTAGCTTTGAAAGTTTTACTTCTTTAAGGTGTCATTTATTGTAGAATGTTCTGCTGGGCTTATAGACCTGTGCCACTGCGCCCAGCTCAGTTACTTGTGTGTTTTTGTTGTGTTTGGTTTTTGTTTGTTTGCTTTAGGTTATAAATTTACAGGAAACTCTGCTAGTAAGTAAGGGGCTCAAGGCTACTAATACCATATTGGTTATCTATCAAAAAATATATCCAGTGATGTATTTAGTAATGTCCTTGTTTGCATCTCAGAATCTTGGATTTGAGTTTAGACTTCATCCTGGAGCTAGAAATTACATGCAGAATTGCAACTAGACACAAGACAAGTGAGACTTGAGGTCTAGGTATCTTTGGATGGGCTAAGATTACCCAGCATGAAAGAAACTGATAAATCAAGTTCAGAATAACAACCCAATTTTGAAAGAAAAGTGTCTGGATATATGCCTTAGCATATTCAGAAACAAGAACACCAAACCTACATAGAATTTCAGTGGAAAGTTGGCCTTTGAATGGCACCATGTAATCTCTTTGATACTAAATGAAAACCCTCTAGTTTCACCATAGAACAGGCAGCCTCTGTGGAGTGTTAGGAACTTGATATTTAACTGATCTCCGGCATAAAAAGAGTAGAATGAGATTCTTCAATTGTCTTTCTAAATTGCCTATTAGGTTGGCTCTGATCAAGGAAGATAAGAATTCAGTAAGTTTTACCCTTAGGCACAGGAATACATGTGGAACCTTATATATGCTGAGGAATCTGCTCAGTGTGGGGTTAACAAGCAAAGCTGGGATTCCAAAACACAAATGCAAAAAGCCCCCCTCCACTGTTTCTAGGAAGTGTGTGTGGAGGGGAGGTGAGCGCATTTGCTCTTTTTAATGATTCAAGCACTTAATTTGCCCCTAAAGCCACACATCTGGAAAGAAGACACAAACGGCCTTATAAATCAATGTTTATCATCACTTAGAAGCAGCCATTAACATGCACCACTAAATACTTACATTAAAAACGTTATCAGATACCAAATGAAACGTCCTCCCTTAAAAGGCATTTGAACAACGTGGCCAGCAGTTTTCCAAATGAGTCTTTGTAGTTGAAGCATCCTGCAACCATGGCAATACGGATGAACTTATTTTATGGTAATTATTTTAAAGCAAGGCTACACTTCATACACTTGGAACAGAGAACGAACCAACGATTATCTTGTGAGGGCCTCTGAAGTTACACGTGTGTCGAATACATTACCAGACGTGGTGCAGGGACAGCCTGCAATTCCTGGCTTCCTGTCAGTACTTTCTATAGAATAAGCCAAATGGCAAGAACCACACAATTGTCCGTTTGTTCCTGGCAGAGACCTGGGGACTGTCTTCCCCTGGTCCATCTATCATGCTGAACTTATCAGTACCCACATTGAAAACTCATGGGGACTTTGGGTGGGTGAATGGAGCTAACTTCTGGGACAAGGAAAAACAATATAAAAAGAAGTAAAAAGAAGGCAGACCCTGTCCAGAGCATCCGTGCCTTTCTTGGTATATTAACATCCATCCCTGCCTCTGAAGCCCTCCCAAAAACCTCATCTTTGATAGTAAGCCAAGACGATTTGTTAGAAAGGGTGATGGGTTTATTACTGTGAGACAGATGGTCAAAGGCCAGGAAAGACCCCCCATGGTACAGCCATGAACATATGTAGCAGTAGCACAGCAGAGAAGTGTCCTTAGGACCCAAAGGGGTATTGGTGACCAAGAAGAGCACATCTCTCTCCTATTTTACAGCCACGCCCCCATGAACTGCACGTAAGTATGTCAGTCTACCTAATATTATGCTTGATGCAAAGCGTGCACCATTATCTCTATCCCAAGGGCTAGAGAGCATTTTTTGGAAGAACCCAGTAGCTTAAGCATAGCATGTAGAAAGCTGTGGAAATGCACACTATATTCAGAAGGGAGAAGACAGAAAGTCTTTTTGAAGTCTGCGGCTTCTAGATATGCCAGAAAGGTCAGTCTCTGCAGCCACCTAAGTGAAAGGCTGCTGTGATCTGTAAAAGGTATCTGAGTCACTGGGTCAATTCAGATCTTAGCTTTTGTGAGATTGAAATGATTTTCTTATAGTAAAACACAGTACGCGGTAGACAATAGGAGACGAGATTCTTGGAGGTGCCTGTAGAAACAGAGAGCTTGAAAAAAACAACTGGATTTTTTTTTTTCTTATAATATCTCTGTTGAGAACACCCATGTACCTTCACATATTATTACCCTGTATGATTGCCAATACTTTCTGGGATAATAGGGACACAGACAACCAAATTCACAATTAATAAATGTCCTTGAACCTTCTCCACATTTTGTCATTGTGAGACTCTCAGCTCTTTGTTGTCAGTTTCTGCTATATGGATACTGCTGGGTTTGGGGATGCCTGCTATGCCGGAGCTGAAAACTTTTGGATCCTCCATTCTGAAAAGGCAACTCAGTGCAGGCTCACCAGGGAAAGCAAAGCTTCAACCCTCCTTCATCATGCGAAGTTTGTGCCCGTCCACGCATACTTTAACAACCCCCCCCCCACGTAATCCCATTGGAGGGAGAGAGTCTGGGATGTGATTCAGTAGGGTAGAGCCCCTGTAACTGAAATCATCTTCCATGTGAAAGGGGCTCTAGAGAGCTCCTAGTCCACTTTATCTATAAGAACGCAAACATGACCATCTGTGAGGCAGGGAGCATTTCCGCACCAGACGTGAAATACTCTGATGCTCTCATTTTGAACTTCCCCCCTGTGAGATATAAATGTCTGTTATTTATGAGCCACCAGTTTAAAGCGTAAATGAGCAGCAGCTCTGACAGGCGAGAAGGGGAGATTGCAAATGACCGTGAGGCTGCTTTATCGAGTATCAAAGCACAGGTGTGGTTTGGGAACTGGGTACCAGGTAGGGCAGTGGGAGCTCAGAGTTGTGTGTCATAAAGGGAGGCAAGGCTGTGCATGGGCTAGGGGAAAGCCTGGTGAACACTGGGAAAGCAGAGAACAGAGCTAAGTGAGAGCTCCAGTCTTAGAGAATCTCTGAGCAACTAAATGGAATACAGAAATAGAAATATAGACAGTAACATTTTTTCATTACTAATGCTAAGAAAAATGAGGTTTGAAAGACCAAGACAAGGCTGTCTAAATTTATAATTTATGCAGGCTTCTCCAGAATCCTGCCCATAAAAATGTAATCAAGACTCAATGGCTTAGCCACTATCTAGGCCCCCAACAGGTTCAAATTATAGTGGGTGTTGCACATAAAAATATGAATATAACAAAAGTCTTAGAAATTGGTGTTAGTGGTGAATGATGAGTATAGTGTTAGAATTCATGTGTGCCATTTAAAAGAATGTAGTAGCCCTCTGTACTGACTTTTGTAGAGATTAAGTATGTTTAATTCAGGAAAGGGTTTCCACACTGGGATACTCTGTAGCAGTTGACAGTTGACAGTTTCTGGAAAACTTGAATAACAGCTTTAAAAGAAAACTCTATATTTATATAGACTGTAGGTAAAACATTAGTAAGCACATTCTTTTTATGGATTTTTCTATCTAATGTATGATATAATATCAGGACATGTTTACAACAAATAAAATGTGCAATGCCCTCTCTAGCTATCAATATGTGACTTGACATTTGCTAGCTGCATTGTTCAGATCCTCCGCGTTCCTTTGTAGTGCTCTGTGACCTGTGGGTCAGGGGTGCAGCAGAGAGAGGTCTACTGCAGACTGAGAGGCACCGGCCGAGTGGCTGAAGACATGTGTGATCCGTTCACCCGGCCTCAGGGGCAGCGGTACTGCTGGCATCAAGACTGTGTGAGGTACCGGTGGACAACAGGAGACTGGCTAGACGTGAGTGTTAACAGGGCCATGCTCTTTTCCTCTGCTTTGTGATTTTAAAAATTCCAACATCGTGTGCGCCTGGCATGTGTGTGTGTGTGTGTGTGTGCGCGTGTGGGTCTCATGTGAATATGAATGTGTGAAAGCTGCTGTGGGTTTGCTTCGGCATATATGTTGGGGTCGGAGGAGCGAATGTGGGTTCTTAGAGTTGAACTCAAGTTAGGCTTTTGCTAAGTGCTCTATCTGCTGAGCCCTCCTTCTCCCCTGCTCCCCTTCCTTCCCTGCCTCTTCCCTTCCCTCCCCTTTCTTTCCCCTCCCCTCCCCTTCTCTTCCCTCCCCTCTCCTTTTTCCCCTCCTCTTCTCTTCAATCCCCTCCCATCATGTCCCCTCCCTTTCTCTCCCCTCCCCTTCCCTTCTGTTCTTTTTCCTTCCCTCCTCTCCAATCCCCTCCTCTCCCCTTCCATTTTCTTCCCTGTCCTATCTTTCCCCACCCCTTTATTTTGAAACAGAGGCTCCTGTAGCCCTGGCTTCCCTGGAACTCCTCATCCTCCTGACTCCCTTATGGAATTCCACCCTCACACTCTATGACCACTACACTCAGAACCTGACAAGCAAGCTTGCAAGGACACTGCACATAGGAAAGTGTTACTTGATCTCCCATTGCATTTCCAGTGTTCAACATCATGTAAGAAGAAAGAGACCTATCGGCTAGTGACGTGCACAAATGAACAAAATTTACAAGTGAATGAAAGTTTCTGTGACCCTGTAACGAAACCTCTTTCGACCAAAAAGTGCAGGAATCCTCACTGCAAGTATGTGGTGTTAACCGGAGACTTGGCACAGGTAAGGTTGTCTTGGTAGTGTTTCCTGTTGCTATCATAAAATACCCTGACCAAAAAAAAAAAAAAAAGTGTCTTCGATGAGGGGTTAGAGCTGCACTTATCTGTGGGTATAAAATAGGAATTTAGAATATGGGTGCAAATTAAACTGGTTTGGGCATGAAGGTTATCCTCAGGGCACCAGTTCTCTGTGGGTCAAAAGATCCTTGTACCGGGGTCGCCTAAGACCATCTGCATATCAGGTATTTATATTAGGATTCATAACAGTAGCAAAAGTCGCAATGAAAATAATTTTATGGTTTTGTGGTTGGGGGTCACCACAGAATGAAGAACTGTAAAGGGTCGCAGCGTAAGGAAGGTTGACCTCCCCAGCTGTAGGTAGTTGACTAGCTTACAGTATCAGGGCAGGAATTCCTTCTTCGTGAACTAGCGGGCCTTAAGTCCAATGAAAACAACTGTTGATTGCTAACAAAATGAGTGTCACTATCTCAGTGCTGAGTCTGTCTTGCCATGCTGGACATTGTTACAGACCACGGACTTTACTGCAGGATGGGATTTGATTGCTGTCTTAGCAGTTTGCACAGCACCTTCCAATACCACGAGATCCTGTCCCCCGGGAGGATGCTTCCAGTCAACTCTAGCTCAATTCCTCCAAGTCCTACCACGTCTTTAGCAGTAGGGTCTTACCTTCAAGTTCTGGGGGTTAACCCTGGACAATGGCAGTGCCTGTATTGTTTGGAGAGGGGGCGTAGACCTATTTTCCTTCTAAGTCTTATAATTATAGTTCATATATTTAGGTCTGATACACTTTGATTATTTTCATTTATGAGAATATTTTCATCTACAATTGTACATGGCTGCCCTGTGAACCCAACACAACTTGTAGAAGAGATTATCACTCCCCATTGAGTTCATTTGGCATCTCTGTGGAAGCTCAGTTAACCACAATGTTTTGATCGACTTTTCCACAAATTTCCAACTAGGTTTCGTGAAAATTTGGCAAGCTGGCCCTAAAATTCATTTCAAAATGTGAGGGATTTAGACTAGAAAAACAATATTTTGTTTTTAGTTTTGTTGTTGTTGTTTCAAGGCAGCATTTCTCAGTGTGGCCCTGGCTGTTTTGGAACTCACTCTGTAGACCAGGCTGGCCTTGAACTCAGAGATGGACCTGCTTTTGCCTCAGGAGTACTGGGGTCAAAGGTGTGTGCCACAAACAGGCTTTAGACAATCTTGTAAAAGAAAGAGCATGTTGATTTCTGAGTACTTTCTGTCTTCAGATTCTATTGCATAAGTAACCTAAACGGTCAGAATGAAATAGAGTGGAGAAATGGGCCATGTCAGTAGAAAAGCGTTCACAAATGGAAAGAGAGAAACCTCACAGGCTCCTCAGACACAAAACCTAGGCTGAATCTCGATGCTCCAGATTTTCTGGTGTGACTCTGTTTGGGCATGAAGGTTATCCCTAGGGGACCAGTTCTCTGTGGGCCAAAAGACTAAACTGCCTAAACGTCTCTGCGCCTTTGTTTCCCCGCCTGTGAATGAAGCTGGTTAAGTGAGTTGCCGTAGAGGTGACGTGAATGACTCATGTTAAGCAGCTGACAGATATTAGGCCCCTGGCAAGTTTCCTTACCACTGTGCGTCTTTCAGTGTGCAGGTGACTGTGGGGTCACGTATCCACAGAAGATCACATACTGCACTAGGGTCCAGTCCCTTAAGAAGCGCATGTTCCGTGAGCTTCGGCCTGCAGAGTACGGAGAATGCCCTGTGATGCCATCTCCTCCTATACACAAATGCGATGTCAGAAGCTGTTTGCATGCCGCCACTTGGAAAGTGGGGAAATGGAGCAAGGTCAGTCCAGAATTCTGAGCTTATGGCCCTTTGCAACAGGCTGTTCAGAGGCGGGTTGCTTGGTCATCTACATTTTGAGTAGGACCTTCCACATGATCTTCTACACCATTGTCTAAAATCCATTTTGTTAGTTATTCGTGTTAATGTCTTATCCTTTCTGTGTTTATTCTAACTTGCTCGTAAGAAGATAACAGCAGTCCTTATGTGTGGTCCTCAGCGAACATGTACAAGGGCTTGCACTTTATGTAGGTACTTCAGAAATATCAGCTAAGTGAGGAGCTAGCTTTGTCTGATCTCTATATAATAAATAGTATTTACACTACATTCTATTTGTCAACCTAACTAATGGAAATACGATAGCATTGCTTTGTAATTTTATCCGAAGGAAGACCATTATCTACTTGTAATAGCAGCCATAAGTGAGATGAATATTTATTATTTGCAATGTGTGGTGTGTATAAGGAGTCTTAATAAGCCTCACCCACTAATGTTTACTGGACAGTTGCTGTGTACAACTGATACAGCTGTGCAAAATAAGTGACACAAAACCAGAAATAACAGCTGCAGGCTCATGCTTGACGATTTTTTGTTCTCCAGTAACTAGGCAGCTCCAGAATATTTTTGCATCTTCCATAGTTCTAACCATTATTGACCCTTACTTTATTCGAAAAGTGCCTAGTCTTGGAGAGGGCAGTCTGGATTTCCTGGCCTTATTATTTGTGATATATTTTACCTCAACCTTTACTGTGTTGACAGTGCTCAGTAACTTGTGGAAATGGGATAATGGAGCGAAGAGTAGAATGCAGGACTGAAAACGGTTGGCCCAGTGACTTATGTTTAAAGCGTTTAAAGCCAGATGCACAAAAGAAATGTTATGCCAATGACTGTAAGTAATAGATTCAAAAATCTACCCAGCACCAAGTGTCCCTAAGCTTTAGCTGAAATGCCAACATAGACCTATGCAGTCGCCACACTGCAGCACAAAGTGCCAGACCTTCAGAGTGCTGAGATGATTCTGATGGTCAAGTCCATGCTGTTTGGAATGTGCTCAGTGGTGATGGGTTGCATTAATCTATCCTTGAAGGTAGATTATTTACTACGTGCAAAGAAATCCGAGTTACAAACAACATTACCAAGGATGGTGACTACGACCTTAACATCAGGGGAAGAAGAATGAAGGTATTCTGAAAAATATTTCTCATTGATTTTTAACTTTGATCTCCTCCATGGAAAACGCTTTTCTAGATATTTGTGTATTTCCCTTAGATCCATTGCTCAGGCATGCAACTGGAGAACCCTAGAGAATATTTACCACTGGTCAAAGGTGATGACAACTTTTCAGAAGTATATGGCCTTAGGTATGAGACACTTTGTCCTGTCTGTGCACTTTTAGGGCCCATAGATTTTGATCTTTGGCAGCATTAGAATAACTGACATTGAGAAGGAGGTGGACGTATGAGTTAGCTTGTAATCACAAAGAGGGTGAATGTGGGACAATACAGAAGGGATAAGTTTAACACCTTGTCTGTTTTCATAGAAATCCAATTAATTCTAGTAACAAAAGTGGGAAAATTAAAGCTCAGTTTTTCTGTAGGAAATAGGCCCTGAATTTCCCAGTGAGAATGCTGCATGTTAGTCATAATGAATTCTGCTTCTCTGTCAGTTAACATGCTGTCACGGTGGTACGGAAGAACAGATGTGTCTCCTGTTTTACTAAGCTCATCATTTAGGGTCTAACAAATGAACCGAGTGCTACAAATACCCTAATGTTGTTACAGACTTCAAAACCCGTATGAATGCCCCTTCAATGGAAGCCGAAGGCAAGACTGCTCCTGTAAAGATGACTACCTATCTGCTGGATACACTGTTTTCAGCAAAGTCAGAGTTGATCTCACTTCCATGCAGATCAAAAGTAAGCACCGCATCTTCAAGGAAAACAAAACGCCTCCATTTGACATGGAAAAGCCAGCAATGTACTGGTGCATATGACAGGCTGTAATGAAGAGCCCAGGACTGTAAGAGTGGTTTCCTTTACAGTCATCAGATACACACTTTCTCTGAAATGACTCGAAATATGGGGGCCTTTGATACAAATGTTACATAGTGACCATAATAAGGTAGTTTCCTTTTAAATAAAGCTGTCTACCTCTTAAAATAAATCCCCAAACATATTAAGTTCAAAGAAATTAATATCCTCAACATAAGTGTAAGGGTTGTTTTTTTTTTTTTGAAGGATGTAAAGTAAGATGTAGCACATTAAACTTCTGAATGAGTTAGAAGGATGGATAACGTTCAAGTAGCAGCAATGAAGCAGCTTTAATGAGCACAGACTCTGGAGTCCTGTGACTTGTTTCCGTTCCCGTAGGATCCTGAGTGTCTCCTTAAACCTAGTTCCCTTCCTTTGTAATATAAGAAGCTGCCTCTAAGGGGCTTTCTCTCTCTCTCTCTCTCTCTCTCTCTCTCTCTCTTTCAAACTTGTTTGTCTTTTCTGTGAAGGTAAAAAGATGCTACCTTTAATTTTATCAGCTTAATGTCTTGGTATAGTAAGTGGTCTTCTCTAAATATTGGTTATTATTTTGAAATGTGATTTTGCTAATTGACACCACTAAGTATATTACCTACACTCGGTAACTTATTTGTTGGTAATTGGATGCTGTTTTTCACTAATTTACCAAATCAAATCTCATATTGCCAGTCACTGACCTGACCCCTAGACTCAAATGGATGCATTTGAAAACTCCTCCCTTTTCCTCCCTCAAATTCCTGTGAAACACAAAGATACACACATACACACACACACAGAGAGAGAGAGAGAGAGAGAGATAAACACATTCTATACCTATTCTGTGAAACTGTGAAAATTGATTTACAGTCCTGGCTGGTTTTATTTTGAGTGCGTGACTGCCAAGTTTAGCGTGGGGCTCTGTTAGTATCAAATGAACCTATCGTATCTGCCCCTGCATCCCCATTCTACTTTCCTTGTATCCGCATCACGTTTTCTTTTCCAGTTTTAAGTTTCTTCAGTCTTTTACTTTACTAATGGTGACCTTGCTTCCTAATTTACCAATAAAAATTTAAAAAAAAAAATCACAACCCAAAGGGCAATTCCCAAGTTCTCACTGCTTTACTTCCAATTCACGATGCTTTCCCCGTGGGTCACCTTTTCGCTTATTCACTGTCATTGAATCATCCCGTTCTCACTCTCAGCAAGGGCTATCTTATAAATACGATTCAAGGCCATCTTTCGGCAGCTCACCTTTCCTCTTCTACGTCAGCGATTCTTCGCTGCTGGGCCGTTTACACGATCTACAACATGTACTTGGAGCTTCTACAATAATTAAGAGCAAATTGTATCTTCTGGCCACCTCTCTCTCTCTCTCTCTCTCTCTCTCTCTCTTTTTCTCAACAGGGTCTTTCTATGTAACTCTGGCTGTCCTGACTTTGCTTTGTAGACCAGGCTGGCCTCAAGCTCAGAGATCTGCCTGCCTCTGGGTTAGTGCTGGGTTTAAAGGTGAGTGCCACCAAGCCCTGCATCTGTGTTTCTTGATAGCAATGTTTCTTAAATAAGACACTTTTTTCCCCTCATTTTCTCTTCCCTATTCTATCTTGAACTCACTCCAAGTAGCTCCTTTTGTTTGTTTTTGTTTGTTGTTGTCTTGTTTGTTTGCTTGTTTGTTTGAAACCAGAGCATTTATTTTATGACTGACTGATAAACCGGATGCTGCATCAGCTGGCCTCTTGGGTTTAGTTGTTATTCCTTCACTGAATCCGTGTCTGAATCTGCAAAAGACAATTTTAGGTGCCTCGTCTGCCTAGTCCAGTAGTGCTTCGCCTCTAAGCCTTGGCACTCCAGTAATTTTACATTCTCTTGCGCTTGGCAGTGTAGCCAACATCTGCCACAGGTGGACTCCTGAAGGTGGTCGGCCTAAGAGCCACAGCGACGGCACGACTTGTGCCCCTTATTGGGGCGCTTTCCAGAGGATGATGTTCTTTTCTCATCTTGCTTCGGCCACTGAGGCCACAGAGATACAAGTAGCTTCTTTTTGCCTTCCCAACTGGCTTAGTGGTTATCGGGGTCACCAGTGACCACTCCCTCTCCCCCCTTCTCTAAACCTGGCAACGAATTGGTTGTGTTTGGCCTCCATGATTCAGCCTCCAGCTTTTCAATAAGGGTCAGTATTATCCACAGCTGGGGGTGGCTGAGGGTGGCTGAGGGTGCCTAGAGCCAAGCCCTTAGGAGGAGGACTGTGCCTAGTTGAACTTTGGTTATAATTCATCAGAACCACTAGAGGAGGAAAATCCTAAGGAAAGAAGACCTGAGTGCCAGGAGAACAAATTGTAGCCATAGAAACAACTATGGAAATGAATGTAGTAATTCAGGTAAAATGACAAGGGTCAAAACTAGCTTAACGAGTAAAGAGAAACAGATACCTGTAATTTAGTTTGGTCATGTAAAGTTAGGCATACCCGCAGAGCAACCAGAGAGTGAGGCCTGCAATAGTCTGGCTGACTTGCTGGAACTTAGAGAGGCAAATGTACTATGCACACACTACGGGTTATCACTGTGTAACCAGCTTTACGACTGCTCATGCTTTTGGAGGAGACAGTAAAATACACTTTGAAACGTGTGTGTGTGTGTGTGTGTGTGTGTGTGTGTATAGGGTCACAAAGAAGCGGTGGAACGGGGATGTGAGTTTAACAGCTACCTGTCCTAGAACAGGCAGTATTTGTGCTGTTTGTCAATTTCATGGCATAACGCTCTACCCATGCTTCCTGCAAGCCCATCTCTATGACCACGTAACCATGACCACTTAGACTGAGGCCTGGGAGGGGGGGACACACAATTCCTCTGGTGGGTTAGGAAAGGCCTGACAGTTTTTTTAACTGTCCTCAAAGATGAGATACTTGCATAAATGCTACCTTGGGGACCTTGCCTTTAAGGGTGGGCTGCGGCCCTGTCAGGGACATGAATTGCCTCGGTGGAGTTGGTAGCCATTGCTGGGGCATTGTTTAAGTGACGAGTGCAAGTGTGAGTGGTTGCAACGGCGGAGTTTGAGGATTCTGCCCAAGCTGTCTTTGGCCCAGTGAATCCAGCTTTGCCTTTTATGTAGAATCTCCAGTGATCATGGCAATCAGAAAACTTTCCTAACAATCTCAGCAAATGGAAGAAGAACAGAATTGCCCCCGTGGATTGGTATAGACACGGGACACTGGCACCAGCACTCACATTGCTTTGGCATGGTTTGGTCTACCTCTCAAGAGTTTCCATTTGTTTTTCTGTGGTTTTCTTCTTGAACACACTCCAACTATTTCAAAGAACTGCCTTGGTATAAAGTGTGAAAACTATTTATTTAGCTTTCCCATGTTTTTCTTTAATTTCAGATGCACCTGTGGGATTTTTTTTTTTCTTTTAAAGCCATGTATATTTTCGTGTTAAATAAAATGTATCCATTTTGAGGCGGTCCTACATTGTATGCTATAGTGGTGATAGTTTGTTAAATTTTTAAATAATAAGTATAGTTTAGATACTATGAAAACTGCATATTTGAAAATAAGGAAGACATTGATTTTTCCATGGTAATGAGTTGTATTTATTTCCTACAGCTACGGATCTTCTTTTCTCCCAGACACTGTTTGGAAAGGCAATTCCGTTTGCCACAGCTGGAGACTGCTACAGTGCTGCCAGATGCCCACAGGTACCACATGTATATTTCATTATTTATTTTCTTCATGATCAAAGAGTTAATATTTCTCTTCACCGATTTTCTTGACCAGAACCATTTCATAAAACGTAAAACTAGACGTCCGAAGCTTTCAATATACCTTTTAAGCATTACAAATCGACTGAAGGAAAACCACTTGTGCCAATATTAAGATCATTTCAAATGCTGAAGATCAAGACCTGTAACTTGTTCAAATTCTATTTCTCCTTCCATGACACCTCACCATTATAATTTTCAGCCTGATCCTTAGCGATGAACAGATTGAAAGGTAAACAAATGGACTACAAGCATGTGTTGTCTATCTGCTGATGGTGGCATCCATTCTCTTGGTGGGTGTTTCTCAAAGGACCATGTATGAAGGATTGATTCCCAGGGGTTGGTACTGGGAGCTGCTGTGTGGACCCTTAAAAGGTGGAGGGTGCCCTAGAGGGCACTGTGGAATCCTACTGGTCCGTTCTCTATGGGCTTCCCGGACTGTGGTGTGAGGTTTGCTCAACACACATCTCTGTGGCCATCTGCCCCTGCCAGACGCCTACACAGACGGGACCACTCAGTCTTATCCTTGAATGCACGTGTATGTGTTCAGGGGTAGACACCTGAGATTGGGTAACAAACCTGGGGACTTGTCCCTGGATGGGGAGTCACTAACAGTCTGTAGCTCTTCCTCTCGGTGGGGACCTTGTAAGCTTTACCCACTCCACAGTGACGTCATCGTTGCACGGGCCTTATTGAGGAGGCTTTACGGGTGAATATACAGAAGACACCCTCTCATAGAAGATGCCCTGGTCCTCTGGCTCTTACAAGAGTTCTGTCTCCTCTTCCAAGAGGTTCCCTGAAAGTGTAGGGGTTGTGTTGTAGGTCTGTCAGCGGAGGAGGAACACCCCATAGTCAGCTGTTCTCCACATTTGACAAATTGTGGATTTCTCTAATGGCCCCTGTCTGCTGTAAAAAGAAGCTTTGGTGATGGGGGAGAGCTATGCTTTATATACGGATATTGTACTTGCTTTTTCTGGCATCTTAAGGTAGAAAATTACTGATTTGAGGTTTTCTTCTTTTTATGCTTTTATAGGTATAAATTCTATTTTAAATATTTGTCCTGTGTGTCTGAAGCTTTTTGTATATTGTGTATTTATTTTTATTTATATTGAAATATACCTTTACTGTCATTGAATCATTAACTACTTGACAATAAATTTGACCTCTAAATTGTGAATTTTCTAGATAGAGCTTCTTTTATTTTCCACTGTGGCTAGAAAACACACCCCATGTTAATGAGTCTTTTCCGACTTATTGAGGGTGGTTTTAAGGTGTCACATGTGGTTCATTCTGAAGAACGTTTGAAACGTGTTGGCAGAGGATGGATGAATGATGCCCTCCTAGGACCCTAGGATGCAGTGTGGCTCCCCCTCTGTTTGCTCGCTGCTCTGCTTCATGCTGGCTGGCTGCTGCAGAAACTCTGCACCTGTTCATGTTGGACTGTGTGTTTAGTCCAGTCTTGTTCCATGTGTTTTCTTTACGTTGAGCTTTGGTTGTACACAATTATGCATTTCTAATCCCCACAAATTCCTAATAGTTTTTTTCATAATCCTAAGTGATGCCTCCTTCCTCCACAGTAACTCAGGTTTTGCTCTAATGTGCGCTTACCTGATGCTGGCGTGGACTTTCCAGAGCGCTTAGAGTTGCTGCTTACCTGGTTTATATGTTTCCATGGATTTGCCTTCAGTTTATATTTTTGGAGGTAAAGAGTGTTTGTTACGGATTTAAAAATTGCTGCCTGCCTGCCTGACCACCCATCCACCTAGATGCCGAATCAGAATCTATCCGAGTTTCTTCTGTTACTTTAGGTTTTCCTTTGTATTGGTCTCCCTGCGCCTTTACTAAGGAATATTTGGTGCTGGTTTCTTCATGTCTGCCCAGCTTCTTGAATATCTAAATGACTATATCTCACCAATTTGTATTTTTTTTTTAATGAGGAACAGCCTTCTCCTTAACAGTCTCCATGGCCTTCTTTTTCAGGTCTTTCACTTTTTCAGCTGAGTGCTAAACCTGGCCGCTCGGCACCCAGAGGGCTCTTTCTCTTCCATCCCTTTCCCTGGTCCGCTCTGTTGACCTTCATCCTTGTCATCCATTTACTCATTGTTCCTATCCAGGATGTTTATTCTCCTCTTCCTATATCCCACTTTCAATATCACCTTTAAGCCTGAACCTTACCATATCATATTCCAGATAATCTCCATCCCCTTTAGACAAATCCATGCAATTTTCTATCTTTATAACCTGATTATGCTTTGAGAACAGCTTTTGTATCAACAGTGCTCCAGGGGCATATTTTGGTCCGTCTCTCAGATTAATATTCTTGTCATTAATATACAGTGTCATGCATAGAAATAGTCTCTGGTCTTCCCAACTCATCCTTCTCAGTGTGAAACCTCGTGCTCATCAATTACTTTAGGTGAGGATGATATGGGCCTAACCTTCTTGTCTAGCCATATCTCGGGTAGTTTTCCTGCTCTGTAGGTAGGGGCTGGCTAGAAGACAGAAGCTGAGAAGTCTGAGGACCCTCACCTATACCAGGATTCTAAACTACAGGCGTGGGTGGGATAAGAAATTTGGGGATCTACTCACCTCAGGGAGAGTCCCTCACAGCAGGGAGCTAGGGAGATGTGGTGCCCTGTTTTGAACTCCACTGATCAGTACTAGAACTCTCGTCTCATTGAGATGGGGGGAGGGGAACACAGATACTATAGATTTCATCCTTCCTCCCTGGATTTAATGGATTTTCCTAAATCAAAATTTCTGTTTGCTGTGTCATTTGAGAATGAGTTGTGGAGACAATGTTTTTAAGTGACGAGTTCTTCAACCTGGAATTCTATAAGAACGTTTTCTCTTGATTTTATGCACACACATGCACACATGTGCACGTATGTGTGCAAGGGAAGTATATTTGTTTGTGGTGTATTCACACGTGTGTAGGAGTCCACATGTATAGAGGCCAGGAAAGAATGCCAGATGTCCTGGCCTGTCACTCCCTGTTTTATCCCTCTGTGACAAGGGTCTCTTACTAAGCCTGGGGCTAGGTTGGCAGCTAGCAGGCTTCAGTGACCCTCTTGTCTCTGCTGAGGTTACAGGCGTATTTAACCCACGCTTAGCTTTTTCACATGGGTGCTGGCATCTGAACTTTGTTCCCCGTGCTTGTATAGCAGACACATTTATCCCCCGACCCATCTCTCCAGTCTTCTTGCCTATGTGGTTGAAAGCAGACACCTTTGCAGAGCAACGCTGTGTTCTCCAGACTCTGAGGCTGGTTAAGTATACTCACGTCTATGTTTCTTCTTCTCAGTTTTCTCCTCTACTCATGTGGTGATAAATGGCTACCTCCTAGAATGGACTCCTCTCAGTTCTCTCCCCAGAATGTTCCTTCCCCTTTGACATTCCCTCCCTTTCAAACACCTTTTTGTCTGTTCTGAAACATCCTCTGATGTCAAGGATGTGTAGCCTGGAACGTTCTACCATCGTAAATGGTGTTTGTCATGATTCATGGCCTCCTTTTATTGGTGACATTGTCCTTTTGAGCCTCTCACATAAAGATTAGCTCTTCAATGGCCAGTTCATGTCAGAATGAATGAACTTCCTCCAACAACTCTTCTCCTTTTAACCCAGCCATCTGGCCATATATTTGACACCACAAGATATGCGAACAGTTTGGTGATATGAGGCCTTCCAAATACAGCTGCTCAGAAGGCTTGCCCAATTCTGGAAATCTGGTCTTTATCGCCATGTGTTGATTTAAGTTTGCTCAATGAGAGATATTAGCAAAATTCAAAGGGGATTGGTAAATCTCCTAAGTAAATCACATAATTATCAAGCAGAATCAAAGCTCTTTTTTATCTCGTTGGTGAACTCTTCCTCTAGGAAGCATCTTAATGGTGAGACAATTACCGTAAACATGACATTTCTTGATGGGCATCAAATGCGAATGAGAGGTCTTATTTAATAGGGCTTTAAAATGATGTGATAAACATCTCTCTCTCCTTTTAACACCTTTTCCTCACAATTGTCTTAAGGAACTTACATAGCTGTGAAGTATGCAATCTCAGGTTATAGTCGGACAGACAGGTAGCCCATGTCAACAAGCTCTCTCAGAGCTTTCATATAGTCAACCCTAGAAGCAGCAGTAAGATGATTTTTTACCATCCGAGCGTGATACCCCCTCATGCGGTTCTGAACATTTCTGGAATGCAGAGTTTCGTGCCAAAATTAGATGGAGCTGGGCACAGGCAGATGCTGTTGAAAGGAGCCGTGTCATCTCTATTCAGTCTGTAGTTGTATGCCCCGGGCTACAGTTACCAAAAATACAGACCTTCCCGTATTTTTAGAGAAGTTCTGTCAAATGTATAAACCAGACTCTGTGTTAAGTTACATGACATTTGCATGAATGCCTTCCAGATGCTTGAGGCCACAGGAAGAACGTCTCCCATTGTTTGGGATCCATCAAAACCACATCCTCTGTGTCTGCGTGTGACAGAGTACCCCAGGACATGAACGCTAAAAAGAGCACAAACACATATGGCGTTCTTTAGAGAAAATAAACTTCATCACAGTGAACGTGAGATGGAGCCGGAGAGTGTTGTGTGACTTGGGAATACATACGTCAAGTGGGAGGTAGATGTTCCCACAGAGTCCTGGTGGACCTTGTTTCCTGCCTTGCAATTAATATTTGATTCCCAGAGAGTTGGAGAAGTAATCACATTTCAGTGATGCCAGGGGATCATGCCAGTACCTTTCTTAGTCTGGTGTTGTTTCCAGGTGTTGGGAACTATGGTTTATACACACACACACACACACACACACACACACACGTTTCTCTAGGCTAAATCCCTGGGTCTTTTGCTGCAGATTCTATGGTGCAGGTTGTAGAGAGGAGCTACAGCACTTTGGTTTTCTGCCATCAAAGATGAACGTCCTTGTCACTTTGCATTCTTGCCAGCATTTGGAATGGCCAAGTCCGTTTTCATTTGCTTGTTAGCTTTCTCATCAGTGGTGTCTACCAATGGTGTCTTCACCTTTTTTTTTTTTTTTTTCTAGTGCATAATGATGCCAATTGTCTTTCCTGGGCTTATTTGTCGTTTGTGTTTTTGTTTAATGAGGTAAATGTCCAGGTCTATGCCTGTATTTGACACTGAGTTTGTTTTCCGATTGGGGAGTGTCAAGAGTCCTTCATACACTCTGAATATGCAAAGGGCTTTCACCAGAAGTGACATTTGCTAACAGTCCACTGAACTGTCATTCCATTAGCTTAAGTATCTTTCCGAGTAAGAGTTTTTCTTTTATTTTAATGAAGTCAGATGTACTATTTCTTATGGATATTTGAGCTAAGACATCAAATGCCAAATTATAAAGATTTTTTCCCATTTTAAAATGTTTTATTTTGCATTTTAGTCCTGCTGTATTTACCCAGCGACTCATTTTTGATTAATTTGGACATGGAGCCTGGCTGGGAGGGTTCTGCAACAGATATTTAATTGTTCTTAAACTTTGTGGCGGGATGGCGGTATTTTCTCCACTCTAACACTGTGGCTCCTGACCTTCCTAAGACAGTGACCCTTTAATACAGTTCCTCATGTTGTGGTGAACCCCCCCCATCATAAAATTATTTTCATTGCTGCTTCCTAGCTTTAATTTTGCTACTCTTATGAACTGTAATGTAAATAACTGTATTTTCAGTTGGTCTTAGGCGACCTCTGTAAAGGTGTCATTTGATTCCCCCCCCCCCGAAAGGGGTCGAGACCCACAGGTTGAGAACTGCTCTAGCGCCACAGTGTGGTAGTAACCCAGAACTGAGCCCTTCACTGTGCGCTGACGCAGTAGTACCTTCTCTATCGGCACAGCTGGCGTGGAGCGAGACAAGGGCCAAAGGTCTAGAAAGTGTCCCACCCCCACAACAGCGTATTCAGGTGCTGTACAGACACGAAGAGCTCAGTAGGTGCGATGCCTCATGTTCCAGAGCATGAGAGCTTGGTGGAATCTCATCCTTCAGACCATCCTCACGCTCACCAGCCTGGAACTGGACTAGTCGAGGATGCAGGCTGCTGAGAGGCACCTGCTTATCTCTAGGAAAAAGTCCTCAAAGTCCTCGTCCTGCTGCTGGCCTCCCTCAGGGCCCGTGCCACATTCTGACTCCAAGAATTCTTCCTGCTCCACCTGCCTTTGCAAAGCCTGGGGTATTGCCACATCTCACCTTCTTAGATTCCAGAGTCAGAGGTCTGTGGCGCCTCGTGCCTTGGAGCCTAAGCTCTCACTGTACCTTACTGGTTCTGAGTGTTTTTTCCCTGGGCTCAAGGCTTGGGAAAATTTGTCCTTCCTCAGAGCTCTATTAGGGTCAGAGGCACAGCTAAGGGAGAGTCTCTCTCCTGGGTCTCATCAATGTCCCAGACGCTGCTGATCATTGTGAGACCCAGCGTTCACAGAGGAATCCCCTCCCATGATGTGAAGACAGGAGGAGACTATTCCCTCACCCAGAAGTCTCTGGAACACGGAAACCACCACAGACTCTAGCCCCTGTGACCTGAAGTCTGCTGGTGTTCATCAGAGCTGAGAAGTCACTGGAGTCTGCTAAGGGCTTTCTTAGGCTTCCCCTCTGGTGCATAGCTGCACAGCCTGGTGAAGTTTACTGCCAACAAAGTAACCTGAAATATTTTGACAGAAAAAATACATCTTGAGCGACACAAGCCTCTAGGGAACACAAACGATAATGTGTAAGTGGCGTGCCATTGCAATCCACACATCCTTCTGGGGCTTTAAAAAGTTGATCTGATTGAGGAAAATGCCACGTTCAGCAGTTTTGAGTTGGCAGTTAAAGGAGTAATTTTCTCCGTACAGAAGGGAGGAGTCATAATAACAAAGATTACGAAAACACTTCAAACAGATGGAGCACCACAAAAACTATCAATTAAGCAGTCAGTTCAAGAAATGTTAAAGTTTGGCACATCTTAGTCCCCTTGGATATTCTTCCATCAAGGGCTCACCAGCTGTGACTGGACCTCATCCTTCAGACCAAACATCCTCAGTGCTCATCGGGAGCAACGGACACCTCTCTTGGCTGCCGGCGTCAGAGAGCACAGTGTGCCAGAGCTACTTTAGCATTACACGGTTTTAACTCTGATTGCTCTTGTAATTGAGAAGACGTCTTTGTAGTCCGATTTTAAACTCCTTAGCTGGTTCGCTTTCTTTAAGTGACGGTGCATCAGCTTTCTTCACCTGTTTTAAGATCCTTGCAAAATAACCTGAGTCGCTTGATGCTTCCGGAGAAGAACACTTCTAAACATCTTATGTTTTTATTTTCTCATGATGCAGGGGCAGTTCAGCATTAATTTAGCGGGAACCGGGATGAAGATTTCCAGCACGGCAAAGTGGCTCGCTCAGGGGAGGCATACCTCCGTCATCATCCACAGATCTCAAGTAAGTCCCATAGGACCCAGGAGCACAGGAATCATTTCTGTGCTGTGAGCTAGCACTGAACCTCAGGTGCGAACCCACAGGAGGCCAATGACTGGAACCTTACGGTATACCGTGACCATGCCACATATAACAAGGTGGGTGGGAACAAGTCCATTTTATTGATGCGCATATAGACACACACAAATTCAAATATGGGCTCCACACACATGAACATGAATCTCAGGTTTGGACCTTATGACAGAGCACGCATGTATTTTTTGAAGGTGGGGATTTAACTGCAGTAGGCCTAGCTGCGTAGATTTATAACCCAGCTACTCAGTAGGATGAGGCAGAATACTGTCAAGTTCAAGGCAATGCTATGGAGTGAATTCAAAGTCAGCTTGGGTAATTTAGTGAGACTTTTTCTCAAACAAAAGGGAAAAGAAGGCTGAGGTTGTAGATCCGTGGTAGAGTATCTGCCTAGCAAGGACTCAAGCCCAAGTGTCAACCCCCAAGTGTGGCAAGACCACACACAAACAAACAGAACCCAAATGGAGACATGGGGTCCAATATCTCAAAATGATGGTTCAAACTGGAGTTTACTTGTCTTCTTGCTTATTTATCTTCTATTTATCTTTGGTTCAGTGAATGGATTATTGAACTGAATCATTTAACAAATATCCTCAAAGTGTTTTTCAGGAATATGGGTTATCTATATGGTATTCCTATTTTCTTGTTTACCTTTATCTAGAAAACTGTGATTTTTATCTACATAGATAGTTGTATGGGGAGAGAAAAATGGCTCAGTTAAGAAAGTGCCTTCCAAATAAGCATGTGGAGCAGAGCCTGCATCATAGTCCTTGTGCTACAGAGGAGGAGTGGAGAAAGCAGGGCTCCTGTAACTCATTAGCCAGGCCAATGAGTGCCGCTTCCGATGAGAGATGCTGCCTCAATAAACAAAGTTGAAATACATTGAGGAAGACACCTGATGGTCACCTCTGGCCTCCACATGTCTTCACACATGTGCACACTTACCCGCATACACAAACCCACATGCCCACATGAGCACGTAGGTATGTTGTACACATGCACACAAAATTATCAGCCGTATGTGATATTTCTAAAAGAGGAAGGACAAACTTGAAATAGGT
This sequence comes from Meriones unguiculatus, assembly GCF_030254825.1. Lineage (NCBI taxonomy): Eukaryota > Metazoa > Chordata > Mammalia > Rodentia > Muridae > Meriones > Meriones unguiculatus. Next base: position 8,528,658 of record NC_083356.1, read on the forward strand.
AATAATATATCCTCGTTCTTCTATTTAAAATATTGGATCTAAATATGCTAACACCCGAAAAGAAACATTCTTTTTGAAACCTTACCATTGTACCCATATCCTAGAAATAATAACTACTAAAATTACTTAATTATTAAGTCAAACAGCAGGGCAGAGATCCTGTATGGGAAAGTGAACCTAGGTTATAAGTACTCTCATTAATATTGCTTTTAATCAACCCCCATAGCCTTCACCCTCTCCAGTGGTTTTTAGCTTCTCTTTATCTTGGTAAAAAATGACATTTAAAATTTTTTAAAGTAAAAATTAAAATAATAAAATAAAAATAAAAGAGTAAAAAAAAGTCATGTAATATTTCAATTAAAGTGTATATTTGTGACCAAAATGCAATATAATATTCCCATGTCATAGTCTTAAAATATTTTGTTGCTGAAGGATACACGATTATGCTTAATTTGCTATAAATGTAGAGAACTCCATGAAAAGCCTGGATTTTATGTATCCAGGTTTTAAATATTTTCCTTGAATATAAAAAAAAATGTGTCTTTGCTAAACTCACTAGAAGATAATAATATTTAGTAAAATCTTTCATTTTTTTTCTATTTGTTATAATTCCTAAAGTTAAGTTACTTATGTAATTTGTAGAGGACCTATTGTATCAAGTTAAAATGTTCCTGACAGCATATTTGAAGTCTGATACCCAAGCATAAAACCGAGACGTGTAAAAGCCAAACACAACTGTGGCAATGAGAACATATTCATGTTCCACAAAACATAATAAGCTCAACTTCCCTCTGTTATAGTTAGGAAAAAAAAAAAAAGACATCCACAAAGATGTTCTCAATACCGTTGGTTCTCTGGAGTTTAAGGGCTTCTGACAGCAACGTTCCTCTGTCTCACAAAGTCCCAAACACAAGAAATTTCCTTCTCTACCCTTCCAACTTTAGTCTTCCTTCTTTTTCCTTCCTTCCTTCCTTCCTTCCTTCCTTCCTTCCTTCCTTCCTTCCTTCCTCCCTCCCTCCCTCCCTCCCTCCCTCCCTCCCTCCCTCCCTCCTTCCCTTCTTCTATCTTAAATCTATTTATTATGTATATAGTGTTCTGCCTGCATGTATGCCAGCAGGCCAGAAGAGGGCACCAGATCTCATTATAGATGGTTATGAGCCATCTGGTTGCTGGGAATTGAACTCAGGGCCTTTTGGAAGAAGAGCCGGTGTTCTTAACCTCTGAGCCATCTCTCCAGCCTCAACTTTAGTTTTTCCATGTCTGTAAGTACAATGAAGGCAGCACAGAGTACATGCCTCCTTCCCTCAGATGATCAGCCCAAGCTTATTTCCTGTTTTAGCCCAGTTCTGACCATGGCGTCTATCTGCTACCCATTTGTTTCTGTTTCTGCCCATCACGCCACGTTCTGCAGTTTCCCAGCTGTGCATCTTTGAAATGCGCTAATGAGAAGATTGAGAAAGGGGTAGAAGGTGACTCACATATCTGCATGGTTAACTTTGTATAATATCCTTTTGTCCCCCTAGGCCCACACATGACCTTCATTAGACATCAGCTCTTACATGGATCCTTGGCTCAGGCTCCAGCCACATGATTCAAAGCAGGCACTTTTCCCTGTGCTGTGCACAGGTACAGGCTTGTATAAAAGTCTCCTGTGTTTTCTACTTCTTCACCCTTTCAGGATGGAACCAAAGTCTACGGCAGATGCGGAGGGTTCTGTGGGAAATGCATTCCTCACATGGCTACGGGGCTCCCAATTCAAGTACTCTGAACGTTTCAAAACTTGGAAGGACCGCAAAGGGGGTACTCCGAAAACACAGGTGCTTGGTGCTCCCTTCTCACTTCTGGCTTCCTGACGCTTCCATGTTCACCGTCTTCTTGTCCGGGTGCTAATCAGGGTTTCAGACCTCTTAATATTTATGGATTTTCAGGAGGAACCTGACAGGCAGATCACCGCAATCAGGATCATTTTTAAAAATGTCATAATTTATTATACTGAGTCCAAGCATGTTTGAGTGAATTTTACCAAGAAAATGTTGATGTTCACAGCCTGGGCTGGACCATGATTATATCATACAGTTAAACACACACATAAATAAACCCCTGATCGGTTTCATACCGTACAATGAAGTGTTATTGTCACTGTTAAAATGGATCAAATAAGAATTAGGAGAAAGTATTTTTAAGTCACTATATTTTAAGCATTATTGAATCTCTCAGCAAATATCAAGTGAACAGTCATATCGAATAAGCACATAGACAACATCCTCTCTACTGATATGATTTTGGCCCGTTGTTTTCTTTTTTTCTTTAATTTTATTTATGAATTTTGGTGCTTCAATAAACATGGTTCTAAAAATGTAATACAATTTTTTTATTAAAAATTTGTGCTCATGTTAAGTATTAAATAGAAAAATTTGCAGCAAAACAGAGAAGATATGAGATGCTGGGATTTTATTCTCAAGGCCTACCTCTATATACTTATGAGCAGTGTGCTGTTTTTATAATGTTTATTATGCCTTTATAGCTCATATATGTTAACTACCCTTAAAGATCTATTTTCTCAAGGTTAAATACTTTATTTTGCTAACCAAGCAGAAAGATGGAGATTCTTAAAATTCCAGTGATCCTAAGTTTTGGTCAATTCCTGATTAAAAGAAAAAAATTATAAGAGGGTTCTTTAGAGGAGCAATTATATCAGGGTTCTTTAGAGGAGAGGTTCTCAATGTGTAGGTCACACCCCTTTGGGTGGATTCTGTTTAATGACCCTTTCTTTTTTTTCTTTTTTTGTCTAATGACCCTTTTACAGGAGTCGCCTAAGACTTTAGTAAAACGTAGCTATTTATGATTCATAACAGTAGCAAAATGAAAGTTATGAATTAGCAATGAAATAGTTTTATGGTTGGGGTCACCACGACATGTGAAACTGTATTAAAGGGTCACAGCATCAGGGAGAGTGAGAACCCTTAGTCTCGAGGAACAGGATCGATAACATATTTTAAAGGGACTTACTGAATTGGGTTGCAGGCTGTAGTCTGTATAACTCCAGTGGTAATTGTCTTCACACTGGAGAGCTGGATGCCCCAGCCATCAAAGTCTGGTGCTAATGGCCTGGACACTTACCTGAGCAATGCTAGAGCCATGCCGGAATAATACCAGAGCGATAACGCTGGTCTTCAGTCCATGTGAGAAAGCTGAAAAGCTGATGTCAGAGGAAATGACAGTCCAGCCAGTGAGTGCACCAGCAAAACACAAAGAAAAGCAGGAAAAAGTGAAAGCTTTCTCCTCCAAAGTTAGGGTGGAGCTTCCCCACAGTAAACCTAATGGGACAGCCCTCCCAGGTGTGCACAGATGGCCAGCCTTGTGCTGATCTGTCACACGGAGGATCAATAGTGCCCATCGCAGAGAAACTCAGCTGCTTTCTGCTGCGGAGTTCTCAAAGACAGAACATGAATGAATATAAAAATCTGCCGCTATAGCAGATTCTCAGGTATCAAGAGATTGTTTTTATGTGGAAAATATGTGCATTATATGATGATAGAATTTTTAAAAACAAATTAACAATTATTTTCTTGTGTCGGTCCACCCCATAAACAACAAGATGGGCTTTACTAATGCATTTTACCAGTAAATATCAACGTACTAATTTTACCCTCAAAGTGTTTTCTCTGATATTTGCTAGCAGGGATGTATAAGAGAGTTAGTCAGTGCCAGTGTGGTCAAACACTTGCTGAACTTTGAAACAAAGGGGAGATTCTGCCAATCAGTCACAGACATTAAGACAAAATGTATGCTATTTCCCAATAAATGTTTCATTTGTTATTAAAGCCTTGTAACTTATAAACATCTAAATTAAACAATGTATCTGTGTGGTGCTAGTAAACTTGTTTCATGTTCCTCACATATCAAAAGAACCTGCACTGAAATCTCTTCAGGAGTGACCCTGCTTTTCACACTGCTGTGAACAGAACAGCTCCTGTGTGGCCACACACGCTTCCCATGACAAAGGCAGTGTGGGAAGAAGTGTCCAGACTTGCTGTGCCTCTGCAGGTTGTGCGAACACAGGATACTGGTGGTGCGTGGGCTGGACTGGCCACACCAAATCACATGACAAAGTCCTAGGCCGTGGGCAGGGAAATGATGAGCTCTTCCTTAGGGCGAGAGGATCACACACAGGGAAGTAGGTGGGCTGTACGACGCTTTCCCGAGGCAGGGAGCAGGTGCGTAGGATGAGCTGTTTGTTGTCACTTTCCTACAAATTACTGACTCTCTAGAGTGGGTAAGTCAACTACAACTGTCAAGAGCTGGGGTCTGGCTCAGTGCTAGAGCCCTTTCCCACCGAATTAAAATGTTACACTTTTCACATGTGCGGCAACATACAATTTCCCCTTAAGTTCATATTTATCTCATCAATCGAGTATACACGGGAACACTTTTGTGTATATGTGTGGTCTGTGTGTGTGTCCTGTGTGCGCATGTGTATGTAGATAGGTCTCTTTTCCTGAGACCTGGCTCTCTCTCTCCATGTACATATATACATATAGATCCAAAGGTATGTATGTATGTATATCAGGGTCTCACTGTGTAGCCCAGGCTGGCCTGCAATTCATGATTGTTACTGCTCTGCTAACATCATCTCCTGCATCTTTTTTTTTTCTTTTCTTTTTTTTCCTTTTCTCTTACCCTGTCACCAAAAAGAAAAAGAAAAAAGAAGATTTCTGAATAAAAGTGAACATCACACTTTCATTTTATTTAATTCTCACAGCGACCTTAGAGGGCATCACTTGCCCAGATTCAAAGCTTTTTCTATTCTTCTTTCTTTGTTTGCCTTTTTTTTGTTGTTGTTGTTGGTAGATTGGAGCCTAAAATAAGTAAAACTAAAGTCTCATGCAATAGCCAACTTTATTTAGAGCATCAGACAATTCTCATTCTGAAGGTGAAGCAAGGCCCTGAGCAAAGGTCACAGGAGTTTAGGCTGTATGCAGTCATGAGGAGAGCCTGTGCTCGGAAACATCATCTGAGTGATGAGTGATAGTGGATGAGATGATGCGTAATCGTAATTAAGCCACTCCCACTTACACCTGGGAGGGGCACAGAAGCACATTCTTTTTTTTTTTAATTTAATTTTTTAAAAAAATTATTCACTTTACATCCCAATCGTAGCCCTCTCCCAAGTCTGCTCCCAATCCCACCCTTCCTCCCTCCACCTCACTATGCCCCTCCCCTTGTTGTCAGAAAGGGGGGTGTTCCTCCCCTACAAAACTGAACCCAGCCTATCAAGTTTCCTCAAGACTGCTTGCATTCTCTTCCTCTGTGGCCGGGGAGGTGATCAAAGAGCAGGCAAGAGAGTCCATGTCAGGGACAACCCCTGCTCCCCTTACTAGGGAACCCACATGGAGACTGAGCTTCCTATCCACTACATATGTGCAGGGGGTCTAGGTCCTCTCCACGCATGGTCCTTGGTTGGTGCATCAGTTTCTGCAGGGCCCCTGGGCCCAGATTTCTTGGCTCTATTGATCTTATTGAGAGCCCCTGTCAAGAACAACCCGTGCTATGGAGGAATGGAGTCCACAAAATTTCATCTCATTGCCTGGGAGTTTTGTCACAAGCTCTCAGAATTCTCACAGGGCTTCCTTAATTCGTGGGCAGTGTTCCGACAAGGACCATCTTGCCTCAGCCCTGCGCAAGCTGGTGTTCCTGGTGTGTACCACCACGCCAAGCCTGAAGACACACACGTGTGTTCTGCTGTGTTATGATGTTTGAAGCAGGGTCTCACTGTGTACCCTAGGCACTGCTCACGCTCTGGCGCCTCTGCATCTCAAGCGCTGGAGTTCTGGGTGCGGCACACACACACTGTGGTTACATTAGGAATGCATTTAATTAATTAATTAATTATTTCACATCCCCTTACATCCTTCTTCCTTCCCTCCCGGTTCCCTCCTCTCACCTCACCTCCTTAAGCCACTTTAATTGGAGCTCTTTGTGACTCTGATCAGAATGGAAACATGAAAGCAGAAGTGAGCAGTTGGAGGCCAGGACTGTCAACTTCCTGGCTGGTTTACTGTTTTGTTTTGTTTCTTTTCCTTTCCTGCATATTTCAAGGCATTGCTGTTTTGCTCAAATGTTTTGTTTTCCTTCTGTCCCAGATTCTCAACAGACAGCCTTATTTTCTGTTTTAGAAGGAAAGGCATTTGAAATCAGTCTCTTCAACTTTCTGCATCTTTCTTTGCCTTTCCTCTCGCCCAGTCTCTGACCAAAAAGAAAAACAGAAGACTTCTAAAGGAAAGCAAACTTCACACCCTCATCCTATTTAATCCTCACAGAGACCTTACAGGACATCACCTGCTGAGACTTTTTTTTTTTTTTTTGTAATTCTACTCTCCTCTTGGCTTAAGTACCATCAGAAACCTACTATACAGCACAGAGCCGACTATGCATTCCTCTGGCCACTTAATATTTTAAAATAACAGTTTTGTTTCTTTTATTTCACTTATTTCTATAATAACATTTTTAAAAAATAGTTTAAATGTGTGAAATAGAACTGGCAAGAGTGGCATCTGCTGGCCACTCCTGATGGTTCTGCCCGAGGAGGACTTGGAGTGCTGCCAAGATTACTTCCTCCCTTTGCTGGAGAGCCTGTGAGGCTCTCACACAGTGCTCCACACAGTTTCTTTCTAGGCATCCTTGGACCAGCTTCCGGCCGATCTCTACATCCAGACAAAATCCATCTCCACCTCACACTTATGCACATGTCTTTCTTTTACGGCTCGGATGTGAGGATGGTCATAACAATATCAAATATTGCCTCACTGGAAGCAGATGAGTTTGTTTCTAGTGTGATAATTTTTCTGATGCCTTCATTCCATAAATAAAGCCAAATTGGAGAAAGGAGAGAAGCATTTTAGGCCGGAATGCCATCACAATGAAGATACACACGTTAAAGAAGCTGACAACCTGGGGTTTCCTCAGCTCTTGAGATGGAGATATGCAGCAATAATCTCTAAGGTGCCTTCCAGCTGGAAAAGCGGGTCCCTCCTGTCTGGTGTGTGCTTGTCGGTAAATGGGGTTAGTACCGTTATGCATGGAGGGAGAAAACACTGGGAGCCGGCTCACTTCTATTTTGCTATCCAGAAAAGCTGTTCAGTTTACAGATGTTAAAGCAAAGTAGGCTCCTTTCACAGTTTTGTACCCACTGACTGGTCTCAAAGCAAACATTTCATCTGAACCTCTATGTTCTGAACTGCAAATAGAAGAAAAGTAGCTCAATTAAGCAAGCTATTTTTTTTTTTGAGAATGTTTTTGTTATTTGAAGGTGTCAAATTAGCTAGCTCTCACTCTCTTTTTCAATATAGAGAACAGTTTAGAAAGCGCTAGAGCAAGGAGGGCTCCGGGCTCCAGCTCTTACAGTTGATCTTTTTGATCAGACATCTTTTTGAGATGTCCATGGCACCTGTCTCATTCCGTTGCCTCAGGCGTCAGTATGTAAAATCTCGGTGCTGTGTCAGAACCTGACACGTTTTCATAAATGTTATCAACCTGTCATCACCATTGACGTCATGACCTACAGTGCCAAGTCATATGTTGTGAGCTGATCTTACAGCTTCAAATCATTTAATGTGTGAGGTGGTGGTGGAGGGGCTTTCTGCTTTGATGAACATGACAGGTCACCTTGAGCTGTCTGGTACCCTCATCTCCGCACAGCACCACTGCTGTGCTCCTGACCTGTTACGGATTAGGAATCGCCCCTCACTTTAGGAAGCATCAGCTTGGAAACCAGATCCAGTGTTCCTCTTTTTTAGCACGTGCCATTTCTGCCTCTTCTGGCTTTATCTTCTAATTTTTCTCTCGAGTCTCTGCTCCTTTTCTTTGTTCCATTTTTCTTCGTTTCGTCTGTCACACAGTAAGTGTCAGAGGATGAGCTGCCATCGCCACTTTGAACCGTGTTCTGAGCACTAAGAAGCTTCATCAGACGCACAACCCAGATGGTGGAAAAGATGGTCTCAGTGTGATGTGTCCATTAATGTGCTAGCCAAACCAGAACACAGCCAACTTTCAAAGCCCCAGCGACACGAAGCCAGCCTCAAAGGCAGCCATTTTCCCATTCCATCATTTAGTGTCACCTCTTAATTTTGGCACTTCTTCCCATCATTTCATAAAATGGGACCTTGAAAGAAACCCTGTTTTGCTTTGACCAAATTAAATAAACATAATGATGATTTTTTTCTAGGCCTGTGCCAAGGGTGGCAATGTATGAGATGGGCCACGCACACCGAGGGTGGGCATTCGTCACCCAGACATTTTCTATTTCTCTGTAGGTATGCTTCCTCAAAACTCTCAACCTGGGTCTCCTGACAATCACGTCTAATCTGTCAGATTTGGCAGTCTACGGGATGTCTGCATGCTTCCTCCAAACAAATTCTAGATAGCTAGAGACAATTGAAGTTTTAGGTACCTAGACTTGTAGCCTAACTGGATGTTGCAAAGAGGAATCCCCAAGTCACTCAGCATCTAGTTATTAAAAACCAACTGTAGCTTAAGAATGGTCGACTAAGCTGACATTACCTTGTCATCCAGAGCATGTTGCTCACTGTGTATATTAAAACAAACAAACAAACAAACAAACAAACAAAAACCCTCTGCATACTGGGATTTGAGGAGGAACATGACAAAAAGTTGCAACAGAAAGAGGGTTGCATGAAGTCTACAGCAAGGACAATTTAACACCTTGCTAAGATACATTTCTGAAGGGATGTCCTTGTTCATCCTGGTGCTCAGCTTGGGACTCCTCTGATGGTTCAGATATGGCTCATTTTGTCTGGTAGGCCGTGTTTCCCAGTAGAAAGGCTAAAAATGCCTGGTTCTTTCTATATGTCCCTTGTACATGGACATAGTTGGAGGCTGTGTCCTGACTGTAGTCAGGAGTTAGCAGATGACGACATCGAGGCAGTGTGGTCCACAGGAACAACAGATGGTTCATGGGTGAGGGCTCCATCCTGGGCCCAGAGGAAGCTTAGTGGCAGCGTAACACATGCATCGAGCAAGCAGGATTCCAAACCACAGCTGATATGACAGCAAATCCATTGCATCAAGTATTAGAGTATTGGAGTCCCTTTTCCTCTATTCTAACCAGACCAGCTTTCTTGTTTCTATTCTGGAAGACTATTGCAAACATATTTAGTTTCATGTGTAAAGACAAATTTAGTACTTTATGCCTGACTGGTGACATTAGACATACCAAACAGTATGCCTCAGACGTGTAAATAAGTGACACTTTTAACCTTTTTTTTTTTTTTTGAGAATTTCATACAAGCAGATAATATATTTTGGCCTAAATCACCCTATTTTCTTCCTTTCCGTTTCTCCTCTATCTTCCCCATGCCTCTATTTTCCCCTTTCAACTTCATGTTCTCTCTCTCAAAAAACAAAACAACAAAACACTATTGAATCTACTTCGTGCTGACACCGTGGGCATGGATACAGGACTATGTACTGAGCATGGGTGGCATTTCAGGGGCATTCCTCTCCCAGTAGCCACCAACTACCAATTGCTTCTCAGCCAAAGCTGGGACTTGATGAGTCCCGCTTCCACCCATGGCCAGATTTTGGCTGCCTTGAGCTTATTCGGGTCTTGTGCATGTAGTCACAGCTGTTGGGCTCCACCTGTGTTCAGCGACTCTGTGGTGTTCAGTAAATTATGTTTCAGAGCACACGTTCACTAGGTCTGACTTTCACAGTCTTTCTACCCCATCTTCCGTGATGGTCTTTGAGCCTTGGGGTGTGATATAGACCTCTCGTTTTCACCTGAACGCTCCGCAGCCTTCTATTCTCTGGCAGTACCAGGCAGGGGTTCCATCTTGTAGGTGGGTTTTGAATCCAATCAGCTAGTGATTGGATACCTCCAAATCATTTGTGCCGCTCTTGCCAGCACAGTTTTAATTGTAGGGGTCCAGGGCTATGAAAGACTGCTGAATACTTTTCTCCCCTACTAGTATAAACAGAATCTTCTGGCACTTTGAAAACTAGCCAATAGGAATAAAGCTTAAGGTCTGTATCAGCTTGATTTTTTTTCCATATACCATGATTCAACTATGTGTTGTCTACAGCAACACAGTCTTATCATTAGCATCTTAAGGGCACCCAAGACCAAGAGTGGCAACCATATTTGACTCAGCTTGGCCCCACAGCACATGGGAAGTGACACATCTCACAGCTTTGCTGGATATAATATGTTCTGGAAGTCATTATCTTGTAGAGAAAGACATTGGCCCATGCCCTCCTGGTGCTTAGAATTTCTTATTGAGAAATTTCATGTTATTCTGATAGGTCGCTTTTATATACAGCATGGTAATTCTCTGTTATAGCTTTCAATATCCTGTATCCTTAGAGTTTTAACTCTAATGTGTGGAGATTCTTTTCTAGGCTCTATTTGCTTTCTAGGCTTCCAGTTTATAGGGTTTCTTACTAGGCCCATGGTTCATTTTCTTTTAAAAGTGTCCAAGAGACTTCACATGTTCCATTTTCTTATTATATGTTTATTGTTTCTTGAATGTTGTCATTGAGTTACTTTGTCTTGATCCATTCTACCAGTAAGGCCTTCCACTGATTATTTTTAAACTTGATTTAATGAGCTTTCATTCACAAAATTTCTATTTTACTTGTATTTCTGTATTTTTATGGAAGTCATCTTTAATATCCTGTACTATCTTCCTTATTTTATTCAGCTATTTAGCTGTTACTTTCTTTAATTCAGAAGGGATTTCATCAGATTATTATAGTTATTCTTTTCTATTAGTCTGATAGTTCATATTCTTTACCTTCATTGGACTCTTTTACTGTGTAATTAATCATTAACATGGCAGCATTATGTGACCTTGATTTTATTACTTTTCTGTGTTTCTCCATTTAAGAGTTGTATGTTGAGGGTGGGCTCTCGGTTGTATTCTGAACCCTCTGTATTGTTTCACTTGAAGTATTTGTAAAGCTCAATAGGACTAGGTTGTAGTTGGGTTAGGATGTAGTTTTTTCTCCCTGGACTGTGGGTACATTTCAAGAGCTAAATACTCAATGCATGTGCTCAGGGCCCTGGATATAATCCAGCAGAGCTTTACATCCTGAGCCATGGGTAGCAGGCAGAGCAAGAAACTGGGCCTGGTGTGGGCTTTTGAAGCATCAAACCCTACTCCCGAGTGACACACAAGACCACACCTGCTCCAACAAGGCCACATCTCTTGATCCTTTTCAACAGTTTACCAACTAGGAACCAAGCATGCAAATATATGAGCCTGTGGGGACCAATCTCATTCAAACTACCACATATGCTATAACAAGGCCCCAATGATCCTATTACACAAAACAGGCTTTCAAATGAAAGCCCAATGTCATGAATGTGTGACCTCTTTTTGGAGTTGTTGGCCGCTGAGATCCCATGAGCTCCCTACCCCAAGCTGGGCAGTGGTGGCACATGCCTGTAATCCCAGCACTTGGAAGGCAGAGACAGGCAGATCTCTGAGTTCATGGCCAGCCTGGTCTACAGCCAAGGCAACACATACTTGAGTCATAGAACATGAGGAAACCAAACCTGTACTCACCTGGAAGCTTTCACCCTGTTGGCTAGCTAACATCAGGCTGGAGGGACTGTGCACTACACATGCTGCCAGAGGAGACATTTATCATCAACCTTATCCATAACCTGTAAACTACAATACTCACTTTCTTGCCTAGATATGCCCACTGATGCAATAGTGGCACAAACATCACAGGAGTAACCAACCACTAGTTCTGAATGGAATTAAGACTGGTTCCAAAAGATGAAACCCAGACCTGGTACCATTATCAAGGCCAAGAACATGTGTCCAGACAGGTCATTGGCCCTAGTGGGAGGGCCTTCATTCTGCTAAGTAGATAGGCATTAAACATGATGAAGGATCAGAAATAGTCAGTCCATTGTAGTAGAAGCTAGGAAGTGGCCTCCAAGAGGGACAGATGGCAAAATACGAGAGGGATCAACAAGGGAAAACCCTGTGTGAAGCAGCTGAAGACTTAAAACTGGGTGTGAGCAGGATTAATGTCAAATTGCCACAACTTAGAAACACTTGAGCAGGAGGCCTCACCTGGGGAATTGTTCTGATCGTACACGTTGATATCAGAAGACCCAGCCCAAATGCTGGAGCAACACAGATAAGAAAGGGCATGGAGGGAGGACCCTCTTGTTGGCTTGGCCTTTCCTTTTTCCTCTCAGTTAATTTTTCCTGTTCCTGCACCTACTGATTCCTTCATTATTAATAGAACCAAGTGTTTCCAGGCTTCCAATTCTGACTGAGAACCTGCAGTACTTCAGGAAGCCTCTGGGTCTTTGGAACTGAGGAGGTACCCAGCCCCAGGGACTTACTACCAGGTTTTCCAGAACTCCAGTGTGACATGGCCACTGTAGACTAATGAATCACCCAATTTCAAAGACCTAGAAACTTTCTGTTTTAATGGAATAGAACAGAAAATAGAATAGAATAGAATGCCTAATAAATGAAACCAAGCAGTTACCTCTTGTCAAGGTTTTGGACTTGAGCCACCTTTTAAACCCAGGGTCCCTTGAAAGAGTGGGAGCCTTCAGCCTCAGTGAGTTTATAGGTTAAGGGCTGCTTAGTACTTTACTTAACAGCCTATGGCCCATTTATTTCAATGCGCGCTGGGGCTGGAAAGACGGCTGTGGTTCAGATCCCTTGATGATCTCCCAGATTATTGTGTTTAGTCCCAGCACTCATGCTGGGTGTAGTTGCCCGCGACCACCAATAGTAACTGCCTGCACAAGGATCTGGGAATTAATAGAGACAGAGAACATGAAGAAGTGATGCCAAGACTGCTTTGATCAAGGCGCCATCTTCACAACTACACAGGCTGGACAAAAATATAGCCTTGCCCAGACATTGCATTTAGTTCTTCTTCGCTTTCTGCCATGTAATCTGAAGAAATGCTGTAGCTTAGTCACCTCACACATCACAGTAATCGACAAAGATGTAGATGATGGATGGAGAGAGAAGCAGATGAGCAGGAAGTAGGTCCAGGGAATCTTGTTAAGGTGAATCCAGTTGAGGGGAGGTAAACCTTGTATAGCTCCAAGAGGATGAGTTAAATATGTGCATTAATGACACTTCCTGATAAACATCAGAATTTTCTGCTTCCAACTAGAAGAAGGGAGCTGACTAGCTGTCTGCCTTCTTTTGGGTCCTGGATGCAGCACATCTAACAACTTAGCAACATTCTGCCCTTATATGAGGGCTGGTGACAGTCTGGGGGCTTTGTGCATTAGTTGTTGGAGGTTGGTCTGATGCTAATCACTGCCACTCGGGATCTGGTTACTGCCCATCCTTGTTTGTGTAAACCTGCCTAAAACATACCTGATTGGTTCATTAAATGGCTTATACCTGGGCAGGGCGGAATGGGGTAGGTGTGGCTAAGGTTTTCCAGGCTTTTGAGGGCAGAAGAATCAAAAGAATCACAGGATAGGTGGATGGGAAGAGAGGAGGAAGGAGGATGCCAAGATGGGTTAACTTGGAGAAGGAGCCACCTGGGCCTGGAAAAAGGAATCCAATAATGGCATGGAAAGGCCCAGATAAAGAATTTAAGCAAGTACCATGGGATTATGGATGAAAGGTAGTCCAACTGAGGAAGAGTAAGATGAATGGCATTGGATGGGGGCTGGGAGACGGACCGTGAGGATATTAAGACACTGTAAGTGAAATATCTGCCCAGCCCAAGGTAAATAAGGCAATTATAAATCTAACAGGTGTCTGTGTCTCATTTGTGATAATCTTGGGGCTAATAATAAATAATAAAAATAATATAGCACAACACTCATTTTTTAAAAATTTTAATACAACAGTTAAGTCAAGGGCAGGGGTTCAAGCAGGCCCCATCCTGGGACCACGAACTCTGACAGACCCAGTGGTTTGGGGAGAATCGATGTTGAGAAAATATGTTACATGAAATGTACTTTTGAAATAAATATTAGGCTGAAAGCCCTTTTGCTTTCCTATTTAAAATTACTTTAAACCACAACATTTCATCTGAATACCAAGATCAAGACAAAAATACATTAAAAAAAAATAGACTGAAGACAAGGTCTCCAGCTGGAGCAGCACAAACAGAAGCGAGTTGGGGCCCCTCGGCACTATGAGAAATGGACAGCAGAGGATGCTGTTGTATCTTGTATCTGCTCTTCCACAGAAAGCTTGCCAGGGCTATATGACCTCCACCAAGGGCAAGACAGGAAAATGAAACTGAGTAGCAAGGCTGTGTGTGTGTACTTCCTGCTGGGAAAGCCCAGAAAAAGGCGGCTTGCAAACAGATGCAAGCTCTCCTTTGCTTCCCACTATCCCCTGGACAAAGGTGATGGAAAGGCCAGGAAACTATGCAACTGAAGCTCACGCGCACAGTTATCTCCTCAAATGTATGATTAAGTAGGCATGAAAGTCCATCCTTGCTGGGTTTTTGGAAGATTGTCGTTTTCATTAATCAGAGATGATTTAGCAGAGGGTACCAGTGAAGAAAGCTTTGCTTCCTGACATGCTAGCAAGACCAAGTGCATGTACAAAGGTCTGTGGCCTTATCCCCATTGGCACAGGTCACACACAGCTTCCTTCCATCTGTGAACGGAGATGTGTTATGGAATTTGTTCAAGGAAAAAAAAGAAGAACAAACCAGAGAGATCATCAGCACAGACATTCAAATCGGGCAGGAAGGCACTTGGGAGGGTGCTGTCATGTGATCGTAGAGAGTAAGAGCTGGCAATGGTGGCTGTGGCTAATTACCAGCCCTATCCTTCTCCAGCTACCTGAGGAAAGCCAAACACATGTCAACCATGTAGACCTCAGTCCCTTTGAAAACTAGCAGGGGGACCCACGGATGGCAAGCCTTCAACTCGTGTTGGCTAGCACTCACAAGCCATTCCCATTGTCTCACTTAATTTCTGCAACAACACTATGATGTGCATGGAACAGTATCTCTGTCTCCACTTTAGAGATAAGGAGGATGTAGACAGGAGTTTAATTGCACCTGCACTTTATAGCCTGCCTCATAAACAACAGTAGGGTTCCTCCAGTTCTGTCTGAAGCCAACAGCCGGGATCCTCGGTAGTCTGCATTGGCTTCTAGAACACCCACTATGGGCATGGGGACTGTTGCACATTCTGGTGATGCACAGCTGCCAAATTGGCGAACCTCCCGGGGCCAGAGGTTTGCCTTTCAAACCTCCGTGCAGGTGGTCCATGGGCCAGCACCGTCTCCTGAGAGCTAATTAGAAATAAGCCCCAGAGCCTCCATCCACTGAACCAGAATTTACATGTAAAGGGGATCCCTGGCAGACGGATCTGCTCATTACAGCTTGTAGAGTGCTTGCAGAATAAGGGCCACAACAGTTCTCTGTAAGTGGATGGGGAGCAGGTACTTCAGGTCTCGAATTCTGCTGTGATTTCTTTGCACTCTGAAACCTTACAAGAACAGCTCCAGTCCGTTTATCTGTCCTACGCTGTGGAGCGGTGGTATCTGCGATGAGCTAAAGTCTCACTCGGGACTCATCGTTGCGTTACTTCTTTTCCTTAGACAAACTCCGTACACTTCACGGT
The DNA here is from genome assembly GCF_030254825.1 of Meriones unguiculatus. Classification (NCBI taxonomy): domain Eukaryota; kingdom Metazoa; phylum Chordata; class Mammalia; order Rodentia; family Muridae; genus Meriones; species Meriones unguiculatus. Next base: position 8,544,271 of record NC_083356.1, read on the forward strand.
TCTCCATTTGTGCTTAGCGTTAAAATACTTTAGGAGAATGGCTCTATGGGAGCTGAAATTGAGACAAATGAAGAAACAAGAGGCGCAGTTTCTCAATGAGTGTAAATTCTGGAGGGCTTCACAAATACCTCTCCAAAGCTAGCTGCCTACTTGAGTATTCATGAGAACAGTGTGGGTCCAGACACCAGCAGGCTGGACCCTCTCAGAAGACTCTGAAGCAGAATTTCCAGCCGGGCGCAGGAAGAGCAGGTTTTTTTTTTTTTTTTTTTTTTTTGGATGTTTGTTTGTTTTCTTTCTAACCAGTGCAGGAGAAAGCAGACTTAGCACTGGAGTAGACAATAAAAGATGTGGAAAGAAGTCTCAGGATCTCTCAAAAGATGCTTTTTAAATTTTAAATTTTTATTTTTTATTTGGACAGCTGAATCAGATCTGTCAGCAAGCAAACTGGCTGGATGTTTCCACTAGAGGTCATGATTGACTTTGTATCAAAGACCAAACTACTATCAGAGGGCTGGTTCTGACACATTTGGGTCTCAAGACCTCTTTAAATTCTTAAAAATTTGTGAAGATTAAGTTGGGTTTTGTTTAACAAAGTTCTATCAGTTGATATATAGTGATTGGAAATAAAAACCAAGAACTTCAAAGGATGTTTATCAATGTTAATAAACCATTACAAGGGATTATAAATATTTTTATGAAAAATAACTATTTTTTCCATAGCAAAGGCATAGATACCGAAGTAGATGACAAATGTTTATGTCTTTACAAGTCTTTTTAACATCTGGCTTAAGAAAAGACACTTGGAGCCTCACATCTGTTCTGCATTCAGTTGGTTAGAAAGATGCATATCAGCAAACCCCACTGCAAAATCTCGAGATGATTCATCTGCAGCTGCTTCTGCCTTAGTGTTGCTGTGAGATGGCTGAAACTTCCTGGGCCCCTCGAAGGATTGCATGGTGGCTCACAGCGCTTCTTGGGCTGCACCTTGGAATTTACCCCTTACGGTAAAGCTAGAGCTAGATTCCATAGTTTGGGGAATACAGTTCAAGACTTAGACCTTCACACTCTGTTTCCAGCCATCTCCTCTGACGTTTCTCTTGCCGTTTCTCTACTACCTTAGGTGTGAGACTGTGTCAGCTTTCTGTTATGCCTTTCCTCAAGGCCAGGATATAGAGAGGTGGGAAGCAGAGAGGAGAAAGGGAAGGTGAGGAGTAGGGAAGGGAGGGGAGGAGAAAACAAGGTCCCAGACTGCCTTTGGAAGAACACCTCCTTGTCTAAGACCCTCAACTAGCTCTGCCTCCTGTTTTCCACCTCTCAATGGCACCAAACCGAGGGGGGCTGGTGGACATTTTGGGGAGCATTTAAGATCCAAACTACAGTAACAGCTTTGCCACTTATTACTAATCTGCTTATTTCGCTGTCCTTAGGCCTCTACATTTTTGGTCTTTTTAAATTTCGGGTCTTCTCACCAGATCACCATCTGTCAAATGTTCTATATCCATACCGAATCAAATATAGGATTTTTTACTTAGACACTTTCAAATTTGAGCATTCTGTTACCAGAGTGTGCCGCCTTTCCAGAAATCTGTTTCGTACCCTTGTTCCCATTTCTCGTGTATAATGGCATCCTTAAAGCACTGGTGTCTACGATGTCATTTCTCTTTACTAAGTAGAAATCTGTATCTCAGCCTTACTACATGCAGCTTTGTTTCTTTCTGAATGCAACCACTAGTACTATTTCAATAAAGGAATAAAACAGACGTGTTGATTTTTTATTCTGATGCTCTTATCAAGTTATCTATTTCTTATTGGCTTTGAGACAGGGCTGGGGTAGCCTAAGACTCGCTACGTAGAAGAGGATTGATTGCCCTGAGCTGCTGTTTCTCTCTTTACAGGGATTATCGGTTTGAGCTGTCTCTTCTGCTTACAAATATACTGTAAACGGGGCCTCCAAGATGATAGTAATTTCTTTTAGTGTCACTTTCATTTCATACAACCAAAAGAGAGTGAAATTCCATATAGATAAATTTACGGTGCTGGTGTTGGTGTGAAATCAAAGACTGTGAGTTTTTAAGTGTTTCTTAATTTTCAAGGCCCTTGTTCAGATTAGCAAATTTCAAAATGTTTAGCGTATTACCATAGAGTTGAACTTGATTTAGATCCTTGTCTTTTTAATGTCGAAGATTTCTGTACTTCAATAGAAAATTAGTGTGTCCTCTTTAGAAGGGTTAGCTGCTGAACGAACTCTTTGACACAGATCCCTGCAGTTAGCATGGGAAAAGAGCTGGGGTGCTTCAAATGTTTTTAGTAAATACGTTAGGAGCATAGAAATTTTGATTCTGAAAGTTTGCACTTGAGAATTTTGTGATTAGAGTAAAATTAACATGGAAGATGAGAAATTCCTTTCTCAGAGCCAACAGGCAGTTGCTGTGTCCTTCACACACATGTGATATTTTCCTCCTGAGTTATCTTATTTAATCTATACGATACACGTGTGTGATGCTTACTAGGACTTTTCCCTTCAGAAGAGAATGCCGATTTTGAAGATTTTTTTTCCTTTGTCACTGGCATATTTACATAAACCAGAATGCATAGATCTTAAATGTTCCATTAGATGGGTATGAGAAATGTGCACACTTAGGTACCCAGAGCGCAAAGTGAACATTATTGAGCGACCTTGACTTTAATTACAGCTGATAAGACTCTGATAATTATTCATTTTACACTGGTGAAAGTAACATGCATTCAGTGGAAGCACTCCTTTGAACTTAGAATTGTGATCCTTTCCTAAATTCAAGATACCAGGGAGATACTCTCCCCAGAGACTGGACTGTAGAGCATCTACACCTCCCTGTTGCCCCTTGAGATAATCGTATATGTGATAAAGGGCTTTTTTTTTTTTCTTTTTGAGATCATTTTGCACAACTCTAGGTTAATGCTATTGTCTGTACCTGTCTGAGGTGGGTTAGGCTAAAGCTATGGTTCACAGTAGGTGTGGAATATTAAGTGAATTTCTGACTTTCCCTCTGCTTGGCTTCTGATGGGTTTAGTGAGGACTTGGCCTTGTTAGTTAAAAAGCATCTCTTACTAGGTCAAGGGGCAAATAAGCCATCTGGTGTCAGGGTCAACATCCTTGGCCTTGCTCTTCCACAGCTTCTCAACCTCCTGCCATTTACAGATAGGGGAAGCTTGCCTTAAGAGTCTGCAAGTCTCAATGTGTATCTTGCCTTCCTTGCATAACTTCTATTTAGGACTTTGCCAGTTATGAAATCATGCTATTTACTGGATTAAAGTTTTATTTTTTATGTAGTTACAACGTTATCTGTGAAGAGCCACGAATCCTCCTTTTAAAGTCGGCCTTAATGGGAATGGAGAATCGCTTAGTAATTGGGAGCACTGGCTGCCATTCCAGAAGATCTGGGTTCAGTTCCTAGCAGCCACATAGTGGCTCACAACCATCTGGAACTCTAGTTCCAGAGGATCTGACACCCTCTTCCGGCCTCTGCAGACACCAGGCACACGAGCAGTGCACAGACCTACAGCAGACAAAACACCTATACACATAAAATGATGATGAAATTTAAAAAGACTTTTCCAACTGTGCTATTCCTTTCAAGCTTGAGGTCTCGAGCTTGTTTTATCTGCCCTCTGTGTTTATGTAGGTTGGGGCCTGGCAGCTATGAGCACCCATGGAATCACATGATTCAGAGTATTCTAAAACATGATAGTTGACAGTTTGCAGACAAGATAGAAAGGCATTTAACTGATATAAATAAATGTTCTTAGGTCTCTCTAATAAAGCTTTTCATTGACAGTATTTTGTTTCAAACGCCATTTAGCAGATCATTTTAGCCAGCCTCATCATTTATTTGCTTGGATTTTAAAGCTAAGGATCTTCATTTTGAACAGTTTTATTAAGGGTGGGACCCTTTCTGGGAAGGACTTGTAGAAATGTAAAGTATCCAACTTCTCAAGATTACTATCACCCCATGAACTGAGCAGCTGAAGATAACAGCGTAGCATCACTGTTTGTTTTCAGGGTGCTATGCCTCTGAGGCGCTAAAAAGCATGGTGTGGACACAGCACAGACCAATCTTAGTTTAATAAATTAAGATAAGTATGTTTTGTTGCACTTCTTATAACTCATGTCTCATAACAAAATGCCTTTGAAGGAGATAAAGCACAAAGGCGGAAAGCCAAGTAAGAGTTTTGCTTTCATCTGGACACTCACTGAAGGGTCTATATGTGTTTCCCGGACATGCATAATACAGATTTCTGGATACCGATTACACCATATCCAGAGAAAGCAGGAAAGGAGAACAAGGCAACAGAAAATACCCCAGAGCAGCTGGACATCTGCTTATTGTCCAAATCACTTATGTTGTTTATCCTTTGCCCATTTCCAAATGCTCATTACTCTTTCCAAAATGCTTAATAAGTAGGAGTTTAATTTTATTTTTGTTATTTTTTCTACCTCTTGATCACTTTTCTTCCTCTTCTCTCTTTCCCTCCTCCTCTTTCTTTCTTAAAGGCCTTATAATGCAGCACAACTGGCCTTAAACTCACTATATGCCAGAGGCTTGCCCTGAATTAATTCCCTGCATCATGCCCCCTGGCGCTATAATGTTCCATAGTGTGCAGATAGAAATGTGTAGTTTACTTTAATACAAGGAGATTCCTGACTTCAAAGTCTTACGTTTTAGCAGTCAGGGTATACAGATTAGTACAAAGTAGGACAGAATTTAGTAAGCGCCGAACGATAAATAAAAATTATGTGCTAGGAAGACTTGGAAGTAGGCAAAACTGTAAGGTCCCTGAGGGAGTACAATCAAAGCTTTCATGGAAAAGGTAGCACGAGACAGAGATGCGCGTTACAAGAAGGATTTATGTGAGTGGATGCATCAGTGGGGCACAGTTAAAGTAGGAGAGGTGACGGTCTCACTGTGGGTTGTGCCAAGCAAGGTACCACAAAGTCGTGCGGTCAGAAGGTATCAGAAACTCAAATCCTAAAGCAAGAGCTAACGCAGGGCAGGATTTTGACACCGAACTGGGCCATAAAGTCACGGCTCTAGTTTAGGTAAAAGACACCATCTTTAGAGCCATGTGCAAAATAAGCACAAATCCAGCTCTAAAGATTCCAGCCTCGGTTCTGTTTTAGGCAATCACTTTTTGAGAGCATTAAATCCACCAATAACTTCTTCTCCGGGAGTCTCTGCTGGACAGCCTACTGCTCTGGAGGAATTTTTTTTTTTTTTTTGACAATTGTAAATGTAATTGTTAACAACTCTGTACTGAAAGAACGAATGTGTCGGTCCAGCCTTCAGGAAAGGGTGACATCAAGAAATGCCGGCTATGTTTACAATTCCCCCCCGAAGAGTTCAAAGCAGGGTGGATGCTCCAGGTCAGGAGGTTTTTGCCCTGTGGCGCTTCACCAGCGGCAGCTCATAAAGGATGCCAGCAGGTTCAGATCCGTACAGCTGTGGACTATCCCACCCACGGAGAGGGAGCCTTTGGCCAGGTGGGAAGAATTCCTCCAGCCATCCCCCAGGGTTTTACACGCCCTACATATCCACCACCCTCCCCGGCCTCCTGATCCTGCAGATTTGGACCATTTGCCTGCAATGGAGGTCGGTTTCCCAGGAACGCCCCAGCTTCCTCCCGAAGCTTGTAATCAAACACGTGTTTCTCCACGGTTCTACAAAAACAGGAGACTGACCCACTGATCAACACACTATACCACATGGCTTCCAGCTGCGCCTCTCCTCTTTTAGCGAAGCCCTCCAGAACGCTTTCTGTTCGTGCTCTCATGTTGACAGAGGAGAATTTAAGAACATTTTACTCTCGTTATCTTGCCCAGCCTCATAAATGACTGAACTCTGATAAATCAGCTAACATCTCAGATTCCATCCCACGACTAAGTTTTCTCTTAGAATTTTCTCTTAGAGAATCGATGTCAAGTATCTTGACTGAATGCTATAGTCAACCTAACATGTAGTTTGATCCCACTTTTTCTGTTAGCATTTTGTTTTAACTTCATAGGCTGGGGATTCTTTGACCAGTTAAAATTTCAGCATCTCTGTTCTACATCACTTATTGTTGAATTTGGGTTCTTTTTTTCTTGGTGTGCTTGCCTCTGTTAGGACATGAATGGCAAAGGCAAAAGGCATTGTATGTTGACTCAAAGATCAGTCACTAGAATGAAATCCCAGGATGTAAGTCCTCACTAAGCCAAATTCTATGTGTATGTCACTTTACACAATTTCCTACCCTTAAATCAATAGGGAAACTAACAGGACACAGCTGGGTTAATATTCTTCAATGGTATCTGGAACACAGTTGGGAAACAGAACTATTTTAGAAACAGTTAGATGGACAAATTGTCTTTCTTTCGACTTATGTGCATTAAACAAAGGAAAGCATCCATCACTCAGCTGCGGGAATGACTGAATGGGCGAGGCTCTTGCCACACGAAGGTCAGGGCCTTAATTCATATCCCCAGAACTTACGGGAAGCAGGGCACAGGAGCTGTGGTCATCTCTAATCCCAGTGATCCGAGCAGAGACTGAAGGCCTAAACAGAAGACCCCCCGGAAGCCTGTGAGCCAGCTAGCTTGCTGTGTGGAATAACCAACAAAGAGATTTGCCTCAAGCTAGGTGGAGGGTGAGGACAAAGAGCTGAAGATGTCCCCTGATCTCTACATGTGTACCACCACTTGCATACATGAATACAGCACACATATGTACATGTGTTCATATGGTACACAGACAACCATATCACACAGCAATGACAAAAGCAATCCATATTGACAATCTGCTTTCCTCTGGTCTGAAGCCCACGATTAGGAGTCTAAACACTGCAAGGGTTTAGAGACTGTTTCATGGCTGGCATGTTGATTCCCCTTGAAGTTGTGGGAATCTTGAGCATGCCTAAAAAGTAAATTTCATTTGTGACCAATACTCAAGAAGAAAAAAGTGACTTTTCTGCTGAGATGTCACCAAGAATTCAAGATATCATTAACTTAAAGGAAATGGAAAATTCAAATAAGAGCCCTGAGAAATTCAGTGTTGTTTAAGAATGGAAATGAGAGAGTTATAAAATTTAATTAAATAAAGATCTTGTTTAGTCATTAAACTGTAGAATGCAGAAAATTCTATGTGATATTTTCCTGCTGTTTTATTGCCACTGATGTATCACTGAGTGGATATTGGGACAAAATCCTAAGCAAATATTTACACTATTTAAAGCAGAGCTCTTAAGTCAGCTGTTACAAGAGAATTGATAACGTCCAAAAAGGACAGAAAATTAGGTTTTACTAATTTGTGTTTGCCATGAATCTGTGGAAATCTGATGATGATGTAAATGGAATTTAAAGACATCTTAATGAAGAAGCTGTGTTAAGAATATTGGCTAACCTAGCAGCGTCATGGGTGGTCCACTAAAAGAAAATCACAGGAAATATTCAACTGGGAAGAAGCGAAGTTTAGAAAATAAATATGCATTAAGTAAATTGGTGAACCACCCAATAAAAGGAAAGAGATTAAATGTTTCAAGAGACATCCATTTTAAGTTCTATTAGCCAGGGACAGGATCTAAGTGGCATGGGAGACAGATTCTGAAGAGTATCCTATGTCAAGTCTTAGTAACAAAACAAAACAAAAAACCCAGACTCTTTGGTTTCCTTCCTATTCACCTTTAAAAGTCTTTCGAAACTAGGGACATGGAGTCTGCCATTTTAAACGTCAGCATTTGATGTTATACTTTATCATGCCAATGAGGAACACATCATGACATCAAAGACAAAAATAAATAAATAAATAAATCCTAGAAACAAGGCTCTGAAGAATGATACTGCTGAATAGTTGAAAAGGTCTCAACTTATTGGACTCACTAGTAATAAGGGAATCCCAATGGAGAAGTGAAAAATTATGACAATCCATTGACTAAATGACAAGTTACAGCTTAGAGTATAGACTATCAGGTAGGAGTTGCATTTCTAGGCTGATAGGCTATGTCCTTATCAGGAAATGTTGCTCTGTAGAAAATTACTGTGGAATCTGGAGGTGAGAGTGCATGCAATGGAGGGCCATCTCGCTCACTCAGGACATGGCTCTTGGAGGGGGTTCCTTTAGCACACATAGTTCCATTTCTATGTATCCTGAGTGAAAGACAATTCAAAGGAACACATAAAATTAAGGCAATGTTTAAAAAGAAAGACACATACACACATACAGAGTCTTTCTGCAGAAGAAAAGTAGAAACATGTAGCCAGACCACTCCTAGGTCGAGAGAAGTACTCAGCATTAGAAGGGCAGGAGGCAAAATATGATTTACAGTTTCTGCCTGTCCATATTTTTAACCCAGCAAAAGGCAAAATATTAGAAATCTTGTCAAAATCTGGAGACAAATTTGAACCTCAAGTTCAGCTGAGAGAGAGAGAGGGAGAAAGAGTAAGAGAGAGAGAGAATCCAGTGGAGAAAAAAAGACTTTAGAATTTCTATAACTTAAAATTTTAATATTCATTATGAATATTAAATATGAAAAAAGAAACATTGTTAGAAAAGAGAAATTCCACTGAGGACAAGTTTTTAAAAGAACTACATATTAGTAAAGAAAAGATATTCTTGTTCTCAATAAACTCAAAGTGAACAGATGCCCATATTTTTGATAAGTAGGATCTCAGTGGAGAACTTATACACTGTTGTTCACCTAAAGGGGACTAGAGGCATGGCTCGGTGGTTATCCTGTTTGCTGCCCTATTGGAGGACCTGAGATCTATTCCCAGCACCCATGTTGGTTCACTCCCAACTGCCTGTAATTTCGGCTCCAGGGGAACTGATCCTCTGTGTGCACTCCTGAACCACACACATATCTCAGGAAAAATGAGAAATCTAGAGCTGAAAAACAAACTCTAATAGAAAGATCCCCAAAAGAAACAGTGAGAGAGTCCAACTTAGAAGAATGCCAGCATAAGACCATTTTTTTCTCAACTTGGTAATTCTCCTTAATTGGATTTGATGCTTTCTGTTCTGATTACTGATAGTTTTGTTGTTGTTTTAATGGGAATCCAGCTTAAAAATTGAGGCAGAGAAGCCAAGGAGCCAGATGATTTCTTTTAGGTAATGGAATTAAGTAAACTGTGTGTGTGTTTGTATATGTGTGTATGTGTGGTGCAGTGTGCAATTCCTGGCAGGGACAGCACAGCAGCCCATTTACCCATGAGCTCAGCTGTCTAGACACGGAAGAGAATAACTCTGTAGACAAAGGAGATGGGAGCACAGTGTTCCTGCTGCAATTTGTGATGGCTAGATCAGGAACCACCTCCCAGCATCAGTTCATAGAATGGAAATTCCTCTTCCCCCACCCGCCACATACACATGAGTGTGTATTTGATTGAACACCAGGACCGTCTCTAAGAGGCTTTTCAGAAAGGAGGTTTCAGAGTGTATCCAGGATGTGAAGTAATTCATCCTAATAATCTCTCAGGAGATTGGCTCTGCCTGTTTACATGAGGTAAGGCTCTGAGATTTACCGAAGTTCCAAATCTGCTTAACACGGTATATAAAATTAAAATAGTTTATTCAGCAGGCTCAGTCAGCTATTGTCTAGTTACTGTCTCCTGTTCATTCTATGAGGTAAAACAAAAAACCAAACCAACTAAACAGCCCATTTAGGACAGTGGGACTGTGGCTAGGGTTAGGTACTTTTCATTAGCCACCTTGTTGCCAGAATAAGACTTAAAAATAAGTGTATGCCTTTAAAGAAAAGGAGGCAGGGTAACAGTTACAACTGTATTCTAAAGTGGTTCACATAATGTTCAAAAGACCGCAGGGTTGAAATCACCAAGTGACCTACTTTACAGGATTCTAGGATTTCTTAGGATTTGAGACCTTCCAAAGCATTTAGTAGAAAAACATTGTTACCCTAGCATACTTGGCTTGACTCTCATTCTGCTTTCTCAAACTACAGAATGGCCATGTAGAGTTTGGAAAAATCAGAATGATTGAATCCAACCTAAATAGTTACACATTCGCTCTGCATTAGAAATGATTGGCTTCCCAAGGAAGGATATCTGTGCTAGGACTGGGTGACCTTGCCTTCACTCCCACGGCCATCGCTGAGAGGCACGGTAGCCTACTGCATGTGTGTAATGACTTTAACTGTTTACCCCGAGTTAAAAAAGTACTACCGAACTCTTAGTCATGACAATGTAATGTTTGCTTGAATCCTCTCCGCTTCTTTTTTCCAGACTACATTTGTCATCATTTTAGCCAAGCTTCATTGTCTCTAAAATGACCCGTGCTCAGTAACTCCACTGACACTTCATTTTTCTTGAAAAGCTGGCAATTTCATTCTTCCTCAGGGCGTAAGTCCCAAACCACCAAGATCACAAACATCTGGAGTACTGTGACAGATGCCCAGTTCCAAGTCTCACCAAAGCTCTCTCTGTTGGGGAACGTGCCTTTTCAACAAGCACCCCAACAGCACCTGCAATCATTCATACTTGAAAACCTCTGAACTATTGCTAAGTGCCAAGTGCGATGCCACAATTATCCCACTTATCATTTGCTGAGAAAGGCAAAGCAGGGAGGGTCATGTTGGTTTGGGTCTAGGTAGGTCTTCCTGGTTTTTGAGAAACAGAAGAACAGAGAACTGGGACTCCAGATAGCTTTTGAGTAGGGTTAGCCAGGAAAAGACAAACAGCCCGGATGGTTAGACATAAGCTTCAGGCAAATAACAAGTCCTGTTTTACACGTATGTGTCCCTGGAATTTCATGGGGCTTACACACAACATTACTTGGTGTTTAATCTGGAATTAAAGATAGCTGGTGCTGTGGTTTGAGTGATAGGTGTGCCCCATCAACTCCAGGGTTTGAATAATTGATCTCACACCATTCCTCCCTTGTTCTTTCTGATTTGTGGTTCAAGATGCGCGCCCTCAGCTTCTGCCCAAGCTGCCATGCCTGCTGTGCGCTGTCATGCTTCCAGGCCACCACGGACTCTTATCCCTCTGGAACCATAAACCAAATGGCCAACTTCCTTCTAGAAGTTGTCTTGACCACGGCGTTTTTACCATAGCAACAGGAAAGTAACTGATACAGTTTGTTGGGCCTGATAAGGCCTGCTGCATCTACCTGAGCCTGGCTCGAGTTTGGAGACCTGTCTTTAGCTTCTGATTTAAGAGGTGCCACTTCCGGGCAAAAGTGATTCAGCATATCCGCCTTAAAATCAACCCTGCCTGGTAACTGTTACGTGGAGTTTTGTCGCTGGCCCACCTCTCCTTGCACTACCTAACCTTGCCCTCTAGCTCATCTTACCTCACTTCCTTAACCCTGCCCCTTGACCCAAACCTATAAAAAGGACCTCTTTATTCAATAAACCGAGTTCCTGCTTCAACAGATCTCCCGGCTCCATGGTGTTTTATTCCCTGGGGCATCTGGGGAGGTCCAGCCCGACACTCACCATCCAGCTCAGCCACGGAGGGCGTCCAGCTGGACTGGCCAGCCTTCTCTCAGCTCCACCTGCCAGATACCAATTCGGCAACAATTGATGGTGCTCCTTCCTAATTACCTTTACTGAGAGACATACTGACATACCAGTCGTGGTTCCTGCCACTTCTCAGTTGGATGAACAACTTTTGATCATTTTCTCCCCTCCTCCAAAATTGCATTTTCCCTTACCACAAAGCAGCAGCAAGAACGACAATCACAAGACACAACCACAGCCCAGTGGATCCTCACAAGCCTACCTTTACGCAGTAATTAGGAAAATTACTCTGTGTTTATTCTATGGTGTGGTCTTCCTACACACGGAGCCTGACACAGTTGACAACAGTAATGAGGTGGTGGCGCTGGAGGTGCATCGAGGGCATGAAAACCCATCCTGGGTGTTTCTGTGCCTGGCTTTCCTCTTCCGGCTTCACTCCAGCACCCCCTCTCCTCCACGCTGCTCAGCCTCGCGCCACAGCGATGGGGTCAATGACCGTATCCCCAACCCCCCAAAGCCATGGCGGGAAGCGTAGCGTTTCTTCCTCGGGTGTATTCGCTTGCGTACCATGTCACAGGGATGGGATGAAGAATGCGTATCTGTCTACCTCCTTTTGGTGCTTGATTCTTTTTTTTTTTTTTTGTATTTGCAAAATTTATAATTTTCCTTACCACTTAAAAATAAGAAAATGATACCATATGTAATTTTTTTACTAACATGCTATAAGCTCATTATATCCTTTGAATAACATTACTGGGGCATCATCTCAACCATTAAAATTAATATTATTCATAATAATAATTCCAAATAGCGGTATTCTTATGTATATTATTAAGCTTTTCCTTTTCTAGCATGATATGTTTTTATGTACTTTGCAGTTTTATGAAATATTTGGGGAAAATATTTGGTTATTTACATTGTATGCATACTTCCTAAAGAGCATAATCCTCATTAAACAAACAAACAAACAAACAAACAAACAAAAAAATACACGTTACTTTCCCAATTGGTTATTTCTGAGTAGAAACAATAACTGAAAATTGACATCTCTAAATCTCAACCATGTGATATTGAGATAAAGTTACAGATTTAAATACTTATGTGAATCAACTATGCACAGCTTTGTCTAGTCACACAGAGAAAGATTCAAAGACACCAGTAGATGGACCAGGATGTGCTGTTGTGATTTTCCCATGGCCCACAAGGGTGGTTTAGAGGAACCTCATGGCTTTAGAAGCTTCAGGACTTTGCTTGTGCGATTCATGTTGTTTCCTGACAATATGGTGCAAAACAATAGTCAGGAAAAAGAAAAAAAAAAAAAAAGAGCCCAAAACTGACATCAACATGTACTGCCCGAATTTCCCTGAGAGTCAAGTAGCATTCTGCTTGATGAATTTGCTAACTTGCTCGTCTTCATTCTTGACATATCTCAGAATGAAATAAATAGGCGGAGCAGGGTATAAACGGCTCTTAGAAAGCAGATGGAATGCCTCCTAGAAAGCCTCCTCCTACTTCGCCCTCTAGACCACAATGCCATCACATGTCAGGAACAACAGCAGCAGCAGAAGCAACAGCAAACACCACACCATTTCATAGCGCAAACTTCCTTATGAAGTGGTTTCACGTGCTGAATTCAAATTTATCTAGTGATGTTAAATTTTTGTTTTCCAATTAGTTTCTTTGCATGCACATAGCAAAGCTATTCTTAAATTACTAACAAAATCTTGCCCGCATGCATCAAAGAGCTTCCATAGTTGTTGAAAGCCTATACAAACATAGAGGTAGATAGCGGGACTGTCTACCTCTACCATAGAGGGGACTTCTGAATTTGTAGTCCATTCTGTTCCACAAGCTTTGTTTCCATCATATGATTCTAATAATGAGTTTGTTACCAGACACGAGACTGAAAGGGAAGGCTTCTGCTTGTGGTCTTCAACATCATGATTCTCAACATGATTTATTGGGTTGACAACAAAACAAAACAGAACACTTCTTCAAAGTCCACGCTTGTGTAAACAGAGTGTAGCATTTCAGTCTTACCGATACCTCCGTGTCTTGGATCCTTTTAAACAAACCCTTTAAAGGACTTGGTCTAGGGTTCTCATCAAAACAAGTCTACCCTCTACACAGTCTGCAGTCACTTTGAAGGCCTGCTCTGAACTTTCAAAGGAATGTTCTCAAAGGAAAGCCCAGGGGAGAGGAAAAAAGGGGTAGAGCTGATAAAAATCTTAAGAGATAAAGTGTGAAAACGAGGGCTCATTTTATCTTCTACAAAAAAAAAAAGAAAAAAATTGAATCAATTCTGATTCATAAGTAAATTATTTTACTCATTTGTAGAATAGATTTTTCTTATCAGCCTAAGCTTACTAGATTAAAAATAAAGAATTTAATAACATCCCCTCTCAGCCCTTTTCCTAAGTGCTTGCCAGAGTTCTGGATCTTCATGTCCATAAAACAAATTCTAAGGCTTCCTTTAGACATCTCGGTGACCTTGGGTCTCAGATTTGTGATGTTGTACTCTTTGATTTTATGTCTTGCAGAGAACAACATCTTACCAGAAATCATTTTCCATTGGAATATGCTAAAAAACTATCAAAGAAATATAGAGTCATTCAGACATAACCTTTTTCATGGGAAGTAGGAAGGTCCCTGAATAGACTTAGCCAAACTGCAAAGACAGCACTGGCACCTCTACAGCATGCTCTTCTCCAGGATTTTCACCTTAAATCTAATAGCAATTCTGATAGTGACTAACAAGAGAAACCAGTCTCTGCTCAGTAACTTAAGGGAAGACAGGACTGGCCGACTTGGGGGAATATTATACAGTGTCTTAATGAACAAATAAGGTGGTTCCCTTTTAAACTGAGAAGTTTATTTTACAAGGCCATGGTTGATAGGCCCATATTGCTTTTGTTTATCCTGGCTCAGAGGAAGGGGCTGTGCTCTGTTTCTGATAAATTTCTCCTTGTTTTCAGTTATGACAGATATTCCTTTGAATACGGTCCATGAAAATACTGCAGCACCGAACACAGCCTATCTACTCTTGGTTCCATCTGTATTCTGTCCTTAAGCACAAGCAGCTGTGCACACACATCTGCCTCACGTCTGACCACGTACGGCTGTCCAGAACTCCATACAACTGTTCCTGCTTTTACGGGAAATCATGACTGACGCCGCAGGAGTTGTGAGACCCACAGGCACTTTTCAAATTCTACTTGCACAAACGAAAGGAAGAAAGCCAGGCTTGGAATGGCTGACTCTAACAGTCAGCGCAATGACTGATGGTATCATTTTCGACTGAGAGGAACATATAGATTACGTGTAAAAGAAAAAAATGCAGCTGAACAAATTTTTAGAGCCGAAGTCATGCCCTGAATGAGAAAAATTGCTATGAAAGTGTTTAAGGAAGCTTTCTTTATGGTTTTGGGAGAGCAATTTAGTGACTAAACTTTGGTGAGATTAGATGAGTGAAATATTTGATATTTGATAAATTCGTTGGTTCCATAATTAGCACTGTCCCCCCACCGTGTGTGTATAACACAAAAGAATGCATATTAACATATGCCAGTGTGTTTGTGGAGGTCAAAGGACAACCTTAGGTGATAAGTTTTCGATTTTCACCACGTTCAAGGCAGAGGAGCCATGATTTTCTGCTGCCATACATATGACAGGTCAGCTGGCCTACAGATGTCTGGGGCCTCACCTGTCTCTGCCCTCTACTTCCAGGTATGGGTGCCAAACCACAATTGCCTTTACTGGGATCCGTCCACTAGATCTCAGCTCCTCACACTGCAAGTGCTTTGACCACTGAGCTCCATAATCAACACTTTAAAAGGCCATAATTCGTGCAGAAATTCAAGTTCCTTATTGTAAGGACAGAATGAGGAAACCATTTTTATGTTTCTTTGATTTCACGTGTTTGAATGTGTTTCCCAATTTAAAAAAAAATGACTATAAATTATTTGTTTTACCTTTTGAAAAACAGTCTATACAATCTATACAGCTCTAAAGAGTATTTTCAGCATGTGAAAAAGTATTATATACTGAAAATAAAAACAGTAAAAGCATGTGGCACAAGAAGAATAAATACAGTAGATCATCATGCAGTGGGCATGAAAGAGTGAGGGAAAAAATGAAAATGATAGAAAACATAGTTCTTCCCTGGGTGTCTTCAAAGTGAAATGAACTCATAGCCCCTAGTGGTTATTCTGACCAGTGTGCATGGGAAAAGAGGGTGCCCTGCCTTAGTGTCTGGGCTCCACATCCTAGCACCAGTGACACAGCTAAGGCCGAACACTGCCCCTGTGCTGTGTGAGAGCAGGGAGATCACTATGCTGTGCTGTGGGGAAGTTCAAGATGGACGCCAGAGAAAACACTTGTCGGGGATCATTTAGAGCCCACTCTGGACGATTTTGGAAAGGCTTTAAGAAGCTTGGTGCTGATCTGAATATTGCCCAGAAGCAGAGTAGGTGTGTGAAAATTTTTTAAATGTTTTTTAACCTTAATTTTTATTTTATGTGTGTAAGTGTTCCACTTACTTGGGTGTGTGTACACCACTTGTGTATTGGACATCCTGGCACTGGAGTTACACAGACAGTTGTGAGCTGCCATGGAGGTGCCGGGAATTGAACCCAGGTCTTTTAGAAGAGCAGCCAGTGCTTTTAACCCTCAAATCATTTCTTCAGCCCCATCAGAGAGTATTTTATTCAATATTGTCTAGAAGGAGAATCTGGGACTGTCTGAAGCTGTGGCTGGAGACAAAGCAGGACTTAGAGTACACAGAGATGGCTCAGCCGCTGAGAGAGGGTTCATGGTTTTTCTCCCTATGAAACACAGGGCTGCTTTTTGTCCTGGACTGTCATAGACACAGATGGTTTTCTGTGATGTTGATGTTGTGTGAAAATGTTTATGTTCCATTCAAGAACACCAAAGCCTAATAAGACAAAGTTGGAAAGAACTCAAATGCCCCTCAGCAAGAGGATGGATATAAAATAAAATACAACCAAGGGTCACACACACACACATGCATGCATGCATGCATACAAGCACACACACACATACATACACGAGAGAGAGAGGGAGGAAGAGGGGGAAAATATGTAAAAATTATATACAATTTAAAAACAGGAGCTAGAGGTATGGTTTAGTGGTTAAGAGCACTTTCTCCTTTTGCAGAGGATCCAAGCTTAGTTACACCCTAGTGTCAGCTCATAATAGCGTATAATTCCAGTTCTGTACCTGGGCACCCTCTTCTGGCCTCCCCAGTTACCAGGCACCCAGGGGGCACACAAATCCATATGCTGGCTAACACTTAAACATATACAATAAAATGAATAAACAAACAAACATCTAAAAACATGTAACAGCGACACGAGGAAACATTTCACGTATGTATTAAATCATATTTTCAATATGATCATCATATTGCTGATTGAGATGAAAGCATATGGAAATTTAAAGATTTTTTTTTTTAAGTAAAAATTTGGACCAACTGGATGGCTCAGTGGGTAAAGACACTTGCCACCAAGTTTTGATCACTGAGTTTGATCCCTGGTGGAAGGAGAGAACTGCCTTCCCAAGTTATTCTCTGATTCCCACGTACACACTGTCATGCCTGCATGCCTTCCCACACTCCACACACTACACAAAACGAATGAGTGAATGAATGTTCATGAAACATAAGACAATAATGAATGTTAAGGAAACATAAGACAATTGGTGGTGATGAAGCTCGGGCTTCCACAAAGTGAAATACTTCATTTAAAAATGCATCTGAAACTATTGTAGAGATGTCCCCAGAAGACAGAGCATTTTGTCTTCTTGTTCCTTGTATTTGATGCCTGAGTTTTTTGTAGGGGATTAAATCATAGTTTCAAAGGTCTGGAATTTTGTGGCCCACCCTGGAGGGGAAAATCTATATCACTCTGTAACGAGAAGTAATATCTTTCTTAGAGAGTGTTAGGCTATATATTTATTATTAGCCCTATGATTATCATGGTGATATTATCTAACCTGCTATCACAAATAATAAGATACAGACACCTGTTAGATTTATAATTGCCTTATTTACCTTGGGCCGGACAGATACTCCTACCTATGCTGTCTGAATATCCTCACCATTCATCTCCCAGCCCCCATCCAATGCCATCCACCTTAATCCTTTCTATCTGGTCTACCTTCCATACATAATCCCATGGTACTTGCTTGTATTCTTCATCTGGGCCTTTTCATACCATTATTGGAGTCTGTTCTCCAGGCCCACGTGATTTCTTCTCCCCGATAACCCATCGTGACATCCTCCTTCCTCCTCTCTTCCCATCTCTCTGTCTCCTGTGATTCTCTCTTGAACCCCAAAGCCCTGGAACCTTAGCCATGCTTACCCCATTCTGCCATGCCCAGGTATAGGCTGTTGAATCAACCATTCAGGTTTGTCTTAGGCAGGTTTACAAAACAAGGATGGGTATAACCAGATCTTGAGGGCAGTAACACACATCAGACCAGCCTCCAACAAGAGAGTCTGTGAACGTTATGCCAGCAGCAGAGACAGAGTCTGATGGAGCCTTAAAGGAGGTGGTTCCTGTGTTTGAAGGTCTTAGCAGGGGAAGAGAGTCCCAGGTCTAAAAGGAATCTGGCAAGACAACTGCCCAACTACCAACTACCGGACCCAGCTAGGTCAGGCAGGGTTTAGAGAATTACAGTGAACATGTCCATCTGCCCATTAGGAGTGAAGTGCCCCTGTCTGGGAAGACCTTTAGGTGCAGATCAGGACACTCACTTGGGTGACCTGAATTGTTAAATCAAAGCGTCGGGATGGGACATCAGTGCCCCTCTGGTTGGATCCATTTGGCTTTAGTTCATCTCATTATAACCCATAAATGCATATATTTCAGAAGTTAAAAAAAAAACATGAAAAGCCATTCTAGTGGTAGAAAATGACACTTTTCCATAATTATAATCCATTTTACCTTCTGGAGTGAAATACAGCTTTTAAAAATATCTTAAAAAAAAAACTAGAGAAAAAAAACCTGGTTATCTTCAACAATGTATTCTATTTTGGGAAATGGAACAAACTTAAGAGTTTTATCTAATCCTGATGCTTGCTCATCTATTGTTTCTTTTTTTAAGCTGAAGCTGCTTGAGTCCTTCATTTCAACCTGCCCTTATTTATCAGATCACTACTGTCTACAGTGTATGTGGTCTTCACAGCATGTAAAACCAAGTCTTACTTCACTCCCGAGGAAAACCAAAAGTCGTCATGTATTTACCTGCTAGCTCTGCTCCTAGATCTCTCCAGCTTAAACAAATATTTACAACACTTTCTCAACAGCAATACATGATAGAAAACATCACTGTTTTCAAAACACTGATCACTTTTGCTGTCACAAAGACCGGAAAATACCACAGTATAAAGTTTATGTGTTTGCAGTAACACGCTGCACATCTGTGATGATTGATCCGATTCCAGAAGAGCAGCTGATTTGGAAAATCACTCCCAGTGAAACAAAAGAACAGGGAAAAGTGTTAAAGAAAAAGCTAATGAAACTTGTTAAAGGTGGTAGGACAGAGCTCATTTAAAAGGACCATCAGCACAGACGTTTTGCCTGAGTGTGGAGAACTCAGGCTAACCCCCCAAACAATACAAGACAAGTGGAGGTGTATGACCAAGGAGTGGAGTTGCTGCCTGTCGGGAGGTAGGAAATTACTAACAGTCGGTGTCCATGATGTAGAGATTATTGCTAACCTGACTTGATAGGATTCCTGTTGGACACTGAAGGGACAAGAATGGCCCTTCTTCCTCTGCAGGAGTGAGGAAGGGACCGGTGTTCTTTTCACTTAGTGGTTATAGCCATCAGATGCGTTCACGGAGAGCTCCAGGTACCTATCATGGTCACAGACCAGATGTTGGCCAGTTCTTGATCTTTGTGAGAGCTCTATAACAATGCCTCCATGCTGCTCAGTAAGCAGAACCATAGTAACATGACCAAATCTGGGGTCCCAACCCTTGACGGAACTTAAGGGCATCTGTCCAAGATGGCACTTCGACACTCACAGGCCAAGAATAAGGACAAGCGGCACTACAGTCCTTTATTTGCACTACACAGAGGGAATGGGTGCAAGCAGGACCACAGGCGCAAGCAAAATTCAGAGTAAGGATTCAGCTCTTCCAGATGGGCTGTGTGACTCTGAACAAGTGACTATACCATGCTTCCATTTCCTAATTTATATAATGAGAGTTAAATAGGGCTAACCTCAGCATTGTAACAATTCAATGAACTAAACTGTAATAGCATAGGAAAAGCTATTACTATTATCATTAACATTATTATTTATTAGCCCTCCCATCCCGATGCACTATACACAATTTATATTTAACAAGTGCCGATGAATGCATTCCAAAAGCAAATCCTTAATTTATTTGTATTTTAATTTTTTGGCTTTGTCAGAAAAAACAACAACCACCTTTCTAATTTAGCAACGTGTAGTGCCGCTGTACAGGAAACCCGGAGGGACTAGAAGGCTATCAGCTGTAGCTGTGGTGACGTGCAGAGCAGCTTAGGTGGCAGGACATCTGCATATGTATCCGTCTACAGTCCAACGAAGTTCCGGAAACTGAAGGCGAACATTGGGTGTTTTGGTTGTGGGGTTCTGTTAACATTTTCAGATGAGGCTAAGTCATTCTGAGATGCCCTGGGCTCCTGGGATGTTTCTGGGGATAAGCAATATTGTCCCTAAAGGGAAAAAAAATTGTTATTTTAGGCATTCTAAGTTGGAGCATGTGGTGTACCTGTTAATGAAATGTTTAATATGAAAATGTCTTATAGGCTCAAGATAGTTTTAGTCCAGCTGTAGAGCCGATGAAATGAAGAACGGGGTCAGTCTGGGGTTTTTAATCAGAAAAGCAAGCCCTAAACTAGCTGTGAAACTGAAGTTACATTGAAGGAATTCAACAATGTCACTTTTCTGATGCAAGAGGAGGATCCCAGAGTCCAGTAGCATCCCTGATATTTATGGTCAGAAATAACAGTAAAAATGTCAAGAACCACCTACTGGTAAAACATCAGTAGAGGTCAAGGATTTGGGGTAATAATATTGAGTCCAACATACTTGCTGTTGGCAGAAACTTGTATTGGTATTGTACTTTGAAAGGATGGGGGATATATATCTGAAATGTTCATGCAGTTTTCTTTCGATTTTCAACCTTTGAGTCATGAGTCTGCAACCTCAGATAACTCACTATTGTTACCAACAGAGCCATAAAAATGGAGCCCTGGGGTCCCTGAAGAGGATAATACCCCAACCAAGGACAATGCATGGAGAGGACCTAAAACCCTGGCTCAGATGTAGCCCATAGACTCAGTCTCCTAGTGGAGTCCCTAGTTAGGGGAGCAGGGACTTTCTCTGACATGAACTGATGTCAGTCAGTGGCTGGCTCTCTGATCACTGCCCCCGAGAAGGGGAGGAGTGCAGCCTTGCCAGGCCACAGAGGAAGACAATGCAACCAGTCCTGATGAGACCTGATAGACTAGGGTCAAATAGAAGGGGAGGAGGACCTCATCTACCAGTGGACTGGGGGAGAGGCATAGAGGGAGAAGAGGGTGGGATTGGTAGAAGACAAGAGAGGGGGCCACAGCCAGGATACAAATTGAATAAATTGTGATAAATATAAAGAATGGCTGCAGGGACTAGAGAGATGGCTCAGTTGTCAAGAACACTTGATGCTCTTCCAGAGGACCCAGGTCTGGTTCCCAGCACCCACATGGCAGCTCACAGCTGCTGCTTAACTCCAGTTACAGAGAACCCAGCGCCACCTTCTAGGCTCTGTGGGCACTACATGTACATCCAGGCCGGCAAAACACCGAAGCACTTAAAAGAAAACTAAATAAACCTCTTAACATTTAAAAAGAAGGCTATGATTGATGAGATGGCTAATGCTATTCATGGTCTGAGGATCCATGGAGGCAGTGCAGGTTTCATTCCTGATCCTGAAGACTCCTGGCTGTCACCTGAAGGTGGTCTGGTCAGCCCCTATGCCTCCATTTCTCTTAGCTGAATACATGGGAATAATGATAATGTCTAAATAGAGCTGTTTTCAGAATATGAATTATATACAAGAGCACAGGGTGACTGTGGATGTGGAGGGGGTATTAATGCTAGCGTTGGTTTGAATGAGAAATGTCCCCAATAGTCTCAGGCATTTGGACACTTTGTCCCCAGTTAGAGGCAGTGTTTGTTTAGCTCTCGGGGATTGTTGCAGCCCGGTTAGAAGCATGTTACTGGGAGTAGGCTCCGAGAGCAGAAAGCTTGCTTCCAGTTTGCTCTTCCCTTTGGCTTAGATGAAGAGGTGAGCTCTCAGCTTTCCTGCTGCTGCCTTGCCAGCCATTCCCACCAGGAAACCTCTTTCCTCTGGAAGTGTAAGCCCAAACCGACCATTCTGTCTGTAAGTTGCCTTGGCGACGGTGTCTTACCGCAGCAACCCAAAAGTAACTAATCCAGTGACTGTACGAGTCAGGAAGGACCGCCATACTTGACGTATGATAGCGCTGGAAATGTTAATGTCAGTCTTAACCTAGGTGCTCGAGAACAAGAAGTTGAAGGGTAACACATCGTCACTGTGAGTCTGCATGTGTCTCATCTTTGTCCCAACTGACGTGATGCTTACAAATTAGGATTTTCCTATAAAAGTTAAGGCAAGTATCCAAGTAGTTAGGTGAAGTCAAACCTCTTATATACAGTCTTAATAGACTAAATCAATATCACCAGATCAGATGAATCTGTTTTGGAAATGAGTAACATCATAGTTGTTAGGATTTTAATTGTATTCTGGGCCATCCACTGGATTTGGAAATGTGTCCAGGACAGGAAATCCTTAATAGAATTTCTAGCCCTTCCTATGGCTTCAGTGAGAGCTCCGTTGATAAAATGATGTAAAAAAATGATGGCATTTACAAGAGATTGATGTTTTAACAGCAGGTTTCAGTTCTTGCCTTATTTCCTCTCTCTCCCTCAAGCTCTTTCCTCTATAATCTACTAATGGTTTTTTTAGCAGGCTTTGGCTCGTTTAATTGTTGAGCCAAGTCTGACTGGGGCAGGAAGTCATGCTAGCCAAGACTTCTGAGGGGGCTTCAGATTGAGTCATGCTGGCAGGCCCACCTGGTGTGCCAGAGCCAGAAGAAAGGCCAGGAGCTTGTACAGCTGCATCACTTCTGGGCCAGCCCCTCCTCCCTCCCACTCAACCTTGGGTTAGCTCAGGCTTCCGCCTCCCATTCATGTCATAGAAAGCCCTGTGAAAACAACAGAGTTTTGAAGTCTTCTAGTTCTCTCTAGTATGCTTTTGTTTGTGGATCTATTGCTGTGATATGATGTGCTCAGTGATAAATGGTCTTCTTACACAGAACTTCTCATGTGTAGGGTAATATAATAGCTAAAACTTGTCATAACAAAATTGAACATCATGTGAATCTATTTCTCTTTCCGAGACAACTGATAACTGAATGCAACAGAAGGTTTCCTTACCCCTTTTCAATGTGTATTTTAATGAATACTCAAGGGAATCACTACTCACTTTTGTTTACTTATCACTGAGCATGTGCTGAGCATTGGGGAAATGATATGATGATGTCATAGCATTCATGTTAAATCCAGTGATGTCAGTAGGATGTCACTCATTGTTTTAATCAATGCTTCTCAATACCTCTATCTGCTCCATATTTATCATCCTGTGGCGAGACTCGTGAAGTGAAAAGTTCTTAAACCTCGGGCCTTCTAAGAGTTGTATTTTAATAATGAAAATAAAACATACAGTAATAATTAATAATTAGCCTCAGTATTTTGCACGGTAACCAATGTAAAAAAAGACAAACAGAGAAAGGGGGACAGAATCTGAAACTCCTCAAGGAGGACGTAACTAAGATATGTGTGGGAAGGGTTTTTCTAAGACCAATTTGAGTAACTACTAGAAGGGAGAGGAATAAGCTCGTATCTTTCTGAAGGGAGAGGGCTCAAGAGGGAGCACAAGCCAAGATCCCACTGTTCAGTGACTGTTCAGTGACTTAAAGAACATGCCAAGAAAAAGAAAGAAGGGGGCTGGTGATGCTGGAGCAGCAACTGAGATAAAGAGGCATCAAGAGAAGAGGACAGAGAAGGATGGGAAAGGCAGTTTTGACAGACCTGTTGGTTATTAGATGAGATATGATCTTTATTTGGCATCAGCTAGGAAGGCACTGGGGTTGACCTATAGATCCTTACAAGGTCTACAAGTCTTGAAAAGAAGCTGAAGGAGGGAAAGCCTGACAACACGCTGATTGAGCACCTAGGGTGCACCAGAGGCCATGATGGCGAGAGCCTGCAAAGGACTGACCAGCTTGTCACGCAGAGAAATGGAACTGACTCTGTAGAACAGCATGCTGTCCCACAGCAGACGGACTGTCAGTCATTCTCAGGTCTTCACTCTTCACCTCAAACCCTCTCTGCTTCGGGCTGAGGGCTCTAACTCTTCCACACTTTCCAGTCAGGTGTTTAAATACCCCTCACTGTGCAGTTAGGAAATGAAGTGGTAACCTATGCCTAAACCAGTGAGCTCAGGCCAACCCCTGTGAAGGAGATTATGGATAAACTTGTTGCTCAGATCGGACGATGATGTCCCGACCTGACTAGATCTTCCGTCTTTTGCCTTGGAAACTCTCTCTTAGGAGGGAATGGGAAGTATGGTTGCCACCAGGGGTTCACCAGGGCCTTGAACAGGAAACACAACAGCTTGCTGTTTGCATATAAACCTTTCTTTTTTATAAATCAATTTAAAAATATTTTCCGTTAGTTCTCAGCATAAGAGCAAGCCTTGGAAAATCCTTTCTTATGCTCAGATGGTGCTCATTGCCAGATGGAATTGTGTTGAACAGAAGTGAAAACAACAAAAGACATGAAGTACTTCAAGAAATCTTCCATTACAGGGATGGAAATGGGCACTGTCTGTAATTCTGACCAATGTTCAAAGGGACAAAAACAAGCAAAAGAATTCAAAAGGGCCAAATGGAACATCTAGAGTTCAAGAAAATGGAAACTGCTGTCCAAATCACTGACGGGTCCTGCCTGACAGGCATAGCTCCAGTGGTTTAGATTGTGGACTTAAAAAGCAACTGTTGCAAGGGGAGTCTCATTTGCTTACTTCTTATAGCTTAGGCAGTAATGTGTAACTTAACTCTCCGTTCAAATTTACCCCAGCCATTCTTGGTTCTGTTGCTCTCCTTGTGGAGCTTCTGTCCTCTCCAAGTCTTACTAACTCCCCCTTCTTTCATAAAATTCCCTGCACTCTGCCCAAAGTTTGGCTATGCTCTCAGCATCTGCTTTGATACACTGCTGGGTAGAGTCTTTCAGAGGCCCTTTGTGGTAAGCTCCTGTCCTGTTTCTTATTTTCTCCTTCCTCCAATGTCCATCCTGTTTGTCTTTTTGAGTGAAGATTGATCATCCTACCCAGAGTCCTCCTTCTTGTTTTGTTTCTTTAGGTATACAGATTTGTGAGGTTTGTCTTTCTGGGATACCTCACTCAGGATGATCTTGTCTAGATCCCACCACTTGCCTGCAAATTTCATGATTTCTTTGTTTTCAATTGCTGAGTAGTATTCCATTGTGTAAATGTACCACAATTTCTGTATCCATTCCTCTGTTGAGGGACATCTGGTTTGCTTCCAGGTTCTGGCTATTATGAAAAAAGCTACTACGAATGTGGTTGAACAAATGCCCCAAATATATCTGGGCACAGGGGTCTTTGCTGAGACTGATAGTCCATCCAAGGAGCATTCATGGATATTACCTAGAACCTCTGCTCAGATGTAGCACATGACAACTCAGTATCCAAGAGTGTTCCCTAGTAATGGGAACAGGGACTGTCTCTGACATGAACTCTGTGGCTGGCTCTTTGACCACCTCCCCCTAAGAGGGGAACAGCCTTGCCACAGAGGAGGACAATGCAGCCAGTTCTGATGAGACCTGATAAACTAGGGTCAGATGGAAGGGGAGGAGGACCTCCCCTATCACTGAACTTGAAGAGGAGCATGGGAGGAGAAGAGGGTGGAATTAGAAGGGAAGGAGGGAGAGGGCTACAGCTAGGATACAAAGCAAATAAACTGTAATATATATATATATATATATATATATATATATATATATACATACATATATCCCAGAATCTCAGCAGGATAAGTCAGCTTGTCCCTGCTATATTTTAGCCTTATCAACAGCTATTTTAGAATTGCAAAATAAAGTTTAAATATAAGATGCTATACTCACTTTCCATGTGCTGTTAATGAAAAAAGTGCAACAAATTATCAGAACTTATTTTATCTAAGAATAATATGTATATGAGGGAGTTCTTCCTGGTAAGCAGGCAGCATTTATGCACAGGAAATGAAAGAGAGGGTCAGATGCATCTCAATTGGTTAAATTTTTGTATTTGCATAATTTGGGCATGCGGTGGCCAGTTGGCAGCTTGTTGTTGGCTAAAGCTATATTGCTTTTTTTTTTTTTAATATGGCTTTTAAAACCTGAACTCCTAAATTAGCATTCTGTTTAGTCTGTAGTTCACTTTATAGGGACTGGAAGTTCTGAGAGAGTTTCAGGATGTTTAGTTTAACACATGGTGAGGATCCAGAGGTAATATTAAGCACAAACCATTTATTAAGGATCTTCTAAAAGTCAGATGTTTTACACATGCTTCCTAATTCTCACAACAGTCCTTTCTACTTCACATCACCTGCTTTTACTCAAGAATTAGAATTAAGACCCAGAGAGGCAAATGAGGGGCTGAATGTCAAGAACCTGGAAGTAAGAGATGTAAAGGTACTTTTTTCCCAGAAACTGGGCTAAACATTACTTCATTGGCTCTTTATAGAAGCCCTTCAATTATAGAAATAGCTGATTGCTTTTAAATGGCCCCTGACTTTCCACTTGGAAATGCTTCTAACATTGCAATGGTTGCATTCTGACTTCTCATTCATTAATGTTTAACATAAAGATAATGAATTAATATGAGAAAGGGACCAATGAGTACATGATGAGTACTGGGCTCTAGGCGTTGGCTAACAAGACCATCATCATAACAATGAGGATCAGTCTGATGTGGCTCCTCTCCATGTGGGGCCAAGTTTTCAAGGAAGAATTGATATTTAAGTGATTGTTGTGTTTCAAGTACAATAGTAACTATTATGTTTTTTCTATAACTTGATTCTTATAGTTAAATGAAGGAAAAAATTACGCTGTGTAACTTGAAGATGAGGAAACAGACGTTGTATTGCTAAAATATTTTTGCTAAAGTTTCAAGTAGTTGGTGATGAGATCAGGATCCAAACCAAAGTTCTATTCATTTTGGTCTACCAGTCTTCAAACCATCTACTTTTCTGAGTCCGCTCTGGACTCATAAGCAAATGGACAAGAGCGATCTTCAAAGGGACTCCCTGGAGGCCAGGCTTCCAAGCAGGAGCATGCAATGGAAGCATCAGCAACACAGGTGGAGAAGGAAGGGCAGCCCTCTATCTATTGTAAGGAGGGATAGAGGCCAAGAAGACGCTTAGCTAGGCAGCTCAAGAAAGCACTTTCCTTGGCACGCAAATGCTAGGGCTGTGGGAAGGCTTTCAGTCAGAAAAGCATGAGATGTTTGAGAACACAGTCTGTCAAATGACAGGAAATCCTAGTTTTCTCTGGGTTCATGGACCTTGGAATTTTTGTTTGTAATCCTTGGGACCTCATTCAGCTTTACTAGCAACTTAACTCCGTTGGCAGTGCAGAACAGAGTGAAGGAAGGGCTTCTCTATGACAGGCAGGAGAGTTTTGTCGTACTGTCACCTATGGATAAAAAGACATTTTTTTTTCTCCATTGGTAGTAACTAACCTTCTTTAAGTGCCCTGGGTTAGTACTGAAGCGCCTCATCTTGGGGATAAACTGGGGTCAGCATCCTTGGCTTCCTCAAAGGAAGGTATTCCTTGCATGAGATGAAAGGAGGCCGAGCATTTAGAAGCCTCCGAAAGATGCAGGCCGCCTTCATTTCCTCTCACAATGGGAGGCTTGGAGCCACTACAGACCAGCCTGCAATCACAACAAAACAACGGTCCCTCTGTGCCGGGTGGGGGTGGGGTAGTTAAAAATAAACCAATTTGCACATACAAATAGCATCCTGGGAAAGAGAGTGCAGACCAGCCAAGGTTGAAAAAGAAAACAAACAAGACTTGAATTCCTTCCCTGTTTTCCAGCCTATTTGCTTTCCCAGAGCTGTTGTCTGGAGAACCCATTCATCACTATTCACTGAGCACACTGAGCAGAGCAGCTCACCCCTGCTCAGGTTTTCCTTAGTGGGGTTACACAGACAAGATAGCATGGATGTGGATGGCTGTTGCCTGGGGTGCTTGCAAGTGTGACTGAAAGCCAACAGGGTTTCTAAAGCTAAACGTAGAACACATGGCCATCTTGCCAATTGATTGACAGTAGAACCGAGTCATCAGAGGCTACGAAATGTGAGGTCAACCATGCTCCCTGCCTATTCAGAGAGCTGTCAACTGATTAGGGACAGAGAATCTACCGACTTGTTTGCAGTGACATATTTGTTAGTTTATCTTACCAGTGAGAGGTTTTTCTTGCTGTTCGAATACTTGACTGATTTCATGATGGTCAAAAGCTGTAAGCCATGTCTACCCTCAACCAAATATAGGAGGAGTATTAGGCTTTATCTAAATATAATCATCAACAACCAAAGTACTAAAATCAGGTACTCAGCAGAAATTCTGCAAGGTAATCAGACTTCGCATTGCTATTTAATAAAAATCTTTAAACAAAAATCAGTAGCCACAGAAGGTTGTGGGGAATAAATCAAGGGATACCTTATGATGAACTTAGGTTCTGATTAAAGAGCATTGAAAAGGTAACAATCACGATGCTGAAATGACACGTCTGCCTGGAACAGTGCTGCAAACACAAAACCGATTTAACTGAGGATTATAACCTCGGCCTACTGCCCGACTGTAACTTTCCTCCAAGCTGTGACACAGGAAGAGATGGACGCCCGCTGAATGGAGAAGGGTTTGCCTGAATGGAGAAGGGAAGCTCCTGGCTTCACAGTTGTAGCCTTGTGGAAAGGAAGGCTTGCTTGCCTGCCTATAACTCAAGATGCTAGGTTCTAATAGTCTGTCAGGTCAAGAGGAAAGAGGGTGGGGAGGAGAACTGAGGTGTAACGGACAAGGAAAGCCTTGAGAACGTTTCTTCTGCCACCTTGGGGCTGGTCTCTTAACGGTTCCACAGCCTCCAGGAGCAGTGCTGTCAGCTGGACTCGGGTGCTCAGGCTCACCAGGCTCCCGGACATGTTCACGTCCAAAGCACGTCACACAGCCCCCCGACTCGAGTGTCTTGAAAGTACTTTGCTGCTCCTAACAAGTCTAACATAGGATCTCTAACAGATAAGTAACTTTCCAGGCATTCGGAAGCTACCTCTGTCTATCTTGTATCGGTTGAAACTACCAATTCTCCACTGGGCTGCACGGGTATCCAGCAGGAGACCTTTGGACACCTGAGGGCTGAGAGCACCCTCTGACCTCTCACCCACCACCATCTCCTGAACATGGCCTTGCAGCGATGCTTGTGCCCGCCCGCAGCAGC
The DNA here is from genome assembly GCF_030254825.1 of Meriones unguiculatus. Classification (NCBI taxonomy): domain Eukaryota; kingdom Metazoa; phylum Chordata; class Mammalia; order Rodentia; family Muridae; genus Meriones; species Meriones unguiculatus. The sequence continues at coordinate 8,573,390 of NC_083356.1, forward strand.
ACTTTCCTCTGCTCACCTCCAGTCACCCTTCCTCACCGCCCAGACTGCCCTGTTCTCGCCACCAAATGAGCGCTACTCTCCCAGGACAGGGTTTAGATTCTGAGGCTCCACCTGTTATCAGTGCTTCGTGTGTAGACTCTTTCTGTTAGGTCATTTCAGAGACTGGGGTTCTGTTAGGTAGGAGAAGAAGGCATAGTTAGAGAGTGCCAGTGCTTGGGAGAGAGGGTGGGAGGGGGATATGAAACAGACAGGGTCCTAAGGCCTACCAATGAATATTTATTTTTGCTTTAAAATGCATTTGGAGCTGTAAACATGGTATTTTCTAGGCAGGTAGTGGGGTGTATTTCTAAACAATTTATGTTTTGTGATTTGTTGACCAGAATGCCCTTCCCAATGAGAACCTTTTCCTTCCAAGGCTGGGCAAAGAGATTTGACTCCCTACCTCTTGTGCCTTTATAATTATTGTGGCCTGTAATACTAGATCGTTTTTCCCAGAATCAACTTTATAAAGCCATCGCGTTTGTCTTTGTTTTCTTTTTCTTTTTCTGTTATTGTTGTTAGAATTATTGTATGTACCTGAATGCGCGTGACGCGTACCTGTGTGTGCCTGAGTGTGCCTGAGTGTGCATGACATGTGAACATGCATGTGCCATGTGCAGCTCTGGATGTGAGAAGATAACTCAGTGAGTTTCCTTCTCTTCTTCCACACTTCTGTAGGTTCTAGGGATCAACTGCAGATCATCAAGCTTACACAGAGAGCATCTTTATTATCTAGCTTTTATTTAACTTTTTTAAAAACGTAGTTTTCATGTCTTTACACAAGTATATATCATATACTGAGTATATTCAGCCCCATACCCTCAACACCCACTTTCCTTGCTCCCCCTCTCCTGTTAATCTAAGAATCACAAATAAGAGAAAACAGTTGACATTTGTCTAAGACCGACTGAGTTAGTTTAAGAATCATTGCTTTTTTAAGTGAAACATTTCCCTAACTTGTAATACTTTTTTTTTGTGTCCTAGGACTATCATAGGAGGATTAAAAAAAATAATAAGGATTTTGTTGTAAGTTTTTATTGCAGCATTTTAAATAGATCCAACAAAAACTTGGATTTTACTGCATATAATCCCCTGCTTCCCTACAAAAAACTATGTTCAAGGTAGTCTGGTAGCATAGACCTGTAACTGTGGCTACTGAGGACTGAAGAGTTAAGGCTTTCCTGGGAGACTTAGCAAGCCCCCTCCCTCCCCCCAAACACACACATATAGAAAATGAAAACAATCCAAAACTTAGTAGTCCAAGCTTCTACAGAGCCTGGAAAAGCAGAAATGACCATTTCTTTTAAGATTGGAAACATAAAAACTAATTTTAAACAAATAGAGATTTCTTACATTTAAGAAACTCAAAAAGGCAATATTTGATGCATTCGTTAAGCGTGTAAACTTTTTGTATAAAATTATCAGAGATAAATAACACGGGAATGCCTTCTTCATAGTCACTCTGCAGGGCTTGCTTCCCATGAGGGCTCCGGGATCCACACACTGTTGGTGTCCCAAGCGGACGTGAGTAGCCTGTCTGTTCTTTCCCCTTCCCTTCTCTTCACTTTGTGAGGATTCCTCAGTGGCTGCTCTGCTCACACGTTATATTGCTTCCTTGAGTGTGTGACATTTAGCCAAAGATTCACAGCTAAAACTTCTAGGGGGCCCTATCTGATGCCGTGTAGCATTTTTACCAGAAATTGGAACATTCTATCCTTCAGGGATGCTCCTTAAGACAGAATGTAAGCAACTCAATAGCTTCAGGAAGTCCCTGAAAATGACCAGATTCACTAGGTCCCCTTCTTCCTGAGAATAAACATTAGAGACTGCTGACAGTCATCATTGTCAGCCAAGCCCAGCTGCAAAGAAGACAGAGAGAAGCAGCTTAGACAACTCTTCAGCTCTTGAGCTGTATGCAAGCTGGGCAGTGTGCCCTAGGCCCCCAGATTTTATGAGCCATCATTTATCTGGAGTGAACATTGATAGTGCAGCTTATTTTTGAGCTCCTGTAAGTAACCCCTCACCCATATTCCTGTAACACTGATAAAATTCATTGGTTCACCAAGTTGAACTTTGGTGGTATCTTTACTTTGCTCTGTCATGAACTCTAAGATGGTTTGAATAGAAATGGCCCCTATAGGCCCATAGGGAATGATAGTATTAGGAGGTATGGCCTTGTTGGGAGAAGTGTGTCACTGTGGAGGCAGACTTTGAGGTCTCCTATGTTCAAGCTACTTTCACTGTGGCACACAGTCTCTCTTTACTTCGTGGGGATCACAAACTCTCAGCTCCGTTTCCAGCAATAAAAACCCCAACTAAGACAAGCCATTTCTGTTTCCGTAAATAATCTTCATAAGAATCATTGGCTCACCAAGCTGGAGCTTGCTGGTGCTCTGCCATGGGCTTCCTATTTGTGGTGAGCAGGTTTATGTGTGCTGTGTCTACCCAGGAAAAGTCTCGTCACACAGCTCCCGGCTACTGTGTAAATCAATGTCCCTTCACAGTCTTCTCAGAGCACTGGGTCACAAAGACCTGCCTTTAGTGCAGTCCTCAGTGCCAGTGGGAATTATTTTCTTCATTGTTTTATTTCTTTCACTGTGTTTCCCACCTGAATATCATCCCACAGAAGGAGATACCACTGAATTTTTTTTTCTGTTAAGTGTTTAAAGCTTGATACAATGCTTCCAAGTGATACTTGCATAAAATATATCTCAATGAATATTTTGAGAAGAGATTTAAAATATCCTTTCATTCAGCAAAAACTCAATTGTGCCTAGAGTTCTGCTGGGGAAAGTACAGATGTAGTTTGAAAGAGATATTTTATGACTTTCTCCTAACTCAATGAAGTTAAAGCCTTGGTGTTCTTGGGCTCGTCTTTTCTTCATTTCTTCTTCTCTCCTTCTAGGGCCTTACTCACAGGAAGGCAGGCTAGTCAACAGGAAATAGCTAGAGGAGTTCCATGGGTTCATAACTGACAGTGTGAATTTAGGAAGGTTGTTCAGTCAGAGATGTGCCTTCTTTACCGGAACACAGGGAATGTTTAAAAGATTTTTACTAGTGGTTGTAAAAACTGAATGTAGTAATGCCTGTGTCCAGTGATTATGTTCACCAAGTTATTGGCTTCTGCTAATGGAAGCTTTAATTACTGTTATGTCATGAAGTGATGATCTGGTGTTGGTCATATCCCAAGCCAGTGTTCTTTTGAACAGTGTTTTCGTGAGACCTATTTTTAAGAAAGCGCCTCATTGGCACCTTGTAGTCTTCCTAAAATATGATATCTGTTGTCTTGTTAAAGGTCTACTTCCTGTCCTTCAGGGAGAAGCAGGAGAATCATGATTCCACCTCGTGTTGCTTCCTGATGAGGCAGTTACGGGAGCAGTCTGTCAATAATGCAGTCACATCGGCAGCGCTGAGCATCAGCTCACGACCGTGGGCATGAGGTCGAGTCGCTGGCCAGGAAGGCAGCCCTAGCTTTAGCATCCTCAGAAGGATCTTTTCTCCCAAGTCTGGGCTGGGAATTTGAACCCCCTCCCCACCTCTTATGCTGATGTAGACATTACTCTCCATATTAAAGTGACGATAGTGTTGCCTTCCCTAAAACTGGCTTTATAAACCCATTACATTTTAATTTTGCTTTGTATTCTTCAAGGAGAGAATTTGAACTACCCCCATTTTACTTGAAAAAATAAACTTCTAGAGCGGGAAAGGATATTTCTGAGGCCAAGAGACTCGCCAAAAATAGGAGCTCAAGGCGGCTACAACTTAGTACATTTTTATCATTGAATGATTTAGTATCTGGCAAGACAAATTAAATTTATTGCTTGACAGCATTTAATTGTTTCAGACTAGCTTTGATAATGAATTTCATACTGTGATAAGGGACCTAAAGCAGCATCCAATTGTCAGTTTCATTTCCTGTAGGTTTAAACTGACACACTTAATTCCTTGGTTAGGATTCCCAACAAAGTAACTATCAGTCACCTGTGGTCACTGAGTCGGAGACAGCCAACACTTAAGCACACAGGTACGGATGTGCCTGAGTGTGAGTGTGAGTGTGTGTGTGTGTGTGTGTGTGTGTGTGTGTGATGTTTCTGCAATTACTACTGTTTCCCCTTTTAACCAGGCAACTGTAATAACGACTCCTCAGCCCTTTAATTTCTTGTCCTGTCAGAGCCACTCTCTGGGGAGCTGCATGTGAGTTTGTGATCCTGCTTTGTCTGAGATGGTCCAGTATTGCGTCTCTTCAGCTTCTTTAACACTCGTTCCAACAGGAGAATTTGCTTTAAACGAGCACCCAAGTATTTGTGGTTGAATCTAACTGGAGTCTAGGTTGGAGCCTGGAGCCATCCCCACCCCGCCCCCAAACGCAAGGCACTTGCCCCTTAGCAGAGCCATATTCAGTCACTCCAGCGGAAACACATACATTCTGCCAGGCTTCCTAGACTACAGGCTCAGTGTCTGTGAAGGTGGAGGACAAGATTTATAGGGTACCTCATTGTCCATGGAAATTTAACATACTGCCAGATACCGTGGCTACTGACCACATATGGCTGCCAAATTATATTCTGAGCTAATTAAAATTAAATTAAATGAAAAATTGTATCTGCCAACCCCATGGAGAGACTTTTCATGTTCTCCTGACCCTGTGTCCACGGATAATGCAGATACAGAACATTCTGCCAGCATGGAAAGTTCTGTTGGACGGTTCTAATCTGTAAGATACCAGTTTTTCCACCGATTTCTACATTAATTCTACCAGTGTGCACACTTATTTGTGGCAGTGCTAGCAATGTTATCTTCTGATCGTGCCTCTCATGAGTAAGTAACAGAACAGGCAAGCGTGCACCCAGGAGATAAGAATACTGAATTGTTAAGAAAATGATCAGTCTCTCTGTACTCCCCACCCACTTAGCTTCTCATGTTCCTTCTCCTATGATGTTCACTGGCTTATACATCAACAAGGCCTGTGATTAAGTTGTGTGGCCTGTGAAGGCAATTACTGTATCTCTCCCTTCATCAATTGCAGCCTCAGCATCCGTCACCATGCCTGGTTATTGTGAAATGAATGTTAAATGAATTTTTGCTTTGTGTACACCATTCCCAGATAAAAAATGCCCGACCCCCTGCAAGACTCAACTAAATAATGCAGACAAGGAACCTGAAAGGCGCCTGCCATCTGAGAGACACTACTTTCTGACCATCCTATGTTTACCAGAAGCCTGGGGTGCTTCGACCCATAGGTCACAGAGACTTACGTCCATTTCCCAAGGTCTTAGCAGTTATAATTCTTTCCCCCTGATCAAAGCTTGGCGTTAGTTGTTAACTACAAGGGAAAAACAGTTAAGAGTTCGGCCCTGTGATTCGGCACTCGGGAAGCCATTCTCCAGGGAAACAAAATACTAAGAGTGTTAGCTTCATAATTCATGCTAGAAATCTCTTCAAGACTAAAAGCCTGGCCTCTTACCAAACCATCTGGTTCATTCAGCCTTCTCTTTTCCTATCAGAATTCTGCACGCAAAACCCTGCCAACAATTAAGTGTTGAAACCATTTCTAGAGGTTCTGAGACATGAGTTAGGACCACGGAGCCAGTTCCAAGGAGGCATTTGAAATGAATGAAACCTCGGGATGAATATTTGCCGTCTGCCTTTGCAAATCTTAGAGATGGAGAGGATGGGAAATCTTTGTTTAGCTTAGAGTCCGTTATTTTAAAGCCAGTTGTAAGATGTACAAAGCAAAAAGAGAAAAAGAAAGGTATTGAGTGTTTTTTAAGCATGATTCCAAGCACCACAGATCATGTTGGGGAAACATCCTTGGGCATTTGGGCATGGATATTAGTAAAAGTGGCAAGTGTGTCAAAACCTTAAGTGGCAGATCACCCTTTGCTGAAAGTCAATAAAGAAAGAAGGAAGTGAAAGATTGTTCATTATTTTTAATGACCCCACTTTCCAGCAGAGTTCCTGCAACTCTCTGTCTTTGCATTCTGCCTTCTTCCAGGTCATTACAACACACCAAACTCCTGAGGGCGATGCCTTTGTCTAAAGGAGTTTGTGCAAGGGTTTGAAGTCTCAGGCCGATGGGTTGTTAATCGCTGTACCAGTGCCAAGGTGGCAAGGCAAAGATGAGCCTGAGAATCCAAGAGCATTCCCTAAACCTGGCTGCCCTGCACTTCCTTCTCAGCATGACCACAGTGACCACATCATTACGGCTGTCCACACTTCAAATGCTTCATTGTTCTTGGTGGATGATGTAAGTTTCAGCCATTCATAATAGTTCTTACACTGGTAAAAGAGACAGTGTAATGTGTGTTTAGAAGTAGCCTACAGCTTTCAAATTTTCCTGTGTGTGTGTGCGTGTGCACATGCGTGTGCATGCATGTGAAATATGTGTGTGTGTGTGTGTATATATATATATACATATATATATAGTTATATATTTACACTTTGCTATACTTTCTAGTTTTATTAGCTTGGCATATACTTGTGTATTATAAACTGTGTTCCTCATTTAGTGCAGGCAGCTCTCTGTGCTATGTTATCGGCTATCAATGCCCTGAAATCCCAGAGATAAATTTAGAGAGGTATGGAATAAAGTTATCAGTAGGGAAGTGAAAAAGTCATAAGCTAGTTCTCATTTTACCATGTTATTACCAGAAAGCAAGTCCTCAGTTTAGGTAGGAAGTGCTTTATAATGCAGTAGAATAATGTAAGCTTACAACTATGAAATAAACACACACACACACACACACACACACACACACACACACACACTGGGCATCTTCAGCTCGAAACTATATGGAGCATAACTACTGTCATGTTCTCCTTTCCAAATAAGGGAGAAAGCGCCTGTGCTTTGACAAGCCCTTTGAGCTTTTCTGTTCACAAGTCCACGTGTTTTGAAAGGGAGATAAGAACGAACCATGGGAGAAGAGCCTGGAATAGGCAAGTGACACCCTTGCTAAGTGTGGGTGGGGCTGGAGAAAACGACATTTTTTTTTCTGAAGTGAATGGAGCTGAGTCTTTTGACATGCTTCAGGCAAGATCATCAGAGGCTCACCTATTTATAAACTCAGTAAACACTCTGCCTGGTTTATGTGTGTTTCCGCATGAGCATATGTGTTTTTTAAACAAAATAAACGGTCCTTTTGGCCAGAAGTATCCAAGCAGCATACCCTTGAAAAAGAGAAGCATTGGTGGAAATCCCATATATGTTTATTCGTTAGCTCTCAGGCACTTCTGGGCTCAGTACCCACACACACAGGCTGTTTAGTGTGGAGGCTAATAACATTTATGCAGAACCATGCTGGCGACTATCTCGGTAAAGGAATATCCATCCCGACAAAACATACTTTTGCTTGTCTTTATTTGGGAGAGAAAATAGGATTGCCCTTGCCTTATCTAAACACTGCCACATGGTTGATTTAAAAAAAAGAAAGAAAGAAAAGAAAAAAAGGCATTTACCGTCATGCTAGAGGTGAAGAATGAAGCCAGCCAGCCAAGGTGGAAGAAAACTGAGCATGTTGTAGTTTTCCCCAAAGCCCAATAGAGTTGGTTAGAGCTATTTTATTTTTATTCCTTCCACAGTAATTTAGCGTTGCCTCCTGACAACCATTTGGAGTACTTTGATCTATTAAGTTCGGAGAGGCAAACTTAAATAAGTTGCTTAGCCGAAAACTAGTTAGGATTGAAAGGGATTGCTGGGGTGCAGGAAAAGTAACAAGGGAAGCAAAGCAAAGCAACGTTCTGTTCAACAATCAGCTGAGCGGAAGTAAGTCAGCAAAGCCATTTCCTAGGCTGCTTGGCCTCTCTAATGGGCGTGTTATTAAGGCTCCGAGGGGTGGTCATCAAACACAACGCATGTGGCTACCAGTGTCCAGTGGAGGGTGTGTGTACACAAAGCATCTTTTATCATCTATAAGGAAACACATGCTTGTTGGTTGCATTTCACTATTCTGTCTCCCACTGAAGAAGCATTTCCTCTCTGCAACCCATCACACCCAAATCAAAGCACACTGACCTACCCACAGAAGGAGGTGGCAGTTGCTGGGTTAGCTGAAAAGAGCCTGAACTGGGGTAAAATCACAGAGAAATCACCTGTGCCCAATTGTTTTATCTGCCTACTTCAGTCTGGTTCTAGTGCACGTGTTCACAGCATATTGCTTGTAATAAACCCTAATTTAGACTAAAAATAGGTTTTAAGAATCTCTGCCTCTTTTGTCATTTTGCTTGTCAAGACTGTTGAATTAAAGTGCTGGAGCACACGGGAGAATTCCTAAAAATAGGCAACGTTGTTAAGAGCCTTGGGGAATATTACGCTATAATTTGCTTTCTAGATACAATTTGAAAAACAGGTTTACAAGAATCGTTGCTCAATTATCATACAGTTCCTATGTAATGGCATACACTGTGTTAATTAGTATGAGCTCACTTTGGCCCATGTTATTATGATGGGCACCACAGTCTAAGGGCAAGGCTAGAGAAGGCAGAGAAACAAGCATATGAGCAACCAGGGAGCAGAAACCCAGAGCAAGGCAGCGAAGGATGGCAGTGCATCTCACTGAGAGGAGGGAGCTTTGTGAGGGGAGATGTCTTTATACTTCTCCAGAAGCCTCACATCACAGAACTGTGGCAGCTACCAGGTACTCTACTTGCCAAAAGAACAAGTCCCGGGTTTGGTCAGGAAGGAGTTAATGGAGGTTTCGGGAAGGTCATTTTCCACCAGGAACAATACTAAAAGTTGGCTGCTTGCATTGGCCAAGAAAGGTTGAATTGTAGTTCTTTATTGTATGATATATGTCTTTCCTATGAAATAAGTCTTCAGGGAAACGAGCCGGCATTCTTTCCCACCCTTACGTTCTGTCAGATTATTTTATTATTTCATTTTATGTTTCACAATTTGAATTTGCTTGTCTCATAAAAGCAAAACCCACATCTCAGTAAACGCAGGGTCAAGGCAGCTACTCATTGGCTCACTTCAACTTTCCATCTCCTGATCTCATCCCTCTATAGGCGAATCAACTGAGGTCGCTTCGATTCCATCCAGTTAACAATACCAGGTAGGCAAGACTTTGATGAGAGTTCATGGGGGGGGGGGAAGAAAAGAAAGAAAAGAAAAAAATACTTCAATTCGGAAAGCAATCGTGTCAAATCAGATCTTTCCAGAAAATAGCACCCTTTGGAAGATATTTGATCTGCAGAGCTGTGCCCCAGCTCACTTTTAGCTACAGATTTAGTTTAAATATATATCTGCCAAAGAGTTTTAACTTGTAATTCATTCCAACAGGTTACCCAAACTCAAAAATCAGAGAACTCTATATTTCCCCCCATTGGTTCTTTGTGGCTTGCTTCCCTCTTCTATGATGCTTCTGTTTGTGCCTTGATGATCTACAGAAGCCTCTTAACAGACTGTAATTATTTTCTGAATTTTTCTATCAATAATGATGAGAAATAGCTTGGCAAGCTACCTTTCTACTGAAAGCTGATAATTAATAACAAGGTTGAGCATTAATTAAAATTATATCTAGAAGTCTCATCATATTCAATCCATTAGTTCTAAAATAATGCATACAGTTACCCTTGTCTACCGCTGTAAGCCTGGCACCTAGTATCAGTGGATTTTACTAAGTACTAGCAGAATGAATAGATGCATTGATGATAAGTCTTTATAGTGTCCTTTCCTGCAACAAAACGAAACAAAAACAAACAGACAAAAAAACCCACCTGGGTACTAGCTGATGAACTGCTTATTTGGAGAGAAATGATACAAATAAATAAATAATAAAACAACCACATTCCAGAAAGACTATGAAGCACCCACACACTTACAGAGAGAGGGGGAGGAGGGGGAGAGGGAGGCAAGGGAGGAGAGGGAGAAGGGGTGGGGGATAATTTCTGAAACAATACTCAGAGCTTTGAAGAGCAGACAGTGTGGTGAGAAGGGTTAAAACACCATAAGCCTAGCATTCAATTGCTCGGACTAGGCTCAAACCTCATTCCCGCCCAGCAAATCTGGTTATGTAATACAGGTAATTCTGGGTAAAGGGGAGATGATAATAAGGTCTCTCATGCAGGAGAATTGTGATAATCACTCTCCTTATTCACAATAGCAAGAGGGAGGCCCTTCTGGTAGCGAGTGGTTCAGTTCTTATGCAGCTTCAGTGCAATCAGCTAGTCAGATGGCGGCGGCAGCAGCATATCTCAGAAGGAAATGAACAGCAGATGGTCCGTGTGCATGTGATCTTGGACTCTGCAAACAGCTACAGCCACCTATGGAGAAGCTCACTATGTCCTGTGTGTGTGTGTGGGGGGGGTGTCTGCGCTTCTGAAGTTACTTCTGCCTCGGGATGGAACTTGAACCATGGGTAGTGGTTGAAGCACTGGAATTTGTCTGTGAACAGCACTTGACAAGTGCGTGAGCATTGGTGGACTGTGTGTGGGAGCTGAGCAAGGAGTTTTCTTAGATTTAGAAACCTGTGCTGTCCTTCCCTCAAATCCCTCTAATAAATACAACTCCTCCTCATGCCTTAGAGAAACATCTTTCACAGAATTTAAAGGATTTATGGTACAACTGCCTCATCTGAGATTCCAGGAAGCATTGACACAGTGGAATTTCTTTTTCACTTTCAACTGCTGGTCTGGGAAAGGCAATCAAAGCTACAGTACCATCTCCCTTGAGGCTCTCTTGGGATGTGGAGGTACTCTGGTCTAGAGAGACTTCGTCTAACCTGATCCAGAAATCTCTACACCAAGTTGGTCTTTCATAGAAAGCTTGAAGACCTAGACACATTTTTGTTTGTTTGTTTGTTTGTTTGTTTTAATGGCTTCCCAAGGGAGGTAGTTAGGGCTACAGGGATGGGAAGTAAATTCTCCTCCAGCGTGTGGCAACATTTGTGCAATTCTGCACTGACAACAAGAGTCGTCAACAGCTACCAACACCAGGCATGTCTGTGTTGCTTTTATTTCAGTGGCTTTCAAAGTGAAAACCATCCTGTTACTATTTATAGACACAAATCAGAGAAGCTGGTATCTCCGAACAGTGCAAATATTTCAGGTACTTTGAAAATGAAAACAAAGCTCATTCTAACCCCCAGGTCTAATTGGATTCAGTATATCTACCCCCTGAGACGTGGGAATTTCTTGCAGTTGACCCCCCTTTTCGAAAAGGTAAGACAATTGTTTCATCTTACGTCATTAGAGAGACCCCCTTGGTGTCTAGTCACTGAAGAGAACCTTTCATTACTGAGCTGTTTTACTCTGAGGTGGACGAGAGAGGGCACTTGTGTACTTCATGTGGGATTGAGAACAGTTTTGTTTTTTTTTCTCCCAGCTGTTAAAGGATTGACTAGCGAGAAAGGATTGTTTTTTAAATGAGCTGAAAATAAAATGTAACATTAATATAAAACATTGATATAAACATACCGCTTTTATAAATAAGTCAAACATAAAGAAATTTTGGAAGATTACCATATAAATCTCTTTAAAGGAATTTTTTTTCGACAAACAAATGCATATAAAAATCCTTTGTAGTAAGGTTGACTTAATTCAATCTGAAATAAGCAACCATTAAAAAAATACGGTTGAAGAATGGCGAGAAAGGCTTTCTTAAATTCAAATTTTAACAGAAGCTGGGGTTTTGACTTGAAAAGAACGCTCTCCTCTGATCTATACCATGGGATCAAAATTATTCAATTGAAAGTAGCCAACAGTAGGATGCTCTGAGAAGGAGGGTTTTTATCATTCTAAAACAGCCCAGTGGCTCCTGATTTTAGCCCCATGGGCTGGAGCCCATAAAACAGAGATGTCAGAGGCTACCAAGTTCTTCCTTCTGCTGTGCCCTTTGCCCCCAGACCCACTGGATTCCATATCCTGCAGAGGATTCTATCGCGTTGCAGTTGAATGGACACTTCTGAATCTTTTTCAGCAGCCAGTTGCTAACAGTAAAACCCCAGTGCAAGATCCAAAGAGATCTCCTTAGCGGACCTCTGAGGGAGGAGAGTCTGGAGACGGCAGTCTTAGAAAGACCAAAATGTCAACCACACAGCCAGAAATAACCAAACACTTCAAAACAAAGGAGGAAATCAGATTCTGGCTCCCCACCTCTGCCCCCCCACCTCACTGCCCCTTCTAAAGATAGGGAATTGGTCACTGTAATCTTCCACAAGTATTTAGTTCAGAGATGGGATGTGCAACAGAACTTTGAACACTTTACATGCTTCCACTTCTCATGACGCAAAGCATACAAATTTAGGGATATCATGTGCTCAGTAGAAGCCGGCCCAGTCAACTTGTTTTTATCCAGTGCTTGGCTGAGAGATAGATAGACTGTTGAGTTGGAGTCTCTTTCTTATTGATTCTTACATGGATCTCTTGAGTTGCAATTACAGTGGTTACTCCAGACACTTTATCAATGGGAAGTGAGGACTGAGTATAAAATGAAACTAGTCTTATTGTTGATGAGTGACATAAAGGGACAGGCAATGTGTTGTTCTGGCTTATTACAATGGACAGTTGGAGCAAGTGAGGACTCCACAGAAATTGAGAGCCCACAGTCTTCTGATCATGTGGTCCAGGGAAAGGAAGCCTTTAGAGCTTAGAAGCAGGAGAGCAGTCATTCTGTAGCAGTCATTTTGATATTGTTTTTGTTGTTGTGTTAAGGCCCTTTTCACTATGAAAAATAAAAAGCTCCAAAGAACTTAGATGGAGTTTATTTACCTGTGTTTATTATACTAAAAGTTAAAATTGGAAAGGAAAATACTTATTATCTCATTTAAAAATGGTAATAATCATTCCCCTTTAAAAATACATAATTCTTCCAATTTTTCATAAGAATGGAATTATGATTTCCTTCTTTTTAATTGTTGAGTAGCATTCCACTGTATAAATGTACCACAATTTCTGTATCCAGTCCTTAATTGAGGGACATCTGGGTTGTTTCAAGATTCTAGCTATTATGAATAAAGCTGCTAAGAACATGGTTGAGCAAATGTCCTTGTTGTCTAGTTGAGCATATTTTGAATATATGCCCAGGAGTGGCATAGCTGGATCTTGAGGTAGCATTATTCCTAACTGTCTGACAAAGTGCCAGATTGCAATTAAAAACAAGGAAATCATGAAATTTGGTGGGAACTAGAAAAGATCATGCTGAGTGATATATCCCAGAAACAGAAAGACACACATGGTATATACTCACTTATAAGTGGATATTAGACATATAATATAGAGTAAACATACTAAAATCTGTACACCTGAAGAAGCTAAGCAAGAAGAAGGACTCTGGGTAAGATGTTCAATCCTCATTCAGAAAGGCAAACGGGATAGACATTGGAAGAGGGAGAAAACAGGAAACAGGACAGGAGCCTACCACAGAGGGCCTCTGAAAGACTCTATCCAGCAGGGTAGACTGACTGAGACTCATAGCCAAACTTTGGGCAGAGTGCAGTGAATCTTATGAAAGAAGGGGAGATAGAAAGACCTGGAGGGGACTGGAGCTCCACGAGGAGAGCAACAGAACCAAAAAAATCTGGGCACATGGGTCTTTTCTGAGACTGATACTCCAACCAAGGAACATGCATGGAGATAACCTAGAACCCCCGCATACATGTAGTCCATGGCAGCTCAGTGTCCAAGTGGGTTCCACAGCAAGGGAAACAGGGGCTGTCTCTGACATGAACTCTTTGATCACCTCCCCTTGAGGAGGAAGGCAGCCTTACCAGGCCAGAGAGGAAGACAATGCAGACAGTCCTGATGAGACCTGATAGGCTGGGGTCAGATGAAAGGGAAGGAGGACCTCCCCTATCAGGAGACTTGGTGAGGGGCATGGGATGAGAGGAAGGAGGGAGGAGGGGTTGAGGGGGAGCTACAGCTGGGATACAAAATGAATAAAGTATAATAAGTAAAAAAATTAAAAAATCAAAAAATGGAGTTATTTCAATTTTTGAAAATCTTTTTTAAGATCTAGCATATCTGATTTTTGTTCAGTCTCTTGTGATTTATTTTTTTGAAACATACGAACCAATTAAACAGAGAAGAGGACCTCCCCTATCAGTGGACTTGGGGAGGGACATGCATGAAGAAGGGGGAGGGAGGATGGGATCGGCAGGGGTGAGGGAGGGGCTTATGGGGGATACAAAGTGAATAAAGTGTAATTAATAAAATAAATAAATAAATAGACTCTTCCATGTTTATGCCTACACAATACAATTAGAAAGGGGGAGATATTTTTATAATTGACTTAGTTAAATGTGAATATTACCTTGTAGCATGAAAAGATAAGCAATAGCCCTTTCTGCCTCTGCTTTCATCGTGATGCCCAGGAAAAAGCTTGTGGTGAAGGAAGAAAAACAGAAGAAGAAAAAGATTTTGAATTTTGTCCTTGACTCTGTTCCCAGCCTGTAGAAAATGAAATCATGAATGCTGCCAATTTCCAACAATTCCTCCAGGAAAGAATCAAAGTGAATGGAAAATCTGGGACCTTGGTTGGGGTGGGGAAGGTTGTAGACATTAAAAAGAGAAGAGCAAGATCAGTGTAATTTCTGGGGTATTCTTTTCTAAGGTGCATTTGAAATATGTCCAAGTAATCTGTAAGGAATAATCTACATGATTGTTTACATGTAGTTGCTAACAGCCAAACATCTGAATTATATGACTTCTTGATTATTTACCAGAGTGAAGGAAGGGAGGAAGGTAAGGGTTACAATGTTTTGATCCGGAATGTTTTGTACGACTTATTAATATTCAGGAGCGAAAAAATTAATAGTTTCTTAAAGATTACTTGTAATACAAAATTTAAAACTTTATTTGTGAACATTTTATAGACAGTTACACTGACTGCCACTGTGGTTGGATGTGGAGTGTCCCCCTGCCCCACTCATGTGTTCCACTACTTGGTCTTTAATTGGCAATGTGGTTTTTGGAAGCTATGGGATATCTAGAGCTTAGGGCCTCAGAGAAAGGACTGGTTTGCTTAGAGGTAGGTCTTATGGGTTATAGCCCAGTTCCAGTTCTGTTCCAAGTGTCTATTTCCTCATTTACTGGGATGTGAGGAATCCCAGTCACATGCTTCTGATGTCTTGGACTCCACTGTGACTTTCCCACCAGGATGGACTGCAATCTTTCAAGTAGCAGGTCAAAACAAACTACTCCTTTAAGCTGTCCCTTGTCAGGTATTTGGTCATAGTGGAGAGAAAGCAACTAATCTTGCACGTGGAATGGATTTGTATTCACACATGACTTGAAGCATCATTATTTGTTATTGGGAACACATTGGTTCACTCTTATACAGAGCTCCCAAATGAGTGGAAACTTCCTTCTGACTACACATTTAGGAGACAATGAACTTTTATGGGCAGATGATGTAGTATTATGGCAAAAGCATCTGACTGACCTCACAGGCTCCATGAAGGTATCTGGGTTACCTGTAGAGGCTTTGGCCATAACAGTCAGGTGCTTGTGACATCACTGAGTCTTCTTTTCTGAAGTGTTAAGCTCACACAAGGTTCCTTCTGATTCCACAAGTGCCTGCTCTCATTTCCTGCATGTGTCCTCAAGTCATGTTACACATCAGTCCCTTTCACAGTTCAGAAACTTTCCTACCTTCTATTCAAACCTTAGGGAAAAAAATCTAGTTTAGATTTTACTTTTATTGAATTTCTCACTTTGAATTTCCCTAATATATGTTATACCCCTGTCTTATGTCTATCATTTCAAATAAGGACTTGTTTATCTAAAAATTCTAAATACTATTAGAACTCTGCTATGCGTAAGAACCATACAGACTAAATCATTAGTGACATATATCTTAATAAATCTATTTTTCATTTTTTAAAGAATTAAAGTTTTTAAGTAACAGTAACATGAAGCAAGGGGTAAAGATTACTTTATGCTGTATTAAATTCTAATTCTGTTGGTCTACCATGGGCTATTACAATGACTAAAATATGTGAAAAAATTTCTCACTTGATTAAAGATTGTTGCCAAATCTTATTCTTCAGGACCCACATTCTTATCAAGAAAGTATTCTCTAGGGCTCAAGAAATGACTCAGAGGTTAACAACACTCATGACTCCTGCAGAGGACCTGGATTTTGGTCTCAGCCTTCACATGATGGTTCACAGCCATCTGTCACTCCAGTTCCAGGAGAACAGGCACCCTCTTCTGGCCTCCATGGGTAGCAGGCCCTCTTGCAGTACACATACACACATGTAAGCACACACACATACACATAAAATAAAAGTAAAACGGATAAATCTTTAAAAATATTCTCAACTATCTCTATGCAAAGTTTTTCATCATTCCTTTGAAATATATGTAAGGCAAAAGTATTTTTGTACTGTTCATTTGTCAGGCTTCCTTGACATTGATAGTTAATTATGCGTGTCATCTTGATGGGTTTTAGAGTCACCATGGAAACACATCTCTGGGCATTTATATGACAGATTATTTATATTACATTAACTGAAATGGAAAACCTGCCCTAAATGTGAGTGGTATTATTGTATGGGCTGGGTCCCAGATTTAATAAAAGGGAGAAAACAAGCCAAGCACAAACGTCCATCACTCTTAGCTTTGTGACAGTGGATTCAATGTCACCAAATCAGCCACTTCCTGCTTGTGCTGCCATTCCTGCATTGCTATTAGGGACTACCCTGAAACTGTATAATAATAATAAAATAATAATAATAATAATAATGTTTGGGGTTCTGTTTTTTTTTTTTAATGAGGTATTTTGACACAGCATTGAGAAAGTAACTCATGCAGAAGACTGGTACCAGGAGTGGGGTGGTTATTGATGTGAGACCTCCATTTAGAGGTTGTACACCCATGGAACTGATCTGCAGGAGGTATATGGAAAATCTTTGAATTTTCTTCTAGAAAAACCTTCAAATACTGTAAGCAGATACTGTTGAGCCATTCTAATAGGAGTCCAGAAGACAAGAAGGCTCAGAGAGATATAAATAGGGAATCCTAGCTCATTAAGTTTCAACGGGGAGACAAGGACTCTATTTGGAACTGCTATAAAGGCTATTCAGGTTATATTCTAGCTAAGAATCTGGTTGCATTTTGCTCATGTTCTGAGAACATGCATGAGGCTGAAGCTAAAAGTGATGGACTAGTATTTCTGTTGTATAAAATTTCAAAGTAGGCTAGCATTCAAGTTGTGACATGGTTATTGATCACCACTCAGATCCAGGTCTACAGTGGAAACAAGCAACACACAGGCAGAAAGATTTGAAAAGTATCTAACTTGTTGAAGGAAAAGAGACTGAGAAAATTTAAAGTTGCTTCTAAGTCTGTAATCCTAAGAGAGAAACTTTATGTTCTGCACTGGGGCAGCAGGATGAATATGTTTCAAGGGAAAGAATCGACCTACCAATGGTTCCAGCTTGTAAAGATACAAATTCATCTGAAAGGAGAGACCCTGAATTGAGAATGGCACCGAAAGGATTCCCCAGTCCAGGAGAGCAACCACCTAGGGCAAGATTTTCCCAGGGTGAGCACAGAACAGTAGTAACAACTGTGGTTCAAGGGAACCAGAGTCTGTTTGAGATAGCAGCAGAAGTTGGAAGTATTCTCAAGGGGTATTACAGGTGTTAAAGAAGCAAGGATGATGCATTCATGAGAGTTTGAATCACGGAGCACTGATAAAGCTAGGCAATGTGGGTGAGAGTCCCTATAAAGAAGCATTGAGAGAGACCATTGCATGAGGGTGTGCGGAAACCCAAGTTGAATGCAGAGTTCAGGATGCTGAGATGACAGAACCATGGTGTTTCCAACAAACAGAGCTAAAGGCTTGGGTTAAAGTCAACCCAAGAGAGAGGCTGTGTGCTTAGAGGTGACAGAGCTAGAAAGCTTTGCTACTGAAGCCCTATGGAACCCAGATGGTTTATTATGAGCCCCAAATGTCAGACATAAAACTGCAGGATTTGGTGTTTTCCTTGCTGACTTTTGGTCTTCCTTTGTTCTGATCTTTCCTAGTTATGCCACCATTCTTTCCTATTGGAATACAGTATCTGCCCTGTGCCTCTGTACACTGGAACTGTGTGACTTTTTTATTTTATTTTATCTTATTTTATCTTATAGACATTTACCGTCAAGAGGTTGCTTGACTCCCAGGTGAGACTTAGATTTTAAAGTTTTTGAATTGTTTAAAAACCAGTAACAACAACTATGGGAACTTGTGAATTTGGACTAAATATATTTTACATACGAGTTGGTAGTCTGTAAATGGGAATGAGGAATGGAAGGTGGCAAGGGGTTGGGGATTGAAAATTATTTTTAGTTGTCAGTTTGACAAGTTTCTATATGCACCATGAAAACAAATATCCAGGAATGTTTGTCAGGGATTATTTACATGAGGATTGAAGATCCACTCGAAATGTGAACATTACCATTTCATGAGCTGGGCTGTGGGACAGAACGAATACAGAAAATGAGAATGTAGGCTGAGCATAGGCATTTATCCCACCCTGATTATTGGCTGCAGATGTGACACACACTAGCTTACACACTTCCATTGACATGAAAGACTGTATCCCTTAGAACTGTAAGACAAAATCAACAATAAAAGTTACCAATGTAATTGTCCTCTGGCCTTGTATCTTGTGTTTTCCTCATGGGCACTGAGATTTTGAGAGTAGCAATGCATCCTTTCTACTTTTGTAGCCTCCTAACACATGAGTAATTAATTTTGACTGGTTGGTCTCTTTGCCGCTGGTACTTCAGTATTCAGTAAAGAGTTGTTAAATGACATTCTATGTTGATTTTCAACTTGTAGTAAACCTTCTTTTAAATTTTAATCTGGAGAATATGCTCACATGAAAATGAAATAGGTGAATTTCTGAATATACCACATACTTTGACACAGAGAAGTATGTAGGGCATAGAGAAATAAACCTGGAACAGAGCTAACAGCTTCTGCCGAGCTGGGTAGCTTGCGCTGGAATGTGCTATGGAGGCTCCTGAGGAAAGCTTTGTCATCGACAGTCTTACTCAGCTGTGTACCCTGAACACTACACTACCTGCCAGGCAAGAGGTCCTCTCTAGTACAGTAGTGGCTTGACTGTTATTTGGTAGCCAAGTGCTTTCTCATTGAATCTGAAGTTTATTCCATGGGATGGAATTAATGTGTTGTATTGTAAACCTAGTTAAAATGCTATGGCTGAGAAGCTCCAGAGAAGAAGCTTCTGCTATTGTTTTTAATGAATAGACATGATATGCCTGTCAAATCACCTTCTACTATGCTCCCATGGCACTGCTAGTTTTAATCAGAGAAGCTTCTTTTTACAGTGGGCTACAGTCACAGAAGAAACTCACAGATGGTCTAAGTGCTAAGAACAAGTGACTGTTGCACATTCAGCCCTGAACGGAATATTACCATCTCCAAGGCTAAGGGAACACTGCAGAAAAGTGGGTGGAAAAGGTGCAGGGGCCAGAGGAAGAGGTAGGAGATTGTGGAATTGTCTTCTGGGCATGACATGGTGTTTGCACTCAAACTCTAAGCAGCCTATCAACACCCTTTCATGGAAAGGGGGGACATCTCATGAGGCCCACTGCTCCCTGAAGATCTAAAGGCAGTTAATCATTTCTTTTTACCTTTATTTTATGAGCACTCGTTTTTGTTTGTTTGTTTACCTGCATATGTGTCTATGTGAGAGTGTCCTTAGAGATTTAGCCACTGAAGGGGTTACCTACCCATTCTACTATAGAGGACCTCTTACTCATACATGTTTCTGTATATAACCTACTTAAACTCATTGATTAAAAAAAAAAAGGATGGGAAAGTAGAAGGAGGATGAGTTGGCAAGAGGAAAGTGACCAGCATGATGGAGAGGAGCAAGAAAGTAATGAGGAGTGAATGTGGTCAAAACAGTGTACACGTGTGTGAAAACAGCAAAATTAAAGCCATTATTTTGTGTAATTCATCTATGTAAAAAATTTAAAAAAGCAAAATCCATATCCTAGTTCATATTCTTAGATCTACTCTGGGTGGACTGAGCAGGCTGGGCCCCTAAATGGTGTGTATTTTGGGAAACATCTGAATACATTAGGGATAGTTGAAAGAGAAAGAAACTCAATTCAAAACAGCTTAAGTAAAAGCAAAATTTATTAGCTCACACAATTGTAGAATCCATGGATGGAAATGTTTGCATTTAAGCTTGACTAAATCCAGACGTTTAAACAATGATATCAGCTTGTTCATCTCTTGGTTTCATATTTATATCCCTCTTCCTGTTGGCTTCACTCTCTCATGCCTTAGGTAGGATTCCAAGGAAGCTACACTCTGCAAGGCAAAGATGCTATGTGCTTCTAGCATCAACCTTTGAAATGTCCATGGAGCCATTCTGATTGCCATAGCCTACGTCAGGCATTTGTTATTCACTCTAACCATTATAAAGAAAAAAATGTGAATCTCAATAGTTTGAGAACCCCACCCTGGCTAGTTTTTGTCAACTTGATATGAGAGTTATCTGGGAACAGGGAATCTCAGTTGAGAAAAATGTCTCTATCAAATTGGCCCATGGGAAACTTTGTACTACATTTCCTTAATTAATGATTAATATGGGAAGGCCCAGAACACTGAAGGAGGTGCCACCTCTGGTCCAATATTCCTGGGTGGTATAAGAAAGCAAACTAAATAAGTCACAGGGAGCAAGCCAGTTGGTACTGTTCCTCCATGGCCTCGGCTTCTGTTCCTTTAGTTTCTGCCCTGGTTTCTTTCCTTGCCAGCCTGCTACTGTAAGCTCAAAGAGTTCTTCTCCTCTCCCAAGTTGCTTATGACGTTTATCACAGCAACGAAAGGTAAACTTAAGACAGACCTCAGGTCCTACACCCATCCTTATTGTTCATAAACTAACTGTCAGTGAGCAGAGTGGGGACTGGCAAAATCCCAACGGGAAGCCTGGTGTTGGACGGGAAAAAGTATAAACGTCAACTGTGCTAGGCATCGCAGATTCCTCTGCAAAAACATTCAACTGGTATTTAGTCAACAAAAGCGAAATTTGCATGCGAAACAAAAATGTTATGTTTGGTTTGTCAGAGAAAATGCTGTTTACTTGGAGGAAATGCTATTTTTTTTTTAAATCTCTTTTAGAAGGATGTAGATTATAGTTTGGAAGAAATGGATTTACCAACATATTCACTGTGGGTTATAAGCACGTCATTTGCCTTTTCTAAGGTCTGATTTCCTTTTAGTAAACCACGAATGATACTGTGTTAATTTTGGAGTTCTGGGGAGAAATTTCGTGTATTTGAAGTGTGCGAAATGGGTCTGACACGTAACAGGTGCAACAAATCTTTCCACACTGTCTTCTATCCACTCCCTCCTTTCTTCCTTCCGCCTTTGTGAAAAGGAGTAGCTATTAACACAAACGGGCCAGTGTTGGGGTGTCCAGGTTTCAAAAATGCCTTCTCTGACCCATCCCGTTTACCCCAATACAGTGTCAGCGGATAGTAACCTGGGATACAGCTCAGAATCACCCAAAAGAGCCTAAAATGCCTGATACCCATTCTTCAAGCCTACACAAGTTCAGTCAGAACCCGATGCCCTTGGAGTCCCCCGGTGATGTCACAGTGTACCCGAGGTCGAGAGCCATCATTACATTCCTTGATTCTCCTGTCGCCTGGTAAACTGTGTCATTAATAGGGGTTTTTATATTATCTACTTCTTCTATTCTTCTGGGTTTTGATGCCTGGACATTTGCTAACTGAGGAGGGACTGCCGCTGCCAGGGCTTAGGAATAGCAAAGACCTTGGCCTGAGCACATCTTTTCACCTCACTGACAAATTCACACCCTGTACCCAATAAGGCCTTTAAAGAATGTTTGGGTAGAGCTTTGCCCGTGAAAGATAGCTCCATGCTGTAAGAACGATGCCACTTACAGTATCCAGGCCCATGTCTGCTTGCTCACCTTATGCAGAATGGCTTTGCTTCACCAGGGGCCTCCTATTGCTCAGGGTGTCTCCCAGGGGGTCCCCGATGCTCCCCAGGTGGTCCCCACAGGCTGTGCCTTGTTGCTCTTGAACTGACTTCTTCAGAGACCATCATTTCTTGATCTGATGCTTCACCATACTCTGAACTTTCTATGAATGCAGTCTTTTAAAATCATTTCCTCTAAGCCAACTGTGGTTTAGGTAGGACACCACAGTTCCCTTTCTTTCTTTCTTTCTTTCTTTCTCTCTCTCTCTCTCTCTCTCTCTCTCTCTCTCTCTCTCTCTCTCTCTCTCTCTCTCCCCCTTTCTTTCACTCCCCTGAAGTATTTAACTTAGTGCACTTGGTATTGGCTGGTTACAAGATTGAATTTGAGACCTAATGATTTAGATGTTGTAGTAGTAAATTGATAATAATTCACCAAAACAAACAAACAAACAAACAAACAAACAAAACCCAACCAAAAAACCTTAACCCTGATGTAAACTGTGGATTGTAGCCTGTAGTAGTTTTTTAGGAAAATGAACATAGCTTACAATGAAAGACTATTATAAGGTTTCCCAATAACCCTGTCCAGTCTTCCTGATCTGTCTTTCAGTCACTGTCCCTAACAAAAGAACCTCAAGCAGGCTTATGATTTGATATTTTAATGGTCATCTTAAAACAGGTTCTCACCTGCTTGTAAAATCAACACAGACAGTATTGAAGGCCAAGAGCAGGTTAAAAGCTGGTCATCCCATTATTACTTTTAGTGGGGGTGGGGGGAGGAAATGAGGCTAAAACTCAGTGACCTCATTAACTCCTTGTTTACTTGACTCAGTTGCGTAGCCAGTGAAGCCTTAATGAGGTAACTGAGTTCTCACCCACTTTGGCTCTGGCAAGGGGCAGCCTCTAATTCAGATTAGAACACGTGAAGCAATCCCCGGTAGCCATTGTAAACCACACCAGCCAAGGACAGAAACAGTTCAGACTCAAGCACCAGGACGGTCAGACTTAGGCAGATGCCTGGCTGGGGTAACACCTGTCATTTAACACACGAAGCAACCCTCTGTGAAGACACCATCGCTCAGTAGATGGGGAAACTGAGCCTTGGAAAGGGCAGGTGACTTACTGAAGGTCATGTGGCCAATAACTGGCCGAAAGCATCCTTCTCCCTTTACAGGCAGCCGCTTCTGTATCCTCCCTCCTCTTCGCCCTGGGATCTTGTTTTGTGAACACTCCCGGGTCCTTCCGAAGCTCAGTGGGAGAGGAGAAATCCCGGCCATTGACAGCGGTTTACAAACTGCGGGTCATGAAGGCTAAGCAGAACGGACGAGGTTGAAATGCTTGGAGGGTAACGCACCTAATTGTGGCCTCTCTCAGAAGCGTTTACCTCAGCCATAATAGCGCATAAACAAATGGCTGTTTATGCACGCTTATACATGTGCGCACGTGGAATCTGGGTAACATGGATTCTTTGCCGTGATTATGGGTTCAAAGGCATTTAAAGAGGAGTTATCTCTGCGATGAACAGCATGCTCTGCTCCGGCAGAGGATTCCGGTTCTATTTCCAGCTGCCAGGTCAGGTGACTCACAACTGCCTGAAATTCCAGCTCCAGGGAGATCCAGTGCCTCTGGCCTCTGCAGGCACCAGCATTCACATGCCCCTCCCCACCTCCTGCCCCCTCCACATAATTAGAAACAATCAAATAAATCTTTTTTAAAAAGTACTTATCTCGGGGTTAAGGCTTGGAAGCGGGGGCCTGTGAGGAGCAGACAGCACTCTTGGAGAGAAACCCTGCGTTGTTGGAAATAGTTTCTCCTCAGGGTCTTTTCATCTAGGACTGAGGAGGCAGGAGGCAGCACCGGAAAGGCACAGGCTACTGCAAATAGAAACTGTTTATCAGGAGACAATGGCCAGCTTGTCCCTCCTTGACCCATGGAAATCCTCACAGCTTTGGATCTCTGCTGATGAGGTTGGAGGCTTCTGGGTGGAAAAACAACAAACAAACAAACAAAACAGTTCATGTGAAGACACGGGGCCTTGATTCTGACATGATAAACCTGCGGTAGTTTGCGTGAAGCAGACTTGCTGTCAGTGAGCTTTTAATCCCCTCACGCAGACAGACTAGGCGCTTCCTTGTTTTTGCAGCTGCTGCGGATTCTGGTTTGAACCAAACTGCTCTCAGCTGCAAACCTGACACAGCTATAATTTTTAATACTAATGAAACACATGCTATACACCAGACGATGGGCAAAATCAATTCTGTGAAATGTTGCAGCTCATTTTCTCATGAGCTGCATTTCTTACTTCTTATTAGAAGGCAGTGCCGTTTGAGTCTTACTTATTTTATTTTTACCACGCCCATTAAGAGAGGCAAAGCCGAACTGGTGTTACCGGACATCTGAGCCCACGCTGTCAAACCCGAGGTTAACAAAGCAAGGAGCAAATGGCTTTTGTTTACTGCTGTTTAGAAGAAAGGAGAGAAGTTAGCGGAATTAAAAGCCGTGTTGGCCGAGTCTCACCACCGGTTTTCCTGGAGGCACTCTTTGTTCACACTATCCATGGCTTGCTTTATGTAGGCCTACACATAGGCGCTCCCAACTGTCCACACATTTTGACCTAGTCGTTGGATTAATACTGGTGACACTAATGTGCTTCCCACTCTCCGAAACTGCTTCCTCTTGTGCAATTGGTGCCCATGTCGCTCAGATTTCCAGTGGTGCCGCAACAGGGAGTGGATAGCTATGGCCATGCTCTGAAATGATTATTGTACTCAACATCATTAAGGGTTACGGAGATTCAAGCCCGCTGACCTCTGCCCATATACTCCCTGACCAGCATGGAAGATGTCGTCAGAGTAACTGAGGTGTGAGTATCTGTGCCTCTCAAGGTCTCCGTGTTTGTGGGATGGTTGCAGAGTCATGAGTGACTGCGGATAGCTTGGTGGGGGTAACATCTTCTGCAGTATTTCTGAGTATCTCAGCAGCTGATGCAGTGCAGAACCATGAGAAAACCTAATGTCTAAGACCAGCGGTATTTAGTTACAAAAATAACTTAAAATCCACACATGGCAAATTTTCCCAATATCTTTTCTACTGGTTCTTGCTTTGTTCTCACTTGGAAGTATGTAATAAAATTCCAAAATAAAATTAAAAAAATTTAAAGCAACAATTTTTTTCTCTATAACTAAAACGTTTGTCAAAACATACCCAAATATTAATTTTTATAAAAATTTAATGTGTTGAGCAACATAATAGCAGAGCAAATTTGTGCAGAATTCCTGATATCAGTGCATGGGCAGGGATGACAGCATTTATCTTTGGCTCTACAGCTGTTACTATCAAACAGACACATTATATGAATGCAAAAAAGAAGAAAATGATCTTACTTTTTTCTCAATGTTTATTTCATAAAGCCACATGACACTTCATTTTCACAGGTGGAGATCAGCCTGTGTCTTGATTAGTGATCTTATAAAATGTAACCATTTGATTATGGCCTAAGTTTTAATTAGATGGAATTCAGTTGCATCAAAATCTTTACAAACAACATACAGACTTCCAATGAGCACTGCCACTATAATTTTCCACACATCTAAACTTTATTAAAGCATTCTCACTGAGAATGTCTATATGCTTTTCTCTATATCTGGAAATAAAGACACAGAATTAAATTAAGTTGAATGTAATCTGCTATTCTTCTAAATAGAACTTAAGCAAGAACAAAAGGCCTCAAACAAGCCTACTGATGTCAAGAATCCAGCACAGAAGTGGGTGGTGTGTTTATGGTAAAAATGCGCACAGTTCCGTATTTCTGTTGAAGTGAACCTTGTAAAACTCAGCTTTGAGTCTTATCCCTAACAATAATATTTACTACACAATATTTTTTTTTGCCTGTTTATTTTTTGATTTTCAGATTTCTTGATGGGGGAGACACTACCATATTGATATTTGTATTTGGCCGATGGCAAAAGATAGGAACTCAAATCATAGCCATCTTTCAGTGTGCTAATTTGCTCTAATCAACACACATGGATGTAACACAGCTTGTATACAAATTTATAGACGCATGTACATATCTGCGTATGTATAAATATAATACCCTGGCATTTCCAAAGAAAATATTCTAATATGCTTAGTGATGGGGATTCCTATCGAGGGACTTATTCTACCAGAACTTCCTGTAGGCATCGATTTACTTTCTTAATGAGAAAAATATCCCATGGTCTGAAGGTGTAGATGAGGCCAAGAAACTGCTTTGAGATCACTGAGGGGAGGGTCTCTTTGAGGGGAAGCTCTGCTGGGTCGGAGCGCGGCGGAGAGCGGCCCCTCTGGAATGCAAGCGGCTTCCAGGAAGGAAAGCAGTGTGTGGCTTCTAGGTTTATGAGGTCACTGCGAGACATCTGAGCTAAAAGTGTTGAGTGCTTGAAGATAGACGTGGGTGTGTCTCGCCAGTCAGTGTCCGGGGAAACGGGGAGTCCTTCTCAGCAGCGGAGTGCACTGTCTGCCGGGACTTTCCGAAGAAACAGCACGCGATGATGAGTGTGATGGGATGGGCCCATCCCTGTACTCGGATCGGTATGTTCCTGCTGTAGCACAAAGCAACGGTCCTTTACTACAGTTTCCAGAGAGCTTAGCCACTAAAGCTATAAGCGGAACACTGGGCTTGCAGCTAATAAGAACACGGAAAGAGCAAGACAACTACTGCAATAAAGGGACAGAGGTAGGGTGTGTCCGTAACTAGTGATAGAAAGCTGTCTTCTGGGAGACAGGCATCTGTGTGAATTTGGTTTCAGAAAGGGAGAATGCACTATAGTCACTCGACTACGGTAATTGCACTTGTAAAAGGAAAGAACTATTCTCAAGAGTAGCTTTGGGAGGAAAAATTTAAAAACCTTCTATCTAGGGACCATGGGATTGCTCAGCAGGTAAAGGTGCTTGCTGTGTAAGCCTGCCCACCTGAGTTTGATCCCCAGGACAAGCGTAGGATGCTACAAAGTCACCCTCTGACCACACACAAGTTCAGCAGCTTGTGTGAGGACACATATTCCGTGCAAACACAGCAATAATAAATCAATTAAAAAATTTATGTCTAAGTATGGGCTTTTAAAAGTCCAGTAACTTAAAAATTTCCCTTGTATCTCATCTTCCCCTCTTCCCCAAACACAGAGCACTTTGGGAAGAAGGCTGCTGTCTGTTGGGAATCTCAAGTCCATGGACAGAAGGGTGGGAAAAACCTTGTACTCCTCAGTGTGTTTTGATTTTCTAAGAAGTTTTATAATTAAAGAGGAAGCAATGAATCTATGAAAAGTTACATACAGAGTAAAACACTCAAACTTTCCTGAGAGAAAGAAAATGTTAGACTTGACATTAAATGTTCTGCGGATGAAATTCCACGGGGCAGGGGAGAGAGGAAGTAGGAGCCGGAGGAGTGTCCGGGAGGCTGAATCTGATGGAACACAGCTGCAGTGGGACCCCACACACTTCTTTAAGACAGGGTTCTGGGCACTAAGACCAACCAAGCAGTTTTATGGCTTCGCTGCCGTGGCTAGCTGTGGGAAGCCTGGTCAAACAAGAGGGTTATATCCAGAGTTGGGCACCCTGTCTCTCATTCATGTTTACCCTACGGATTGAGAGAGGAGGGGACCATTTTTAGTAGCAAAAGTTCCACGATCATCACAAAAAAATTCCAAAATAATTTCAACATCCACCTCAGTGATAAACCCCATGTTTGTTTGCAAGTGTTTCACGCACGAAGATGGATGCTATGACTAATTAATGTAGCTCAGTTAGCTTGCAAAGCGCTGTTCACGCATTGTAATATTAGATGAATCTTTAGGTCCATTTCTTCAAAAGTAGTAAGGGATTTGTTTGTTTGATGTCCTGGTGGTCCTGCCTCCATTGCTATGATTCCGTGTAAAGTTTTTCAAGCCCTAACTGGCTTGAAATACTGACCTACTTCTTGCAATTGCTTTTATCGAAAGATATCTGTATCTTGCCAACCTAAAAAGAAACCGCTGTTGTTTACGTGAAGTAAAACCCAACACTTTAAAGCTTTTAGTAAGTGTTGACAAACGTACAGTTACGTAATCACTCTGTCAGTCACAACCTAGAGCACTCCTGTCACTGTGTAGCATTCTCTATGCACATTGTGACCCATTCCGCCCAGCAATGGCTTCAGGTAACCATTCCCTTGTTGGTCTCTGACTCTGGCACGCCATTTAAGGGAAACACACACAGTATGCACCGCAGTTGGCCTTGATGCTTTGAAGACTTGTTCTTGGTCACGTCGGTAATTTAGTCCCATTCTTGTTGAGTATCGTGTTATGCGGAATAATATAATGAACCTGTTTTTATTTGGGCTGCCATAGGCAAACTCATCATGCACACTGCTGCGTCCTTTGCGTGTGTGTGAAGCTTTTCAGTTCTCTTTGAGAAAATGGCTAGCGGTTGGATTGCTGGGTCATAGGGTAGGGTGAGTATTCGGTGTTAGAATAACCGGTGGCTCTGTTTTCCAAAGCGACCATTCTCCTTTGTGTCTTTACCGTTCGTGTCGTCACTCTTATTTTAGCCATTCAGGTGTCAAGAAACGCACCTCACTTTAGGAAAATTAAGGATACAAATAATCTTTCCTATGCTTATTTGTGGTTCATGTATCTTGAGAAAAAAGAATGTTTAGAACTTTTACCCACAGAGTTGTTTATCTGCATGTTATTAGCATTCAAGATTCTGTATGCATTCTACATTTTTATCAGATATGTCTTTTCAAGATGTTTTCTTTCAGCCAGTGGTTGTGATTCATTTCAGTGCTATGATAAACACTTACATGGTGGGAAAACTGAAACTCTCATATGTGGCTGGTGGGAATGCAGGCACTTTGGGAAAGCAATTGGCAACCTCTTACCACACTGAATGCGCACTCCCCTGTGATACAGCAATCACGCTCCTAATTATTTATCAGAGAGAATGAAAACACATCTGAAGACGTTGTGCATGTTTGTAGCCTCTTTCTAGCCTTGCAAAATGGTGACAGTCTTTAGATGTAGTACAGTTCAACTCATCTGTTTTCCCTTTGTGTAATCTGTGGATTATTTTTATACAGTTAGAAACGTTTTCGTTTTCCCAACCTAAGGTCAAAAGACTTTCTTCTACATTCTTCCTGAAGTTTAATATTCATAGCTTTTACAGGAAAACCACTGGCTTGTTTTTAGTTAATTTCAAAGTATGTTGTGATGTAAACACCAAAGCTCCCCTCTAGCGCCCTCCATTTACTGCGACGGTGTAATTTTGTAATTTGTTGAGCCAACTGTCTTTGTTACTGAATTACCTTGGAACATTTGTTTAAACTTAGTTTGTCTTACAATTGTGGATCTATTTCCAATATCTCTATTTTGCACTACTCATAAGATTTTTCTTCTTTCAGTATGTTACTATGTTGCTTAAATTACCATTTTATAGTAAGCATGGAATAAAAAAGGCCATATAGGGGCTAGGAACAGAACCCATGTCTTCTGCAAGAGCACGAAACACTCTTAACTGATGAACATTACTCTAGCCCTGTAACTGCTTTTTTTAAAGAACTCCATAACCCCACTCCCAAGAATATTTATAATGTCTAACACTAGTTTATTATGATTTTTATTATGAAAGAAATTTGGATTTGCCAGAAGGTTTTTCTATATCTGTTGAGAAGGTCATATTCAGTTTTCTTTATAAACATGGTATTATTCTTATTTATTATTAATGAGACAATACCTGGTGCCTTTGGGATAAATCCCAACTGATAATGGTATATCATCTTTAAATACTTATTTTTGGGTTTTCTCTAAAATGCCTTTATTAGTAATTTTTTGTGTTTAATGCAATTGGGAAGGATATTGCTTGGAGACATTTACTACTGTAGCTGCCGGTGGGTTTGTGAAAGTGGAGTGTGTGACAGTCTCTGGCCAAGTGTCTGAGGTTTCATATTGTGTGTTGGTACATTCATTGTCTTGCTGGGGTTGCAGCTTCCTTTAATTTTGGCACAGCTGGACCAAGAGAGAAGATGTTTGTAGATTTCTACAGAAATTATGATTCTCTGAAAGATTTTAAAGAGATGAAGAATGCTGGAACCCTTCAGAGTACAAAGCAAATTCAGAATGTGAAGAATTTCTTTGGATTGAGCCCCATAGATGAATTTCACTGACCTGTGTTCCTGAACTATGAAACATGAACATGTGGGCTAAGGAATGGCGCCTCTGAATAAATAAACAATTAACAATTTTTGAAAAGGACTTCTTTGTTTTAAGTTTGGAGTGCTCTTCGTTTGCATCTTTCTTCCTCCTTTGGTTTTGGTTTTAGCTATTTGGCCTCACAGTGAGTAGGGAGGGATTTCCTCTTCTCACAGTTTTTCAAAAGATGTCTTGAAAAAGTAAACTCTGCAAAGACCATAGATTTAGGGGTAAACACTATAAAGCAAAATTGGAATTTTGTTTTATAATACACTACAAAACACATAATATTTTGTATAAAGGATAAGCAAAAAGTCACAATGTAAAATTGCAGGTAAGCGTTTAAAACAATACACTGCTATCTAGATGGTTTTGTTATGCATTTTTGAGAGATTAATTCTGAATCAAAACAGTCTGAAACAGAATCTTTTGGCATAAACAATGTAAGAACAGAGTTTCAAAATCAAACCTAATATTGCATCAATGATTAATGGCAAGTGGGTGGAAAATGATGTTGAATTTCTCATCATGTATGGATGTGGTTAAGGTAATTCTTTTCATTTCTGGCTCTCACGTGTACAGAAACAAAATCAAAGACTATTTTACAGGGATGGGGAGGTGCCCCAGTCAGTAGAGTGATTGAATGCCAACTACCCATGTAAAATGCAGTACTTTGTGTCCACATGGCAGAGCCTGACTGATTCAGAATTTCATGGGTCCGCCAGCCTAGCCAGTCAGTGAGCTCCAAGTTCCATGAGAGACCCTGCATCAGAAAACACGGCGGAATGCACAGCACTTATGATGCATACACAGGACCTGTTTGAGGTGGACAGACCCCACCTGAGGAGCTGGTCACAGCCTCTGAGAGAGGGATAGCCAATTTTCTTCAAGGCTGTGGCCTCTAGTAAGTCAACCTCATGTCAGTGGAAGGCCACCTCTCCAACAGTATGTTGCAACACAAACTTAAACTTGATGTGTTGAAAAAAAAGACGCAAAATTGGGTAGGGACGTGGGCAGGGTCCTGGGCAGGGTGTGGGGAAGAGAGTGATTAAGATCAAAATACGTTGCATGAAATTCTCAGAGAAATAACAAAAAGGAGAAAAGGAAGCATTTAAGTTGGATGAGGAAAAAAATAGGTGGAGAGTGATTGAGCAATGACACTGTGGACTTCTGGCCTCCATCTGCACAAGCACCCATATGCAGACACACTTGTATGCACACGAGCACAAGTCCACTCAAATATACACATAGAACATACACATTAAAAAAAAAAAACTAAAAGCAATGTTTTGTAGTACTTAATATTTATAGCCGGAAGAAGTTTATATAGCTACCAAATTCCCAGAATCCAAAGGAAATATAAGTGATGCCTGCGTTCTATGTGTTTGTGCCTTTCTGAATTCATCCACACATGCATGCTTAAGGAATCGTGATTTTGAATATAGATGTTATAAGAAAAATCAATTTACTCTTCAATTAAATGCAAATAAAAATCCTATTTAAAACACACACTATTTGTTTCTTAAGGCCAACACAAAATATCAAAGACCCTTGAAAAGCTATGGCAGCTGAGTGGTACTACAGAATTAGCACGAAGATGCAGTGGGCCTGGAGGGCATGCCAGCAGCATCTGTCCAAACAGTGATGGGATAAAATTAAACATATTTTCAAAACACAGCCCAAACAGGAGAATAAAATATTTTAGGAAATAAACACACTACACATCTGCCAAACTAACAGAAATAAGTAAGGATAACGAAGCATTAAATGGTATACTTACGATGTCCAATAGAGGAATTTATTCATGAATATGTACATATAGCCACAGTTCATAGCCTATCGCTGATCTGGAATCCTTTTATTAGAAGACAGTGAAGTTAAATAGATGGTAGGTAGTTAAGGATCTGCAAGCATGGCTTAGTGAGTAAGAGCACTGGGTGCTGAGCCCTTGGTTTGGTTTCCGGCACGCACATGGCAGCTCATAGACATCTGTACCTCCGGTTCCAGGGTCTCCGTAGCCATCCTCTGGCCTCTGCAGGAAAAAAATAATAATTTCAATAAATGTTAGTTAAAACAAACCTCATCTTTACTCATTCAATCATCTTTAGCCAAGAACCTTTATCTTTTTATCCAGCTCTGCATAACTTTAAGCAAATGGAAGGAATCTTATTGGCTCAATTAGTAGCATTCACTTTTCATCTGACTAACAGTTTCTTTAACATTCTTACATTTAAAATATAACTATTAACTAAATATGAATTGTGATCAAACTTCTACCATAGGTCCAATATTTTAATATTTTTCTACGTTCAAGTCAGAATGACTGAAAATGGAAATGCACCAACTGAAATGGGAACATTCCCCAAAACCCTCAAACTCAATGAGAAGATTCTAGAAGGAAATGCATTAAGCTAAAAGAAGATCTCTGTGTGGTATATAGTTTCAGGCTTTTAAAATTATCTTTGTGATTAATGTGCCACCTAACCAGTCTTTAAATTTTATAATGATATGTCAGCAACCACAACAGTCACTCATCATTTCACCGAACTCATCATGCCTTTCTTAAACCGGATCAACCTCATCTAGTGAAAAGGGAGACTGGGTTTTTTAATCTCACTATGTTGCTTGCTTTTCTACTGCATTAGTTTGTGAAGGATTTGTCCTTGGGTAAAATACACAGAAGGGCTCATCAATCAAAAAAAAAAAAATCATCTCTTAGAAGACCGATTCCGTGCTCATCTTGAATTGTATCCCAAGTCACCCTTAGCCGAGATGTCCATAAGGCTGCAAGGGTAAGTGCAAACCAAGCACACGGCACTGTCAGTCAGTGGCAAGTAGAGTCCAGAAACAAATCAAGCCTTCAGTAAAAGGTACAGATACTTGCATTTTGCTGGAATTCCTATCTACGATGCTCTCATTTCAGGGAGCAGTCTACATGTTCGTTGGTCCCTTTGTGCCCTGGGTCTGTTTCTTGTCTTGTCTGCTGAGCGGGTGTTTCTCTGTGGAACCAACTGCACTTTAAATTCTTTATTTATTTTTTCTGCCCCAGGGCCCTGTCTGACTCGTCTTAAGATACAGTTACAAAGATCCTCTGTGTGGACTATCTGGCGGAGCCTCTTATTTTTCTGGCATTAAGCAGCAAAGTGATTTGGTAGACAGCAGAAATTCAAATATGTGGTTTTATGGCACAGACACTGTTGCGTCTCCTCTTCATCCTTGCATGTCCGCAGCTCACACAGCTGTCTTTGTTCTCCAGGGTCTCTGATCTCTCTGGGGATCCATGGACTTTTCATTTTGTATTGGCTCAAAGTTTTGGACAGGAGAAATACTTCAGATCGGGAAACAGTGCTATATCCTGGGCCACATGGTTTTACTCTTGTCTGTGCATCGTCTCCATACTCCAAATCTATCTTGGGGTCCTGTTCCACTCATAGACAGTCATTGAATGTGTGTCTTTCCCAATTACTTACCAAGGTAAAATCTGGATTTGAATCTTCATAGCATAGTTCAGGCAACTTCAGGTGTAGGATTTAAGAGTCTGTTATAAACAAGTTGAGAAAGAAGGCAGGGTGGGCACAGTTCTATTTGAAGCACTAGAAAGTTCTGTGGTTTGTATTTTCCGTTATATGATGCTATGACAGTAGCAATTAATTTTTCTATACCTGGGAGGAAAATGCTGTAGCTTTTCTGGTCCTGTAGAACATTTCTTTTTCCTTCCATAGGTTCACTTGCTCAAGGTTACACAGAGGTCTCAACGAAAGTCTGGGTGGCTTTCCATAACCATTAGATAACTGCTTATGAATCAGAACTTAGGGGTCCTATGAAGATTGAAGTCCGCATACTGATCTTCCTTGCCTGGATATCATTAGAGAAACTGAGTTATGCCAGTGTAGTCTCCATGGGAAGAACAGCACAGACCATTTAACCGTTCAACACATTGAAACTAGTAATTTGAAATTTTAGCTCACAATAATCTAAAATAAATGGGGTACACACGAAAACATTTAGAGAAGGAGTGAGATTGAGGGACTGTGTAAAACAGGTTTTTGTTATGAAACTCTGCATGACGCAGAAAGCATGAGTGGGTTTGGTGGTTTTTCCATAAATACTGGTGTCTAATTAATGAATGACTAAAACTAACACTTTTCTAGCATGTTTAATCCAATTCGGTGTTGTGTTTAAAGTTTGGTTAACTGGTTCTCCGTTACCTTTTCCTCCAGTCACCCGTCTTTGTCTTCTCGGTTCTCCTTCCCTAGTGCAGTTTGTCTTTATGTCCTGGTGATTATAAACTTCAGAAAATAGTTTGAGCATGGAGCAAAGGAAATGTCTCTGACTGTACAGATTGTGAACATTTCCATGTAAAGAATGAGAGGATTTCGTGAGTTGAGTTGAAGTTAGATGTAAGCTGCATAATAAAATAGAATAACATGAATGTATAACGTTTGTGTTTATATAACTCAGCTCTGAAGTTTAATGTATATATACACACACACACACAGCCAGGGCTTAGATGAGCAAAGCCTTCATGTTGCTTTGTTTCTGGAATATGACTCCCTCCAGTCTGCATACCCTGAGGGTCTGAAAAGAAAAGAAAGAAAAGATAGTATGAAATTGACTCTCCAGGAACCGTCACCTGTTTTCACAGGCTCATGGAAGACTTCTGTCTACTTTTGTCTCTTGTCTTCTGAGACAACAAATCCAACTCAGATGCCAACCTTCTGTCTTTGACATCCAGTTAAGATGTGCACGAAGGCTCAAAGTTCAATAAAGCATCAGTTCAATAAAGCAGAGATATGCAAAAATCAATGTCTCAGAAGCTAGGTAAAGGTTACACATGCCTGTAAGCTCAAGTCTCAGAACGCTGAGGCGAGAGGATTGTATGTTCAAGGCCAACCTGTGCTACATAGCAATACCCTGTGCTACAAAGCCAAGATAAAAATAATTAAATAAATCAATGTCAATGAAACATACCCATCATGTGAAGTATATGGGCCACTAATGCGTCTAGTCTTCATGACCTCAAAGAGACATGTCAGTGCCAAACACTCTGGCATGCCACCACCTTCGCCAGACTCTGGATAGTGCCAGGGTTCAGGTCACACATGCTTTAGTCTGGGTCATTTTATAAGTCTCAGTCTTTATCTGAGGTGTGGTGAGAGGCAACAGAAAAACATTCAAGAGAAGAAAACCCCAGGATTAACCATCCTCCTGGGGCAGGAGCAGTCTACAGAACAGCAGCTGTATGTTGAAGGCCAACAGTGGCCTGAGAGGAGTGATAGGAGCGTGAAAAACAGGCAGAGCAGAGAAGTCAGGATCTGTCTTTGCAAGTGGAAGCAGAGAGGGAGAAGCAAAGGAGTAAAACAGGATCCTGTGTCTAAAACTGCTTCATCCATTCCAGCACCTCTTCCTGTTTAGACAATCTGCAAGAACTCCATTAATCTAGGGAAAAGAAAGAAGTTTTAGAAAATATCAATTTTTAGCAATACCTGGGTTCATATTCTATATCAGCATTTCGGTTCTAAAGTGCTCATGCTTTATGGTAAGTCATCCAGGCACTGTAGAACTCTACCTAGCTGCCTTCAGACAGACGGCTGTAACAAATTGTGGGAGACATTTCCTTTTCCAGCTCAGAAAGATTAAGTTCCTTGTCGAAAGCTGAGTGTTCTTCAGTGTATGCTCATCGCTCATCCCTTTCCATCACGGACACTCTTCCGTTTAGTGAAGTCAGATTTAGAGCCCTAATTTCCCCCTTATTAATTATATCAACTCGATCAGATAATTAACCTACTAGAAATTCAGTTTCGTTGTCTAAAAATAGGGTTGGGTGAAGTCTACATGGCAGGGTGTTTGGGTGCTTAAAGGTAACGTATCTGACATTCTGGCTCATACATGAAACTTTGGTATGTTTATACATTAGCCATGGTGGCTATTGCATCATCACCCTCCCCTCCACCACCATGTGTGGCATAGAGGGGATTGGTGTGAAACTGTACTAAAATCCTGTTAATATGTGGCTGCTCTACACATCCTGTGTCATTCTATCTCAAGAGTTTTCCAGTGACAATGGTACTTTCTAACTGCTTAATTCTGAGATAAGTGCTATGTGGACTCTATGATTAACACGGTATGATTCGTGTTAAGTCTTATTGCTTCTATTTCAGGTCTTTCACCATCAGCAACTTAATTTCGAAGCAGTCACCTAACGAGTTCTCATGGGCCACTGTCTCACTCATCACCATCAGTGTTCCCTGCTGACATCTGTCCTTCCCCCAATGGGCGTCACCAGTACAGCTTCAAAAACCCTCCAGGGGGCGGCGAACAAATCATCAAGCTCACCATTTAAATCCTTTCTTTTCTGGTTGCTGTCAGCCCTTAGAGCCTTTAATCCTAATTCCTAGCATCCTCCTCCAGGCCTTCAGGGCTCAGTGAACACCAGTGGCTTCGTGGATACCTTCAGTTTTCTTCTGTTTGAGTCTTAGCCTACATTTTCTTCAGCCGGTGCACCCCATCTCACTAAAGACAATAACTGAATTCCTATTTCTTAAGGTTATCGGAAATGCAGGTTCTGATTGTTTTTTTTTTATTCTTGGAACCAGGTTGATTGATTGATTGATTGAATAAAGTAAGTCTTCTGAAACACACTTTAGGCGCTCAGCTTTCCCAGCATCCTCATGTCTTTAGGGAGATGTGTGCTTTCCTCAGAGTGTTGGGAGGCATCTCTCACACAAGTAAGTATCTTGACTTCAGAGAAAGGTCAAAGAATTCTTTTATTCACTGCTTTGGGCAGAAGGATAAGAGGAAGGTAAGAGATACGTTTCTGTGCCAGTGGTTTCTCAGTGCAAGGTGATGTAATTTTAGATTCTGAATTCCTATTACCTCATGGTCCAATCTTCTTATCAAAATATTCCCTCCCATCACCTACATTCATTTTTTTTGAAGGAATGCTGGCAAAGACCTTTGCTTTATTTTATCATGTTTGCTGTGATGCTACTGTGAAGGAATGACATTTCAGTACTCTGTCTAGGCATAGCTCCTGGTGAAGGGTCCAGATGTCTGATTCCTGGTGTATTTTAATTTTGAGGGAGTGAAAATAATCATTGCCAAAGAAATTCCAAACCTTCAAGGCTAAATAAATTATCTGATGAATAACTGAATGTTTGAGTTTGTACCAACTCACTGAATACCGGTTCGAGGAAGAAACTGAGGTCTGTTTAGTGGCTGTCTGCGGAAGATAGCTGGGAGGCTGGTAGAGTTCAACAGGGGGAAGAGGCTACGGCTTGTTGGTAGTTGGGTAGAGACAGTGGAGTGTTGCTGTCTTGATTTAGAAAAAAGGATTTGAATGTTTCACTATAGAAGGCAGGATGAATGTTTCAGGAGACAGGTATTTTGGCCCCGATTTAAGCATTACCGGATGCATACGCCCGCCTAAACATCATTGGGCACTTTATTTACATGTATGAGTTTGTACGGTTTCATGCGTGTTAGGAAAGTAAGTTTGATTTAACATTTAAAAACAATGACAAATTCAAAAACATCTCTTGACTTCTGTTGGGTCCGACTTGTCACTCCCCTTAACAAGCTGCCCACCACTCTTGCTACCCCGTCCTCTCTTTGTTCAGTTTTATGATCTTGCTTTGAGTCTTCAGTTCCTCCACGTGGTCCGTTGGTGACGTCATTGAATCTATAGTACAGAGAAATGATATTCTAAAAGTTATACACATACTAATATGTTTATTCTGGTTGGCGAATTGCAGCGTTTGTAGCAGGGCGCAGAGTGAAACAGCACGGATTAATGACTCACCTCCCACATTGACAGACCCCTTTTCAAAGCACTAGTGTTACCCATTTAGTAAGTGGATTGATTTCAGCGTTCGGAGCACCACTTCTCTCAGAATACCAGCTGTGACTAAAAATTCAAAATATTTCCTACAACAGCTGTATCTCTGACAACAAAATTAACACCAGCCAAAATAGTGTTGCTAATCAAAGGGCGTAATGATCGCGCACCGCAGCCTGAAGAAAGTGGTCACATTCTAGAGAACATTAAGAACAGATGTCGGCAGCCAACACAAGACTGAATCAAGCAAAACAAAGATCACGGTCTGCCCAGCTCTCGTGACGCATCCTCAGATGTCCTGTCTGGTTCTGGTAGCCGGAAGCAAAGCGGGAAGTGCCGTCAGCAGCCAGCAGCTGCCCCTCTCAAACGTGAAGTGCATCGTTCCCTGGAGCCGCTATTATCCACTTACACGGTTGCCCACGGAAGCTTTCTCAAAGAGCACCATATTTTTATTATAATCTCTGTCTTTCCTCGATTGAAGAAATAAATCTTTTAGGCTGACTTGACTAGAAGTTAATCTTGAGAATTCTTTTGTTTCAAATAGTGTAATTCTTTTTTTATAAGACGTAAGAGACTTTGTGAGAAAGATGAGGACGTTGAATCTGGCT
Source organism: Meriones unguiculatus (assembly GCF_030254825.1). NCBI lineage: Eukaryota > Metazoa > Chordata > Mammalia > Rodentia > Muridae > Meriones > Meriones unguiculatus. The sequence goes on from NC_083356.1 coordinate 8,611,988, forward strand.
TAAAATGAAATGTCTAGCATGAACCCCCAGGTCTGACTCAGCCCGGACAATGGACACCCACACAAGCATTAGACAGTTTATGAAAGCTAGAGGCCCAGAGGCGCAGATGGGAGTGAATCAGCTTTCAGAGAGAAGTCACTTACAGTGTTCACCAGTCTCGGCAAGCTGTGTGAAATCCTTTCCCTCACTGACCTGAATAAAACAACACAACAGGAAGGTGAAAATAAATAAATAAATAAATAAAAGTTTTAATAACTTAGGTGGACAATGCTTATTCTTCCAGGAAAGGTTTGTTTAAATAATGAGTAATTTTTGAGTTATTTTTAATAATTTGATCTTCCCCTTACATCTTAGAAAGATGTCTTTCTCACCCAAAGGCAAAGCATATTATTTTGTTGACATGAATTACTCTTAAGGCCATTCTTATCTGACAGATTTTAGAGAGTTGGTTTGCTGAAGAATTAGCATAAAGTATATATTAAAAATGCCTTCATACTCATTAGTTTTTATATTTAAGAATCAGAAAACTTTAAGCTGGACATGGTGCACATACCTTTAATCCCAACACTTGAGAAGCAGAAGCAGGCAGATCTCTCTGAGTGTTAGGACAGCCTGGCCTAACCCAGGAAGTTATTGGAAGCCAGCCAAAATGACAATGAGGCCTGTTTAAAAGAAAGAAAAGATTTAGAGAAATCAGGTTTTCTCAAACTCTGTGTGTGTTTGTTTGTGTGTGGTATATTTGTGTGGGTGTGCCTGCAGTATACCGTCATTTTGTTTACAATTTTATCTGCAGATAATTTTCAGCTGCAGACTGCTTCTCTACTGCTTCGTTCTTCAGGGTGTCATCAAAGGTGGCTCATGAAGACAGATGTTGAAGGGAGAATTCTAAATGTTATTAAGAGATAGGGGAAACAGTCACCACTCCAGTTTCCAGGAAGATTTTAGAATCTGGGAATCAAAAGGCAAAATCATGACTATCGTGTAGGCTTCCACAGCTTAAAATAAGTCCTTCAAGCAGGGGTCATGTGGTTTAAAGCCAGGCCCTGTCTAGTTTTGACCTGCAGGCTGATGTCAACCACTTGCTGATAAGACTTATCTCTAAGGGTACTAGTGTCAAACTTAAGAAGCTGTTCCTGGGATTTACATTACTGTAGGTCTGTGAGCTCCTTTTCATTTCAGAGGCAAGGCACATTTCATAGGTTGCAAATACAGCATCCGTCCTTTGGCCTGAAAGGCTGCCGGTCTTGTGCTCCCATTGGTTTAGGTGACAAGGAAGGCACCTAACCCAGCAAGCTTAATAACTGAGTCTTTCTAGCAGGTTAAATGACTATGGGACGCATATGGCCTAGGGCAGCCACAAAGATAATGGAGGACCTTGGGATGAGGACTTGCATTCTTTGGTAATCAGTTACTTCTGAAAACTTCGCATGTTGACATAGAAAATTAAGTGACAATGCGAGCGAGGGTGCTCAAGGAGTCCTCCGATCTACGTAAAAGTGAAATTGATCGTGCTAAATGGGTTCTCACAACCTAGGGGGAATGGACATGTGAGTGGCTTGTGCTGCAGAAATGAAGCACCCCTATGAACCACATGCATCTGTGCCTTGCTTCCTGTGCCTGCTGCTTTGCAAATCCTGCTCAAAGCCAGCTGTGGTTTCATAGGACGCTATTTCAATGACTGGCTAGTAAATAAAATTAATTCTACTTGTGTTAGAAATATATTTTATGCTACTCGGGCACCATCATCTGAGGGCACACTAGATCCCCAGCACAGCGGAATTGTAGTAGAGAGTAAAGAGTGTATAAAAATGTCACATCATTTTCCGCTATTGGCATGCAAGCAGAGATGGTCTTTCCAACCAAAGACTCATGGAATCTTTATGTCTGTGGCTAGTAGAGATTTGGGAAAAGATGGAGATTAAATATTTTGAATGGTCTTAGAATGTGTCACATGGACGTGATTGCAAAAAGCCCACACATGCAGACAAACATCCTGGACACTGGGCCTCCCTTCTTGATGATTGCCAGTGTGTCTGATGGGCTCAGAGTGGCATGGCAGCCAAGTGGCACTGTGGTCCGGACTGAAGGGAACTCCTTCTCTTATTCTGAATTCAGTTAAAAGTAAGATTTCTCATTCTGTTGCTCTCCTTGTGGGGTTCCTGTCCTCTCCAGCTCTTACTATTTCCCACTTCTTACATAAGATTCCATGCACTCTGCCCAACAGTTGGCCATAAGTCTCAGCGTCTGCCTTGATAGTCTGCAGGGTACAGCCTTTCAGAGGCCCTCTGTGGCAGGTTCCTAGGTTGTTTCCTGTTTTCTTCTTCTTCTGATGTCCATCCTCTTTGTCTTTCAGGATGGGGATTGAGCGTTTTAGTCAGAATCCTCTCTCTTGATTAGTTTCTTTAGATGTACAGATTTTAGTAGGTTTATCCTATGTTACATGTCTGTATGAGTGAGTGTATACCATGTGTGTCTTTCTGCTTCTGGAACAGCTCACTCAGGATGATCCTTTCCAGTTGAACCAGAAAATTTGAACACAGGGGTCTTCCCAAAGACTCATACTCCAACCAAGTACCAGGCATGGAGATAACCTAGAACCCCTGCACAGATGTAGCACATGGCAGTTTAGTGTCCAAGTGGGTTACATAGTAATGGGAAGAGGGACTGCCTCCGACACAATCTGATTCACCTGCTCTTTGATCACCTCCCCCTGAGGGGGGAGCAGCCTTACCAGGTCACAGAAGATGACAATGCAGCCACTCCTGATGTGATCTGATAGACTAAGATCAGAAGGAAGGAGAGGAGGACCTCCCCTATCAGTGGACTTGGGGAGGGGCATTCATGAACAAGGGGAAGGGAGGGTGGGGCTGGGAGGGGAGGAGGAAGGGGCTTATGGGGGGATACAAAGTGAATAAAGTGTAATTAATAAAATAAAAATTTAAAAATAGTAAGATTTCTCAGGTCAAGGGTAAAGTGCTTCACTGTGCCTCCATATAATAGCCATGCTTGTTAGCAGAAAGCCCAGTGAAAACAGTAATAGTCTCAAGGGTGAATTATTTTCATTAATGAATAAAACAGACTCTCACCAAGATTCGCTCACCTAAGCTTCTGGTGTGCCATTAGTAGCTGCTTAACCAAGCTCTCGTTATCAGGATAGCTGTTAGCGACCCGGTGCTGGACTTTTTTGATGGATGAAATTGGAGACTAAAGGGCTGGGGAAGATAACACAGATAGAAAGGTACTAGTGGCATAAGCAATAGGACCTAAGTTTGATCCCTAGTACCTACATGAAAATCCAGGCACAGTGATACACTCTTGCAATTCCAGTGCTGAGGAAGCAGGAACAAAGAAGTCACTTGCAGCTCACTGACGAGCCAGCCCAGCCTAATAAATCCCAGGTACCCGTGAAAAGCCTGTCTCGGATATAATAAAACAACAAACAAACAAACAAACAAGCAACAGGTCAAATGGTCCTTAGTAATAACACCTAACGTTACTCTGACCTCTACATGCATATTCATACCTGCACACACACACACACACACACACACACAACTATATATAATTACTACTAGGCTGATGTTTTTTAGCAGTTTTCTTTAAGTCTGAAACCTCAGTCTTGAAGCCAAAGTTGTTAGGACACAGAGTGTTAGAAATAAGGTGAAACAATAAGGGATGAAACACTTCATCCTGCTGGGATGCTCCTTAGGCTCCAGAAGTAAACAGCTCAAAGTCTTCAGGAAGTCCTTGAATCTTATCAGATTCAATAGGTCCCTCCCCAACATATAAAAGCAGTTAGGACTGATGAGAGACACTCTCAGACAAGCTGAGATACCTTGAAGAGGCTTAGACCAGCTGACCAGTCTGGAAGAAGCAGAAACCAGCAAAATGGCCTAGAACTGTGATTTTCAACCTTCCCAACACTGTGACACTTTAATACAGTTCCTCATGTGGTGGTGACCTCATACCATATAATTACTTCATGGCTACATCATAACTGTGATTTTGCTATTGTTATGAATTGTAATTAAATATCTGACATGTAGGATATCTGGTATGTGACCCCCAACGGGGTCACGACTCACAGGTTGAGACCCACTGGCCTAGACAAAGCAGAGGCCACCTGAACTGCTTGGAAGAGACTCAGAACAATTAAAATACCTGGAGGAGACTCCAACTTCTTGAGTAGCCTTGAGCTTCCTGTGGGCTGTGCAGTCTGCTCCAGGCTTTCAGCTTTCCTAAGCTGTTAGCCATGATGAAGTGGGGTTTGGTGATGACACCTGTATTTGAGTCATAACTTTGCATAAGTAACCCTACCCCATATTCCTGTAAGCAACCCCAATAAAAGTCACTGGTCCCCTTAGCAGGACTTTTGGGATATCCTTACTTTAGCCCGTCATGGATCTCTACCTGGCATCAGTAGATGTGTGTTCACATCTCTTCAGGGATAGTGCCACACAACAGCTGTATATATAAACTGTGTAATGAAACACAAGTGAACTCCCTGTTTCTGGTTTCACCTTCAAAATGTTTCATTATTTATATGGAACTAGTCCCAAAGGAAATAAATGGCTCAAAACAGTTTGGTTGAAGCATTTTGGAGAAGGGATATTTAACCTGCCCTCATCTCTCCCTGTTAGAAGACACTTATTCTAAGCATGACCTTGCTTTCCTTGACTCTTGTGCTTCTTGCCAAAACATTATCAGTGGATTCACTGATGCTCTTTGGGCCATCAACATATCTTACACCACATCTCAGGGACAAAGATACAAGCTCCAGAGGCAATGCTCATAAATTTGCTGCCCTTCTGAAGAATGCATTTCCCAAAAGCAGCTGGCCTTACCGAATGGTTGAGCACTCTGGAAAAGATTCATTTATCGCACCATCTGGGAACCATGCCTTGGGAAATGGTAAATGTTCTGAACTATGAACAGTATGGCACTATTTCTTCTGTAGACAGACAACAGGAGTCAGAATCAAATATAAGCGTGGGGAATTTCTCACTAGTGCACTCAACAAACCATTATAAAGAGTTTGGTTTTATGTTTCCGAGATTCTTGTTTTTATATTTCACCAAAGTGAAATAACAATCCTGTGAATTATAACGAGTTCCAATTTATCATTCATCCTATTGGATGAACATGCAAACACAGATTTATGTTTGTTGAGATTGTTGATTTTTACAACCTATAGACATAAGTTTGCTGCTGTACAGTAAGTTAGGAGGAGTGTGGACATGACGTGGGTACTCTCGATGGGTATCCCTTTCACTGTGTCATGTCTGGTACCAAAGCTAAAGAGTGCTCTAAGAGGTTACATTTCCCAATCTACTGAAATGCATGTCAAGTTTAATGTGTGTGTGAAGTAAAAAAGGATCATATGGACCAGATCTGTGACTAATCATGGGAATTATGCCTGGTACATAGAGTGTGTATATGTGAAAACATATATGTTCGTGTGCATACATGTATGTACATAAGTTTATATATATATATGATATGTGTGTGCGTAGCATGTATATGCTTGTCTTCAAAGTTGTTTCCTTGAATATTGCATACAGGATATAGTAGGATGGTTATTTCCATTATAATTTGCTAATAGTAGGTGCCACGTGTATCATGACAGACATAGAAGATGACTAGACATCATTCTCAAATTCTGAACATGGGATTAAGCAACCCATTCATGGGAAATTAATGTTTGTTGGAGGGTGGGACTGTTTGGTTGGTGAATAGATGTGTTTTGTTATGGAACTGTGTTTGAAAATCTGAACCACAAGGAAAAGAGTGACCTTACTGCTGTACAGAGATGGTCATAAATGAACACCTGTTAGCTTTTTATAGGGAGGCAGGTGGTGACTGTAGGCTCTACATACTCCAGGAGCTAATACGTTTTCCTTGGTTTGCTCTGCAGAGCTGGTAGAGTCTCACAGCAATGATAGTGAAATGAGAATTCATTTTCTAAGGACAAGGAGTCAAGAGTGTCCAGAGCTATGAGGTGATACCCAAGGACCTCGTCCTCTGCACTTGTGATGCAAGCTGGACATCCAGCACTCAGTCGCCACATCCTTCCATGTTTCCTGCCCAGCCCTGACTGTGTTCTACCTGGGGTTCTAACAATCCAGGCTTTCTAGGATTTTAGAGCATAATTCTGAGTGAATAAACATGTTGCTCAGAATCTTATTTTCTGCTTTGAAAATACCAGAATCAATATCTGGAGGTTTTCCTCAAACTTTGTTGACCATAATGATTCTTTATTTGTTTGTTTTCTAAACACACCGAAAGTTTAGATGAATGGAGGGATACCACTTGCATAAAACAAAACAAAACAAAACAAAACAAAAAGTACAAATAAACAAAACATGGGAGTGTTGGAGAGATGGCACAACAGGTACGAACACTGAGTACTCTCCCAGAGGAACTGGGTTCAGTAGCTAGCACACATGTATAACTATCTTTCCTGGGGTCAGATGCCCTCTTCTGGCCTCCAAGAGTACCAGGCACAGAAGTGGTTGGTACACAGTCAAACATGCAGTCAAAACAACTACACACATAAAATAATAAACTGCAGATAAACATATTAAGCAAATTAGACCAGTTTCCAGAAGAAAATATCATATACATGTTTTTCTCATGTGTCTCCTAGATTTTTGTATAAATGCATAAAATTCTGTAGGTATATTCTGTATGATTTGAAAGTAGAAGTTAAACTACCTAAAGGAACAGAGATTAACAGCAGAGGTGGGATAATGAGGGAGTGGTGATATGGGAGGATGTGCTCAATGTACAATGTATGCTTGTACAGGAATGTTATTCTGCGCTACAGTACCATTTACAATGAACTTGCCTAGTTTAAAAAAAATAAGTTGTAACAGGATGTATTTACTCAGGGAGGCAGAGGCAGGTAGAGCTCTGTGAGTTTGAGGCCAGACTGGTCTACAAAACAAGTCTAGGACAGGCAGCACTACACAGAGAAACCCTGTCTCGAAAAACAAACAAAAGAAAACAAAACAAAAACGGATGTATTTGCACCACTTCCTTTATACAAGTTTAGTTGATGTAACTTTTAAAAAAAAATCAAGCTCCAATTAAATATAAAACAAACTTTTTACAAACAATGGGAGTTTCATAGTTCATGGAAGTTTGCTTGTGTGATAAAGAATGAAAATTTGAGGTCAATTATGTATGGTAAAAACACACAAATCCACTTGCAACAACATCAGTTATATGTGGAAGTATTTTATCTTTCATCAGTTTTTCTGGTTTCTAGAAGTCTTAGATTTTTCATTAAAAACAAACACTGAAGACTATAAAGTATTCTTTAATTTAGCAAATATAAAAACTACATTGTTTCAGTAGGTGGTCTGAGCGACAGAGAAACAAGGCACTCATTTCTTAAAGCTTCTGTTAGTGTTTCTTTAATTACTGTTTAAAAACAAATGGTAACTCTTCCTGCTATCGACTTTAAAATCCTTGTTTCCGATCCCTTTAGTATTTCAAGTGAGGTCCCTAATAATTTGTTGTCGTTGCAGGCAAGGAAGTCGTCAACATAAGCCGTGGTACTGATGACTATCCACTTGGTGAAGATCCCCAGGCTGATATTGCCAAGCCTGGGATCCAGCCCACTGTCACTACCAGACCTTAACTGCATGGTCTAACTCACTTGCCACGAGGTACACGAGGACGCCCACTTTCCTATTTTATGGGCTTATACCAACGACAGGAAAAAAGATCAAGCTTTGTTTGGCTGGAGGGTAAAATACCCATGAGAACAATACTTGCACACCTGCTCCCCATCCATCCAGACAACCAGCGCTCTTTACAAGCTCTGTGGACATTCAAGGCAGAGTCCCACAGTCAAAGTTAGGGATGAAGACATTATTGTCGCCCCACACTGAATGGCAGATCAGCAGAAAGATGAAACCAACATATGCACACTCTTCCCACACAGCTTTCTCTCTCACATTGTGCCCTCTACATTAGTTTTAGTTTTACTCACAACAAAAACAAAACCCAAAGTTATGTTGGCCCCAGGAGAGTGGGACCCTAAGTGAGCAGATGAGATCCATGTGTGGCACGGTTATAAAGTTTCTGCTTCATTTTAACAAGAAGAAATTTTATACTATCACCTTGCATTTTCAGGAATTTACTTTGCTTTCCTCTCCCCCCTTAATTAGTGAGTTTATCAGTTTTCTTGACTTCTTGTCATGATATAAAGTACTACTACGCAAAAATTTCGACCAATATATTAGAAAACAGAACCCCCAAATATGGGTACCTCTACTTAGATGCTTATTCATTATCTCTCTTAGATTCAATCATTTTAAAATTAAAGGAGGGAAATCACAATAATAGTAAATAGTAAAAAGAGAGGAAATTATTGATATGTAAGGGTAGATATGTGTATTAGCCAGATTGTTGCCTGATTTAATTGTCAAAATTATGGTACAGCTGATGATTGTACTGGCCTGATTTTACGTCAACTTGACACAAGTTAGAATCACCCAAGAGAAGGATGCTCAATTAATAAGATGTATCCGTTAGAGTGGGCTGCAGGCAAGCCTGTAAGGCATTTTCTTAATTAGTAACTGATGTGTGAGGGTCCAGCCTGTTATGGGTGGTGACACTCTAAGGCTGGTGGTTCTGGGTTCTATAAGAAAACAGGCTGAGCAAGCCATGATGAGCAAGCCAGGAAACAGCACCTGTTCACGGCCTCTGCATCAGCTCCTGCCTCCAGGTTCCTGCCCTGCTTGAGTTCCTGCCTTGGCTTCTCTCAATGGACTGTAATATCCAAGCCAAAGTTGCTCCCAAAGTTGCTTTGATCGTGCTATTCTTCACAGCAATATAAACTCTAAGACAATGATTATTTATTATTACATTTTTCTACAGATGAGGTATCTGACCTTGAAAATTTGTTTCTTTGATATAACCATATTGCTAATAAGGAGTATTATAGTTTAATACTATAAAAAAAGAAATCTCTTTATACCAAATGTTTTCATCAATTTTCCAAAATCAAGATGGAAAATTGTATTTCCATGAGAAATTATTTTTATTTTATTTTTCCTTCTATTGAAAATAGATTCTTTTCTCACATAATATATCCTAGCTTTCATTCCCTCTATTTCCCCTAATTTCTCCCCACTTTCCCACTCATCCTGATCCATTCCCTTTTGGTCTTATTAGAAAAGAACTGGCTTCTAAGGGTTAATTAAAATGAAAAAAAAATATAGTAAGATAAAACAGAAACTATCACATCAGATGGAGCGGGACAAGACAAACAAACTGCCTAAGAGAAGTCAAAAGAACCAGAGACCCACTTGTTTGCACACTGAGAAATGCCATAAAAACAGTAACCTAGAAACCCTAATATTTACATAGAGAGGACTTCCTGCCAATCTGTGCAGGCCTCGTGCACTCTGCCTGAGTCTCTGTGAGTTCATATTAGCTTTGATCATGTGATTTAGAGGGTCTTGAGTACACTTAGATTTTTCACCAAATCTACTCTATTTAGGGTTCTTAAACACCTTTACCTCCCTTCCAACCCCCCGACCTCGGGTAGATTAGCAGAGGAAAAGGTTGTAGACCTCTTTTACCTGCTTTCTGCTGGTTAGGGTTGGTAGGTCTTTACAGGATTACCACACTCAGTCAGGATACCAGCAGTCCAGTCTAAAGGCCAACACCACTCAGCAACACAAAGTCAGTGCAAGACTCAGTTGGATCGCCCGAGAAGTTCTCTCGGCTGTCCGAAGTCACGCCCCTCCCATGGGAGAGCTCACAGCAAAATATCACATGCCCTCTCACAAGCCAGCCTCCAGCAGAACAGTAAAGCCTTCAGCCTTACCGGCTAGTGTTCCTGATACCCGAAGGCACTCTGCACACTACCAAGGGGCAGAGGTAAGCATCAAACCAGCTACAAACCCTTCAATCTTCAATAATGACCAGTGTGCAAGACAGACTAATACAACAGCGGCACAGAGCTTGTGGGGTTACCAACCAATAGCTAATTCACAACGACTAGAGCCGGATTCTTCACAGAAGAGGAAGAGAAGAGCAGCGTATTAAACAGAAAAGGAACTCACCAGCCATGAGGAGAGTGGTTTTCTCCCGTAGGTACTTTGAAAATTTTGGAAAAGTGCTTGATCTCCTATAATTTGTAGGATACACCCTCAGTTACATCTAAATCTTAGGATTCGAGAAAGTGGATGCCTAATGACATATGCATATACACATATATGTCCATACTTAACAGACAAAAATCTCGAATTTCCATTCAGCCGAAGCTTTCAAAGTCATATTGGACTTATATTCTATAATATAATATGATATAATTGATATGATATGATATAATATAATAGTATTATGTTATATTATATATCATATATAATATAATATATTTATATATAATGTGTTATATATAATTATATGTATAATACATATTTAATTGAATATATATTGGCATGTTGGAATAAGACAAAACTTTGCTGGAAAATAATATCTATAGTTAGATCTCAAGTAAAACTAATTCTGTAAAGCCATCAGCATGTGCACATATGTACAGCAGATGATCAGGAAGTAAGGGTGTACAATAATACAGGCGATCCTAATATAGATCCTTTTTTGTTTTAAAGTCCCATAAAGCCCACCTATTATGAGGCTGATTTAATTTTTTTTTTTCATAGCTTTGGGTTCACTCCTGTGGTGGTGAGGACTTGACTCAAGACCAGTCAGGCCACACTGCAGCTCTTCCCTAAGCTTCAGTTTTTGTTCATGTGCACAATACAGACTAGATGCAATTTTAAGGTAATTTACCTACCAACACAGAAATAATTCAAAATATTAGATATTTGAAATAGGTGAAGTTTTTAATTGATTCTTGTGGTTTGGTTTTGTTTTCTTTTTCCACACAAAGTCATTGATTCTTGATAGTAAGTTGGTTTAATCAGTGATTATTGAACTGGGCTGTGATGGAAACTAGGCAACGATAATACCCTAGATGAAGTGAGAAATTTCAACAGGAAAGGGTTGATGCAGAGGCTTGGCAATTGAGTGAACATAAAGTGGCTCTGCCATGCCCTTCAACCTAGGTGGGCACCTGCTTTAATAAGTTATTAAGAAGCAATGCTAGAGAGGCTATCCAACCAAGTGACCAAAAATTCAGCCTAGCCACGACATGCTGACTTTAGAATTTGAACAGCGCTTTCAGATTTGTCTGGATGTGTCAATCATGTTATGAAAGACAGCCATTGGTGTCCCCATTTATCCTGGATTGGAGGCCAGTGGAGCAGGAGTCCCCATCCTAACACACACACACACACACACACACACACACACACACACACTTATATGTTCATGTGCACAATATATATATGTTTAGGATATATATCCTAACATAGGATATATTCCGAACACATACGTGTGTGTGTGTGTGTGTGTGTGTGTGTGTGTAGAAGGAAGGAAGAGGGGGAGGGCCCTTTCTTCCTGAGTCTGTGCTTAAGATGAGTGGATAGCTCTCTGGAGATGGACAGCAGCCAGGCTTCTCTGCTCACCTCTGCTATATTCTAGCAGCTTGAGGAGTTGCTGCCATGTTGTCACACATTGATTAAGGCTACAATCTGATATTTTCTACAGACACTCTATAGTTAGCAGCATAAAACAGATTTCATATATATATATATATATATATATATATATATACACACACACACACATATACATATATATGCAAATATATTTTCTACAACATGTAACTTTTAGAATTCTTTTTTAAAAAGTAACATTGGAAATGATATTACATGAACACATTAAAAGGGGCCCTATAAAAACATTCTTCAGCCTTATTCCTTTAATTTACCAAGTTAAAAAAAAATAAATAAAATTAAGGCAGCAGATAAAAGATCAAAGTAGTATTTTCATTACCAATAAAATGTTCCATAGTGAAACCCAATGTGAGGGTTGAATAGTCTGGCCAACTTTCCACCCCTCCTGAAGGCACATAGAATACTGCATAGAATACTCATGATTCATAGAATACTCTGACTTGTACCACTCTAGGAGCCTGCTGGACAAGTCTTAGGACCCATCAACTTCATCCAATTAAGCAATGTTCACCCATGGTTATCATCAACCATCCAAGTCACAAGTTTGAAGAATAAAGATAGGGTCAGAGGTCATGAAAACTCACTGGTACCCTTTGTTGAGAGATTATTATTATTATCATTTTTTAAATTTTTTACAACTTATTCATTTTATATCCTGATTGTAGCCCCCTCCCTCAACTCCTTCCAGTCCCACCCTCTCTACCTCTACCCCCTAATACCTTCCCCTAGTCCACTACAAGGGGGTGTTCTCCTCGACTGCCATCTGCCTATAGCTTATCAAGTCTCTTCAGGACTTCCTGGAGCCTCTTCCTCTGTAGCCTGGCATGGCACCAGAGGGAAGTGATCAACGAGCCGGCAACCACGTTCATGACAGAGGCAGTCCTTGCTCCCCTTACTCGGGAACCCACATGGAGACTGAGCTTGTTGTGGTGACACAGGCTGGTAGGATTTGCTAAAGGAGGCAGAGGCAGGAGGATCTGGAGTTCAAGGCCAGCCTGAGGAGGAGTTTTTAATTTATTTTCAGTTTTATGGGATTTTCATATAACCTAAGACAGTGGTTCCCAGCCTTCCTCATGATGAGACCCTTTAATACCCTTTTATGGTTGTGATCCCTAACCATAAAATTATTTTTGTTGCTACTTCACAGCTATAATTTTGCTACTGTTATGAAACATAACGTAAATATCTGTTTTCCAAATAGTCTTAAGAGGCCCTAGTGAAAGGGCTGTTTGACCTCCACAGAAGGATTGCAGCCATGGGTTAAGAACCACCATTCTAAGATATCCTTAATGCTTTGTGAATACCTCAGAAAGAACAAACTTGAATAGTGCCTGCAGCTTTTATCTAAGGCAAAACACATTCTCTGAGTAAGCTTCTCAGTGGTACAATGTGCTGGATGTGACATCTTTGAAATGTTTTATGTTGCATGCCTTATTGGCTGTAATCATTTACTGTGCTATAGAGCATCGGAATGGATCTAATCCAGCTGTGCCTTGCTTTCCGTGCTCTATCTACCTTCTTAGCATCTTCTATATCCTGGACACGTCCTGCCCTATGGTAGCCTCTGTTCCACTCTGTGTCTGTGATCAGCTATGTTAGCGTCCACAAATGAATGAGAACGAGTGATGTCTGTTGTATACAAGTGGATAATTTCACATATAAGAAGAGAGTCAACATTTCTCAGTAAATAAAAATGATGATATGTATGGGAAAACATTCATAATCAAATAATACATTGATTATTAAACATTACTTTCATTTAATGAATAACAGACCCAATAAGCAACCACTGTTATTATATGCCAGCTGAAAAGTAAAAATCAAGCAAAAAACAAAAAACAAAAAACAAAAAACAACAATAACAAAAAACCAGCAGAACTTCCTAAAACTATTGTTGAATTAAAAGCGGTAGAACTTCCAGAAGTAAATAGTTAGTCAAAATAGATATTGTGTAAGGTAGTTAAATACCAAAGAGAGCTCTTGCCCTCAAGGATATCAGCAGAGCTAAGAAATACTGAGCCTCTGCCTTGGTGACTGGAAGGTGAAAGAGGGCACATAAGAAGGACTTGGGCCCTCTAGCATTGGGGCTATAGCTAGAGACCTGTGCACAGAGCCAGGCCCCAAGGTGCAATGCACGTCACATCAGAAATAAAACAACTTTCCAGAAGACAGAGTGAGGAAAATCACACTACTAGACGTAAATGCTGCCAAGAGAATGATAAATGCTCTCTTAGAATTCACGGCCAGAAGGCAGCCTTCAAATGGGTTTATGACCTGCATTAATTAATTCCACCTGTGTGGTCTGTGCACTCCGGTTTGAAATTCACTTCAGAGTCATTTTGGTTTGGGTCAGAGCCAATTTCCAGAAGCAAAAGTAACTGCTATATAGGGGAATAGACTCTCTAAGGTTTAAGCTGCTCTAAGAAGTGACTCATTTACACCCCAAATCACAAAACACACAAGGAAATGTCGGTGAGAGCAGAGCCATGGAAACAGGAAAAGAAAGTTGAGGAGATGGCTCAGCGTGTAAAGTACCGGACTGGAGGTCAGACCCCTAGCACACACATAGTATGCTGGGCATGGAGGCTGGCATCTGCAGCCCAGCACTGGGGTCGAGGGTGGGAATCAGACACAGGAAGATCCCAGGGGCTCCCTGACCAGCCAGTCTAGCTTAGTGGCAACCCCCAGGGCTCAGTGAGAAATCCTGTCTCAGAAAGGAGGAGAACCACAGAGGAAGACACTGCAAGTCAGCCTCTGGCCTCCACATGCATGGGGAAGTGAACCCAACACAGGTATGCATATGTACCTACACCACGCTCGCAAAAAGAAAAAAGATTAGAGCCTATGGCATAAAGATTACAGGACAAATATTGAAGAGTTGAGACAAATCTACTTAATATGCTGCAAGAAACTGGTGGTTTGAAGGAGATGTCCCCATAAGGCTCCGGCATTTGAATACCTTCCTTGCTCTTGCTGTTTGAGATCGGAGCTCTTGGCAGCTGTAGCAGCTGCTTGCCATCTGCTACTTCCTCTCAGCCACCATGGACTCTAACCCTCTGGAATTGTAGCCCCAAATAAACGTTTCCTTCTCTAAGTTTCCTCAGCCACGGTATCTTTTCACAGAATCAGATGGGAGCCAGGAGCAGTTACTTGCGCGTGCCTTTCCTGTCTTCTCCTTTTTTCTGTTTAATTCCTACCTCATCTCTTTTATAACTAAGGATTTTCCAGAATTGTTGAAGGTCATCAACCCCCAAGAAGTCCAATGAATGAGATAATGAAAACTGAAAATAAAGTGTATCTAGAAAAAAAAATGTGGTAAAAGACAAAGCAGCAGAAGCCAACAAACAAACAAACAAATCTCCGTAGAGAGACACTGCAAGGATAAGCAAAGATTCCAGGCAGAATATTGGAATTCAAAGAGGAAGGAGGCTGCAGGCTAAAGACACTTCAGCATGGTAGTTGTGAGGGTTCTCTAGAATAACAGAACTGATTATCTATCTGTCTGCCTATCTATCTGTCCATCCATCCATCCATCCATCCATCCATCCATCCATCCATCCATCCATCCATCTATCTATCTATCTATCTATCTATCTATCTATCTATCTATCTATAAATGATCTGGATTTATTAGAGAGGCTTACAGGCTGCAGTCCAGCTAGCTCAACAATGGTTGTCTACCACCAAAGTCCAAGAACCCAGTAGTTGTTCAGTCCAAGAGGCTAGATGTCTCAGCTGGTCTTTAGCTGAATCCTGAAGAAGTAGACTCTAATGCCAGTGAAGGAATGAGATTGCCATGGAGAGAGAGAGAGAGCAAGGAGGCAAAGCCCAAAGCTCCCTTCTTCCATGTCCTTAGTATAGGATCCCAGAAGAAGTTGTGGCCTAGATTCCAGGTGTATCTTCCCACCTGAAAATTTTGGGTTTAGGGTGGTCTTCAGACTTCATATTATTTAATTAAGAAAAATCCCTCACAGTTGTACCCAGATGCATGGGTTTCAGTTAACTCTTGATGTAGTCAAGCTGACAAGCAAGAATACCCACCACAGTAGTAGTGCTTGTTTTAAGAGTAACAAACAGCACAAAAAAATAAAAGAAAAAAAAGATACATTTTGAGATAGTGATAGAGCAAAGAGTTGCAGTTCTTGCATTATTCCAGGAAAGATGGAGCTTTGGAAATGTTAATTAATTTACCTCACCAAATTACAGCTAATTACTTGTAACTCTCCATTCTACATAGAAACAGCTTTCATAAAGACATCTTCGCTCAAGAATATCATGTACTTGGACCCATTCATCCCCTTGGAGTCTTGGACCTCCACCTTCCTCTAGACTCCACAATCACATTCCTACTTTCATGCATATATATGGATGTGTGTGTGTGTGTGTGTATGTATATATGTATATATATATATATATATATATATGTATTCATGGCATATATGTATTCCTCTTCATCCAATTATATATTACATACAATGAAGGCATATAACTTAGGCCCAACCAAAGGATGTTGATACTTGGGGGTTTTTTCTTTTCTTTTTTTTTGACTAAGTTATTTGATTTAGTCTGATAATCTCCAGTTCATACACTTTCTTGTAAAAGATGCAAATTCTTTATGGCTAGATAAAATCCCATTATATATATATATATATATACACCTCGTCTTCTTCATTAGTTAATGTGATGACAGACACATAGATAAAGGTTCTCTTTTCCCAGTATTCTTGCCAGCTGTGTTGAGTTTTGTTTTCTTAGTGAAAATCATTCTGACTGGGTGAGATGGAATCTCAGTGTAGTTTTAATTGACATTTCTCTGATGTTTAAAGATACCAAACATTTTTCCATATATATTTTAACAGGATGTATTTCACATTTCTAGTGTATTCTTCTGTATTTTAAGGTTTTTGTTGCAGATGACTTTCACTTCCCTAGATTTACTTTGACTTCCTTCCCTCATCCATTTCTTTTTTCTCTCTCTTTCTTCCTTCCTTTCCTTCCTTCTTTCCTTCTTTCTTTCTTTCTTTCCTTCCTTCCTTCCTTCCTTCCTTCCTTCCTTCCTTCCTTCCTTTCTTCTTTCTTTCTTTCTGCAAGATATGGTCCCTCTGTTCCTAGTTTCATCAGGGGGTTTTATCATAAAGGGAGCATGATTTTGTTGAAAGCCTTAAGACATTCATTGAGATAATTATGTGATTTCCATCCTTGAGCTTACTTATGTCATATATTACATTTTTTTTTTTACATATGTTGAACCATCCCTGCATCTCTACAATAAAGTCAACTTGATTGTAGTGGGTGATTTTTTTAATGTGTTTTCAAGTATTTTATTGAGCATTTTTACATCTGTATTCATGGGGTTGTTTGATGACTGATAGCACAAACTTCCTTCCCTTAACTGCTTTCATTTCATTCCATAGGTTGTGCTTTTATTTTCATTCTATTCTAGTAATTTCAAAATTTCCATCTTGATTTTTCTGGCAATCTGCTCATGATTCAATAGATGCTTTTTTGTTTTTGTTTTTGTTTTTTTTTTACTTTCATGAACACTGTACATGTTATACAGTTTTACTTGCTGTTGAGTTCTAGTTTTATTTTATTGTGGTCATATAGAATACAAACTGCCATTTTATTTTCCTATACATGAATATTAATATATATGCCTATATATGTTGATTAATGATGTCATTTAATTCAGATGTTTCTCTGCTTACTTTTTGTATGGGTACAAAATCACCCACTGGGTATTAAAATCACCCAGTATTGTTGCATTGGGATTAATCTGTGTCTTTATATATAGTAGTACTTATTTATAAAATTGGTCTCAACTATGTTTGATACACATTATCAAAATTATGGTAGCCTCTTTATAGATTGTTTTTTTAATCAGTATGATTAAAAAGCTTTCTTTTTAAAAGGCTCTTTTAATTTTGCCTTAAAATCCATTTTGCTCATGACACTTATCATCTAATCCCATTTGCTTGGAATGCACTTTCCATCTTTTCACTGAAAGGTTCATTTGTCTTTGACGGTGAAGAGTCCAGTCTTCACTGGACTTTTGTTTTTAAATCCAATCTGCTACTTTGAGTCTTTTGACTGGGGATTCAGAGCATTCATATTCAGATGTATCATTGAAAATAATTTAGCTGATTTTGTATTAGTTGACCCTTTTTTTATTCCTTATTTAACTGACGTTTTAAGTGGTTTTACTTTTGTGTTTAGCCTTATGGAAATGTTTATCTTCCTTTTCAATCTGAAGTATTCTTCAAATAACTTCTATGGAGTTGAGTTAGAGAATCCTGTTAGCCTGTTTTTAATCATGAAAAGCTTTTTCTCTCTCCTTCAGTCATGACAGTTTTGCTGGGTATAGTAGACTAGCTTTGTAGTTGTCTTTCAGATCTTCAAATAACACCATCCAAACATTTTGGGGTTTTATTGAGAGGTCTTCTGATGTTCTGATGGGCCTCCTTTTAAGTGTGATTACACATTTAAATATGAATTATTTTCACAGTATACTTATATTTTGACAATGATTGGCTGTGGAGAGGTCCTTTTTCTGGTCTTGCCTGGTGTTCTGCCACCTGTGTCTGGATGGGTTTTTATTCCCTAAATTTGGGAAAGTTTCATTCTTTTGTAAAATGTTTAATGCTTTTCATATTAAATTATCCCCCCTCTTCAACAACCATTATCTACACATTTCATAGTGTCTTTTAGATATTTAATGTGTTGTTCTTACTTTCTTATCATTGTCTAAATGTTTCAGTTCTTTTACCTTGCCTTAAATTCTAATATTCTATCTCTTCTTGATCTATTCTATTGAGTTAGTTTTCCACAGAACCTTTTATTAGAATTACTAAGTCATTTACTGAGTACTGGAATCACTTTCATTTCCAGTATTCAGGTTGGTTTTTCATCAGTATTTCTATCTCTTTTTTAATCCCCATTTTATATCTTATATTGATTTATTTTATTTCATTAGCAGTTTTGTGTTCTCTTGGCAGTCATTCAGGAGGTTATTTGCATTTTCTTTGATTTCTTCTAACATACTTATGATCACTGTTTTGAGCTCTTTTCTGGGATTCTGTGGAGAGCAGGGAAAGCTCTGAATGTGTGAAAGCCTGAATGAATGTGTGTTGTTGACATGACCATAGCAGGGACCTTATCTCTTCAAAACCATGGGAAGGACAAAACCTTTTCTCTAGAATGATGCTCAGAGGGATGGCAAAGCCTTCCTGAAGGGTGTCATGCTAATGTTTATAGTATATGCAGAAAATGTCTACCATAGCTTTCTTCTCCCATATTTCCCATATTTATGGCTTGACTACTCCCCTCCCTTATTGAGATTAGCTAAACCTGTCTCTATGATCCAGCTGCATACCATAACCTTGCCTGCTTGTTTGTATGTAGTGACCCCACATCCTTATTAAGCTGCAATAAACTCACTTCCATATTTAACTGTGTGTAATGAAACCATTGCTGCAGTTTCCCTCTCAGAGAACCTAATCTGCCCAATTGCAGTTTCCTGTCTGTTTGTCTTTTCTTCATTCCCTCAAACTTCAGAGTCAAGTCGATCCCTGGAGCCACACTGAAAGTGTAGGATTCCTTCTCACTGGTGACCATTAATGTTGGAGAAGACATGTTTTATTTATTTGTTTTGTACGAGTGAGAGAGAGAGACAGAAAGACAAAGAGACAGGGAGACAGAGAACAGAAACACACACTATATCTGTGTGAGTGTGTGTGTGCCTGTGTGTGTTGGAACTTATACATCTGAGGTTAGGTATTGGGTTGAATTTTAAAAAAATCACCCTTATTCTTTTATTGGAAGTGCTTTCATATCCAAGAGGAAGTTGGTTGTAATAAGGTTTTGTATTTTCTTGGCTAGAGAACACCAGGTTCAGTCCTCACCACTCTTCACTGCTGCTTGCAGATTTGACTCTGGTCCCAGATGCTGGTCACACCTACGGCTGGCCCTTCAAGCGTCTGTTTGTGAATATTGGTCCTATCCCTAGGTTGTTCCTCCCATTGCTGGATGCGCTGCACAGAACTTGTATCTCTGCTGCCCTATAGAGTATGACGGAGTTTCTACCTCACTGGATACTATGAGTTTTGATTCGAAGTTCCTTCCCCCACTGTCCAGCTTCTCTACTGTCCAGGCTTCAACCACCATCCACCTCTCTGCTAGCTTCTGCTTTCCCCCAGTTTGTTCCCTGGAGTTTTCAATGGATAAATGTGTGTTCTCTGCTGTTTTGTCCCAACCTCCTAAAAATATACTTACATGATTCACATGTAGATCTGATCTCTACCTGGCCCTTTAAAAAATATGCAAATGGCTACAAGACCATGCTCTATTTTTTTTTTCAAATGTAGTCTTTGCAGCCATGCATGGTGGCAAATGCCTTTAATCCCAGTGCTCAGGATGCAGAGGTAGGCAGATCCCTGTGAGTTCAAGGCCAGCCTGGTCTACAAAGTGAGTTCTTGGACAAGCCAAGGCTGTTACATTTAGAAATCCTGTCTTGGAAAACAAAAACATAAACAAAAGAATGAAAGAAAACAAAACAACCTGTCCTTTGCAGTGGGAAAAATAAATGGACTAGTTTTCTGTAGTCAAGGAAAGGAGAGTTCATATACTAACGCTTTTTGTTGGGGCTGAGAATTTTACCCTCAGGAACCTAAAATCTAAACATGTTCTTGTCAACCTAGACTTGGTCTGAAATTCAATCTCTCCTCTCATTTATTCCACTCTGTTTTATTCTCTTGGAAACGATTCCCCCAATTACCACCCAACAAGATGCAACTCATAATAAATGTCCTTTTAAAATCTGTTCTTATTTTTAATGATATGTTTGAATGAGCTCTAAAAATCTAAAGCTGCTATCATCATAATGATCTATCCATGTTAATCATTTGGATTTTTAGATGGAGTTTAGATTTCACCTGGCTAAAATCCAATGAATGTTCTTGTTGGGAACATAATCATTCTAACATAAATATTCACTTCTTTACATGGGTTCATAAAAACTCTCCAGTTTCTCTAGGAAAGAATTTACTGAGAGAAGCCATGTATGGAACGAATCATTCCTCAGATGTAACCCCACAGCTGCGAGATCTCCAGGCCCAACTTGGAAAAACATATGGAAAAATCCTGAGAAAAGGGCAGGAGCGAGCCCAAGAAAGGCATCTAAAGAGTCTAGCTCCAGGGGAGATACTTCAAAGGACAAATCTATCTGAGAGAAGTGTCTGAAATTACTCTATGTTGGATTTTTTTTTTTTATTCAAGAAGTGTTAAAACAGAGCTCAATAATGTGCTAGTAGTTTTGGAGGATGAGTAAGTAAACTATTGTATGCTTTAAGAATATTAAAAGAGTTGAGAATGTATTGCTATGTAACGATATAAAAAGCCTTATGAAGACAAAAGCAAAACAAAACAAAGCTAGTTTAATCACTGAATTAAGTTTGAAGGCAGATCCAGGAGGTACAGGTTTGTGAGTTTCTTAACTGACTTGCTGTTGTTCTTAGTTCTGGAGATTCACCCCTGGGCCTCATACATGCCATTCAAGTGCTCTGTCTTTGATCACTGTCCTCAACCATCTTTTTATTTTTTAAAATTTGAGACAGTGTTTCACTGAGCTGCCCAGGCTGGCCTTGAGCTCACTCTGCTGCTCTAGCAGGCCTTGATATTTCTATCCTGCCTCGGCCTTCTGGGGTTCTTGGAGTAAAGGCCTCATTCTGATATTTTAAATTATACTCCTCAGCTTTTCCTTAATAAACTAACTTGTGAAAAACACTAGGAAGCAAAACAAAACAAAAAAACAAAACAAAACAAAACAAAACAAGAAAATATTTTACTCTTTCTATGTATAAATGATCATGATCATGTGTTTTTGAGGTTTTGCCCCACATTGTCAACTTAGAATTAATTGACCTTATGACTTTCTTACTACTTCATATTTTGAGATCAATAAAGTTACCAATGATCATTGGTTATACCACTCTCATGAACTCTGCTGACTCTTAAATTCCTTGTGATTTCTTAGTCGCTTTGAACTGGTTGTAGAGATTACCAATGGGTATGGAGGATAGAACACAAACAGCAGCTGACCCACATATAAAAAAATCTAACTCTGGGTCTGGAGAGGTGGCTCAGTGAGTAAAACGCTGGCTGAACAAGCACGAGGACCCAAGTCCAGGTCCCGAGGATTTATATTAAAAAACCACGAGTGGCAGCACCCATCTGTAACCTCAGTGCTGGGGAGCAGAGACAGACAGATCCCGGGCGGCTTACTGGCCACTCAGTTTACCGAAAATGAGCACCCCAAATTAACAAAAGAGAGCCTGTTTCTTAAAAATACGTTGATACATGATAGGTTTCTGAATACTTGCACACTTGTATAAAACACACACACATGCACAATTAAAAACAAAAACAAAAACCACTGCCTGTAGTAAGGAACACATTAACTATCGTTAACAATGCAACCATAAGTCAGACATTGGAAAGCCAATCACTATCTATATGCTAACCTTTACTATCGTTAAGGTTTACTAAGAAGCCAAATAACCCTTATAATCATGGGCAGAAACAGCCTGACCAAAATAAATGAAAGAATCCCTGCTTTTTGTCTACAGATCCAACTTAGAACGAATCAACCACTGAGAAGGGCCAGCATCAAATGTATTCACCATCAGCCTCCCAGGGTCAATACCAGCTAGTCACAGTAGACCCAGGACTCTCCCTTCTTCAGTGATAAAGGTTTCTCCCGTCTCTTCTTGCATCTTAGTCTGACCCAAACGGGAAGTGAGGGTGGCTGATTTCCTTGATACAATGAGGTGGACATAAATGGCGCTTGATTGTTCCCACTCACTGCCATACACGGCCTGTCATAATTTCTCCTCTGACTACATCTTACGTAGCTCTCTATCACTGGCAGAGCCTTCAGAAACCCCATGTAGAAAGGCTCGATTCCATGCTCCCTTAAACAGCATTCCCCTTTGGATTTCAGCTCCCTAGACCCTGCCGCAGGGATCTAAACAGGTCAGATTGAGCAGATGGGGTCAAAGCCTTCGAACATCAGGCTCTTCTTTGAATGTATTTAAATGGTTTGAATCTCATTACTAATGATCTCTTTTTTCACTGGAGGTTTCTCAGAGACAGAAGTGTGTATTATGTCTACTCTACTTTGCCAGATCCTAAAACGGATTCCCTGAACAGGACTGTGCAGATGGTGCATCACCTAATAACAGCACCCAGCAACAATCAGCCCCTGCGGAACCATGCAGCTAAGGCCCTTCACTTACCATCCCTTCACTGGCCATCTCCCCTTCTTTTTCTCACCCACCATGAGTATGTCTTTTATTAGACAGAACACAATTCTAGTAAACTTTAAGTTAATCCTCCTTAAGCAGATTCAATGTCTCAGGGCCAAGGAGTGGGTCCTCTGTGGCCTGTGCATCTTTTTCAGTTATATATTTTTGTCACAATTATTGATTTACATTGTCTTCCCTGAGCTTTCCAAGCACAAGCCTAGTATTTTCTTTACCTTTCACCAAGAAAGCTTCAAGCACATATTTATTGAAAGTTACTGAGCCACAACAACTGATTATTTATCACATACAGATATGGTATCAGGTCCAATAGGACATTGCTGTCACTTAGTTGTCCTCTTAACCTTGGGAATCAAGTAGTATTTTATTCATTTTCTGGATGAGACTGGTAGCTTTGAAGTATGTAAAGAAAGTTGCTGATAATTACATGTTAGGCAAACGGCAAGGCAGCCTCTGAATATTCTGAAATCAAAACACCATGCTTAGTTGAACACGAATTCCACTTAAGTGCTGTTCAGGCTAGTCTTGTTTAGTGGTCTCTCTGCTATACTATATATCATTCTTATCCTCCAAACATTTCATTTCAGGGTTGATAGGTCCATATTTAGGGAAAATATATAAACATAATCTGATGAAATAAGCCGGAGAGATATGTCATTCTTGAGGTTTAGCCTAAAATGTTGCTCAAAATAGGAAATATTTTAAAAGTTAAGCAAACTATATTTTTAAAGATTAACTCTGTTATCAGTTTATCTTATGTGTGTGTTGGTGTGAGTGTATGCCACATATGTGCAGGTGCCCACAGATGCCAGAAAAATACCCTGGATCCCCCAGAGCAGGACTCGAAGGTAACTGTAAGCTAAGTGATGTGGGGACTGGAAACAGAACTCAGGTCTTCTGCAAGAACAGGACATGTCCTTAATTACTGAGACACATTTCCAGCCCCACCAAACAATGTTTTAATGTTTTAATCCTTGGTTTTACATGCTGTATTTGAAGATATATATTATTACTTAACAATTTCATATGCATATACGATGTATCTTGATCATACCCACCCTTCCACTCTCCCCTCCTCCTCCCCTGGATGCCCCAGCTTCTTCCCCTTCCATCTTCATGTCTTCTTCCTTTCTGTAAATAATCCTCAATTCTGTCAGCTACTGGCATGAGAACGGGCAACCTACCAGCTGCCATGAGGGTGCGGCTCACGAGAGCCCTGTCCACATCTGTGATGGAATTTCAGCTATCTTGATCTTGTGCAGGTCTGCTGTGGAGAGTCATAGCTGCTCTAAGTTCATGAATGTGACTGTCATGCCATGGCCGGAAGACTGCATTTTGTAGCCCCTCTCCCCTTATCCTGCGGTTCTTAGGTTCTTTCTACCTCCTCTTACGCCTTGTGGGGATTGATATAGCTATCAAATTTAGGGCTGAGCACTCAACAGTCAGTTATTCTCAGCGCGATGACTAGTTACGAGTCCTTGTATTGACCTCCCTCTCCCCCACCCCCATAAAAAGAAGCTTATTCGACTAAGGTTGGGAAAAGCATTAATCCATCAACACAAACACAAATACTTAGAAGGCAGTTTTGACCACATGCTTGTTAGTAAAAACGGTAGTAATGTTACCCCCCACACACACACACACACAAACACACTATTACCTCCCTGGCCATAGGCTTTGACCAGGTTTAAAATGCCAGCTATAATATTTTTTTCCCCTGTGGGAACTCAAACCCAATCAGAAAACAGCTGGTCATTCCCGTAACAGCCATGCCATTATTTCCCCAGCAGATTCATCGTGCCTAGGCGGTCAGTAGAACAGGATGTAGAGTTCACAGCTGACTAGTTCATTTGATGACCTCTCTCACCCAGGAGTCCACACTGCACCATTCTGTATTATGAAAGCTAGTGAGAGGGCTTGCTCTCTCTATGAGGTATTCAGGTTGATTTCTCTGCATTACAACTAAAGTATATTGTGTCTTCAGAAACAAGTTTGAGTGGGCAACCCAAAGCAACATTACTAGACTGTGTTCTTTTGGGGTCTCTGGGGCCTTTCTGAAGAATAACTCATAGGTATTATCCTACAGTGAGCACTGAACTTTTCACTTAACAACCCATGTCTTCAGGAGGGTCCACTGTCTACCCATGCAGGGTACATTAGACACTTTCCCCCCCTTTTTTTAAAAATATGTTTTCAAATTAGTTCACGAAGTAGTGAGTTTCCACAAGGCTTTCTTAGGTACCCTGAGCTTTGATGAACGTACTTTGCATCACCCCTCTTCCTCACCCCCTTGTTCCCATTCTTACATACATTTGTTACACTCTGTATTCTAACCCTAGTTTTTTAGTGTCACGTGTGATGTATGGTCTCCTATATCCTCTTTTTTAATGTAGACGCTAATAGTCAATAAATCATCCTCAGATTCATTTGCCTAGCTTCCACATATAAATGGGTTTCTAGATTGTTCCCTGATAAATTAAGGCCTAAAGGTAATTTAACATCATAGAACATCAAAAGCTCATGAATTTGATGAAATAAAACCAGTAATGTTTGAACTGTTCCCTTCACATTATTTGGAAATATAAAACACCTACGAAATGTTACCTGGAATATATAAACTGATTTATGTCAACACACAACTAAATGCCATCATTTACTGCCGGCAGCTATTTATCAAACACACCACGAGATTAAAATGGCAGGCAGAGAGCTTTATTCTTTCATACAGAGTGAAACATCAGGATGGTTTCTGTGTTTGGGAAGTAGCAACCGGTGCTTGGCAGTGTGGACTAGCTAGCAGGTAACTAGGTATTCCTCCTGCAAACTGGCCCCAATATGATCATCAAAAAGGCAAGAAAGAAACATCATATCTTTCTTCATCAAAAATATGTATTCCTTTGGAGTGGCGGCAGGCAGATCTAGTTAGCGGTAAAGGCTTTGTTTAACATGTACGATGAAGCTCTGGATTTAATGCCCAGTACTCTTAGGTGGCAAATTTAGAAACAGCAGGCTTGAAGGTCATAGAGGATAGATGGAGGCTAGATAGACCTCTTCTTTATAATTAGATTCTAGCCCACCTCCTGTGTCCTTGATAAGGCACTAGTTTTAATGAAGTAAAAAAAAAAAAAAAAAAAAAACCAACAACAACACAGAAAAAACAGTACAACTGCCTCTCCTTGGAATTTGTAATACCACATGAAAGAGGGGGAGGTAGAGAAGTCTGGTCTTTGTTGAAGTTCGTGATAACACGACTATTGTGAACTTTTTGGTTCCTTCCTTCCTTTTTCCCTTCCTCCCTCTCTCCCTTCCTTCCTTCCTTCCTTCCTTCCTTCCTTCCTTCCTTCCTCCCTCCCTCCCTCCCTCCCTCCCTTCTTTCCTTCATTCCTTCTTTCTTTTTGTTTTCATTTTAATCTACTCTGTTATATGATTTTGGGTCAAAACAATGAGATCTGAAGGCCATTTTAACGGGCAAGTAGGCAAAACCTTTGCTGTCAAGTCTGGCAACATGAGGTAGATCCTGGAACTCACATGATACAAAGAAAGACCCAACTTATGCAAGTTGCCCTCTGACCTCCATACATTACATTCTATGGTACATGCATGCACACACCCACACATACAGATTCTGAGTTGTGTCTTTATCCCTGGGTGGAGACATTGGTTTCTCTCAGGGAAAAACACATTCTAGTGTCTGCTCCCTTAGGAATTAATCTAAATGGTTCTGTAAATCACCTGAAAAAGAAAGCCTGCTGATTGGGAAAGCTGTCTATTCTAGAAAAGGGAAGAATACTATAAAATCAGCTTTGGCATATAGCTTGGTACTGTGGTCTCTCTGCCATTGTCCTTTGTCATCTGTAACCGTGTTCTCCTCTGCAAAGATCCCCAAGGCCATCGGCCACTCTCGTCCCTTAGGAGTGCCTTGCTTTATAACAAACTCTATCTTATACATTACATTCTCTGTGTCTCCTCTGAATTCTTCTGATTAAGAACATAATAACTGAGCAGCTGAAGGGAGAGTGGAGCAAGATTCTGGTAACAATGCTGTGAAAAAAACTGTTTTGTGGGCTTCTTTGTGTTAAACGTAGGGTTTTCACTCTTCCCATAAGATCCAGGGATATTAAAATACACTCCATCTCCTCGTCTTAATTACTCACTTTCTTTGCATAAAGCAATGTTCTTATATCTAGCTTCCATTATGTAATTTCTTAACATCTGGTAGAGGCTATAAAGAGATAGTTTACATAAGCCTTAAAGGAAAAAGAAAATATACTGGGAATGATCTAGGACTGCATTCACCAGCCAATGTTAGACAAAGTCACTGTGGCCACAGACACCCTTTCTTCTTGTTTTATTTTCCTTTTCCATCTGTTGTGAAATGAAAGTCAGAGACAAATCTGCTGTATATGTGTAATATATACTACTTGGTGCAGCCTTCATACTATTCAAAAGTTAGGAACAATGATATTCTGTATGCCAGTGGCTCTCAACTTTCCTAATGCTGAGACCATTTAATACAGTTCCTCACAATAGTGACCCCCAACTATAAAATTATTTTCATTGCTACCTAATAACTACAATTTTGTTAGCGTCATCAACAATAATGTAATGGTCTTAGGCAACCTCTATAAAAGGGTCATGACCCACAGGGTGAGAACCACTGCTGAGTGCTGTACTTTCTACTTTCACAATAGTACCTGTAAGTAAGATAGGATAATGACTGGGAAGTCCTGCCCTGCATTCATATTTAACATCTTCTTTGCTGGGTGGGAAGTAGAGGAATACAAAGGAGCAATGAGAAACTTCTAGGTCAAAGGTCTCAGTTGAGAGCCTACTAATGCAGAAAATATAATGTCAGTGGGTAAAAAGAACTTGTTGTTTAAGCTTAGACAATTGAACTGGAACCTGAAGCCCATGTAAAGATAGAAGAAGAAAATCAATTTCACAGAATTTTCCTCTAACCTCAGCACATGGCCACTACACACACACACACACACACACACACACACACACACAGATCATGCACGTACATAAACACTAATAATAAAATATGTAAGAAAAAAGAAAATGTGGTTACTTTGACACTATGATGTTTTGTGATTATGATTCGTCGGTGTACTTTTTTCTGGGGTTCTATTATCTATCACTCTTCGAACTCTTACTCCACCCCACTCCTTCCCGATCCCCAAACATTAGGTACTAAAGAAAAAAAGATTAGAGGGGAAGGGGGAAATAAACATCATTAGACTACTTCCTGCTGATTAGGGGCATTAAATTCCTTGGGGCAAGTCGAATCTTCATCGTCAGAATGTCTCCAACTAGCAATCCAACAATCTAGGAATCCAGCAATAGGAAAAGCAGCAGAAGGAACCAACAGCAGCAAAGATCAGCAAGAGCTGGGGCAGAAGCAAGAATTATAGCTACCACCACATGCCCTCTGAGGGCACGGCATTTATACCCACTCAAGAGACCCCAAAATTCCAAACATAAACTATCTGCAGCTGGCAAAAGTCGTGCCTCTCCTAGAGCATAAGGCAATCATAGTTCTCAGCTGTGGACAAACTGAAACAGTATCCCACACCCCACACCACACACCCCACACCCCACACCCCACACCCCACACCTGAGATTAAAACAAAACTATTAACCTAACATAACTGTTTTTTTTTAAGAAATCAAAATTCTCGCTACAATGATTTAGAAAATTTCACATTTCTTGTTTCATTTACTCTAAGAGATCACCTTATAATATGCACCTTAATTTTGAAATTGCCAAAATAAAAAGTACAAAATATGGTGACTGTTTGAATGCCTGGCTTTTGTAAATATTCTGAAAAATTTGTTCACACTGGAGCTGTGCAGACACATGGTAGAAAGAGCTATCCCTACTGCCCCCTGCCCACCCCACTTACCCCGCCCATTTACTCCTTTCTGCCCTCCTCCTTCCTTCACAGATGAGAATCCACTATGTCCAGAAAATTTACAAGTGAGAAAATTTTTGGAAATTTTCTATGTCTTATAAAAACAATCTCTTTTTTCATCTTAAGAAAATAATTCACTAAATATTTTGATTGTCCAGTCACACATTAAGTTTTTAGATCCTTTATCCTTCTCTGTATAACTTTATCTCTTAAATGTGAGTAAATAATTAAATATCTCAGTGATACAGATTGGCAACAGTGTACAGATGATAACATAAATCAATGGTTCAATTTCTAAATTCAGCTGATTTAAGCTTTTGATCACAAAATATCTTAATTAGGGTTTTATATTGCTGTGAAGAGGTATCAAGACCATGAGAGCTCTTACAAAGAAAACATTTAATTGGGGCTGGCTTACAGTTCAGAGGCTTAGTCCATTATCAGCATGGCTGGAAGCATGGCACATACAGGCAGAAATGGTCCTGGAAAGGATATGAGAGTTTTACACTGGATCTCCAGTCAGCAGGAAGAGAGAGTGAGCCACTGGGCCTGGCTTGAACTTCTGAAAACTCAAAGCCCACCCTCAGTGACATACTTCCTTCTACAAGGTCACACCCACTCCTTTCAAATACTATCATTCCCTGTGAGCCCATGAGGGCCATTTTCTTTTTTCTGTTTTTGTTTAGAGACAAGGTTTCTCTGTGTAGCTCTGGCTGTCTGCTGTCTTTGAACTTGTTCTGTAGCTGTCTTCGAACTTGTTCTGTAGATCAGGTTGGCCTCGAACTCAGAGTTCACTCTGCCTCTGCCTCCCAAGTACTGGGATTAAAGCAAACTAACACACAAAGCAATCCTAACTGTCTCTTGTGTTTAGATGTTAGCACTAACATTTAAACAATTTTCCCAAGAGATTGAATTATACTCTAAGAAACACTATCTTACTCTTTTACGAGTATCAGATCACAGAATATGTATAACATAAAAGGAAGCATTCATGCCAAAGAAGAAACTTGGGAAGCCTTAACACTATTTCAGACAAAGAAACTACCAAGGCAAGGTAGGAATCAAATTCTCCACAGTGGTAAAAACAATCAAGTCAGTGTGTTGTCACTGGAGTGAGTAAGCATGGTAGTTGTGATGAGAAGGAACAAATATGATGATTGTCCCCTGGTTTGTCAACCAGGAGATAATTTGCAGATGCAGAAAAGGATGGATAAATGAGTAAAAAAAAATGGAACTTTGGAGAAATCAAGTATAATATTTTTTTTCTTGAGATAAAGAAGAGAAAAAAACAGACAGTAGAGAGGTTATAGACACAAGAATCTATCCTTTGCATGTATTTAACCTACATATTCAAAGCAGCATTTTGATACACCAATCACTAAATAACAGTGAAGCAATCCTGGGGCATGTTGTACGTATTTTCTTTCTAGGTACCTATAATAATGTTTACTTTAAGCTTAGCACATCTCAATGAAACAGCAAAGTTTCTAAGATGACTAGAACTAGAGTTGGAGAAATCCATCTAGAGTTAAATTGAGTTGATTATGTCATTGTTAAAAATTTCCCAGGACTTTGGAGACCACTTAATTTCTTACAAGAAGACTGTCAATCAGATACCAAAGAATTTAGTGAACTTAAGAAGAACAATTAGATATATCCCATGATCATCTTGAAGGCTATTTGATGACTTTCATCAGTCTTATGTATTACACAATGTTTATGTCAGACAAGATGATATTTTTAGAAAAATTTTTATCATTGTTCTTAAGACATTATTTCAGGCACTAAAGAAAACTATCATTTCATTAATTGCAAACATTTCAAAGCTATGAATTTACCTTTCCCTATAAAGAACACACATGGAAAACATACAGCTTTAATTTAGGAAAGTGTGCTATCTAAACATCTGTACACATCTGGAGGGCAGCACCCTCCTCCCAGCATAAAGGACTCATATACAGATGCACCTATGAACACACCTTTGCCATGAATATGATCCAAGCAGTGTGTTGCCCTGTGCTATCCAATATTCATCAACATAGCATCATTACTTCACCCAGAAATATGTTAAGTTGGCTGCCGGACTGAACATTAGTTTCCATTCTGTGATTCTACTCACCCGGAATCTCCCATACAAAACAGCTATGTGTTTTCTGCCAGTATGGTCTCTAATTGAAAATAAAATGAAATGTTGCTGGACCATAAACATTTTCAATTCAACTGTCTTAGCTGTGTTATCAATGGAGGCATTCCCCCCCAAAAGCCTTCGTGGCATTTGGGTGAAGCAAACACGAGTTTGCATGTCCACCTTGCTTATTTATCAATGTCTCTTGGAGCCATCTTAGCCCTGTGACCCAAAAGTAAACGCAAAATTTTCAAAGACAGTTTTAGACTACCATGTCCACACATGGAGCCTACTCGCAAGGACTTCCCACTCCCAGACTTGCTCACTCATAGGGTTGTGCACAGGGCTCCTAACGACACTTGCCACCATTTTCTTTTCAAAACATATTGGAGAAATTTCATATGGCCCGTGAGAAAAAAGAAAAAGAAAAAGAAGGAAAACCACAACAAAACAATGAACATTAAGACACATTTCTGGGGTGTCAGCTAGTTCTGTTTTCTGGTTTTGGGCTGGTGTATTATGACACACATAAACTCTTATCTCTTGCCCTAAGCCTAACCATAACTGTAACCCTAACATGGTGTTGCATCTGTATTTGGCCAAACCATGACAGATGGAGTTGAGGAACCGCCTATTCACTGTGCCAGAACGATGGCACACATATTACATATTTGTTGACAAGGTTACAAACTACCATGGCCATCTTGGGTAGCATTCCCAATTATTGACTTGCCAATGCCCTAGAGTATTCTTTAGGGACTCAGTTCTCTGAATAATTGTGAGCACAGACGCAGCTCTGAGTTCTGCCCTGACACTGAGAAAATTGTCATCTTAAAGTGGCTTCTTTCCACCTCTGCTTCACATCATGTCTTCTCAGCATACAGCAGAGGATCACTCATTTACACGATGTGGGGTCACCTGTTCACATCATGTCTTTCTTAAATGGACACTCAGCTACTCAGGAGATTCAAGGCCATTACAAGTTCTCAACCTAATTCCCACTCAAAAGGAGCTGTTGAGGCTGGGGAAATGGTTCAGTGGGTAGAAGTGTTTGCTGTGCAAACCTGATCTGATTTCAGATCTCCAGAACCACATAAAAGTCAGACACTATCCCAGGACGCCTAAGGAGAGAGGAGGTAAAACAGGAGAATCTTCAGCTAGCTGGGCTTACTCTATCTCAAGCGAGATGGAAAGACAAGAATTGATACCTGAAGGTTTTTCTCTGACTTTCACATGTGTATCCCCACAAAAGAGTGACTGCCTCCAGGTTGCTTTTTTTTTTTAAATCTTATCTGGGAAATACACATCATATTTAGAAGTACTTTGCATAAAAATATTAATGAAGACTTAATTTTGGTTCATAGAACAGATTGATATTAAAATCAATATAGCTATGTATACCACACATTACCTCAAGACTCCAATAAAGCAATATCGACCAATTACTTGATACTTTTATTAATTGTATGGAAAAGTAAAAATTATTTTTTTAATATAGAAAATTGCTACCATCTACTAAGAGCCTCACAGCAAGCAGCAAACGCTGTTTGTTTGTTCTGCCGATTACTCATGCAGATGGATTATCAAAAACAGTGTTTGGGGCAGTGGATTGCATTTCCTTATTAAAAAAAGAATCTAAGGAAATGTAAATAAAACAGTGAATGTCAAATCCACAAATATGATTGTCTTTTAAATTGAAGTTTCTGTAACTCAGAAGGGGAAGGGAAGCAAGCTGTGTGGAGGTGAAAGCTCTGGGGCTGAAGGGTTGGGAAATAAACAAACAGTATTAACAAAATACAAACCATGTACAGAAGAACTAAATCCCATACCCAGATGGAAAGTTGGCTTTGGACCGGACTCTTACAAAGAAATGGGAAGTCACTACAATGCTGCCTGGTGCTGGGGCTTTTGACAGCTGTTGAAGGAGCAAAAGTAGTTAGCCATGCAGGATTTGGATCAAATCTCCTGTTGATCCAGCGACTGACAGCAGTGTCGCCCATGGCATCCATGGGATGGACGTCCATCAGAGAGTACACAGGTAGAGGCGGAAAGGCAGAAAATAACTGGCGTTTTCCAGTTATTGACAGCCTCAAAGCAAACATCCCCAACACACACACAGAAAACTCAACGTTAAGAAAGACCAACAACAAAAGCACTAAGAATTGCATTCACTTGACAAAATTCAAGCAAACATCTTTCTAATCCTAAACTAGAGTACCCTCACTTTCACTTTGTATAACTGTGAACCTTTAATGACTTTCTAGATGCCCCCTCTAAGAATGTTTCATTATAAAACAATACTCCAAGATACCTGTGCAACAAGCAGAACCTGTATTGTTGATAACTGTGCCCAACAGCCTTTGCTGCTAGTTTCACATACCATATGAGCTTATGCTGTAAAATGGTTCTTAAGTCATGATATCGTGTCCACTCTGATCAAAGGCTGATGAAAGACATAGATAACATTTCATTTCTTGTTAGACACTATGCAATGACCACCATGGGCCCAATGTCTTATATTCACTGGTACTGATTCATGACTAATATTATGCATCCCACTTTAGGTTATACATTTGAGATAATGTACACATTTGTTTTAAGCCGGTGGGAAGACTTGCAAAGAAATCAGCTTGTCTGGTTTCCTTTCAGATGTTGATACATCCTCTCAATTCTCCATATTTTTTTCTTAAATAGAAAACTGCTAAATAATGTCTTCTACACCAAAATTGATTTTGATGAATTATAGCCTTCAGGGTGAAAAGTCAGATTGTTATGGATTTGGCCTTTAATGCTGTCCGATGTCCTATGAGCCCACATAATCAAGGGCTTTAGTACAATGCTGCTGTTGACATGCTATAGGGAGACAGTGTCTGCAGAAATCTATCAGAAGGGAGTGTGAATTGACACGTGGGGTCGGAAGGAGGAAGGAAGAAGGAGGACCGGTGAGGGAAGGAAGGACAGAAGGAATGAAGGTTTGGAGCAGTTACTTTGCCATCTAGATATCAGAATCAGAGGGCAGAAGAAACATCTGGCTTCAGTAGGGAACACACAGAAAATTTGAACTTGGTTATGTTACTTTGAATAAATCTATGCTTTAATTTGCTTATGAAATTTAATAGCTTTGTCCAGGGGAAAAAATATACCCTTTTGAATAAGCACGTACAAGTAGGCTGGGCAGTTTTTCCTGAGATGTGGCAGGTGCATTTGTAATCATCAGGAATAAGTTAGGAAGACAGACACATCTGAAATGGAAGGTGACATCCCTATCAGATGAGATGTTTCAGATCCAAAATGTGAGTAAGAGACAGTCTAATAGGCTGGAACCTATAACGTTCATTGTCATAGTTTTCACATTTGAACCTTTAAGATTATGGACAGAAGACTGGGAAGTTCTCAATTTCCATGTGAAAGAAAATCTATTATAGAGGAAATGAGTGTTGCTCACAAGACAGTGTTGTATTTTCCAAGCAAGAAAATCATTATACCTTCCAGAGAACTGCATCTCTGGTGTTTGATTTATCAGCATAAAATAGAAAAGGTATCGCCTCAAATGGCTAAAATATGAATGGTTATTTTGAAAGTGGAGAAATCAGACTCAAGATCTCTTTGAAGCTACCTATTCAAAATGTGGGTGGCCAGCCAGCAACACATTCTGGAGGAAATTTTAAACCAAATGCAGAATCTACCAAAACCACATATTTTTTTTATCTTATGCAAATAGTGAGGTCTTAATCAGTTAAATGAGACATTAACAGGCCCTCAGTCATGGTTTATTTTCAGGTTTGGTTTGTTTGCAGAATTGGGGACCCAGGGCCTCATGAATGTTAGGCAAATGCTCTACCACTGGGTTGCGGCTATAGGCATGCTAAGAAGCGGTGAGGGATCAGGTCTAGCATTGTATCCAGCAGGCTGTGCTATGGAAGACAGGAAGGCAGTACCTCAGGGTGGGTCACTTGAGAAACTACCACAATGCAATCTCAAGTTGGTGGAATGCTGACCTAGCTTGCCAGAGACCTGGGTTGCATTCCCAGCACTGCATCAAAGCTGGCGTGGTGGCACTTCTAATCTCAACAAGACCAAAGACTCAAGGTCCTCCTTATCTACATGGGACCCTGTTTAAAATACAAAAGAGAGAAGGCCATAGGAAGAGGAGTTAAGGAAGAAGAGAAACTGGCTTTGGGAAAACCTGGCTACTGGATAAAATGACATAATTTTTTAAATTAAATTTTTATTTTTTATATATGAATTATATTTTATTCATTTTGTATCCCAGATGTAACCCCCTTCATCATTCCCTCCCCATCCCACCCTCCCTCATCTCCTCCCATGCCCCTCTCCAAGTCCACTGATAGGGGAGGTCTTCCTCCTCTTCCATCTGACCCTAGCCTAACAGGTCTCATCAGGACTGTCCGCATTGTCTTTCTCTGTGGCCTGGTAAGGTTGCTCCCCCATTAGGGGGAGGTGATCAAAGAGCCAGCCACTGAGTTCATGTCAGAGTTCCTGTTCCCCTTACTAGGGAATCCACTTGGATACCGAGCTGCCTCGTGCTACATCTGAGCAGGGGTTCTAGGTAATATCCATGAATGGTCCTTGGTTGAAGTATCAGTCTCAGAAAAGACCCCTGTGTCCAGATTTTTTGGTTCTGTCGCTCTCCTTGTGGAGCTCCTGTCCTCTCCAGATCTTACTATCTCTCCCTTCTTTCATAAGATCCACAGCACTCTGCCCAAAGTGTGGTGATGATTCTCAGAATCTTCTCTGATACACTGCTGGGTAGAGTCTTTCAGAGGCCCTCTGTGGTAGACTCCCATCCTGCTTCTTGTTCTCTCCTTCCTCCAATGTCCATGTCATCTGTCTTTCTGAGTGAGGATTGATCCTCCTACCCAGTGTCCTCCTTCTTGCACAGCTTCTTTATGTTTACGGATTTTAGTATATTTATCCTAATATTATATGTCTAATATCCACTTATAAGTGAGTATATACTGTGTGTGTCTTTCTGCTTCTGGGATTTTGGGGTGAAAGCAAAATCTGAACCAGATTATGATTTTTAAATGAGACTCACAGGTTATTTATAGTGATATTAAAGTATGAAAAGACTGACCTGTAAAATTGACAGTGCAGATGGAAGTTAATAAAGGCTGTAATTGGGCAGTGACAGGGGAGACGAATAATTAAAGACATGCCAACTACAGATGGAATATACATAGAGAAGGAGCTCCCTCCCACAGGGCTGTTTGACCCAGAACCCCTCATTATCATGGGTGGCATTCTGTGGGACTCATGCCATACCTCCCAGAGGAGAATTCATTGCGTTGTTCAAAAGAAAAATGATCATCTTGCATGTCACTCCTGCTCTCCCACTACAGAACCAAAGCAAAGTTCTTTCCATTGAGTCTAGGGGGAGAAAAAAAATCAGAACAACTGTGAAATAGATTGAAGCACTTTTCGGCAGTCTTCTGGCTGCAATTCCCACACTGGTGTGCTATGTGATGTGGAGATAAAGCTGAAGGGGTCTGGAGACTTGAGAGTTAATGTCAATTTGGAAGAAATTAGCATGAGTTTCTTGACTCTTCTTTGGCTGCCTTCTGGACACAATAGCTTCCAGACTGTGACAAAGGTAAGCACCCTCTCTTTGATGCCTGGAGCATGTCCTGTCTTATTCTCTGAACTGAAGGAAGCAGCTGAAGCGATGGGATATGTTTCTTTGATGAGGAAATACACAGTTGCTCACTAAGTTGAGCCTACATGTTAGTAGCTGCACAGCTGCCTCCTTAATTACGCTTTTAAGGTGACAAAAGAAAAGAACACTGGAAATTTTATGTACAGTATACAGTAGTTTCAGGAACGTAACATTCATTGTAGAGCTTCAGGTGTGCCCGTGCTAGTCCAGAGTTGGGCTGGAGTAAATACTGAGTAACCATCCATCTAGAAGAGGCTCTCTGTTAGCTGAATGGCAGAGCATACAAATTTGAAGCTGGAAGCTCTTGGTTTCCTGTCTGTGGCGATGTTTAAATGTAATTAATCAGTTGACTCTCACAGTAAGTCACACGAATTAGCTGCACAGTAATTGCCATGTGTGGAGTAATGCCGCTCCATTCTGAGTTCTCTGTGGTGATGCGAGATCGTCATACATTATCCCAGATATCCATGTAATTAAATCTTCTCAATGGACCGAGAAGAAAATATTATACGTTATTTCACCAGGAATCAATACACAACTTATATCTGCTGGTATCAAGAATAGTATCTTTTATGTGACTAGAAGTTTGCATCCCAAGTGCCAGGCTTGAAGTACAGGAGAGACCTGAAATATGCCCTTTGCTATAGCTATGAGGCCATAGCTTTTCTCTCCCAAAATAAATTAATTCCAATTTGTTCTTAACTTTATTAATTTTCAGGAATCAGGTAAGTAGAACCGATGTGATCTGATAAAAGGATGAGAAGGAAGCGTTAATTTCCAAAAGGCCATAGTTTCCTCTTGTATAAACTTACAGCTAATTATTTTATTTTTGATATTGTTCTTTACACTTTTGTATTTGAATGCGATTGTCTTTCTAGAAGATTATTCCAATCATCAGTGATCTTCCAAAATTATTCTTAAAGTATTTTAAGAAAATTTAATGTGTATGAGTGTTTTGTACATGTAGCCTATGTGAGAATTCAGAAGAGGGTGTCAGATCCTGGGCAACTGGAGTTACAAATGGTTGTTAGTTACCATGTGCATGCTGGGAATTGAACTCTGGTTCTCTGCAAGAGCAACAAGTGTTCTTTTTTTGTTTGCTAGTTTGTTTTGAGACAGGGTTTCTCAGTGTCATATTGGTTGTCCCAGAACTCGCTCTGCAGACCAGGCTGGCCTCAAACACACAGAGATCCACCTGCCTCTGCCTCCCTGAGTGCTAGGATTAAAGGCATGAGCAGCCACCACCGCTCAGCTGCAGCCAGTGATCCTAACCACTGAGTCATCCAGCTCCTTGAAAACCATTCTTTTAAAAATGATTTCAGAGCATAATTGGAAAGGGGAAAATATTCTTTGGTTCTCTTTCAGCCGAGAACTTGAAAGGCCAAGAGCACGAAACAGTTGTAAGAACAGAGAAAAGCCAGTACTTTGGCATGTGCAAGGGACAGAAATGTGTGGTAGGAGTTTAAAGTTGCAGGGCCAACCAAAACCCTTCTTTCTTCTCTACAGATTTTAATCCTTTTGATTCTGCATGGATCCTATTTTCTCTTTCTTTTGACTCATTGTCTCCCTCCTTACTATACAGGGTGAGTTGGCACATTCCTTGTTTCTTCAGAAATGTCCTCTGAATCCCTGTCTTCCTCATTGCTTTTGTGGTAGTTTTGCTTCTGATATTCACAGGGTTTTCTTTAAGGACACTGTCTCATCTGGGATTTTCTAGTTCACTTTATAGGATTGGAGAATTTTCTTCAGTTCTGGGGTTATGAATCATGGAAGTTTATATTTCCTTACCAAAAACCAAAAAAAAAAATCCATTAGAATAGGATGCATTATTGATGACTAATAATATGTAAGGATATTTCCCTATAAGGATTTCCTAAGATTTTTAAGTTTATTGGACATACTGACTTTACTGTTTTCATCAGAAGTGTGAATCACAGAAAACAAACCTTGAATGTTAAATGCTATTTTCTTAAACAGTTTTTGAAGAAGAAAAGCATTGAAAACGTTTCGGGGGGGCGGGTGGGGAAGAAAGCATTTAGCTATTCATATTTTAATTACCGGAGTCATAATTGGTGGCTGAAACCCGTTGTCTTTACATTTGTCTTGCATTTACTGTGTAGTAATACTGACTGAGAAAAAGATGATGATAATAGCAGCAATAGTTGTTTCAAAGCCTTGTGTGGTGGCTCAGGCTGGTAACCTCAGCATGTGGGAGCCTGAAGCAGGAGAACTGCTACAACTCTAGGCTAGTCTAGACTATACGGTGCTCTCCAGGACAGCTTGGGCTACAAAGCAAAACCCTGTCTCAAAAACCCAAAAACCAAAGGAAACAAACAACATGTACTCTGGGGGGCAATGGTAAGGAGGTGGCGTTTGATGATAACTCTAAAACTCTGAGCCCAGGCGAAGGAGAAGAGTTGTTTACGGAATGTCTTTGTGTTTGAAGTACGTTGTTCTTAGGGAGAGTTACTACTGCTGCAATGAAGCACCATGACCAGAAGCAACTGGGGGAGAAAAGAGTTTATTTCATTCACAGTTCCATATAACCTTTCATCATCACAAGCAGGGAGGACAGAAACTCACTCAAGCAGGTTGAATGAAGTTGAGTGAACCCAGAGGCAGGAGTTTACACAGAGACCATGGAGGAGTGCAACTCACTGGCTTGCTCAACCTGCTTTCTTATAGAACCCAGAACCACCAGGGACGGCCCGCTCCACAGTGGGCCCTTCCCCATGACTCACCAATCAAGAAAGCCCTAGAGGCTTACCCACAGCCTGATGTTGGGATGTTACGGAGGCATTTTCTTTATTGAGGTTCCCTCCTCTCAGATGACTCTACCTTGTCTCAGGGTGGCATAAAACTATCCAGCACACATGTGTGTCACTATTTAAAAAAAACTAAACAATGAGTTGGTAAATTTATAAAAAACAAAACAAAACAAAACAAACAAACAAACAAAACCACAAAGGAGAAAGTCTGATCTTACTGACTTTATTATCCTGACTGTATTTCAGCTTGGTCATACAAAATGAGAATCAACAGACCCTTCAGATGAGTTCAAATACTCATGGAGGAGCTTGCCTTTGCCGTTCTTGCACTGTGCAACGTGACTCCTGTTCAAGTTTGCTCTCTGTTACTGTGATGAAGCACTGAAAGAGTTTTATATGACTCACCCTTCCACGTCCTAGTCCATCGCTGAAAGAAGCTAGGGCAGAAACTTAAAGCAGACCTCGTGGCTTTCTGGCTTGCTCACGTTATGTTTAGCTAGCTTTTTTACCACAGCCCAGGATGATCTGTGCAGGGAATGGCACTGCTCACAGTGGGCTAGGCCCTCCTATGTTAATGAACAATCAGGAGAATCCCCTATAAATGTGCCCACAGGCCAATCTGGAATGGGTAAAGCCACGATGAAGATTCCCTCTGAGGATGACTCTAAGCTGTGTCACACTCATCACTAAAACTACCTGGGGTAGTTTTGGTAGAGTAGATGATGGATCTCAGAATGCCTCACCAGGATGCTTAGGCTCAGAAGCAAGTGTCACAGGATTGGGAGGGCAGAGAGGAGAGATTAGGATCTGTCCTTCAAGAAGCAGTATGGAGAAAGCACTTTTGTGTCTTTGTTTTGCTAGAGAAAGATCCATAACAGCTCCCAGCAATTCTAAACACCTTGCTTTGGGGTAGATGGAACCTACTCACTGAAAGTTCTGAAGACCCTGTTTGGAATCCTATAAGAAAGGCCATGATGAAGCCCAGTTAACCAGGTACTAACCTGGTTCATGATGGTGCAAAGCACAAAATAAATTGGCTTAAATTTGATAGAACCGAGAATCAGAAAAGCATAAGGGGATTATGAAGCTGTTCAGGAAGACTTTAAGTTCTCCCCCCTTAGGAAAATGAAATATTTTAAATAAAGTCTCATTTTCACTGTCCCTTTGAGGAGACAAATGTGTGCATGTGTGTATGTGCTCTCCTTTTTTTCTTTTCAATGGAATGTGCATCCAAACTTGGTCATCTACTTTCCACTAAAAGTCTTACCCTAGTAATCTTTTTTTTTTTTTTTCATTTTTTTTTAAAGCTAGATTTGGACACAGTCTTTTTAATGTGGGTATATCCTTACTCACCAAGTTGTGCAGCCACAGTCTTTCAGAAGGACAGCAGCCTAATCATCACCAAGCTCAAAACGAAGAGCAATAGCATATACACACACACATATCTTCAGCGTGTGTTAACTGGCTCTTGATAAAAGGCAAACAGTGACGATAAGTCTTGAAAAACGCTTGTGGAAGACGTCAGAGGTCAAATCCTGGAGCCATTTTGGAACCAGATCCAAAGGCTAAAGCCTTGACCTTTCATTTCCTGTCGGTGGGTTTCTT
The DNA here is from genome assembly GCF_030254825.1 of Meriones unguiculatus. Classification (NCBI taxonomy): domain Eukaryota; kingdom Metazoa; phylum Chordata; class Mammalia; order Rodentia; family Muridae; genus Meriones; species Meriones unguiculatus. The sequence goes on from NC_083356.1 coordinate 8,652,999, forward strand.
TGAAGCGGGAGTTAACCCGGACTTGAAACAGCTCCAGACAAGCAGGCCAGCTCCAGTTGTTTTTGGCCTGAAGATCTGACCCCCGCAGGGATGGCTCCCACACATGACTGGGTGTCTTTGATGACTCTCTTACCTCGCAGAGGCAGGCCTCCAGACCGTTGTGCATTTCCTGCCCTGCATTGCAAACTTCTAGAAGATGAGCTGGATTCACACATAAAATCCAATGAATCGTCCACTCCTTCTGGAGAGCCTTTGAAAACAGAACCTTTCATCCCTTCTGTGCTAATTAACAGCCTGCCATTAAAGGAAAATAGAGAGTGCATCTCCTGGGTGGCGGAGGACAGAGGAGCTTGCTGGGAACACCCCGGGAAAAGCAACAAAGCTGGTTTCCATTTTTATGGAGGAGAGAAGGAAAAAAAAAAGTTGTTTGTAAAAACCCATGGAATTTGGTTTTTTTAAAAAAGCTCTAACATTAAGACTAAAACCTATTCCTGTACCTCTCTGCAGAAGACTGAGGTCAGGATGGGACGCAGTGCTGATTTGAAAGGAATCTCGAAGCTGTCCCCCCCTCCCTTTGCCACAAACACTGGTCTCTAAAACTTCTAATTACCTCCTGCTTAGAAGAGACTAATCCCCCACAAGCAAACATGATCCTTATAGAGAACTCATGTTCTTTAAATTATTCTAAATCAGGGGTGAAGTGATTACCTCCCAGAGAACTAAATTACTCCCTTTTGAAATCAGTTTTTATTGTTCCTTGGCCGTTATTAAAGAGTGAATTTTTAATACCAAAAAAAAGAGGAAATAAACATGAAGCTCAGATATTGAAGTTATATTTCTATTGTGCACACCAGGAATCCGTCTTCTTGCATCAGTCTGGAGTGTGTAAGCGAGATGCACTTTTTAAATATGTTTATTTCTTCTTCTTTTTATGGTCATGCATGCACTCTGGCGTTTGTCTTTTTTTTTTCATGTGCAATCTTTATACTACTTAATATCAGGCATAAAATATGTAGGTGTGCATTTTAAAATCTATTTTATTGGGGTGCTTTTACCTCTTACCTCCCTTTCAAACCTCCAACACTAGATAGGAAAGAACTTAGAGGGGAAAGGGGCAGTGTATGTCCCTTTAGACTACTTCCTGCTGTGAAGGGACATAGTTCCTTGGGGCAAGTCCAGTCTTGGTAGTCAGGATATCTCCAACTTCTCATCAAATTGCAACAACAGCAACCAACAGTAGCAGGGGAAAGCAGCAGCTTCCTTCTTCTTTCTTGAAGCCCCAATCCCTCTCTGGGCTCTGGCATTTATTCCCTCTCAGAGTTCCCACAACTAAATATCTGCAGCTGGCAAAGATCACACCCTTTGCCGAAGGAGGCTAATAGTCTGCTGCTGTGGACTCTCTAGAGCAGCCTCATATCCTACACCTGGGATTAAAACAAAACCATGTTTATGTAACATCACTGAGTTTTTAAAGATACCAAAACTTCCACTACAAATGTATATATTAAGTGAGAACATTGCCAAGATACAGGTCCGATGTGTCAAGATAAAGTCTGTGTTCGAGTAGGAGCTTCATAGATACTACCCTTCCTTTTCTTTGGCTGTTGATACTTAAAAGACTCTTCTCTAAAATGGAATCTTAGTTTGAAGGTGGCCCGTGGTTACACAAGGTATTAACAAATGGTTTTACATGTGCTAGTATTTAGGATTTGCATGCATAGTGACCTAATCATCTGAGATATTTATACTGGTTTGCCTATGGAGGAGGTAGGGCCCTGGGGTCAAAGGTCATATCTATATACTTTTCTCTTAGAAAAGTCAATATAATGCCAAAGGTTACATAGATACAGAATAAAAGGAACCATACTCAACTTGTGATCCCACCCCTTACTCCTGTTCAGTTTATTTGAATCTAAACTAAGATGTCTATCACATGGCTGAGGAGACATGTGGGTGCAGCCTCAGGAACTTACAGTTGTATGAAAGTATTTGTTTACCTCTGGGATGGTGAGTGTTAATCTACTCAGTGGAGATTTGGAGAAGAGAGGCCTGTGGGCAGCAGGTAAAGGACAGTTGCTCTCCCTGGTGCTTGCATTTCAGATCTTGGTTGCCGATGTCCATGCTGCTCTTCGTAGTTGGGCTGCTGATTCTGTCTTTACTGTCGGAAGGGGATGAAGTGGTTAGGCTCTGTATGTCGCTCTAATCAGCGTCTCCTGACTCCTGCACTGCCCATTGGAGTGCTGCCCACAGCCATTTCTTTCCTTCTTTCATCTCACTCGCATTTTAGTCCAAGCTCCACTCTTTCCTAAAGAGATGGGAGAGAGTCCCGGGAACAGAAACATAAACGTCCTACTCATGGAAAGCAGTTTTAGTATTCCCATGTCAGTTCTAGGATTTACAACTAAAATGCTAGGTGGTAGCCACCCACCCGAGATGCTGGCCCTGTGGGGGATGCTGTCAGCCAGCTGTGTGTACTCAGCATCCAGCAGAACTTTTTACTCATGCTCTCAAATCACAGGAGCCCAACCTGACCCTCCCTGCCCCACTGCCTGTTTTAGAGGGTGAGGGAGTTAATGCTGCATACTGCTCGTGATTAGCAGGCTTGCAGTCTGGTCCAGCTGACTAGAATAGGCTTCAGGAGCTGGCAACCTACCTAGCAGCTTACACTGCTGGGGCTAAGGTCATTAGACAGTTACTGGTAAAGGAAGATGACTAAAGGAAAATATATGTTTGTCAGAAAAAAAAAAAAAGTCTTGATGAGAGGAAGCCCCAACTGGGGCCAAACAAGGAGCAGAGAAACTGCACACAACTCAGGACTAGCACACTCTGCAGGCCACACAAGCATGTCTCTGGGGAGTGGGAAACAGAAATGTACTGGCTTCAAGAGCAAGAGGTGGGATGGTTTGGAAGCTGTTAGAAAAACATAAAAGAGGCTGACTCGGCCCTAATAAGACCTGATGGTCTATAGTCAGATAGAAGGGGAGGAGGTCCTCCCCTATCAGGGGTCTAGGGAAAGGGCATAAGAAGAGAAGAGGGAGGGTGGGTGGGACTGGGAAGAGATAAGGGAGGGGGCTGGAATGGGGATACAAAGGGAATAAAGTGTAATAAATAAATATATAAATATTTTTTTTTTTTAAAAAAAAAGAGGCTGATTATTGGAGAGGAGGAGAAAATACATAGAACTATGCCTTTTGGCTCTGTTAACTTCTACACTGAATAATCATTTACTAAGTAACCAACATGTGCTAAGCCAGTGGTTCTCAACCTATGGGTTGGAATCCCTGTGAAAAGGTCACGACCCCTTTGGGTCATCAGTCCTTTCACAGAGGTCACCTAAGACCATTGGAAAACACAAGCCATTTGCACTACAGTTATGAAGTACCAACAGAAATAATTTTATGCCTGCGGTCACCACAGTGTCAGGGGCTATATTAAAAAATGGCGGTGTTGGGAAGGTTGAGAGTCACTGGACTAGACTGAAGTTCAGAAAGCACTGCAGCATGAGGCCTTAAAGATACCCATTTTACCGAGTGTATGTTCAGTAAATGTTCATTTAAATTGAACTAATAAACTCATACAAGGTAAAACTTGAATATGTAAATTATGTCCCAGAGAAGATATGGCATCCTTACGTGCCCATCTGGGCTGGTTGTAATCAGATAGTGGATAACTGTAGGCATCAGCTGCTTCTGACCATTGGCTTTCTGATTTCAACATGGAAGGATTCTTTCTAGCAAAGTACCAGGGCCTAGACAGCTGCATTGTCACAGCCAGAGACAGACACGGGAAAGCAATTTACAGCACAAAAGCAGGTACAACAGAAAGCTGGAAAGTAATAATGGCAGATCCATTCTATTAATAATTCATACGAGTTAATCTATATTTATTAACCTTATTTGTATCTCATCATCCTATCAGCCTTGATATCAACATACACATTTTATGTTATAGTACACAAATATCACTGTTTATCTACTCTGGAAAACATATCATGGCTTTCAGTTTAGCAGGGCGCACAGAATTTAGTTGTTAGCCCACATGACATTGCAGCTAAATAATAATGAAACTGTAATTCTAAGGAGGGTGACTAGGACAGGAGAGTGCCTTTTTCTTTTTCAGCCCCCCAAATCCAACTTGTATTTAAAATATTATATGTCATTAAATTAAAAGCAAAGTAACAAACAAACAAACAAACAAAAACAAATCATAGAAGAATATGGCCAGCTCCATTACGGTCTTTGTTCCTGCATTTCTTTTATTCTTGCAGATAATAAGATGTGGCTGGGAAGCTGATAGGAAATATTAGATTGGATGAAAGGACCAGAAGAAGGCTGTTTTTCTCATATTTTAGTGAGTAAGACAGAATTTCTAGTGTTTAATAACCATTGAACATAATAATTGGTATTTGAATATAGTCACTAAGTACTAAATTATTAAAATGAATTTACTTACATCAGTACCCATGCATATGCATGCAGTCATACATATTTAATGGAATTGTATTGTCGTGTGACACATATGTAGGTACTATATTCTAATATTTAGCATAGCCCTTGAATTGTTTCTGTGTGTGGCCCGTGTTCTTCATTGGGAGGAGCATCACTCAGAAACTGTGCCCTAGAGGTGAAACTGTTTCAGAAATATCAATAATGTGAGTTTTAATTATTCATCCACCTATTTATTATTTAAGGATGTTATACGTGATGTACACAACCCACAGCCTTAAACTTAGAGCTTGGTCAGTTTTTAGTAGTCATGCAGCCCCACTGGCTTTTGAAATATTTTTTTGCACCCCACCCCTTTGTGGTACATAGTCATGGTTGTCTTAATTTTCCTTTTGGCCATTGAGCCGTTGGCTCATGGCCAAACTTTTTTGGCCACACACGGTTGGCTTATCCAGGTCCCTGGGGCTTCCAGCCTGTAGCTATTCTGGATGTAGAATTCTGTGCATTCTTGACTGACCTCGCTAAATTTCCCAGTGTGGAATATTGAGTCAGGATAAGCAGATGTTTAACTTTGGAGGGGAATGTTAAACAGAGGCCCAATGATCTACACCTCTGGAAGAAGCAGCACTGTTTATTACTGTAAGTTGGACTTAGCTTATGCTGCCAGTACAAAAATGCCAGAGCTGAGTGACTTAAATGGCAGACACTTCCTTTTCAGACTTCGTACACGATCAGGTCTCCCTTGCGGTGGAGTACTTTGTGTGGGCTCCCTTCCTAGCTTGGTCATGGCTGTCCTCTGCTGTAGTTGGGAGGGATGGAGCTCTCATCTCTTCCTTTTGTTACTCTGGACACTAATCCCACCTCAGGGAGCTCATCCTCACTGCCTGGCCCATGTCTTTTGATCATGAAAACCAGTTGGCTATTTTTATAGTTGCTCTTGTTTTCCCTGTGTATTTGTATATATATGCTTTACCTAAAAAGCCGTTTAATTTTTTTTGACCAAACCAAAGTTATAATATACCAATTCTTTTTATTTCTTTGTAAAAGCTTTCAGGTTGTGAGTCTGTTAGCTATCTTAACATTCTCTGTGCAAGGTAAGGTCAGGATTGGGGTTCATGCTTTCCTTCTGTGGCACAGGACAGAAAACTTACACTATTTATAGAAAAAAAAAGAATTAGTTTGCTATTGAACTACTGTGGTATTGTGAATGAAAAACAAGGCAGTATGGGTGTGGTTCTTTTCCTAGGTTGCTTATGTACTCTTCTGAGTTGTGTTTCTGTCCTTATGCTGAACCATACTGCATTGGAGTGATGACTGCTCTGGCTGTCAATAGGACTACGTCTGGAGTTAACTCACATGCGAGCAGCTGGGTACACTTGTGAGGGGCTTTTCTTAACTGGATCATTCCTTTGAGGTGAGAAGACCTACCATAAATCAGGATCCTTTGAGGTGGAAAGACCCTTCTTAAATCTGGGCCATACCTTCTGGTGGCAGCCTACGTGAAGAACAGGAAGAAGAAAGCCTTGCTCTTCTTGCATGCTTGCCCTCAATGCACTCTCTCTATCAAGTGCATTTCTTCCTGGGCATGCTTTTACAGGATTCTGGCCTACAGTGAAGACCAACTGAGACAGCCAGCCTTGTGGACTGAACAACTACTGGATTCTTGGACATTCTGTCAGGAGACAGTCATTGTTGGACTAGCTGGACCTAACCTGTAAGCCACTTTAATAAATCCCCTTTATTATGTATATATATATATATATATATATATATATATATATACATATATATATACACATACATATATATACACACATGTTATATATAAAAACTTACATGTTTTATATATACATGTTTTACATATGTTTATATAATATATGTTATACATATAAACTTATATATACATATAGACACATATGTGTTACATACACACACACACACATATAAATGCTTTTAATATGATCTAGCAGTACTGTTTGTGAGGCCAGCACTGCTGTACTTGCTTGTCTTGATGGGGCTTGTGGGTTTTCCTTGATCAGACTTTACATGAGTTTTAAATTTACGTATCTAGTCATTCTGTTTCTCTAGAGAACCCTGACTGACACACCTGGTTAAAGTGGCTTTCAGTGATTTCTGAGGTGATGTTCTGTGCATGTCTTTTAGTATGGCCCTTTTAAAGATGACCTTGGCTAAACGTTGATTCTGCACTTCCATATCGATTTTAAAAGGGACTTTACAAATATCACAAAGAAATTGTGAACTTGTTGGGATTCCACTAAATCTGTAGATGATACAATGTCACCAAGTCAGCTCTAAGTGCAGTATTAGTTGTCAGTTGTTTTTTTTTTTTTTTTATAGCTGCTCCTAGCAGTACAAGGACATTTAGTTTTCTTAGTTTTGACTATGGCTATTAACCTTTAATGTTTTCCCCTTTTCATTTTGGTATTTTCTATAATGACCACATCTATTTCCTTAATCTCTTAATGTGCTGCATCCATTTCCCAACACTAAAACCCGTTGACATTCCCAAGAACCTCTGTTAGATCACTATTCAATTTTCTAAAATGTTGGGATTTTTACATTATTTTCCTTTTGCTTCTGTGTTTTTGAGGCACATTTAAAAACAATTTTCATCTCCTATACTATCCTTATCTGCCTTTTGTAAGCACCCTGGTCTCATAAAGTGAATTCAGAATGTTTTTCCTCTCCTATTTGTTGAATGAAAGTGTGAGAAATTGACATTACACTTTTGTCAACAATAACAGAATTCATCAGCGAAGCTTGTGAATCTACAAGTTTCTTGTAGAAAGATTTTATAGTGAATTCAGACTTTAAAAAATAAAAATGGGCCAATTTGGATTTTTAAATTACTTTTTTTATCTGTTCTGTTACTTTTTTTATCTGTTCTGTTATATTATCGTTTTCAGCAATTTTTTGGCCTGGATGGTTGAGTTCATTGTCGTGACGTTTTTAAGCTGATCTTGCAGTCTCATTTGTGGGGCCAGCATTTCTGTACTTGCTTCAGTCCTGATGTGGGCTTGTGGGTTTTCCTTGATCAGACTTTACATGGCTTTTAGATGTTATTAACATTTCTACAAAAGCAAAGTTGAGCTTTGTTGGCTTTGTCTGTTTTCCATTTCATTGTTGTCATTATTTTGTTTCCTTTCTTGTCTGTACTTTGAGCTAATTTACTCTTTTTTAGTTTTTTTTTTTAAGCATTTGTATTGTTCAAAAACTTTCTTAAAATGGAAACTTAGAGGTAAATTTTCCTTCATGTACTGATGAGGTCATTTTGCAAATTCTAACAAATTCTACCATATCTGTGAGCTCAAAATATGTCCCAATTGCCCTCCAATATTTTTTGTGACCCAAGATTCTTAAAAGGAGAATTGCTGAGTATTTTTTGTAGATATTTTATTGTTTTGGCTTCTTATTAAATCCTACTGAAAAAATACACCACATATGATTCCACTCCTTTGTAATGTATTATAATGTGCTTAATGGCTGAGCATATGGCTCTCTTAGAGACTGATCCCTGTGTGCTTGAAGGAAGTATATCTTACGGTTATTGCATGCAGCAATCTGCAAGTGCCAGGCAGGTCACCATTCTCTTACCTCTTGTCGGCTTGCTCCATCAATCACTGACAAGTGCTAGAATCTAAGATTTATCTACATCTCCCTTAACTTTGGTGAATTTTTCCCCCAATAATTTGACCTGTTCTTTAGGTGCACACATGTTTAGAATTCTTAGAGAAGGGGTCAGAGTAAAAGTCTTTTTTGTAATCATGAGGCATTTCTATGTAAGCATTACTAGTTGATCATATTTTGAGTTTTGTTCCATTGGGTGAAAAAAACCAATACTGCTTACCCTAAGCGTATTGTTTGCTTTGCAGGTCTTTCTCTACCATTTTAATTTCATACCATGAAGGTCTAAATGGTTGAAGTGCATTTCTTCCAGTTGAATCATATATATTTTCCCCCTGTAGTTTATCATTCTCTTGTTTACAAAGGTAGCTGAGGCTGCATTTGAGTCTACACATTTGTTACGGATGTGCAATTTGTTGCATTGGTTACTTACTTCTGTTTTCTCTTTGTTTTGTTGTTTTTCTGATCAATCAAGTATTTTTATCATACTTTATTTCTCTGTTCACTTTTTGGATACATTTATTTGTACCTTAGTAGTGTTTTAGAGAGCACAGGCCAAGGTGGGATGAACATATGATTTTGAATCTCCAGCACTCACATGTAATGCTGAACAGGGTTTGCCTGCCTGTCCCCTCAAGCATGGGTGGGAGGAGAGACAGTGTTATCTTCTGATAACCTCTCACTTTATGAGCAAAGAAAGAAGCCCAGAGTAGTCTTAATCCAAACATCTCCTGTTCTGGCCCTTGTTCTCTTTGTTATATAACTCACAATTGCATATATTATAAACACCATAGCGCTGCAGGATATTTGACCCCATTGTGAACCTCAAGATTGTGAACTGTAAAACCCTTTTTCTTGTTTGGTGTGGTTGAGCCCTATCACATACCTTTAATCCAAGAACTTTCTGTTTATTGTAAACAGGTGATTAAGGTGTGGTTCACCCAGCCCTAGCACACACCTTTAATCCAACAGTTTTCTGTAAACAGGATTTAATAAAGTTAACCCTAGGTCAAGAGGTGGAGCAAGAAACCAGCTGACAGGGATTAAAGAGGAGGAGGGACTTTGAGGTGAGGGATATTTAAGACAGCATGGAGAAATAGAAGGGGCTTTAGCCATGTAGCTCTTGAGCTTTAGTTCTCTGGCTTTGAGGGCTTTTTAAGCTTTGGCTAGCAAGCCTTTGGCCCTGGGTTCTGACCTTTTCCTCCTGGGCTGTCAGGAGAGTTAGTGAGCCTTTTGGGCTTTTTCCATTGGTACGTAAGCTGAGAAGGAAGGTCAGCTGGGTGCTTTCTCTGCCTCTCTGAGCTAGCAGGTTTTCACCCCAGCATCCGGCTCCTGAGTCTATTGGTAAAATAGAACGGTTGGGATTTCCATCCCTTTATAACAACACCATGGCATATTTTTGTTTAACTCTTTAATAATTTTTAAAGATTTTATTCATGTTTAATTTTCATTTACTTATTTATTTGCATACGTGTGTGCATGGTGTCTGTGTGCGTGCACAGAGGCTGGAGGAGAACACCAGATGCCCTGCTCTACCACTCTGTACCTTATTCCTTTCAGGCAAGTTCCCTCGCTGAATCTAGAGCGAGGCTAAACCACCAACAGGATCCGTCAATCCTCGGATCTCTGTTCCCTCATGGTACTGGGGTTCCAGGCAGCCACAGCTGTGCCTGGCTTTTCGCATGTGTGCTGGGCATTCAAACTCAGGCCCCCATGTTTGCACAGCCTGTGTTCTTACCTGATTCTGAGCCATCTCCCCAGCCCAAAAGGTCCAGTGATGCACTCGTGAAATAAAGATGCTGCAAACAGTATTCCAGGTTCGTTCCCACTCCCCAGTGTTCGCCCCAGGCTCTTTCTGCTACCTGCTCTCACCTGTCTTCTAAGAAAAAGTGCCTTTAATGTGAACTTGCTAGAGATGCTCTCGGCATTTTGGGTGACTGAATTGCCCTTTGTTTTGAAGGAATTTTCACATGCTATAGAATTCTTAGGTAGCACTTTTGTTCATCACTTTAAGGGCTTTGTTGTATCTTCTGACATCGGAACTTAATCAAATAATGACCTTTTATCGTTATTTCCTTAAAGGTAAGGCACTTTTCTGCTGATGTCCTTATCGGCAGTTCAGAGACAGCCTAGGAGAATTTCTGTCCTGTTTTGTTTTGTTTCCGTAAATTGGACAGCTCGAGAATAGACTAAGATGGATGGCTCTCCAGGTTAAGGGGTTTCATTCATTTTGGAAACCCCAAAACTTCTGCTTTTCAAAAAAAAAAAAAGTTTTTTCCATTCTGGTTTCCCAGTGTACAATGTTAAGACTCATTGATAGCACCCAGAGGACTAGACGATATTTTCCATGTGTCATCCTCTTTTTTTAATCTTATAATTTCCAAAAACCCCACCCAAACATGGGCGACAACTCGTGAAGGACTCATCTCTGGAACACCCTGCATGAAACGTACGCAGGTAGGCAGGTTAGGCGAGTTTCCTCTTCCCAGCAGCCCTTTGCTGCTCGTATGAGCTCGGATCCGACCTTTTCGAATGCTTTCAGTTTCGGGACCTTTCCTAAGACTTGGGGGCCGACTACTTCCTGAACATTGGTGAGTTTCCTTCCATGGTGGAATGTTTATATTAGGAAACAAAACGAAAACTGTTACACAAAAAGTACCCGCTGTGACAGCTCTGCCCTCCCCTATCTTTGGTGGCCCCTGCCTTGTATTCCAGAAAGATCTTCTGCACTCTTAAGGGTATGTGTCTTAGCTTTTCTGCCAAGCAAGTAACGAAAGCTCTGTGTATTTAGGGGTAGTTCCCTATGTTCCGCTGCCCTGAATTGAGGAAGGGGGGGGGGGGCAGGGAGGAGGTTAAATATGACCAAGATTTATTGTACAAAATTCTCAAAGAATTAATAAGTATATTATTTTTAATTAGCTACGAAGTGGAAACGTGATCAGAATTCCGGCACCAGGCTTGCTGACATGTTGCATAGAAGCATGCTGCTGGCTACAGCTTATTTTAATCATCCACCACATGTATGAGACAGACGAACATATGTCATGCCGTAAGCTGGAGCCAGCCGCGTCGAGTTAAATCAAGCAAGCACAGTCACACTGTCAAGGACACCCTTCTCTGGTAGGAGGCACGGACTCTTCACCTGGCTTTCATAAGCAGGTTCCAGTGAGAGGGATCGGCGCGGTTATGATTTGAGTTTTTAAGTAGGATTGAGTGTGTGATTGATTTACGCAGAGGGAAGGCTTGAAAGCGGCTGCTGTGTTAGCCTGGCCTCGGCACGACCACCTGTCTGTGAGATGCTGTGTAGGGAACCTTAGGTTTCACTCTCTTCTCCTCCCAACTCTTAATAAACAGTGTTAAGGGGTAGTTTGGGATTTTGATTCCATCTTTCCCCCTTTTGTTTTGTTTCTCTGGGACATTTTGATCAGCACTGACAAGCTCAGAAGGGCAGAAGCAGCAGCAGGAGGAGGGCTCTGAACGCTGGATTGGTGCGAATAGCAGTAATTCCTTAGTGCCACACTCAGCACAGGCTGCCATGCACCCTCAGATTGTTTAATTTTGTCAGGGCTCTCAGGCCCCCGTCCATCCCATTGTGCGCTTGCTGCAGGCTTGATGCTTTCAGTACTCTTTCCAAGTAACCAATTGTAGTGGTTGTTGCTCTGCAGAGTGTTTTGTTTTCTATTTGACTAATTCTTTCTCTCTCCCACTAACATTTCTCTTGCCTTTATTCTATCTTTCTTTTTTTCTTAATTTTTAAATATTTAAGTCCTCAACTTTTAGCCTTTTAGAAAAGACCAAATGTGTTACTGGGTGTTTATTTGTTGCCATTAAAAGTAGGGATAAACAAATGCAGCCCATACTATGCCTTGGACTAACGCCTTTCCTGTTAGAGAAAATAAAGAAAAGCCATCTAAAGAAAAGAGAGGAAGGTTTGCTAAGTTTATATCTGGCAAGAAGTTAATAACATGAACTCTTATAACTCAGCAACAAAATTATTAAATAACCTATTTCTAAAATAAACAAAGGCCTTGGGTAGATGATTGCCTCCAAGTGGCTAACAATTATAGACATCCAATGTCATCAAATAAATGTAAACCCAAACCCCAATGACATACAACCTCATATTCTTTGAGAGAACTGTTATCAACAGACAAGCACTGGGACAGAGGTGGGAAAACCAGAACCCCTGTGCACATCTCAAAGATTTGTAAAATGGTGCAACCATCAACATTCCAGTGTGGATGCCTTAAAAAAATAAAAAATGCATTTACCGGATGATCTGACAGGTCATTTCCTTGTATACGGAAACAGGACATTGCTGAGATGCCATTTATCTATATGTTCATGGAAGCCAAGAGTTTTAACTCAGTGAAAATATCCATCTGTGGATGAATGGATCTCCAAAACGTGTCATGTGCTACAGCTCAGATAAACTCTGAGATAAACTAGTGACCAAAATGGAAGCACTGCACGATTCAACTTGTGTGAGGCATTTTAAAGTAGACCCAGAAAGTATAATAGTTGCTACAAGGTTGTTAAAAGGAAGGAAAGAAGGAATTGTATATGGGATGTCTCTTTTCAGCTTTGCAAGAAGACAAAATTCTGGGTCTACATTTCACAATAGTATCAACATATTCAACACCACTAAACTGTACACTGAAAATTCAGATAGTAAATTTATATGTCATTTTTTATGCCTCCTAAATTGTGAATTAATGATATAAAGTTTCTTGAAAGTATTTTAGTTGAATCTTTTAAAAAAGATATTTTATTCCTATTTCCAATAGTAATAGATATTTTATCATATTCCCAACTGTAAAATATAAAGGAGTATATTAAACACATAAATCAACAAGACATGAGTTGGGCAGTACAGATGCAGCATCCGTAATGTGAAAAATCTGAAATCCCAAATGTTCAGTTTCCCAAGTTTTAAATACCATCATGGTGCCTCAAGTGAGACATTTCACACCTGCCAATATGAAACATTCTTTCATAAACATCAAAATTGTTTGAAAATATTATGTAAAATTATGGTCAGGCCATGTGTATAAAACATAAATAAGTTTGTGTTTAGAGTTGAGTCCTGTCCCTAAAGTATTTCATTGTGTATATGCAAATGTTATGAGTCTTAAGTCTGAAACACCTCCAGCCCTAAGTACTTCAGAAAAGAAACTCTACTTTCGTACATTAACTTATGAGTATATTCACTTAAATGTGCCTTTGCTTCTTTCTTTCCCTCCTTTTTTCCTCTTTTTCTTCCTTTTCTGTTCCTTTAATCCTCCATTTTCTCGGTGTCCTCACTCTCTTTCTCTTCCCCAAACCCCAATCACCTATCACTCCTTGAAAGCATTCCTGCCTTCCTTTTCTCTTCCCCTAACTTCCACAATGGAAACCCAGATGTGCAACCTTGAAAAAGACCAACTTTGTTCCATTTGCCCTCAATCTAAATGTCAGATCTTTAAATACTTGTGTGAGCAAATCAATCCTGCATTATAAATGATTATTATCTTATGCTTTTGCTCAATTTTAATGCCACAATTAAATAGTGTTCTTTCTTTTTATTTTTATTGTTGTTATTGACTAAATTTTTCCAGTACTTGGCATTTTCTTTATGTAGCAGCCTTTTTATGATACAAAAGAAATAGTTTCTGTGTATAGTTGTCTCACAAGTTATCTCTTGTTTTTCTAATTTTTTCATTATTTTTTAATGGTTCAATAAATTTTATTACCATTTATTCACTTTGTATCCCAGCTGTAGCCCCCTCCCTCATACCATCCCAACCTCATCCTCCCTCCCTCATCTCCTCCAGCCCGATGATAGAGGAGTTCCTCCTCCCCTCCCCTCTGACCCTAGTCTATAAGGTCTCATCAGGACTGGCTGCATCGTCTTCCTCTGTGGCCTGGTAAGGCTGCCCTCCATATCAGGAGGAAGTGATAAAAGAGTCAGCCGTTGAGTTCATGTCAGAGACAGCCCCTGTTCCTCTTACTAGGGAACCCACTTGGAGACTGAGCTGCCATGGGTTACGTCTGTGTAGGGGTTCTAGGTTATCTCCATGCATGGTCCTTGGTTCGAGTATCAGTCTCAGAAAAGACCACTGTGCCCAGATTTTTGGGTTCTGTTGCTCTCCTTTTGGATGTCCTGTCTCCTCAAGGTCAATACTCCTCCTTTGCTGGTGGGAATTTAAACTTGTACAACCACTTTGGAAATCAATCTGGCTCTTTCTCAGAAAATTAGGAATAGTGCTACCTCAAGATCCAGCTATACCACTCCTAGGCATATATCCAAAATATGCACAAGCATACAACAAGGACATTTGTTCAACCATGTTCGTAGCAGCCTTATTTGTAATAGCCAGAAGCTGGAAACAACCCAGATGTCCCTCAGTTGATGAATGGATACAGAAATTGCGGTACATTTACACAATGGAATACTACTCATCAATTAAAAACAAGGAAATCATGAAATCTGCAGGCAAATGGTGGGAACTAAAAAAGATCATCCTGAGTGAGGTATCTCAGAAGCAGAAAGACACACATGGTATATACTCACTTATAAGTGGATATTAGCTATATAATATAGGATAATCATACTAAAATCTGTACAATTAAAGAAGCTAAGCAAGAAGGAGGACCCTGGGTAAGATGCTCAATCCTCATTCAGAAAGACAAACGGGATAGACATCAGAAGACAGAGGAAACAGGGAACAAGACAGGAGCTTACCACAGAGGGCTCTGACAGACTCTACCCAGCAAGGTACAGATTCTGCTTTTCATATTTTTAAGATGTCATGTTTGAATCCCCATCAACATATGACATTTCCTGGGACTGACCTGGGTTTTCATTCTAGTCTATTGCTCTGCCTTTGTCTTCCATCTTCATTCTAGAATTCAGCAACTAATCTAATAGGTGATAGTTTTTAAAGTAAACTGTTTTTCTAATCTACAATTCTGCCACATGGCTGGTTACCTTAGCTCAGGCACCAAGCACTCATCCTCTTCACATCTTGGTGGCTGAATCTCCCACACCTGTCTCTATCCCAGAATCCCTCTGCCTACTGGATGTTCTACCTCGTATTTCCTGCCTAAGCTATAGGCAATAGGGTTGGTTTTTTTTTTTATTGACAGGTGTTGCATCCATACAATACACAAGAGATTTCTTGTACATAATGTTGGTATTCATGTGTGAGCTTGGGGATAAACAAGAAGGAAAAGGTTATGATTTAACAGTTATGTTGTATGTCAAATTGATGAGGAGTCGATTGTCCTGGTTAGTTTTGTATTAACTTGACATAAGCTAGCATTATCTGAAGGGAGGAAAACTCAACTGAGAAAATGCTTCCATAAGATCCAGCTTTAAGGTATTTTCTTAATTAGTGATTGATGGGGATGGGCCCAGCCCCTTGTGAGTGGTGTTATTCCTGGTGGTCCTAGGTTCTGTGAGGAAGAAGGCTGGGTAAACCAGTAAGCAACATTCTTTCATTGACTCTGCATCAGCTCCTGCCTCCAGGTTTCTGCTCTGCTTGAGTTCCTGCTCTCACAGTTTTTATTGATAGTGAACAGTTGTCTGAAACTGTGAATTAAATAGGCCCCTTTTCTCTACAAGTTGCTTTTGGTCACAGTGTTTCATAACAGCAATAGCAAACCTAACTAGGACACTCAGAAAACTTTTCTTAACTTCCATTCCCAACCTGAGACAGGAGGACTCATCTTTACCTTCCCAGATAGTATATCATCTCTTCTAACAACTACCCTCAGGACATTTTCAGTCTGGCTGCTGGTATTGCCTACCTAAGTTTAGAGAGTAGACTAAATCATCAGTGAATGTGTATTGCTGGCATAAGTACAGCCATATCAAGGGCTCCAGTGCCTCAGACCCATGGGAATGGCAAGTCCTTCCTCTGGTCAGAGTTTAGATGCTGACAGTGTGTGCAGAAAGTTTTTACCACAGTTTCTTCCAAGATGATTGCAGTCTGAGACTATTTCCTATAGGGTCCCTCTGCTGACACTAGCTAGACTGCTCTCTCCTTCCGCTGTGTATAATAAATTCACTTCATCATTCAGCTGCATATAACAAGCTTACCTCCTTGTTTACCTGTATAAAATTAATGCACTGAGTTTCCCAGCTGCTGGACCATCTCCATCAAACTGCATGACCCACCCAATCCCAGTTTTCTGTTCAGTGTCTAGTTTCTTCATCATCCATTACCCTAGACAGATCAATTCCAAAGCTATGCAGGTGGTAACATCCAAGGCTTTGCTGTAGCAGGGATAGTAAACAGAGAGCTATGTCATCTCTCTCTTAACTTCTGTTACTGTTTAGGTACTGGTACTAGGACATTGTTTTTACATTGCCTACTCGTAATTTTCACTTGAAAGAACACATTTTTATCAAACTCTCGTGTGTGTGTAAGTGTGTGTGTATGTGTGTGTGTGTGTGTGTGTGTGTGTGTGTGTGTGTGTGTGTATGTGTTGTGGCCTGAAGAATAAATGTCTCCAACAGGCTCAGGTGTTAAACTATTGGTCCCCAACTGGTATTAGAAACTTTAGGAGTTGGGGCCTAGCTAGAGAAAGCAGGTTACCAGAGATGAGGCTTACGACATTACTCCTGGTTCCGGCTCTTTGGAACTCTCTCCCTGCTTCTTGTCCATCATGAGGCGAGCAGTGGCCACCTTCTATACCCACTCCCATGATGCTTTGCCTTCCCAGCATCAACAGAGCCCAGAACAATGGACTGAAATGTTTGAAGGCATGAACCACACTAAGTCCTTCCTTTCCTAATTTATTGTGTCAGGTATTATTAACTAGAGTGTTAATAAAATTAATGAGAGTCTCCTGTAAGTCATAGGCTGTTTTATAAATGGAATGGTCAAGACTTAAAACAAAAAACTTTTGGTTTTGGTTGTTGGTTTTTTTTGGTGTTGTTTGGTTAACTGTTTGAGACAAGGTTTCACTGTGTAGCTCTTTGTGGCCTGTAACTCACTGGGTAAATTAGACTGGTTTTGAACTCATGAGGATCCTTCTGCCTCACTGTAACCTTTGTAACTGCAGGTTTTCCTCTCATGCCCCAGTTCCTGAAATAATGACTCTGAGACTTTATTATTTAAGAGTAAGTGCCTGCACCATAAGTGCTGGCTTATTCCCTGACTAGCTTATAACTTTATTTACCTGTTTATCCTATTCTATGTATCACATAGCTAGTTACCTCTCCTCAGTTTCCCATGTCTGTCTTCCTCAGAGTCCACGGGGATTCTCTCACCTCTGACTCTATCCCAGAGCTCATCTCTCTCTCTGCCCCAATTCCCACCTCCTGTTTCCTGATTCAGCTAATAGGCCATCGGATTTTTATTCACAGGTGATGTTTTATACAGTATAGAAGAGATTCTCTCCATATCTTACCCCCGTGCGTGCGCGTGCTCGCGCACACACACACACACACACACACACACACACACACACACACGTTATGATTACAGCTATCTCCATACTCAGCTGAAGATTTTCATTTAAAAGTGCTTAGAGAAGGTAGATCTTTAAAAAGGATAGTGGTGCTGAGAGAGTATGTAAAGAGGAAGGCTGCAGAGATGGCTCAGTGGTTAAAGGCACTTAGTGTCAGCTGGCTGAGCTGTCCATCTAGGAATTTATCTCTGAAACTATCTGATCCTAGATTCGGTGAGCATCCATATATGGAAAACCCAGCTAGAGATCAGGAGGGCTGGAGAAATAGGATGAAGGGAGCCTGACCTATCGTTGGCATCACGGTTTCCTATGAAATGCATGCAGTGTTTTCTACAAAATAAGAGGTTTTCTTTCTTTCTTTCTTTTTTTTTTTTAAAGGGGGCAGGGAGCACACAGTGCTCTCTCACAGTAGAGTCAGGTTCAAGTCCTAGCATCACATGGTAGCTTACAATAGTCTGTAACTCCAGTTTTCGGAAGTTCAGTGCCCTATTCTACCCTCCATGGGCATGCATGTGGTACACATAGACACACTAAGGCGCACACACTAAATAGGTAAGTAAATAACTAACTAAATAAATAGATTTTTGAAAGAATTAGTGTAAAGGTGGCTAAAGATGGAATTCAATGATAAAGTGCTTCTATAGCATTTGCTGCTTGGGCTGTCTCCAGCACTGAAAAAAAGTTTATGTAAAGACATATTATCTGACATATAATTTATATCAATTCAATATGCCAATTTATTTTGCCTGAATTACTGCAGCAATAATTGAGAGTATTTTAACATATAAATGAAAGTTCATGAACAAAGGTACCCACTTCCTCATTATTTTCCTTTGAAAAGAAATTACAAGTGTAAGATAAACTGACTTTAATTGCAAAGAAAAATGTCAGGAGTGACATTTCAACACTTCAGCATACTAATGAGCCCAGCTAAAAGAATTGTAAAATCAGCCAGGCGACTGTCATTAGTTCCTTCAGGACCTCGCTGCCAGAGGAATAAACAATTAATATGTTAAAATGATTCACTGCTAACATATCATTATGTACCATAAATATCAGCCTGACCATGTTGATTGGACCCTGACAGGGACGGGCACAAATGCCATTTAGTTAGGGGTATGACAGGCTGATGAAAACATTCCTGAGTGTTCCGAGAGTGGGAGTAGGGGTGCCCAGTGAGAAGAGAACACAGTTGGCAGATGAAAGTTGAGTCAGCCAATCGGCCACTAGACCTTTGGACCAGCTCCTGTGTTCCATGTCCCTGACACATCCTGCCATAACCCTGGGCTTGGCAAGCATCCTCTAAGCAGAACTGTCTCTGAAAATGCTGCTTAGGCCATGTGAGACTTGGTGCCTCGGAGGATTTACAGGAGGATGCCCTTCTCATTTGTTATAATTAATGGAACCACAGTAGCTCTTGGTCTTGAACCCTTGCCCTGTGCGTTACTATCTGCAATCAATCTCCCCAATGGAGTTGATTCTGCACTTTCTAAACTGTTTTAAGTGAAATAAAACTCTCTTTTTTTTTTTCACACAGAAGTTCAAAAGAAAGAATATACAGGATGTCTTTTAAGCTGCAATTGTCTTCCACTTCATACTCCAAGGATCAGGTTTGAAATTTTTGTGCCAGTTAATACAGCTGTTAGCAATTGGGAGGAATAGAGGTGTGCTTGCTTCTAGAATGTTCCCTGACATAGAAGGGCGATTCTGATAAGCCTGTCTCAAGTCCAACCTTTTTTTTTTTTTTTTTTTAATTAAACAACAATGAGAAAAACCTTACTAACTCCTTGTCTTCATTGAAAATTGTCTTCGGCATTATAGTCTTTCAATAACTCATCCATGCGTTTATTTCAGTGCATGCTGGGAGTTTTGTGCTTCACGGAAGGCTGAAGATAATCTGGAATAAAAAGCATTCTCCACTGCCACCCTCGTGACGCTTACAGGCAATTACAAATCAAATAACAGAAATCATTGAGTATGCAATTACAATACAGACCGATGTCTTAAAGCAAAGAATAAGTTCCTAAGAACAGAGCAGACAAGTGGGGGGGAGAGGAATCTGGGGACCAAGGGAGAGTTCCCCAGTGAATAACCCTTGAGCTGAAGTTAAGTGATAGAGATGGCTGAGGGCTGATATTCCAGTGGGGCAGACAGTGCAAACGCCCTTGGACCAGAGGGAGCCTGAGCACCTTAGTCCCCAGCCCCATTCACAAGTATGTGGTTCTTCCCAGGGTTGGAGTCTGTCTAGATTGTTGTAGCCACTGCTGCTGCTGCCTGCAGGGTTTATGGCTGAAAACAGGACAGAGGGAAACAACTGACTGGCGTGAGATCACAATAGAGTATCCAGTGTCTAGAGAAGCATTCCCAGAACCTCTGATTGTAAAGTGACCCAAGATGTGTACTTTGGGCCTTGTCTGGTAAGAACAGTTCTTATCAGAGCAGCAGCAAACGACTTAGCAACATGTGATCCTGAAGAGGAACCTGAGACACAATGCAGACTCACAGGGAAGTAACAGCAACCACGGGAGGCATGAGTTGCCAGGGCATCTTAATAAGCATTACAGACTTTTCAGGTTTTACGAGGCTCCCACTTTCCCCTCCTCCATTTATAACACCCTAATACGTCTCTTTTAAGAGAACAGCATCAAAGGCTGAAATTGACAACAAGTAAGATTCATTACGGCTACTAACAGGTGACTTCATTTCACAAAATACAGTGTCTTCCTCTTAGCCAAGACGAAGAGGTTGGTTTTGTAGACAGAAGAGAACTGAGAAAAAGCAGAGACAGAACCCCAGAATCATGGACTGGAGATGCGTCTTGGCCATTAAGAGCTCTGGTTGCAAGATATTACTATAAAACAATGGCCTCCTATAATTTTTCTCTAAAAAATGACACTTTATCTCATTATGCCCTTTATCTTATTTATGTTGGCATTATATTGACCTAGGACTTCCTAGCTTAGTCTTTATTTCCCTTCCCTTATAATCCCACTTTTCTGACACACCTCTTTATTTTCACTAAGTTCTTAAGTGTGTGTGTGTGTGTGTGTGTGTGTGTGTGTGTGTGTGTATTGGGGAGGCAAAGGACAACTTTGGTATCAACCTTAGGAACAGAAACTGCCTTCCTTAACAGAGTCACTCATTGGCCTTATACCACTTTCACTGTCTGTCTGGCCAGAGAACCTTGGGGACCCGCTGGCATGTGAACCTGTATTGTTGGACTGCCTTATGTTCGTGTGTCTTGGGGTTTCAGATTTTCATATACTGACTGAGATAGTGCCCCAGCCTCCCATCTTAAAATTCTAACGTGTTTCCATGTGTTTCATATGGCTTTGATTGGTCACAAACGCATCCCTCACACCCTTGATCTTCAGCATCCTTTCACCAACAAGCTTTTACTGAACACTAGGACATTGCTTCCCACAGCCTGCTAAAGTGACAACAACTTTCTTTAATGCTCCTCTGACTGTGGAACCTGGATCTTGTTATTGCCCAGCACAGTTGTCTGCCGAGCATTTCACTTTACCTCAGTTCTGAACATCTCTAGCTTTGCTCCCCCCGCCCCCCCCCCCAGCATCAGTGTTTTGTGAAGTGTTGATGACATCTGGCCTTCCAGCCTCTAATACAGAGGGAGTCTTCACCCACCCTAGTGCTCGCTGCTGGAGACTTGCCTTATCATTGCTGATAACTGAATATACTCCATCATCTTAGCTTCGAACACCTCCCTTGCTGGTCACTCGCTTGGCTCTGTCCAGCTCAGATTGATCAAATGCCCACCATTCCTCAACCTTGTACAGAACTATGGTCATCTTTTCTTCTGTCTTGTTGACTATCCTACATTAACTTTATGCATACGTTTCACTGCTTATGATGAATTTATAATAAGGAATGAAGGGACAGTGAGGTGGCTCAGTGGGCATAGGAGCTTGCTGCTAAGGTTGATGACCTGAGTTCAATTCCCAGGAAAGGGAGAATGGGAGTCCAGCAAGTACTCATGTGACCCCCCCCAAGCACACTGTGGTGCATGCTTGCTTCCCATAACACAATAAATAAATGTGATAAAAATTTTTTTAAAGAAATGAAGACTATAAAACCATATAACATACAGAACTATTTAACCTGAATTCCAAAGAGAGAATACAACAATAATCATAAAATATGTAAAATAAAATGACAATGTCTCTTTTTATAAGTATAATGCACTCAAATTAAAGTTCCACCTACATTAAAATCATTTAAATATATGTATTTATAAATAAAGTTTTTAAAGGAACAAGTAAATATTTTAACACAGGAGCTGAAAGGGGTCCTGCAGCAGGAATTCCAGGAAACAGAGAAAGGAAAAAAAAACATGCACAAAAAGAAATAACAAATAGAAAGCAAAACAAATAGAATGAAAAGAAAATTAAAAGAGGAGACTGATAAAACCAAATGCTGTTTCAATGAAAAGTTTAATGAGCTAGAGTTTTTGACAAAACTAATAAAAAGGTAAGATAAATGACACAAAATACTCAATGGTACTCGTTACTTCAATAATGAATACGAAATATAATGACATTTCACATTTATGAAAAATAGCATGGAAGTCATAATTAAGTTATATCCCTACAGGAAGAAGTGCAAAATGGCATTCTTTCTCTGTCACCTTCTTCTTCTCTCTCTGTATCTCCCTCTCTCTCTTTCTCTCTGTCTCTCTCCCCTCCACCTCCTCTTCTCTCTCTGTCTTTGCTCTCCCTTGAAACCCACCCCCCTCATGCCCTTCTCCTGTTCAAGGAAGATAGAGCTTTCTGACACTCAGGAGAAGGGTCCTCAGCGGGCCCTAGCCATATTAGCACCCTAACCTCAGACTCTTCCATCTCCCTCTCTGGGATTTCGAAAAGTTAACTTGTCTTGCTTTAAGTCACCAGATCTGTGTCCTTTTGTGGCAGCAAACAAAGAAAGCAAAGGTTGAAGTTAGTAGCGTAAGACCAAAGGCAGGGATTGGAAGCAGGGTGCAACATACCGACACTACCCTGCCCAGCAGATATCAGCCCACGTCGGAAAGACGAGCACTCTGACAGGACATAAGACGTGTCCCCACTCTCCTGTGCAGTGGGAGCAGGAGTACAGGTATGGCGATGGGCACGGTGCCAGACATGGGAAGAACTTCACAAACGGCGGTTGTAATCTTATGAATGAATGACAGTTGAAATCTCATTAATAACAATGCAGTGTGATTTTCTCCTTGTTAGGAATGTGGCAGCTTGAGGCAGGGAGGTGTAATGGTTGATAGTGATGCCTGAAGGATGAGGAAGACACATGGGTTGAGAAAGGAAAAGCAGAATTGTATCAGCTCTCAAAAGGAATGTTTTTCTGTAATGTTAAAAATGTGTCAGCCTGGCATGGTGGCACACACCTTTAATCCCAGCACTCAGGGAGGTAGAGGCAGGCCGATCGATATGAGTTTGAGGATAGCCTGTTCTACAGAGTGAGTCCAAGTGTGACAGCCAAGGCTACACAGAGAAACCCTGTCTTGGGGGAAGAATAAAAAGTGTCCATAAGACATTTTAAAAACATGAAAAAACACTTAGCTACATTTTGAAATAGGTCTCTACTATCTAAATTCAAAACTTCTTAAGCAAAGAGAGGTGTGGCTGTAGCCATCATTGTGGAGACAGTGGATCTCCGTGACTGTCCTTTATAAAATCCTGTCCCAAACTTCCTTTTAGTGACCTGGAAAATGTTACTTGAAGCCAGTTTCTCAACCCAATCAACTTCTAAGCTGCCTAAATTCCAGTTCTTCCAAAAAGCCAGCTGCCCCTCTAACCTGAACTGCCTCTGAGCACCAGGCCTTCCCTCGTCAATCAAGGAAGCTACAGCTGATATCTTAATTGCTTCTGTTTGGCAGAAGAAGGACTCAATGGTGACAGATGGGCTTAATGCGATTCTAAAAAGAAATATCAAAGATAACACGCTATTCTTCTTAATAGGGTGCTTTTTAAGAGAAGCAACTGAAAGAAACGCATAGACCTCAGTTTTATGGGCATTGCTTTCTTTCTTTCTTTCTTTCTTTCTTTCTTTCTTTCTTTCTTTCTTTCTTTCTTTATTTTGGTGGTGGTTTGGGGATTTGAGCCCAAGTCACCATGGTTGATAAGCAAGTGTTCCAGGACACTCTTTTGAGTGAATACGTGTACACACTGTCATTCTTCCTTACTGACATGTGGTCATCACCTTGTCACACGGTCCTGCAGCAGAAAATCCCACAGAGATGTGTCAGAAGCCATCAGAAGCCATCAGGACAACAATTTCAGCTTTTGAGTAAGACCCAAACTGTGAGTATTTAAGTTCGACGATGCTGGATTTCGTCAATCTTGGCAAAGAAGATATGTTTATAAATCTATTCTTAAGTGGACACACATTGTAAACAGGCAGGTCAGCTTAACAGGGATTTCCTGTAAAACATCTTAATAAATCTACAATTGGAGAGTAGGGTTTGCCGGCTGTTCTAGGCGAGGCTGAGTTCTGACTTCAAGTCCTTGGGCTTTTAGGGAGCAGCTTCCGAGTCCAGAGAGTTATAGGATTCCCTGACCCCAGCCCATCTCAGCGTTTGTCTCTGCTCTTACTTGGTTTTCCCATGGGCTAACTTGGCCCGCTCTTCCTACATGTGCTCAGCTTTACAGTGATTTATCTCAGATGTTTCTTCCGTGTGTCTCAATTTGGCAGTTGTTCTTATCACTACCACATGTCAACAGGTCCTTTTGAATTCCGCTGCCTTTTACCAGCCCCATGATAACCGGATTTTCATGCTGGGAAAAGTGACCTCAGAGTGAGTGTGAGCTAAGTCAATACCGACTGTGCTCTTTTCTTGCACAAAGGACCTCTGAGAAACTCCTCTCCTCCCAGAGAGCCTCGTGCCATCGACACTTCCGTTGCTCAGACAAATCTGTTCTTTCTTTTACTAAAACCTCCACTCTTCTGCAGAGTGAGCTTGCCACACACTTCACAAACATGCTTGTCCCACAGCGGTGGCATATCTCAGTCCAAGACCTTCCCCACCAGATTACAGAGCTGGGAGCCCAGAAGTTGCCTTTGGGCATTTATGATTTCAGAGTCAGACACAACTGTTCATCTTCCTCATTTGAGCACCACTGTCCTACACTGCTAGAGAAAAGGAAGGAGCGTTTTAAAGCTTTTTTTTCCCCTTACAACAATGACATACTTTTGTTTTCTAAAGGGCATCATGTAAACATGAGCGTGTAGTTTTTACCAAAGTTCCGTGCAAGATTGATGAGTGATCTTCAAAAGGTTAAGCACCCATCCGTCAAAGATGTGGGGCGGGGCTCAGCCAGGGACTGAGTGCAAGTGCCCAGGGCTGTGTCAACACGTGGTGAGAACAACTGGTTGAAAATCGAGAAAGATAAATACTGTGATACTTTAGTGACGCTGAGTGGTCACATTTCAGATCGATGCGTCTCATTTTTAACTACTCTTTTGTTACCTACCCTGACATCCCTAGAGGTAGGTTAATGCAGCATTTCCACACATGAAGATCTTTGGTTCCTCAGACACACCCTGGACAAGCGTCTTATTGTGTTACTTGCTTGTGACAAATGCAACCAAGGGCCATACACATGGGTGGGTTTTGTTTCCTCATGTCCAAGACCAAAGACTAGTTCAGCTCTAGCCAGGTTGGTGGCTTTCATCCCAGGTCTGGGATGATAAATAATCAGAGTGTTCCATGAGGTTGATGAAGAACAGAGCTCTTCAAGCAGGCTTTCACTTCTCTGGGCAAGGGGATGTTTGCAACCATTTTATTTCAACCCCAGCTGGACACCAGTGGAAAGACACCGCATGCAGTTCTCCGTGTTGCTGGCATCCTTGGTGAAGCCGCTCTGCTTTTGAATGCAAGAGTGGCAAGCTGGACTGTGGGAAATCTGATCTTGCCCTCACAGGCTTGCTGACTGCTCTCCTTCCTACTGGGCAGCTATCAGGTCAGGTGCCATTGAAGAATGCATGGAGGGATTTTCACTTTTCAACTTTGTTAAAATCGCATACCAAGTCAAACGTAATTACTTACATTCATGCGGCAGATGGTATAGCATTCGATAATAAAGTATACATTCCTTTCCTTAATTGAGTAATGCATTTCACATGACCTCTTTTGCAAATTTCAAAACTGATTTTCCTCAAACAGCACTGTACCTTATTTGGATGCAGGCCCAAACAGGTTAAAATTGATTTAATACTTTCCTCTCAAAGACCATTATGTAAATGAAAACAAGTCAGCACTGAGTGAGCTGCTTATGTTAATGCGTGCTTCTACACAAATTAGATCTGCATCTGGGACAAAGAGACGGCCATGAAGTATTTGAGCAAATTCTGAGTCTCCACACGCAACACGTTATGGTCATATTTAAATAAATTGTTTCATACTGGGTGAACTCAGTGTCCATTATTTGTTTGTTGAAAGCATGCCTTTGATGACGTTAACTAGATTCCTTGTAGACACATTCCCTTTCCTTTCAGGAGAACCTGTTGGCCTGAATATTAGAATGGGAAAGACTGAATATGTTCAAATTGGGTGAGTATTGCTGCAGCGCCAAAGCATAGCTTTTAAAAAACAAAAGGTGAACAGAATATCATTTCTGTATTAGGCATATTAAGAGTCACAAAGTATCTGAGGAGACAATTTGGAAGGAGAAAAGGCTTATTTTGGCTTATTGCTTCAGAGGTTTCAACCTTCGGGTGACTGGCTCTAATATTTTGACCTAAGATGAGGCAGAACATGATGGTTGGAGCATATGGAAAAGGAGACCAGTTACCTCATGTTAGACAGGAAGCAGAGAGAGGGAGAGAGAGAGAGAAATACCCTTTACATTTTATCCCCGGTGGCCTACTCCCTCCCAACTGGCTCATCTCCTGAGAGCCCATTTAGCAGTGAGTTTCTCGCGGGATTAACCCTTGATGTGGTTACTGTCTCCATGTCCCAGTCTCTCCTCGACAGCACCACCAATTTGGGATCAAGCTTTCAGCATGTGAACCAAACCGTGACAGCATCCTTGGTAGACCTTGCGTTACTACTGCTTTACTTAACCACAACTCAAGTGGGATTTTGTTTCTGCTTCAGGCATTTTAGCCACTTTTCCCTCTGGTGGAATTTAGAATGTGCTGAGGTTTCCCGGCCTGTATCACAATGCCGTTACAGGCTCCCGACAACTCCATGGGCAACGCCTGTAGCGCACATATATTGGAATTGCTGCACCCCAGTGGAGCATACATATCAGCAATCTGTCCTGGTATACATGGGTTCTCAACCTTCTTTGATAAAGCCTCTCCTCACAGAGTTGAGACCTATTTATGATTTTTCTTTAGCATTATTCTTTCTTGCTAATGAGAAAGTAAAGTCCCTAATATACTTTAGAAGGCTCATTTAACTCACAGAGGCAGTGAAGGACCAAAAAGATCTGTTCTATACCAGCCAGTCAGATGTTTTCTTCACCACTCATGTCACCAACTGTGTGAAAAAAGCCTAGGATATAAAATGTGCTGGAGAGGGAAAAAAAAAATGTTCCCCACTCTTTTAAATTTGGTGACTGGAGGCTGTGAATTAAGCAGGCAAGATATCAACATGGAAAAGTGTACAATTTCTACATTTTTATGGCATTTTTATGTGCACCTGGAGCTACACAGCAAAGAGGTAAATTCAAAAGAGCAGTTAGCGATTCTCAACCTGTGGGTCGCCACCCTTTTTGAAGTCAAAGGAGTCTATCACAGTGGATGCCTCAAACCATCAACAAACAAAAACATTTACATTACAACTCTCAACAGTAGCAAGATCCCAGTTCTGAAAAAGCAACAAAAATAATTTTTACAGCAATATGAGGAACTGTATTAAAGAGATACAGCATTAGGGAAATGGAGAACCAATGAGTTAGAGTCCAGGCTGTATAAACCATTTGTTAACAAGGGCAGTAAATTGTGAAAGGACTGGTCCCATGAAAGGCTTTTGGCTCCTAGGGATGATAAATTTGCAGAAAATACACAGCGGGACTTATGGAATATATGGCTCTTTGTATAGCTTGTGTACATTTTTGCTGTTCACTTCCATTTCTAGTTCTAGAGTTTTTTTCCCCCCTTCTTGCTTGTGTGAAGAGGCCTGTTTCCTAGAACACTTATGTTCTGTTTTTAGTGACATGCAGGAATAGCAAAGGAATCTGTTGTTTCGCAATTGGCATTGACTCAAAATCATTTCATGTTAAAGCTGCATATTTGGGCTGGCCAGTATGAATTGTCCTCAGCCTACGGGGGTGGGGTGGGGAGAAGGTGTGTTCACCTGTGGCTTCACACTGGTAAGGCAATGAATGGGAAGCGACCCCTCCAGACGTGCTCAGTAGCCTCCACGCCCAGCTTAACCTGCCAGTATTCTTTCTGCGGTACAGCTGTCATAACAGTCTTGAAATTATCTAATATTCACTGTCTGTTTAGTTTCTAGATAGTACCAACACTGTTTGAAAAAGCCTTGGGCACATCCCCTGTAGATTGTGGAATCAACTTGTGCTTCCAAATGGCTATCTCATTTCCACATGGCTGGATTAGTACATACTATCTATGTAAATTTCTAGAAATCTCATTGAAGTAGAGAACCCATATCCTGGGGGAGATGGGCATTTTGAATCTAGTCTTTGCTCTGCAAGTCACTGGCACCGAGACCTTCAACTATACTGCTGTGGACACAAAGTGTTAGTGTTTGCCGTCATCAGGACGATGTTGGCATGGTTAATGACAGTTTAGTGATGGCAAGGATAACAGTGGTGATTAGCAGTGGAGTGCTCCCTGGTTTTGTACATCTTTTCTTGAAGGACCTTACTATTTTCTATAAATGTCTTCATTTTTTTTTCCATCTTCTTTCCACTGTTATAGTTAGATTAAGCACAATCATTGATCAGAAGTATCAATTTATCTGGAAAAGTCAGAGCAGTGGTTCTTAACCTTCCGAGTGCTGCGACCCTTTAGCACAGTTCCTTGTGTTGTGGTGACCCCCAACCATAAAATTATTTCATTGAACTTCTTAACTCTAACGTGATGTAAACACGTGTGTTTTATGATGGTCTGTGGCAATGCCTGTGAAAGCGTCAACCCGCAGGTTGAGAACCACCGCCTTAGCGTAACTTCATTGACATCATTAGGTGCCAATATGTAGCATCTTAAAGTTTCGTTCAGTATTTCCACTTTGATGCCTAATTCCACAGGCATCAGGCTGTAACCCGGTATCCTACTGGCACCGGCACCCTTGTTGAAATCGTCTGCTCTACTCATCTTCAGCAGTTTAGTGTGTAAAGTTTCTTATTTACCACATGATGGGTTTCTTTGGCTGAGCAACTACTTAGGATAGCATATTCTTGGCTCGTGGCCAACAAATCATTTGGAGTGAGTGAATTATCCATATTGTCTAGGGCGGAGGTTAGGTAAAGCCAAGGAGTTAATTCTCCAATGATTATAATCCTCAGCAACTACTTGGAACTGACATAGACACAGAAATGGAGTTAACTAATTTGGAATTGAATTGTGGAAAATTAATCTTGTCCCCTTTGAAATACAAATAGCCAATGTAATCTTATCCCATTGGATGCATTTAGACAAAAACATTCATTTTTTAAATGAAAAGTCAATGTGCTAGATGATTCATATTTCTAGGAAAGCACTCCTATGGGAACTTCCAACTCTGAATAAAAGCATTCTTCTTCAAAAGTATGTTGTTGATGTTTAAAAAAATGGGTAAATTTATGATGTTTAGGCTGAGTGATCTCTAGAGATTTATTTTTCTTTTATGATATATATATATATGTCCTACTACGGGAAAACATATGCCATAGGCAAAGCCCATGTCTACTTTTCTTTACCTAGGACCTACCAACTTCATCTATAAGCAGGGTACATGGCACTATTCTATTATTGAGTTTCCACGTGGAATGGCTGTGAACTTCCCCACCTTGGGAAATGGTAATGAAAGCACACCATTAGATTTTCATTTTGTTGACACCCATTAATCTGCCTATTGCAATTCAAAGAACCATGTTCTGGGAATGAAATATTATGCTGTGTCTTAAGAAGAGAGATTTGGGAGAATAAAAAAGCATGGCACATCTTAGCAGAAAAGATTTCTAATATATATATATATATATTAGAAATATATACATATATATTTCTTTCTTAAGAAAGAAACCAATAGAACAGCAAATTGTCCCAAGAATTGACAATGTGCTTACATTGAATTAAAATGCCTGTGCACAGCAGAGGAAACCATCAGCAGAGAGAAGAGAGAGCATAGAGAATGAAAATATTTGTCAATTAAACATGAGACAGGGAATTAATGTGTAGAATATATAAATAACTACAAAAACGAAACACCAAAAAAAAATTCCATTCAGCTACTAAGTGGACTAGTGAACCAAATAAATATCTTGCAAAAGAAAAAAATTAACATAACCAATAAATAATTGATCTGCCGTTCCTGGATGTATCTGCAGCACGCTGAAGCTGACGTAATACAGAGATGTTTGCTGTTGCTCTTCATTGCTTCTGTGTTCTAGGACACAGAACCGGATTAGACGCACAGCAGCAGATGAACTGTTAAAGAATGCCTGGCATATATGGGCAATGGAATTTTAGGAGCTATAAAAAAAGAAATTACCAAATTAATGCAACTGGAACTAAATGTTCAGTGACCTAAAAGAAAAATGCCACATATTTTCTCTCCTATGCAGATTAGGTTTAAGTTGAGAGGCAGATAGATAGGTGGGGAAGAGAAAGAGGGTGGGATGGAGAGATGGTTCAGCAGTGAAAGCATATCCTGAGCTCAGTTCCCCATATCCATATCAAGAAGTTCAAAATTGCCTCTGTCTAACTTCAGGGCATCCAACACCTTATTCTGGCCCTCTTCTGGCACCTGATTTCATGTGTATATATCCATATACAGATATCCATGCATACACTTAATTTAAAATAAAGAAAAATAATTAAAGGAAAGGAGAAAGGGGACCGCGAATTAGGAGAGGAAGAAGAAGGTGGAAGAATAAAGAGAATAATAGATTATGGAAACCATGAAAGTAAAAGGGGGACTATTTAATGTGAGATAGGGAGCCAGTAAGAGGTGAGTAGGGGAGATGGAGAAGGCAGTGCAGAAGGAGGACAAACATAAACAGAGTTAGATGCGTGTTGTTATGAAGACTCCATAATGAAACCAATGACTTCATGTGTCCATACGAAAATAAAAATGAATACCTACTCTGATTTATCAAAAACAGCAAATTTTGCAGTTCCAAAAAAGCCCAACAAACTCCCACTCAAGTAGCCCAAAGAGGGAACCAGTAATCACATGTTATTGTAGTGAAATATGCAACACACCAAAAATCTCACAAAAGCATTTGTAGATGCTATGTACATAGGAACAGGGGTGTCATTGGTTGGCCTGGTGAGGGGGGTGGGGGCATGCAAAGGAAGTGGAGGACATAACCACTACTTAAGAGGAGAGGAAATTTTTAGGGTTTGGGGTATAGTATTATCACTATCAAAGTTCATCAAACTGTACATTTGAAATATGCACAGCTCTCTTCCCTTCTCCCTCCTTCCCAGGTGCTTGAGGTGAACAGATTTTTGCAACCATATGGTCCCTACTATGTGCTTAGCTTTACCACAGGCCCCAAAGCAGCTGGGCCGATTGGCCATGAGCTGAAACCTCTGCAGCTCTGTATGAACTCTGTTATAGGAGGAAGAGAGGAAGCAGGGAATGAAGATAAAAGAGGGAAAATTAAAAGAAAAAATTAAAGGAAGTAGGGGAACAAACCACTTTATTGTGCTCCTCTCCTTAGGCAAAAGAAGAGTTGTTCAGATTAGTGAAAAGCATGACTATGACTTAGAATGCACATTTAGCTTTTCATATCCAAATGAGTTCTTATCTAAATGTCTGTGCCCACTGTACTCCATTGCTCCCATTCAGTCTTTCTACCAACTCCTTTGCCCCATTAACAACAGTGACAAAGATGAGCATGAATTAGGAATACTGTGAAATACCTTGTAAAGACATTCTCTGACCCCTCCAATCAGGACTGCAGTACTGCTACCACCTCCATAGAGTTAATTACAACCCTGGTAACTTTATGCTCACACTCTCAGTTTTGTAAAGTTGAGGTGCCATGAAAAGCCTCTTAAAAGAATATTTCATTAAAAGGTGGCCCACGAATTATGCAGAAAGTCTTAGAGAACACTCCAAATTCTGGAGGAAAGTTTAGCCATGAGCCATTTCCAATCTATGGACTGCATCACATTGCTTTTCTAGCAGTGAGAAAATGCTTGACAAAGACAACTTGATGATGGAAAGGCTTATTTCATCTCACTGATGGAGGATACAGTCCATCACAGTGGGGAAGGATGCAGGCAGGAGCATGAGGCAGTGGCTCACATCTCATCCCAACTCAGGAAGCAAAGAGATGGATGCTGATGTCTAAGGGATGCTATCATTCATATTCCGGTGGATCTTCCTTCCTCAGTTTACCTTTTTCTAATGACTCAACAGACACATCCAGAGGTGATTCAAATCCAATCAATCAGGTTGAATGTGAAGATTAACCATCACACACAGGAGGAAAAGGGCTCATAAATCCTCAATCCAAGTGTAAATTTCCTAAACAACTGAATGAAAATATTGATACCTGCCTAACTTCAAGCATAGTCTTAAAATGTCTTCAATGTTGGGGTGTGGAGGAGCCAATTTCCGTTTTTACTTGATCCTTTCCTTTCTGTGCTCTTCATTGTTTAAAAATGAAGAGCCACTCAAAAGCTGGAGGACCCATAATCAGATAATGATGGAAGGTTTAAACCTTGGAAATTCAATGAATTTCCACACACTATGAGCTTCGTTGTACACTAGAAAATCTTAAACAAAGAATAAGTCTACAAAGGTCTGCAAAAATGAGAGGCTAGTCCACTTTAAAAGGATTGCTTATAGTATCTTTAACCTCCTAAGAAGAGGCAAGAGTGACATTGGAGAACTGTTTGCACAGAATTCCATTGGAAATTTAGCTGTAGTAATGGCTATTGGATAATAGAGAGATATTACATTAAATGACAGCACTGTCCAATATGTAATTTATTATTATATAATAAAATCAATCTAAAAGCAGAAATTATTGCATGCCAGTCCTGAGTATGTAGACACCTTTGCACTTGAATCTGATCCTTTGCCTGTGTGTCTTCCGTGTAGTCTGACTGGGGTTGTCAAATGGAAACACTACAAATTTGTTCAAATCAAAGTCTACCTAGTAGTAAAGAAATTAATTTAGTCATGATTCTACTTTGTCACTTTTCCCCGTATTTTTAACTTTTTGAAAATAGTTTTTTATACAATATGTTCTGATTGTTGCTTTTCCTTTCCGACTCCTCTGAGATCCTCCTCCCCTCCCATCCAAACCCACTCCATTTCTTAGAAAACAAACAGTCCTCTAAAGAATAATAATTAAATAAAGTAAGATTCAAAGCCAGAATCAGACATATCAAAGAAACAAAAGAAAAAGAGCCAAAGAAAACCACACATAGGCAGAGACACACATATTCATACACAAAGAAGCCCACAGCAACACAAAACTGGAAGTCATAATATATGCAAAGGACCTGTAAGATTTTTTTTGAAATGCCATGACAAAATATTATGCACCAAACCTGGGTAACAGGTTCTTTGAAGTGCTTTCCGTCAGCCATCTACTGATGGGCATGGAGTCTGCCCTCAAAAGAGGTTTGTATCCCTAGTGAGACTCCCTTGAAGAAAACTAATTTTTCATTTTGTAAGTGATTATTGATTGAAGAAAGCTTCTGGGTTAAGGATGGGAATTTATGTCCACTTCTTTCATCTATAGGATCCCACCTCCTACAACCGTACAACCCAGGCAGGTCCTGTGCATGGTGCCACAGTCTCTGTGAGTTCATGCATACTGTGTTTGGAGGGACTAGTTTCCTTGGTGTCCTCCATCCCCTCGGTTCTTACAATCTTTTAGCCTCCTCTCCTGCAGGGTCCCCTGAGCCCTGAAGGGATGGATCTGATGGAGACATCCCATTTAGGACTGAGCGTTCCATGGTCTCTAACTCTCTGCACACTGACCGCTGACTGACTGTAGGTTTTTTTATTTCTTCCACATCTACTGCAGGAGAAAGCTTCTCTGATGGTAACTGAGTAAGTCACTAATCTATGAGTATAGCAGAATGTCATTAGGAGTCATTTTATTTCCATATTCCTTCAACAGAACAGTAGTATTTGGTTTCCCCTAGGTCCCTGACCTATCTGCCTATCTAGTCTCCGGTTTTTGGCCACATGAGCAATGCCATGTGGGTTTAGGTCTCATCTTCTGGAGTGGGCCTTAAATCCAATCAGATATTAGTTGGTTACTTGTGTAAGTTTTGTGCCACTAATGCCCTAGCACATCTTGCAGGCAGATCATCATTGTAGATTGAAGGGTTTGTTGTTTGCTTGGTGTTTACCTTTCTCCTTTAGTAGAGTGCGGAGGATCTTCCAGTGCCACATTCGCTATTCTGGAGGGGTTAGGGCTCTAGGTAGGCACTAGCTTGATTTCATTTTCAATGAGTTGCATAAGTGTTGTCTTCAGCAATAGGGCCTTTCCAGCGTCCTGGGATGTTTGGAGATTTCTATGGTGTCCATCGGCCCAACAACTTGATTAGATGTAATCTGTTCCTTGTACCGGAAGCTTCATTAGGGGATGAGTGATGTCAGGTTGGAGTTCTGTCTTCCCTATTACCTGCCAGTTTCATTTAGATCACCTTTATACGTGTGCGTTTGTGTGCATGAAGCTTTACTATATTAGGTTTTCAAATGGTGCCTCAATTGGTCCTTAATGTTAGCTGTCTTTCTCTGTGTTCCCTCCCTTGTTCCCTCTTTTCTCCCCATCCCCATTTGATCTGCCAATTTTAACACCACCACTCTTAGTCCATTCATAACTATCTATTCTATTTCCCCTTCCAAGGGAGATCCATTCCTCCTACCTAGTCCCTTACTATACACTTAACCTTCATGGTTATATGAATTATTGCTTGCTTATTGAAGACTTAACATGTAATACTGATTTATAACTGAATACACACCATATCTGTCTTTCTGGGCCGGACTAGCTACTAAAGACGATGTTTCCTTTTTTTTGTTTTTTTGTTTTTTTGTTTTTTAGATCCATCTATTTACCTGGGAATTTCTTTTTTTTCTTATTTATTTATTTATTTATTTATTTATTTATTATTACTTACATTTCATTAACTCTGTATCCCAGCTCCCTGTATCCTGCTCCCTCATTCCCTCCCAAACCCTCCTTCCCTCATCTCCTCCCTACCCTTTTCCAAGTCCATGGATTGGGGAGGACCTCCTCCCCTTTCATCTGACCCTATTTTATCAGGTATCTTCAGGACTGGCCACAAAGTCCTCCTCTGTGGGTTAGCAGGACTGATCCTCCCTTGGGGGGTAGGGAGGTCAAAGAGCCTACCATTGAGTTCCTGTCAGAAATAGTCCCTGTTCCCCTTACTGTGGGAAACCAATTAGCCAGAACCTGGAAACAACCCAGATGTCCCTCAACGGAGGAATGGATATAGAAATCGTGGTGTTTTTACACAATGGCATACTACTCAGTAATCAAAAACAAGGAAATCATGAAATTTGCAGGCAAATGGTGGGATCTAGAAAAGATCATTCTGAGTGAAGTATCCCAGAAGGAGAAAGACAAACATGGTATATACTTACTCATATAGTCCTATAAGATATGATAAACATAATGAAATCTATACACCTAAAGAAGATAAACAAGAAAGAGGACCCGGAGTAAGATGATCAATCCTCACTTAGAAAGACAAATGGGAGGTGCATTGGACATAGGAGAAAACAAGTAACAGGACAGGAGCCTACCGCAGAGGGCCCCTGAAAGACTCTAAGTAGCAGTATATCAAAGCAGATACTAAGACTCATAACCAAACCTTCAGCAGAGTGCAGGAAATCATACGAAAGAAGGGGGAGTTTGTATGACGTGGAAGGGATAGGAGCTCCACAAGGACCAAATATATCAGGGCACAGGGGTCTTTTCTGAGACTGACACTCCACCAAAGACTATGTATGGAATATAACCTAGAACCTCTGCTCGGATGAAGCCCGTGGTAGCTCAGTTACCTGGGAATTTCATGTTTTCATTTTTAAAAAAACCCTGGACACCAAGAAAACAAACAATCCAATTTAAAAACGAGGTATAGCTCTAAACAGAGAATTCTCACGAGAGGAGACACAAATGGCTGAGAAGCACACCTTTGTCTCTTCTAACTAAAACCTAAACAGTCTGTTTGATGAAGCCTTAATAGCAACCACTCCTTGTACTCAGATGCCACATGCATCAGTTTGGCTTGAGGTGCTGCCTGTGTATGAGCCCCACGTCCTAGCAGGTGTAGTTATGCAAGCATGACTACCCATGTTTCACACAGTTTGTAAGCTGCAAACTCTTCTCTCCTTCCCATGTGTCTTCTACTTCACAAACATGCTTACCTTTGATGGGCACGCTGAAAATATCACCAGGTTCTCTGAAGTTAGTCATGTCTTCACGTTTGATGCTGACAGATCTGCGTTTGTCTGAATCACAGTTGAAGTTCTAGACTTCAAAAATGTCCTTAAAGTAAATACTAAATTTCTACAAACATGAGAGAAAACTGAAAACTTTACCTTGGTGGAAGCAGCTTTTTCACGGTGAGAAGTATTTCCTGCAAGAACTCCTGTGAGGTGGGAAGGCTCCCCACCGCCGTGGCAGAATTGTTAGACTTTGGCTTGACCAAGATTTTGTTGCAGTCGGACAATGTTTCAAGGAAGGGAGGCCTTTTGGGGAAGAGTGGTAAGAAGACACACAAAATAAAGAAAGATCAGTACACATTGGCCCTTTCCTGTGAGGACTCCGAGAAATAGAGATGGAAACACAAACAGCTTTCCATGGCTCACACAGGTGGTCAATGACAGCAAAACTAAAGGGTGAGCACCCTTTTCCAGTCCTTGGTGAGTAATTTGCTTCTGAGCTGTTATGTAAAGTTCACTGACAGTTTAGTCTCGATCTGAAGACTATCATTTCCATCATGATTATTTGTTATGCTCTAAAGATAGACCGTTGTTCTCTGCCCCCCCCAACCTTTAATTCTGGTTTTAACACCTTTAACGGAGCTAAGACGACTGTCATTTTGAATGTAGATCCTAGGAAGTTGTTTGTTCTGTTTGCAGGTCCGCTATTGGGATTTATTTATTTGCCATTAGGATATTTCAAGTGTTTTGTTTCTTATAGTTATGGCTGTTGTCTGTGTGTGATACATGGGTGAGTGTGGGGACATGCGTGCTAGGGCGCATGTACAGATATCAGAAGACACCTGTGGGAGTCCCACTGTGGCTCCTGAACTCAGGTCGTAAGGCTTGAACAAGCAGACATTTCCCGCTGAGCCATTACTAGAATTTATGGCCTTGTTTTGTATGTCCCTGACCTTCGTAAATTCTGTCACCATTTATTGCCATTGAACATAAACTGTCTCAGACAAATGATAGGTGTCTTCTTCCTGGTGCAGAAGAATGTGGACATATGCGAATGCCCTCTCTCTCTCACACCATTAAAATTTAATCTTAATTATGTGAACTAACTTTCCAGGATCAATTTCAATTCTTTAAAATTTTGAATTACCTATTCAACACCTTTTCTTTGCAAGATAATAATTAGAGGAAAGAAAAAAATGTATATACAATGTGTCATACTTTCTATTTTTAACAGCCATTAGAAAACTCATTAATTTAGATGAATGGAAAAGGTCCATGCCATTGTTTATTTTCAAGAGAACTCAGAACCTCCATTTGGATTTAAGTCATTAATGACATAAGTGCAGTTTCATCTATCACATTCATACTTCCTATTAAAATGTTTTTGCCTTTTGACCTGTGGGATTTTTTTTTCTTCTGTGTTGTGACTTACTGCAATTTTTCCCTGGAATTTTATCTTCTATATGTAAGTTCTTGTGAGCTGCAGCAGGGTTGGTATTCAAGTGTTTTTGGAGCATTATGTTTTAGTGTCAAGAGTGTGCATTTCTGGAGTAAACTGGTGGGTTTCAACCACACCCCCAACACTAACTATAATTGGACAATGTATTTAAATCCTTGGCCATTTGTTGCCTTGTAGATTAAATGGATAAAACACTGACACCTGGAACAAG
Source organism: Meriones unguiculatus (assembly GCF_030254825.1). NCBI lineage: Eukaryota > Metazoa > Chordata > Mammalia > Rodentia > Muridae > Meriones > Meriones unguiculatus. The sequence continues at coordinate 8,690,789 of NC_083356.1, forward strand.
GTAGGTAAACAGAATTAAGTGAGTTCAGGTGTGCAAACTGCATAGCATATGTTTAACCTAGAGTAAATTCTCAATAATTGTTATATTTTTGTTGCCTAGGTATTCCTCATTATATTTTCATGAAACAAAATATCCATATACAAACATACTGATAGTTTTAGAAAACTAACTGTGTTTAGAAAATAGCTGGCTGAACAAGGGTTATCAAACATAGGAAACACAGTGTGGACTAATAGAAAACAAAGTCAGAAATAGCTAAACAAAATCTGAAGAAGCATGGGCTGGAAACAGAAGAGCAGTGGGAAAAGAACAGGTGTGAAGGGAGGGCTGTGGACCAAAGGTGGAAGGAGCCAAGGGGCTGCCTTCAAGATGGCAGAGAAAACACAAAAACAAAAACAAAACAAACAAACAACAACAACAACAAAACAGAGAAAGGGAGGCAAAAGAGCAGTTGTTAACTTGTTGTGGCAGAGTTGGGCTTGGCCAAGCAAACACCCTTCTTTTATTCTCCGCAGGCAGAGAGACATAAGAGCTGTTAACTGTGGCCGGTTCCTAAGCAGAAACTGCTGGGAAGCCGTGATCATGCCTCCTCCATCACCTGAGTTTTTCATCAGTTTTTAGTCTTGCCTATGCCCTGATTCTCCGGCCAGGTTACAAGACCCTAAAGGGTGAATGTCTTCCTTGAAGGCAGGACTAGTTATGAAGAAAAATGAGACAAACATTGGAAACGTAGACTCGTGATTCTGTTGAAGATAATTTAACTTCACTTATTCATGTATTTGCATATATGTGTATCTGATTCATGTGTGGAGGTAAGACAACAAACTTGCAAGGAGGAGCTCATTCTTTCTTCCACCATGCAGGTCCCAGGAATCAAGCTCAGGCAGGAAGTCTTCATGGCAAGATCCTTTACCCACTGAGCAATCTTGCCAGGCCCAAGTCTTAGCAGAGCTCTCATTTCCTCTTCCGGTTTCTATGCCAGAGCACATATATGAATGATGTAAGGTACAAGGTGCTTTCACATTCTACATACTGCCCCAAGCACTATCATCAGCACCAGGCAGCTATTTGTAGCTGTTAAATGCCTGAGATAAAGCAACCTAAAAAGAGAAACAATTTATTTGGCCCATGGTTTCAGAAGGTTGAACCTGTGACTGCTTGAGCCTTCAGCTATGTGCCTCGGGGGAAAGGTGGACCATAATTGGAGGAAGGAGGGGTGGAAGGATCCAATTCTCTTCCAGGCAAAGACAGAAAGAAAGAGGGAAGAAAAAGGTCCCAACGCCATCTTTAAGAGAAAGATCCTAATGACTTAACTTCCTCCAGGTCCTGTGTCCCAAAGGTCATTACCTCTCAAAGCACCATGTACTGGAAATCACCTTCACATACACAAGCCATTGGGGTGCTGTCCAAACAGCAGCACAATCCTCATGTAAACTAACCCAGAAGCATCAACAGGAAAGGGTAGTGACCTCCCTAGGGTCAGCAGATAGTAGGACATCCTTACCTAACAAACAGCTGTGAGTAAAGTACCACATGGCTCTCTGTGGGTCGTAAGATATCTGACAGAGGTCATGCTACTTTTATGTATGGCAGGAACATCACATTTTCTTGCCACTCATTCTTTCTTGCCATGTATGCCTTTTTACCATTCACACCTTCTTATATTCATTCTTTTTCATCATCCATGCTTTCTTACCATTCATACTCCTTACCACTCATCCATCTTACCACTCATGCAGGTTTGTATAGTTTTACAGATGGTTTTACCTAAATGGTATACTTGATCAAATGAAGAATTCAGAGCTCTTAGGGTAACACATGCATAGTCTTCTGACCTTCTTTATAAGGCAGAGCAGCATCATTTGAGGTGATTCTAGCACCCAAGCCTTATAGAACTATCTATCTCTAGCATTTCTTAAAATACGCTTTCTCTAGGCTAGCATTCTTGGCAGTTTCAGTGGTTTCCTCAAGCTCGTGGGCATTTTGAAGGATAAACAACTAACGAAGTCTGCCATGGGGACCGTACCACAGCATGATATGATTCTGTTTCTGATTAATATTTGAGGCGATGACTTGACATTTTTAGCATTGGGTTTGCTGCTCATTCACTTACACACCTTTGAAACCCTTGCTAGGAAATAATTGTAAGAAAAGATAAAGATTGTATTCTTATAAAGAGGAAGCTTGGGAGAGTCAAGAAGAGGAGACAGAGGCAAAGGAAATGCAGGAAAAGAAGAAAGATGAGAAAGAAGAGAAGGAAGAGAAAGGGGAGGAAGGAGAAAAGAAGAAAGGAAGAGGAGGAGGGAGACAAGGAGGAGGGGAAGAAAAAGAAAATGGGGAAGATAGAGAAGAAGAGAGAAAAGGAAGAGGGAGACAAGGAGGAGGCAGGAGACAAGGAGAATGGGGAAGACTAGGAGGAGGAGGAAGACAGGAAGAGGGGAAGACAAGAAGGAGGAGGGAAATAAGGGGGAAGTCAAGGAGGAAGAAGACAAGGAGAGGAAATGATAAAGAGGAGGGAACAGGAGGAAGAGGAGGGAGACAGAGAGGAGAAGGAAGATGAGGAGAAGGAAGACAGGAGGGGAAAATAGGAGGAGGAACAGGAAGAGGAAGGAAGACAAGGAAGAGAGAAGGAGAGGAGGAATTATTTAAGAGGCTGGTGAAGTAGCAAGTCTCAAGATATTGACCTGTTTCTACACAGAAATTCTTACTCCTCGATTCTGGATTCAAAAGCACAACTCTGTTACATAACATCCATTCAGAGGACAGAGCTTCAGCACAGACCAAAGCAGGCCAGAGCTTTGGGGTGAAGCCCAGAATAGCTCGCATCTTCTCTGGAACGCCCACTTCTGTTAAGGCCTTTATTTTCTCTTTGCATAAAAACATTCTTTTTTTATTTTTAATTTTCTCACATACATTACATCCTGAACACAAGCAGTGTGCTCTCCCTCCACCCCTGCCAACCCCTACCCCCACCTCCCTCTTCCCCAGATGCATTTCTCCTCTCTTTTCCTTAAAATTAAATATATATATATATATATATATATATATATATATATATATATATATATATAAAGAGCAAGCCTCTTGGGGATACCTAGCAAACATGGCCTAACAAGAAAAAGACTAGGCACAAACCCTCGTATCAAGGCTGGATGAGGCAACCCAGTAGGAGGAAAAGGGTCCCAAGCAAAGACAAAAAGAGTCAGAGACATCCTCACTTAGGAGTCCCGTAAGAACACCAAACTACACCACCACGACAGGCCTCTGCAGGGTTGGTTAGTTTCTGTGAGCCCCTATGAGTTCTGCTTGCTTGATCCTGTGGCTCATTTTGTTGTGGTGACCTTGACCCCTCTGGATCCTACAATCCTTCCTTCCCCTCTTCTGCAGGATTTCCCAAACTCTATCTAGTGTCTGGCTGTGGGTCTCTGATGACAATTGGGCTAGGCACCAATCATTTTATTGCTGCTCACCTGCTCGGCGCAGCTCTCAGGCTGTGAGGAGTGCGAAAGCTCTGAGTGGCTCCGCCTATTCCACTTCCCGTGGCAGGAGAGGAATCTCCTGCGTCCTCACAAACAATAAACTCTACCATTCAAGCTACAGCTACTGGAAAGTTACCCAAATACAAGTCATGGCATTAAAACATGTTTAGCTGAAGTGTTTTCTCCTTTTGTCCACTTGCAGGCATGCGTGGGGGAGGGCGGGGGTGGATGGGTGGGTGGATGAGTGGTGTGAAGAAGCGAGCATCTCTTCAGTTTACTTCGCCATACTATGGAGTTTCTTTTATTAACAACATTTTGAGTTCTGAACGCAGTTCCCCATCTCTACTGTGAAAGTACTGCTGCCGGCATCCTCTTCCGTGGTATCCTAGCAAGGCCCCCAACAAGGCCGTCCTAAGGGGACTATATCGGCTGGGGTCAGATGGTAGGGGAGGAGGGCTCTCTCTTTCTGAAGACTAGGGGAGGGGAACAGGAGGAAGAGAGAGGGATGATGGGGCTGGGAGGAGACAAGGGAGGGGGCTACAATTGGGATGTAAAGTGAGTAAATTATAAAAAATAAATTTAAATTAAAAAAACAAAAACATTGTCGCTGTCTGTCTATTTTGTGGCAAGGCCAAAAATATCTGTTTTCCTGATGGCTAGATGCAAATGGTTAAGATCTTTCTGGTGTTACATAAATGAGTAAGAAAAAAATTAAGGCGATAATTGGACCCAATTGCTTTTAACAAATCATTCAATTAAATGCATTGCTCACATTCTACAGAACAGCAAGCCAGAGGACTTGTTAGAGAATACTAACAAGGAAATAACGTGTTCTTAAACTAATTGTCTTCTGGAACAAAAAAATAATAATTCAAAGCCTAAACCCTGAAGAACATTAAAAAAAAAATCTACCCAGAAAAATCCAGTTTGGAGAGGAATTTATTTTATAATAGGAAACACGAACCAGGAAATATGAATAAGAATATTTTTAATATCATTGACATAACTTTTGGATTATTGATAAACTGTTATAATAGTTAAAGAGTTTTATTCTGGACAATTGTTTTTTAATCTTATAAAAATACTGAATTAGACTCCTAGAAATAGAAGAGTAGCCTCGTGGCTTTCTTTCCTCTATCTTTCTTGATTTTTCTCTGGAGCGATTTCCTTCTGTCCTCTGGATGCCTCTGAGTCACATCTAGATGTACCTGAATGCGAGCCCTTTTCCTTGTCACTGGGTCGTTGAGGCTGATTTATGAATGGGCTCACTAACTGGCAACAGAGGGCCAGCCGCCGCTGCGTGGTGACATGTGTTAACTAGCTGTGAGCCTAAGCTCCGATTTCATTAGGAACGGAACTGGTGAGATCTTTATGTCCTCCGCTCTACTCCAGCACACTAACAACTTTCTTTTTATAACAACTGGATTCCAACGATCTGGCTACACATGTAGTGCGCGGGTTTCGGGAAGCAGTTTTGTCCGCGGTCCACAGAGCGCACTGAGCGTGCCTGGTGGTAGTTACAAGCCAAATGCAGACTTGTGCCGATGCCTCTCTGCTCCAGGTGAGCTGTACGCTCTGACTAAACAACCGAAAGCATTTTCGAATACTTATGACAATTTACGTCTAGAGGCTTGACCTGCCGTGTGAAAAGATGCCACGATTATGTCACACCCATCATCTTGTGTTTATTACCTCTGTGGTGTCAACACTGCCCTTGCAGCAATGTTAAAACCCACCATGCCTTAGTGACCACCCGTTTCTGGCAACCAGCATTTGATGCTGCCTTCACCAATTTGACTCCTTTAGGTCCTGCATATAAATGAGCTTGCCACTTCAGACCTTTTAAATACATCAAACATTTTATTGTATCCCCAAAGTGTGCCCAGGGAGAGTCCCAGCATTAGAGGGGGATACGGACAGAAGCTCCCCTTCCTAAATAAAAAGCTATCTCCAACGAACAACCACTGGCAAAGGAAAAGTTAGTCTCTCCAAGGCAGTCTCACATGGTATGTAAAGCACACTGACAAGCAGGTGCTATGCCCAGCAGCAGATGACAACACAAAATTGACTCAGTGGTATTTTTGGAGATCATTTTTTGGTTCACAATTCTTTTTTGAACTTTGTTTTAAACCTTATTGGTCTTTTGCTTATATTTTATGGTTTCCAACTTAGTGTTTTATGGTGTGTGTGTGTGTGTGTGTGTGTGTGTTTCTTGTGCTTTCCCCCCTCTTTTTAGTGATTTTCTTTGTGTTATTGTTTTGTTTGGTTGCCCGTTTGTTTTCTAAAGAACTAAAGAAGGCATAGAGTTGGAAGGGAGAGGAAGTGGGGAAGGTCTAGGAGGAGATGAGGGGGAGAAATGTGATCAAAGTATGTTGCAGAAAAAAAATTATTTTCAATAAAGAAATAGAAAACAAAATACAATTTTTAAATGACCTTCTTTGTAAGTTCATATATCAGTATCTATAACTCTAAAAAATAATCAAATAATGTCTAGGTTACTTTAATGATATGAGAACAGATTATATCACTATTTCATAACATTGTTCAGTGAATTATTTATCATGTTTTATATCTCAGATCATTGCATATTATATATACATGGCAACAGTAAGGGTATTTAGCATAGATATTGCTTTCCTCCACTACTGAGGCAATATTGTCCCGAGACATGATAAAAAAGTGATTAAATCTCAACTGTATTGACTGTGTCATAATTGTAGCCCTGGGCTTCTCAGAGTGGTTTTTTTTTTTAGTCATGATGAATAATAGAATTATAAGGTGATGTTTAAAAACAAAAGCTATGCTCAGGTACAATCCAGAACAATGACTTCCAGATGTGGTGATGAGACTCAGGCATCAGCGCGACCGGAATCCCTTCCTCTCCCTCCCCCCCACCCCGGCCAGATGTTTTCAACGTCCAGCCATGGCTATCAACTGCTTAAGGAAATAAAGCCATTAACAGAGCTGAAAACTCACTTGTTTCAGCTGGGAAGATCTACCACACTTTTCTCACCAAATGTCTTACTCTGAAAAATCTACTGAAGGATGAAAATCAGGATATAAAAAGCTGTGATTCTTTGAAAGGCACTTTGGAAAATGTGATGCCAACCCCATGCTGCCAACATTACGTTGGCACATTCTTCCTATAGAAACTGAAACTCCTTTTTTTTTTCTTTTCTTGGAAAAGCAGCTTGGAAAGTACCCATGTAGCATAGCCTACCACAAAACCCTAGCAAGAAGTCAACCAGTCTATGCAAAGAAAAACTCCTTAATCTACACTCAATTTTCCATGGACATATATTTTTAGAATATTCAAAACAGAAATAAGGCCACCTCTTACTTCCCATTTCATACAAAACAGACTCTATCTTTCCTAGCAAGCCAACGCTCCGAAGAGTGAAGGACCGGTCGCCTATAAATCAGGAAGGTAGTGCGCACGCGCTTGTTTCTCAGGCCCCTCAGGATCTTACCTGGGATCCTCGCGGAGGCTGAACAAAGGGCAGAATCAAAGCCCCAGGACGATTGGAGATGATTCAACCCTGTGCATAAAAAGGTAGGTGACGGAGAACGGAAAGAGCAGGGAACAAATGAATTGTGTCTGACAAGAGGTGGGAAAATGGCCACCGTCTCCATATCAAGCCTGCTTTGGTAGGATGCTGTTGCGCTCAGGGTCTTCGTCAATGGGAGGTGGTCCAGTAATCATTTGCTACTAATCTGAGATGAGTACAGAGATGGAAGTGAGCATAAAAAAAACAAAAACAAAAACAAAACATAGCAATTTGACAAAGTAATTTTGCAACTGTGAAATCTAATAAAAATGTTGACTTGTTGTTTAGATGCCTTTTTCCAGTTCATTTTTTAATGTAATTTTATTACATGTTAGTTTATATTTTAAGAAAAGAAGCCTCAGCCAGTGATACTGAATACAACAAATAAAATGGCTCCTTCTCGACAAGCGGGCTCTGCTCTAATTTCTTTCCAAAAGCATTTTTGTAAAACTCAGTGTTCCTGGTGTTACAACAAGAGATTAAAAGATGCTGCAGTGAAAGAGATTAAAAAAAAAAAAAGGTGTAGCTATAGTTCAATTGTGCTGCTCCTGAACTTTAAATAAAAAATAATTCATCTCTATTATTTTCTTTACAGAATTACAATGTTAATGCGGACACCACAGCATGTGTATAAAACTGAGGTGGTATCATGGAGCTGCCACCCTTCCTGGGACAGGCATGTCCATTCTGGTTGTGACTTTGCCTGTTTTTAACCTCTTCTCTCTTTGACTCTTACTCTTTGTGCACACCAACCTCCCATCAAAATCACCTTCATGACGACGTACACCAATCTATCAAGCTTTGGGAAGAAATATCTATGGAGTGGAGGCTTGGCCCAGCCCTACTGCTAGAGGGAAGCAGCAGAGCTATAAAGCCGGAATGTAGAGAGGAATTCTCAAGCAACTGGCTTCAAGGGAGCCCTTATGGTCTTCCTCTCCCTCTCTTCTCTTTCTGGGAACCAGTTGAGCAACTCTAACCAGCCACATTCCTTCACTCCTCCCCACCACCAGAGTCCTAAAAGCACCAGATCCAGCTGGTGACTGAACCTTCAAAATTGTGAACCCAAATAAACCTCTTCTCTTTGTTAAGTTGCTGTATCTCCAGTATTTGTTACAGCAACAAAAGCACGGCTAACACACACACACACACACACACACACACACAATGCCCAATATTCTGATTCAAGTGAACAGGGAGCTGTCACCACAGTTGTTTAAATAGGAAACAATCTGACACCACCACTGCACAAAAAAAAAAAAAAAAAAAAAAAGTCTTTTATTACCACTTACTGAGGACTGACTATATAGCATTAACAATTTTTAAAGTGGCAAAAGCAGAGATTTAAATTAGTGGTTACAGATTTTTGACACTCCTGTTACAGAGTGATAGGGTTAATGATTTCTCCATCAACCATTAGAAAAAGCCGTCTGGCTTTTGTGGCTGGTTCAGGAAAGGCTGTGGCTCCTATTCCGGTCTCTAGAAACTCCTGCACTTGGACATTCCTTCTGCAATGATCCAGCTAAGAAGACAACCTCTGTGCTGGAAGAGGCAAAGGGCGACTACAGGTGTCTATTGAACTCAACTTTTAAACCTCCCTGGTCTACATGTAACATATGAAGGAGCAAGGGTACCTCTGAATGATTTCAGTGTCCGACTGTGTGAATCAGTGGTAGTTGGTTGATTCCTTCAAGCTATCCTTACAGCCTTACAGGACAGAGCTCAGATACTACAATGTTACCACACGTGCCTGCTGCTTTTTGTTCAAATTCCTGATGCATGCTATTCATGAGCATAATAAAACGTTTGCTTATACCATCAACTTTACAGTCAATTGTTTCGCAACAAGATAGCCCAACCTAGAAAAGGATTTCCACTGCATCATGTCTTCATCTTTTAAAATGTTTATGTAATATGAAACAAAGCACAATTGATACAGGTTAAAGCTGTTAAGTGGAGAAAAGGCTCCTTTTCTTAACAAATTTTAGATAACAAATTTGTCCTTCAATATCCGTAGGAGACTGGCTTTCATACACACACACACACTGATTCTTTTACCCTGAAAGCACATAAATTAAGTACAAGAGTTGATATTTACATTGCAGTTTTGTAAAATAAACATACTTTTTTTTTTACCCCACCAGCTTTTAATCAATTCTTAACTATCAAATTTCAGAACAAATTTGAGCTGAGGGCCACATTTGGATAAACTAAAAGTATTTTATTTGCCTAAGTATGGTCAATGACAAAAAGTGGCAACTTTTGTAGCTTTTTATTCTCCTTGCACCTAGATCTTACACCTGTCCAAGTGCTCTCCTTCTTAGCTGTAATGCAGACTTACACTGGCTCTCTGCTTGCCTTGCAAATTTTAAGTGAGGCCTGGGTGCAAGTGAACCACAACCCTCCAGTGTTTGAAAACATCAGTCAGCAAGTAAGCATCGATACAGAAAGCAGAACATGCCTTACGAACAACCGTCTTCCCTATTTCTCCACCGACTAGAACTACCAGTCTTTTTGCCCCTTTTTGGTCAAGACCATAAACCTTCCTTTTCATTTCATCTAACGCAAATACTATTTTACTTCTAATTCAGTGATATTTATACAACATAATAAAAATTTGAAACTGTTCCATTACAGTAGTTTCTAACTATTAAAAGTATTTTAGTATCTTCGGTTGGGATGAAATATGTCACTTTTCGTCCCCATCAATGATGACAGAGCATAGGATTAAGAAAGTATTTCAGTCACTAGAGAGTTTACATGGCATGCATGTAGCCCTAGGTTCGATTCCCAAAACTGCATAAAACCCAGATTGATGACACATACCTGAGATCCCAGCACTCAGGAGGTGGAGGCAGGAGGATCAGAGAAGTTCAATGTCATCTTCTTGGGCTACATAGGGAGTTCAACGCTGGCCTTGGATATATGATACCATCTCAAAACATGAATGAATGAGTAAATAAAATGTTTTTATATAACTGCTTTCCATTTAGTGGCAGGAGTTATAGGAACAAATTATAGTTGCCAGATGAGGTCCAGTTTCGTTTCTTTATGGAAGCATGGCTAACAAACTCTGAGACTATATAAAAAGAGGGCAAAGTAGTAGCTGGTTTATTCATGAGATGCTGTAGGAGAGATGAGCTTTGTAAAGAAAACAGTTAATTTATAATGGAGTAGAAGCATAAAACTCAAAATTGGTCAGCCCCATTGTTTTTGCCCCTGGTCGGGTCACAATGAGAGAGGAGTATCATAAATGCAAGAGAAGAGAGTGAATCTCAAAATAAGAAGCCAGGGAGACTGGGGTCCCACAATCCCTTTTTGAGGTATAGCCTCAATATCTAAGTACTTCCCACAAGGGTCGACCTCTTACAGGGCCATTAACATTACAACAATGATGATCGGGTTTTGATGATCGATCAGGTTTCCCACAACCTTTTGAAAACGTATTCGACCATTACCAAGATGATACACATCTTCCGTCTTCCAGAAAAGGGGTGATGCTGGCTGGGATGAAGGTGGGAGCATTGAAAGTGGCAGCCAGCGGTCAGATGTCAATCGCTAACACCGTTGAGATCTTGCAATTGTACTAAAAATGGAATGTGGGAGGAAATAAGAGTCAGAAATAACTTCAAAATATGTCTCTTGCCACATGAAAGGAAAACTGGAAATAAAGCAAGTACCCAGGTGCTCTCTCCCGGACATCCATCCTGGGGTTCAGTGAGGATGCTTCAAAGGAGCCCAGCCCACGTTTGAGGTCTTAGTAGCCATGGCGTGACAGGAGAGCTGCAAGCTGTTTTGGTTACTGTGAGAAGTTCTTTATTGGGCCCTTTTATTTGGAGAACTTGAAACGTATTCTGGATTCCGAGGCCCTGCAGCTGCTTTGAGGGTTAGTTCCCAAGCTCCCCTAAGCCTCAACCCATCATTACTGAGGTCGGAGGGAAAGGGAGCATCATTTTGATGTCTTTGCAGATTTTCTGGTTGACTCAAAATAACTCTACATGGTATAATAGAAGGAATGTAACTGAGAAGCAAACCAGATTCAAATTCCTCATCTCCAAAGTCAAAACTGGAAGAGTAAGAGGTTTTTTTTTTCTTTACTTCTCTTTTTATTTTTATTTTTATTAATTACACTTTATTCACTTTGTATCCCCCCATAAGCCCTCCCTCCACCCCTCCCAATTCCACCCTCTCTCTCCCTTCTTCATGCATGCCCCTCCTCAAGTCCACTGATAGGGGAGGTCCTCCTCTCCTTCTTTCTGATCTTAGTCTATCAGATCTCATCAGGAGTGGCTGCATTGTCATCTTCTGTGTCCTGGTAAGGCTGCTCCCCCTCTCAGGAGGAGGTGATCAAAGAGCAGGCCAATCAGTTCATGTCAGAGACAGTCCCTGTTCCCATTACTATGTAACCCACTTGGACACTAAACTGCCATGGGCTACATCTGTGCAGGGGTTTTAGGTTATCTCCATGCATGGTACTTGGTTGGAGTATGAGTCTCTGGGAAGACCCTTGTGTTCAAATTTTCTGGTTCTATTGCTCTCCTTGTGGAATTCGTGTCCTCTCCAGATCTTACTATTTCCCACTTCTTACACTAAACTGCCATGGGCTACATCTGTGCAGGGGTCCTAGGTTATCTCCATGCATGGTACTTGGTTGGAGTATGAGTCTCTGGGAAGACCCCTGTGTTCAAATTTTCTGGTTCTATTGCTCTCCTTGTGGAGTTCGTGTCCTCTCCAGATCTTACTATTTCCTACTTCTTACATAAGATTCCATGCACTCTGCCCAACAGTTGGCCCTAAGTCTCAGGGTCTGCTTTGATAGGCTGCAGGGCAGAGCCTTTCAGAGGCCCTCTGTGGCCGGTTCCTAGCTTGTTTCCTGTTTTCTTCTTCTTCTGATGTCCTTCCTCTTTGTGATGGAGGCTTTGGGAGCCTTTCCTGGGATCTGCGCTCTCTGCCTTTGGTAAAGGCAAGTCTCCGAAAATAGCCATGAGAGCTCCTGCTCCTGCAAGAGCTGGCAGGCTTTTGAGAACAGTGGTCTTGACACCTGTCTAGTTTGCAAACTTGGGTTTGGCATTGTTAATAATTGCTTTTCCATCTGAAATATGGTCTAAGTAGATGAGAGTTGGCTACAGTTTTAGTAAAGGATTTAAAACAGAAAAAGTGGTGCTTATGAACTCACTTGGCCTAGAACAGATACCTGAGTGGCTCTTGTGGTAATGGTGGCTCCACTGGCTCTGGTGTTAGATCTCAGGGTCAGAAGGCTTGGGTTTCAAGCCCACCTAAGGCCATGCAAGGGTAGGGTTGGAATTTTATCCCAAGTCTCTCTGGCTACAAATGTTATCCTAGCACAGCAAAGGAAATTATCCAAAAGGAAGAGGGGAGGGGGTTGTATGTCTATGCTTGGGTGCTGCAAAGTTCTTTCAGGCTATGGCATGGCTAGACCCGAGTTCGTTGTCACAAACGGGTTCCTCCTGGCCTGGCGTGCTCACACTGGGCTAAGACCGCTGCGCACTGATCTCCTCACAAAATCCCTGATCTGTGACATTTGCCAGCATGTCTGCGTCAGCCTTATTGCAAACTGTGAGACTGAATGATAAAGGTTTTTCTTTGAAAAGCGTAGACAAAATTTGCATGCCCTCCCCCCCCAACCCTCTTTGGGCCAAGAATTGTTAACTATATGCCTGTTATGAGATGACTTGAAGAACTTCCTAGAAACCAAAGTATTGACTTAAAACTTTCCAGTGAATCCAAGAATCATTCACCAGATAAGACATGAATGAGACATAGATATGTATATATACATAGATCCAGAAAATTCAAGTTTAAACAACAGTTTTCTGAGCAGGAAAAAAAGGGTGCTGAGAAATGAGCCAAAACAAGGTTTAAAAATTAAGTAAATGGGAGTTAGGGACACAAACTTGCAGTGAAAATGAACCTAGAACTGTTTATTTAGTCAGGCACACTTGGCTTATTTTAAAACGCTGCTTTGAGAAAGAATTTTCTCTTCTCTCAGGGATAAAGGCACAAATATTAAAAGATATTGCTAATGGAGGACATGGCGTGCTGCCCAGTGAGCTGTGCCTAAAACTTGACTAATACTGAAGTCATGTTAATTTCATGTTATAATTTGCCGCATAATGGCAGGCAGGTTGGCCTTGCAGAGACGCGGTCTAGAAAGCCTCCTAATACTGTGTTTGAAAGGAATCGTGCCATGATTTGATCTCATTGAGAGGTGACTTCCCCGTTATCCTGGGGCGGAACGCTCTCTTATAAATAGCAATTAGTTATTTTTGTCTCACACAGGGAAAGAGAAAGAGTAATGCTTTGAATGCTGACCGGCTCTGAGGTTACATAAGCATGGAAACCCACCTGAGGTCGGGGAGCCTCACTCAGGCAGAGGAGGAACAACTTAGCAGGGTTTCACTGAGGCGCTCTGAGCCGTTCCTCTTTTCTCCCCTGTCGTTTCGAGCTTTCCCCTTTTCAGTGTTTTCTCTGCCTTGAATCTTTGGTGCAGAAACTTCCAGCTCTTCTAGGGATTCATGGATTCTTCTTTAATTCTCATGTTTGGTAGCTCGTGTTACAGTTGCAATCCGCCGGGCAGATGCAGGGAGGAAAGGAAGACAGAAGCTACTTCCTGACATCAAGAAGATTCTTTCCGAGCTGGAAAGATGACTCAGCATTTCAAAGCTCTGGCTGCTCTTCCAGAGGACGGGGGTTCGATTCCCATCATTCACATGGTAGCTTACAACTGTCTGTAACTCCAGTCTTAGGGAATCCAACAAGCTCTTCTGGCCTCCCTGGGTACCAGGCACATACTAGTGCACAGACATACAAACAGACAAAACACCTGTGTACATTATATATATGTAAATATATATATATATATACCTATGTATATATGTATATGTTTGTATGTATGACCTGTCTTCCATGCTAAGTTCAAAATCTGGAAGAATCCTGCTTAGACACGCTTCCCACCAAGTAGGAACTTTCAACTCACCAAAGCACAAGTGTAGGCATGCATAAGTTCACCAAAGAAACATTACCCTTACTAAGAGAAACTGTAATGACTCCACCAGGGGTGTGAAGAGCAAACGTAAAAGTGATAAACCAACAGCCGAAGGTTGTACTGGGGCCATTGCAACATTTATTTTAAAAGGATCCTAAGGGTCTTCATTCACTGTAATGTTAAGAAATTTTTTAGGGACTTAAGCGAAAAACAAAAAAAACCCATGAGCCTAAATTGTTGCGGAAAGAGATGATAAACACCAGGCAGAATCCTGGTTTTCTACGGCCTGTTGAAACCATTTGAAAGGAAACATACACTGGGCCCCACCTCTTCAGTTTTGCAAGAGGATAGCAACAGTGTGGCCACCAAAATAATACCAACTAACTGGCTTTTAGTTAGTAGTTAGGCAAGATGATTTAGAATTTTAACCATCTCTTTTTATTACTTGGCAGCTTCAGGGTATCCGATTCAGACCATGTATAATCCCTTTGAAACAAAATGTCTCTTCCAGTGGGATAATTAGACCATTACTAAGGACAAACTATCCAACATCAAAAGCTTAGAGTCTAAGAAATCATGAGATGGGCAGTCTTCTCCCTAAATTAAAAGCATGCTCAGCATGAAGAGAGCACTGCAGTAAATAAGGGGATGTGAAATAATTGCGTGGGAGTCAAGGAACTACAGCACACACTGTAACAAAACGCAACCGGCTTCTGAGAAGAGGGCACGTGAGCTAGCTTCAGCGCCTGAGCTGGCGCTTGGAAAACTCTCCTCCACGTCTGATTAAGTCATTAATCATCCCTGTTAGGTCACTGCTGCTCCCATGGGTCTTTAGTGAGCGTCAAGAAAGTCGCTGCTAGCAGTGTTCGAGATTGAGGGCGGAAGTCAGTGGGAGGCCTGGATCGCAATAATCACGGCACGACGACTCCTAAAACTACAAGATTGCTTCCTGTCAAGGTCAAGGCACTGTTGTCTTTATGACTAAAGCGCACACCAAGTGACCTATTTCTACTGATCCAAGCATCAAGCCACCCACTTTACTCACGGGATAAATGACTATCAGTTGGTCAGCTCTGCTCCCAGCCCCTGGTTGTACATTAGCTGTTGAGTTATCTCATTCCTCCAAAAACCAGTAGGGAATGATCAGAGTATGATACTTCCGATACACATTCACTTTTAAAAGGTCTGAATGACACTGTACCCCATGACTATGCCATTTGAACACTTGCTCCCCACTTGGTGGCACTGTTTAGGGATGTCTAGGATGTGGTGCCGCCTTGTTAGAGGAAGTGCGTCACTGGAGGAGGCCTTTGAGAGTTTAAATACTGGTGCCATTTCCATTTTGCTCTCTCTGCTTCCCACTCACTGCAGAGATGTGCGTTCCATAGTTGCTGCTATGCCAGCTGCCTGCAGACACAATGTTCCCAGCATCACAGACTCTTATCCCTTTGGAACCACAATCTCAAATAAACCCTTTCTTCCGTAAGTTGCCTCGGTCATTATCACAGAAACAGAAAAGTAACTAAAGCAGACAGTACTAAGCAAATAAAGATTTTTCAATTTTAGGCAAATGGAATGAAAGCACTTTTTAAAACCTGCTGTTTCTGCGACTCTGGTGATGGATGGATACCTTCTGAAGTCCTCACCCTCATCCTTCTCTGTCCTGTGGACATTAAATCACAGTGAAATCATTAAGTAAAGACATGTGAATAGATGAAACTATGAAAGAGGAGAAATTGCAAAGCTTCCTAGAAACCTATTCAATGGAATGTTTTGCTCAGAAAGTAGCTGTTACCCATACAGAGTTAGGAAATCTGAAACAGTTGGAGCCAGCTATCTGCAAAGCAGCTAAGTTTAAAAGTACTCCTCATTTAGCAGATTTAATTTGCTCTATAAAACTCTGGCATGCTGAGGATCAGCCCAAGATCAGGGTGCTTGAGACCATTCCAGCTGCCTCCAAGGTCTGCCTTCTGGACTGCAGTCTACTCACCCAGAAACAGGAACCACAATCTCAACGTGAGACACCACAAGAAAACTTACTTCGTATCCACATGGCAAAACAATGCGTGCCACCAGCCACCTTGTTATACCATTCCTAAATAATTCTTTTTTAATTTATTTATTTTTTATTAATTATAGTTTATTCACTTTGTATCCCAGCTATAGCCCTCTCCCTTACCCCCTCCCAATCCCTCCCTCCCTTCCTCATCTCCTCCCATGCCCCTCCCCAAGTCCACTGATAGGGGAGGTCTTCCTCCCTTTCCATCTGACCCTAGCCTATCAGGTCTCATCAGGACTGGCTGCATTGTCTTCCTCTGTGGCCTGGTAAGGCTTCTCCCCCATCAGGGGGGAGGTGATCAAAGAGCCAGCCACTGAGTTAATGTCAGAGACAGTCCCTGTTCCCTTACTAGGGAACCCACTTGGACACTGAGCTGCCATGGGCTACATCCGAGCAGGGGTTCTAGGTTATCTCCATGCATGGTTCTTGTTTGGAGTATCAGTCCCAGAAAATACCCCTGTGACCAGACTTTTTGGTTCTGCTGCTCTCCTTGTGGAACTCCTGTCCCCTACAGGTCTTTCTATTGCCTCCTTCTTTTATAAGATTCCCTGCATTCTGCCCAAAGTTTGGCTTGAGTCTCAGTATCTGCTTTGATACCCTCCAGGGTGGAGTCTTTCAGAGGCCCTCTGTGGTAGGCTTCTGTCCTGTTCCCTGTTTTCTCCCTCTTCTGACATCTGTCCCATTTGCCTTTCTGAATGAGGATTGGGCATCTTACCCAGGCTCCTCCTTCTTGCTTAGCTTCTTTAGGTGTACAGACTTTAGTGTGTTTATCCTATATTATAAGTCAAATATCCACTTATAAGTAAGTATATACCATGTGTGTCTTTCTGCTTCTGGGATACCTCACTTAGGATGATCTTTTCTAGTTCCACTATCTGCATGCAAATTTCATTATTTCTTTGTTTTTAATTACTGAGTAGTATTCCATTGTGTAAATGTATGACAATTTCATATCCATTCCTCAGTTGAGGGACATCTGGGTTGTTTCTTTTTAGATAAAAGTAAGTCAATCAAAACACTTTACCAAACATTTTCTACCTTTGAAAAACATAAAACATTGCCTTTTGAGACCAGTTCTAGAACTTTCTGAGCATCCATTGCTTATCCAGGGAGAGTCCCTGACATGTCAGTAGGATTTGTGTGTGTGTGTGTGTGTGTGTATGTGAGAGAGAGAGAGAGAGAGAGAGAGAGAGAGAAAGAGAGAGAGAGAGGCAGTACTACTGTGATTGTATTCCCTGATCAATGGGGTAGATAACATATGTTATAATAGAAGTTTTCACCATTCTTGTGAATTTTATTTATTTTTTTAAATCCTGATTTTTTTTTGTTTGCTGTATCTCTAAATGTATTTTTATGTGGTGTTAATTCCCCTAAGCAGTTTTAAATTAGTGATTGTTGAATAGATAATGGTTTAAATGTTTTTCAACTCCATCCTAACTCAACCATTATTCATTTCATATCTTAAACAAAGATAATTCCAACCAAAGATTTACATTTTAAGGGTTTTAAGAAAAAAAACTTTAAATGCTAAATATCAGCAAAAAATTACTGAGTAATTAAAATTAGTGTTTGTTTTAGCCAGCTTTCAAGTTTATTTATTGGTTGTGTGTATGTGTGTTTATATACATTTATGTAGGTGCTTATTTTCCATAGCACTCATGTGTCAGTGTCTTAGTTAGGGTTTCTATTGCTATGAAGAGGCACCATGACCACAGCAACTCTTATAAAGGAAAACTTTAAATTTAAATCTAATTTACTTGGTGCCAGCTTGCTGTTCAGAGGTTTAGCCCATTATCCTCATGAGGGGAAGCATGGTGACATGCAGGCAGACATGGTACTGGAGAAGGAGCTGATCTTCTAGATCATCTAGCTCTAAAGGCATTGAGACCAAACAGACACACTGGGTGTGGCTTGAGCATCTGAGGCCCCAAAGCCCGCCCCCCAGTGACACACTTCCTCTAACAAGGCCACACCTTCTAATAGTATCACTCCCTATGGGCCAATAGGGTCATTTTTATTGAAACCACCACATTAAGTCAGAGGAAAATTTGCAAAAGTCAGTTCACTCTTTCAACCCTGGGATCAAACTCAGGTTATCGGACTTAGCAGCAAGTGTCTTTACTCACTGAGCAATCTCAGCTTTTTTGTTACTATAACAAAGTACTTCATGGTAAGCTAACTTTTTAATGAAAAGGAGACTTGTTTAGATCACAGTTCCAGGTGTCCAGGGACCTAATCGTGCCCTGGCTCAGTCACAGCGCTGGGAGAACTCCACACAGAGCACCTCAAGGAAAGAGATGAGGTTGGCATGTCCCTGTGTCTGGTCTTCTTTCCTCTTCTTAGGAGTTATCAAGCACATCCAAACTGGTCATGGGGCTATCACCCTGGCAACCAGATCTAACCCTAACACTTTCCTCAAGTCCCTGCTTATCACCACATGAGTGGGGTTATTTCTGCTCTCCTGATACTTCTTGCTTGCAGTCATGTGACAAACTATATTCAAACTATAGCAGGATCGACATGTGTGCTAGTCATTCCTCCAGCACCGAACTGTTGCCTGTGTCCTCTTTCTTTCTTTCTTTCTTTCTTTCTTTCTTTCTTTCTTTCTTTCTTTCTTTCTTTCTTTCTTTCTTTCTTTCTTTCTTCCTTTGTGACACGGTTCCTCTCTGTGTAGCCTTGGCTGTCCTGGATTGGCTTTGTAGACCAGGATGGCCTCCAACTGCCTCTGCCTCCCTCCCCAAGTGCTGGCATTACAGGGATGCCCCACCACACCCAGATCTGTGTTTGCTTTCTTGTCCCACAGAAACCACATTTAATATAGACACAAATGTAGACAAAGAAAGTGATGGCTTCGTGAATAAATGTTGCTTGCAAAGTTTGCTAACAAGGTTGCTCGGCAAACATTTCTGTGTAGAAATCGTGTTTGAAAAGTAGTATTCATTTGAAGCTCAAAAAGTTGCATTTACTTTGTGTCTCGTGTATGCACACCATCCAATGCGGGAGTACGTGAAACGACTATATGATGGTACTTTTTCATCATGCGCATCTAACAGTTAGAACTCTGTGGCTGTGGTCTCTAAAGTCCATGCCAGCCAGGAATCTGTTGCCCCAGGCCATTCAACCAGATACTTCTGCAAACACGGCAGTAATAGGAAAATTTGGGGCTTGTAAGGGGATAGAATATTGCTCTTTCTTCCTATCATCGCCCACATAATTGTATGATAGAAGTCATCTCTCTCTCTTTCTCTGATAATTATGCACAGCACTCTTGTTCCTTTCTATTTTCAGAAGAGTAACCCCATTCCACTAGCATTTTCACTCCCAATCCAGAAGCAGCCATCTCCTTTCCTCCATGCAGATAAGGAGCGAGTTTCTAATTTTGCCCTCATCTGCAGCACCCCCTCTTTGGAGTCTTATTCACTGGTTCTCTATTCTTGTTCTCAAGGACATCTAAAGCATGTAATAGATTTGTCAAAAATATAGCAAGGTAATGCACGCTTAAACTATTTCAAATTGGGGGCAAAGATAAAGATGGAAGGAGGAAGAGAGGTCTTGGGAGCAAGTGTCACCTCACTGCAGATGGTCCAGGGTTCTGAAGCCCCTTGCGCTCGCTGGAGCATGTCTGCTTTCAACTCTCAGAAAGCAGAACTTGGTTTGTGCAGTTCATGATGTGCACAAGCAAAGATGAACTAATCACCAGGGGAGCAAAGCTAACCCTATGCTCAAATTAAAACAAACAAACAAACAAACAAACAACTCCTTCATTTGATACACACAGATCAATGTTTTTGTTGTGTGATCAGCTTTCTTACTTGCAAGTATGAATGACTCCTTTGGTAGGCAAATCTGTCCAGTCAGGATTTACTATGATACACCCCAGGACATGTAGTTCCAAGCTTGTCTGGCCTAACAGAAGGAAGAGCCATGAGTGAGCTCCTAGGTGGAAAAGTGTTCCCTGAGGTTCTCCACAAACAGATGATCCTTTCAAGGTGTTTGGTGGCAGAGAGACTACACTCAGTGTAAGGTGAGGGACATAGTTGTCCTCTGTTGTTTGGGTTTGAGCTGAGAATAGAATTTACATTCTCCCCATAAGACAGAGAAAACAAGCAAGTATGAGTCCTTGTCTTGGAGACCACCAGGGAGATACTTTAAGGTAAGTTAAGGCAATTTGAATCATTTTAACACAAATGAGCCAGCCACCAAGACTACATGTTCAAGTCTTTAAAGCATGCCTGTAGTTCCCGCCTTCAGAAAATGGGTAAGAATCATGTGTTTCCAAAAGGGCACCTTAAATTTTCCATGTGTGCACACTGGGAAATTTATTTTAGACATTTTCTCCTGAATTTTAATGAAAATATTTATGAAACAGGACACTGTCTCTGCCAACACTTGAGTGAACACATAAAATATATTCAAAGAATTGAGGGCAGTTTTGAAGGAACTTGCAGTGAAAACATACAGTGGTGGAACTGACCTCAAAGACTGCTAAAATTCCTTACCATTTTTGTGCTCTACGTTCTGTAAAAAACTAGAAATCCCACTTTCCATTGTTTGAGACATTTGGCCTGAAGAGAGGCCAACCTTAGTCACAAAACTTGTAAACACTCCTAACGTAGTTTAGTTGTCTATTTACTGACACTCTTTCTTGAAAAGTAGATGCTGTTTGCAAATATCTGTGGTAGATTAAAGATGGCTAAGAGATGCCTGCTCCTATCCCATTGAGAAATGGGTTCTGTCTCCACTTCTGAGTCTCGGCTCCACTTGCTACAGGGGCTGCCTTGGCATTCATAGCATGTGCTCTTAAAACTGGAGGAGCTGCTCCATAAGCTACAACCACCCCAAGGCTACCCTGAGGTGAGGATACCCAGGCTGCTCATGTGGGGAGCCTGTGCCCAGAGAGACCAACATTGGCCAGACCCATCATGTCAATGAAACCATGCTAGCCCTTCCAAATTAATTGAGATGATATGATACCAAAGCATAGTGGAAGATTTGGTCTCTTTAAAAACTCAGTTATGTTGTGTAAACAGGTTTTTGTTTTAATCCCAAGTGTGGGATACAGACTTACTTTTAGTTTGTCCATAGCCAATGATTGTCTCCTGTGGTTCAGAGAAGGGTGTGATCTTTGCCAGCTGTAGAGTTTAATTCTGAGGACTTGTAGAGCGTATAAATACAGGATCCCAGAGACAGAAGGGGCAAGGAATTCAAGGAGAATGACAGAGAGAGAAAAGTCTTTGCAGACATAGACAGAGAAAGAAGAAGGTTGCTGGTTACCTGGATGGTTGCATATTCTGACGACTGAGATTGGTATTGCCCCAAAAGAACCTGACGCCCCTAACTACCCA
Organism: Meriones unguiculatus; assembly: GCF_030254825.1. Classification (NCBI taxonomy): domain Eukaryota; kingdom Metazoa; phylum Chordata; class Mammalia; order Rodentia; family Muridae; genus Meriones; species Meriones unguiculatus. The sequence goes on from NC_083356.1 coordinate 8,712,223, forward strand.
AAACTAAGTTTAGAACTCTACATCCCTTTTCCCTTACAACCTTCTTTCTCTCCTACCGAGGGTTGGGAGGGTTGGAGGTAGAATTTTAAGGAACTCGAAATAAAGTTCAGTTTAAAAACAACACCTACACCAAATAGTCCCTCTGATGAATCCCTTCTAACTTCCCAGCCCACAAAATTCATTTGGTAGAGTAAAATGACTCTTGCTTGAAACTACCGCATTTTTGGCAAAGATAACTTGAACACCTGAGTTACCAACTATATGGCAGAGAGCTATTTATTAAAGCAAGTGAAATTTTCTATCCATTCTTGCAACAAGCATGGGCACAGCACTACCAGGGTGCCAGGCACTATGCCAATGACAAGGATCCAAAGTTGAGCATGACATGATTCTTGTCCGTGGGTACCCATCTCTCCAGTGGGCAGAGAACTACATCAAGACAGTGGGTTTAGTTATAAGAAGGAAAGCATGCTGCACAGCTCCAGGCGAACAGTAGCTCAGCAACACGTGTGAACAATCCCCGTTCAAAGGCCCATAGTGTGAATGTCTCTCAGAGTTGGGTGGCACAGGAGCTTCATAACGGGCACGAGGCTAGATGCAGCGGAGTGTTACAGAAGCACGCGGGAGAGACAGGAGATGATGAGTTTTACCTCGAGGTTTCAATTTTCATTATTAATACATAGAGAGTTAGTGAGCCCAGTGACTTATTGTTATTGTTGATAATGTAACTTAGGAATTGCGGTAGTCATTCTAAATTTGTACAATTAGCCTGAATGATTTATTTAAGTTCTTACAAAACACATATTTTCAAATATTTGGGAAATTATGTCGAGGAATAAAATAAAAGTAAAGTTGGGGATTGTTCCATGCAGTCTTGAAAAATGAAAGTGTGTCTTCATGTTGTTTTTAATACAGTTTCATATGGTGGTTTGAAAAAAAAAGTAAATGTATTAAGCATAAGTAAAATATTAGATCACACCAAATTACAAAGCAAACTACCAACAACCAAAGAAAATGGATTGGTTTCAATTTTAATAATTTGAATTTTGAACAGTTTAAATTTCATTGAGTTTGAATTGCAAAACAAGAAAATGATACAGCCCAACAGACTAAATACAGACAGCTTGCTGCTACACTGAGTAAGAAATCCAGAAATAAACTTACATTCAGTTTGGGTAAATCAAGCAGCCCTGGCAGCCAAATAATTTTTATTCCTTGGTTCTGCAAGTACCAGCATTGTCTTAGCGTATAGCTGCATACTTAGGTGTTGACAGTTCCAAACCTCACTCTCTACATCAGTGTTTAACCTTTAATAGACACCATTTCTTCCTCCCGCCTTATTTTTTTCCAACGTGATATTTGTGTTAATTATTTGGGAATTCCATCCAATGCATCCCAACCACACTCACTTCCCATTCCTCTCAGGTCCTCCCTCCCACCCAAGTGCCCGACACCTCTCACAAACACATCAAGTACAGTTTGTGTTGCCCACGTACTCAGTGGAGCATGGACAAACCCCCAGTGGCCAGCCCCTTAAAGTAACTGAGTCCTGTCCCACCCACTATGAAGAGCTTTACTTCAGCATCTTTATCACAACCCTTAAGGACTGTCTTCACACCTCCCCACAGAAGCTATAAGGTCTCCCTTTATGACTCACTGGGGAAGGCCGCACCTGCCAAGGAGGGGCGTGGCCAGGGCCTACACAGTTCCTGCTGTAACTGTAGACCCACTAGCCAGGAAGGAAGCTGTGCTAGAACCTATCTTGTGGGTGCCAGTTTACCCCCTCCAACTCACATATTACCCTCCCATTTACTTCTTTCACAAACCACTAGTACAACAGCAATAACTATCAGGGAGGCACGCTTCACACTCAATTCAGCACCCAAGGGCTTCATGATTTGAGGAAGCCCTTACAGCACAAACCAACGTCACCTTTCTGATTTTAGACACCATTCCAGTTAAATATGGGTTAGTTTTCTTAAGAGTCTTTTATTGGTTAATAAATGTGAAACAGGGAAATTTGTATCCAGATGTTTAGCTTTTCCGTGGAAACCAATTAACGCAGAGCTCCAGGGCTGAGTCTAATGAGCTTGTTCAAACGCCTTAACACACTTTTAAGGTAAAAATGTTTGGGAGCGTGTTATAGTGTTGGTCTTTGCAATTATACTCCTTTCAGTATTATTTTAATTCTAAGTGGTTAAATAAAACGTATTTGTAAATTTGAAAGACATTTCACAAGCACATCCCAAAGGAAAGATAAAATTTCTACCATTTTTATTACGAGTAAAAGAGTAAAATACCCTTTTTTTCTGGCTAGTTTTTTTTTTTTTTTTTTGTCTGCGTAACATAAACCAGGACCATCTAGGAAAGGAGGACTTCAACTGAGAAAATGACTCCATCAGAATGGCATGAAGGCAAGTCTTGGGGACGTTTTCTTGATTGATGCCTGATGTGGAAGGGCCAAGTGCATTGTGGGTGGTATCACTCCTGGACAATTGGTCAGGGGTTGTATAAGACAGCAGGTTGAGCCAGCCAGTGAGCAGCATTCCTCCATGGTCTCTGCTCCGATTCCTGCCTCCATGTCTGCTCTGCCTCTGGTCTTGCCTAGACGTCTCTCAATGACAGACTGTGACAGAGCATGTAAGGCAAGTAAACCCACTCCTCCCCAGGATCTTCCCTCACGCCACCATGTTTATCTGGGTGATGGAAAGCAAACCGGAAAACTTCCTCTTAGCCTTTTGCTTGCAAAGAGAGTTATTAGTGTTTGTCATGGAAGAGCAGTTACAATATTCTACTACGTTGCATAGGGTCATTGATGGTTCAAGTGAAAATGTTCCACGTGTGTAACAGTAAATGACACTGATAGTATTTTGCTTCAGCTACTTGTCTCTTTGTCTCAAACATTAAGGGCAGATTCCAGCTGAAAGAAATGAACTCAGGTGGCTACTTATATTTCAAAGTTTACACTGAAATCTGCATTCACTGAATTATTTGGTCACAGAACACACTGAGTGAAAGAAATAAGTGAAGACATTGGTTTCAAAATCATTAAATAAGTGGAATCATTTCTCCATCACCATCCAAAATGAAAGAGAGCAACGGGCCCAGTTGAAAATCTTTTCAATGCAATTAGATCAGTGATAATACTTGCATTCTAAGATCTCCATCACAGTGTATTCTTAATTCAAGGCTGACCATTTCAGTGGCCTGTAATGTGGAAGTAACATCTCCCCACAGGCTCACAAATCTGAACTGGTCCTAGTGCTCAGGCAGTGCCACTGTTGGGGGAAGCTACAGAAATGTGGGTGTGAGGGAGCTAGCAGAGCCATTGTGGGATGCTTGAGTATGACATCACCTCTGGTTGTGGCCTGTAACATAAACACAATGAGAAAAATTGTGTTCTACTGTGTAGTAGCCCATAATTAAATATGTGGTGAATGTATCAGTTATCTTTCTCTTTGCCATGACAGGACCTGGCAGCTTGCTACAGTTGCATTTTCTATCTGTACATTATGTTTCAATTCTTTTAAAAGTTAATACAAACAACAGTTCTTCAAATATCCCCTCATTTTCCTCCCTGTCTGCATTTCTCATTATTTTCCTGAATCAGCTTTCATTTATATTTCTCTTCCCTTACAACACAGATCTGCCTTCTCTACCTGGTGACTGTTAAGATCAGTATACCTTTTAAATAGGGTTAGAAATTCCTATTCCATATTCCCATAACTCTTCATTCACTAATCCGTTCTTGTGGTTTGTCATTACAATATTATTTTATTTTAATAGTAATATTTAAATAATTTAAATATTTATTTAAATACTATTTATTAATAGTATAACTACCATTAATATTTAAACACTATTACTATTAAATACTAAATTTTAAATTCTTAAAAACTATTAAATAATTAATAATATTAAATACTATTACTATATAAATATTATTTACTGATGGTATTTAAATATTATTTAAATACTACCTTTAAATAATTTAAATAGTAATAAATTGTAGAATGCTTGCCTTATATATCTTATCCCAGGTTGTAGAATGTTTTCTTTACTTATCTTTTTATGGGCATATATTCGTTGTTTATAGTAATTGGTCTGATAAATATATATTCATATATGTATATCATAGTCTCTTATATAGTCACATGCACAGTTCACCATCTACTTCCATGACATATAGACTTAAATTACGTTGAGTCTACAAACTCTAAGGTCTACACATGAAACAAAAGATGCAATACTTGTCCTTCTGAGTCTCACTTATTGAGTTTGGCAAGACAATCCCCAGTTTCATCTATTTTCCAGCAAATGAGATCATTTTGCTCTTTTTCATGAATAACTCAGACTCCACTGTGCATAGTACACTTCCTTCACGTCGCCACCAATGTTAGGTAAGCTGATTCCTTAACGTGACTGTCATGAACTGTGAAGCCGCAGACACGTGTGTGAAGTCCCTCTGCAGTACCCTGACTTGGAGTCCTTAAAATGATATCCAGGGGTGGCAGAGCTGGGCCATATGGCAACCTCTATATTCAGATTTTTGAGCAGCCTCCATACCAATTTTCATAGTGGCTGGGCTAATTTACATCCCCAAAAGCCATATGTGAAGCTTTGCCTTCTGGAATACCCGTATCTGCTGTCTCTTGTTTTCTTAATGGTAGTCACTCTAATTAGAGGGAGATAAAATTTTAATATAATTTTAATTTATATTTTTCTGATGACTAAGGACATTGGTAGCTTTTGTAAGTTTACTGGGCACTTGTATTTCAGCTTTTAAGAACTGTTCATTCATTTGTCTGCCTGTTGATTTGATTGGTTTCTTATTAGTTGATTTTTGAATTCTTGATATACCTTAATGTACTTGTAGCAAGCAAAAATGGTTCTACAGTTCTGTAGGCTGTCCCTTCACTTGTTTCATTTGCTGCACTGAAGCTTTTTAGCATTGCAAAATCCCATCTCTCCATTCTTGACATTGTTTCTTGAGCTATTTGGAGTTTTTTTTTTTTTCCAGTAAGTTCTTGAGTATGCTCACATCTTGGGGTGTTGTGTGTGTTTGTGTGTGTGTGTGTGTGTGTGTGTGTTTCTGTAATACATTTGGAGTTTGGGATCTTACGTTAAGGGCTTTGATTCATTTTGAGTTGATTTTTCCCAGGATGAGAGATAAATACATAGTTTCATTCTTTTATGTTTGCCCTCTTTTCTATAATGCGTATGTTGGATCATTGTCCAAAAGGCACATGAATAAAGCTATTCCAACGATCCATGTGACCTTTTTTTCCAGCACCGGGCTCTTTTTGTTACTATGGCTTTGTAGTATAACTTGGATTTAGGTATGGTGATAACCCCAGCATTGTTCCTTTTGCTTAGGTTGTTTTGGCAATTTGGGGCCTTTTTTGTTTCCATATGACTTTTAGGATTATTTTTACTATTTCTGTGAAATTTTGATTGGAATTGCATTGAACATAAGATTGCTTTTCATGGTGTAGTCATTTTGACAATGAAACTTATGCTACTGAATGAGATTATTGTAGTCCTACCATCTCCTGGTGTCTTCAATAGTTTCAAGTTTTTACTATAGATGCCTTCCTTGTTGAGATTTATTAGAACATATATTTTGAGGCTACTGTATTTTTTATTGTTTTCCTAATTTTCTTGTCAGCATTTTCATTATTAAAATATAGAGGGATTTTCTTTCTGATCATATCCCATTTTTATTTCTCTTACCTTATTGCTCTAGCTAAGACTTCAAGTACTGTGTTGAATAAGAGTGGAGAAATTGGACAATCTTAACTCATTCCTGATTTTTGTTTTTTATTTTTATAGTTTTTATTTTTATAGAGAATAGTAATTACAGGGTGCTGAAAATGGTCAATAATAAGGTCTCAGCAATGATTTTTAAATAAAACAATTAGGTGCATAGCTGTATATTGTTTCTTTGACAAAACTGGTGTCTTGGATGTTTGAGCTGGTATTTAAAAATACCATAGACTAGTAACTTACAAACAATAGGAATTTGTCTTTCACATTTCTCTAGACTGAAGTCAATAATGGTCATGTTCTGGTGGGGGCCCTTTCACTGTGTCCTTAGGTGATGGAAGATGGGTGAGACGTCTCTGCAGTTCCATTTATGAAGACTTTCATCCTATTTGTAAGTGATTACTTTACATAAATCTCAACTCCTAACATTACATGTTGGATGTTAGGATTATAGCCTATAAATTTGGGGGTAACAAACCATCTATAACAATATGAAATTTTATATTAGAAGCTAAAGAAGTGAAATTTAACTCTTAGACACTGGTGCTTTGAATTTGGTTTTGACTCCAAGTACAAAAAATAATGAGTTGACTATGGTACAGCCTATGAGAGTGTTTAGAAATAAAGAATTTCCTGCCTAGGAAGGAAAGGGGCTGGGTAGCAATGTAGACACCAACTGTAAGGCTTTGGATAAGCCATTTCATCTTATCAGGCCCTCAACATTCCATGTCTATGTTAGAAAATCCGGGTCTAGAATATGTCTCCAAGGCCCTCTGTTTAAGACACATTACATTGTGTATGAGTAATCTACCAGAGAAGGAAGCTACCATATGTCGCAAATCATCGTGGGAATTCTCATTAAGAAGCATAAAAGCACAAATCTGTTTTTCAAATCTGTTTCCCTTCATTTTCACTCTATTATATCGTATTACTCATGAGATTAAGAAATTCTGACAATGTTGGTGTTGAAGATTGATCTGATGCTAGTTACTGGACCTCTGTGTAAGCCTGCCTAAGTCGTTGTACCTGATTGGCTAATTAAACAGCCTATACCTGGTCAGGGCAGAATGGGGTAGGTGTGGCTAAGGTTTTGGGGCTTTGGAGAATCCCATGGAATTACAGTAAGGACAGACAGACGGGGAGAGGAAGGACAACCCCTCCAGGATGGATTAGCCTGGAGAAAACACCACGTGGGTCGAGGATGAACTCCAATAATGGCGTGAAAAGGCCTAGATGGAGAATATAAGCAAGTACCATGGGATTATGGATGGTATGGATGAGAATGATTGAAGTGGATGGCATTGGATGGGGGCTGGGAGATGGATGGTGAGGCTATTGAGACACTGTAAGTGAAATATCTGCTCTGCCCAAGGTAAATAAAGCAATTATAAATCTAACAGATGTCTGTGTCTCATTATTTGTGATAGCGGGTTAAATAATACTGCTGTGGTAATCTTAGAGCTAACAATAAAATTTTATAGCCCAACACTTATTTCTAAAATTGCTACTGTATGTGAAATAGAGAAAAAGTTACCCAGTAATGAAAATGTAATGTATGTGTTGGCAGCCAGTTTTTTAGAGATTTTTAAAAAGCAACTTTTGTCATATTTTAATTGTTTATTTTCTTGCTTATTGTATGAAGGTCAGAGGACAACTAATGGCAATCAATTCTCTCCTACCAGACAGGGGCCAGGAATTGAACATTAGCTATCTCAGACATTTCCTAAGAATGTAAGAAAGTATTTTTCAATATACCATTCTTCTATTATGTAATTGGTTCATAAATATATAAAATTTATTTGTGTTATAATCATAGAATTGATAGAAACCCCTCACAATGTTTTCAGGCATTTTTATTATAACTCTCTATATCATTAGCTGTTAACCCCTACAACTGCATTTTCTTCAACTCCACGTTAGACATGAACCATTATACCTATGGTGTCTATATATTCACTTATTCTGATATCTTATGTACATACAACAATCAAATGTGTTGTCAGTTGTGCCTGGCTTATATCACTCAGTGTGGTGGTTTGAATAGACATGGTCCCCAGAGGCTCATCTATTTGAATGCTTAGTTATTAGGGAATGACGCTACTTGGCAGGGGTCAGGAGGTATGGTCTTGTTGAAGAAGTAGATGTTGTCTTGTTGGGGGAAGGCTTTGGGATTTAAAAAACTCAAGACAGGTCCAGTGGCTCTCTCTTCCAGCTGCCTGCAGGTCCAGATGTAGAACTCTCAGCTGCTTCTCTAGCGCCATGTCTGCCTGCGTGCTGCCCTGCTTCCTCCCATGGGACTAAACTCTGAAACTGTAAGCCAGCCTCAATTAAGTGCTTTTCTTTATAAGAGTTGCCATGGTCATGGTGTCTCTTCACAGCAATGGAACACTGAGACACTAAGCATGGTATTTTCAAAGTCCATCCATTTTCAAACTTCATTCTTCTTTGATACTCACTTAATTAATATTTGTATGTCAAACAACAGTGTAGATAAGTCACATTTGTTTGCTTATCCCAACGTACCAATTGGTTATTTGAAATAATGTATTATGAGCTTGTCTTCAGATTTTATGATGAAAGGTATTTTCAGTTATCTTAAGCAGAAACTAACAAAGACTTTCTTTGTCCTAGTTTGCTTTCTATTGCTGTGATAAACACCATGACCAAAAGCAGCATGGGAAGAATGGGTTTTACTTTAGCTATAGCTCATAGTCCATCATGAAGAGAAGCTTGGGCAGGAATTCAAGGCTGGAACTGGGAGGCAGAACCTGGAGCAGAGACCGCGGAGTTTCTGCTCTGGCTTGCTGGCTTGCTGGCTTGCTGGCTTCTGACTGGCTTGCTCTTCATGGCTTGCTAAGCCTGCATTCTTACACAACCCAGTACCACCCCTATTGGGCTCAGACTTACTAAATCAATAACCACTCCAAGGAAAATGCCTCACAGACTTGCCCACAGGCCAATCTAAGGAAAGAGGTTTCTTAATTGGGGGTGAGCCCTCTTCCCGGTGACACTAATTTCTGTCAAGTTGATAATCATCAGTCAGTACAGTCTCTTGGGCTAAGCTTTTCTCAGGCTCCCCAGAGGCCTCTTGTCCTGTCTCTAAGTCCATGGCTACTAATCCACTTTCCACAAGGTAACCTAAGTACAGTTAGCAAGCTTCTGTTGCATTCTCCACAGCTGCATAATTTTACTCATCCTTCACTCTTAAGTCCCTGGCTCCACTTGTAAGAACACTGGTAAGCCACTTCACAAACAAATAAACAAACAAACAAACAAACAAAAACAACTCCTGATGTCAAAACAAGCCCATCTGGGAAACAGTTTGGTCTACTGACTTTTTCAGTATACTTAGAGTTTGTAGTACACAGTTTATAATTCATCGCTACCGACCCTGTAGTTGGAATTTAGCTTATCTCTATAGCACAAGCTCTCTTTAATACCATAAGAGCTTATGTAAAACTTGTCTTGCTAATTTTAGCAAATGTGTACCCCCAATACATACTTATAGAATAGCTAGATCCTATGATAATTCTGTTTTAACCTTTGAGATGGTATAAAACTATTTCCAAAAATGGCTGCATAGTTTACATTCACATCAATAATGTATGAGTGTTCCCATTTCACAATGTCTTCCCAATATCTTCTATTACCTCTCCTTTTTTTTTCATCCATCACGATGGATTCGAAAAAGTACCTCATATAGTTTTGATTTATCTAGTGACTACTGATATTAGACTATCATATTCATGTTTGTTGACCAACTGCTTATCTTCTTTGAAGAAAAAGTTCTTGAAATCTTTGGCATGTTTCTGTTTTTACTACTGAGTTATACATTTTCTCCTCTACTAGCCACTATCAGAGAAATCAAGAAATTATAGTCATTCAGAACGACTGTAATGTTACTACATTTGAGTTTCTAAAACAAAATCCTATCGATTAGATTATTTATAAACCAGAAAAATATATTTCTAATGGTTCTAATGGTGGGGAAATACAATATTCAGGCTCTAGCAGGCTGTATGCTTGGTCAATGGCCACTTTCTGGTTCATACATCTCTTGCTATAGTTATGAGTAATGGAAGGTGCCAAGAAGCTCTCTGACACTTTCTATTTTTACTGTTATCATTTTATATTGAAAGTAGATTCTTCTCTTATACAATAATATTGACTACAGTTCCCCTTACCTCCAAATCCTCCAAGCTCCCTCTTCCCACAGTTCCCCTCTCCTCCAGATCCACCCTCTTCATTGCCTTTCAAAAGAGAGCAGGCCTCCAAGAGACAACAACCAACTAAAGGTGACAGAATCACGCGTGAAGTTTCCCGCTTAATGATCTAATGCTCTTCCAAAGGACCCTGTTAGCCCTCTAGAAACATGGACACGAGCTCATATAAATCGCAGGAATCATCATTGTCATCCCTGTGATTATTTCTTCCTGACTTTCAATGGAGTGTCCAAGTTGGGTGGCTTGATGGTTGCCGTATTTTCAGTTGTTAGGTGGCCCGCATGCTCACTAGCTCATTGGAAGAGGTCTTCTGGTCTCCTGAGTAGGCCTGGGTAGTAAAATCTGCAGAATGAGATGTCAGGGTGGGATGCCTTGGTCCACTGAATGATGCATATCTCATCTCTACCCTTCTCAATCTCACTTTAAGGGTGCACCGTGCTATTATTTGGGCCAAGAAGAATGTGGATGAGCCAGAGGTGGAACAACCTTTGTGTTTGAGCTTAGAGGAAGAGTAAGGGTTGCTGTTTGGAACAGAATGGGTTGGAATACTCTAGTTTTGTTTTTGTTTTGTTTTGTTTTGTTTTGTTTTGTTTATATTTCTCCACTCTGAAGTTTTGGTTTATGGAGTTTGTGGAGTTTTATCACTTGGTGTACTTAGTGAGGAAGCCTCTACTGTAACCAGACCATGCTCAGCATTGCTTAGCCTGGCCTGCTGTTTGAAATGCTGGATGCTCTCCTGAGCCTATTGTAGCCTTTGCTTCAGGGACATTGTCTTCATTGTCAGTGGCCATTAATAGGGTAGGGAGGCAGAACACAAAACAGGGATGGAGGATACTGGCCTGGCTTGGTGAGGTGTTGGTGTCTTGCACTCTAGAATCACTGTACATGTCCAGTGACATAGGATTCAGCTAAGCATTATCTTAGCTGACTGGCTCAATACATCCTGGTGGGAAAGAACATTTTTTCTGGATGTCCGCTAAAGCCCGATAGAAGCCATTTATGGCTGTCTTCAAGTTTTTGAAAGACTGGGATTCAGATGCTCTTTTATGTAAAATTTGGAGCTGAGTCCCTGCCCACACAATGATGGAATAGCTGCTGCAGAAGAGCTGAGCTGGTCTATCTAGAGGTTCTGTTCTCCTTCAGCCAGGGACTGCAGGGATAAAGACTCTGAAGTCTTTATCAAGTCTCCTGATAGGTTCTACTTAGTCCAAGTCAACTCCTTCACAAGATAATCAGTGATGCTTTTGTCTAAGGCACCTGCCAGAAGGCAACCACCTGGCTCCAAATGATTTCAACCCTTGAAAACTGATTGGCTCTTAGTTTTGGCCTAGTGTTTGGTCTGCCCTGTGGAGATCTCCAGGTGTCCTTGAGAACAATATGTATCCTGTTGTCATTGTTCTGGAGACATCTGTTGGACTGAGTTGGTTTACAATCTTGTTGAACACTACTTACAGCCTCTATCAATTTTTGTTTCATGCTTGACAATTTTATTATTTTAAAATCTCCTTTTATCACTAGAGACATATTGGTGTATATGTTTATTTGTGCCCCACTGATAATAGTCTTTATAGGTCTCTAATGGTTTCTACCTTTTATATAAGTTCTTCCAATCTTTAGCCTTCAACCTGTTCAGTTCTGTGAAACCCCTATTGTGTATCTTATAGGCAGCATGATGTTCTCTAGTTTTACAAATTATGGTATCAGTTGGAATTGTTATTGAAACTCAGAAATTACTTGAACTAGCTTTTAAGTACTAAAGTATTCTTTTACATGACATTCCCAATTCACAATAAATTTCCCAAGTTATGTTGTATACATTTAATGCTGACAACCATTCTTCAGGCACTCTAAAAAGATAGAAAAATGAACATCCTTCCATAAGAGAGAACATCTGGATCTGGGTTATTGGTTTATAGCTCTCATATTTTATTATAGGGACCACATTCTTGAAATTATACAAGTTTTGTAAGTCTAAAACTTACACCATATCTCAGAGAAAACAATGTTCATATGTGTGCCATATGCAATGCCATCATGTCTCATGAGTCCTAAAAAGATGCCAAGACCAGAGCTTTGGTTAGCAGTGAGTTGTTTATAGGAAGACATGCCAGTATAACCCCATCCACTGGGCAGGAGCACTTGTAACAAAAGCTGATCTTATGTAGTATATGATCAGACGCCATGTGTCAGGTGGAATCTCTCATCCTGCCATAATGTTACTCTCTGGTGACTTTGGGATTTACTTCTGACTTCAATTACTTTATTTGTTATGAAAACATGATTATGATAAGTGCTCTTTGATTGTAGATTCTGTAAAGGTTATTTTACCTTCCCTTGATGAAACAAACAAACAAACAAACAAAAAACAGAATATGGTACTTTATAGTGCATGAAGAACTTTTAGATTCACCTGAGTCTTCCAGGAGAGACAGGGAGAGGTCATAGCAGCCCAGTTTTTCTGAGTAGTGGGAGTCACCGTGGTTCACAGGAGGCCATTACGTGAAGCCAGGAGAGGAATACTCATGATGCAAAGGAGTTGTGGCTGCTTCTAGAAGATTTTTTGCCTTTTGCTTATAAGAGGGTGACAAAATGGCATGGGCATCCTTCTTTGGAAGTTACTTTCGTAAACCTGATGGTGTAGTTTGAATTCCTTTACAGATGAAATTCCCTTGTACGTGAGATAATGAGGTTACTTAGCTGAGTTGCATCAGGTGATATCAGGGAAAGAAATGCCAAAAGTCTTAAATGGGTGTCAGGTGATATTTAAGAGTAAGAGGATGTAGAAAAAGAGAGCAAGTGGGGGCTGGCTAGCTTTGGCTCTTCTAGTCACATCTGCACTTTCAGAGGAGGACGACAGGAGGTATGGTAGAGCCCTCAAGTGGGTGAGGGCTGTCCAGCTGTGCACATCCTGGGCTTGTACAAGAGGGATGCAAACTGAATGTTGAAGGAGACATGTAAGAGAAATGTTTTTATCTATTTTATTGGGGGCCTTTATACTTCTATGTCCCTTCCAATCCTTATCCATCCTAAGTCCTTCCAACCCCCCAACACTAAGTAGGAGAGAAAGAAGGTTAGAGAAGAAAAGAGCACTATATGTCACTTTAGACTACTTCCTGCTATTTAAAAATGCAGTTCCTTGGGGCAATCTAACCTTTGTAGTCAGGATATCCAGCAGTCCAGCAAACCAGCAAAAACAGCAAAACAGCAAATACAACAATAAACACAGAAGCAGGATGAACCAACAGCAGTGGTATGCAAACCCAGAAAGAGCAGCAGCCACTACAGACCCTGTCTGGGCTCTGGCGTTTATACCCTCTCAGGAGTTCTCACAATTAAACTATCTGCAGCTAGCACAAATCACGCTCCTGCTAGAGCACAAGACAATCATAGTTAATGGCTGTGGACAAACTGAAGCAGCCACATATCCCACACCTGGGATTGAAACAAAAACATATTCACATAACATAACTGGGTTTTTAAAGGCACCAAAACTCTCTCTACAAAGAAGCTAAAGTGGTGCTCCTGCAGAAGCTTGCACTGCTCCATGGTCCTCCCAGCAATCAGGGCTCCTATGCATTCTGGGCTCCGATGGAGGGCCTGAGACTTTGCTAAGGAATGTTGAGAATGCCCAAGAGGTGAAAAAGAAGGATAGGAAGGGAAAATGACTTTTGATAGAAAAGATAGAAAAGCATAGAGGTAGGCAGTGGAAATAAACCAGTCTTTATCTGATGTCCTAAGGGGAAAAGTCACTGAAGAAAAAGCAAATTTTTAACTGACAGATTTTTAAAACTCAGTTTTTATTTTTATTTATAATCTTTTACCGAACATTGTAGTTGAAAAATTTTCTCATATGAGAAGTCGAGCCATAGAGAGAGAGATTATAGTTTATTTTGTCTTTTTTTTTTTTTTTAGCAAAATGAAATACATGATAAACAGCCCAAAATAGGAATATGATTAACCCAACATTTTCCCTCCCAACATAAGTCTTATTTGGCCACCATTATTTTTCCAGTGTTAATGAGCTGGTCTCTATTTAGTCTCCAGCTCATGTCTGAAGTGGACACTGGATATCTATCTATACTCCTTTGAGTCCAGGAGCAAACTGTACATTATAAGCTTCCACTTTATAGTCCCAGGCATGAAGTTCTGACAGCCTGAATGCTGCTATTCAGTCTCCCTGGGAGGGAAACATGCCAGGGGCATGTCTGACCACAGAGAACAGAAGCCTTCCAAAATCGACAGGAGGAAAAGACCAGGTTCCTTCTCGACTCAGCTCAAAGCTGCTTCAATCAAGAGGTACTTTCAAAGGCTCCCAGAGTGACTTACTGAGATGTTTTTTCTCCAGTAACTCCAAATCACAACGCCTGGATTGATTAAAGTAATATAAGATATTTTGCTACGAAAATTCTAGGGTCCAGAATTTCTTGAAACTGTTTAGTAATCAAAACCGCAAATAATGCCCAGCAGAAATCTTTTTGCAGAGGTTGTTTTGTGTTTATTTGGGTGCCTAGCTTGAGAAATTCTGGGTGCTATAAGCTACCAGAGCTAAAAGAAGCTAAAAGACTGCAAGTGAAATGCTGCCCTTGTGTATAATACCTAGACATAAAGAAGTTGTTTCACATCCCCGTCACCAGGTTTCAGCACCTACATCTCACTCTAGCAAATGAAGTCTGATACTTTTTAAAGAGTATTTGTTTTATTTACATTTATTTGTACTTTGTAAGATGTAGAACAATAATGAAGTTACTCCTGACTTTATTTTTTGTGTGTGCTCAGTATTTCACTCAATTTTTATCATCAAATCCTGAAAAACTTCTTATTTTCTCCCCTTTCTCTTCCTCTCTCCAGCAACAACAAAATAAAAAGAGATGGACTTGGGTAATTATGCTAGGCAACATTTACTAAGACCTGTCGGCAGTGGGTCTGAGGTTCACTTGGTTGCTGAAAACGTAATGAGAAGGTTAATCTTTTCATAATTTCCAGGAGATATTTGGACAAAGGCTCTTAGGGCCCTCCTCTTCCATGACTGTTCACTAACATGGTCTTGACTGATATCCTTGCACTATCCTATAACCATAGTTACAACAACAATCCCTCCTTAGATTATTCCATCTCTGAACTTCTTCACCTGCTGGCACACAAATATGGATTATCATCAAATAAGTAAGTAGATTACTGGCCTCACCTTAGAAAATAATGCAGTAGTAGTATTAGGGACAAACAAGGTGTCCCTGACTCTGGATTACAACCTGTATATCTTGATAACTGAAAATTCCAGACCCTGATACTACATCACACTGTTTTAAATAAGAAGATTTGGGAACAGAATGTGTGCCGAGTCAAGCCATCTAGGCTTGATGTAAATCTCACTTCTCTAATTAGCCCCATGCATTATTGTTTTTTTACTGCGCCCTGCTCTGCAGTAAGGACTGGAGTAGAACATTCTTCAGCTGTAGGAAACTGTGCTGTGATGCCTTAAAACAAATGAATCTTAACACGCCGAGTTTAACTTGGGTCTAGATGGGTTTAACAGCAAAAGAACCCCACCAAGTTTCGCCTCCGTTTCTGTGATCTTGCAGGCTACATCTAGTCTATAAATATATAAATTCAGAGATTTGACAGCTCTGTTTACAAATTTATAAGGTTTTATTGATTACACGATGGAAAAAAAACTTGGAGTTGGTTTTACATTGTCATTTGCATTCATGAGGTTGAAAGCTTTTGTTTGATCTCCATTCAAGCTTTCTAAAAGCTTGGAAACTACAGACTGAAGCAATTCAAATTTATGCAGAGTTTGACAGTGAGTTAATTACCAGAACTATGCAAAATTAAATTTTGAGAAAACAGTTCTGGCATTTTGAATAGTTGTGTGCTGTGAATGTATTTACATGCAAGCATATGTGAACTATCTGTCAACTGGCTGGCTCATTTTTGAAGATGTGTCCACTTGAAAGAAAATATTACATTTCAAAGAGTCTTCTGGAGCATAGAGAAAAGATGACAAACACTCTGTCCTTTACCCTTGAGATGTATGCAGAACCCCACACTAGAGCTGACCTCATGATAGCTGAACTCTCCATCCCTACATTGCTAACCTAGATACAGACATTAATCCAAACACTCAGGGTGGTCTCTGCTCAAATATGCGCATTCCACATACTGTCAGACATGCCTCAAGTCAGAGCAACCCCTAAACACAGAAATAATGGTGAATCCATCTCTGCGCAGTGATTTCAAACATGTCCACATAACCTAGGCCTCTAAACATATGTCCTTGTGCCAGCTTAAACTATCAATTTTCGAGTCCCATTGTATCAATATTTTTAATACTGTTAAAGTAGAAGGAATTTTCCAACACATAGAGTTATAACCTATGTCGTTTTAGTGTTTTCTCTTTAGGTAAGGAAGATCAGCAGATGTTTTCTGAAACACCCTGATAAGAGGGAGAAAGATAGGGGCATGAGTTCTCTCCGTTTAACAAGCAAGACATAGCACCTCTATAAGGTGGGGGATGGGTGAAAGGGTCAGGAAGCGATGTGCGGGGAAGGGCTAGTTATGTCCAGAAAACAATGGCTGGTTCTACACCCATGTACATACCACAAACGCCAGCTGGACTCAGGGTTATAAAGAAATAAGTGAGGTTGGGGAGGACAGGAGAGGGAGGGTCTGGGGAACTTGGAGCTTTGGACCTGGAGTATAAACATCGTATGAACTTCTCAAATAATAAATGTAAAATATATTTTTAAAAAAGAAATAAAACATCAAAGACAAACTTTTTTCTCTTGTATTTGCCTCCTAGTGTTTTCCCCTATTATTAATAAGAAAAAATATCAAATGCCAAGATGAGGGTAGAGGAGGCAATGTTCTGCATGTCTTTTGTTGTCTGCAATGACTCACATTTTTTCCCATATGGAAGTTTTATTTGTTTTCAAATTCTCAATATGGTGCAAAGGATGATCCAAGCAAGAAATACACCCACGTTCACTTTGCAAATTAGTAAGTTTATTGAGATGACAGTTAGGGAATCTCGAGAAAAGAGAATGCTAGCAATGTACTTGGGTTTCAGTTGGTCCAAAAAAAATGTGAGCTTGTGGCCACTTTGCACATCTTGCATGGCTTCTCTCTGCATGCGGCCTTGGCTCTATCTCTTTCAGAGATGGGCTCTTTAGACTGGGTTTCTGTCCTTGGCAGTGACTCAAAATCCAGCTCTTGATGACTGTCTAGTTCCGCACACACCGACTCAGTATCCCTGCTCCTAACCCCTGGGAGAGGTGGTTCATCCAGCTTGGAAGATGTTTCCCCCTTCGCTCCAGTGACTAAAAAGCAAAGGAGACTTTTAATAGGCAGCTGCACCCTGAAGTAAAATTTCTAGCAGATGGCGGGGAGGTGCCTCATCTCAGAGCACTGCGCTAGAGTGAGGGCGGTGACACAACCTTGCCAAGAAGTTAATAATTGCAGAGCTCAATGGGTTCTGCAAAAAGAGAGAGAGAGAGAGATTTATAGGTTGATAGGAAGCAGCTCCCAACCTCCGTTGAGTTCATTGTCGTTCTAACTCTTCAGCTACAATGTGAAGGAACCTATTAGCAATTGCAGAATGAATGATTCTACAGGTAAATCCTAGAGTATGTAGTTCCAACAGGCTATATAAGTAGTATTCATAAGATATGAATTTGACAAAGAGAGAAAAACTGCTGGGATATGACAAGACAAACAAATGAGAAGAAGATCCAAAAGAAAGAAAGAAAGAAAGAAAGAAAGAAAGAAAGAAAGAAAGAAAGAAAGAAAGAAAAGAAATAAAAGAAAAAAAATAAGAAAAGGCACAAGAAACAGGTTTAGATGCAGAGACACCACATGCGCCAACACACAGAACGCCTAGGAAAACACAAAACTGGAAGCCATCGTCTATTCACAACAGACTGTAAACAACAACAAAGACCCTGATAAGAAAGCACTATGCGACAAAGACCACCCAAAGATGCCCCCAAGTTCATTACTGTTGGCCATCTGACTGCTGGGCATTGGAGACTGCCCTTAAGGGTAGTTTCTATCTCCGGTGAGATTCCCTTGAAGAAAACTGATTTGTCATTTGTGAATCCTTGCCAACTGGAGAAAGCCTCCAGTTTGGGGACAGGACACTTCTCTCAGTGGTGGGAGCCCATCTTGTACAGACCTATGCAGGCCCTGTGGAGGCTGCCACAGTCTCTGAGCTCAATATGTGTATCTGTTCTGCTGTGTTTATTTCCTAGGTTTTCTTATCCCCTCTGGCCTTGGTGTTCTTTACATTTCCTCTTTTTTAAGGTTCTCTGAGCCCTGATGGGAAGTATTTGATGGAGACATCTCTTTTAGGACTGAGTGTTCCAAGGTCTTTCACTCTTTACTCATTGTCCAGATGAAGGTCTCTGTGTTAGTTGACATCTGCTGCAGGAGGGAGCTATCTCTCATGCTGGCTGAGCAGGGCACTAATCTAGGAGTATAACAGAGCATCATTAGGAGTCATTGTATTGATATGTTCCTTTAATAGAACAGTTGCGTTTGGTTTTCCCGAGATCCCTATCTTGTCTCAGGTTCTTGGCCATCTGAGCATTGTTAGGGATGGATTTCTTCTCATGGGGTGAACCCTAAATCCAATCAGATATCTGTTGGTTACTCCCACACTGCTGTACTAGCACATCTTGAAGGGAGGTCACCGTTGTAGAGTGAAGGGTTTGCTGTTAGATTGGAGTTTACCTTTCTCCTTTAGTAGTAGGAAGAGGACCTTAAGGTCCCATAAACACTAGTCTTAGGGGTGAAGACTTGACTTCTCTGTGTTTGATGAGTTGTATAGCTGTGGTCCTCAGCAATAGAGCCTCACCATCAGCTTGCAGAAAAAAATCAAAAGCCTCAACAACAGCCTGGGTTGTTTGGAGGTTCCCATAGGGACCCTTTGTCTAACAACTCAATTGGATGTAACCCCATTTCTGGTAATGGGAGCTTTGTTTGGTGATGAATTATGTCTAATGGGGACTTCATTTCCTTTTCTATTTGGTGATTTCTTTTCAATAGCCTTCATTGATGTATCTATTATAGGAAGCTTCTACTGCATTAGGTTTCCATAAGGCTCCTCAAATGGATTGTAGTTTTAGCTGTCACTCCTTGTATATGCCCTTCCCCTCCCCATTTGATCCTTCCATTCCAATCCCCCACCCCCTCCTCCATCCATAGCTATCTATTCTATTTGGCTCTCTTTAGAAAGAGGGGCAAAAAGATTTTTAAAGTCGGGATCTTTTGAATAATGCTTAGAGGTTAAACAGGAGCTAGAAGAAACACACACAGGCACATGGACTTGCTTTTTTGTTTGTTTGTTTTTTAGTGTACAGTGGAATTTCCTCCAGAGACTTCCAAACTCCAAAAGAAAGAAAGAATTCCTTTTTCTCCTGGTCCCTCTGTATTACACAACCCCAAACTGACACACTATAACACTATATTCTTAGACTAGGACATTTTGCCCAGATTTCTGAGCCTTAAACATTTATTTAAGCAAAATTGTTTTAGCTTTATTCACTTATTTTGCACAAGTGTTTTGTCTGTTTGTATGTATACCATGTGCCTGCCTGGTGCCCACAGAGGTCAGAAGAGGACATCAGATCCACTGAAACTAGAGTTATAGATGGTTGTGAGCCATCTTGTGGGGGCTGAGTACTGAATCTGGATCCTATAAAAAAAAAAAAAAAAAAACAAGTGCTCTTAATCACCAAGCCATCTCTCCAGCTCTGGCTCTTATCTTTGCATAACTAAAATGTTTTAAGATTAACATCATCAGACTTACATACCAACTCCAGTAGGAACTCTGAGACAGCCAACTAGAAGGGAAAGTGCCTACCTCTGCACACGTGGCTGGTAGGTCATTCCCATCTTTAGGAACTAAGTTATTCTCCTAGCAAGAGTCAGAATTTGTGTGTCCAAACGTCTTTATGCTAGTTAAGCTTGCTTTGTGGGTACATGATTGAATTTAATGTGAAGATAGACTGTGCAGTTGATGGGGGTAAATCCGCTCCTCTCTGACTACTAACTTGTGTACTTCAGAGAGTCTAAATAGTACAAAGTGCAGGAACTTTCGGTGAACTTAGTAATTCTTCACACCTATCATCCAGTAAACATCTGTTGAGTATCTTTTTCCAAGCCACCCTCCACCTAAGACAGTGAGGGCCCAAGATGAGTAAAGCAATATCTCCTCAATTTGCTTATCATCCCTTAAGGGAGACAAGTAAGTGACTGGGAGACCAACTCCTTTCTTACAGACCATCCATGGATGCCATGCTTCCACTTGATAATCACGAGGGGTAAGAAGTGCCTGGAGATATGGTTCTGTGGTTAACAGCAATTGCTACTCCTGCAGAAAACGAGAGTTCAGTTCCCGGCACCTACATCAGGCAGCTCACTAGCACCTGCAACTCCAATTCGCATCTGATGCCCTCTCCTGGCCTCTCCAGGCATGAACATGGTATACATGCATACATCCAAGCACTCACATAGACACATAAAAAAAATTAATAGATCCTTTTTCAAGAAAGAAGAAGGGTTCAAGAGATTAGAGGAAACTGACCTGGACATTGTGAAATAGAGGAAAGAGTTTCAGCTACAAGGAACAATGTCAGCAAATGTCTGGGGTAGTGAGCTTAAGGCACTTTAGGAACATAAATAACTGGGAAAGATAAGGGTTGTAGAGCTAGATACGAGACTCATCATCAAGGCGAGTTCCCAAAAGTCACTGTGACCAATTTCCTTGTTCTCTGACATCGTTTCAACACAGAACCATGGATGTCCCTCTGAACCCACGAGCCAAAGGAAAGCCCTTCCTCACCAAAGTTCTTGTCAGGAAATTGTTCACAGCATTAATGACACCAATACTGAAAGACTGAGCCTAGAAGTGGGGTTGTTGCTGTGGCTAACTGTGCAATCTGGTTTTGAAGCCTTTGGAACAGACTCGTGGGAGGGATTTGGACATGTTTAGAGAGGTGGGGCTGGAGGAGACATGTAGGCAGCGAGCAGGGTTTAAAGGGAAATTGTGATGTGAGCTTAGGCGACCAGCATCCTGAAAGAAGTGGGAGTACAGACTGGCTCAGGAGGCTTCGGCAGGAGAGGGAGATGCCATGGGCACTGGCTAGAGTCCAGCTGTGCAACACTCTGTGCTTTGTCCCTGCCCTGAAGCTCAGTGTTAAAACGATGGACAGATTCATTTGGTAGAGGCCATTTCAAGACATCACAACACTTGAACTGTGACGTGGACACTGGGAGTTGGCACAAAACGTAGAGTGGGGGGGATCTGCAACACTGTTGACCAGGAAAGGAGCAAGCAGAAAGGTGCAGATGAGGAGGGGGTGTCACTGATATCATCGGTGCCTTTAGAGGAAATGGGCACTACACTAGGACTGATTCCTGGGGGGATGTTTTAAGAATTGTTTACATTCCACAATTATCCACCACAAGCTCCAAGACAGGAAATTATAACTCACTTTATTTTTGTGAAAAGAGCACCCTTGGGGTGTCCTTGTGCACCCAAGAAAGGGTTCACCCAAGTTCAGCCACCCAGGAGCCAGAGGCCATGGGTGAATGAGGTTCAAAAGGGATTGGATACCATACAAGCTGACGGTGAGGCAGAATTTCAAAATGGGAAAGTATGGTTATGACTATGGAGAGTTGTCCTTCACCTCACTCAGTAGCATGGTGGGAGCCTCTCACCAGCAGCAAAGCAAGAGCTCCAGTGTATTTATCAACAGCCGGAGCCTTCCTGTTTCCCAGCTATAAACCTACCACATCCTAGGAATCTCACCAGACACCCATTTACAACGAGAGTCCTAAAACCATTCGGGCGATGCTGGAAACCCCTGGCTTTAGTTTGAACCGATTGTAATCCAGTTTGAGGAACCTCTGGAGCCACCTTGTCATCAGAGAGCAGGACGGGGCAGTAGAGGAGAGTAAGGTCTCCAGAAACCTGTTAAAGCAATGACATCCCAGAGAACATCTCCACATCCTACACACGGTCGCCACCAGGACACTCAAAATGCACCTCTACCCTGGGGAAGCCCACACTCATGCTTTTACTCATAATTTTCTTCTTAGCGTATTTAATAAAGTATCTGATTCTGCTTCATACTGGCTATGCCTGAAATTCTTTTCTGCATCAAAGCCAGAAGTACCAGTTTAGCTTGAGTCCAGGACTCTAAAAGGCCAAAGGAACTCATCAGATGGCTGTGGCTGACAGTGTAGGGCTGTGTTTCAGTTTCCTCATCACTGGCCATGGCAGACACTGCCTTTACCTTCATCATCCTGGTTTTTACACGTATGAAGAATGCAAGAGGTAGGACATCATTGACGCTTCCCCAAAGATTATGAAAGATAGATATCCTGAGAGAGCAGATAATAGATCTGTATCGAGGTCAACATATCTGTAAGCAGGCTCCAAGAAACATAATGTGAGAAGCTTTCAGAGTGGAGCCTATGACACAAAGGTACCTCAGGATAATGAAGAAGATGCCCAGAAAAGCCACAGACATGAGCATGGCTAAGCAAGAGCTTCCCAGGCCTGTTGGAGCTGATATCATGACACCATGTGTTCTGAATGACTAACACAAAGCTGTAGATCTTAGCAACTTCCTTGTTGTGTTTTGGTCTTGTTTCTGGCAAAACAAAACAAAACAAAAAAAACAAAAAACCTTCTCTTGCTATTCTTCTGTTCTTCCCTTCTGCCCCCCTCAACGGGTTCTTGCGTGCATATCATGTACACATAGATAAGCAGGCATGCACATATACACATAAATTAAAAATGCTTTAAAATGAGGGAGATGATTAAAAAATGTGAGGCTCCTTTGATTTCAAACGCAAATGAATGTAGAATTGTCCTCCCAACCTCCCTGAAACAGTTTACAAAGCAGCATTATGAGGCAAAACCAGATAAAGGACAGAAACGGCTAATGCTTCAAGAGTCAAAATACATACGGGATTTAGGTGTGCAAATTGCTTGTGAGAGTCTTTGTTTTCAACCTGTCAGTGAACATCCTCTAAGGAGTATATAAATGAGACTTTTACATCATTTGTTTAACGGTTTACAGCTCCACCTAATCCGTTCCCACATGATAGCTTTGAGGTGTCTTTCTCTAGTTTTTGATCGGAATTTGAAACACTGAGAACAATTTGTGCGAGCCAGGATCAGACAAAGGATGACAATGCGGTGTTATTGTAGAATGTTAATGCTCAGGAGAACCTATTATGCCCCTGTCACTCAAAATAAGCTGAGGCACCAAGTGCTTTCACATGTGGATTATCTCTCCATCATCGCAGATGAAAGGATGCTGATTCTGTTACTGTCACCGGAGCGTCCACATGCAGGAGTTTCTATTACTTTCTGTGGATAAGCAATGCACACATTAAAAAGAGGAATGCTGGCGTGGAGAAATTGCACTTCTTGCTATATGTAAGTTACGGCTGAGAAGATAAAATTAAAGAATGGCATTTTAATTTAACTAAGAATAAATACTATTTTATGTCATTTAGGACTAATAAATATGAATTAATATGAATAAATAAATGAGTTTTTTTTAAATCTATGAACTTTTTAAGAAATAACTTTATTCATTTATTCATTTTACACCTCAATCACAGCTTCCTCCCTCCTCTCTTCCTGGTCCCACTTTCTCACCCTCTCTCTCCTTTCCCCATCCCCTTCTCCTCAGAAAAGGGGAGACTACCCCTTACAAACCCACCCTGGCCCATCAAGTCATATCAGGGCTTAGTACATCCTATTCTGTTGAAACCAGGCAAGCAGCCCAACTAGGGGAAAGTGATCCAAAAGCAGGCAACCGAGTCCATGTCAGAAAAGACCAATGCTCCCCTTGTTACTAGGACACCCACATGAGAACCATGCTGCCCATCAGTTACATATGTGTTGTGGGCCTAGGTCCAGCCCATGTATGCTCTTGGTTGGTGCTTCAGTCTCTGTAAGCCCCTACGGGCCTAAGATACTTGACACTCTTGATCTTCTTGAGGAGCTCTTGTCCCCTCTAGGATCTTCTATTTTTCCCACACTCCTCCACAAGACTCCCCTAGTTCTGCCTAGTGTTTGGGTCTCAGCATTTGTTTCATTCTCCTGCTGGGTGGAGCCTGTCAGAGGACAGTCTGCAAGCATAGCAGAGTATCATTAATAGTGGTTGGCTTTCTTCTATGGGGAGGGTCTACGGTTGGGCCGGTCCTTGGTTGGCCATCCTATCTTTCTCTGCTCCATCTTTATCCCTGCACATCCTATAGGCAGGGTGGATTTGGGGTCAAAGGTTTTGTGGGTGGGTTGTGTCCCCTCTCTCTACTGGAAGTCCCACCTGGCTTATGAATACTTAAATAAAAAAATATGAATTATTTTTTTGTTCAGAGATACATTATAAAGTCTATGTGTGACTCCACACAAGTCCAAATGAATAGCCACTGCACTCTGTGACTATTTTAATGGCTATTTTTCATTTAAAGAAAATGTAGAATTTTCTAGAAAATAGTTTTTATTATTGATAAGCCGCTCAAAATGCGCTGCAATTATGCTTGTCATTGTCCTGATTGCCAAAAGGCTAGGTGACAACAGAAGTCCCGAGGAACACCAATTAATACTGTCTACTGTGTCAGACACAACAGTCGTCACAGCTAAGTAAACAGCGTTACGAGGTCTGTAATAATCCTATATACCAACATGACGGAGTTAACAGATACTCAAGAAGCCGGCAAATGTTATTTCTTGGTATTTTTTGAGGGTGCTTGTAGAAGATGTTAAGTTTCAAATCAGTACACTGAGTATGGAAACCAAGACTCACTAATGTGGATGTCAACTATATTGAAGGCCCCCATAGAGCAAAATAACAGAAAGGGGTGAATCGGTTCTGTCCTTACGCTAGATCACATATGTTTTCCTGCTTACAGATATCAGAATACCTGGCACGTGCAAGAGCCCTTTGGGTACCAGGGACAATAGTGGTGTAGAGTGAGCCGTGAAGAAGGGTACTACCCTCTCAAAGAATACTCTCAAACTACACACTCTTGAGTCTTCTCCTTCATCCAGGAAGAAATTCAGAGAACGTGTGAAAATGGATGCTTCGTGTATGGTTAACAGTGAAGGAGCACAGGTTTGCAGCCAGTCAAAGTTATTGCTATGTCCTCGCTAAGGAGAGATTCTACACCTAATGTTTCAGCATGAGGAGTTCAACATGTTTATTTAGTTGGGTGACTGAAACACAACCCACCCTGTCTGCTGGAAGAGTACAACCAAGTCTGTAATGTACTTTCTAAATTGTATCCTCTAGTAATACGGATGAAGGACAGTATCCCATTATTTCTCTGTGAATATAAAATACCTTCCATTTGTTTTATGGCACACAGTGGTGACCACGCTTCCTCAGAGAGGTTCATGACAATGTTACCCAGAGCATTTTCTTCCAGATGATGATGATTGAAAACCTAATTTTTAAAAAATTACAAAGACTTACACAAAAACTTGCTGTCTGGTACTGTAATAGGAACAGAACTGTGCTAGTTTCTGGGATTTGGGTTTCCTTTTTTTTTTTTTTTTTTCAATGGAGTGGGATTGATGTCTCTATGAGTTTGTCTATATGACTGCAAAGCCTGGGAACACTGTTGCTGTTACTGATATACAACATGATACTATTATTGGTCATATATATATATATATATATATATATAGAGAGAGAGAGAGAGAGAGAGAGAGAGAGAGCTCTATTAAGTTTTGGAAACATTAACTGTGCCATCAACTTTGGGGGAAATTACTCAGTTTACTCTTGTTGAGTGAGCAAGAACCTGGGAAAGCTGTTGCTGCTATTGATATACAATGTAATCCTCTTATTTGTTATATATATGTGCATATATATATATATATATATACATATATATGTATATATATATATGAAGTTTTAGAAATTAGCTGTTCTACCAACTTTGGGGAAAAGAACCTAGTTTATCCTGTTGAATTGGCATTTCACAGAAGTGAGCAGACATGTTGGTTTCAATGCATTAAACTTTATTTCCATTATATGGGGATAATAAACTTTAAATTTTTTTCCCATCTGTATGGAGGTAATGTGCTGTATTAACTCTGCCATGTCTTAAATACATGTATTTGATAACAAAATCAAACAAAAGCATTCACTACATAATGAAAAAAACTGGAATACCATGAGTAACTTAGAAATCCTGACATCATTCAGTGTAACATGAAAGTCTTACAAAGACTTACACCCTGGAAAGTTAGAGTGGATGTGTGATGGATGGTGGAGCTGAAGCAGCAATCGCAGTGGTTTGACTTGTGCAAACCCATGCCACCAGCTAGATAAGTGAAATAGAGAAGATGCCTGCTAAACTCTTGCCTAGTCTCTGTGGCCACATGTATGCAGGTCTGCACCTCTGCATACATGTCTGAAGGGTGTTATAAACAACGATTTGGCATGATGATCAGGGATATAGAAGGAATGGTCGGAAAATCAGAAACAAAAAAATATTAGGAGATAGCTATGAGTAGACATCTCCAAGTGGGGAAAATTCAAGATGTTTGTGTCCCAAATGACTGCTCTGATAAAAGGCAGCATCGGCACGGATATTTTCATAAGTGGTTAGAATGGCCAGTTCTACAGGTTGACAGTCAACCTCCTTCCGCAGCCACACTGGCTGTCTGCTGTCATCCAGTATGACCATGAACAAAGTGGTCAATCATAGTGGTATGGAGGAAGGTTTATGGGCTCTCCCAAAAGGAGACCTTGTTGAACCCTAACCTTCCAGGAGTGTAAAGTAATGATGAGCTGCATGCGTGGAATTGCTCCCCAGGAGATTGGCCTGTCACTAACACTGACTAGTTTCATCGGGGAAGGGACAGTGTTTTGTGTTTATTGGAAAGAGAAGTGATTGTGGATATGGAGTTGCCTTTCCCAAATGCATGGTTTACGCCAAAACTAGAGTGTGCAGACCTACAGAATGCCTTACCTACTATTGTGGTGTTCCACACAGCATCACTTCTTACCAAGAGCTTAACTGACAAAACAAAACAAAACAAAACAAAAAACTGTGGAGACGGGCCAAAGCTCATGGCAAGTCATGGGTTAGCTGGCTGACAGAACAGTGACATAAACTCTTGAAGACTTAGTTACAGTGCCGTATTGGTGGCAACACTTTAACGGACTGGGACAAGTTATTCCAGAAAGCTCCAGATGCCAGAATCAGCATACAGTCTGGGGTGCTTTTTCCCTAGCATCTGTACTCGCAGCCTCAGGAAGCAAGGGTAGACATAGGAGTGGCAGTATCCATGGTTTTGCAATGCTGCCACTAGTTTCCTGCCCCTGAGGAAGTTCTTCTGTATGTGGTATATGTGTATGTGTATGTTCTTGTATCATTTAAGTTCTGTTCCTCTAAGAACACTGACCAATACAGGAATCACAGTGTTGTTGAGGGTGACTGATACAGATGATCAAGAGGAAGCTAGATTGCTATTCCATAGTGGCCATGAAAAAAATGGGACACAGATGGTTCCTAACTCCTTGTGTCATCACACCTTGTGATTAAGGTTCCTGAAGCCACAATGGCTCACACAAGTAGGACAAACAAAGGCAAGAGGACAAGTCACACAAGCAACTATGGCCAACTTGGGAGTTCACTGAAAGGAAAGAGAATGCAGGGATTGTGATGGAACAAATACCAGTTTATTCTAGTAACAGAGCAAGTGGCTGTTAATGCAAACATTGTTGTCCTGTTTATGGGTTATATTGTTATGAATGTGTGTACGCGCATGTGTGTGTTTACTTATAGATACTAAGTGTTTGGGGTTTATTCCTATCTCATGTAAGTTAAGGGGTGTTGGCTTTATACCATTATTTAAGTATTGTAACGATGCTTACATCATAGCATTGAATAAGCATCGTTCTAAGATGTTGCATGCTATTCTGGGGAAGGATACAGGTAAACATCAATGCTTTGGTTGTATAATATTAGCTAGAAATGTGACTTTCTTATTGAGCACGGCTTAAGGAGATGTGTTCATAGGTATCACATTGACAAGGGGCAGACTTGTGGTGATAATTGTCTGTGCCAACTTGGCTGAGTGGGAGAATGCCCAGAGAGCTGGCAAAATGTAACTTTTGAGTGTGCCTGTGAGGGTGTTTCTGAAAACATTAACTTGATTCAATAGATAAAGAAAGATTGCTCTCACCGAAGACAGTGGGCAGCACCTAATCGATTGTTTCCCTTTATAGACCAGACTGGCAGAAGTGTGTGTTTGTTCTCTCTGCTTTAGCCTCTGATCTCATTTACTCGTATTCCTGACTCTTGGGCTTTCAACCTTAGACTAAGAGTATGCCACTGGCACTTCCAGTTCTCAAGCCACAGGTTTGAGCTGGAAGTATACTGCCCCCCTTGGTGGCCCTTACCGTACAGAGAGCAGGCAGCGAGGCTTCTCAGCTCATCTACGCACCTAAATATCTCACATACGTGTTAGTTGTCTCCCCCATCACTGTGCCAAAATACCTGACCAGAACCAGCCTCAAGGGGGAAGGGCTTATTTCAGCTTATAGTCTGCCATGGTGAGAAGGCTCGGAGGCAGGAGCTTGGCCACACAGCATCCACAGAGAGATGAATGCTGGTCCTCAGATTGCCCTTGCTGAATGAACACTCAGCCCAGGCTCTCAGTTCATAGAATAGTGCTGCACACAAATAGAGCAGATGTTCCCACCTCAAGCCAATCTAAGGAATCCATCACAGGCAGGCACGGAGGTTTGTCTCACTGGTGACTCAGGGTCCTGTTACCTTGACAAACAGTATTAAGCACCACAGCATATACCAATCCCTCTTTACAAAATCAACACAGCTCAACCAAGATGGTGTGTATATGGGTGCACAAAGTCACATGCACACAGGCACATACATGTACAAGCAGAGAAGAGATATGGTAAATATATGATAGATAGATGATAGATAGATGGTGGATAAATAGATGACAGATAGACGGTAGATAGATGATAGATAGATAGATAGATAGATAGATAGATAGATAAAGTGCTTGGTTTAACCTATCTTTTTCCATTAGAAAAATTGATCAGCTAGATATTGTGGCACATTCCTGTAACCCTAGCACTAAGGAGGCTGAAGAAGAAGGACTGTGAGTTCAGGAGCAGCCTGAGCTACAAAGTAAGACGGCACCTCAGATCAAACAGTGAAAGAACAGTTGAACCGTTTTCAATATTTTTTTTCTAGGTATAGTATATGGGAGCTTCAGTAGTTAAACCATGAAAGATCTTGGCGGGGGGGGGGACAGATAAAAAAAAGCCCACAAAGTTTTTAAGACTCTTTGTCATCTCTGCTTCTGTAAATAACATAGTTAAAGTTAATAACTACATAAGCATGCAAAATATTTTAAAGACTGAAAATGAGTACAATGAGGAGTACACGTGAGATAATAAAACAAAATGAAATGTGTCAAATTATTTAAAACCTTAAAAATCTGTTGTCTTGTTAGGTATATCTTGTCAGAAATATTTGATTTTTGTACCAAAGACATTGATTAAGAAAACCTAAATTATATATAAACATATATATATAACAATGACTGTCTATGAATTTTGCTGGCTTGTTTGTTTGACTTTAATGTAAGTTCTAATGTTGTGCTTTCATTCTTGAGCCAAGGCTAGCTGTCTGTCTACATCACTGGCAATACATGCCCTTCAGCCTTTCTTTCCAGAATGCTCCTCGTTTCTGATGATTCCCCCACCTGGCACGGATTTCATACTCCAGTGTTTTTGAGTGTTTCCTGTCTTCTGTCTGGGATACTTACTTTCTCCTATTTTCCACCTGGTGAATTTCTGAATATCCTTAATTACATCATGTAAACAACACAAATAATACACCTTCTGTGCTTCTTGGCATCTGCACATTACCTTTTTGCTTCTCAACCTCTTGCTTCTCTTTTCTTCTAGGACATTCTGTTCCTAACTTTATCATAACATGTACCGTACTGTGTTGTAATGACCAATTCCCCTGGTTGCAACACTCATTCATTTCCGTCAGTGACATTGGTATATAAATGCTTTGCTAGATGAATGATCTTGGGAAAGAAAAATAACAAGCCGCTTCATCACATTATATATGTACCACACGCACAATCTTAATGTCCTATTTTAAACTTTATGGCCTCCAGAAACATGAAAACTGTCACTATTCTCCTGTTAAAGCTGATAAAATCCATCTGGAGAAGGTCAGTGCTACAGTTCGGGTCTTAAATGTCCTTCTCAAGCATGTATGCTAAACCTTAGGAACTCAGAGACCTTCGGTTAGGAAGACAGTGGTACCTTTAAGAGGTGTGGCCCGATGGGAGGTCTCTCAGTCACTGGAAGTGTGCTCTTGGTGAGAACCCTTTGGCTCAGTCTCCTCAGTATTCTCCTTTGGCTTCTGACCATGGGATGTGTAGTTTTGCTTAACACACGCTCTAACCATGATGTACGTGTTTGCCACAGGCATGAGCCTATAGGACTAACTGATCACAGACTGGCGCCTCCAAAACTCTGAGACAAAATAAGTGCTTTTTTTTTTTTTTTTTTTGCCACAGGTATTCTCTTATAGTAACAGAAAGCTGGCTACCTCAGTAAGTACACACTAAATGACTTGCCAAAACTCACTGATAGGCCACAGTTCAAAAGAGATCTGATAATGTCAATGACCCAACTATTCACACACTGTCTCTCTTCAGGATAAGCACCCAGATAAGCAAGATAATACATTCAGTTCTTTTTGTCTCTGGACCATATCAGGACACTCCGGGCATTTGATTAACATTCTTGAATAAATGAAAAAATAAACAAATAAATGAATGGATGGACACTATGTCTCTTACCTCCCATAAGAGATGTTCTTGAAATCTATGTAGATAATAGATTCTTGGGAAACCGGTCATATTTTTAATAGATTAGAGTGTTTTTCTGGAAGTGGGCCTATGGTGAACACTCTTACACAGTTTATTTTTAATTTATGCTGGATTTTCACACAGCGGGTGTGTTTAAGATGAAGCATGACCACCTGCCAAGAATGGCATCCAGCACGCACGATACACATCTCCAGTGAAGAGATTCCCGAGCTCAGTCATCAATATCGCAAAACGGTGGGCCCACCCAAGGAAAGAGGCTTTGGAATAGGTCCAAAGAAGAGCAATGAAAATGATGAACTGGTTGGACAATTATCTCCCCGAGCAAAGGTCACAGGAACTGGGCCTACAGAGCATAAAACATATGAAGGGGGCAAACCTACCAACATGCTGGAGGAATGTGAACGGGCTGAGGTGAGCAGCTGGTTTTAATTCCTAGTTATGATGGCGAAAGTACAGGATAATTAATTTCAAATGGAGCATAGAAGCTGTAGGTTAGTCCTTGTAAAGTCCTTATGACACAATAGAATTCATTAACCCAAAAAGAAGTTATGGTATTTCTTTCTTTGGAAAGTTTTTTTTTTTTTTTTTTTTTGTAAAGAGTCAACAGAGGAGAAATGTGTTTTGCCAGACCAGGCTAGAGAGAAAATGGAAAAGCGGTTAGAGGGAACGGGTGGGGCTGCAACTTAGGCCTTTGTGTTGTTCTCTTTGGAAATGAAATTATCTCCAGCAAACTTGGCTTTTAGAATGGGCCTTAATGTTTTTTTTTCCCTTTATGCTTTTTCCTATCGTTTTGAAAATGCAAGATCCAAGTTCTTTCAAGAACATTATTTTGGAGAAATCTTTCAACTATTTGGTGCGATACTTTCTTGGCAGGGAATGTTATGGAGTCATGAGCAATTGAAGCAATGATTTATGAACAATTACTGGAGGATGACAAACCAACAATGTGAAAGAGGAGGGTGCTGGGAGTTATGAAAAACACTCAGGACCCACAGCGCGGCTGGTCTGCCTGTCTGCTTCCTTTATCTCTGCACCGCAGCACTGGCGCGGAGAACGCGGTGGTTCACAATGCTCACGGCACCCAGGACGCGGCCTCTTCTGCCTTTCTTCAGATACCAGGACTGTGAGCTGGAACCGACGATACTGTTTCTCATCCCACAGAGCCATGTGAGAATTTCAGGGGTTAGCGGTGTTTTTATTGTATCGCATTACCCACGCATTGCTCTAATATGGTATTAATAGGATACAGATGTATTAATGTTTTGTGGCATCACAGATATTGAAGTATAATGGCACAAAGATTTATGTGGGAAGGGTTTTCAAGGTCTGTGGAGACTTCCTCCATGGTCCAAAAGAAAGGAATTTCCAAAGGGAAGCCCACTCACCATAGAGCAACCACACTGTCTAGACAGCCTAAATTGGTGGTATGGGAAAAATGCTGCAAGCAGATAATTAAATCAAAATACCCTCTACCTGCCATTTGGATCACCAGCAAAAACAAAAGTCATATTAATTGCAAATGCCAGCAATCCAAAATGTGATTAATTTTTTTAAATGCTACTTTTTCCTTGGAGAATGTTTTCCTCAGTTCACTTTTTTTTTCTTTCTTTTCTTTTTCTTCCTCTCTCTCTCTCTCTCTCTCTCTCTCTCTCTCTCTCTCTCTCTCTCTCTCCCTCTCTCCCTCTCTCTCTCTCTCTCTCTCTCTCTCTCTCCCTTTTTGGTGGAAAAACAAATTTTAAAAGGTTCTTCATCATACAAGGCATCCTTTATTCATACCGGCTACTGACATTTTAAACAAACTTACCCTTCAAGATAAGGTGATCTCCTGAAAGGGCTCAGGCATCTCTTTTTCTTCCCTACCATCAGCTTGCCCACATAAAAGGCGGCTCTTACTTATAGACCCAATGTGTCTGATTCAAATGCAATGTAAGAAAGATTCCCCTATGATCTTTTCTGGGTAGTGTTGTGTTACATCCTGATTATGCTGGTACTGTCAGGAGTGAGCAGGATGTGAACTCAAGCCTGGATCATGAAGTGAAGAGCAGGGTGCCAGCTGTAAGGGAAAGGGTGTTTTCTGGGCCCTTCACAGAAGAAAGGCCTTTCCTCAGACACCCTGAGAGTAGTCCTGTCTTGTAACTGATACTCAAGTTGAAACAAAGAGAGTGTTTGTCTTGATCAATGTTCGTTGCTGTGAAGAGACACCAGACAGTTCTTATAAAGGAAAACGTTTAATTGGGAACTAGCTTACAGTGTCACAGGTTTAGTCCACTATCGTCAAGGCAGGAAGCATGGCAGTATGAAGGTGACACGAAGCTGGAGAGATAGTTGAGTTCTACATCCGGATCCACAGGCAGCAGGAACAGGGGGCAGCTGGCCCTGGCTTGAGCATTTGAAATCCCAAAGCCCATCCCCAGTGACACACTTCCGCCCAAGAAGGCCACATCAACTCCAGTAAGGCGACACCTCCTCATCCCTCTCAAGTATTGCCACTCCCTAATGACCAGCCATTCAAATCTATGAGCCTCTTGGGGCCATTCCTATTCAATCCACCACAGGCTTTTTGCCAGCGTTAGTTGTCAGCCACACAGGCTCTTCCAGTTTTCTCACACGGCTCCTTCAGCACTGAAGTGCATGCCTCTAGGGAGCACCTGTGAGTCTTCTGAGTGATTAGTAGACAAATGTTCCTTTCATTGAAGCCAACTGGAGACCTGCACTGGGAGCTGTTTTACTGAATTGTCATGAAGAAATTAAATGAATGCTCATGGAAACTGTTTCTGTTTCCCAGAAAGCTATCTTTAGGAACACTTGTGGTCAAAACAACTGTAGGGAGCCCTAGAATTCTATGAAGATAAATTCCCTTGAATGAAAAGTTTCCCCAAGTTTTGTGGAGTCAAATGCTTACAGTTTTCATAAAGCCTAGATGTTTTCAAATACGTTCTGCCTCTCCCTGTTACGTGTTGGATTGGCAAGAGCATGACTGAAGAGGAGGTGGAATTATTTAGGTGAGGACCGCTGTGTCATAGTCTGTCTGGTTCCTGCTCTGCAGGAAGCAGGAGGGGGCAGAAAGTTCCTTTGTCTTTACATTTCAGTAACTAGCTCTTTGGGTTTCTCAAAGGTAGGAAATAGAGCTAGGGCTGGGCTCATTCGGTAAGGTTCAGAACAGCGTGAAGGCCAGACTGCGCACCTGTAGCAGCTCATAAAAAGTCATGCACAGGCCTGGACTGCAAGTCCTAGAGAGGCAGAGGCAGGGGGATTGCTAGAACTTAGTGGCCAGCCCGTGTCTGAGTCAGGGAGCTCCAGGGTTATTAAGAGACCTTGTCTCAAAAAAAAAAAAAAAATGAGGTGTAGAATAATAGAGAGAGGAATCCACATACATGTGTGTTTGTGCACTCACATGTGCAAACATGTTCACACATACACACCACACACACACACACAGGAAAAACTAACGGGGAAATAAAAATCATCCTATATCCATCAAAAACAGTGGAATGATTTACTCTTCTATCTATGTAGTTTTTACTAAGTATATATTTCTCAAGTCCCTCAGGACATGCTAATAGCATATATTATATACCTTTGATATATATTTTCTGCCATAAACGGTCAATATTTTCAGTATAGTAAGTAGGGTCCTTGAATGATGAGATACCTAAGTTCTCAATACCAAGATGATTTGTAGTTCAAAGAAGAAATAACCAAAAGCAATCTTGTTTGGTTAGTAGTAATTTGGTGTCCCTGGTAAGGGATGAAGAGGAGCATACACTGATGTCTAATTCAGAAGTATCAATGAAGTGATGGCGAATACAGGAAGTGAAAGACTTGAGGGAGAAGTAGATAAAAACAAACAATGGATTCCGTTTTAGACAAGGGCTTAAGGTAAAGTATGTTAGGACATGATGCTGGGAATTTATTTGGGCAAAAGAAAGGTCCTCCGAAGCTGGAGTGAGAAACAGGACTGATGAGGTCAGCAGCGAAGAATCCTGGCAATGCTGTGAGCAGGAAAAATACCTGGCCAGATTTATATTCCAAATAACATACCCACACAACCAGTCAGCAGGCAAGGAGGGCAAAGGTTTGTTTGAGACATAGTCTAAGGATGCAGTTATGAAATTATGATGGATTAAACCAGGACGATGACGGAAATGATTGACAAATAATCATGAGTTAAAATTGGGAGGATTGGCTGATAAATTACTTGTGGGGGAGGAGGAAGAGGAAGTGGGTTGGGATGAGTACAGATTTCTGGCTAGAGTGACTAGGTGAATAATGCTACAATTAATTAACACAGGAAGGAAGAGTGGGTTTGGAAAGAGAAAAAAAAATATCAGATCTACTTTGAACATGTTGTGTTTGAACCCGATGAGTAAGACATCCGAACGGATTTAACTAAAAGGTAGTTACATGTGTGAGAGTGAATCTCAATGGAACTAGGGAAACTGTAGCCCTGAAGCACAAATTGATGGGGCATTATTTATGGTAGTTGCTGAAGGACTACTGTGGGAATGATGGAAAGATGGCATCTAATGGAATAATTTGTCGGAGGCAGAGGAAGTAAAGCGGGTATGTAGGATTAAGGAGAAATATTCAGGAAACTAAATAGTCAAAAAAAGAATAACTCCGTGGATGTTTAGGGCAGTAAGTCCTTTGAAAATTCTTTTCTTCTATTTAGCATCAGTACTGAAAATCATCCAGGCAGGTGGGAACTACAATAGCACAGGAAATGCATTGGCAGTACCTTTGGTCCAACATACGCAGCATCATGCCCCTAGTAATGTTTCAGACAGGCAGAATCAGAACCTGAGACATTTCCAACTGGTCTTTGTGGACCTGCCTTTTCAGAAGAATCATCTCCCTGTTTAGAGTTCATGCCCTTCCATTCAACATGTTCCAGACTGAAATGATACCTGAGACTGCAAGATGTAGAGGGTACCTGAGTGGAGGGTTCAATAAGTAATTTGAAAAAAATGGGCTGCAGTAGAGGTAGAAGGCTAGAGTGGACATAGCTTTAGAGAATGAATATATGAATAATAGTTTAAAACAAACAAACAAACAGAAACCCGTAAAGTACAGTTTCCCCTTGGTATAGTGACTAAGGATAAAATGGTATGGTTTTTCTAATACTTTAAGGACATTCAGAGGTAAGGTGTAAGAAGAAAAAGAAGTCTAAAATGAGAGAAGAAAAGATGGGAGAGAGTTAGCATATAGTAACATGAACAAATGAGCAAAGGCAAAAATAAACTTCTTATGCCAGAAAAAAATATACTTCATAGTTTTTTTTAATCCAGGAGACAATTACCTCAGTAGAGGCAAAAACAGCAAGAGACTTCCAAAGAGGATAATAAAACGAAAGGGGGTGAATTCAGGACTGTGTTTGGAGTGTTACATAATAAAGAAGCAAGTATTTAGCAGGCAGAGAAAAGGGCCCACACCAAAGCCACATATGAGTGCTGAGATTCACGTTTATTTTTTCTGCTTTTGCTTTTACTTACAACTTGTGTCTGTAAATCAGGACAGAGTGAAGATGTTTGAGAAAAATTAGGCATTTCCGATAATATGTTGAACACTGGCAATGTTTGGAGTTTAGCATATTGAGAGAGCAATGAAGTGTAAACTGAGAACTGGAATACAAAAGGCCATGGGTAGATGGAGAAGGCATGTGAAAGCCTGGAGGCCTACAGGGCTTTTCTCCATGAAAGTGGGAACTATGACAGTGATGAGCTCAGGGCTGGACAAGATTAGAGTGAAAACAGAGTAAGTATTCACTCTGTGATCTTCATAAAGGAAAACCAAACAAGGCTGGAAAGGCAACCGGTGAGGGCTATTAAGTGTCCTGGCTACTTTTATGTCAACTTGACACAAGCCAGAGGCATCTAAGAGGAGGGTACCTCAACTAAGAACCCACTTCCATAAGATCCCATTATAGCCAAACCTGTAGGGCATTTAGTGATTGATCTTAATTTGTGCTTGATGTGGGAGGGTCTAGCCACTGGGGGTGGGAACAGCCCTAGGCTGGTGGTCCTGGGTTCTATAAGAAAGTAGGCTGAGGAAGCCATGAGAAACAAGCCAGTAAGCAGCACCCCTCCATGGCCCCTGCGTCAGCTCTTGCCTCCAGGTTCCTGTCCTGTTTGAGTTCTTGTCCTGACCTCCTTCCATGATGAATGGTGATGTGAAAAAGTAAGTAAAATAAACCCTTTCAGAACCCTGCTCCATTGTTGGTGGGAATGTGAACTTGTACAACCACTATAGAAACCAATCTGGCACTTTCTCAGACAATTAGGAATAGTGCTTCCCAAGATCCATCGATGCCACTCCTAGGCATATATCCAAAAGATGCTCAAGTACACAACAAGGACATTTGCTCAACCATGTTCATAGCAACTTTATTTGTAATAGCCAGAACCTGGAAACAACCCAGATGTCCCTCAATGGAGGAATGAATACAGAAATTGTGGTACTTTTACACAGTGGAACACTACCCAGCAATTAAAAACAAGAAAATCATGAAATTTGCAGGCAAATGGTGGGATCTAGAAAAGATAATCCTGAGTGAGGTATCCCAGAAGCAGAAACACACATATGGTATATACTCACTTATAAGTGGATACTAGACCTATAAGACAGGGTAAACATACTAAAATCTGTACACCTAAAGAAGATAAACAAGATAGAGGATTCCAGGTAAAATGATTAGTCTTCACTTAGAAAGACAAATGGGATGGACATTGGAAGTAGGAGAAAACAAGTAACAGGACTGGAGCCTACCACAGAGGGCCTCTGAAAGACTCTACCTAGCAGTGTATCAAAGCAGATGCTGAGACTCATAACCAAACCTTGGGCAGAATGGAGGGAACCATCTGAAAGAAGGGGGAGTTAGTATGACCTGGAGAGGATAGGAGCTCCACAAGGACCAAATATATCTGGGCACAGGGGTTTTTTTTGAGACTGTATATCCAACCAAGGACCATGCATGGATATAACCTAGAACCCCTGCTCAGATGTAGCCCATGGCAGCTCAGTATCCAAGTGGGTTCCCTAGTTAGGGGAACAGAGACTGTCTCTGACATGAACTCAATGGCTGGCTCTATGACCTCCCCCCTCCAAGCGAGGAGTAGCCTTTCTAGGCCACAGAGGAGGACATTGCAGCCAATCCTGAAGAGAGCTGATAACCTAGGATCAGATGGAAGGGGAGGAGGGCCTCCCCCATCAGTGGACTTAGAGAGAGGCAGGGAGGAGATGAGGGAGGGAGGGTGGAATTGGGAGGGAATGAGGGAGGGGGCTACAGCTGGGATACAAAGTAAATAAACTGTAACTAATATAAAAATAAATATTTAATTAAAAAAAGAAACACTGAGAAAAAGAAAGCAAAAATAAATAAATAAATAAATAAATAATAAGACCTTTCTTCCCCAAGTTGCTTTTGGACATGGTGTTTCATCACAGAAATAGGAACCCTAAGTAAGACATTTGAGGTGAGATTTGATGAGTTGGTGGGTAGTTTAAGTAAGAATGGCCTCCATAGACTCAAATGTTTTGAATGATTCGTCATCAGGGAATGGCACTACTTGGGAGGGATTAGGAGGTGTAGGCTTGTTAGGGGAAGTGTGTCACTTGGAGGTGGTCTTTGAGGTTTCAGAAGCTCAAGCCAGGCCCAGTGTGTCTCTCTTCCTGCTGCTTTTGGATCTAGATGTAGAACTCTTTTTTTTCTGTTTTGTTTTGGTTTGGTGTTGGTTTTTGGAGACAGTATAAAGTGGAAGTTTCTGGTTTCCTTGAAGACTAAATTTTGTCACATGATTTTTTGCTGTAGTTTGGTTTGTGAGAGGGCACATGAGATAGATCTCATGTTCGAGGGGTGTGATTTTGGCCAGCTGAGAATATTTGTGGGTAGACTCTAAGGAGAGGAGATATATAAAGGCCAATGCACAGTGAGGCATCACTTTTGGGTCAACATTGCTGCACTGATTTTCATGCTTTGATACTTGACTTTGCAGAGAGAAACATTCCAGAGAACTTCTTGGGGCAATGCAAATAAGTCTTGCAGCTTTCACTGACTTTGCGTTGCTGCTTGGTGTTGGCCTTTAGACTTGACTGCTGGTCTCCTGACAACTGAGTTTGGTAATCCCCTAAAGACTCATGACCCTCATCAGCAGGAAGTAGATAAAAAGAGGTCAACAGCCCTTTTCCCTACTGATGTCTTACGTAAGGTGGTAGGGGTAGGGGGTGGTAGGGAGGAAAGGTGTTTAAGAACCCTAAATCAAGTAGGTGTGGTGAAAATCTAAGCCTACAACAGGGTTTCTCTGTGTAGCCCTGACTGTCCTGGACTCACTTTGTAGACCAGGCTGGCCTCAAACTCACAGAGATCTGCCTGCCTCTGCCTCCACCACACCGGGTTGGGCTGCAGAACTCTTGGGTACTTCTCCAGCGCCATGTCTCCATGCTTGCCACCATGCTCTTCTCCGTGGTGACAGTGGACTAAACCTCTGAAACTGTAAGGCAGCCCCAACTAAAAGCTTTTCTTTGTAAGAGTTGCTGGAGAGATGGCCCAGCAGTTAAGAACACTAACTGTTCTTTCAGAGGACGCAGATTCAAATCCCAGCACTCATATGGCTGCTCACAACAGTCTGTAACTCCAAGACCTGACAACATCCTCAAACAAACAAATATGCAGGCAAAACATCCATGCACATAAAAGGGGGGAAGAATTTCTGTGGCCAAAGATGTCTTTCCACAGCAGTAGAACACTAAATGAGACAGTTGGGGAGGCAGAACGGCCAGAGAGGACAACTATGGAAGCTGTTTGTAGACATCCAGGTGAAAACAAGACACAAAACTCACCATTTGTCTATGTAAAGGTGCCAAAGAGGTCAAATATAAATACCAGGTTGAGTGGGGGAGGGAAGGTTACAAGTCAAAACATGTGATTGAGGCAGGAGCCTGTACAATAAAGACTTCTGATGTCCCAGCCCCGTTACAGGTTTTGTGGCTTATGCAGGTGGAGGTGGGGGGTAGAATAGAAGGGAAACTTCAGGGTCAAAAGTGTAAGTATTGAAACTCCCGAGGCCTGCCACAGGGAGGAAAGCTCTCGATAATTTATTTATGCGATCTCAAATCAATTCCAGGGTGTAGACAATTGTGGCATTTTAAAGAATGTCACA
The DNA here is from genome assembly GCF_030254825.1 of Meriones unguiculatus. NCBI lineage: Eukaryota > Metazoa > Chordata > Mammalia > Rodentia > Muridae > Meriones > Meriones unguiculatus. The sequence goes on from NC_083356.1 coordinate 8,752,290, forward strand.
CAGAGGGAGGCCTTAAAGTAATCAAAACAAGAGGTACTTCAGAAGGTAAAGGGCCTTCACCCCAACTTTTAACATGGTGAAGTAAAGTAAGATAAAATAGAATACCATCTCTCTCCTTGGGTTTCACTTCACTTACATAAGCTAGTATACTAATCAAAGACAGTGTTCAAAGAAAATTCTACAACCTCACCATACCAGAACTGATCAGTGGTGACCTCCCCAGGGGTCTTTGTGGAAAAGCTGTGTTTAAATTAGATGAAAAAAAAAAAAAAAAACAGATAATTTTTCTTAACTAAGAGGAAGTAGTACTCAGCTAAGTACAACGGAACAGAAAAGACATTTTAAGTTTACAGATGTAACCAAATAGGCACAGACGGAGACACAAAGTGTTAGTCATTGCACAACACCAAACCAAAGCCCCTTACCAGGCCAGAGGAATGCCTTGTGGTGGAGTGTCTGTAAATTATCTCCTTTGTCCCAGCATTTGGAGTTGAATGGTTTTGATGGCTGCCCAGCTGTGGCCTGTGAGAGGAGACAGAGGAGTAGGGATTAGCCAGAGAGATTGGCTCTGGTACAGGCACTGTCAACTTTGCAGGCCTGTACTAGCAATGCCTGGAAGCAGTGTGCTATCAGACAGTTGGAAACAGTTTTACTATTAGTCAATAAGAAGTAAAAATCTGAGAAGAATCTGGCTGCATGTGTTGTGGTTATAGCAGATAACAATGAGTTTATCTCTTTCGCCTGAGAATGAAAGCATGATTAAAAACGTCAGTCCCCACTTATCTAAGCTGATGTGTCAGACTCTGAGGGTAGTCCCGGCAAGAACAACAGACTTTAAGAAAAGGGAGAGGTGTGCTGCGATATTTTGCTCCTTTTTAGTTCCGTTGTCTCACTGTTCCTCTAATCCAGCTGCCTGTTTCGCTGCTGGAATGTGGGAGCCCACCGCATCTTCCCTTTGGAGGCTTGCGGTAGAGGAGGTTTCTGCTCTGACTTTGAAGGTAGGGAGGGGCGTAATTCAGCAGATGAGGACTGGGAAGTTTTCCTTTCATGTTTCACATACAATATGAACTGAACTATGACGTTATCCAGCCACAATTCTTCGCAAAGGTCAGCCAGTCTTGGCTGATTGTGCTTTCTTGCCTCAAAGTACTCTTGATCTAAAATAGATTATGTGGGGGGAAAAAAATCTACTGTTGCTCTCCCCATTGTGGATTCTTTTCAAGTACCTGCTTTAGTTCCTGGGTAACAAATATAACCTTGGCTGAGTAACTCCTTCCCAGCTGAAATCTATGCTTTGATTTTCCATGTTGACCCCATGAATGTATTATTTGCAGTTTAATTCTTCCTGTAGGTGCTCGGGGGCTTCTTATAGTTTACATATTTTCTGTTAAAAGATTTTGTCCATTGCTCCCGTTTTTGTAGGAGCCATGACTTCAGAATAGGTTTCAATGTGACAGGATAAGAATATGAGTATGGCGAATAAAAGAAACAATGTATCATTTTCATACTTATTTTCTAGAATGGCAAATGTATTTTTATATGAGACAGAGGAATGACAATCACTATAAATCCCTCAAACTTGTTAAGCACTGATGAGAAGCTAAATAGCCCTCAGATGCCCAATGAACATAGACAAACAAAAAGAATTATAGATTTACCCCAAAGTGTCACCTTGTCGAGGAGCACAATTCAGCGACAGTCGAAATTACAAGGAATGGTTTAAAGCAGCATACAACTGAATGTTAACCCCTAGGTGCACTGTCGAGGTAGGTCAGTGTTAGAGAAAGCACAGGCGAGGATGTAGCTATTTCTCTCATAGGTTGGAGAAATGAATGAAGGGGCTGCAGAAGAGCTGTCAGTGAGTACAAGGCGGGAAGCGAATGCAGGACAGATACATGTGGTCTGTTCTTTTTTCAACTGCACTAAGACATTTTTCTTCCCACCAGCATGATATTCTTCTTCGAGCCATCCAGTGTTTCACCATTTCCCAGGACTAGCCGTCTTCTTATAAAATAAAACAAGGAAAAGGGAAAAGGAAAGAGGGCAACAATAGGGGGTCAGTGCTGGGATCCCTGCCGCCTTTTCCTTCAGTGTGGGTTTCCATCCAGCTCCTCAGGCCAAATAAGGCACCACTGCCTCTTCTTAGAGGCGGCTATTTTTCAGTGATTTGATTCTTTCTCCTCATATCCCATCTTGCCTCTCCTATTTCCTCACATTTCACAAGGAGGGGGAAAAATCCTGTAGACAAATTTGAGGGTTAGTGGTAGACCAATATGGGACAATTTCCAAATCATGTTTGCATTTTAGAAGGAGCTCTTACTTAAACTGAAAAGAAGGGTAAGGAGACACTGTGGACAACGAGGGCAGAGATGGAGTTGCCTACACGACTGGAAAGACAGAGCATCCTTGTGCTGATCAAACCGTGCACTTAAGGTGGGCGGTTTACATCATCACAGCACCAACTCTACCACAAAACTGAACGTGGAGACTAAACTTACGGCCAAAGACCTCCTTTTAAATGAAGGAGGGGGGAAGGTACCCTGTCTCAAGATGTCAGCTGATCCCGGGGTCCACCTCTTCCTGAAGGCTAGAATGAAAACATGGAACTGAAAATGTGAGGTATCATTAAAGTTCATTCTACTCACAACCCTAGAACAGTTTCACCCATGACTGGTCCAACTGAGTTGGCCTCAGTGAGAATTCTTAACTGAGAATGGGAAGAAAATTGATAAGCCCAGGGAAAGAATAGAAATTGTTGATGCTGAGGAAGGAGTTGGGGTTTGAGATGTCATCTAAATGGCAAAAACCAACCAAAAAACAAACAAACAAAAACATGGAAAAACTCGGATGTAATGGGAGCCAAAAACAGGCTCTGCTTGACAGCCCACAACAGTGATGGATCACACGCCAGAGACAATTGGTTTTATGGCACCCTTGCTGAGGGCTGAATACCTGTTTCCCTACCACCATCTTGGAAGGAAGGGAAACTTAGCTAAGCAAGCTACTGTGGCCCGGTGGAGAACCTTTTTGGTGACATGGGTCACCCCATCTCCCTCAAAGTTTGACAGCACTTTCTGGATCAGTCCCAGTCTGTGCTGTATTTGTGTGTACCTGCACCTAGCCAGGACTTCTCTGGCTTACATAACAGGATATGGACAGTGTTTTCCCAAGAGCATCTGGGTGCCAGCTCCAGACTCGTAGGCTGTCCACTCTGGTTGGTAGTGGGAGTGAGGAGACATTTCCCAGAAGTTCACTCTTAAGAGGAAAAAGCCCTAAAGGAGGATTTGTGGCTCTTCAAGGTCCCTTGGAAAAGAAAGGTTGGCTGGTTCTGAGACCCATTGGGATCAGCTGGACCTCCTCCCACCAACCCTACCCCATCCCTACTCACTCCTGCGCATAGGCAGAGGGCCCTGCTCAGGTCCTTATTACTCCTCACCCACCCTTGCTGAAGATCCACCATTCTGGCTTTGGTCTTTAGGACTTGCTGCAGGGTATCTACAAGCAGGGGGCTTTCTCCAGGTTTTGAGACCTGCCAGAGATGGGAGAACCATGGCCCCACTACTCTTATGGTTGACCTGCTGTCTGCAGGCCCACTCTCCAGACCAGTATCCTTAGAGCCTCCCCACAGGAACACTTGCTGACAATCTGCTGACACCTGGAGGCTTGCAGAGAGAGCAGAGCCATAGGGATTGCAGCCTCCCTTGGGTGGCATGTTCCTGCTGCTGAGGGCCCTACTTCTCCCACTGGGGTTTCTGCTCCACTGTTTAAATTGTTATTCTCATGTGCAGAAATTTTCCCTCATTTGTTCACCCTTTGCTGTCTGCCCAGTCAGGCAAGACGAGAGTCTGACTGGAGAATCAACTGTCTCAATATCAGCTTCTGCCTTGGAAAGTTGCACATTTTCTTTTGAAAAGACAAAATTAAACTGGACTTCCTTCTAATTTACCTTAAGACAGCTTTAGAATTATAGAAAACAATATTCTTTGTGCAAAGGAAATATTTTTAAATTACTTTTGAAAACTTCCAAGATAAAATTGCAAAAAGCACCAAACTCATTGTGTTATTTGCATTCTGGTAAACGAAACTAGAAGGAAAAAAAAAATCTTTTGCCATGTTCAGCATGGCTCCAATCCCAGATTGACTGGGGTGGCAAGGGAATAATGAAAACGAGTGCGCGCGCACACACACACACACACACACACACACACACACACACACACACACAGGGTGGGGGAGACAAGCTGGAATCAGGTAGACATTCACTCGGGACCTTACACTCAGGCTCTCCTCTGCTCCCCGCACTCTTACTGTTTCATACTCCTAGGGTCTTGTCTGAGAGCGGTACCTAGCACCTCTGCTTTCTGCTACACTGCATGCTTTAGCGACTGGGGGTGGGGGGGAGCTGCTTCGCTGCTGTTTCAGAACATCTCTGTGTCTTGCCTTACCTTTATGTTCATTCTCTCCTTGCCTGGATACGTTCAAAGCCCAGCTGGTCTTTCCCAACATCCCTCAAAGATCCTCCCTGAACCTCCTCTCCAGTTATGTCTTTAAAGTCAGACCGAGCAAAGAGGGAAAAAAGGAAGGAGATTTCTGGGCCTCCATAGCTATTGCTGCCCTTGGCAGCGCTAGCAGGAAGCTAGATATGTACTGCTTAAAGCTTAAACACCGCAGCACAGTCCGCCCAAGAGCAGTCTAAACACAAAGACTAGAGCAGACTGCTCCGTGACAAGGTGACTCATCCCGAATGATAAATATAGAGTGTCTCCCACACGCGAAAACAGATGTGCCCGGGGTGTCACCTGAAGTCTGAGCTTTGCATAAGCTGCGGAGTAGCAGACATTTGCTTCCTAAAATACTGCTTTACATTTGCACAGTTTTCTTCCAGAGTATTTGGGGGTGGGATGCTTTCCCCAAGATGAGGAAATAACAGTCGACAAAGTGCATGGCCAGAAGCAACCACCATGCGCTGTAGTTCAAGCTGGACCTTCTCTTCGTGGGACCAAAATCCTGTGAGTGTCCAGAGCCTCTCCAACCTGTCACCAGTTGGCAGGGTGTGTTCAAGTAATTATTAAGGCTACTTCCCTTATCAGTGAATGAAGATGTTGTAATGAACGCTCCGAACAGAGTTGTTTGCATAGGGCCTCTACCACAGTGAAAGAATCTCAAAGATAAAAGCAAGTACAAACTTGTATATTATTATTTTCTATGGAATATATATATTTATATATAGCTATATACATAACTATGCATATATATAACTATATAGACATATACAATATATATAGCTATATAAAAATATACATAACTATATATAAAACTATTGCATATATATATTTATTTATATTTAAACCCTTCCAGTAGTCAACACGCTTCTGCTCAAGCTTAGTTGGGCTTTTAAGGTGATTTGAAAGATGCTCACTTCTTCCCAAGATGCTCCACTTCTAGGCACAATTAAGCCTAGGTCCAGACTGTGCATTACAAAGAGAAACACACCCACTTCAGTCAGCATTTTCCTGTCTCTTGGGTCAGCCCTTCCCCCAAGAACAGCAGGAGGTTCAAGACAGCTTTCACTGAAGCCAGGGAACTCAGGGCCACCGAGTCTGTGTTCACGAAACTAGCAGAGTTCTGCTGCAGGCACTGACTGCCAGGTATGCACCGTGAAATCCCATCAGGCTTTTGAGCAGCCCAGTCCAAACTAGGAAGCAAAGGTGCCTTGTAAATTTCTACTTCAAAAGCTGCAGGACAGTTTCCACAATCATGCGCGGATTTAACGGTAGCTTTGGCTGGTGTGCCACATTTTCTTTTATGATCTCAAGGGATGTACATTGGTTTATTTATAAATTTTACATATGCATATATGTATATATAATACCTTCATGTGTATATTATATATAATGTGTATATATTATAAATACATATATATAATAAACAGAGCCCAGGACATTTAAACAAGCAGGATAAAATGAAATGAACATGTTTAAAGTTTTACTAATCATTGTGGCTTTGTATATTGAATAATACATCAAGAAAACTACATTAAGACCAGCATCACTGTTAACTAAAGTAAGCACAACTCTGTTATTTTAAAATAGGTTTTCTGATGTTATTTTAAAGGTTTATGTTATTTATAGGTTTTCACTAGTTTTGTACATGGTCATGGGTTCTCACTCTCTGTACTGACTTGGAGAACAACTCCCACCTGGAGATGAGCTGCAAGCCAACATCTTCACTGTAAATTTGCGTCACAGGAATATTTTAAAAAGACTTTTCTATTTTGTAAAGATTAGCAAAATGTGGGTAATCTTTCCACTCATTTAATCACACATATGTTATACTAGGCACACAGATATATACTTTTAAAGAGAGAACTGTTATTTATTTAAAGGTGATAGGAATTGAACCTAGCAGCTCAGACTCGCCAGGCGGGCACGCTACCCCTGAGCCACACCCTCAGTCCACAGCAGTTTTTGACAGCAAAGGTCAAGAGAGTTCAGGGCAGTTGAGCTGTCCAGGTTCCCATCTCCTCTTGCCTCTACCTAATGCACGTAGTAAGTGATCGCCGGGTATGGATCTGACATGGCAGCATGGTCTCATGCCACAGAGCAAGTTAGTAGTACTTCTACACATATACGGGCTGGAGGGCCAGCCAGAGAGAAGGAGAAAATGTTTGTCACAGGTACATCAGCAAGACAGGTGGAAACAATTCATATCAGTCAGGGGTGGGAGGATGGCTCAGGGATTTTTCTAACATTCGTGAGGTCAGTCCTTAGTACAAAAAAACCCTTTTGTTCAATATATTCTCATCATATTTCCCCCTTCAGCTTCTCTCAAGTCCTCCCCACCTCCTTATCCACCCACCTTCAGATCCTTCTCCCCCCAACTAAAACAAAACAAAACAAAAAAAAAAACCAAAAAACCAAACAAACAAAATCAATAACAAACAGGAAAAAAAAAAAAAAAACAAAACCAGAAACACACAGAGAGAGACACAAAAACCAGAACACATAAGCAAAAGGCCAATGAGATAAACATGCCCAAATAAAACACTGTAAGACAAAAAGTCTTCAAAAAATAGCACTGAGTTTGTCTTAGGTTGTCTGTCTAAACGTTGGGCAAGAGGCCGACCCTTCAGTGTGGTTAATATACCCAGTGAGACTGCACTGGGAAAATTAAATTTTCCTTTGCCAGCAGGTATTAATTATAGATAATTTCTTGGTTGTGCGTGGAAGCCTGTGTCTGCTTCCCCTTTTCAGCTCTGGGCCACCATTTGCCTTCAACCTATGCAGGCCTTGTGCATGCTGTCACAGTCTCTGTAAGTGCGTATGTGTGTCAGTCCTGGCGTGACTGCAAGACACTTGTTTCCTTGGTATCCTCCGTCCTCTCTGGCCCCCACAGTCTTCCTGCCTCCTCTTCTGCATATCTTCCCGAGCCCTGGGAGGAGGGGATTAATGAAGACATCTCATTTAGGACCGAGGGCTCCAAAGTCCCTCTGCACAGACAGGTAAGCAATACATGTATGCACATAATTAAAGCTTTGTTTTTAATCTTGGGAAAAAAAAAACTTTTCATACTATGGCTGTTGAGAATATTAGTTGGTAAACCACTTGGGAAAACTATCCAGCACTGATTGCTGAAGTTTAATATATACCCATCCTCTAGCTTGGGAAGCCCACTCTTAGGTTTCACCGCAAAGAAATGTTGACGGAGAAAACTGTTCAGAGCAGCGTTATTTAGGAGAAGCAAAATTTGGCAAGAAGAAAATAATTCCCACATGTGTCAATAATAGAATGGATTAATTGTGTACTGCCATACAGTAGATTGACCGACCAACCTTAAGTGAAGGGAAAAAGAATCTTTAGAGACTCACAGGATCCCTCCTCTGCTCTGCAGGCTTTTTCCTCTGCTGCATGCTCGCCTGAGTTCCCTTACTCCTGTAAGCGGCCTTTCTTCAGCTGCTGATTCTGTCTGCTCCTGTTTGCAGTGTTCTAGATTTCTCTGCTGCTACCTGCCGCTCTAGGGACTGTTCATGCCCTTTGACTCTGTAACTGGCAGAGAAAAACGAACCCAAGCAAAACCCCTAGATGGTAACACAAGGAGGGGAATAAATCTCATAACTGCAAATGATGAGTTGAAAATTGCCAGATTTAGTAAAGCAAGCAAACAAACAAACAAACAAACAACTCACAAAAGATTCCATTTACATGCACCAAATCCTGAAAGAAAAAAAAAATACTAGTATATCGAATTAGAAGTCAAGGTAGAGGCCACCCCTGGTTATGGGTAGGAGGGGTCGTGCATGAGACAGGAAATACCTGGTTTGGGCCTGTGTTAGTTACATGGGTTTGTTGTCTTCGTGAAACTTAAGCTGTGTACCTTTCATTTGTATGCTTCCCAGAATAAATGTCATGTATGTCACAAACTAAAAACATGAGAACAGTTTAATATACATCATTCATTTTATAGATTATTATAAATGAATGTGTCGCCACCCTGCTGCATGATTTGGAGGGTCACTGGGGAATGTGAACAACCTTTTAGACAACACTGGTCTGGACCGAGAAAATAATAAGTACAGCAGACTTCCTTCCAGACAACTGTTCCAAAGAATGGAAAGATTCCAGTCTGCGAGAAAACAAATGCAGATCCAGGGAATATAAGAATATCTGTCTATGTAGCTCAATTGTTACCCCTTTCTCAGAGAATATAATCATGCTGATCAGTTTAGATCCATTTAAGGATGTTGAGAAAGGGAGAAAATGAGTATTTCTTGTCTTTCAATTCCAACCCTACTCTAATCTCAACCCTGGCTGATCAGAAATGCTGTCATTTTAATTAACCCTTTTCTTTGTTCTAGCTAAGTAAAATCAGTCATGCACTATTCTCACTGGGGTCCAAAATATGCAACATATTACATGTAAATCAGTGTGTGCCTCTCAGAAACCCTGCCACAATGACTGGAATTCTTTACGTGCCTCAAATTAAAAACATAAAAAATAAAAGCTTTTTCTTGTTTCTTTCTGCTGTTTTAATAACTAAACCAAAAGTGCTACATTATTCTCTGACCTTTGCTTATACCTTATCAATTAGTTTATATTAGTATTTATTGCATTTCTGTTTTATCCCAGACATCCTGTTACCACCTGATAATCTAACTGTTCACACACACACACACACACACACACACACACACACATTCCTAAAGTCCTATGTGTTGCTGCCATTTTGTGTGATGTTTAATTTTATAAATGCTTCTTTATAAAACAGCAATCTAGCCTATCAGACATCATTTTCTAAGGAGAGTTTACGTAATAAGAGGAAAGCCTAGTAAAAAGTACTCTCCTTTCTAGTGAAACCAAAACACTTGTTCAAAATACGAACCTAATCTTTGGGGAGATTTTCAGTTGCCGTGCTACCTGCTCCTCAACACGGATGGCAGTTCTGGTCTTTGAAGTATGATGTTTAGTAACAAACTTAACCTGATCAGTTCAGTGCTTCCCCTTAACACTTTTTTTTTTCTAGAAATAGATTATAGCTTGGATTATTTATACATCATAAATACAAAGAGATTAGAAATCTCAGCCATTGGTTACCAAGTTTTGAACTCAACCAGACATCATTGTCTTTTTTTTTTTCTAATGAGTAAATTACAGTTGAAACATAAAACACACCTGTAGATTCCAAGGTCACACCTCAGTGATTTATGATTTGATAGTGTGCATGCTTTAATTACAGTGACGGTATCAGTGCTGTGGGATGGTACTGGCAGTTAAGAAGCCTGGTAAGCTCTTTGATCTCCTCCCCCTGGAGTGCAGCCTTGCCAGGCCACAGAGGAAGATGATGCAGCGGGTCCCGAGGAGACCTGATAGGCTAGGGTCAGATAGCAGGGACGGAGGTCCTTCCCTGTCAGTGGACTAGGGGGAGAAGAGGGAAAGTGGGTCTGAGTGGGAGGAGATGCGGGAGGGGACTACAGCGGAGATACAAGGCGAATAAATTGTAATAAATTAATAAATACATTTTAAAAAATACGATGCATTTCTAATTTTGATATATAAATAAATAATTTTATTATATGAATTTTAACATATGAATAAATAAATGAGTAAATAAGAAAAAGAAGCGTGGTAAGCGCTCAGCAGTTTCCCAGAACGCACCACGTGACACTGAAGCAACAAGACTGGAGTTTCTTTCTTGTCTACTACGAGGTGGCTGCCAAATAACGCAGAGATCGCAATTCAGGCTCGTTCATTAACAATCTCCACCCCGCACACCGCCTTTCCCTCAGCATTTGCCGCGTGCCTATCATGTGCCAGACACCATCAGGGCGTGGGTCTACCAAGTGGCTTAAATGGAATGCTGGCTCAGTCCTTAAAGAGCTCCAAGTCTGTTGAGCGAGACAGACTTGTAAACAAATAATTACAATGCCATTTGAGAAGGGCTGTAGAGTGGAGGAATGCGCTGGTAGCGGAGACGCCATCAGAGAAGAGGGCAGCCGAAGTGGGGGTGTGGGCGTGGGCAAGAGGCTGGTCAAATGGGGCTACAAGGAGTTAGATTTGAGTATGAGGCTACATCCAAGTGCTTGGGAAATTCTGAACTTCTTCCTTGGTTTCCGTGTGCAAAACCATGTCACAATGCTGAACTGAGCCAACTGTCCGAGACTCTTTTCCCAAAATTCACAACTATCTCCAATCCCAAGGGAAATAGGCAAATAAAAATATAAACACCGTATCCTCGAGAAGAAAGCTGCAGACACGAACCCGAAATGGTCACACTGCTTCTTTTTATCTTACTTACTCTCATAATAATGGACTTTTCCAGGCTTTTGGGGTGCTAGGAGTCTTTTAACACAAAACAAACAAACAAACAAAGCAACAGGGATTTACTTTTTGACCAAGTTTTTACATTGTCTTATTCCTGTTGTTACCAACCACAGATTCTCATCATATTTTTCTCTTCCTGTTAAAAAGTTAAGTGTCACAAATCCAAACAGACTTTCATTAAACCAAACAGCCAGTGATATTTTCTAAGGGTCAGTTTTATGTTGGGAAGTATGCTGCAGCTCTTTCTGCCAAAAGTTAAGTTTCTGTGGTGACTATACTTAAGAGAAAGTGAAATAAAGGTAGTCTCTCAAGACTAACGATTTGAGCACATGGCTCCTATCAATTGATGGAAACATAAATCTAGCCAGATTCAACACTTGAATTCAGTTTGAAGATAACCCCGGAGAACTTAAATATATTGAGAACTTAAATATATTACCGGGCATTTCCTCCAAGCTCACCCACCCCTCGCCCTGATCTTACCTTCTCAAAAGAAGCTAGACTTAATTTACACATTTTTTGTCATTGTAATTAAATCCAGGGTATGACTATAAAGCTTTCAGATCATACATGGTCTGGGTAAAATATTGAAAACAGAGTCCCCCCCCCCCCAAAAAAAAAAAAACAACCAGCAGTGGGGGTTTGGGAGAGAAAGGGTGCAAGCGATAGTAGCACTGAAAGGCAGGTGAAATCTTGTTATAATTAAGCTTGTTAAAGTCCCAATCTCACTGCAGTAAAACAGCGCGAGGCTCCAGCTGGTGGCCAGCTGCTCCCCGGACCTTTTCCACACCAGGAAAAAGAAAAAGCTCCATGACAGAATAAAATAAGGCCTTATAGGTTTGTTTTAGCAAACCTATCTTATCTAGGTAAATTAAGAAGTGCCAGATACTAAATTACCTCAATATTCAGAAAACAGGTTTCCTCAGTCAATGAATATACCTAGATCATTTCATAAATATCTTAATCTACTCAGATGAACCAATATGGCAAGAGCATATGGCAAGATTTACACAGCTCATTCGTGGAGAACTTGGATGTAATTCAAAGCAGATAACCTTTAAGAAGCTTCATTCTCTTGGATGAAGCAATTTTTACCAGAACATGCCTGATTTTTCAAAGTTGTGTGCTAGGATGGAGAAATTGAACAAAGAATTGTAGAAAGACATTACAAAATTTATGAATGGAAAATGTTCAGGAACTGATTTTTAGCAAGATTCCAGGATTGCAACATAGTTGGACCAAGAAAGCAAATAACGTTTTCTACGTTGTGGAAGACTCCTATAAATTTGCATTTTTGTTGTTAGTTTGACCTGTGAGTTGGCTCTCTAGAGATAACAAATGGTTCACAGACAAGGTACACAAATCTTGATAGATGAGCTAAAGATAGGACTGACTGGAATCTAAGGCTAGAAAGTAGATAGTAGAAAAAAAATGCAACCAGGAAGGTAACATGGGATCCTTCATTTATTGCCCCCACGCCCAGGCTGAATGTGGCATCCAGTATTTGCATTGATCTCCCAAGGCCACACCAACTCACTAGAGAGTCTTTGTATTTCTAAATATAAGATATATGTTTACGTCAAATTAACTGTTCCTTGGTTAAAATGTTTAGGGATGTAATAAAGGAGATGTGGAAATTGGCTAGAAAAAAGTTTCAGTGAGGAACGCCCTTCCCTGTGAGCCCTTAGGGTTAGCCAGGAAAAAAAAAAACAAAATAAAATAAATACTGAGCGCCTTCCCTGACCCAGACGCTGGGAAGGAAAGGATGTGGGTCTCTTGTCCTTATACGGCTTACAAATCAGCAGGGAGACCATTACCACACATTATGTGTGACAGATACAGGGATGAGAGCACAGAAGGCAGCCTGAGGTACTTTAGAGGGCAGCTAATCTGGAGGGGGGGGCAGAGGGATGGGGGGGGGTCACTGGCCAGTACAGGTTTCTGGAAGACATTTTTCATATGATGAAATGTGAAGAACACCCAGGAGCTAGAGGAAGCCAAAGAGACGGCAAAACTGAGGTTAGGAGAGATGTTCCAAGTGAATAACAGATTGCAAAATGAAAGTGATAAGACCCACGAAGGAAAAAGGAGCTAGGTCAAGAAGAGACTGGCAAGGCTGTGAGCAATGTTTTTAACGAATCCATCAATCATAGAAACAAGCGACCCCAAGTTGAGACCCCTGGGTTGTAAGACATTCACATAAGCCTTGGCTTCCTGACTGATGAAACCAGTCTTGCATTAAGTATTTCACACTGTTGTTTTAGGGAAAAGATGAGATGAGAATGAGGATTCTACAGATTAAATTGTACTATGAATTTATAGGCATGATTACAATAAGTCAAACAGGATCCAGTTTACAGAGGGAAAAGCACAAGCAAGCAAGAAGTTTGATTTAGTGACGTCTTTGGGGGATACATGGGAAATTTCTTGTAAGTGAGCTAACTCTTGTTTCAACATTCACATTTATCTACTCTGAAGATCTCTCCTCATTACAGTAGCCAGTCCTGGGATATTTGATTCTGTGCTCTTCTTCTGGGGTTTCTGGCCTGTTGCCCTCTTTTTGTTTCCCATGTAAGAGTCCTTTCACCTGTGTGTGGCCACAAGACGGCAGGGCAATGGGAGACTAGGAAAAGCCTCATACAAGGGCGAAGAGTAGGAAAAGTTCCTCAGTCTATTTTCACACGATTTTAAGGGCTCTCTGTTTTCATTCACCTAATAAGGGTTTTTGTGCTGAGTTAAATGTTTCCAAAGCAGTTGAAAAGAAATTAAATTGCTACTTGAAGTTGTATTCTACCAGAAGCACACATGTCCTCACTAGGGACTATAGCAGTAACATGCATATACAGAAATGTGTTAAGGAACTTAAAATAAATCTGGTGTTTGTAAATGCTCTGAAAAAAATAGCTACAGATCCTAAAAGCTGTCTTAAGCATCTTCCTCAATACAAGAAGATAAGTTCCTCAAGGCAGCCCATCTGGCCTTGGTGAGAACTGCTGACATCAAGACCTTTTACACAAAGTGGGTGGTTTTGACCTTGGAAAGTACAAGCACATTCTTCTAATGTGCTCATAATAGGATAAAAATGTATTAGTCTTTCTTCAATGATTCAATTTAAGTATTTTTTTAATCAGCAAGTCAGAGGCAAATCTAGGGCTTACCTTAATTTCATTAAGCCTGTCGGGTTCCATATTCTCTTCTTTAACTTTTATTTAATTAAGAAAGTATAAAGCTACAGAGCGATGTAATCCCTGTCCTCAATTAGCTTAAAATCAAATGTTCCAAGTCCTCTGTAACCCTGTAATTTTAACAGGCACTTGGAAGCTGCTTGGCTACAAAGCATTGATTCCTCACTTGGGCCTTCAAAGAAAGTAAATGGAAAACCTGGCACCCACCTTTGTTTTGCATCTGTCTCCTTTATTGTGAAACACTGCTTACCTCTGCACACAGGCATGCTGATTATGTGAGGAGTGTCTTTCTAGAAACCAGTCCGTCCTAAGCTACCTCCTTCCCTTCTGGACAGAATGCACAAAGATCAAAGGCTTGAAAGCATCTTCCTGTCTGCTCTTTATAATGTCCTGTTCCAGATATGATGACCACCCCTACTCCCAGGCACCCAAAGGTCAAGAGTCATAGACCCAAACATGCAGACACCTTGGATTCCAGGAACAAAAGAGCCCTGGGACACCCCACTCTGCACTGAGGGCAATTATCTGTGATATGAGACTGCACCACGGAGAGGCAATTATCACCTGACCACAGGCAGCTTTTCATCTTAAGCAATAAGCATTTCCATGAACCACACTGAAGAGCAAGAGTTGAAGCAGTGAATAAACAACCCATATCCTTCCAAAGACTGTCTAATAATGGGTAACTTTCGTGCCTACCCCAATTCTCCTATTTCAACAGAAAGCCCACATCAGTACCCCAAGGATAGACTTGGAGTTACTGGAGCCATTTATCTGTTTCTCTTCTCAATGTACATTTATTAACTCTCCCATCTGCTTCTTCACCATTTCTCTTGAGATTTACATGTAGAAATGATGGCTGAATGTAGCCTGTGGACCCACTAGACCCAAGGATTATCCCTAAAGCACTTGTTACTTAATGAAGGCAATATAATTTGATGTAACTAAAGGTAATGGTTGTAGTGATGACATCATATGCAGCCCCAGTTATCAAATGCCAGAGGTAAAAATAAAAGAATCTCCTTCCTCCAAATGTCATGTATGGGAGACATACTAAACAGGAATAGGTGGAAAACGAGAGTTTAACATAATATGTTGAAGGTAGAAGGCCTGGAAATAGTACTGGTCATTCTATCAGGTCAGAATCAGGAGAGCTACTAGAAAACCAAAACAAGATATTAGTGGCCTAAGGGAAGAGTTTATCATAATATTAAAAATGGTCTGAGCATCTCTCCTTAGCTTTCTTCACTCTCCATGAAGTTGGAAAGGAAGAGAGGAAGTTGCAGCCAAGTCTAGAAGTGCGTTGCATTGCCTTCTTACTATTCTATCAGCGCAGGTGCCCAATCAGAAGTGAGTTCAAGAGCCCTAGGAAAGGTACCTGAGGAGGTTGAAGGAGTACGACACTAGTAACAGTGCAGTCTGTAGGCACTGGGGAAGGCGGAGACAGTGCCAGAGAAATAAGAAACAAGACATAGAGACAAGGGGGGGGATCTGGAAGGGCGTATATGGGAAAACTGCAGACACGAAATTGAATTTGGATACTGTTTCTTCAGCCACCTCCTCCTCTATCTACTAGAAATATAGACTTTTCTCTTGGCTTTTTATTCACTATTTCAATCCCTCAAGATTTACTTCCCTCCCCTCAAAAGATGTGCCCCAAATAATCAATAGTTACAATTCAATGTTTTGTCAAGAAATTTCATCCCTGAACGTGTTGTCTTGTTAAAATATAAATGTTTTATGTGATTCAGGCATCCAGAAATCACTTCATTCCTTAAGACCTGGTTAATGTAAGTGGAGCCTCCAAATCTTTCCATCTTGTCAGAAGTCTTCTTAGATTTCTGTGAAGCCTGTGCTGGGGCTGGGGGCTTGTGTCAAGATACTCAGATTCCTCCAAATTCTTGTTTGCTACTCAGTGACGTATTGCTATCCTTTATTTTTGCCCTAAGCCAGGATTCAATTCAGCTATTTAATCTGACCTTCATAAAGAGCAGGAAACACTTTCCATAAAGCTTCCTCACCACCAGCTAGAAAAGACTTAAGATTTGGTTCGAGGGTTTTCCATGCAGAAATGTGGTCAGTGGACCTGATTGTCCAACCTCTTTTGGGCCATTTGAGGACACTAATCATCCAAGCACAATGTCTTCTCTCACTTTGTCCCTCCCCTCTCTGTTTAGCTCCCTTGTTCTTTAGAGACACAACCATGCAACAGCCTTAATTCTAATAAACACCAAAGAGAAAATACAGTCCTGTCTTCCTCCTCAAGTCTCCAAGAAAGGGACTACTGGGAGGTTGGAGATGGCAATAAGATAGTACCTGAAAAAGGGAAAGAGAGTGATTTACTATAGTTTTCCTTAAGTCACTAGTATTTTCAACTACCCAAAATTTAAATATTAAGGATCAATGAATATTAAGGATCCCAAGCCCCTTGAACAGAAAATGTTTCAGTCTCTTCTTTGAAACCATCTTGCATCAAGCTTCTTCCCCTCACTTGCAGAAGCCTACCCCTTCAGTCTAGGTTTTTCTTACCCACTTCTCTACAAGCCCAGTATTTCTGAATTCTTGGCAGTGTTAGTTTTGAGCATCACAGCTCAAAATGGTGCCTCTTCTCTGACAATGCTATGTGCAGCATTTCATTCTTTGTACATTTATCCCATTATACTGCAATTTTCTTTATAGCTTTTATCAGTTTCTCATTATGCGTTTCCTATTTATTATTTATGACTTCACACCTATGAAGTAAGATCTTGATAGTGCATCCAGCCTTTAATTTCTATTCTATTGCTGATAGCTAATAAATATTTACAAGCATGAACATAGTCATTGTCCTCCAAAAACTCAGATTAGTTCAGACAGACTAACATTGATGGAGAATCTCCAAACTAGGGCTTTAAAGAATGATGGGCGTGGTAGTGGTGGTAGATGTGATTGGGACAGGGAGGAAGATTTTTCTTACCTATTGTCTTCCATGGCTGCCTCTGAAGTAGACTTTGGTATATAACCTTTAAGTGGCAACAACCCCTCTCCAGTTATAGCTGTTTTGCTATGCAACAACAGCAGTTTGGTTATTTTTGACAATGTAATCTTCTTGAAATTAACTATGCACATTACTTATTTGTTTAGTCTGTTCAACTGCCTATTTATTTGCTCTGTTCAATTGCCTATAACTACCTTTGAAGACATGTCCTTTTCAGCTTCCTTGATTTCTGTTCTTGCTTCATCCTTGTGTCTGTCTACCTCAACTACAACATCAGCATGTTGAGGCCATCTAAAGCAATAGGGATGGATGGTATGGCAAGTACCAGAATACAAAATGCTGGGAAGACTCACACTCAAGAAAAAGAAATCAAGATGTAAATGTGGAAGATTTGTGTGATAATTAAAGTACTCAACTTGTGTCTGCTACTGAGAACAGTGAAGTTGGACAGCTAATTTGCAGGTTGTTGTGATCTGGATGGCATTTAGAGAGTGTGGGAAGAGAACCTAACTCCTCTTTCAAAGTTTGCATGGATAGAGAAGCAACATGGAAAAAAAATATATCAGAAGAGGGTATGAAGTTAAAGGAAGGGATTTATGACGGATAGTAATCTCCAAAATAAAAGTTACTGTTTTTCAGGGCAATTAGAGTCTCTTCTTACTACAAAACATCCTTGTCATTTGACCTGGTGATGTGTATAATTGATAATGGCACTTATGCTTGGCTAATGTAAAATATGAGGAAAAAAACATTTATTCTCTGCCCTTCCCTAGGTTAACTGGTTGGCCTAAAGAACATGTTCTCAGCAGATTTTTCTTCCAGACCTGTAAGATCCCTGAAGCTGAGTCAAGATAGTTTGTATCTACAGACTGAGGCATTCTAAGTGCCTACATTTTGTCTCTGAAATAGGTGCTGAGAAGTTGTGGGTTATCTTGTTTTATTACATAAATATTATTGGAAGATGATGGTGAGATGGTTGAACCCAATGTGGCTTCTTAGAAAGAAGGGTGGTGATTTTTACACATACTAATCTTCTTTTGGCCCATAATTTTCCCCTTTCTCTTTTCATTTTTTTTCTCCCTTCTCCTGCTGGACGCCAAATGGGCCACCATAATGATTACAGAATGTTCCATGAGCTACATCACAACCACACATTATTTATGATAGAATCATAAGAATAAAGACTCAAACAACTCTCTGAATGATACCCAACCTCTTTTGCTATGATTGCTGATAATAAAGCATCTACACCTGGGCTATTTTATTGTCTTTGTTGAGTAAACACCCAATTCCCTTTTGTTAAATTGTCTATGGGTTTCCCAATGGCTTTCTTTTTGCTTTGGGCTTGTTTTTGTTTGTTTGTTTGTTTTGTTTTGTTTTTTAATTTAAAAATTGTGTGTGTGTGGTTTGGGCCTTCCAAAAAAAAATCCTAAATTTATCACCTTCTATAGATTTTACTTAGAAATAGGAATTCCTTAAAAGTTATTATTCTATATTCTTAAGTTTAATAAACAATTTAGGTCTAATGTTTCCTACCTACTCAATGAAAATATACCTTCTTGTAGTCTAAGTATGAGACATAGGATATAGTTTGTTTCTATGACTTCTAATTGTAAAACAGAAATTAAGCTCCCCTGCATTGAAGCATGGACCGTCTTTTAGTATCAACTCAACCCCTCATTTCACTAAGAAGTTTATAAATAACTATTTTCCTCATGAATTCATGACTCTTGCTTTTGCTGTCTCTTTCCTTCTGCTGTCTTATAGCTGTTTCTCTTTTAACATGGTTTTTTTTCCCAAAGAGAAGTGGTTCTGCAAACTGTTTCCTAGGATTTCTGAACCTAATATATTTTTCAGTGGATGAAAAGAATGAATGGTGATAAATCAACTAGTGGGCAAATGTCCTAATGAAGAATAACTGAGATAGAGACTCCAGAGTGTCATTGTGGCCTGTCTCCAAAGAGGAATTAGTTGTGTTCGATGGAATGAGGTGACCTCCAAAAGAGGGCCTTCTCCAGATGTCTGAAGAGGAAAGTGTGTTAAGTAAAATAAGCCAGACACAGAAAGACAAATACTGCATTCTCTCATATTTAGAAGCTAAAGAAGTAGAGAGTAGAATAGAGCTTTTAAGAAGCAAAGAAGGGAATAGGGAAGAGGGGATGGGTCCAGAGTGAACCCAAACCCAGCATTAATGGCAGATGAGGAGGACTGCACTACACATTTCAAAATAAATACGTGGGTTTAAGAGTTCCCAGCATAGAGAAATGATTATATTTAAGGATGTGGAAATGCTAGCTAGCTTGATCTGGTTATTATGCATTGAATGCATATGTCAGATTATAGTACTGTACCTTACAAACACAGATACTATGTCAATTTAAATGTAAACAGCCATTTTGTTTTGTTCTGTTTTGTTAAGGACAAATTCAGAACTGCTGTAAGTGTTGGGTGAGTAGTCAAATGGTAATTACCCTTGCCACGGCAAAACACAGGTGATCCCAGGAGCTGCTAGCTACTCTGGGGTACCTGGGTCCAGGCTAGCTATGAGCACCAGACTGCCACATTAGGCAAGGTGCCTTAAATGGCTGTCACAAACCAGACTGCATGGAGAAACTCTAACCAGGCACACCGATTAACTACCTTGATTTGCTGCCTAGACTATGGATGCAGAATACTACAGACTACGTTATCTAAGTAAACTGGCATCATGGCTGTGTGTAGAAAATCTAGGTAGCTGTTGTTTAAGTGCCAGGAAGGTCCATTCAAGTTATTAGTAAGAAATATTCTGAGTTCCAGAATGCCGCTTTCTGTCCTCATTTCGTGAGCACCAGGTGTAGGAATTATACTAAGGTAAACTCTTCTCCGGATAATTCGCAGTGGGAGAGAGATAAACTACTTTCAGCATAAGAGTAGAGCACAAAACTGAACTTTTAAAGGCGCAAATTTGTACAGGGAAAACCCAGGAGACACACTTCAATAAGAGGGTGTTATGCAGGCCTAACTGTGGGAAAGGTAAATGCGTGTGTGTACATACATCTTTGTGTACGTGTGTGTGTGTGTGTGTGTGTACACGCATGCACACTTGGATGTCCATACACACCTCGCCCTCCATATGCTACGCTAGCAATGTTTTTGCAAAGACTTAATTCAAATATGAGGGAATTAAAACACTTTAATGTGAAGAAATGTTTGTAATATTTTATATTTTCTCAGGAAAAAGACAGTAATAATTAAATACAAATAGTGTCTATTGAAAGAGGCTTATACGTGGTTCTGTGGGAAAATAATTAAGAATTGTAGCTTCCTGCTCTCGGCTTTTTTTTTTTTTAAGATAATAATAGAATGAAAACATAAAGCCGTGACTTAGAAGAGATAATTGTGTTTGTAAGTGTGTACATTCACACAGAACATGGGGAGGCATACTGTGTACGAATAGTTTTCATTATATAAGGCAAAAGGTTCACGAGAATCTGTTGGCAATTAATAATCCTCGGGGGGATTTAATTGTTATTTTCCACTTTTGTGAGCCTCTCTCTGAGGCTCAGCAAGTAGCTGATGAATCATTCAGTAACTAAAGAAAGAAAAGAAGCAACAGTATATTAATCAGTGTCTTTGTGTGTAGTCGAGTTTTCATTGTGGCACCATTGTTTTCCTGGTGTCCAGGAAATAACTGCTAGAGAAGATTAAATACAGCCTGCAAATGGAAATGGGAATATTCAACAGACTGGATTGCAAATTCCAAATGCCCAAGAGGAGAGTAACCTTCATTTACAAGGAGATAATGGAGAGAGCTGACCTGATGTCTGTAAAAACTATCCTCCGATAAATGTTTAGGTAAGGCAAAGTGGGTGAGAATGATGACTCCCAGGTTCCTGCCTTGCCAGGGTTGATATTGCCGGTGCCACCCATCCAATGAAGGCAGCACGTGAGGCTACCTCTTTTGTGTCACTGCGACAAAATCGTGCCCTTGCGTGGAGCGAACTGCCCTAGTTTAATGAGAGGAAGCACCACAGTAGCAGTAAAATGTCTGATGGTTTTCTACCGATATTCCTGTTAGCTGCTTGTCACGGAGTCCCAGCTGCTTACGGGGGCAGAATTCCATCCTCCTTATGATGTGATATCATCATCACAAGTGACCTAAGTAATGAGGTGTGGAGGCCCACCCAGGGTGAATGACATCATTCCCTGGGCTTGAGTCCCGGCCTCTGTAATAGAAGAGAAAGTAAGAGGAGCACAGACGTGCTCTCGACCTTGGATGTCACCAGCTGCTTCAAGTTCCCGCCTTGATTCTTCCCGGGATTGGTGGGCTGGCCCCTGGTATCATAAGCCAAGGAAACCCTTTCTCCTTGACACTGCAGAAACAAAAGTAGAACAACTTAGGTCAGAATTTAGTTTGGGAATGATTGGCTTTAACAAACAAGTATAGCACAGACATGTACATTTTGAAACATGGAAACGGATCAAATTTTAGAAATTGGCCGGTTAAAGAATTAGAAGAAAAAAAAATCCTCTTAACTTTCTGAGCCTCAAATCCTTGTGAAAATGGGAGAGCCCTTAAAAAACATCTACCACATCAAGGCCTGCAGTTATTCATAAATATGTCCTGGCCTTAAATGTAACATGTCTAGTGCCAAAGTTTTAAGAAGAATCTAAGGCATACATTTATCAAAGATAAGTTGTGGTGGCCAGTTCCCATTGTCTCCATGCTACTAACACTGCTTGTGGTCATGAAGAAAGGGGAGAAAGGAACAAAGGAGCAGGCGCGGTTCCTCCGCCAGATCCTGGGTGATCACTCAACACTGTCAGCCCCTAATGAATTTCCTGGCTTACTTCTCTTTTATCATGGTCATATGTCACTGGTCAAGAGGTCAGCCTGTACCACAAGGTTCAATCATGCTCTGGTAATTAGGTTTTTCTTTCCTGTGATAAGGAATATTTTTAATGTAATTACTTAATGAGAACAGGCAAATGTGGCCGAATCCTAATTGATAAATACCCAGGGGTACCGAAAAGCACTGAAGACCATCTGCCCTGAATTTCTGAGTAACTACCAATTTCAAACCATCAACACAACTAAATCAATTCAGAGCAAAAGATTTGTATCTGGGCTACTGGGGAACCTCACTGCAAGCATACAAATGCTTTGATGCCCTGGTTTTGAAAGCTGGAAAAATAGTAAATATTACCTAACATTATTATTACTTGTTCTTCTAATAGAACAAGTCACTAACAAGTAGATTACTAAGCTCAAAACGTGTTAAGACTGGGTTTAGTAACGAAACACAATGAAGTAAAGTGCTGGTGGGATGGGGACAGGAGAGTTTGGAAACAATGGCAGATTAGTCAGGAGTCTAGAATTATTTGTTTTGGACCAAGTATCTTATACCTGCTGCCTGCCTGAATTCTGTGCAGGTGGCTGGATACAGGTGTGTCCCGGCATGGGATAAGCTATGCCCCCTGTATCAGGATCAGCCCAGGTGTTTCAGCCACCCCTTCCTGCACAGTCTGCCCTGAGCTCTGCGTTAACTAACAGTGCTGGCTAGTTTCACTGTACCTCAGTGATGGCCCTGACCTGGTCCCAGGTAGGGAACACATTGGTGCATTTTGTTCTTCCTTGGTGAAAATTTAAAATACAGCAAGGAAAGGAAGGCTTTGTCATCACAGTCGTCACTTGTTTATTGGGCCATTGTTCAGATCCGCCTTGCTTTGATTGTCTCTGAAGTTCATTCACTGCTAATGTCCATCACAACACTTTGCACACGCTAGTCCCAGATGTAGAGAGTGTATAAATCATCACGGTTCGTTGTTGTTGTTTGCATTGTTTTGTTTTGTCATTTGTGAAAGTCCTCTGTGGACATCATTTCCTAAGAATTTACCTCTAGAACTTCCTACGTGGTGAAACTTCTTCCCCTAGAGCTCTCTGGGATCTTATGCACATGACACTTCTTTGTACTAAAAGCTTAACAAGATTTAGCATGTGTCAGAGAGTAAATCAACACCGATTTTGAAACAGAGAAGGTGACAGGTCTTTACAAGATCTGCTTTTCCTCATTTCCTGGTTCACATTCTATCAGAGGATAACACAAGCCAAACTTTTGGTGATGGTGACAGGAGGCCAACTTTAGTTTCACCACATAATGCCCAGAGACCCTCTCACAATGGTGCTTAGAGCACCACCCAAACCTTGCTCCAGACTGAGGTTCTTAGCAGGAGCAGAAATCCAGGACGAAATGTGATGTTCAGTTATCCAAAATGGTCTCTGAGGGAACAAGAGTGACATTGAATGAGAGTGCTCATCAGATTTGGGGTCTGTGCAAATACTCCTGAGGTACCACACCTTTATTAGCCGTTGTTTCATTTCTAGGAATCTTCTCTGAGGTTTTCGGCACGCTCTTATGCTAAGATGTTTTCAGAGGTTTTCAGTTTGGGGCTTACATGAAATCGACTCTGACTAAAAGCCACAGCTGAACCTGTTCTCCACTCAGCCTCTCTCTGTTGCCTTTTTTAATTGCACACCGTCTGATACAACAACCCAGTCGTTTGACAGACAACAGGTGAGCTGGAGGGGAGTAGAGGAGCATGAAGTTAGCTAAAGTTTACAGTGTCACAGCACATACAGGATTAAAGCGAACATTACAGACACACCAAATGGCTTTAAAATTTTTGACATCTTGGAATTTTGAGTATCTTAAGTGGTGGTCAGTTTCTGAAAACTCCACACACTAATTTCTCTAAGTGAAAGTACTCCCACTGGAGATTTCTGTGCAGCTCAGACCTGAGTTCAAAGGGTTCACAAGTGACTTTTCATGGGAACTAGAGGGTTAGTGAGGTTTAGAGGGCAAAGGACTGAAAATGCAATTTTCAAGAAATATTGCAACAACAAAGGGAAATGTACATTTACCAAAAGCTCTTGGTGAGATATAATGTCTTACCCAAAACTCTTGGTGAGATCGTAATGCCTTTATCTTCCTGCCTTTTAAAAACCTTGGGTGTGAATTATGTCATTTTTACAGCAATATTCTTGAAGTTTGTCTATAAAAGGGATTTTCTTACACTAAAGGAGCATTAAAATACAACCAAGACAAAGATAGCAGACACGTGGCAAGAATAATACCCCTCGCCCACTCCCCTACCCATGAGGGTGCTCTTTCCACCATGATAGTTGGTCAGATGGCTAATGTGGTCCCCAGAGCTTTAGTCAAACTACCTGGAGACATTTTTGTGAAAATTTTGTTTGCATGTGATTAACACTTTCAACCAATAAACATACTTTGAATAAAATACATTCTCTTCATGGTATGGGATTTTGTGAACAAACTAGGGTCCCCCAAACTAGAAGCAGTGTTCAAGACCAAAAGCACCCAGAAGGTTCCCCAGGGAGCCCCCTGTCACCCTTGGAGTCAGTGCTGTAACAGCAACCCTCCCTGAATGCCCTACCTTCCTCACTTTGAGACAGGGTTTCTCTGTGTAACCTTGACTGTCCTGAACTTATTTTGTAGGCCAGGCTGGCCTTGAACTCACAGAGGTCCACCCGCCTCTGCCCTTGCCTCCCTGAGTGCTGGGATTACAGGTCTGTGCCGGCATGCTTGGCAAGCTGCTTTCTCCAAGTGAATCTTTCTACCTAAATGTACAGACATATAATTTATAAATAAAATAGTCATAAAATTCGTAGAAAATATATGTGCGTAAGTATGAATAAACATAAGTGAACTAAAGAGATTATGAGCCAAGTAATTGGCTCACAATCTTGTGATATAAGGAAAATTGAGTCTTGTGTGTGTGTGTGTGTGTGTGTGTGTGTGTGTGTGTGTGTGTGTTGTGTTTCTGGAGAACTCTGACTTCTAACTAAAATACCAATAAGCCCAGGTGCAGTTTTTTGTTAATGCTTCCTCCAGGCAGCAATGACTAGTCAATTAGAGATTAGGCACTCAGCTTTGACTACTTGTAATTTCTGTGTGGGAGATCTCGACATCGAAGGTAATAGGCATACTTGTATAATGCAAGCATTTCTTTTGCAATATGTTCAATTATCTTCGTCTTTTAAGTATATCGTACTTGTTCTTTAATCGGCTTATTTAAATCAGATAGCCTCCTGGGTTTATTACATGTGTTGCAGAGATTTGTTTTTCATAGTCTACCAAGAAGACCTAAAACCGCAGAGATGAGTCAACATCAAAGCTTGTTTTATAAAGCGACTCCTGTGAACTTCCCTTGACTTCATGTAACCCAGACTATTGCCTGAAACCTAGACTTCTAAGAAGCATGAAGTCATCCCTGGGTACATGTCATCTAAATGTGTCCTTACATGAAGTCACATGGCATCTTCAGCTAGGATTTCAAAGACCTGCCTGAGACTCTGAAAAGCCCTCGGGATCTCTGAGCATCGGCGTTGTCATCAGAAGGTGATGTGTTGGTTCAGATGGCTTCACAGCCTCTCTTCCTGTTGGAGAAGCTGTAATTTGTACGAGCTGGGAAAGTGAACTAAAGATAGATGCTTAAGGTCACATCAGGGCTTAGCTGGAAAGCAAGCTTGTGTATTATGTGTTATCCTCAGCATCCCTAGGTTTCTTTTTTAAAATAATTTAGTTTTTTATTAATTACAGATTATTCATTTTGTATCCCCCTCTCTCATCCTCTCCCAATCTTGCCCTCTCCCTCATCTCCTCCCATGGCCCTCCCCAAGCCCTCCTCTGAGGTCTTCCTCCCCTTCTGTCTGACCCTAGCCTATCAGGACTTATCAGGACTGGCTGCATTGTCCTCCTCTGTGGACTGGTAAGGCTGCACACTCCTCAGCGGGAGGTGATCAAAGAGCCAGCCCCTGAGTTCATGTCAGAGACAGTCCCTGATTCCATTACTAGAGAACCCACTTGGACACTGAGCTGCCATGGGCTACATCTGTGCAGGGGTTCTAGGTTATATCCATGAATGGTCCTTGGCTGGAGTATCAGTCTCAGAAAGACCCCTGTGCCCAGATTTATTTATTTATTTTTGTTCTGTTGTTCTCCTTGTGGAGCTCCTGTCCTCTCCAGGTCTTTCTATCTCCCCCTTCTTTCATAAGATTCCCTGCACTCTGCCCAAAGTTAGGCTATGAATCTCAGCATCTGCTTTAATATACTGCTGGGTAGAGGCCCTCTGTGGTAGGCTCCTGTCCTGTTCCCTGTTTTCTCCCTCTTCCAACGTCCATCCCATTTGCCTTTCTGAATGAGGATTGAACATCTTACCCAGGGTTCTCCTTCTTGCTTAGCTTCTTTAGATGTACAAATTTTAGTATGTCTATCCCATATTATATGTATAATATTCACTTACAAGTGAGTATATACCCTGTGTGTGTTTCTGCTTCTGGGATACCTCACTCAGGATGATCTTTTTCTCCTTATCAATCCCAACAATTCTAGGAATGGGTTCAGTCCTCCACAAAGCAATGAATAGGTGAATCTGTGAGGTTTGATTTGTGTAGCACTACATTCTGCATGATTTTTGATAGTTCCCCAAATTTTAATTTTTAAATGCTTTAAAATATTTAAATGATATAAAACAAACATATATCTGTCATTGTATTTGATAATTTCTGTTCAACATTTTTTAGAGATGAATCTACAGCGGGAGCTGCTTCTACCTGGGTCAAATCTCTTCTGCCAGTTTCTCCAATTCTATCCAAGCTTGAAATAACGTTGATTCCAGGTTCATAGCCAAGTGAGCTCATCAGTTTCCATGAACCTAAGGAAAGAGTTATGATGAAGACACAAATGGTCAAAGGGCCTCCCCCTCTCCAAAGGAGCCCAGCACCCTCACTGGGCCAGACATGTGTCTAAGGTCCCAAATCCATTAGATCCTAACTACTTAGCATGGCTACAGTTACCCACCTCAGCCACCTCTGTCCTCTACCATCTCTGCAATTTCTGCTGCCAGCTACCCTACTCCCCATTGTTGTAGTCACCTGTTTACGTCATCCTCCATTCTTTAAACTTTCATAGCTAATGTCACCTTATGCCACCATATATCACTCACCCCAGAGACACACGTTCACTGTTCTTCTGGGTGTAATGTCGACCTTTCTAGACTCTGATAATTGCAAGGATCCCCTGTATATCTTCTTTGCCATTATTGTGCCTGTAATTTACTCCCCACATGGGTGTAAAGAGAACCCCTGTCACTGAAACTGAGCTGTAGTACAGTGATAAGTTACAATTGACGGGCCATTCAAAGGTTTCTGGTACTCTTCACAAAGGAGTTTAATGACTTATCCCAGTCAAAAAGCCCAATCGTACACAGCCCCTTACTACTGATTGTTTCAATCTTGTCTCAAGCCACCACCCTCAGCCTAGTGTCTGAGACGTGCTCCACAGTTCCGGCATCTAGGTTTCAACTACTCTCTTCCTTTCCTCGTTCCTTACCTCCCACCATTCTGCCACCTGGTGCTTTCTCAAACTATGACAGCAACAGTTCATCCCAACCCACATTTTTACTTAGAGGCTTTTTAATAAAATCTTTCCCATGTCTGTTATGGGGCAGCTTCCTCAGAGACTAAAACCTCCCGTTTTGGAGTTGCCTCATTAATACACAGGGTGCATACAAGGAGGTGTATACGGGATGTTCTAAGAAGAGAGGAAATATTCCATCTTGGAGGGAAGCTCATTAAGCTAAGGAATTAAACAACTCAGGAAGTTCCATATCTGATTGTTTTCACTAGGCCACTCCCCTCCCAAGTGGTCATGAGCAGTAAGGATTGCTGAAAGAGACTTCTAAAGAACTGAGCTGTGTAGAAGATTCAGTCCATCCAAGTAGTATGGAGAAAGCAGAGGCTAGCCAGACTGCCTACAAGATGGTCTGAACAATTGAACTACCTGGAAAGGAGACTCTCAACCTGTTGACCTGTCTGCAGGCTTTCTGTGTGCTTCAAGTACACAGTCCATCATGGAGGAGAGCAAAGGACACAGGACTGTCGAGGAGCTGGTCAGATTGTATTCACAATCATTGAGCAGAGTGAATGCAGGCTGCTCAGCATTCTTTTTGTACTGATACAGTCTAGGTTCCACAGCCTATAATCCCAGCTACTCCAGAGGTTGTGGAAGGAAAATCACTAGTTCAAGGGCTGTCTGGATAGCGGAGTAAGTTCGAGGCAAGCTTGGGTAACTTAGTAAGACCCAATCCCAAAGTGTGGTACACAGACATACATGTAAGTGGAACATGATACACATAAAATGAAAAATCCTAGGAGAAGAAAGCAGGATGAGGACAGAGGACCTGTGGTTCAAGGTACAAAGTGAGCTAATGAGGTTTGGTGATCTGTGGTTAATAATGGTGTGTAATCCAAAACTGCCAAAGAAATAGTCTTTTTTTTACAGGACAAAAAGTAGTCAACTATTGATGACACATATATATTGATTAGTTTAATTGAATATTTCTATACTATATTCATATCAAAATGTAATATTGTACCTTATATATATACATAATTATTTGTTGATTAAAATAAATTAACCAAAATACATTTCTTACGATTACAATAATGTGGACCATATTGACATGAGAGGAAACATTTATATACACAAAGAGAGAAAGTCATGAGAAAAAAAAGAAGATAACTATTACAGTTTCAAAAGTTTCTTCATGTTTCTATCATCTTTTGTACCAAAGAATAAAAACAAACCTCATAATAAAAATGTTTTGAGCGAATACTTTCATAAGGTTTATCTTAAATCTGCATATAAAAGATCCTTCCTTGCCAACGGCATTTGCTTTGGACCGTTCTGATCTGGGGCTATGTAACAAGTGACCATCCGCAGCCCTGGAGACAGCAGAGCCAGCCTTTCCAGGCAGCTTGCACAGGGATTTAAAAATGAAGGCTGCTGATATTTTGAGTTGTGGTCTTTTATATAGTCACAAATCCAGGACAGGAAGAGAACAAAAAATAAAACACAAGCTCCAGGCCTGCATCTCATCATTTGGGACATGGAGATAATAAATGTTTATTTCTTTGAAATAAAATTTTTATTTTCTTGAGTTAGAAGGAAAATAATGTGTTTTTTTTTTTTTTTCATCTGAAACGCATCCAAAGGCCATGAATTTGTTTTATGTATCACTTAAGTCAACAACATCTCTGTGTGGTGAGCGTCACACCACCCAACGGCCACAAATAGGATAATGCGCCATGTCTACCTGTGTTAGAAGCAGGAGACAGAGTATCTTTGTCACAGATTGCCACCGTGCTTTGTGGCCCAGGGCAAGAGGAAAACAGAGCAAGGAATGTTGATTCCTCCAGCAAAAAGCCTGGCTGGGAGAGGCGACATTCGCACCCACCTTTGAAGGAGGGCTTGCATTTCATCAAGCATGGACTAGCCAGGAAAGAACAGTGAGGATGAATTAGTTTTAATTCTTCTCATTGCTCTTGAGTAAGGTGGAGGTCAGAAAAGAAAGAAGTAGCCTTCTGGTGGTATGGGCAGAGCTGACTTATCCTTTAACAAGATCCCAGCGTGCAGTTGTCCAGTTATACACACTTGACAACAGGCCATGAATCTAGCTTAGCGGTGTTATTCTGAAAATCATATTATTTGATCGAAAACTTCAAGGCAAAAATATCAGCAAAAGAGGTCATAATGCATCTATGCTAGAAGAAAATGTTATTAGTTACATAATGTTTTAATTAACTTTGTAGTTAATATAGCAATTCATGTTCTACTTGCAGCGTCTTTTTAATGTATTTCTAAAATTTAGTTCCAGCAAGTTAATTTTTATATAGATAATTGACTTGTTTTCTTTTTAAATGCGGTTTCTGTCATATGAGATAATAAATGTTAGTTAACAATATAAATAATTTTAATAAAGGAATAGCATCTGCTGCAAAAAAGATAGAAGCCATCTGCCGCGGATCTCCCACATCTGAACTGGAACTACATGCCCATACTCTGCAAGCTTTCTCCAATCAGAGTGGGGGGAAGGATCCCAGAAACCCATGGCCCTTTAATTTGACATTTGAAACACATGAAATGAAAGACACGTGTGAACTCAGGAGCCATTAACAAATTCATGGAACACTCCAGACACACACAGGCAATTTCAAAATGTTTATATTTTGGATAAATACAGAAAAATTTCCTTACAAGCCCTGACTCGCTCATTGCTCATGGACAATCTAACATGAGGCCATCTAGGCAATGAGGCCAAAATGAGCAAGTGCAAACACTGGCACATTCTGTGTGGTGTTGCCTGCTTTAATTCCACAGGGGATTCCAACGTCATGTGGTTTTCATTTTAAGTTTCTGCCTCCTTGTTCACTATTTCCTCCCCTTCGGCTTTCACCAATGTCCAAAGAATCCCTAGCAAATAAAAAATGCAAATGTCCAGTGGAGTCACTGACACCTGCCGGTCTTGCGTCTAAATAACCTGAGCCTCCAAGTTAATGAGTTCATTCAGGTCATTACCAAGTCAAGGTCAAAGTAGCAATGGTCAGAAGCCATAACTTCTTTATTAATTACCTTAACTGTGATGAGCTTAGCTGCTATCTCCAGGTTTGTTCTCTCTCAGAGAATCTGCAGGGATGATCAGTCTACAAAAACAAACTTCCACACAACAGCTGTGCCGGCCTTAGGCTAGGATGAGTGCTAAGATGCCCAGCTTTAGGTTACTAGGACAGGTACTCAGATGGTCAGGTTATCAAGAGGGAACACTAACTTGGGGCTCATAGCTTTGGAGGCTTCTTTCCATGGAAGGCGAACCCAGCACCTTGGCTAGGAGGCAGTGTACCGTGATGCCAGCAACCTAGAGGTGAGGCGTTCACCTCACTGTTGGGGTATCTAAGAGAAAGAGAGGAAGAGACAGGGGCTCCAGTATCATTTTCAGGGCACAGTTTCAATGACCCAAAGGCATCTCACCAGGCTTACTAAAGTCCACCATCCCTCAACAATGCCATTACTTGTAATTAAGCCATTACATATGACCCTTTGGGGGACACTTACAATCCAAATTTCAAGAGACATGCAAGCTAAAAAGTCTCCCACTCACCTCCCTAAAAACACCTCATTCCCTGACCGTTAGCCCTCTCAACATGTATTTCATCCAGAGTACTTAAATAGAACCTCCTACTTTCTGGGTTATAATACCAACCAGGTAAACGTTATGCAGAGCTAGTGCGACCACAGCTCTAAGAAGCCATTCTTCTTTTGCAGTGCAACCTCTCAGAAACAATGTTTTACTTTTTTTTTTTTTTTTTTTTTTTTAGTACCCAGAGCCTGGCAGTGTTGCAGGGCTAGAAAGACAGCTCAGTGGTTAAGATCACTGGCAACTCTTCTGGAAGACTGAGGTTCAATTCCCTGTACCCAAATGGCAGCTCACAACCATTCATAACCACAGCTATAGGGGATCCAACACTCTACTGGCCTCTGCATCTACACAGTACACAAACATAAATGTAGGTCAAACACACATGTACATGAAATAATAATAAAAAAGGTTTTTGTTGTTTTTTGAAAGGCTTGAAGTGTTGCATGGACAGAGATGACTTATGGTGAGCTGAAAACACTGCTTGTAAAAGCCTTCAGCCAACACTGTAAAAGATGTACCTTGGGAACTTGAGGCACACACTTACTAGCTAAGAGTTAAAGAGATGATCAGGTTTTAATTTTCAACAGAACTACCCAATTACCCACATTCTTTGCTTCCTCATTATGTACACATGATGTGGGATAATTAGAATTTAATCACTGACATGGAATTCAGCTCTTCGCTGTAATTGCAATACATCATAGAGCCCCCCCTCTCCCCATGAACTTCACAGGGCTGGTTTCAAAGATCCTCGGAAATGTTAATCACACTCTGCAACAGTGAACAGCACATAGGCTTTCACTAGAGTAAGCTTTACTTTATATGCAGCCTCCTTGTTCTGGTTTTGGGCTAAGTGTGTATAGGTTAAATCACAGCCAAAGGTTTATATGACTAAATTACTATAGCATTTTATCACACAAATTACAGAGAAAATATAATTAAAGGTACATTTCTCTGTATGTTTTCATGTAAATGTTTTGGAACGAGATAAGAGGAACTTACTGGATTCAGTTTTTCAATGTGTGTTAATAGTATGAAGATTTAAAAAACCACTACATTTCTCTTCATCATTCTACACTTTCTAAAACTATTTTTTTTCACTCAGAAACCATTTTTTTATCACATGTGGAATCTCTTATCAATGCACAGGAAATGTCTAGGTGACCAGGAGTCTATGGGTGGGTCATGCTACATTGGCAGTGATATAAGGGACATAAGAAATCTGTCACCAGGGCCTTGTGAGTGGATGAGTTGGCAGGGGGAAAGGAGAAAGAGAGGTTAAAGTCAACATGTGTTTTGAAAATGACAGGAAGATATCTGGTACCATCCAGAAAGATAGGAAAAACATACAAAGGAACAAAGATGGGGTGAATGACTGTGGTGGCTTTTGTTCACCAGAGGTGGCACTATTTATTTAAAAGGATTAAGAGGTGTGGCCTTGTTGGAGAAAGTATGTCACTGGGGATAGGCTTTGAGGTTTCAGAAGCTCAAGCCAGGCCCAGTGTTATTCACTTTTCCAGCTGCCTGCTGATCTAGATGCACAACTTCCCTCTTGGCTCCTCTCCGGCACCATGTCTGTCTGTGCACAGCCATGCTTCCCACCATGATGATAATGGAATAAACCTCTGAACCCGTAAGCCAGCCCCAGCAAAATGTATCCCTTTATAAGAGTTGTTCTGGTTATGGCGTCTCTTCATAGCAACAGACAACCTAACTAAGACAACAGCTCAACATAATAAAGGCATAGATGATAAATCCACAGTTAACATTATCCTGAATAGAGAAAAACCCAAAGCAATCCCATTTAAGTCATGAGTCAGGAATTTCTACCCTCCCTAAGTATCTTCAGTACAGTGTAAAAGGCTCATAGCGGTAAGGAGCATCATGGAAGAGGGGGCTGAAAGATTTCAGAGTCAAAATACCAGGAAGTCTGCAGTGTGTCGGCCTGTTTCAAAAAGTTTTGTATGAATAAATTCTAAACCATGAAAATATCAGTGGACATATGAGAAGGCAGGAAATCTCATGGAGTACTAGATGAAAAGCCACAGGCCATTAATGATTGCTGAGAGAGGGAGGATTAGCCTCTCCATGAGATGAACCCCCATTGGTTATCCAATACAAACTGGTCAGTCCCGTAGCAATGTACACATAAACCACAAAAATGGGCTTAGTGGGTTATGTTTATTACTTGTTCTTCTCTCTCTCTCTGTATAATAATAAAGGCAAAGAGGCCATCAATTTGTGGGGGAATGGGAAGGGTTACGTGGACAGGACATGTATAGGGCTAAAGGGAGAAATGGAAGGTACAAATGTGATAAAATTGTGTTTTAATTAAAAAGAAAAAGCGGGTTCTATAATTACCAGATTGGAACTTGGTCATAAATAAACATCACAGTCTGCCCCCTCCCAAATTCAGCATTATAAAGTCTCCATATAACTGCTATTTTCTGGTCAGCTATCTAATTGTTTAGATATGAAAATAAAACATGCTTCCTTCCACAAAGGATTTGAGGCGGTTAGCATTAAAACAATTTTAAAAAAGACAGAAAAAACAAACAGACAAACTAGAGCCATATTACAAAATTGTGAGCTAGACACAGGGATCTGGGGTAAGAGCACCTAAGGGTAGAAAAATACAAAATTCAACCTTAGTGAAGATATGCAAGGCCTTGCATGTTTGCTAGAAGTTAGCAACCAAAGCAAAGAGAGAAAGACCCAAAAGGTCACACAAGGTTCATAAAATGTAAACTAATGGACTGGAGAAGACACTGCATTCTCTCTTTATGTTAGAACTGGAGAGAAATTGCTCTCACAAGAGTGAGTGGGATGAGAGCTCTTTCCTTATGATATGTCAATAACTGATGTTGCAACAAATTCAAACATTCTTTCTAAAAGTGCACCCCAAGATATCCTAATAGCAGGTGATCCCCACTGGCAATTTAACCTGGGTTCCAGGTGTGCAGAACTCGGCAGCTGATTTTTTTTTAAGATGGACAGATTTATAACATTTTATGGTAAAAGAAATCTATGTAGCCTTGGTGTGTTCTTCTAACATTACAAAACTATTTCTCTCAAATGTTAAAATTATAGTAAGAGTAAGCTCTATGCAGCAGATAATTCGGGGGATGGTTTCTAACAAGAACTTCAGTCAGTCATGGAGATGTAGCCATAAAGGGCTACTGATGGGCAAAACACAGAAGTAAGAGATCTGAGGGCTGGTGACAGCTGGGATTATGGAGATGTGGGGGTTGGGGGGACGGTGATCTGGGAGAGTCCTAGCTTTCTATACAGTGAGGACATGGAGCAGCAACTTCTCATTTATTCCTCCAGTCCTCAGAAACCACCATTACACTCTGCTTCTACAAATTTTCCAATCTTAGATACTCCACACAGTGGAATTATAACGTATTTGTCGTTCTATGGCTGGTTTTTCATGTCGTCAAAAATATTCTTCATGTACATCCACACTGATACCTATGGCAGGATTTATTTTGAGTCTGAATATATTGTATTGTGTTGTATATGTTTCCTTATGCTTTCATTCATCAGTGAACATCTTTTACATAATATATCTTCAATGTGTAAGCCTTTTACATTCCTTATTTATTCTTACCCTATTAGCTTTGATATTATTGTAAATACGAGTGCGGTACATATATACAACATATATACATTTATCATATATAGATACACACACACACACACATATAGCACAGTTATGTGTTGTGTAGCTCAGACTGTCTGCAAACCTGTCATCATATTGGCTCAGCCTCTAGAGTGCTGGGATTACAGGTGTTCATAACACCTGGCTGGGAGAATATGGTTAAGTTTTTATTTGAATATTTATTGTTTAGGAAGAGAAACGCAGCTGGTTTCATGTTTAGATTTTGTATCACGCACATCTGATGAGCTTTAAATTCTAATAGATATTGGTGTTCTCTTTGGCAATTTCTTCATGATATACTGAATGTAAACAGGAGCCATTATGAGTCCTTTCTGAGTCTGATGTCTTTTATTTCTTTCTCTTACATAGTGGTTCTAGCTAGGACTTCTATTGCTACATAGACTAAAAGTGTCAAGAGTGGAAATCCTAGTCTTCGTAGCTAATCTATTGGCTTTTCATTGTGTAATGTGTTGTTAGCTTGGGGGTTTCTTTTCATGTACGGTCTTTATTTTGCTGAAGTAAATCTGTCTGTATTTTTACTAAGCATTTTTTTAATCATGATGAGTTGCCAAATTCTGTCAAATTGAGACTCGGTGTTTTCCTGCATTCTGTTGAAGTAACATATCACATCAATTTGTGGCTGTTAACCATCCTTCATTGTTTTTCTATTGCTCCTCCATGTTCTATCTTATTAGTTTTACTGTAATGTGCACTATTCCATTCCTCCTTCAAAAACGTTGGTTTTAGCTTCTTCCTTTTTAAAAAAAATATCTGGAGATACAGGGTTAGTTTCAGATGTTTCTTTTTTTCTTAGTATAGGCTCATATTGCTGTAAAAATCTCTTGCAGAATTGTCTTGACATTTACCAGAAGCTCAGTGAGATTTCTGTAACATTGTACATAACACTGTACATTCGGCATCATCTGAGCCAGATTTACAAGTCTGTAAAGTTTGTTGGCAATTTAGCATTTGGCAGGTTACTTCTGCCAACAATGTCTAGAGTTATGATTCCCCTGAATGACACTTCAGTTTATGAATAGAGTTAGTTAATACTGCATTCCTATACTTAAATACTGTGCTAGCTGACATTTTTACATTTTAGCACATGATAACAATTAATAATATTAATAAGAGTTTGCAGTAGGATTCTTCAGTGTCCTATCTGACAACAAAAATAAAATGCCTGACATTAATTTGAATACAGTTTTGTTGTATTTTAATTCTCTAAACATATAAATGTTTTATATGTGAATATACTTATATGTATATATTTATATATTACATGTGTTTAATAAGTGAATATGATTTATTCAATCTTGAGATTTTTTTATCATTTTGACAAATAATGAATCTCTTGATCAGAATATTTTTAAAAATTGCAAAAGACATTCTCTCAAAAAATCGGTTTTTTACTGAATTTGTAACTGTTCGAGAAATCACAAAGATTTTCAAATAGTTTGAAAAATTCATCCTTAAATTTTTCAAAATATAACTCAAGTACATCATTCTTTTCTAATTCTTCCATCTAGGCAGTTAAAAGCTGTACCTTGGAGAATTTGATCACATGTTTTCTGAGAAGTATGAAGAATTAGCATAATTTGGTTTTTGGAAAATCCATGTCTTGTGAAACTGTAAATTATCTTCATTGCCAAAGGCAGTCCTAATTAAATATATAATAACTTGTAGCTGAAATTACCACAACTGAAATAGCAGATGTATAGTAAAGCCAGTATTTTCTTGGTTCATTTTTGGGAGAGTTGGTGCCTGAAAGCATTTCTGTTTATGCCTTAGTAACTCACTAATGCATGATATGCCTGAGCTAGCAAAACTACGGTGGGAAATAATTCTTAGTACATCCCAGCTAGTCATTCTTTTAGCATGAAATCTATAAACTTGGCATTGAACCCGCGTGGCTGACTGTGACTCCAGAAACAGTAAGAACTCTTGATGGAATTTCAGAGATTACACATTTAAACTATTGAATTAGACCTTTTTTTAAATTTTTTATTTTTTTGCCTTAGTATTAATGTTTTATAAGATTCCTTGCACTCTGCCCAAAGTTTGGCTACAAGGAGAGCAAGAAAACCAAGAAATCTGGGCACAGGGGTCTTTTCTGAGACTGATACTCCAACGAAGGACCATGCATGGAGATAACCTAGAACCCCTACTCAGATGTAGCCCATGGCAGTTCAGTGTCCAAGTGGGTTCCCTAGTAATGGGAACAGGGGCTGTCTCTGACATGAACTGAATTGCCTGCTCTTTGATCACCTCTCCCTCAGGGGAGAGCAGCCTTATCAGGCCACAGAGGAAGACAATGCAGCCAGGCCTGATGAGTCCTGATAGGCTAGGGTCGGATGGAAAGAGAGGAGGACATTCCCTATCAGTGGACTTAGAGAGGGGCATTGGAGATAAGGGACGGATGGATAGGGAAGGAGGGAGGGGTTATAGCTGGGATACAAAGTAAATAAACTGTAATTAATATAAAAATAAATGAAATTAAAAAATTTAAATAAAATAGTTTGGCTGCTCTGTTATCTCCTAAGACCTCCTCGAAACATCTGGAGAAGACCAGCAAGCTTAGAGAATCATTTTTTACATTTTCCGTACAAAATGAAAACCCTATAAGAATGCAGAAAATATTGATTTATTGATGCCCTGTAGCCACAGGCTCAAGATATGCACTTCAATATTTACCTACAAGGTCTGGTGTCACCCTCTGAAACATTGTCGCTTTGTCTGGAGCCAACATCTATGAAAATAAAATATCGTTCATTGGATTTCTACTGTTGTGATAAAGACCATGACTAAATTAACACGGGGATGAAAGTGTTTGCTTCAGCTTACACTTTCAGATGACAGGACAGGACCTCAAGGCAGGAACCTGGAGGCAGGCACTGAAGCAGAGACCACGGAGGAATGTTGCTGACAAGGTTTTTTTTTAAAAATAAATTTATATTTTATAATTTATTCACTTTACATCCTGATTTTAGCCCCTTCCTCATCTCTACTCATTCCTGCCCTCCTTCCCTCTTGCCCCCATGTCCCTTCCCGGTTCCTCAGAAAGAGGGAACCTTCCTCTTCTACCATCTGACCCCAGTCTACCAAGTCTCATTAGGACTGCCTGCATCCTCTTCTCCTGTGGCCTGGCAAGCCTCCCCCTACCCAGCACCAGAGGGAAGTCATCAAAGAGCAGGCAACAGGGTCCATGTCACAGTCCCTGTCAGAGACAGCCCCTGCTCCTCTTACTAGAGAACCCACACGAAGACTGAGCTGCCTACGTGCTACATCTGAGGTCTATGTCCTCTCCATGCATCGTCCTTGGTTGGTGCGTCAGAATCTGCAGGCCCAGAAATCCATCACTGCTCATAGGGTTTTTCTCCATGACTTTCTCAGCCTGCTTTCTTATAACTCTCAGGGCTACCTGCCCAGGGTGGCACAGCCTACAGTGAGCTGGGTTGTCTGACATTAATCGTTAACCAAGATCCCCCCCCCCCGCAGACTTGCTGACAGGCCAATCTGAAGGAGTCGCTTTCCTAATTGAGGTTCCTCTTCCCAGAAGATTTAAACTTGTGTCAAATTTTATCATGTTTAATACAAAAAAACAAAAGAACCCGTAACTAATTCAGTTATAAAGATTAAACACCAACATCATTTTAAAAAAATGTTTCAAAATCTTTCCAGGTCAATATTCTAGCAACAAAGAGTTGTGTGTTTTGATTTAAAAAAAAAATTCCATATCACATCGATGTTATATATGACTATGATGAAATATGAGATTCCAGACTTTGTGGCAATTAGAATTAAAGAAATCAAACTGAAGGAATAATAGTCATTTGATCATATTCTATCTTTGCCTTGGTTAATTTTGGAAAACAGATGTGTTTTGGTGTCGGTAAAATACACAGCAAGAGGTGCCCCATGCAGCCCTGCCATTTTGTCTTTGATTGTTATCATCCACTGAGAAAAGGGTACCGATCCTTGGAATGAGAGCCAGCTTGTCTAGTGGGGAACTCGAAGCCTAAGGAAGCTGGCTTCAGCTTAGCTCCCCATCACCTGCACCTGCACCAATTTTCTGTCATATCTTAAGCAACAAATGGCAAACTTTCAAATGTATCCATCTTCTTTCCTAAATGTTAGACCTAAGTGTTGAAATGAGAAACCACTCCAATCCGTGGTAGCCAGTCAAAACCAGTTGATTGCAATCCCAAAGTCCTTGGGTATTCTCTTAGAGTATAGCCTAAGCAAGAGCACATATATTAATTCCTGGGGAGCAGAGGGGGAACTCTTCTAAAATAGCAGGAGTGATGCTCTCTAGTCAAAACCTTTAGTAAATAAGTAAATCCTTAGTAAAAAAGAACCAGCTAAGTGGAAATGCAGATGAATGGGTTCGGGGAGTGTGAAGGATGTGAAGAGAACAGAGTATCCAAGTGCCATGGAAAATTTCTGAATCCCACCACTGGAAAGGATGAGGAAGGGGGCTTATAGGTTTGCCAGGCTGGCAAGAGCGTCACAATAAAGAGGGAAAAGGAGAGACAGGAAAGGGAGCTGAAGGTCTCCAGCTGATGTGTTGCTGTCCTATGAAAATACAGCATGTGCCACATATGATATTTTAAGTTATTCAGTAATCAAATTTGAAAAACTAAAAAGAAATCAACTAGTGATAACCGTATTATTTTTAACAGCTTGATTTATATTTAGTGATTAATTTCATTTTTAATTACGTGTATAAGTGTGTATCTATGTGTGGGTGTGTTCATGTGAGTGTAGGTTGGCCTCTGATACGCAGGAGTCACAAGCAGTTGTGAGCCACCCAACATGGGTAGTGAGAACCAAGCTCAGGTCCCCTGGAAGAACAGGATATGCTCTTAACCAATGAGCCATCTCCCCAGCCCTTTAATCAGAATATTATAATCTAACATCTACAATTCCTGTCATTTCAAATTGCAACCAATGTTTTAAAAGTTGGCATGGTTTCTTTCTTCTTTTTAGCGTTAGGTCTTTGAAACTGACGTGTGCTTTCTATCTATGGCACTTCTCAGTTTTGGCCACAGTAGTCACTTGAGCTTTGTAGGCCCCACACCAAACAAGACAACAGTCAGGAGGCTTTAGAAGCCTGTCAGTATTCTGGGCAAAGCCTAACACAGAAAAGAGGAGCCTCTGGCAGGAAGCCAACTCTCACTGAGCAGGCAAGGGTGGTAATGGCAAGCACCCAACCTAACTGAAGCCTGAGGTCTGCGGGCAACTTCTGACCTGCCCATGAGCATCCTTGTGAATGTTTAGAAGTTTTGGTCATTGGCCTACAAAATAAACAAACCAAATTAGTTGCAGTGAGGCCAACAGCCTATAGCTCCTAAGGTTCTAGTGGGAACAAAGGAAATTGGCCTTATATATCCTCAGAGCTGCCAAAGCGTTTTACGGTCCAGCTGTGGACTTTAGCACCTTGAGTCTGCTGGGAACACGCAGGCCAGTAACAGGCCTGGCCTTGGGAGAAGAAGCATTTGGGCCAATTTATTGTCTTTCAGTTGTTTTTGAAAATCAGTGAAGCCTCATTAAGGAAAGGAAGGGGTGGGACTCTCCTCTGGTCCCTTTAATCTTCCTTGGTGTTTGGACAGGTGCAAAGGGTAGAATTATCTGCTGTATTTATAGAATTTTTAGAGTGGAACAAACCATTAAAAATTTGACCTTTAAAGCCAATGAATAAAGAAAGAGAAGTTTTACTTTCATGACACTAAAAAACACATATTTCACTTTTTTCTCACCTGTAGGTTTCACAGTATTTGAAACCTGACATTTTCACAGAAGGTACCTCAAGTCTGGTCCTCACTACCCCTTACACCAACTTCTGTTACAGCCACTAAATTTGGTTTTTGACCTTCGAATTGACTCCTTTCAGCCTCCCCACAAGCCCACCATCAGTGGGGCCAGCATGGCCTGCGTCTGGTACACCTCCACGCATGCCATGACTAGCAAAGGAAAGCATGAAGTTTGCCCGTTTCAATACTCAGAACTCTTTGTAGCAGAAGCTAATCTCTCTCTCTCTCTCTCTCTCTCTCTCTCTCTCTCTCTCTCTCTCTGTCTGTCTCTCTGAAGAAGAACTTGCAGGGCAGGTAAAGCACAAGAACAAACAAGCAGTTAAAACAAGCCCTGAAGTTTGATCCTGGGCAGACCGAGTCTCGGGGCATGAACAAGAACCACCGTGGCACACCTCCCTCACTCTGCAAAAGGCTGTGAAAACATTGTGTAAACCTTACACACACTGCCAAGTCACAAGAAATGAAGTGCTGAGAAGCTTGAATGGCACTTTGGCTTAGAACTTGCATGCCTGCTGAGTCGAACAATGAGAGTGCCAGGCTTGTAAAAATATTCTGCAGTAGCTCCCCGTCGCCTTGAAAGTCAAGCCACAGTCTGTATCCAGATCCACCTAGACAGCCTCCTGATTTTCACAAAACCTTACCTGTGGTTTCTTTCAAACACTTCCGTTTGAAATGCTGTATCTTTGCAATTTTAGGGGTTAAGGACACTTGTTGCTCTTGCAGTGGACCCACATCGGGTCTTAGCATCCTCTTGGTGGCTCACAACTGTCCATAATGCCGGTTCTAGGGAATCTGACACATGTCTTCTGTCCCCCAGCACCAGGTACACATGTGGTACACAGACATATGCAGATAAAATATCCATACACATTAAATTAAAATGAGTTTAAAAGCACTTTTAAGCTCTATCTTAGGTGCCCTCATTTAAACCAGATAGAACTGACCTTTCTTTTGTCAGGGTTCTTAAAGGAAGCCTTCATGGCATTACAGATTCACTTAAACTATATACAGTGGCAAAGTTTGACACACATATGTGTCTTCATGGATGTTAAATCCATTAAGGGCCAGAGATGGCAAGAGACATGGATAGTGGGATAGACCTAGGTTGGAAGCTAGAGTTCTCCTTTTCACTAGCTATTTGATTGTGGCCCCCTCCACAGTCCTGCTAGGATGCTGAAAGTTGGGCGCACTTCTGAGAAGGGTAGAAAGAGTGAAATGAACAGTAAATAAAGCAGCAGCTGCTGGCATCACGTTGTTCCTCACCTCGGCTTTCCCCCTAGTGCTTAGCATGTGCCCCACATGGAAGCAAGTCTTGGAGTATTTCAGCATTAGTTGTGTAAAGAGTAGTAAAGACTCGGTGTGTGGTAAATTATCCTCCTCACTCACCCAGTTCCAAGCGTTGGTTTCTGTTGTGGAAGGTCTTGCCAAATGCTCCAGACTGAACTAAGCAATATGGAGACTTTGTATCGGTGAAACTGGTTTTGGGGGGAAGTCAAAGTCATTCATCTATCCCCTTGTATATTCTTTCTCTCAGGACTTTATTAGGATGGGAGCAGGAAAAAACATCACCAAGTTCTTGGGAAGCATGAATGGCTTGATTTATGTCATTCATTGTTCTTTAAAGTGCTTAATTTCCTAAAGATTTCAATGTGTTATGACAAATTAAATTTTAAGGTTTGGATTTGAATCTCCACCATTCCTTCTGGCTTCCTATGAGGCACCACAGGTTGGATATGCCCCATCCA
The DNA here is from genome assembly GCF_030254825.1 of Meriones unguiculatus. Lineage (NCBI taxonomy): Eukaryota > Metazoa > Chordata > Mammalia > Rodentia > Muridae > Meriones > Meriones unguiculatus. Next base: position 8,794,531 of record NC_083356.1, read on the forward strand.
AAACAAAGGAACTGTGACAACTGTGTTCAGTATGATGGTCCTAAAGGGTATGAGGGCAGTATGTTTTCTCTCCTGTGAATAGAACAAGGTGCCTTATAGACAGGAGGAAGCTAGAGGAAGTTAATTCCTTCTGATCCTCTCTCTAATGAGGGTACAGTGTTCTTCTTCCCTGAGGACACATCCCCAAACTGCTACAAACAGCCCTTACCCACCAACAACCCTGCCTGTGTTTCAATTCTCTCAACCTTCAGAACTATGAGAAAATGTGTTTCTCTATTACAGCAACACAAATGAACAGCATCCTTCTTAAAAGCAGTTAATATAAACCCACAACTGAAGCCTAGATTTTAACTTGCAGTCAATGTATTTTATTGACTTGGGCCTCCTCACATGAATACCCCTACAGTGGTCCATATAGACACATACAGTATCGTATTACTCTCATCAACTCTTACAATATCGCTGCCTACGAACCATGACAAGAAGTTATTATAAAAGCTAAAAGACATAGACAACACATGCTTTGATTCGATGGTGGTTTTAAAAGAGAAAGCAAACATGAAATTTCACTTTTCAACTTAGCTTTCCCCCATTATGAATGGTTCCGTTTTCTTTTAGGATGAGAAAACAAGACTTCATCCCCAAACACCTGTTGTACTTTCCTTTGTTAGAATCAAGGATGTTTACTCGGTGACAAACTTGCCCCAATGGAAGAAAATAAATGAGTTCCCCAACTAGAGTACAGGTCTTCCACAGGTACTAGCACGTGATGATTATGAAATAATCTCCTCGATTCACTGTCCTGTCTCAGCCTCAAAAGTAGCTGGGGTTACAAGAGTACAGCATCTCACTCGACTTACTGGAAATATTTATTTCATATAAACTATTGCTAAGATGTTGGTTTGGGCTGTTTTGCAGATGATGCATCTGAGCAAGTTCTGCCCCCAGTGTTTTCTCATCTCTGGACCCATCATTGGCATCTGTTGCATTGGCCACCATGCTCTATTTGTCCTGCTCCATGTGCAGACCAGAAGAACTCAGCTACCAATTCCTTTATCCAGGCACTGCCCACTGGGTCCACGTAGCTCAATGCTTCACAGGACACCTGCAGCCACAGGGACTCCTGGTCACACCTAATGCACTCGCTCAAAAGCTCCATGGCTGCCACTCAGTTTCAACAGCACTCCACAGAGAGCCTGGAGGCTAGATTAGTATGTGTTTGTCCTTTGGAATCTCTTGACTCAAGTTATCCTTTCCTGACTTAATCTATCCTATTCATGGGACTTAATGGCAAGTTCATTGTCACTAAAAGTAAAGGTGCTTGTGGTCATGGGACTATCTCTATGGGAAAAAAAAAGTTCACAAATTCTGCAGCACAAGCAAGCTGTGTGGAGAGTACCTGCAGACTAGGCAGAAAGGTTTCCTCTTAAGTTAAAGTTACATAGGGAAAAACTATTGTTTCTCAGGGGGAACCAGAAGATGTGTCATGGGGACATGAAGAAACCCCTATCCTCATCCCGATAGTGACCTGACACATTTGTCAGCCACAGAGCACTGCTCCTCCAGCTCATTCTCCTCTCTTGACTTCCCACCCTCTCCCATCCTAACACAGCTGCACACTCCACACGGCAGCAACTTGTTAACCAACTCTTTGAGTCTCACCAAGCCCATCAAAGCCCTTCATCATTCAGATCTGGAAAGTAACTTAGTCTTCACCTTATCGCCCTAATTCAATGCCCTTCACCCATGTATCCAGCCATTCTGAATTTTAGTTGTGCTGAGTATCACTGAGGCAGCTGGTAGTTTGTGAAGCTAGGATGGACAAAGAGAAACAGAGAACATGACTTCTGTCTTCTCTAAACTTCTGGTCTAAGCAGAAGAGAAGGGAGAACATAGGATTCTTGGAGTCCACACCCCGGCGAGCACTGGGTGTTAGAAATGAGGGTGCACATAGGGGAGGGGGTGCTTATGCTGAGGAAAGAACAAGCCGCAAGAATTAGGCTGAAGGGGGGAGGGTGGTAAGATCACATTCTAAGGATCCAGAGCAACTGATAAAATTCATTCCAAGAGAAATGAAAGCAAGCTCATGCCACATCCCACTGCATACCAAAACAAAAATACAAAAAAAGAGCGTCCTTCGCCTCTGTGAATGGTAACTGGTTCATTCAGTTGACCAACAAGAACTTGGACAACAGCTTCAAGCCCTTCATGCTCTCACTGTGTAATGCGTAGAAACAGCTGCCATCTTTGCTGTGTATCTAATATTCATTACCTTCTTGCTGTGTTCAAACATAGAAGCACTCATGTATTTCTCACCTAGCTGGAGCACATTGCCTTGGATAATTGAGTACCTTTCTTCTGGAGTCTCTGTTTGAATCTCGCCAGAATATATAAGAAACTCCAAATCCCCCTCGCCCCACACACTGTCTTACAATAAACAATGAATCTAAATAGATAATTTTCAAAGCAAGGCATAGAAATGGCCAACAGCCATATTAAATTACTGAATGTAACTCATAAACAGGGAAATGAAAATCACAACAAAATATGACCTTATTCCAGTAAGGATGTCTAGTATTAAAAACACCAAAAGATAACCAGTGCTGCTGAGTACATGGAGAAAAAGGACTGTTTGCACACCGTGTGTAACTAAGTACAACCATCAGTGAAAACAGTATAAAAGGGGCGCCAAAAAACTAAAAATAGGATAAAGGATCCAGCAATTCTCCTGGTTGTGTGAAACAAAGGAAATGAAAGCAGTATGCTGAAAAGATAACTGTTCTTGAACACCTGCTGTAACACTAGTCACAAAAGCCAAGAAACAGAGACCAATGTGACTCGGTTTATCAACCAATGAATAAGGAAAGCTTGATACATAGCTGAGCACCCAAAAGAATGAAATCCTATCATTTCTGATCACCTGTAGTATTGAATTATAAATCATTTTGTTAAGTGAAACAAGCCAGGCTCAGAAGGACAAATGTCAGATGATCTCTCTTATATGCAAAACCTAAAAACACGGATATTAGAGATGCTGACAGCAGAATGATGACTACTAAAAGCTGAGAGAGCAGAAAGAGAGATGGGTGGGGAGAGACTGATGGACAGGTAATATGAGCAGACAGAGGTAAGAAGTCTGGTGTGCTAATGTACAGTGAAATAACTACGGAAAGTGATGATGGGCTGTACTTTTCCGAAAACTAGAAGGACTCCCAATGTTTCTAGCATAAAGAAATAATAAATGAGGAGGTAGATGTTCAATGTATTTTAAACATTACCCGGGTGTTAAAATATCACACAATATCCCATAGGAAGCACAATTTTCTATTTTATGTATTAGTTAAAATGAATTTAAATGAAATAAAATAAAATAAATGAAAGGCCTTTTCTTAGACAAGATTCCCCAGACACTCTCCCCAGTGAACAGTGGCCCACAATCCCACACCATCTCTCCCTACTTCCACTAGCTTACTCTATCCCACATCTCTTAACATGTTTTTTCATAATATGTATTTGCAATGTCTGCCTTCATTTTTCTCCAACATGGCTTTGTATATCATTTCACTTGATTGCCTAACACAAACTTGGATTTTTTTTTTTTTTGCTTTTTAGTCCCGAATATATTAGTGATCAAAGCACATGGGAAGAAGATGATGGGAGAAACGCAGACAGACGTTAGGAGGAAATGCTCAGCTTCTCCCAGGATCATAGAAGTGATTTGACCTATGACCTATGACCTCTGGAATCATGGACGAGACATCAGCACAGCCACACAGGAAGAATGAAGCCCCCACTAAGCTACAATAGTGTGAACCTCACATATCTGAAAAACAACTTGGATAAATACTTCTGTATATTAGTGGCTTTGACTTGTGTGGTGGCGGTGTTTTTCTGCTGTCTACTTGAATCATTATTTTCAAAATAACTCTGGAAACACCTATAAAATACATCTAAAAACACTGATTATTCTCTAATACAACTTAATGAAATCTTATACAGAATAGATGGTACCAGGATGGAAATTAGAAGTATAAGTTATGTGTAATTGAATAACTTTCAAAAATAAAATTCTGTCCATAAATCAGAAGACCTAAGTGGTTTCTGTATAAACAGTAATGACAGGGGTGTTCAGGTGACAACTAAAATCATGTGCTTTGGATTTTGTTTTGTTTTCTATTGTCAATTTTTTCCCTAGTGAACATGAATACTTTTTATCTTGACGAAACAAATCCCAAAGCTAAACAGAGTTGCCGTTGCATTATATACTGGGCCACACATTGAGGCCCTTTGAAGAGAAGTCCAGTCTGAGTTAGGGGGTGCAGGAGTTCTCTTCTCCCCAACACAGCACTCCCCTTGAAAAGCAGAGCAGCTCTGAGGAAGGAGCCACTTAGGAATGAAAGAATTGGGAGCAGCTGTGCCAGAGTCAGGACCGTGACATGCATTCCCCCCTCCAACCCCCTTCAAAGGCAGCTCTGAGGCAAGGAAGGTGAGCGGGAGTTCAGTCTGAGCTCGCAAACGGGAAGATTAGACTGTGAAGGAGCAGGAGGCATCTGAGGGCACCACTCACTCACATTCAGGGCGAGAACAGAGGAAAGGCAACCTCTGGCACCTGCCGTCTAAGTCACAGCAGAGAATAGCCTGAAGACGGACAGTCAAGCCTGCAAGAATGGTGAGAAGAAACTGTTAACGAGGGATGCCATCTGAACTAAATCTTGCTGGATTTCAATCATTTGTTTGAAATTTTAGGTGTTTTGATTTAGCAGTGCTGTTTTAGAAATGATTAAGATTTAATTTTATGTAATGCATTTTTTTTTTTAAGGAACTGTATAAGGACACGAAAGAAGTACAAGGCAGTGTGCTGAGGGTGGGATGAAAGAACAGCTGGAGATGGAGACAGGGCTCACGGTAGCATCACATCTCCATCCACAGAGTACACTATATACTTGAGGATGAGAGGGTGCTTTCCCATTTGGCTCGGTACAGAGGTTAGGCATGCTGACCATTATCCTGCAAGGTTTAGGAAGACACTGTTTCACCAAGAGTGTCACACGAGGAAATGTAAGCTTCACAAAAACAGTTGCAGGGTGCATGAGGAAGGAGCCTGATGGAGAGGATGATGGTGCATAGGCAGGCAGGCCAACAGGTCTTGTCTGTGAGGGACAGATGGAATTCCGAACATTGTAAGAAGGAGGAGGAGGAGAAGCATCAAATATGCTTCCTGGAAATATCTGATTGGATTTAAGGCCCACTTCGAGAGATGGAATCCATACCTGAGAGCAGATAGGTCAGGGACCTAGAGAAAAAACAATACTTACTACTGTTTTACAAATACTACTTACCGTTTTACAAATGAACAGAGCAATAAAATGGCTCCTAACAACATTGTTCTATGCTCATCAGTTAGTGCCTTGCTCTTCCATTGTCAGAGAAGCTTTCTCCTGGAGTAGACGGGAATGAATACAGAGATTCACAGCCAGTGTACAGAGTGAGAGACCTTAGAACATTCAGTCCTTGATAGGAAGGATGCCTCCATCGGAGTCCCTGCTCAAGGGACCTCTGCAGAAGAGGAGGCTGAGAGATTCTAAGAGCCAGGGGTGATAGATGACTGCAGGAAAAGTACGTCTTTAAACACTGCCAAGACAGATACACATATGAACTCATAGAGACCATGGCAGCGTGCACAGGGCCTGCATGGGACTGTGCCAGATGGGGTCCCAGTGCTGACAGAGGAAGTGAAAACGTGACCCCATCCCTTATCAAAATGCTCTCTCCAATTGACAACTACTATCAACTGAAAAATTAATGTTTCTCCAACAGTCTCACTGGAAATGCAAACCACTCTTAAGTGTGGGACCCAAGCCCAGTAATGAGTGGCCAGTACAAAATGAACCTAGTGTCATCTTTGGAGAGGTTTTTTTTTTTTTTTTTTTTTTGCCTCATAATGTTTTGTAGGGCATTATTTTTTTACTTTTTAGGTCTTTTGTGTATATATTATGGATCCAGCCCTATATTTTTATGGAATTCTTGTGTGTGCAAATGTGTATGTCTCTGTATCCGTATGTGGGTTTTGTTTTTTTTTTTTTTTTTTGTACTTTTTCTTTGGTTCTTTTTCTCCTATTTGTCTCCTCCCATTTTGTTTTTTAATCTTGTTTTATTTTCTTATTATTATTTAGATGCCTGTTTGTTTTCTAAGGAGAGACAGGAAGAGTGTGGATTTAAATAAAAAGGGAGGTGGGGAGGACCTGGGAAGAGCTGGGGTCGTAGAAGCTGTAATCATAATTGTAGCGAGAATTTTGGTGTCTTAAGAAAAAAAGAACAGTTATGTTATCTAAACATGTTTTTCTTTTAATCCAGGTGTGGGATACGGGCCTGCTTCAGACTGTCTGCAACAGTTTGACTGCTTGCCTCCTGCCTGCTCTGGCATGGGTAGGATTCTACCAGCTGAAGATAGTTTAATTCTGGGGACTCTAGAGAGGTATAAAAAGACCAGAGCTCCAAGAGAGGCTGCTTGGGTGATCCTCCTGCTGGTTCCTGTTCCTGCTGTCACTAAGTGGTCATGAGAAAAGAGACCAGAAGAGAAAGTTGGAAATATCCCGAGGAGCCAAAGTTTGGACTTGCCCCAAGGAACTCAATGCCCTTAATCATCAGGAAATAGTCTAGAAAGAACTCAACACCCCTTCTCCCCACTAACTTTCTGTCTCTCCTACCTGGACTTAGGGAATTAGAGTGGAATAGGATTGGAAAGAAGGTAGAGGTGTAAGAACCCAATAAAATAGATTAAAGAATATACCAACACATAATATATTGTATGAAAAAAAAACTTTTTCCAGTGAAAGAAAGTTAAGGAAAAAAAAGTAAAAACAAACAAACTAATAAATGCTTGCTGGGTTTGTGATGTAATGACTCAAAGAAAGGCGGTGTCAGAAGCTGAGATAGAAGAAGAGGACCAGATACAAAGAGAAAATGTTCATTTTTTAATTTGGAATATACTAATTTTGAGACACTTATTTTGAAAAACAATCTCTTTTAACTAGAGGAGTTGATACTAAATCGAAAGCTCAAAATGGAAATCTGGTGTGTGAAAAAGACCATGCTCGACTCTGAGAAATGAAAGAAGATTCATGGCGGAATCCAACACTGAAGGGATGAGTTGGCGATGTGCATGAGCTCCCGTGACCTGATAGGTAAGAAGGAATGGAACGAAGAACCTCAGCTCAGGAAGCAGTAGGTAAGAGCTGTGGAGGGTTAACTAATACAAAGGCTGAGAATCAGCTAAGGTAGACCGTAGATAACTGACCAAGCACCAGCTGAGGATGACGGGAAGCGCTCAGGATGCTGGGTAAGACCTGCCTGAGTATCGCAGAGTGAGGAAGAAACAGCTAATGGAGGCTGGAGAGCCAAACTGTGGTGAGGGCCCCTAGACTGTCTCACCTTCCAGCGGATTAGTAATGCATGACAAAAGTAGATGTGGAAAAAAGAGGCCATGTCTCAAAACAGGAAATCAGATAGACTGAGGCTCTACACACCCTTCCAATGGCATGCCTCCAATGACCTAAAGCCCTCCCACTATGCCTCACTGCTTTTTTAATGTAATTTAACTTTTTTGAGAATTTCATACATGATACTGTGTTTACATCACCTCTGCCTCTTCCCTTTCCCATCAAGTCCTCCCACATCTTCTCCCATTCCCTATCAAATTCACTCTCTCATACTTATTAATTGCTACTGTGAAATACATGTACATACACACATATGTGTAAATATAATTATATATAAATAAATGCATGTATGTTTGTATAAATTTATAAAGACCTGCCGAATCCATTTAGTGTTGCTTTCCTCTCCTATACAGGAAACACTGTCTCTCGGCGGACATCCTGGTCTTCTTGCTCTTATCTTCCTGCTCTCTTCCGTGTTGTTTTGTAAGTCTTTGCTGTAGGGTTTGTGTTGTTATTCACAGCTGATTCTAGGCCTTTTGACCAGTTGTAATTTCTATAGTAGTCTTCATTTGCTACAAGAACTTTTTTTTTTTTTAAATAAAGGAAACCATATTGATGTAAGACAGTGGCAGAGGTGGGCAGTCCTCTTCAGTCCATTAACTTACCACGTACAAATGGTTTGCCTAAGATTAGAGTCTCACAACAGTGTGATGCTGCCATGATCATTCAGGCCTTTACAGCCATTGAAGCAAGGCATTCTCCCCAAGCATGGTTGGATACCATAAAAAGCTAAAATGATACGCTCAGGATGCGAGGCTAAGCACTGCACTCAGGGTCAGCTGCTTTGGACCCAGAGAAGAGCATGTCTGATTGCATGCGGGTTGATGCCCCAGGTCCCGCCTCTGAGAAAAAGGTATCGGACGGGTCCGATGCTCTTTGGGTGGATGACACCTAAATGAACATCTGTACAAAGTCCCAATTTATTTCTAATATCAGAGATCAGACCTCTACTCTTGCCTGATGCGTCTAAAACAAAAAGGGGGAACTGTAGAGAGCTGCAGAATGCTATGCCTTAAAGATGGAGCTGGTTTCCGCCCTCCACCTTCCCGATGGTGAGTGCTCTCTGTCAGGAACAACTCCACATTTGGCTAAGGCCGAGGATCTGGCTTGCTTCCATGTATGTGGACCTATCTGCATTGCCCCCGTGGCACGCCTGGGTTGGCTACCCAGAGGCTATTTAAGCTGTGGGCTGGCTTTCCCCGGGGTCCGAGGATTGTTCAATGTTCCTGAATAAACTGCATTGAAAAAAAAAAAAAAAGAAAAAATAAAATTAAAAAAAAAAAAAAGAAGAAGAAAAAAAAAAAAAACAAATGGTTTGCCTAGATTTACAGTGCTAGGCATAAATTCCCTCCTAGTGAGGGGGCCTTAAGTCCAATTAGATGGCTATTTATATTGATATATGTCCAAGATATATGTGCCACTGTGCACCTTTGGAGATGTCTTGCCGTGCTGGTCATTGTTACACTTTATAAACAGATTGCTTTTCTTCCTTGGCAACTTGTGTAAGACTTTGCCATGCTAGGAGAGCTAATCTTTAAGAAGGATCGTTCTGGGTCAGATTCAGCTTAAATTTTTTTTTTTAAATTCTTGTATTTGAAGCATATGGCATTTTTCCTTCAAATTCTGGGAGGCAGCCAAGGGCAATGGCAATAGCCTATGTTGTTTTGTGATTTTCTTGGACTCCCCTGACCAACAGCTCAAAGGGAGGTTTTCCATACATGGCACTGACAATTTTTTAAGCTAGTCTTGGGTTCTTGGGGGATAATAATCACCCCAAGTGACATAACATTATTTTTTAAAAACATATATATTCATATATACACATACTCATATATGTATATTATATGTGTATTTTAAGTAAATATAAAATAATGTTTCTCTATGACATTTTCAAGCATCCTTGGTGGTACTGATTCTTTCTTCTTCCCTCTCTCTCCTTCTGTATCATCTACCCTCCGTCCCTGATTTCTTGTTCTCAGCCTTTCCAGCATGAAACAGCTATTGTTGGACTAGTCAAATCATATCATATAAGCAAACCCAATAATCTTTATAATGAGATAGAGATAGATATAGATTCAGTACATTGGTTCTGTTCCTCTAGAGAACCATGAAATGTAAAACCTCTTGTATCACCACATTGAGGTCTGAACCTCCAGAATATGATTCTTTAGAGAGAAAAATGCACCCAAACAATGGCATTTAGCTCAGAGCTGAATCATGCCAGTCTCTGCTTCCTTGACCTAGTTTTCTCTGGGTTTAAGTCTGAATCATGGGTTGTTTTTCTTTCACACACACATCAGCCACAGGGTATAGCACTTTCTGTAACACATTGTAACTTCGTCATAACCTGGATGCATTTGCAAATACCCTCTTAGCATGTAAGGTCATAGTCTGAGCTTCTTATCTACCTGAATTCATTTCACATCTGAGACAGAAAGCTATTGTGCATCTTAGATGGGGCTTACATCTCTTCCCTCACAAGCATTCACTTTGTCAAAAGACCACAATATTTCACAGGCATTCTCCAAAACCCTGGGTGATTCCGAAGGCGAACCTGGGCTCGTGAAGACCGTTAGCTTGAGGACTGAAACTGGAAATACCATAGCATAGATTTCTCTGTGTCAGTGACTGTTTTAAATCTTTCAAATCATAGTAACGTGCCTTAGCCCCCTGGGAAAGCCTGAAATGGGATTTTGTGTCTCACTCAAATAGTCTCGTGAACAGCATAATTTTTAAATAATCTAATTTCATGAGCAACAACTTAGGCTATTCATTTACAGCTTGCAGAAAGCATCAAGTTTATATTCTGCTGAAGTAACTGACAGTTGGGGCAGGCATCGCATGGTTTCAGTTCATTGTTATTTTATTGGGATTAAAATAATTAACTTATATACCTCATTTCCTCGTGGCACGAGTAAAACAAAATAAACAGAACAAAACATATCCCTTACAGAAAAAAGAAACAGACTGAATTTCAAGTCTAGCTGTGGCAGATCCATCTGAAATACTAGAGTCCATTCTCCCTTCACTGACTTTCTGTTACAAAAATTAGAATCCTGAATCTTAAATGCACATTACGGACAGCTGCTATTAAAATAAGCCAGGAATGCAGGAAGGAGAGTTCTCTCATAGAACAGTTTTTGTTCTTGCTCATATCTCATATAGCTTCTAAAATGTAACAATCTAAAAATACATACATGTTATTCTGGTGCAATGAAATGGCCATAATTTTTATTTACTTTTGGTTTCTTCCTGAAGGCAAAAATCTGAAAGGAAACACCTGCAGATTATGACTTGTAGTCTTTGACTTCTCTGGAAATATGATCCACAAACTGGAGTTTGGACAGTTTCATTTCAGCTTGGGTGAAGGCGTAATTGTGAAGTGCTTTTTAAATGGCCACCTGTTCTTTTCTGCTAGCGGCAACAACTTGGCCTCCCACCACTGCCAGCCCTAGCAAGTTCCTTTTCTGAGATTTTCTGAGCACTGGAATCTCTGTGGAGAGTGCTCGTAAGGCCGCTACATAGAGAACACCACTGTTTTCCTGTGATGGCTCATGCGTGCATCTTGATTACCCATCAAAGACCTTTCACCCACACGGCAGTCCCTGACAAAGGCATGGGACAAAAGTCACAGTCAGTTCCTTGGGTCTCAGAGAAAGTTTTAGAATGGAAGCTACCTAGGTTCCATGTTTTGCTTCCCTAGGTAAAGATATCAGCCCATGTCTTAACAAGCTCATCTTTTATGAATTTGTTTATTTATAAAAGCTTCATAATAAATACATAGCTTGTTTTCTCTTGCATAAGTCACAAATAGAAACAATATTAGGTTCAACAATTTTAGGCGTCAATTATATGTCACATACTTCATATAGTGTCAAGCATATAATAATAGGCAGAAAAGAAGAAATGGTCTCAGAGAGCTTGGTGATATGGCTGGCAGTCTAGAGAGAAAAATACAAGGTGCAAATAATTCCCTATAGAATTGTGAACTCTGATTAATTCCACGAAGGTAAACAGGAGGACTCAGGAGCATACACAGCAATGTTGGCAGAGGCAGGGGTGGCGGTGTCCCTTAGAGCAGGTTACCATACTGCTCAAGTTTGATGGGTGAGAAATCAGTTCAGCAGCAAGCAGAGAGAGAAATGTTTCAAGGAGGAAGAGAGGTACAACGCAGGGACTCTAGGTAAGGGGCAGGACATCACCAAGGGTTTGGAACAGATTGATGGTAACACTCACATTTCAATGGTTTACCTGAGTTGTTTTGGGAAGGAGAGAGATTATAGGGAGCAAAGAAGGAAGGTCTGGGAGCTCTCTCAGCAGGAGCTGCATCCTTCCATGCTGGAAATGATGAGAGCTCTGACTACAAGATGGATAGTGGATAGGATCAACCAAGAATGGTGACAAGATGGATAGTGGATAGGATCAACCAAGAATGGTGTCTAGATTAGTGGCTTACATAAATGAAGGTTGGCATCATTTTCTATTGGAGCAGGCACCAAAGGAGGGTACAAATAAACCACAAGCTAGGTTTGAGTGTGTTGTATTGGGGGTTTTTGGGAGAACTTCGAGGGGAAGATGTCAAGTAAGCCAGACATGAATCATGAATCAGCCTCATTTGAATCATCAGGTCCTGATTGTAGCAATCGGAAGCAGAAGACAAAAAGAGAAAAGGATTTTAGAAATAAGACTCAAGGGAATCTGGAACTTGAAGGTTAGGTAAAGAAAAGGAGCCAACAAAAGGAGTCTGGAAAATGGAGGAGGAAGAAACTCAGAACTGCTCAGGCTCAGAAGACAAAGAGGCATAGAAGACTCTTGGGAAGTCAAATGAAGGGAAGGCTGAACAGTGCTCTTCCCATTGGTTCAAAGGACCTGTGACCTAAGCAGCGGCCTTTTCAGGCAGGAGGGAGAGAAAGCCAGATTGGAGGAGACAAGAACTGTGTAGGAATTATGCTGTCCAGGAAATTTTGATTTTTCATGAGATGTTCATATACCTGTACATTATCCAGAAGATGTGATGGTTATTAATAGTGTTCAATTGCCTGGTAGATGATAAGTTTATTCATGGAGGGAGAGAGGGATGATGGCAGAAGTACACAGGGAGAAAAGACAGAAGAAATGATGACAGGGGAAAGTGGGAAGGAAGGAAGGAGGAAGAGCTAGAGACTCAGATTAAATTAATTATTCAACCCAAGGGCAGAAAGCAGTGAAGCACAGAGGCTGGCTACTCCCACCAAAGCAATGCATCACCTTCTGTCGAAGGCCTGGAGCTCTGACAATGGAAACACTTCTATGCATCTAAAGCAGATGTTTACCAGACACAAATTCTGTCTAGTAAAAACATTATGGCCATTTAAATATTCTGTTTTACAGTCTTTCATTTCAGAGGGAGAGAAAGGAAAGAAAGGTGAAATGAATAGGAAAGGAAGGAGGGCAATAGTGAATTATGACTGGGAGAGAAGCTTGCCTTTCTATTTTCTTTTAGCATGTAGCAACAAACATGAGGATAGGGAAAAAACATAACAATACATATGGTGAGGAATGACATGATGAGTTCAATGAGTCTGTATGCTATCCTGAAAAATTAACATGAAAAACAGGCAATAAACATTATGGTGACTCTGTAACACTTAGCAAAACTTCTATCAGAATAACTTTACTTATTTATGCACATTGCATATTATGATAGCGAGTGATTTAAAAGAAAATTACATCCAGGCATAACGGCACATGCCAGAGGCTGAAGCAGGTGGATTGCCATGAATTTTGAGGCTACCCTGGGCTACATAAGATCTTGTCTCTAAAACAATCAAATAAATAAATAATAAATAAGCATGCACATTTTAAAATATTCTCTATTTCGCTCTTTCTAATTTTCCCTTTGTTTTCTAAAATTGTGAGTCCTTCCAGCCTGCTGGAGGAGATAGATGCCTGTCAAACAAAAATACGGTAAAAATGCCAACAGAGGAAATGAGTTTCAGTTGTATAGAGTGTTATCACTCCTATGTGTTTTAATTTCTTCCAGTGGAGAAACGGGGTTTCTAGAAAAGTGTCCTTCCGCCAGTGGTGTGAAGGAGTGTTGTTGCAGGGGACCAGGCAAGGAGTGGGGAAGAGTGAGAAGGAAGAGACAATACTTACACACCACAGTCTTCCAGTCTCTCCACAACCTCTCCTCGGCACAGAAGAAACCGATGGGGATAGGAGACTTAGTTTCAAAAATAAACATAGTAATTATCACTTTCATTTACTGATTTTCAGTCTCAAACTATGATAAGTAAGAGTTGTTCTGCTGCTTGGTCACTTACAGAAATTCCAACGGCAGCTTGTAAACGGGCAACGCTTTTGGAGCTAACAATTATAAGCAGAGAATAAGACCCGTGACTCATCACCAAGATGTTCATTAGTCTTTCTTCAGCCTCAGTGATGTCGCTCCTATAAATAAGCAGCTCCTGATGCTCAAGCCCCCTGCTGCTTAGCATTAGAAGCATGTGCATTTGGTGCTTAAATACTCATTGCTCTTGGTCTTCGATTCAGAACTCATCAGCTCTCCCGTTTGCATAGCATATGTCTCTGCACCAAATGAACACGTTCAATACAACATGCCTTATCTTCTCATACTTTTCAGATCAAAATTTTGTTTTCCTTCTCTCAATCCTAGTCAGCAATCAGCCCTATAACAAGACAGTGACCATTTTTGACTGCCTAGTCTACTGTGCCCTGACTACATAAGACCAGGTCATTAACTGTTTCTGCATTCATGTTCTGAAACAAAACAAAACAACTTTTTTTTCTCTCTCTCTCTCTTTCATATGGCTCTGAATTTCTCTCATGAGTCTCACTTTGGAGAGGTAGAAAAAAACAAACAAACAAACAACAAACAACCTAAAACCCCAAAATGAAAGTTAAACATTAATCCAGTATCATCCATGGAACAATTCAAATGATTTGCATAGGTAACTTGTAACCTCTAGGGCTGAAAATGGTCCTCTCACACGTCTTTTCTCCACTTCTTTGCCAGCTGCTATCTTGAAAGTACCTATGCACTGTGACAGAGCTAGGTGGCATTCTTGGACACAGCAGGATACCCTTCTGGTTCACCATGATGCTGCCAATAAGAACCATCTCTGATGTCTTCTCTGGGAACTCTGATCAACATGGCTGCTAAAGTCTTCTCAGTTACCCTCTCAGTGTCCCTCTTCTCCCTCTAATGGGGTCAGTCCCTTCTGGCAATGACAGGCTTATACATCACTGGCAGCTGTTGTGTTGCCATGTCACTTTCTGAGACTGTATAGTGTCAGAGCCCTACTGGTTCTCTACTCAGAAGAGTCTGTATCCCTTAGAACCTTTTGTTTCCGTGTCGTAGCATCTAAGAATCAAAACACCACTCAGAAGATCTAAATGATGGCTCTCTCTGATGAATTGCTTTGGTTGAGCATTGCCTACATCTTAGATCCTTGATGGAAGATAGCATATCCCTTCCTGCATCAAAAGAAAGAGAGGAAAGAAGGAAGGAAGGGAGGGAGTCAGGGAGAAAGGAAGGAAGGAAGGAAGGAAGGAAGGAAGGATGGAAGGAAGGAAGAGAGGAACACAGGAATCCCTACCTGTCTCTCTAGTCTCTTCTATTCTCTTCTTCCAACAGCCAGCAAAGTATTGAGTGCCCTGTTTCTTCCTCATTCTATATAATATACTATATTTCTATACAATATGCTGCTATTACAACTTTCTGATATTTAAAGTAAGAAGTAAAGATATTTTAAATATAACTTGTTCAGTCTGTATAATTGTAAGTATATTTTCAGGGCTTACCATTTGGTATTGGATTAACAATTCATATGATCTTCCTTGGAGAAGACTCTTAAAATTCCTTAGTTGCCTGTAGTTCTTTGTGTAGGGTTGAGACGGTGGTCTTTCCTCCATCTTCTTTATTGTGTCTCTTGTTATCCTTATTCAGCTCATGTTGTGACTTAGTCATGTTGGTGAGTCTTTCTGGATGTAGTTTTTTACATTACCAGGAGACACAATCTCACTGCAAACTCCTTGATCCTCTTGCTGTTACAGTCTTCCCACCTCCTCTTCCATGATGTTCCTTGAGCCTTAGGTGATGGAGTTGTTTTGTAAATGTTTTCATTGGGACTAGGCTCTACCACTTCGAATTTTAATTGTAGTCTCCTGTGGCCTCCACCTGTGGCAAAGAAAATTTCCTTGATGAGAGGTGAGGATACAATGATCGGTGAGTATAAGGACAAATATTTAGAATGTAGCTGGCTCAATAAAGTGGTGATTGTAGATGTTCCTCCAATATCTGCTGACTTTACTAGTCCTGGGTACATAGCTAAGTTTCCAATTCCTGGTATGATTTACATCTTCTTGGATGGCATTAGGGAGCTGTTGGTTACAGCCAAGGTGTGCATGCCAATATTGCCCCCTTAGTATTATATTGCCATGCCTGCCATTGTTGTGAGATAAATTTCTAACCTTCACCTACAAAGCCTTTCTCCTAAATCTCAATTGTACTATTAAAAAAATTTTTTTGGTTATGAGATACTGGGAATAATGCTTTCTTTTCTTTCCCTTCCTGCACAAAAACATGCATGTAAAAGAGCTGATGCCAAGAGCTAACATAACAACATTTAAATCTTAGAAGAAAGAAGAGATGGACACATTTATGTCTGCTTTCCCAAATACTGCATGTGTCATACTTCTCTAATACTCATACCTCATAACCCTGTTTAACAATGGCCTTCTCTTTTTATGGGGGTATGTTCATTACTAATATGGCTTCTCCTTCCTCTTGAAACCCAAAGGACCCTGTCTGTGCCTCTCATATAGACATGCCAACCTACTAATTTTGATCTAATTTTGGCATGAATTTAATATTGTAAATTTGGAGTTTTTTGAAAGTCGCTCTTCAGGTCTATTTGTACCATAACAAAGAACTTGAAACTGGATAATTAATGTGCAAAAATTCACTTTTCCTTAGCTCTAGAGACTGCAGGTAAAGATGAAGTTTCAAGCTGATGCTCAGCCTGTGTCCCTGCTTGGTAATTGGGCAAGAGAGAGTGAGGCCATTCCTTCAGTCCCCTTATGAACTCTGGAATCTCAGCCATGATGGCTCTAATCTCATTACTCACTTCCTAAAGGCCCCAGATCTTAATACTGCCACCCTGGCCATTAAATTTAAAAATGTCAGTGGGGAGGAGTGCCCAGACAGGCTATACAAATCACTTGTCCTCTTTAGTCCTCAGTTTTATTATTTGTATAGAAAAGGTACAGTGTGATACTAGTGAAGCTCTTTCTAGCTTTACTTTTTCAATTTTCCTTATCAACAACCCTTGTACCCACCATATACCACCTCTTTGAATGACTCTTGCTCTAACTTGCCACACCAAGACCCATTAAATTTTTCTTCATAATTATAGAGCTTTAGATGAGTTATTTGTGGAAACAAAAAAAATCGAAGAAATGATTAAGTTGCTGGTAGAAACATAAAGATTAAAATAACTTAAATATGAAAATCTGAAGTTCTTACATTTGTCGAGGGTAGAAGGTTCAATCGCTGTTTTATTCTAAATTTTAAATCCTTTAATCCAAGTAGAATTTGAAGAGCTGCCCTTCCACTCATCTCTATAATCTGCACTTGGTGTGGGCTTTTGAACCTCAGAAACAATTTACAGATCACGTCAATATGAGATATAATATCCTAAAAAGTGAGGTAATTATACAGCATCTTATAATATGACTAAGTTGTTTACATTTTTAATCAAAGTAGTAACATTTCAGCCTTATGTTTAGCCAAAATAGAGATTTGAGAAATAAGGTTTTTTTATAGCTTGTCAGTCTATTTTTAATTTTTAATAAATCACCCCATGATTAACCAAGTAGTCTCTTAATTAACTGTACCTCATAGATTTCTTCAGAGACTATAATTACATCCTAGATTAACATTCAGAACACCTGCTTCTCTGGGTTTTCATGATTTCAGCCTTGAATCCTTTGACATACAGAGCTATAATCATTGAGAATTTTTATGGCTTTAAACAAGTATTCTCTGCCCCACCTTCCCAGCTGGGCATAGCCTGCTCTGTGTGACATGAGTTTTGTTTACTGAAGCTGTGGTCCACTGTCTTTCATTTTGGGTTAGTAATTTAGCAAAATTGAGATACATGGCCCGAAAGCCAAGAGTACAAGGAACTCCAGTGTCCTGCTCTCAGCTTCTACAGCTTATACCAAATTATTATCTTACTTGAAAACAAAAAGAATGACTCTGAGCATTCTTCTCAATGTCACCAGTCAGCAAAATGTGCCAGCATTCAAATGAAGGAATGAATAGACATAATTAAATTTTTATTTTTATTTCAACATAACTTCTTATCCATGAATTTTGTATACATATCCTAAGTATTTACCCAGCTGAAGAGAAGCCAGCAACAACTCAGAAATCGGTTGGAATAAAACGCTCCCTCTGGTCCTTCAAAGTTATGCTGTGATACTCTTAACTGCCGTAGGATGAATTCTGAACTAATGTATTAAAGCATGATAGTTTTGCACGTTAGTAGGGAAGCATACATTTGTAATATTTAATGAAATCTAATTTTTTTTTTTAGCTCTGTTGATATATTGTGGTCAGATTGGAAGTGCAACACCCAGCCTTACTGGTTTGGTGACCTTGGTCAAATTGGATGGGCTTATTAGTATAACCAACATTATTTCACCTAAGGAGCCAGTGCCACACTTCAGTGCTCTGAACAATAGGCCTAACTCCAAGTACCCTAGTTTCTCAGCAGAACTGACAATCTATTCCTTCTCTATAAGTAATCATGTGACTCTATTGGACTCATGATTATATATATTATATATATCAGTCCCATATACTGTACAAATACTCCACCTTTATGTCACATTTTTTATCATATACTTCAGTAAAGATCTGCCTATTAAAACTTATTTAATAAACTGGAATATTTAAAACTGAGACCATGCAATCAGTATAATTAAAGGGAAATGATTCAAATTATATGTGCCAGAAGCCACAGGAAAATTGCTCAACACTGGAGTGATACCAAGTGAGAAACTATACATGTCTGTAGGTGAGGAATCTAAATTTTTCAATCTCTATGACATAGGCTCCTGGTGTCCTAGTGAGCTTTCATTATCAACCTGATGCCGCTCAGAGTCATGTGAGAAGGAAATTTTAATTAAAGGATTGCCCAGATCAGATTGGCCTGTCAGCATATCTATGGAGGACTGCCTTGTTTGTTAATTGATTTAGGAGGGCCCAGCCCACTGTGGGTGGCACCATTCCCTAGACAGGTGGTTCTGGGATATATAAAAATAAGGAACAAAGCATGAGCCTGAGACTGAGCTAGTTATCCTTCCTCTCTAGTTCCTCGTAACCATACTTTTGGCTACATTATTGGATTCCTTTTCCTACCTCCCTACACCACCCCTATCGCTTCCAACACCCCAACATTAGGCAGGAGAGAAAGAAGGTCAGATGGAAAGGGGACATCAATATCATTAGACTACTTCCTGCTGGTTAGGGACATCTAGTTCCTTGGGGAAATCTTGATGTTCCTCATTAGGATATCTCCAACGAGCAACCAGCAATCCAGCAATTCGGCAATGCAGCAAACAGCAATGAACAACAACAGCAATGAGCAACAACAACAATGAGCAACAGCAGCAAGCAGAAACAGCAGCTGAAGCAGCAGGGGCAGCAGGGACAACCACATTCTCGAAGGGATCTGGCATTTTTATACCCTCTCAAGAGTCCCCAGAATTCCAAATATAAAGTATCTGCAGCTGTCAAAATCATGCCCCTGCCAGGCCATGAGACAAATCACAGTCAGCTGTTGTAGGCAGCCTGAAGCAGCCCAATATCCCACAACTGGGATTAAAACAAAAACATGTATTCACATCTTCCTGTGTTTTTAAAGAAACCAAAATTCCCACTACAGTTCTTGCTTTCAAATCTCTGCTTGAGTTGTTGCCCTAACTTCTCTCAATAGTGAACAGCAATCTGAAAGGATAAGCCAACTAAATCCTTTCTTCCTCTAAACTAATTTTGGTCAGAGAATTTTTATTGTTTTGTTTGTTTGTTTGTTTGTTTGTTTGTTTCAGCAGAAAAGAAATTAGAAATCTGGATAAGTAAATTCTGTCATAAAATACTTGGCATGGTCCAATATTACACAGAGGGACAGCCTATACCATCACTTGACTTGGGTTTCACTGTTCCAGGAAGAACTTGACAAATGGAATACCTTCTTTCTTCTGCCCAAACTTCTTTTCCAATCATATCATCAACACATATTTAACCTTTTGATTTTCTATTACTAGGTGTGTTCCTTTGGCCCACATGATAAAAATTGTCCTCAGTTTTTCATTAGAAAACAAACCACATCACCTCTCTAGGCTTGAAGCCCAGCAGCCATTCCTTAAATGACTCTGTAAAGTTTTACTCAGAACAGCACTAGAGATACTTGCCACCGTGAAGTCCTACCAGGGCTCAAGCCATATTGTGATACTGCCATTGACCTTTAGTTTGTGTGTGTCGGGGGGTGGGGTGGGGTGGGTAATCTGCCGTTAGGCTTATTGGAGCTACTTCTAAAGCATGTTAGAAAAGCTCTTTTTTTCCCCTAAATTAAAGATCAGTGAGAGTTCATACGTAATCAAGAACAGCTGTGTACAATGCAGATTCTGAGAGAAGACGCTAAGAGTCACATAACAGCACCAAAGAGCGCACTAAGAGGGCCTGCTCCTTCTTCTATAGATGGGTAGATGAGTGAATGGGTGAGGGGGGATTTGTACTACGGTGACAATGGGATGATTTAAAATATCTTTAAGAAACATAATAAAGACTAGTCCCCTAATTTGCAATCACCTATTGGCCCTCCCCAAAGAAGAGCCCAACAACTTTAATAGCTGTGGACAACAATTAACAACACATGACAAGGAAAATGTCATCTACATTTTGAACATTCCAGAATCAAAACAGCCTACCTGGTTTAGTAATCACCTCAAGTCACTGATCTATACCCAAAAGTAGAGGATACTGAGGTCATCAGTCAATAAACATGGCTTGTGGCAAATACCTTTATGGCTTTGGGACATCAGAAAGAAAAAAGATACAAACCACTGTTTCCTATGCTTAAATCTGTTCCTATCAAATGTAGTAATCTTAACACAGGAAATAGTATGGGTCTAGAACACATTTTTCCCTAGGAAAAACAAGTTACCAGGTGTTTCAGAAACAAAGGTCTCCCTGGCCTTGACCTTGACTCAGAGTCGTTTTCAAGGAGGGGACTAACTAGGTCAAGAGAAGGAGCCACTGACCATGGTCCATTTGCAAGTGAAGGTTTGTCTCACCTTGGTGAATGAAGTGGAATAACCAAGAGGTTTTTAATCAACTAGGGAGCCGAGGAAGGAGATGGGTTAGGATGAAGGGATAAACCATGGCTGTCATTGTAGACCGCATCTAACAGTAATGAGAAGGGTCTATTCACGAAGGCAGGGAACAGAGCCTCTGTCCTGCCTTTTTTCCTTCCTCTCTATATGATGGAGGGACATTCATCGATTCTGCTGATAGCTAGACAACAGTTAGGGCCAAGGCAGAAAAGCCCCAGACAGAAATGAGTATCTCTGATGTAGCCTTCAAGTCAGAAGCAGGTGAGCTGAACACCTGACGGTAGAACACCAAATCACAGCTAATCCAATCCCCTCGATTCAGTTGTCCCTATCTCAATTAAATCTTACCAGTGTAGCTGGGCATGGTGGCACACACCTTTAATCTCAGCACTCAGAGAGGGAGAGGTATGCAGATCAGTGTGAGTTTGAGGCCAGTCTGGTCTACAAATCGAGTCCAGGACAGCTGAGACTACACAGAGAAAGCTTGTCTGCAGGGAGGAAAAAATCTTACCACTGTTTGGGGGCCAACTCTACTTTTTGTTCATGTGCCTAAAATCCAAAAGTAAAAGATTATTAAAGAAAACAAACAACAAATCTGTATAGTTTTGGAAAACCTTTGGATTTTGAAACCCAACCCAATATATTTTGGCACACAAAATCCTCCATCTAGAGTAGACAAAGAGGTAGGACATTGCAGTTGAAAGAGCATGAGTCATGTCAAGAGTTAAGTCTTGAGCTTGAACCCCAGGCCAACCAATTACAATGAAGCCCTTTACACTGTAGTTGGGTTGGCACGTAAACCTTTGACCCTACATTCCATCATCTGTAACCTAAAAACAGTAGCTGTTTAACACAGCTGTTCTGGGAACTGAAGAGAGGAGGTTAGTGCAGAAGGTCACAGGATGTCAGCACCATTTTGGTTTCAATGCCGTTTCACCCCTCCATAAGCATTATTCAGTCCAACTGGGGAGATTCGGCTTCACAGAGCAGCAGTGGGTGAGAAAGTTTATTTTGTAATAATTTCAGAGAAAGGATTGCATGAAGCTTTGCTAAAATTAGCCACCCTGTTCTATGGTAAGCCTCCGTCTCCTATGAAGCCTGTTTCTTTTTTCTAATCCTCTTTTATAAGCAGCTGGTATTCCCATCATGGATAGTCCCTCCTGAATTCATTTGACCTGGGCTAAAAACATGCACCAAGTAAATAGAAGTCTAATCAGTGTGTTATAGTTATGATTTATCCCGGAAAGCTGAATAAATTTTATTTTCTCAATGGATTCAACTTTATCCATTCATTATTCATTTTTCTGTGAGTAGAAAGCTGACACAGATACATTCAGCCTCAAACTGGCTGAACGTTTTCAAGGCTTTTCAACAGACGAAAACCCAGACCTCCTCCTGCTTTGCTTAATTATATGCTTGTGTTATCACCCCAAAAAGGTGTTGGGTCATAAATGTCCGGAGACAGTGTTGGTGATGAAGGAGGTTATGGCCATAAAGCTTCGTTGTTTTTCATGCTGCTGGGCACCTGGCCCTGCACACCTGTACTTGTAAAAGAGAGAGAGAAAAAACACAAAGAGAGAGAGAGAGAGAGACAAACAGAGAGAAAGAGACTCCTTCTGAACTCTGGAGATCAATCAAACCAGAAATCTCCCTTCTCCTTTAACTGGAAATGCTGGGGGCTGTGCCCTTTTGTTTCTTGGTGGGTCAGTAGTTGGTTTTCTTGGTCTTCACATCTTTTGCTTAGTGAAATACAAGTCTAAATACCATAGGACTTAATTATTACTTTTTTGAATTAAATTTTCTTTTAAAAAACTGTTTTGGAGAGGTATTTCATTTGAAAGCTGTGCATGGCACCCCATTCTTTTTTTTTTTTTTTTTTTTTTGCTTTGTATGTGCATTGTGTAGAACACTGCTCTGCACTCACTGAAACTAAGGGACTGATATTGTGAAGAGCAGAGGCTATATCTGTCGGGTTTCCTGGTTTTCCAACATCTTGTGATGATTTGATAGCTTTTATTTTACTTTATTATTTACTTAACATCCTGATCATAGCCTCCTCCCTCCATTCCTCGGGTCCCACCCTCGCTGTCTCTTCTCCTACCTTCTTCTCCTACTCTCTTCTCCCATGCCCCTCCCCTATTCCTCAGAAGAGGGGAGCCCCCTCCACCCCTGCAACCAACCCACTCCAGCTCATATGATTTGATATCTTAGGACCTTGAGAACCCAGGTAGGGTTGTCTCTTCCTTGGTTTAGCTAATTCCTACGACATGGGTAAAATGCCTCTCTGCAACAAGCTTTTGGTATGTAAACCCACATATTCCAAACCCAACCTACACACATTGCCTTTTTAATATCCTAGGTGAGAACTATCAACCTGTCTAGTAGAAGCTGCTAGATAGCCAGAGACCACCCCCATAGCTGAAATCTAGAAACTGTTCAAGCTGGACCAGTCTCGACCTACTTCCTCTTCTCAACCTTCTCCTTGCTGCATAAGCCACAAATCAGGCCCTGGCTCATGCTTCTCCTTTGCTCCTCCCGACTTCTGACCAATCCCTCAGTGTGCCAATAGGACCCATGGGATGTTGCATACACCTTTCTCTAGGAAACTGCAAACAACAAGAAACCTTTCCAATGGCGGGTGTCTCAGGATCTGCCCCTCTCTAATATTCCTTAAGCAGGGTTTTAAACTTGAAATAAAAAGGAATAATATAGGATACTCCTACTAAAATCTGTACACCTAAAGAAACTAATCAAGAGGGAGGACTCTGGCTAAATGCTCAAACCCCATACAGCAAGGCAAAGAGGATAAACATCAGAAGAAGGAGAAAACAGGAAACAGTCAGTACAGGAAGGAGCCTGCCACAAAGGGCCTCTGAAAGGCTCTACCCTGCAGGGTATCAAAGCAGATGCTAAGACTCATAACCAGACTTTGGGCAGAGTGCAGGGAATTTCATGAAAGAAGTAGGAAATAATAAGACCTGGAGAGGACAGGAGCTCCACAGGAGAGCAACAGAACCAAAAAATCTGGGCACAGGGGTCTTTTCTGAGACTGACACTCCAGCCAAGAGCCATTGATGGAGATAAACTAGAACCCCTGCACAGATGTAGCCCATGGCAGTTCAGTGTCCAAGTGGGTTCCATAGTAATGGGAACAGGGACTGTCTATGACATGAACTGAATTGCATGTTCTTTGATCACCTCTCCCTCAGGGGGGAGCAGCCTTACCAGGCCACAGAGGAAGACAGTACAGCTACTCCTGATGAGACCTGATAGACTAGGAAGGAGAGGAAGACCTCCCTTATCAGTGGACTTGGGGAGGGGCATAGGGAGAGAAGGAGGAGGGAGTGTGGAATTGGGAGGGGAGGAGGGAGAGGGCCACAAGGGAATACAAAGTGAATAAAGTGTAATTAATTAAAATTAAAAATGGAAATAAAAAAGGAAGAAGGGTGGGGGGAAGGAAGGTGGAGGAGATAGGAGTTGAAAAGAATGGTAGGAAAGGATGGATAGAGAGAGGGCGGACACAGAAGAAAGGAGATAGAGATGAATCCTGTTTGTCTTTTAGAGCCTGAAATTACAAAGTAATGTAACAACAAGCAAAACTACCTAAGAATCCCCCTCATTCAAATAGGAGAGAAAATAGGAAATATGCAGCCAAAAGTCCACTTCACTGAACCCCAGAAACACGAGGCACCCAAAACCTCTAGCCACGGTACTTACCACGGGACTCCAACATCTGTCACCAACTGCTCTGGCTTTAGTGCTGGTGACGCTCACAGCTAAAACAGGTGTTTTCATCAATAGATCCCAGGCTTTCTCGTCCCCTAAAAGCTTGCTAGAAATACAAAATCCCCAAGCCAGGGAGCTGACTCACTCAGATGCCTGCCACAGAACCTTGAGGATCTATGTAAAAGCTGGGCTTGTTAACACACATGTAAGCCTAGTGCTGGGAATGCAAAAACAGGCACATCTGCAGCTCTTGCTGGTCAGCCAGTCCAGGCAATCACTGGGCTTCAGGCTCAGTGAGAGACCCTGTGGAAAGCAATAGAAGACTCTCAAGACACCCAGTGCTGACCCCTAGCTGCCAAATTACACACACACACACACATATACACACAAACACACATGTTCTCACACACACATGTAAACATATATCCACATTCACACAAACACACACTCATACATATATTACACACACACACACACACACAAACCAAATACAGAATGCAGAATCCCAGGCCTCATTCTACACTTACTTCCCACATACACTGAAGGTGAGACATGTTATGCCAAAGAACACTAGGTATTTCCTAGAACCAGTAGAAAGCCTATGGAATCATCTTGAAAATTCTGTATCAGGGAATGAATAAGTTGAGTAACCATGAGTAAGATGCCTGCAGCGGTGCACCTACCTTCTCTAGAGCCGGAGGACAGAAGTGAGAATGACTTCTCTCCAGTAAAACTCCTTGCATAGAACAGAGCTACTGAGAGCTCCACCATTCTTTCAGAATCTGAATATCCAGTCTTACTGGGATGCGCTTGAGACCCATACCCCCAGGGCCCAGAAGAGGGGGTGCAGCTTATATTTTGGAATAGAAGAGCACATGGTGTGGGAAAATGTGTTCTAACAATTCTGGCAGCTTGAAAATGTAACAAATACTCCCTATGAACTTGTGCTGGCTAGTTTTACGTCGAGCAAACACAAGCTAAAGTCACATGAGGGGAGGGAAAGTCAATTGAGGAAGTGCACCCACATGACGGGGCTGTAGGCAAGCCTACTGGGCATTTTTTAAAAGTTAGTATTGGATAGGAGACACCATAATGGGTGTGGCCACCCTTGGATTGGTGGTCCTGGGTTTTACAAAAAAGCAAGCTGAGCAAGCGATGAGGAGTAAGTCAGTAAGCAGCACTCCTCCATGGCCTCTGCACCAATCAGCTCCCGCCATTGGATCCCTGCTCTGTGTGAGTTCCTGCCCTGACTTCCTTCCATGATAGACAGTGATGATGAAGCGTAAGCCAAATAAATCTTTGGCTTACAAATGAACAAATAAACTCTTTCCTCCCTACAGTGTTCATCCAGCTGTAATTCTTCAGCAAAAGCTTATGATTAGCCATGGCTGTAGAATTGGCCCCATGAAACAGAATTGTAAGAACAAGAGATAGAGATGTGGCTGTCAATGAATTAGACTTAAAGGCTTTACTGGTTGCCCAATGGCGAGACATGCTGGCTATCTGTGCTATGCAATAGTAAAGCAGTCACATGTGTTTCCACCTGTTATCCTTTTAATCAGGTATTTAAAATCCATAAGACCTTGAAGGAACAGGGAGTTGCTGCCACACAACATCTTTTTGGAATGAAAGAGTCCACTGGGTTGGATTTCTCATGCAGAGAAGGAAAAATACATGAAAACCCTTCAGTTTCCAGCTCCAGGTCTGAGTGAGAACGAGTAAGCTGTTAGTCTTTTCTGTGCCAACTATCCTAAATTAAAACTGTTTTGGAGAGGCAGGTGTTTATCCAGCAGAGGAAAGGCACTAACCAGCTTCCTAAAGCAAGTACAGGTATATCAGGAGGCTCAAGTGCAGCTGCGGGCTTCTAGTCTAGCGTGAGATCGTGCAGAGACTAGCAGAAAAGGCCAAGGGAGCTGCTTCATTCGCAGAGCCTGTCCTTCAGAAGCCTCCAACTAAATGTCAGAGTCAAAGACTAAGCCTGCAGGTGGATGGGCTGCAATGCAAATGCCATTCACAAATTCACACTCTAATAACATGCCTGTTCCCTGTTGTCTTCCTCCACGGAGAGCTACATCGTGAGTATAAAGCAATAAAAAAAATGCAAGGAAAACAAACAAACAAACAAACAACAACAACAACAAAAAAAAACAAGCACAGGAATACCACAACACTTGAACTTCTATGGCTTTCAGGAATCATTTGCTTGGTTAATTGAAGACTGCACTTCCTACGAACAAAAGCAATCAGTTAGAATAAAAGAACTGGGTACTAGACTGAATGCCAAATTTCACAATGGGTTCTATGCAAACCACTTGTTTTTCACTTCACAAAGAGCTGCAGCGTTGGAGAAGAAGGATATGTCCACGACATATATATATGCACACAGTTTTCAATGTGTGTTTGTCCTACCGTTTATCATTTGATCCCTAAATTAATTCTGCAGATTAAGCAGATCAGAAGTCTAATGTCACAGCTGGAAGGAAAAGCATGGAACTGGAGGCAGAAGCTACCTCCTGTTTAGATGCAAAATGAAGAAGACATGCATTGGAGGAAATTTTTACAGAGGCTTCTGTGTCTTCCATATGCTTTGTCTTGTGTGTGTTTGTGTGTGTGTGTGTGTGTGTGTGTGTGTGTGTTGCACTTACTTGCCTACACTGCACATGTATGTAGTTGCCAAAGGTTAGCATTGGGATCTTCCTCTATCACCCTCTCCCTTATTTCTTTTGAGACAGGCTAACTGAAGCTCACAAGTTCAGCTAGGTTTGCTGGCCGGAAGCTAG
This sequence comes from Meriones unguiculatus, assembly GCF_030254825.1. Taxonomy (NCBI): domain Eukaryota; kingdom Metazoa; phylum Chordata; class Mammalia; order Rodentia; family Muridae; genus Meriones; species Meriones unguiculatus. Next base: position 8,821,937 of record NC_083356.1, read on the forward strand.
TTCCTAGCATCCTAGCTTGTTTCGGGTTCTCCTGGGGTTACGAGTACATACTGCGGCTGGCTTTCTGAGCTCAGTCCTTGCACATTACCCATGAAGCCTTATCTTAAGCCCACAGTATCTTTACCCTCTTATTGGAGTGTCAGAAGCCCAGTGTTTGTGCTATTACTTTATACTACTCTCTACGAGTAAAACATTTTATCAAAATAAGATGAAAAAAGCATCCTTATCTTGGGATTTACAAATGCATTTTTGTCTTTTTCACCTATGGCACAAAGCTGTTAATAAAAGATGTTTTATGTTAGAGAGAAAAGGTCCCTGCAAGGCCAGTCAATGAATTATACAAAGCAACTGTTGAGAAATCTGGTTTCTGCAGATAGACTTTCTCTCAAGATTTACATAAAGTTTTATAGATAGAGGAATTGGAAAATCTCTTATTTGAACACATACAAAATGACTTGTTTGGTTTGCAAGCGCTGCATGGGATTGTCTCTCCCTTCCTCTCCCCTACAGGGAACAAACACTGACTAAATAAGAAGTAAATTCTTGCCAGAAGTCTGGCCTCTGCTAGCTGCAAGCCTCCAGCTCAATGCTGAAAGGCTTTTGCTGACTGAAGAAGTACCAAAGGGAAGAAGAGGAGGTCCCCGGCACCGGGGCAGAAGAGGAAGAAAGAAACACACAAACCAATTCGCCATTGGCCTGCCCCTAGTTAGCACAAAGCGTCCTTACGGAAAGGAACGCAAGCTACAGCAACTGGCTTCTCCCTGATTAATCAAAACAGTCTCAGTGTTTGGGAATGATGGTATCTGGGTCACTTTTGAGTTGTCTTTAAACAGACTTCTGAAGACAGGATCTCGGAATCGCGTCTCCAACAGCTCCCTCGCATACACATGGCTTTTGTTTATTCTTGTTTGACTTGGTTTTCACATCTTTATACATGGCCTCAAGGAATAACTTTGATGCTGAGTTTTTCTGGGGGGAAAAATGAATAAGTAAATACAGAAGTCACATACACATAAAATGCAAAAGTAGAAATCAATGTTTTCTCTTTCTCTCTTTTTCATGTTTTTCTAAGAAGATTCTGTATCAACAGCAATTTGCTTCTCTTGAGTGCTGAGGTATATTAATTTCTGGATTCATGAACTGGACAGGTACTCAGTCACATTATGAAATGCTATAACCTGTAGAGACAAAATGTATAAGTGGCATAAAACCAATTTAATTTGAGTTTCCCTTAGGAGAATATGAAACAAAGTCTGGCTGGATTCCATGAGCCACCCTCCTCAAGAGTGGGGAATTTATTACCTGTCACTGTTGAAAATTTAACTCTGCAAGGGGCTTTTTGTTTGTTTGTTTGTTTTCTTTTATTCCATTTGTTCTTTTATGAGAGAGTTTTCTTTGGCTTTCTAATTTATTCCATTTATTCACGGAATTTTGCTCCGACATTTTCCCCCTTCTGTTTGAATCCCTTGTACATCAAGGTGGGTGGCATTCAGCTGAAAATATTCTTTCAAGAAACATCATAAAAACCTATGAAAGCAGGATTTCATCTGAGCTGCCAAGCTTAAAGCAAGCTGTAAGCAAAGTGAATAAACACCCTTCATATGACTTATGGTCATGAAGGAACTACTTAAAGGCATACATTCAGTCTATTAAAAAAAATTTTTTTTAAGGGAGACATTTTTCAAGCAGGACCCTGACAAACACAGAATGAGCTCTTCCCTAACTCCTTGGCCGGCTTGTCCATGTTCAGCCCCTTTTCCACCAAGCACCCTAAAAGGCTTACCCCTCATGTGAGCTTACAAAGGACTAACAAGATTCATCAAATGTTTCTCTGTTTGGAACAATATGCATATATTACAAGACAGCAAGAACAAAATCAAATCAAAACTCTGGCTTCTGAGTTCCATTGAAACTTGATCTACAGGGATAAGAATTTTGATGGATAGGCTGTATATCAGGCATGGGAGGAACAGGGACTTTGTGAGCCTGTGTGACTCAGGCTACGAAGCTTTCTTTCTGTACACACACTGCTACACACTTTCGACTTATCCTTTTGCTGTGATTCCACAGACGCGAGCAGATTTAGCAGGAAAGCCAGCAAATGCCAACACCAAGCTGTAGAAATGCATTTTCCTTTTTATTTTTTTAAAGGAGATGAAGCATGAGATAGAGTATAATCTCAAGAGGGTGTTGTGTGGGTCTAGCTGATGGCATTGCAGTACGTCTAGGGGTTATGCTTCCGTGGGCAAAAAATGTAATGGAGTCCAGGACAAAGTCTCCTTGGTGGAGGGAACACCTCATAAGGTCACATTCAAAGGGCCCGTCAGGTAGGCGCGCGGACATGTATTTAATTTGTAGTGATAGGCAAACACCTGGCATGTGGACACAGGTGCAAGCATGTTGCTAGGCAGGTGGAAGGGTATATGATATGGTCTTCAGTGATCCAGAAAGCAACATTACCGTAAGTGTGAAGGAGAGGCTTAAGGGTCAGAGAAGTGTGCCACACTCTCTGGCACTGTAACAGAAGCTAAGAGAGGGAATGCTTATTTGGCTCACGGCTTCAGAGGTTTCTGCCCATCACAGTGATGAGGCCATGGTGGAGAATCACAACTTAGATCGTGTGACCAGAAGTCAGACATTGAGAATGTCTGTGCGTGTAGGCTTCCTCTTCTTTCCAGCTTTGTACCCCCTGTGCCAACAGCCTTTGAGATGGTGTCACCACTCAGGACAAGTATTTCCAACTTGGTTAATACTCTCCAGAAACATCCTCAGGGGCACACCAGAGCTGTATTTTGCTAATCTCATAGGTGTTTCTCAATTCAGTCAAGTCACTAGTCAAGATTACTTGTCATGAGGAGAAGAAATGATATATTCGATTAGCATGTGACGGAGGGATAGACAGAGGCCTGGAGTGGGATTATGATATATAATCAGCTAGTGTGCGATGGGATGGGTTATGATAATTAATTAGTGTGTGATGAGGAACCAGACAGACAGAGGCATTGTGTGGGATTGCTGGGCAGCTCCATGAGCCTCTTTGAGAATATGGCAGAAAGCTTGATGGGCTTGAGTTGTGGGCAGCAGTCCGCTCCAACAGCACTGGTTCTCACTAAAGCATGAAGTTTGGATTCTCAATGTGTTCGGTGAAAAGGAATAAGGCGGTGAAGATGATGACGATATAAAGCAATGCAACCTCAGTTTAGGGAAGAGAGAAAAGGGGATAAAAGCAGGGGTTCACTGGTTGTGCTAGTGCATGCATTCCAGTAGGATACGGGGAAGAAGAGTAACAAGAATTCGAGGCCACCCGCAGCTACACCTTGGGCTGTCAAGATGGCTCAGCCTTCAACCCTGATTTTTTTTTTTTTAATCTCTGGAACCCACATGGTAGAAAGAGAGAACTGATTTCCGCACGTGGTATAAGCTGGCCTCTGACCTCCACACAGGCAGGGAGACACAGGTGCCCTTTCCCTACCCCCTGCCTCTAGAAAACAAAACAAATAAATGTTAATTAATTATTCAGTGAGGTTAGAGGATTTTTTATTGAGCCAAGTTCCAGATGGAACGTGATGGAAAGAGAGATCACATAGCACGTGATACAAATACATGACTCCAGGAATCTGCCTAAGTGGGGAACGGCGGAATGCGAAAACGGGAAGAGAAAAATTTCAGGAGTAAATATCAGAGAGGTTATTTATATGGATGCTAAAATACTTGTGAGTTATGATGGGAAGCCTGTAAACAAAGCGTTTTTCTTTCACATTTGTTTAGTTTAGTTTATGTATGTCTGTGCACCACATATGTGTCCCCTGCCCTGAGGTCTGAAGAGGGTGTCCGATCCCCTGGAAATGGAGTTACAGATGGCTGTGGGCCACCATATGGGTCGGGGTTGCTGAACCTAGGTCCTCTGCGAGGTCAAGTGCTCTTCACCACTGAGCCATCTCTCTCACCCCAGAAGACACAATTCTTATGAAATGGGAGAAAATAAGCATGGCTCATGGCATCTCCTGTAAGGGGAAGGTGTGGGCACTAGTGTCTGCAGAGACGAGAAACAAGGCTGGGTTTGTCTTGAGGAAGGATCTGTAGTGAGCTGGACAAGAAGCGAGGGGCGCAGAGCATGCCTACCCCACCCTGAGTCCAGGGATGAAGAGGAGAGGAGAAAACAGCTGTCACACGAGGAGTCGCGGTGCTCTTGGAGGGCTGGTCAAGTTCACATTGCCACTGTGCCACTTGTCCGTGTATCTTCATGATTTTTTTCTCTAACCGAATTTTCAGTCTTCTTCCCGTGATTATGTTATGCTAGCCACGGTATTGCCGCCCAGATCATCTCTTAGGTTAAGGGAAGTAGGGATGAGGAATTGGAGACCAGAATAACTGACAGGACCAGAGCTCAACATGCAGATTCTTCATTGTGCGATGCTAGATGGATGGATGGATGGATGAAAGAATGAATGAATGAGTTCTTACGTTTGCTTCTTGTGTTCTTTAACTGCTTTAACATTGACCTGTCCTGGTATTAAGGGAGAGCTTTAGCAATTTGGGGGGTGGGGAGGTTGAATTTCACACACAATGATAATCTACCCCTTCTCTGACTACTCTTAGTAAAATGAAATCATGTCTTTCAGTATAAATGTCAAGGGACATTTCTCAGGGTTAATAAGGTATGGTCCAAAGCATCTGGAAATAGAAACTATTACTTTAACTGATTTGTAAAATTTCTCAAAATAAAATAAATGTGCTTGTCATGCAAAGATGTCTCCTCGCCTCCACATACTCCACGTCTCCACCCTAAACCCCACTGTAGAGTTATTTCCTAGTCACTGTTCACTCTTGGCATGCTTTCACTAGCGTGTGGTATGGGTAAAAGTGTCACTTAATAGATCTAATAAGTCAATTCCTGACTGTGAACTTGATCTAGAACATACTGTGTTTGTACAGTTGTGTGACATGGACCCTAACGTGTTCTAATGAAGTTTCAAAACTGTTGTCTGTTTTAATAAATACCGTAAACTGAATCTCTTTGAAATATCTCCCCTCCTCTGGAGCCACATGTAAAAAACTTACACCAAATAGCACAAAGCACAAATTGTCGTGAAGATTAGTGGACCCCACAGAATCAGGACACATGGAAAACACTCCTATCTGACATTGCTGTGCCTCTCAAAGACCCAAAGTGACCTGAAGCTAAGAAAAACACCCTGTCCTGAACTCTCTCATCTGCCACTGGAAGCGGGAGTTAGGAAAACATTTAGCTGCCTTGCTGGCAATTGTACAAGGAGGTAGGGAGATTCCAGAGACGAAAGAAAGAAAGAAAGAAAGAAAGAAAGAAAGAAAGAAAGAAAGAAAGAAAGAAAGAAAGAAAGAGCAAGGAAGGGGTCACTGCTGTGGTGGAACTAAGGAGATCTCTCCACCAGGAGCTTCAGGAGTAACGTGGAGCCTGGGCCTGGAAACCCTTCGTGTTTGGAAAAGGCGGCTAAGGCTAAGTCGGGTCACAGCTAAGCGAGAACCTGTGGGCTTCTCTGGTAAGCATGTGTCCTGGAAGTTTTATTTAGTAATGTAGAGGGGGAAGTCATTTCATTTCTTCGCAGATCATTAGGTGGGTCATTAAGTCATTGATGACTTAATTTCCATGTCAACTCTCAATGCTATGCACATACCCAGTCCCACAGGCACACACGTTACAGAATAGACTTAATTTTTCACAGGTGCTTTAGCCCAAACCACCTAAGTGGTTACAACACTAAAAATATACTCTCGAACTCAGCTTTAGAACACATTGTGAAGGTAAAAAAAAAAAAAAAAAAGGTTTTTAATTCATTTTGTAGGTCTCCTAAGTGGAGCATGCAATGCAAAGGGAATGTAAGCACCATATCACCACCATGTTCATGACTAAATGCTGGACTAATTTAATAAAATCTAATATTAAAATATATATCACATGTAAATTTCACATTTATGATCGCAATAAAGTTATAATAAAATCCCAGTGTATGCTAGCAATTTTATTAAGTTTCATTTCCATCTCCAACTGCCCACGTTGAAAAATATGTAATACTACCTTGAGCTTTCTGTTTTTACGTGGCAACTGCATTTGCCCTAAAATGTCCCTGGAGGGAGATTGAATCATTTATTTCACTGTGAAGGAAATGGATTCCTGCATCAGAATGGAGTAAAAAAAATGATTAAACGCGAAGTGCATCATTTAATCCTGTTTCTGGGGTGGGTCAAAGGGCATAATTATCCCCTGTGGTGCCTTATAAGTGTGATCACGCACCAGAACAGGAGGTGAGGGGGACTTCAAAATGGTGAGCTGTGAAGAAGCTCCCAGAGGCCTGAGCGTGTGACAGGTGAAGGCGTCAGGAAGCACGTTGGGAGGCCGCACATGGCAGGATCCACCCGCCAGAAGGCCTGACTCTACCGGACGGCTGTGCCTAATTCATCTGGCCTTTGTAAGAGATCTCTGTGACGTTGGGACAGCATGTTTCCCTGGACAGGAAAGCCACAGGCCTCCTGCCATGTGTTCACTGGGCCCATCCTTTCTATTTCAGGTGAAAATTTAGACTAGTAGAGTAATGAGGTTACCGCGACAAGGGTTTTCTGCATTCCAGGCTGGCCTGTCTGTGACGAGCATGAGAGGGACACACACGGCGCGAGGAGAGGGCAGCTGGACGGGAAGCCAAGCTTTTCTTTTAGAAGCTCTGTGGCCCCTGTTGAGTCTTCTCCTCTCCCTCCTCTCTCTGTCTCATAGTCCTCTACGAAACAGATGGAAGGACTCAGGCAGCAGAAGGGTGCAGATGTTAGAAGAGGCAGCATCTGAAGAGGCAGCCTGTTTTTGCTGGGGGGCGTCACACGGTCTCTGTGCCCTGCCCTGACTAACTGTCAGCACCGGAAGTGGCAATGGCAATGTGAGGGGGCACGCCTTCTACTTCGAGGGCTCTAGAAAGAGCAGGGTGGACGTCCAAGGCATCTCCGAGGCCCAGCATGGCATCTGGTCATTGCTCTCCAGAGACTTCCACTTTGATGGAAGGTCAGTGGCCGCCCTGTAGCGGAGTGCTCGCACCTCTTTTTCTTGGGTGATTTGAGCAACCGGAATCTCCAGTGTCTAGGGGCCCGGGGCCCTCTGCGGATCCATGCCTGGGTCTCTTCTGAGGAGGTGTTACATCAGCAACAATTTCTGAGTGGAGTCTGCAAGGCTGAGCTTACGTCCCCTTACTTGCAGGCTGGATTTGGAAACACAGAACCTCAGACTGTGGCCTTATTTGGAAACCGAAGAGTCTTTACAGAAGTTCCTGAGTTGTGGTTGGGGGCTGGGGCTACAGCTTGGAGGTAGAAGTCTTAGTATCCGGGAGAAGTTAGGGTCAATCCTCAATATCAAAATACAAAACAGTGGAGCGGGCAAACTCAGGGTCATTCATTCGGGTGGACTCTAATCCCGAGTGACCAACACCCATAGAAAGAGAAACGCAGAGGCGGGCATTTAATGCAGATGAAGACTGCCTTCCCAGGCAGGGAGACGGACCAGAGGGGATCTTTTCCCTCGCCCGCACAGCCCAGCTAACAACATCGCTGGAACTCGCACAGGAAGGAGGAAACGGTGATAAACTGCCTACTCTGTTATAGCACCCTTAGCACACCAGTAGTCTAGTAGTAGAGGTTTTCTACACGCCCTTTCTCAGTTAAACTTCCTCTCAAAAGTTTTCAATGTTTCCCAAACGTTGAAATCGAGATATTTCTGGTCAGCGTCCTCCTTGCCTCTAGCTTGTAGCAGTATGGCCTGGGAAATGCACACTGTGAGCAATGACACAAATGCCCACTTAGCAATAACAGCATCTGTTAGAGTCAGGGCTCCTTGGAAGCGCTTCACGATCGCCCCTGGAACTGCCTAGGAACTGTAGGTTATTAACACATCTGTCTGGAGAGCATAAGAGCACAGTGTTGTGCAGAATCTCCGTCTGTGGAATTTACCAGCCACTCCGAGGCCAGATAATTTGCTCTCTGTTCTCTAATGTAAATATATGCACGTTCCATAAATCAAGCTAGTTTTAAAGCAGTATTTTTCCTCATAGAAAAAGCAATGTACCTCTCTGAGTAACTCTATCTGGCCACTGCCCTTCCGCCTCCACTGCACGCACCCATACGCAGGCACGAAGAGCCCGGAGTCTTTGCGTTTCACAAAATGTTATCTCTGTCCTTCTATCACTTCCAGGTCACAGCAAAATACAATGCTTGCAGCCTTTGTCTATATAAAATCTTCCTTTGAAAATAAGGTATGTTAGCATCGCTCTAATCTATCACAAATGTATCAAGGCATTTTTAATTAATGCCAGAGAGTCGGTACAGAGATGTGCTGGAAACTTGTGCAGAGGAACGTGATTTCAGAACAGTCTTGATTTTCCCTCTCACAACACATCTGCCACAAACTGCTAACACGTCAGATAATCCTTTCTTCGGCAACTATTAAAAACAATAATTTTTAAGCCAGAAATATTATTCTTTTCCTCCTGTCTGACAATCCCAATAATGCCTAAATGACAAAGAAAGTGTGGAGTTACCACTCATATTCGTGTGTGTGTGTGTGTGTGTGTGTGTGTGTGTGAGAGTGTGTGTGTGTTCTTGTTTCTCAAGGGCAAGGAGAAAGGTGAGAATCTAAGGCTCTTTCTTCCTCATTATTCTAAGCACAGGATTTCAGGTGTGCCACATTACCTGGCTGCAAGATATTTTTGGTGAATTCTAATATGAAGGAAGGAAGGAGGAAGAAAGAAAGGAAGAAGAAAGAAAGAAAGAAAGAAAGAAAGAAAGAAAGAAAGGAAGGAAGGAAGGAAGGAAGGAAGGAAGGAGGGAAGGGAAAAAGAGAGGGAGGGAGGAAGAAAGAAAGAAAAATCTAAGAGAAAAACTGTAAAAACAATAAGAAGGAAAAGTGACATGTATTATGCAGGAACTTTCTCATTTCTCAAATGAACATATATTTATTTGGGTATAAATAATCTCTTATAACTTGCTAATTACAGTTACTAGTTAAAACAAGCTTTATTAGGTGTAATTTTCTCTTTTTCCTATATAACATAACGTAAAAATATCACACTATGGCAGGAATGCAGGCTTTGGAATAAAACCAATCCAGAGCACAGTCCTGACTCTCTGTAAGCTATGACAAGTTCCCAGGCTTCTTCAGACCTCCGCCACTTTCTCTCAGAGATGAGGATAATGTGTAGCTAACGGGAGCTTAGAGCTTGCACATGTGTCTGTGGGCCACCCTAATGAATGACTGCACCATGACGAGGTATGCAGATGACCTGTTGAATGCAACCAGCCCGTTAACTTTGTCCCCATATCGCTCTCTATAGACTATCCCTCCATCAAGGGGTAGAGCTGACTCCATTTGTGCATGGTTTGCTTGTTAGCAAGAGGGTGTGGCAGAAGCGATGCTTCGTGACTTTTGAGTCTTGATGAGGGACCCTGGCAGCATGAGGGGACAGGCAACCCTGCTGCTTGCTCAGAGAACACAGGTGTCCAAGCCACGTGGAGAAGAAACATTGAAATGTTTGGGGAAACAGTGCCACAGCACTCAGCCTCAGAGTAGTTTTAGCCCCTGAGGTGACAGGTGAGCAAAGCTCTGTCGGCAGGATGCTAGACCTACTCCCTCAGTCCTGGGAGCTACTTCCAACATTTGCATCTCCCAGCTGTCACCTAGATTACTCCAGTGCAATAGTTTTGCTCCCTGTGACTCCTCAGCCATCACAGCATGGAGGGTGTTCCAAAGATAACCATGTCACACCTCTGCTTCAAGTGGGATTTGTTCAGCAACGGGAACAGGATCAGTGCTACCAATGCATGTGAAAGCTGCTCAAAAGAATGAAGGTGTTAAGGAACCAAGCTTTCACCCAGCACATCAGTTAATCAGGCAGTCAATGTACTTGTCTTTAAAGGCAAATGCCTCCCAGGAATCCAAGACTCACCACCCCCCCCAGAGCAGAAATAATCTGATTTTTTTTTTCTTATTTGTGAGAGTGGACGAAAAGGGCATTTGGGATGCTAGGTTTGAGTCTGGGGAGACCATGGGTGAACTAGAGATCAATAAGACAGTGGTTCTCCACCTTTCTAATGCTGCGAGCTGCGACCCTTTAATACAGTTCCTCATGTGGTGGTGACACCCAACCATAAAACTATTTTCGTTACTACTTCATAACTGTAATTTTCACCCTGCTATGCCTCATAATGTGAATATCTGTTTTTCCATGATCGTGGCTACCCCTGTGAAATGATCATTCTATCCCTGTTGAAAAGGTCATCTGACCCCAAAGAGGTCACAACCTGCAGGTTGAGAAATGCTGCCATAAGAGGACCCCAGTTGCCTCCGAAGCAGACCACGGTCCGGAAAGGAGAGGAGCCTCCCATAACCTGTGCACTTGCTGGGCACTAGCAACGGGGGACAAATCAGACAAATTCTACAGGAATTTGGCAGGTTCAGTCACAAAGGCCCTGGTGTTTTCTGTGTCAGAATGTTCTTGCAAAGCTGGAGCACTCCCACAACTGCCCGAGTGTGCATTTGCCCCTCAGCACACCAGCGACGAAAGAAGGAATGTTGAAGAGAAGAAAAGTTTCTAAATCAAATCATCTTGCTTCTGCGCTCTTTTTTTCCCTTCCCCTCAGATGCAAAATTCTTCACTCTAAGACTGTTATACCTACATTATTACTACGCATATAACTCACATCTAGTAAATTGTCATTTTCTGGAATGGGACTAAATTTATGCAATATTTGAAGAGACTACTATTCACAGGATTTATGGAATACACAAGAATGTGAAGGGGCTCGGTGAAGAAATCCTTCCAGTCCCCAGGAATTTGCACTCTCGATGACCTCTCCTACAGTGGGAAAAAGAGGAGGTCATTAAAGAACTTGGTCTGGAGAGAGTAGCCGGTAGTGTTGAGGGTTGCCAGTCAAGCCCTCAAAAGGAGAGACAAAGATCTCCTGGCAGCAAAGAAAGTAAAACGTTGAGGGCTAGAAATGGCTCCGGTGATTACGAGTGTGCTGCAAACGACCCAAGTTCAGTTCCCAGAACCCATGTTACGTGGCTCACGACACCCCGTAATGCTGCCAGGGCATCTGAAGCCCTCTTCTAGCCTTCCTGAACATCTGCCCTCAAAGAGGTACACTCCTCAGAATGTCACCACACAGGGAAAATGCTTCCTCCACAGGGGAGAATCAACAGTCATGGAGTCGCCCCACACACACACACACACTTTGTAAGCCCTCTTCTCTCAGCTCCAACACTTCCTGACTGAAAACTGTCTTGGTACTGAGCTTTTGTAACCCAACTATTTCATAAAGCTTTAACGAAGTCGTTCAATGTTATTTTCGTAGAGATTAATAATAGAAACATAAACATATTAAATAGCAGAAACACATGGGGATGTGCCCTTGTTTACAAAAGTCTACATGGGCAGACAAAGAAAGAGGAGCTGCCAGGTAGCTTTCTCTTATTACATTGGATACTATAAACTCTATACATTAAGGTAATGGAAGGGGAACAGAAGAAAACCTAAAAAGACATAATGTTAACACAATGAAATATAACATGAACAAATACATATACACTTGTAAAACATTTCTAGTAAAAGCAAACATTAGCGTGGATTTTAAAAGAAACATAGTTCCAAGCACTGAGCTTTGATTTACATAGAAGTACAGAACAAAAATGCTCAAAGACAGCTCTAAGAATGCTTTCACAATTCAAGATGTTTTACAAAACAAACTGCAAAGGGTAAAAATCAGAACAAAGCAATGTCCTTTGCATTCTGTTCACAATATAGAATAAAGAGGTGGTTTTTCTATTCTGAGTATGTTTAGAGGTTGTGCGAGTTTAATTTATAAATAATTCTGAAACATTAAAGAGACATGAGAGGAGTTTGTTCTGTGAGTTAAATAGGAATTTGATCTCAACATCATTAAAAATAAACTTTCACCTGTTACTAATTTTCTTCTTAGTTCCAAGTCATTGTTTGTTTAAATGAAAAGGAAAAAAAAAAAAAAAACTCTGATGCTGTTTATGTAGTCCAAATAAGAGAACAAATTGCAAAGGCCCATACAGGCTAAAAAACAAATAAAAGAACTAAGCAACAATATGCTGCTGAAATTTTGAGCCAGGTTGCGTTCGATTCTCCGGAGCCTCAGATTTGACCACAGGAAGCAGTGGCAAGCCACACTGGGACTCCTTTATGTAGGCCACTTTTAATTGTGGACTTGTAATAAAGTGAAAATTGAACCTTGCATTACAAAATGTCTTCCACAACCTCTGCCAGCAAAGGGGAAGAAAACAAAACACACAAAACAAAACAAAAACCTTACTTTTGTGAGGTGCCGTTGGCTTCAGTTTTATTGTGATGAAGGGTGTGTCAGATCATGTGTGTGTGATTTACATTTTACATGTTTATAGTTTATATTTGTATCATGTTGGCATTGGCTTCCACTTTCCATAGCAACCTTACCCAACAACAAGCAGCAATGGAGTCTGAAACCTACATTGAACTAATCAGGTCTTCATCATTCACAAGAACTACAAGACCATGGCCAAAGCTTCAACAGGAAGTTTTTATAATTTGGATCCAATTTTACAGAGCAGTGTTTCAAACTGGTAGAGTAGGCACCCGCAGAGAATGCTCCAGCCAATCAACAGTGAGACAGAGTCAAGAAAAAAAAAAAAAAAAACTTGCTCCAAACGTTTTTGTTTGTTTATTTGTTTTGTTTTTAGAGACAGGGTTTCCCAGTGTAGCTCTGGCTGTTCTGGACTAGCTTTGTAGGCCAGGCTGGCCTCGAACTCAGAGATCCACCTGCCTCTGCCTCCCCAAGTGCTGGGATTACAGGTGTGCACCACTGCGCACAGTTGCAGAAGTTTAATTCAAGACTTGGCAAGAAACAGTTCAGGCAGTCAGTCAGTCATTCCACACAGAAAAGACCAACAGACGTCTCTTTAATCACCGAACTTCTCCAGGCCTCACTGAAAGAAACAAGATTAATATCTAATGATCCCAGTGACCTTTCCTCCCTCTCTCTTTCTCTCCATTAATTTTATTCATCAATCAACTAGTGAGACTTTTTTTTTTAACTTTTAATCCGTAGCACCCATCAGGGCATGACCTTTGCCCTTAGTGTCCAAACCACCTGTGCCAGCCATCTACCCCGCTGCCTAATGGCCATGGTTCCTCTTCCCCTTCCTCCTCTCTGTCCACAGCGCCTTAACCTCAGCTTATACCCTTTACCATCCCGAGAAACTAGAAATTCCTCAGATTCTCCAGGTTATCTTTTGGTTTCAAGATGGCACTGCACCTGTTTTCACACTTGTGATAACTCTCTCTGCCTCTTCTTCTTCATGTCTCCATCATCATCGCAATTTCAGCCCTTGCTCGCCCCCCAGGTCAGTTTTACAGCCTCCACTCAGCTTTGTTCAAATGCTCCCGATCTGTTTGTCACTCTGGTTTTCTTCCTGAGGTCAGCGCCACATCTCTGGCTCTACATCAACAACCGCATCCACGTAATCCCGCGTCGATCGCTATGGGTTAAAGACGGTTCGGGTGTTGAAAATGTTACATTAACGAGGTAGAAACATAATTGACTGATTGGGATTAGGTGGTCACAGGGGTACAGAGCCACGAATGAGCACTACCGTCTTACTGAGAGGGAAGGGGGCAGGGAGGGAAGGAGACTTTGCATGGTGCCTTGAGCAGGAGATTGTGCTTTATTCTCGTAAAGTACACTCACCTGAAAATCTCACAGATGCATCTATTGATGCCTCGTGGCCATTGGTACTTGGACAAGTGTATAGTAAGGTCCACGTTCCCATCTAACTTCCCCATGTTCTCATCTAAGCTTGCTTACGTCTACAACCGATGACTCAGTGTTCAGGGTACCCACGTTGCCGATTAACCTCATCATTAATTCATTTCTCCAAAATCTCCCCGTAAAGCAAGGTGTCACAGGGCACCGGGCTTTGAAACATCTTGGCAGTCAGTATTTGCAGGAACTGGAGGTCTTCTGTGCAAAGGCTTTCTGCAAGCCCCAATGTCTACTATTGCATTATAGACAGTGCAAAGTCAGCTCCTCAGGAAACAAAGATGAAATGAACTATGGCTTCTCAGGCATTGGTCCTAGGATCCCATTCCTTTTCCCCCTAATTCTGACCTTGAGTTTTCTGTTTTCAGCCTTCTCTCTTGCCACACCTAACTCAACACTATACTGAGATCAGGCTTGTACTTATGCCCTTGACTTGTTTCTCTCATAACTTAGGCTGCCCATCTGGGCTGTGTTTATCAACAGATAAGTGATTTTCATGACCCCTGTGAACTAAAGTTGCAGGGAGAACAGTTCTGAGGCCATCTGGTCCCCTGGCCTTGGACATCCATTATCATACTTACTCAAGCAACAATGTCAAAGGAAATCTTTTCAAAGACTCCGTTTCTGAGGGCAACTGGGTAACGTCCCCTGAACTGGCCTGGGACACTGCCACAAGGTACTTCCTGGCTGCAGCTTTATGCCTTATAAGCCACGAGAATTGTGTCTCCATTATAGGCTGCTCCTCCCTCGCCCCTCCCTCTGAATAACTGTCACTCCTTTCGAAGCAAGAACCCTTACATCAACTGAGAATCAGGGTCAGACCCCAGTCTGAACTTAATGATCCCACTTCTCATGTCTTAAAATACGTATTTTCTTCTCAGGTTCACTTAAGGATTAATTAGTAAACACAGATGCATGTGCAATCGGCAGTGTTTTAAGGTGCTACTTTAGAACGTCTTTTCCACCACAAACGTTTGCATCACATCTCAGGACGGAAAAGCTGAGGCTTCTAGGAATTATGCAGCACTTGGTGCCATGCAGCGAGCCCTGATGCTTTGCATTTTCCAGAGCGGCAGAAGCTCTTATATCTATTTTGAGTAAACAGTCTCTGCAGCCTCCAATGCAATTTATTCAAGGATGCTGCACACAGCAGGAGTGTGCCTCAAATAACTAACCCTGTTACCGCAGTGTTTCCTGAACAAATTCCTCTGTGAGGGACAAAAACGGGGCTTCTTGTTCCTTTTAAGGAAATGAGGTTTTTTTATTGAAAGAAAGAAAAAAAAAACCTGTAAGCTCAAACTGAAACTCAAACGTCAGCAGTCTGAGGAATGCACCATCAAGCTAGAGATGGTAAGCTAGGCGGCAGCTAAAATCAGGACTGAATTGAATAATATATATATTTTTTTTACCCTCAAACTCTCTCCTTCTACACTTCCTTTTGTTTGTAAACTAAATTTGAAAATAGCCTCTCCTGGGACATTCTCAGTCCCTGTCTGATGCAAAAGATCTAAGGGAAGTATAGTGACTCTTGGCTATTGGAACTTATTTAGGAATTGACACTATGATAACTGAAACCCGACAAACTGAATGATCCTTGCCTGTACCTGAAAATGTCACTTTATCTCCCTGGCGTGAAGGTCAGCACAAATAGAAAAAAAAGAAAAATATGTATTGTCTCAAGTAGAAATAGCTAGGCCAGAGGTTCTCAACTTTCCTAATGCTGTGACCCTCTAATATGGTTCCTCGTGTCTCGGTGAACCCCTCAATGATAAAATTATCTTTGTTGTTGTTGCTTCATAACTGTAATTTTGCAACTGCTATGAACCATAATGTAAATATCTGTGTTTTCCGGTGGTCTTAGGCAAACCCTGTGAAAGGGTTGTTTGACCCCCAAGAGGGTCCCGACTCATAGGTTGAGAACTGATTACCTAGCCAGTGGTAGGACAGGTATAGAATCTTAACCTACATTTCAGTTCCTACTATGGGAAATGTGTCCATCAGCCTCCAAATCCCTCCTCCATAAATGCAGGGTGATTCTGAAATTGCCTCACCAATGTTCACAAATAATGGGTCTCTTGCAAATTCCTTATTCATTAACCTATTACACAATTTGCATTTTGGCAGAGGTTTAGTTCCTTGGCAGCTTTTGATGTTCTTTCACTCAGAAAAGCAATATGTTTTGGCTTTGTTTGCTTTAGCTGTTTGGCTGTTTTGTGACAAGGTCTTGCCATGTAGCACAGGTAGACCTGAAATTCATTATGTACAGAAGGCTAGCCTTGAACTCATAACCCTCCTGCTTCAACATCTCCGGTGCTAGAGTTGCAGATTTGCCAATCCTATTTCTGGCCAATAAGAACTGGGAGTGTGCAAGAAGACCTTATTTCTGCCCTTCAGCTAATGCACTTGACTTTTGTGTTCCTTTTAAACTGTCCTCCTTCCAAAGTTGCCAAAGCTGCCTGGCTCCTCCACTGGTTTACACCAAGGATCTCTGAAACCAGGACCGAACACCAGGCGCCCTCCTGCTGCCTCCTTGCACATCTCCTGAAGACGTCATTATGTCAGGAGTTGCTTGTTTGTCCGCAGATGATTCTTCAGAGCTGGGAATTCGGAGCAAGAGCCCTCCTGCCGAGCTCCATTCCCTGCCCTCTGTTTGAGGGGCTTTTCATTTAACTTGGCTCAGGCTCCCTTAAAGTGAGCTACCGCAGCGAGTGAGCATGGGTGAGCATGTATCTCTTTGGTAGAATATAGGGATGTCATTATGGGTGGGACATTCCTTTGGCTACATTCCCAAGATTGGAATAGTAAGATCATATGGTACATCTATTTCCAGCTTTTTGAGGAACTTCCATAGAGATTTCCAGAGTGGCTGCACCAGTTTGCATTCCCATCAACAGTAAATAGGTGTAACCCTTTGCACTGCACATTTCAATGTCTTTTTTTTTTTTAATCATCATCATTCTGACCAGAGTAACATGAAATCTCAAAGTTGTTTTAATTGTCATTTTTCTGCAAGCTAAAGAGGTTGAATATTTTTAGCCACATATCTCTCTGTCTTTTTTCCCTTTTTCATTTCTATCTTTTATTTTTTTAGAAAGCTCAGTTTAGTTTCATGTCCTAATTTTTAATTGGGTGCTAAAATTCATTGCTATTCTGTTCACAATATCCAGGAAATGGAAACAGGCTAGCTGTCCATCAGTAGATGAATGGATATTGAAAATGTGGTGATTTTACGTGATGGGATATTATTCAGCTATTAAGAAAAATAAAATAAAATTTGAAGGTAAATGGATGGCATTAGAAATAATCATTTTGATTAAGGTCACACGGGTCAGAAAGACAAATACCATGTTTTCTTTCATATGTGGATGCTAGGTTTGAATCTTTAGATATGTGTTTAATTAGGAATACTCACAGCAACCAGGAAAGGAGCCATGGTGGTGGGATAGGGGCTTTCAAGAGAGGGGAGATAGAATGAAGATGTAATGAAGGGAGTGGGGAATAATGAAACAGGAAGTATTAAGTAGGAGTGGGGATGGAAGGGCAAGAAGTATAGGAAATAAAACTAACACTAAAGAACCTTGATAAAGTCATATGGAAACCTCATGCTACATAAGCCTCTTAAAAAAGTATATATATACCTTATTATATATAGACATATATATATCTTATTATATATAGACCTTTATATATATATATATATATATATATATATATATATGACCTAGAAGCTTCATCTCTATGAGCTAGGTTTCACAGTGCTGCAAGGTGACATAAACACAAGTGGAGGAAAAAAAAATTATTCATCAGTCTTACTCATCTGCGAACCCTGAGAGCTACAGTAACAATAGACCTAGCAAGATATGCCCAATAGTGCAACAGAAGCATGAATGCTAAGAGAGTGAACAATTGCTTTCTAATTAGCTTTATTAAGGGCCGCTCCACACTGTGTAATTCATGCTTGGGCACCATTATTGGGGCCAAGAATTTGTAGGGAGATAGGTCACAGGCCTGAGAGCAGTAGTTTTCATCCTTACTAATATTGTGACCGTTTAATACAGTTCATCATGTTGTAGTGACCCCAACCATAAAATTATGTTGTTGCTACTTCATAACTGGGATTTTGCTACTGTTGTGAATTTTAGTGTAAATATCTGATATGCAGGATATCTGATATGTGACTACCAGAGAGGTCATGACCCATAGGTTGAGAACTACTGCCCTAGAAGATAGCCTCGTGATGTTGTTCTGCTAAAAAGGCCTGACATTAAACCACCTCATAATGAACTTATTACTATACCCAGAGATTAGCACATCTCTCAGCCCTCATCAGAAAAGTTTCCTTTTGAAGCAGATTAATACACTGATTAATACAGACCCAAAAGTCATCAACATGTAGAGACTAGGGTATTGTAGAATGTCCATCCCTAAATGGGACATCTATATCATGCCCCTCCTTTCAAGGCTCAGAGATCATCATGGAAGGGCAGGGGTGGGGGGATTGTGAGAGCCAAAGGCAATAAATAATTACATCAAAAATGGTGTTTGCTGGAACCAAGTGCTCAGCTGCACATATGAACTCAAGGCAGTTACAACACTATGTACAAAACCAGTACAAGATCAAGCCAGAGAAAATCTCAGTGTGGAGGGCAGTGGTGGTCCAAAAAAAGTCTCACCCCTAGCAGGTGAGTAATTGCCGTTTGCTGCCTGCTGGGAGAGAGTCAGTCCTCTTGAAGAAGTGGACCTTGGTAAGCTGACCACATTCCAGTAGATGGCTTCACACCCAGAAGCACGTGGGCAACACAAATTGGACTCAATGGATTATTTTTAAAAATACATAAAATTGGGCGATGGGGCTGACCTAGTAACAATAAGCAAGAAGAAATAATCAAACTGTATTGTATGAAATCTTCAATTGTATTGATTTTTTTTTTTTTACTTTTTACAAAGAAGCAGAAAGAACCACTGCAGAATTCCTAAGTGATTGAATTAACTCCACATGACGTATGATTGCTTTCTGCTCTCAAGACAGCCTACAGATCAACATGTGCTAACCTGTTACAGAAGAAAAAATAATAACAAGGCCATCTCTTCTTTGTAATTGGGATTTTAATGAACTAATTATTCCCTAAATCTCTTTAATGATAAAAAAAAGTGAAATGGTAACATGTTAGTTAACCAGCTTTCAATCACTGTGACAACACACTGGACATAAGCTTGTCGGAGGGGGAGGATTAATTTGATGTGTAATTAAGATCTCACTGCACAGTTTAAGGCCTATAAAGAAGAAAAGCGTGGCAAGCAGTAGAGATAAGGAGAAAGCTGCCCCACTCATGGATGGGGGGGGGAGCCAGAGTGAAGCAAGGGCCCCACTACCCAAGGGCATGACTTCACTGCCTTCCACTAAGCCCCACTTCCAAAAGGTTCCATTATTTCAGAATAATACCACAGTTTTGCAACAAAGCCTTTAGGACACTGCATTTGAGGAATATCTCAGATTTAAACAGGAATAAATGTAAAAGCTTTTGTGATCTAGATCATTTGTCCGTGTTCATTTTCCCCTATCGCTTGATCCTATGATGTTAAAGCGACATGGAATCAGCTGTCTCTTTCTTTAACGCCATCACCAGCCACTTCAAAGTACAGTGTTCACAATGACAAAAGGTAGATGCTTTAAAAAAATTTTGACAGTCTATGGGATGGATAAAAATCAATTCCAATCTCGAAACTAAGAAAGTCAACTTGGCATGGAGGGAAATTGATGAGTTTTCCAGTGACTCTTTGACCAGAATATGAGCCTCCTCTCCATCACTGTCCAACCTCAAGATCTGACCAAGACCCTAGAACTCACTGGGCCTATCCTTCTTTACTCTTAGCATAAGGATGAAATGCTAGGTTAGAAAGTGGTAACCAGAAATAAAGGAAGTGCGATACAGACAGCATATATCACTCTGCACAGCACACGTGGGTTTCTCTAAGTTTAGGACAAGGAGGAGAGTGAATCCACACCCCCGACAATAGCAGGGAAACATGCCATTACAGTCAGTGAGCATTACATGGACTGCAAAGGGACTCAGTGAGGTGAAGAGAGAGAATCTTAGGAAATGATGTCTGACCTAGTCAAGTGAGACAGCACAGGTTTGGAGAGGTGAGGCTGAGGAATATTATCACAGAGCAGAAAACTCCAAGCCTGTGTCCAGAGAGGAAGGCAAGGCATAGCCCCACCTTCGACAGAGGCTCCTCCTGCCAGCAGCACATCCACACTAGGACACTCCTATGTCTTCTCAAAGAAAGAATCAGGAGACTCAAGCCCAACTGTCATTTTCTGGATGAACCAGTGGCCATGGGGTGTTCGTCTCCTGAGCTGGTCTAGCCTTAGGATTTGACTCCGGAAAGCAGAGCCATTACTTTACATGTGCCTCCGCTGCCTTGGCACATTCATTCTCATTGTGTTCCTTTTCTGGCACCAGACCAAATGTCATGTGACTTGCAACACCTCTCAAGCTTCCAGAGGGTGGGGCCAGCCCTCCTCTCAGAGAGGCACTCCTATGATGCAAAATAGAGCTTGCTTCTGTCTAATATTCTGGTACCTGGTTTTGGATGATGGTATGATGAGGGTCTTTGCTGAAAATCTGTCCATGACCCTAGATGAAGAAGAGGGTTTTTGTCTTCACCCCAACCCCAGGTTTCAATTCCTCCTTTTTCACTTTCCACTTTTATCTCCTCAGGCCGGATTTCCAGAGCAAAGCTAAGCTGAGTTTACACTACAAATCCATGTATGCTGAAGGTGTGTGTCTATAGTTAAGAGTGTCCGGGGGCCTCATAGGAAGGCACAGGGTATTGGGGTGAGGGGGGTCTTTCAATCACAAGACATATGAGAAGAGGTAGGAGGTCCAAGACAAACAAAATCAATCACTTCTCTAGCTGCACAAGAGGCGAGCCCTTCACAGCCAGAGCATGCCGTCAGCAGAAGGCAAAAGGCACAGGAGCAGCCAGGCGTCTACCAAGCAGCCCTGCACCCACTGTTCCATAGTCGAGGCCCACTGCTCCGGTCGCAGAAATTATAACATAAATCTAGACTAAGCATTAAAATTGTTGCAATTGCAAAAAAAATATATGAAATGCTTTATGGAAATTGCTTTATGGGGAATAAAAAAAAAAACCTTTGGCTTGCCGCACTTAACAATGGAAGGTTATTGTTATCTCTTTAATAAGAGGGAGAGGCACTCTGTGCCCACACGCATGTACATTTGCATTCTGATGGAAGAAACGAACTTAAATTTTAGAAAGATGTTTATTAAAATTCATTGCAATTCTCATGCCATTCTTTTTTTTTTTTTAATTTTAATAACCAGTTACCTTGCCTCTGCATTGTCCTCTGCCTGAGATAAATGCATCTGGACCTCAGTGAGGTCAAAAGCAATGCTCCAGCGCATCCATGGGGACTGGCTTCTATTTAGACATTTATGTGTAAAAATTGGTTTAGTTGTATCAGTGCGTCTAAGTTTTCATGTTGAGTGCATTCCTGAATTGCAAATACATTAAATAAGATCAAGAAGAAAACAGGCACCTAAATACACATGAAAAGCGCGGATGATTGATGGTCCAACCTGAGGTGCTTTGAAACCCAGCGTCTTCCCGAACCCAGGGCAGGCCTTCATCTCTCAGGTGCAGCCTGCATATAGGACAGAAGGTCCTTCCTAGAGATGGGGATGATCGTTTGTTTAAAACAACAGGGTAATTTTAATTAACATGAAACCACTCTCATAGTCTGAAGCTTTTTGTTCTTATTGGGTTTGTGTGTGTGTGTGTGTGTGTGTGTGTATGTTGTAGCAAATCCACTTTATTTTTTCTTTTGAATTTAAAGTAGGACCATGAAGATATTCTTGTGGGAGTGTAAATGATGCCATACATATCCTTAAGTATTTACGTGTTTCTTTTAAAGGGGCTTTAACTCGAATGCTCCATAAAAGATGACCACGTTAGTTACCTTAATATAACTGTCACGTAGAGCACGATGCTTAGCGAAATCCAACTTACACACAAACATCTGTTCCTTTTCCGTGTGGCCTAGAGACTCGGTGGAGAAAGGCACTGTGACTGGATACAATGTCCTCCAGGTTTACTTTCATTTACAAGGTTTTCTTATTATTATAGCAAATTTTAAAGATGGCTCTTGAGCTATCAATAACTCACAAATTTGCCTATATGAAGGAGTTTAAAGGACATAAGAGCTTGTTTTGCTTACTCTAGGGATATACTTTTGAGACGTGGAATGTGTGTAAATGTGATTTTTTTTAATTTATTTATGTATTGCCTTTGCAATTATTTTTCTAGCCTAGAAAAGCATGTAGTAAGAAAACTATCCCATCTCCTATTTCTAGCTGTTAAAATACATTGAAGAACACAGAATGTTTTTTCTCTGCATTAGAATGAAATCACTAAATACTAAATTGTGAATCTTTGAAAATACCACTAGAAATTCAATTGGTTAAATAAAAAGAATATAAATGTCATACAAAAATAAATAAATAAAAAGCAAAAAAAAAAAAACCTTTCATATAGAGGAGTTAAAACAAACAAACAAAGACAACTGCCTTTGAAAAAAAGATTCCAGCAGCATTAGCATTTGACAACTTTACCCAGATGGAGAAATCAAACTTTCAGAGCTGGCCTGACTTTTCCCGGGATTTCCCTACACCGTGTTTTAGATGCTCGCTGGATTAAACCTCCCTGATGTGGCAGTTGTCTAGAGACTGAGCAGAAAGGGCGTGGACCTAGAGTGTTATAGGTAACAGCAGCCGCTGGCACCAGCCTTCTGAGGACTCACCGTGTTTGAGAAAGAAAACATTGTCAGGGTGGTAGCACGGCCCCCAGAGTAATAAAGTGGCTAGCCACCTGGAAGCAATTATGTGCATGGCCGAGATTATCCATCATGCTTTGCTCACTGTCTCTCTTGCAAAGACCTTTGTTTTTACACTCTCGGTAGCTAAATTTGGGGCTGAAAGGCTTATTTCACAAACGATGTTTTCCACCGAGACCCTTCCACTTACTGCCATTCCCACGTGAGGTCTCTCATTTGTTTGCACAGCCCCGCGACAAGCCTCAGAGCCCCCGTAACAGTAAGTTGGTTACCGGGCCTGCACAAGCAGCTCCATCAATCATGAGCCTGCCAGGGCAGAAACAAACGCCTTTCGCCCACCGCCACCACCTCTTAAGAGCACCCAGGCTGTGTCCCTTGAACAGAACTGTTTAAATGCCACTTGCCATTGAGGACCTAATTTAATAATTCTCTAAATCAGATTATTGCTTGTAAGCCATGATTGTTGAGTTCCTCCTGACATTTATGTTCACACAGATCCCATTCTTCGCCGGGCCACTGAGCTTCGGGGCATGAACTGAGCTGGTCCCTATATGACAAGGCTCTCCCCCTCAGGTCATTGGATGGCAGAATTAGAGAAAAACAATTGGGTATTCCAAGAATGTTCTAGAGAAGTGGTTCTCTGCCTTCCTCCTCTTGCGACCCTTTAACACAGTTCCCCATGATGTGGTGACCGACCCCCAGCCACAAAATTTTTCCACATTAATATTTTGCTTTCTGATCTCCTCACGTGGTATTCTGCAAAAGTGTCTGGTCGTTGGGTTGGGTTTTTTTGTTTTGTTTTGTTTTGTTGTTTTCCCAGTTTCATCTTAGCATCCAAAAAGTTTCTCTAAAACCTACTAGTCCCTATTCTAAGACCTCTCATGGAATATTTTTCCTCATAAAGCACATATAGGAATGTGACCATATACTTTTGAGTTATTTATCATTCATTATGTTTCTCGCTAGCTAAGTGTAGTAGCTAGCATATGCCTATAATTCTGACACTGGTGGATGAGGCAGGATGACTGAATTTGAGGCCGGTCTAGGCCGCTCTAGGCCAGTCTAGGCTGGTCTACAGAGAACACGTGCATTTAAAATGGACTAATTAGATTCAATGAGCAATTAAAACAACAAAAAGCAAAGGAAGGAGGAAATGAAGTTTGGAGAGGGACTCAAGGTAGGCCAGAAGAATAGCAGAGTGGAAGTCCGAGGTGAATATGACTGAAATAGACAACACAAATGAAACTCTGAGAAAATGAATAAAACACATCTTAAAAATCAAAATCAAAGTAAAACAAACCGGAGAAGTCCCTGCTGGTACTGAGACACACCGTGAAGCAGCCCCTTCGCTTAGGGCGCTGGCATCTGTGGGAGGGAAGCCCAGCAGCCCCGACTCCGCCTACGTATTCTTTTTCTTCAACCATTTCTCTCCTCTGTAGCTCATCTTTCAGGAATGAGGTTTACACACCAGATTCCGCATCCTCCTGTCCCATCTATACCTTCCAAGTAGCTTTGTCTCCGCCATTTAGAAAACCGGCTTCAGTTACTCACTGCCCAGTTCCTACAAAACACCTACCACTCACTCCTGCATCTCAAGTTCAAGGCCAATGATCCACTCCTGACCGACGACTGTCACTCTGAAAGGAGGCTCCTTTACTGCCGGTTTCCAGTCTTACGGGAAGTTTTTGTTTGTTTTTGTTTGGTTTTGTGACTGAGTAGTCCATACACCTACACTTTCTGAAACAAAAATTTCAACCTCATGTCAGTTTGGCTTGGAAATCATTATTAGAGAAGGCTGGAGATGAGAATGAAGCTGATCTCCCATTCCAACAGGCCATCCACACGTGAGGAGACCCCTTCTCCATCTAATCCTGGTTTGAACAGAGCGATTTTTCAGCCCTGTGTTTTCTCACATCTTTCAGAATCGTATTCTTTTTATCACTGTCTGCTCAACGTGATGGGTTTCAGAATGACATTTTTAGTCAAGTACATGATGTACCTTGACTATACCCACCATGCTCTGGCCTCCTTCCCCTGCTTCTAGCCTTCTCTCCTGGGTCATCTCTCTTCCACCTTCCTGGTTAGTGTGTGAGTGTGTGTGTGTGTGTGTGTGTGTGTGTGTGTGTGTGTGGTACGTGATGTATGTGTAAAACCCTGTGTTCTACCTTGAGAGAAAACATGCAGCATTTATCTTTCCATGTTTAGCTTATTTTGCTTAATATACTGATCTATAATCCTATGCATTTTCATACATATGACACAAAATGTTTGTTTGTTTGTTTGTTTTCTTTTTTGGATGAGTAAAACATTATCTTTCATCTGCTGAGCATGTATGATCACTTCCTGTCTTGGCTATAGTGCCACCTTAAACATGGATGGGAGGTATGCTGACCTAGCCTCCCTTGGGTATATTGCCAGGGTGGGGTAGGTGGACTCTTCTCCATCCCTTAAATAGCACCCTGCCAGTCTAGATGACTGTGGTGACAGCCTTCATTCTTGGAAAGTCTGCACCCCATTTCAGCCTTTCTCAAGGTAAATTAACCACAGAGAGCACAATGCAGAAACTGGGTAAGAGCTTGGCAGCTGAGTCAATACGCCCCCTCCTGGGTTAATTCACACAGCAGTCCGCAAGTTAGATAAACCAGATTTCATCAGCTCCACTGTAGATTGTAGAGCTCATGCTTAAGCTAATTATTGAATTAAAGTCCACTTATGGACTTTCCTAGGATTGAGAAACATTTACAAGAAAAAAAAATGCAACTCTACTGACTGATCTGATAAAATAGCCTTGATTTCAGCCTTGCATCCCAAGCCCATGCTGATGACTCAGGGATACAGTTGGACCTGTATAACGACTTTTTTATAAGGTTGCCAGGTGACCCTGAAGGATGAAATCCCAAGAACACTGGCCTAAGCAGAAGGAATTGAGAGAACACCTGCCAATCACATTCCAGCTCCTCTCTAGCCCAGTGTCCTCCAGGTAAGCAGCACTGGGCATGTACAGTTTTCAAAATTAATCCAAACCACTCCACCATACTCATGGGGAATCCAGGCTGTAGAGATGCAATCAGGCAAGATTATATCCAAATATAGCATTATATATTTTAAACTTCACAGTATCACCCACATTCGCACACATGTCAGTCATCTGAAAGCGGGGACAGTGAAGAACCAGATTCATGAAGCAATCACCAAGAGATCACTTGTGTTTCTTTAGCATTCGGTAAACTGGTCCCCGGACAGCAGGCAGCACTTCCGGTTTTTGTTTTAAAAGCCCTCAACATAAGGAAGGTCCATAAACTCTGTGAGCGGTCAGGTTCAGAATCTAAAAGCCATTTCTCAGATATACTTCCCTCTAGACTGTAGCCCGCATCCTTCCGGTGGCCTCTTTTTCCTACCACAGAGGAGATGGAGAAAAGCACATGGTGGCAGACACCGAAATCCGGTGACGGGTGTAGGATCAGCATGGGCCAGGTATTGCCACGGTCAAAGTCCACTCCTAAATTCCCCTTTGTGCTCTACCGTAGCATCAGAATGGCAGCCAATTTATCAACTGTGAACACTGGTGCAAACCACTTCAAGGCTGGCATATTTTTCATACCCCCTTGAAAACTGTCATCAGTGCTCTAGCGTGGCCGGGAAAGTGCTGAGCCACTTAAGAAACTGTCAGCAGGTGTTCAGTGAACTGAGTGATGGAGGCCTTGGAAAGGTCTTTGGCAAGGAGTCCAGCTGTCCAGTCAGGGCTTCTCATACAGACGAACAGGGAGCAAGGGAACTCTGGGTAGACTATGCTCCTTGGAGCGATGACTGTAGAGGTGACAACAGAGGGGAAGAGAGTCACTTCAGGAAGAAACTTCTAGCCATGCATTCCTCAGCAGTGACATATTTGAAGTATATCCAAGTCCTCTATACTGTAGTTACCCATAGTGCCAATGTGTGGGAGTTATAAGCGTGTCAAAAGTCTAAAATGAGTCCTGAGCCTCCACTCCTTCCCCTTTTTTAAATGATTGCAACTCACTGCTTGGTGCCATACACTGGATGCAAAATTTTAAAAATTTCCTTAAGCCATCGGGCTATCCCCCTTAAAACTTGACAGCTCATCTAGAGGTTAGGGCTTTGCAAACACCCTTTACATGCCATGTGCTTAGAGCAGAAACGTGCAGCTTTGCCTTCTATGGAAAGAGACGGGCGAACCAGGTAGACATCGGCTCTGCTTGAGCCTAACACCACCAATCATCTCACGCTGGCGGAGGGATTTTAAAACTTCTGAACTACGGTGTGGTCATCATATTCCAACTGTTAATCGGCGTCCCGTCACCACAAGAAATGCCTGAAGTAACCAACTTATGAGAAGAAAAGGTTTGTTTGGAGTCATGCTTTAGAGTAGCAGTTCTCAACCTGTGGGTCACGACCCACCCAAGACTGTTGGAAAACACAGGTGTTTATATTATGATTCATAAGAGTAGCAAAATTCCAGCTATGAAATAGCAAGAGAATAACTTTATGTTGGGGGGGGGGTCACCACAACATGAGGAAAAGGGTCACAGCGTTAAGAAGGTTGAGAACCGCTGCTCTGGAGATTCTACCCTAGGGCTGTGAGGCCCTGTTGATTTGGGTCTGTAAAAGGGTAGTTCATCAGAGCAGAAGCTCCTGATGGACTGAACCATTCATCTCGTGGTAAACAAAAACCAGAAAGAGGCTTAAGAAGGAGCTGGGACCCACCTCAATACGTAAGACTTCACCGCCCAAAGGCACTTCTTTGAGGAGGAGGCCTTTAATGATGACTGGGCCTCCTCGGAATATAGTGGGTTCAAATACAGCAGTGTACTACAGGCGTAGCTTAAAAAAAAAAAATACTATGCTGCAAACAAAAGCAGGTAAAGCTGAAGCATATTTTGGTAGAATTTTGGTAGTTGAGCATGTTACCGAAATTGGGGTTGCTCTTTCTTTATAATGCTCCTGCAGGATGTGTGTTTTTAACTGTAGCTGCCACTCAATTCGACTAAAGATAAGTAAAAGATAAGCAAATCCACCCATGGATTAAAACATCCATGGAATAAAACAAGAAGCAACTGAAAAGCTAGAAGTTTGAATCTTGGAAGATGTTAAGCCTTTTCATCAAACTCTAAGAGGTTCAAGGGTGCCCTAAAATTTGCACTCGGCTCACCTGACTGTACGAAACCATTCTTCCTTCTGTACCACTCTATTAGCATAGCACAAACTTTTGTTAACAGCAAACAAGTTCAGCCTTCCGTCATAGACGGCAGTTCCCACAAGAGCTACAAAAAGAACACAGCAAACCGAGAAAGGGCATACCAAACTACTGTCTCTAGCTTAAGTTTCTCTAGTCCGGTCCTGCTTTCTCTGGTCGTGCCAAGCACTGCTTATTTTCAAAATTGCAATAAGCGATGCCCCTGAGTTTTATAAAGACTTGATCTGGATGGTGGGCGTAAACAGATTGCTTGAAACCGTCTTGCTGGCTGATTCAGTTTACTGCACACTGGCGTCCACATTGAAAGAATGCATTGCCCTGGCTCAGTGCTAGCCTAGGCAGGCTTACTTCTTCACATGTGAATAGTCAACTTCTCATATCTCCCAGATTCTGGTATTGTTGCTTTGCGTATTGTTTGGGGTCTGGCTGTTTGTTCGGGGTTTAGTGGTTAACTTTGTGCTAGCAGGTCATGGCTATTGTACCTGCAATGAAATACATAATAAACAGATTAATTCCGATGCCGGTAGTTCCGCCAAGAATAACTGCATCTCTAATGTATGGGTGGCAAAGTACAAACCCAAGGTGAACCCAGCAACGACTCTCTATCGTTCTTACTTGAGCAACTGGAGAAGTAATTGCTACATGCTGGCGGCTAAATCTAAAGGCCATCCCACCTATGCCTGTAACCTGTGGCCTTTTTAAATGACAGATTACACTTTTATAATGAAAAAATACCTTCTTTGAAAAGTTCCTAAGTAAGTACTCAGGCTTGAAGATGTTATGTCAGGGAAAGGAAGTATTACAGAGTGCTTTAGCTGGTCAAACCTGAGATATGCATTAGCCAGAGAAAGGAAACCGCCTCTACCATAGCCCCACTGTGATCATCATAACAGCCAGCACTTCCACCAAAGCCCTTTAAATTGTCTGTGGTGCTTTTTTTTTTTCTTAAGTGTATATGGGATATCAGACGCTTAACTTCCTTGTCTTAATTAGTAGTGAGCTTTCCACCTGTTATATGGCATTTTCCTAAAACACTCGTCAGCATCATCATGGTAATCATTAAAACACTTCTAAATGGAAAATCAGAAAACCAAAGCAAATTTGCCCAAATATCAAGACTCCAGGCCTGGCAGAGACACAACTTAAAAAGCAAAGCCTCTGAACACCACTTCCTCCCGGCTGCTGCTCCTCGCCCCCCCCCCCCCCCCCCCCCCGCCAGACACAGCATAGAAAGCATGCCCTCTCCAAAAGTTAGGAGAATTAGCGTGTTAGGGGGAGGGAGGTGACAGGGATCTGACTCCTGACTTCCAGACTGTACAGCATCACCTCAGTTAAGCAGAAACTCAAACTAACTACACACTTTTAGAACAGTGAAGGGGTCCAAGCAGAGCCAGAATCTGCTCAGATTTGGGCAACTGGCTTCTATCCTATTCATGAGGTTTAAAGGGGTCAAGTCTGAAGGAGGGGGCCATTCCTCCAGCCACCAGTGTGGTTCCGCTCTTCTGGAACAACTAACATCAAGAAGCTGAAGATGCAAAGAGGTAGCTGAAATTTGAGAACACACACTAATTTAAAACCAGGGTCTATATCCAAGTGGGGTCCCTCGTAAGGGGAGCAGGGGCTTTCTCGGGCATGAACTCAGTGACAGGCTCTCTGATCACCTCCCCCTGGGGGGTGCAGCCTTGTCAGGCCACAGAGGAAGATGATGCAGCCAGCCCTGATGAGACCTGATAGGCTAGGGTCAGATAGTAGGGGAGGAGGACCTCCCCTATCAGCGGACTAGGGGAGGGATACAGGGGGAGAAGAGGGAGGGAGGATGGGACCGGGAGGAAACAAGGGAGGGGCCACAGCCAGGATACAAAGTAAATAAATTTAATAAATGATAATAAAAAATTAAAAAAAAAAACAAACAGGGGCCTAAGACAGACAGGAGTAATAGGTGTTAGGAATCTTTTAAAGTTCACTTTCCTTGCCCCAGCCAACTCCAGTGGGGCAAGTGTTGAGAAGACAGACAGCCCACCCCGCTTCTTCCCTGGCCCCAGGGTCCTCTCTGCAGAGCCTGTGTCCGTCCTTTCAAAGCTCCCTCTCAAAGTCTCTGAGTAAGTTCTTCCCGGTCCAGGGGATGCGTCTGAGAACGCTCCTGCTCTGCTGCCATCCTTCTAAGGAACTGGTTTAGTCAGTCCACTACTGGGGGCCAGGGGAGGAGGGAACAGGTTTAAACTAGGCCTTGCTGCTCGATGCTGAGCTCTCATGGCCCACCCCTCGAGCCGTTTTTTCTTAGATCCTTAAGGATTTCATGTCAAAGAGGGGGTTGGAGATTGGAGGTGGATAGAGGCTCCGCTGTCTTTCAGCGTGATTGTGTGAGGTGGCAAGGGTATCATTTTGGAGTCTCCTGTCTTTTCAGGTGTTCTGTTTTTGCTGCGTCTGTGTCCTGGAAAAGATGACGCTTCGTTTGGGCTTCAGTCTACTGTCCCAGAAAAGCAACCTTTCCCTTCGTGTGTGGTATACGCTCTATGTTACACCATGGCTGACTACTATGATTGTTGCTAACTAACCTTTGTCATTAATACTTTATCCCTTTTTTTTTTAAGACAATCGCAGTCAGATGATAAGGTTTCCAGAGCATCTCAGGACCCATTGCTGTGATTACTGCGTTCCTTCTGCTGTGAACTCAGTGAGCTCTTCAGGCAAAACGACTAGATCTTTACATTCTACAGGGAGTATACTTTCCACTTTTCCTTTTCGGTTTTTTATATTTGCCTTTAGGATACAATGCCATGAGGCAGGCACGCACGTGTAGAATTTGCTAGATCCGTCAGCCACCACTGAGAGCGCTGCTCTGAGAGAATTTTGGTTTTGGGGGTAGGAAGCATTCTGAATTTTTACACATCCATATTTCCACCTCTTTCTAAATGTATGAGCAACAGGAATGCTTGGAGTCCATGCCGACAAAACCCACTATAGACATCACTGGGTCCCCTCCCCGGTGCCCCCCCCCCCTGCATAGCTAGACCCAGCAAATAAGCAAAAGCTCATGACAGCTCCTTGTAAACATTTGGATAACACCAAGTCTGGTTAAGTCACTGCCCCGCATTCTTGTTTTTCAACATAAATATTTCATATGAATAAAGTAATATTTTTCTATAGGTACAAAGGGTGATTTTAATCTCCTTTTAAAGAGGTAGGAGTTAGCATGCATAGTTGCTGTGGCTGTGAATGAAGGCTTTGCACACAGAGGCCTCACTGACCTTTTAGCCTTCTGGAGTTTAACCATTTCCTGATGTCTTTTAACAGTCCTTTTCTTGTTGGAAAAGCCCTCCCTAACTTGATAGCATCTAAACAAGGCTCTACCTTAATTGGAAAAAGTCTCCCATAAATATTTATGCTGCACTGATTAGGGCGTTTACTGAACTCAACTGCCCATTATGGGTTAAAACAGGGAGCATTGTTCATGGTTGCCTAAAGCCTGACATGGTTTATTGGAGGGGACCCGAACCTGTAATTTATTTAATCAAACCTCTGACCCCAGCCCTCTGGAGTAGCTGGTAATTGTGAGGAAGAACCAAGCCACGACCACATTGAGTAGAGCCAGTATTCTGGGTTGTAAATTCTAAAAGTCTAATTGGAAAGAAATAAGAAAAAAAAAAAAAAAAGAGCAAAGTATATGGAAACAAACATTCCGTGCCTTTGTACATTTCACTGTGGCAAAGATAAGTTAGAGCATGGGCAAGTAGATGGACAGATGATGGCTAAGTAGCATTTGAAAATAAAAGCTTCGAGGCAGCATCTGGTTTGCTGCAGGGCCCCTCCCTCCCATGGGGCCTGCTGGCCTTCTGCAGCTGTGTGCCTGCTGTATGCATCTGAAACTCTTGTCACATAAGAGCTGGGTGGGCAGGTCATTGAATTCGGTTCTTAAAATAGATGAGATTTGGAGGTGCCAAGTCTAAAATCTGTTAAGAAGGGTGCTGCTTAAGCACGAACCCTACGTGGTCGGAGCCCGAGGTGAAAACATACCTGTTTCTCCTCAGGGGCACACTGCACCGTCTTTGTCATACTCGGGGTGAGGTGGTGAATATGAGTGTGTGGCCACGGCACCTCTCTCTCTCTCTCTCACATGTGTGTGTTTATGTGTTTGTGTGGGTGAGAGAGAGTGTGTGTGTCTGTGTGTGAATAAGCAACTATAGAGGTGTTCATATGTGTGAACACCATGTCCATATGTGTGCAAATACACTTTAGAGACTTTTGCTTCTTTTCTCCCCCTTTCTGGTGGAAGATAATCTTCATTTCTGAGCCATAATTAATTTATATTTTATAATAAAGATAGATCTCTTCCCTCGTGTCCTTCTAACCTTCTAGCTGTCAGGTAGAACATATTTTCTTATGTAAACCCATACCTGGCCACCACTGTCCGGGTTTCTAGTTCAGGGAGAGAATCCTATGTAAAAATGACAGTGGCTGATGAAACTGCATGTTGTCTTCCCTCTTTAGTTAATTGCATCTCACTGGGGGCTATGTCTTCCCTTCCCGCCCCCCACAGAGTTTGGCTACCCTGGTATCTTTTAATGGCTTTTCCTGTCTGATTTTCCTTTAGCATGCACTTCAGACATGGTCATTGTATAAAAACTGTTTTTGAAACCAGCACTGACTCAGGAAGCAGCTTCTACAGTCAGTGGGAGGAACCAAAGCACTTGGTTCTCCAAAAGACTAGACTACTGGACCACGTGGCTTCTGAAAACCCTGGGACTTCAGGTCCTGCACAGTTAAAGGCTGTTTCTAAAGGCTACAAGGAGGCCACACTGGATATCCAGAGAGGAGGGTTGTTGCAATAACTACCCATTCAAAGGACTCTTTATAGTATCGAGAGCAAATTTTCTTGTATAGACGCCTTAGCGTTTCCAGGTCACCTGTAAATCAATTTCATTTCATTCATCTAAGATACAAACTGCTTTACAAGGGGCTCTGGACGAACAATAAATGGTTAATTTCGTTTACAGCAAACGGACTGCCTCACCTTTAATTCAGAAAATCTCTTTGAAGATTCTACTGAGAATCTAATTTTTCCTGTTAAATTATTCATTCTTCATTCTACTCTGGTGCTATTATCTCTGTCGGAATGATGGATGTTACAGAAACAATCATTAGGTTAAAAACTACACAGATTCTCATAAATGTTAAAACTCTCACCAAAACAAAACGAAACAAAAAAGCAAACGATAAATGTAACAGTACAAGTTTTCTCTGTAAGGGTATCATAGGAGCTGGGAGACATGGATTTTCGGTTAGAGGGGAGGGAGGAAGGGAGGGAGGAAAGGAGGGAAGGAAAGTGTGTGTGGAGGGGTGCAGAGCGTGCCCTTGCACTGCCTGGCTGCTTGTTTCTTAGTTGTGAACACGGACGGAAGGTACACTTACCCTCTCCTGAGCAAAGCTCTCCCCAGCCTCCCATTTCTAACCAAAGCCCAAAACCACA
Source organism: Meriones unguiculatus (assembly GCF_030254825.1). Classification (NCBI taxonomy): domain Eukaryota; kingdom Metazoa; phylum Chordata; class Mammalia; order Rodentia; family Muridae; genus Meriones; species Meriones unguiculatus. The sequence continues at coordinate 8,855,303 of NC_083356.1, forward strand.
CATGCTAGACTAAAAGAAGAGCTAGGCAATGCAATTAGAAGAGGATCAGGAAAAAACAGCTATCCATCAGTAAATGAAGTTATTCTTCTCCATTTTCATATTAACAGCAGCTCTTACCTTTCCTAAGCGTTCATCACAGTCCCCAAAACGGTATTCATTGAAACTATCAACAACCCCCTTTCTGCTCTTTTTACATATAGGAAAAACTGAGACCCAGAAAGGTCGGTTTCCTGTTACAGTGTTGGTCAGTGGAAATTTCGGTATTTCGATTTAAATAGCATGGTTCCAGGCTCCATGAGTATAAGCGGTTCCATCTTTACATATAAAGAGGCATCAGTGAGTTTAGAAATGAAGTGATTTGTCTCGGTCTACCCTGAGTCCACAGAGGTATCACTACAGGAGAAAGAGCCCCAAACATGGAATGGTCCCAGGCTGCCTCTACACTCCATTGAAGAGCTCACAATGCGTGACCCTATATGCCATTTAGACTTCTTGGTCATTTTGAGCAGAAATCAGTTGAGAATATTCACATGTAGTGGGCTCTCTACCCTCCTTTCTACCTAACTTCAGGTATAATTTCTCATAAGAAAGATGGCTGCCTTGAACCAGGAAGAGGACAAGATTCTGATGCCTGGAAGGGAGAAAGGCTGCCAAGATGATTCTGTGCAAATCAAGCTTTTTAAAGTAATCCTTATTTTTCCTCCACTCTGTGGGTTTGTTGTTCACTTTTCCACAGTTTGCTCTTCTTGGTCCAACCTCATCCTCACCCCGCTCCCTTACCTTTCTCACTTCAGGGTCCATTCTCTTTTGACTTCCCCAGGCTAGCTTCCTGAATGGTTTGGTTTTGCGTAGTCATACTTTCACCTGCCGGTTGATCTTCTGATCCACACCACACCCTCTGCTTTTATGGAGTGAAGAATCGAGACCCGGAGACTCGATGATGTTGCCTGTCACACGGCTAATGGCGTCAGACTTCAGTCTGACTGAAACTGATTCAAACTTCGTCTGTTTGCAGAGACCATAGGGACAGCACAGCCCTGCACAACTGAGTCTCATTGGGCATGCCTTCTTTCCCTTGGAGAGAGCAACGCACTTCACCTCTTTGCCCCACTGTTCAACCAAGGTGACAAGCCTGTTCCATGGCAAGAGGCAAAGCTGGCTCTAACAGATCAATTGACATCCAGTCAGTCTGCCTCTGAGTGAGTCCTGGCTTCACCACTTATCTGTGTCATTCCGTGAGCCTCACTTCCCCTTGCACAAACTAGAACTACAGAAGGTACCCATTGGGGAGAGCTGTGTGGACGGGTTTAGGTAATTATTTCTGAAACTGGGTTTAGGTATTCTCCACAAAGCTGTCAAGAAACACGAGTCCGTAGCTAATGCTAGAGGGAGCCATTTTCCTCCTCCACGTTCTCTTCACTACCCAGAGCCTGAAAAGATCACCAGATACCTGCATTTTCTCACCTTCTCCCTGACATTTGCCAAGCAGGGTGGCCCAGGGCCGCTTTGAAAGTCTCTCAGGATCTGCTGACTATGACACCACTCTCAGATTTGCTTCTGAGACCGGCTCACTTTTCCAGCACATCTAACACACTTCTCAGTATTTTTCACCCCCAAATACTCTGGACCTAACCTGCGTGAGTCGGAACAACTTCTTCCCCACACTCGCTCACTTTCATTCTTTTTCCTGGCTGTTCTGCTATAACGCTTCCTCCCGTGAACACGCTACATACCACTCACCCCTGGTTCATTGAGGAACGTTTGGACTGCCTCTACTCTGGGCTGTCACAGCTTTGCTCTGAATGGTCCAACGCGTGCACCCAGCCACACAAACCTGTTTCTCCACCGCACTGTGCGGAAGAATGGAACCCACTGGATACCAAGTGATGGGTCCAATGGATAAGGCATTCATATTCACTGAGGGCTAACGGTTTGCTGCATCTCAGCATCCTGACCAAGCACCAGCTTCCACGGCTTGGGATCCATAGCATGTGTTAGTGGTGTCATTATTTGCATTTCCCTGGGAATTACAACCTCAATATATTTATATGTGTCTCTTATTCTCTTTTAAGGAATTCAACACATATCTGAACTTCCTGTCTTAGCTAGTTTGACAATTTTGTCTATTAGTTAAAAAATATTAGCCCATACATTTTTGTTACCATAGTCAACGTATTTTGATTCATTTCTACTTTCTTATTCTGTACTTTCTAAATTTTCTGTGTTTTCTGTTTCTTCTAGCATATGTATTTTATCTAACAAACATATGTATTTAATCAAAAACTCTAAAGCTAGTCACGTGCATATTATAGAAGTATAAATTCCCCCTTATTATTTTAATCATTAACCTAGAAATGTTAACATGTGCATTTAATTTAATAAATGCTAAATAAAACTAATAAAATATGTTTGCCAGAATATTTTGGTTATATCATTATTACACCCATGAAATTAGACATTGTTGTTACTGTTTATACAAATGGCTCTCGTTTATCTGTTCTTGCATATTTTGGAGTGCTGTTGATGAAAATACATCGGTGTTATTTGCCTAAAAAGAAATTGTGTTATGTTCTAACTTTAAAGACAATTTTTCTGGGAACAGAACAATAGATTAGTCAGATTGTTTTTGATAACACTGTTGTCCGAGAGAAGTTGTTTGTCAATTTAACCATTATTCTCCGACAAATACCTAATAGACAACCTGGAATTTTGCTGCTAATGCTGCTGCTGCTGCTACTGCTTCCTATCAATCTGTTGGGAAGGGGGTGGGAGATGAGAAATCTTTGGCATTAAACTTTAGAATAGAAAGTGTTGCTTTTACACTGATTTTAATTCAACTTGCTTGGAACATTTTGAACTTCCTGCTTCTGAGAATTCAGACATAATCTTTAAACACTGCCTCTCTAAATTATCTCTGCTCTTCACCTAGACGTTCAGTTAGGCAAGGGCTACACAGCCTCTAAAATTGTCCTGGTTTTTTTATTTCTCTTTCATACTATATTAGCTCTTTTTTCTTGCTGCATTCTACATTTCTTCAGATATTTTCCTGATCATTAATACTTCTTGTTCACTAATTCTCTCTTCAGCTTTGTCTAAGTGACTGCTGCTCACTGTACTTTTTATTTTAATCATTATAATATTTATATCTATAATTTCAATGAGTATTTTAAGTTCATTCACTGTTTAAGGTCCCTTGTCCTACATTATATTCACACTTCAAGTGTTTTTTATTTCTTTAAACATGTTAGCTGTATTAACCGAAAGATTATTACAAATACCTAACATGTTTGTGAATCCGAAGCTAATGTTTTTGTTCTTAAATGTGTCGGGCTATGTTGTGCTTCTTTGGTTTTGTTTTTATTGATGAGTGCTCACAGTTGCTTCTTTCCTCAAACACACCATTAAAATTTATCTGTGGAGAGTTTTAAGGGCCACTTTGGACTTTTAGGATTCCCTTTCACTCTGTCAGTTCATCCTTTAAGAGGTGGGTGTGGCTCAGGAGTAAAAAACTACCACGTACTTGTATGAGGCCCTGGGTTCAATCCCAACACCACCTTTTCCTTTTGAGACCGGGTTTCTCTGTGTGATTCTTGGCTGTTCTGGACTCACTTTGTAGACCAGGCTGGCTTCGAACTCATATAGATCCTCCTGCATCTACCTCCCCTAGTGCTGGGATTAAAGGTGTGCGCCATAGCGCCTGGCTCCAATATAATGTTTTATGAAGATGTTTGACTGAGCGTTTTTAAGAGTAGGGTGGAGTCTTAGGCTCTTTAGTCTGCCACGATGCTTGAAAAACCAGCTCTCCCAGAACACAGATTATGTCACAGCTACACATAACATATACGTGTTAAATATAGCATAGATTCTATATAGCATGTGTCTGTTATATATGGTATATGCTATATATGGGATATATAACAGATGTGTTATATATATGTGGAAATGAATTAACATATGTTGACTATGGTGACAGATAAGTATGGGCTAATATTTTTAGTAAACAGACAAAACTATCAGGGTAGTTAAGACAGAATGTTCAGCTATGTGTTAAATTTCTTCAAACAGAATAAGACGTACGCAAAAATATATAGAACATGTAGGGGATGGGCATGGGTGAGTGTATAGGGCTGGGGAGATGACTTAGCAGGTAAAGATGCCTAAGCATGAGGGCCAAATTTAAGACCCCTGGAGCCCATTAAAACAACAGCAACAACAACAACAAGCAGATGAGGATGTGTGCCGGCTTGATTTCCAAACCCAAGCAGACGAGGCTGTGTGATCAAATTCTCTAGACTCATCTCAGAAGAGAACCTCAGTTGAGAAAGTGCCTCCGTGTGATTGAATGATCACATTGGTCTACAGGGCATTTCCTTATTTAATGATTGAAGGGGGAGGGTCCAGCTTATTGTAGGTGGTGCCATCCTTAGGTAGCTGGTCCTGAGCTGTATTTCCTATACAACTGAGCAAGCCACGAGAAGGACACCAGTAAGCAGTGTCTTGCCATGGCCTCCATCTCGGTTCCTGTCTTGAGTTCCTGCCCTGACTTCTCCCAGCGATGGGCTGGAACCTGTGAGGTGGATCAAACCCTTTAGTCCCCAAATTGTTCTCCATCATGACATTTACTCACGTGACAGAAACCTCAGCAGGACAGTAGCCACCTGTGTTGGGAGGCAGGGATATAAGCTCTCTGGATTAAACTGGATATCTAGACTAGCCAGAATTGTCAAGTGCTAGGTTCGTGAGAGAGAGAGACCCTGCCTCAGAAAATAAACGGGACAGTCATCTAGAGAGACAGTCAATATCAGCTTCAGTCCTCCACAAGCATAGAGCCTGCCTATGTACATACATGTACTCATACGCACACGAGCACACACACACATACATGTGTGCACACCACGTATGTGTACATGTGCAGACAAAATCTTTAAGAACCTGTAGCAGATTTGGGTAATTCACCACCGCGTTCTCCTCACACAGAGTGTGCTGGATTTGTAGAGGGAAGGATCTCTCTTTTTTGTTGTTTCTCCCACAGTAACAGAGCAATGCTTTTCCTTAAGTGTATTATGCAGAAATACATGGCCGGGAGCCTGTCTCTCCTGTACTTCCACAAAAGGCTTGTTTAGTGTGAGACTGGTGTGTTGCAACATGCCACTGGACCTTCTCCCTCCCGCTGGATTGGACCCCTTGTGGCTTGAAGGTATTGTTGTGCTGTCGTTATATTCTCAGAACTTGGTTTCTGACTTGGCTTTTCACAATCAACAAATAAACACTGGCTCAGAAGAGTCAGGTCCTCACTGTGGGAGACCGGCCTGCAAGGCAGGAGAAATCAGCCTTCCTCATTTTAGGAACGGCACTGGATCCCACCCAGGGTTCTGATGAGATGGTATCACGTGCTTAAGTTGCACCAGTTGGAACTGAGGAGCTTGATGGACAGGGCCTGTGCCTTTTCTGAGAATTTTAATTTAATTGAAGGTGCAGAGAAAAAGAGAGAATGGATTTTTGCTTTCCTTCTGCAGAAATCAGAACCATTTTTCTCCCTGCTGTAGACCCTGATGACTAACTCAAAGGAAGAACTAATCCTCCTGCCATCCATTTATTTTAAGGAAAACAGATGTGAAACACTTTCAGATCTTTGGTTTTTCTAAGCTTTGTAAATGAGCTTAGACTGGCAACCTTGAAATAGCAGCATACATGGTAGAATGATGGGTCTCTATAAAATCCCATAAATAAGCATTTGAATATAGTCTTTGGTGTATTTTGGGCAGATGTCCCTAAATTAAGACCTTGAGCCTGTTGGTATTCTACTACCAGAGGTCATTTCAGTTGCTGCGCTCATGGTAGAAGTCTCCTATGACTGTGTCAGCTGACCTACGAGTGGGTGACGCTTGGGGAACCCAGCATCTGGGATGCACACCACTCCCTTTTCTGCATGGCCTGCTTGGGCAGAAAGCTCCAGATGCAGCCTGTGTGTACCACACACGTACCTCACTGGAGTTCAGAAACCTTCCCTCAACCTGCTGGCTCAAAGGTGGCATGGCTGCCCTTTGCTTCTTATTCTGTCGTGTCACAGAACCTGACCTAACTTTGCCATGTGTTCTGCATTCCTCTACAAAAGCAAAATAATACTTCTTCTCACCACTGCCCAGGGTGATACTGTGTTGTGTGTGTTGTCTGTCTGTGTGTATGTATGTATGTATGTTGTCTGTTGTGTGTGTATGTATGTATGTGTGCATACACACATTCAGCTTGGAGATTGAAGAGATGGCTCTGCAGCAAAGAGCACATACTACTCCTCTGGAGGACACAAGTCCAATTCCAAGCCCATGTCTGTTAGCTCAGAATCACCTGTAACTACAGCTTCATGGTATCTGACTCCTCTAGCCTTCTTGACACCTGCTGTCTCTCTCTGTCTCTCTTTCTCTCTCTTTCTCTCTCTCTCTCTCTCTCTCTCTCTCTCTTACACACACATACCGTGAAATAATAATAATAGTAATAAGAGCAATTGTTGCTCTTGTAGAGGATCAGAGTTTGGTTCCCAGCACCCACATCTGGAACTCACAAGTGCATGCAACTCCAGGTCCAGACGATCTGATGTCCTCTTTTGGCACCTCCACAGGTATCTGAGTGTATGTGCCCATAATCCCCCAACATACAAACACACACACAAATGGCTCTTAAAGCATCTTCTCAAAACTACAAAAGTAAAATGACTAATAATTTTTCTTTAAAATTCTTATATTTCAAAAACAGAGAAGTATAAAAACTTGGCTCTGTAAAACCAGGATACCTGGATATCTGGGTGATAGGGAAAAAAAAAGTAATTTCAAACATAAACACTTATATGCTACTTTGAACACACTCCCATACCCCAATTCAAATCTGATACCCTGCTCTTAGAAACGATGCATCCACAGTCTTAGAACATGTATGATAATTCAGGCATGGTGTTTATGTCTTATATACAAGACCACATTCCCACTAATTAATTTCCTCACTAACTTTTGAATATTCATTCCATGTGACAGGCTTCATGCTAAGTGAGCTTATGATGATAAGTGAAAAATATTTAATTCTCTACCTCCTAATTTCCCTACTGAGAAAGGTCCATATTGTGTGATTATGGCAGAGTATCAAATGATACTGTCGTTCCATGTTGATACTGTCATTTGTGTGCAGAGGGAGCCTGTGCTGTCCAGGGACAAGGCTGTCCCTCTGCTTTCCCCACCTCAGAAGCCAGGAGGAAAACAGACATGCACATTCCCAACAGGAAAGGGTGAACGGTCACTGGGGTCAGATGTCAAAGGAGCTCAGAGCTGCTGAACCCAAGCCAGGTGGCAATGAAATTCCAGAAGGATGAGTGGGTTGCTGCTTCATGAGCAGCTAGGAATGGAAGGTCTCTTGGAGCTCCAAAATGTAAAGAGGCAGAGTTGAAAGCCTGATTTTTGTCTGAGTGGAAAAAAAAAAAATTAGCTGCTTCAGGAACAGGCAGCTGATTGCTCCCACAGAGGGCACTGTGGTGGGCAGAACAGTGCTGGAAGGACTGTAGGAAGCCATCTGGGCTGACGCACCAGTGAATGGCAGAAAACTGCAGTGGCATGGCTGCCTGGCCAAGCCTTAGGGATCCAGTGACGAATTCTTTAGGGAGAAGAGAAACTTATCCTTTCCCGGAATAAATGATGAGTCTCAGCCAGCTGAGGTAAAATAGATGATGCTAGCCCCCTTTATTTCGTGAGAAATGGGGAGTCATAAACCTTAGACTGTGGGGGGGGTTAAAGGTGAATGTGTTTGATTTTCTAGGCCTAGGGGTACCAGGGATACTTGATTTACATACAGTAACATTCCTATCATAAGAGGGGGACACAGTACTTAATTATCCTATGGGTAGGGGAAGAACTCCAGGTACAGTTAAAAGTCATTGGCTGAAAGCCAAGACACCAAGATATTCATTAGCATAAGCTGGGTGTTTCCAGGAATCCCAGGTGCTTGCTTCATTGTTTGTTTGTTTGTTTGTTTGTTTGATTGATTGATTGATTTTTATATCAAGAAAGGGTTAGGCTTGTAATCCTTCTGAGGACTATGTGATACTCCTTAGAAGATCTGGGATTCTCCAGATTGGGGGAGAGGGAACCCAGCTGAGAAAGGGAGTCCATCTGGAAATGCCAGATTTCAACCTTAATTTCAGGATTCCACACAATCCATTATGACTAAAATTGTGTTTGATTGCAGTAGAGGGCTGGGAATATATCTCCATGGTCCAGTATTTGACTGGTGTATGTAAGGCCTCAGTTTCATCTGTAGCCATTGACAGAGGTGGGGCAAGAATACATCAAAAGGAAGTTATTTACACTTCACGATCAGGAAAAGTGAACTTAAGCCACACTGGCAAAGGACATTTGCAATGCATCCTCAGAGATGAGCTATGTTTGGTGGTGAGAGTGAGTGTTTCAGAGAAAAAAAGCTATGTACAGCCAAACCCTGAAGCAGGAAATGCTTGGTGTACTGCAGGACTTAAAGAAATATGGCTGGTATTCAGCTGCTAAGCAAGAAGCTGAATTTGAGGCAGAGGTGAGAGCCCAGCCCCCTGATGAGGGGATGTAATTTATTCTTCTCTTCTAATAAGCCTATCTCATGAAGACCTCAACTCACCTTTTGGGATGAATACAGAAAACCAAACTAACTCCTGCAACACAGCTGAGCTAATGAAGGGCATGGGCAGTATGAGGAAACAGACTTCAGGATCCACATTTAAGCTCTTTTAAAGAATGATGTTAAGCTGCCTCCTATGTTGCCAGCACCCCCTATGCAAATCGTCTTTAGAGCCCTGACCTGATCGTGCTACCTAAGCACTGTTTTAGCTGAAAGCTTGAGATTAACAATCTGTTCTTACATTATACACAGTATTAATGGTAAAGCAAACACAGTCTCATTAAAGAGGCAAATACTTATACATGCAAAGTGGAAAGGCCCTGGACTGATGGAGCCCACATATGTCTTTTGAAAAACATTTTGACAAATCAAGAATTCAGCCAAAGTTAGGAGAGGATTTTTCAGCCAACCCCTTTTGAAGTAATTTCATCTGTCCTCTTCTTTTAGGAGGTAGTAACTCAAAGAATGATCTCCTCCTCCTCATAAATGGCAGCTTTGATAAAATGACACAATATTGGGAGATTTTTAAAAGAATGCCACTATGTATTAAAGTGATTGCTTACTTTTGTGTTTTTTTTAAGCTGTCTTTATACCCAGCACACAAAATTACAATGCCTTCAACCAAACGCCAGAAAGAAAAGAAAACCTGTACTTTACACAGAGTCAATGTGACATTTTTCAAGTCATAATGACCTGTGACATAATTGGCTCAGAATGTCCAGCCATAGAAAAACTCAGAAAGAGTCTGTCCAAATGGTTTCCTCTGGTCCTCATCCAACATCTCAGATTCTCTTCTAAAACTCTCAGCCTGGTTCTGTGGCCAAATCCTGCTTGCCCTCCCCTGTAGCCTTGCTTAGCAAATAGAGGTAAAAACAGCCCAAGCCCAGCAAAGCAATTAGAGTAGAAAATAAGTTGTATTATATGTCATGAACGAAAGTATCATATACCCAAGCTCACTTGCAAGCGATTCATGACAATTACACTGTCTTCTCTTCCCAATCTTCCTCAGGCCCCAAAATAGTCGTATTTACTCTTCTTGCTTCTCTTTTCTTTTTCTTTTTTTTTCTTTTGACTCCTCTTTGTTTGTTTATTTCTGTCCTTTCTCTGATTCCCTCCCCTTCTTGTCCTGTCCCCTCTATTCAATGTCTATGTTCCCCTAGTGCTGACCTCAAGGTTAACTGCAAGAGCTCAAAACAGCCCCCTAGAGCCTTTTACTCACCTTCCGGTAGATCTGGGTGCCTTTTCTAGACAGGCTCTCACTACCCCATCCCTTGGTCCCATTTCCATCTGCATTCCCTCTACTCTGATGCAGTGTTCATTATGAAATCTATCTTAGTATCTTGAACACACAACTAATCATGTCATTTATTCAATAACTTTGTTTTGCTGAGTTGCTGCCCTAAATTCCAGCCAGCCACATACTGGAATGATATACCAGCTCTGGAGGCTTGGGGGAGGGGTTGAGCCTTTGCAGTTAACCTTGAGGTCAGCACCAGGGGGACATAGACATTGATGAGAGGGGCCTGGCCTCTCCTCTGATAGGACAAGAAGGGGAGAGAGAAGCAGAGAAAAGATAGAAATAAAGAAACAAACAAAGAGGAAGAGAAAAAAAGAAAAGAGAAGCAAGAAGAGCAAATATGACTATTTTGGTCCCTGGGGAAGATTGGGAAGAGAAGACAGTGTAATTGTCATGAATCACTTGCAAGTGAGCTTGGGTATATCATTTCCCTTCCTGAGGATGATCTGCTTTGTTGTATACAGTGTGTGTGTGTGCGTGTGTGTGTGTGTCTGTGTGTCTTAAGGTTACCTCAAGAGGTAAGCTCTCAGCTACTGCTCCAAAGCCATGCCTGTTGGCTTGTTGCTATGCTTCTTGCCATGATGGTCATGGATTCACCCTCTAAAACTGTAAGCAAGCATGTAATTAAATGCTTTCATGTATAAGTTGCCTTAGTCACGGTGTCTCTTCAGAGAAGTAGAGTAGTAACTAAGACAGGGACTAATCAATATGGAGAGCAGATGAAATTAAAGGTAGAGAAGAGAAAGGAAGAAAGAGAAGAGGAGGAGGTAGAAAGGAAGCCACCTTTAGGATATGGGGTGATGGGGACAGGACCAGCACATTGTTCAACAATCACCACCCTGAGCTCGGCCTTCTGTGTCTTCTTTCTTATTACGTTCTCATGCAGACACCAAAAGCTGAGATCCATGTGTGGTGGGGAAAGGGGGTTTTGAGTTAGGAAGGCCTGAATTTCCTTTAGCCCTTCCTTCCTTTTGTAGAGTGACTTTAGATGTATCCCTCTGTACCGGGGCTTTACATGTTCACCTACAGCTCTTCCACTAACAACTTGCGGTCAGCAGCCCTCCATGTCTCCTGTAGCTGTTGTCCGGCTGTGGGTATATATAAGTTTAAAACTATTAAAGGCTCACAGTGGACTCTATGCAAAACTTAGATATATGAGCTTTAGTCCTGTTTGAACCTTCTGAAAATTCAAGGTTAAAGACTTTTTTTTTTTTTTTTTTAATGTTGTCAGAGGAGCCTCGCTAGCATTTCATAAATGTTCCTTGTTGAATTAGCTCGCATTTCTGGGCTAGGCCTCAAAGGTTCCAGGTTGTACAAGGTCTGTCTGGTGTTAGTGGTTTTTCTTTTAGTGGTTGATTTAGGAGTAGCTTGTTGTTGGCTCAATTTTGAAAAGCATCCCTACTAAAAGACTCAAGACTGCTATGTTATTCAAATTTATTTTAGTGTGAGCTGTAGGGAGGTGTAAATTGAGCTTGCAGTGTCTGGACAGCGCCTCTTTACTTGATAAGCCCTAGCCAAGAGCCAGTTGGCCTCAAGTCCAAACTGTGACTTTCTTGTCCCTTTTATGAAGACTTAAATATTTAAATATTTGGACTAAATACGTCAGGGGTATCATCAGACACAAAATACTGGTCCATCTTGCTAACCAGTTAGAACTGTTTCCATCCCTCAAGCTCTGACCACACATAATTTCAATGCAATTAAGGGTACAGTATGTGAAACTGGCCCTTTTAGGAAGGAATTTTAGAACAACTTCACCTAGGCTGTTTCTTTGAATTGCTACTGGGCAGCTGTTAGCTTCAAATAAACTCAACATTATATTTGCAACAGATGTTTCTAAAGCAGAACAAAGAGGGGGTTGCTAGATTCTTTGCAAAGAAAAAAAAAAACCTGGAAGAAAAAGAATCAGGATCTGGCAAGGTCATCATTATCATGGAGAATGAACCGAGGCAAGCCACAGACACGGGGTCCATCTTTCCAGAAAGGAAAGTGCTTTTCAGAAGGAAGTGCTCGTTAAACTGAACCAATTTCCTAGTTTCTCCATTCAGCCATCCTTTTCTTCTGCATTTCATTTAGTGCTGTTTCAGTGTGCTGCCATCTTCTTCAATTAAATACTTTGGGGGTGTTAGCACTACAGCTTTTCCCCATCAATGTTTTTTATTACACAGGATGTCCCAAATCAAGGCATCATCACTAAAGAACAACAGTTCTTCCATCTGTAGAGTGGACTTCTTTTTAATTTAATGATGTGGCTTTTTCAGGAAAGTCTCTGAATAGTTAGGTAATCTGTGACTAGAAGAGATAAAGCCAGCTCTTTCATTTTGTCTGATTGGATTTAAATTTCCTGCCTGCTTGTCTATAAAGCCACCAGATTTTAAAGCTCCATTTTCCCATGAATCTGTTTGCCTTGTTCACGTGGTCATCACAGGTCCTAATAAAAATAAATGGCAAATAGAGACACTTAAAAACGAAGTTTCCACAGCTAACACAGAGACACCCCCCCACCCCCCGACCTGGTCAACATACAGAGAACGAACAAAAGACATTGGGACCTTCTAAATCAGACAGTCATATCATACCCCTCACCCCAAAGAATCTTTGCAGACGTGGAGGTGGAAACACTATTAAGAGTTACAGGAGGTTCTTAACATCAAGACAACAGTGTTTTCCAACACAACAGGGGACATCACATCCAAATCACAAGCAGTTACTGGGACAGCATGCCAAAGAACTCCTCAAGCTCCAGCTGGAGAAAGTCTCAGCATGGTGGCCAGGAAAATGGATATGTAATCCTGCCACTAGCTGAGGAACTACTGTTTGATAGCCACTGGGAAGAGTCAGCCCTACCTAGGCTGACCTCACACCAGGGCAAGCCGCAACCCCAAGACTAGTTGGGAAACACAAACTGGACTACATGTGGAAAGGAGGAGGAGATAGAGAAAGAGAGAGATGAGGGGGGGGGAGAGAAAACAGAGACAGAGAAGCCTCAAAGGTGGGAAGGTAGAAAAGTATTGGGAGAGTGAATATGCTCAAGATACATTGTATGAAATTATCAAGGAATTGATAAAATTATTGCAATTGAAAAAAAAATTTTGCTGGGCTTGATACAAACACGGGGAGGTGTTTAAGGAAAAGGGTGCCTCACTCTCTCTTCTGCTCACCTAACAAGCAACAGACATGAGTTAAAAAAAAAATAATAGAAAGGGCTCAATGAATTATCTCTTGTGTTGTTTTAGTTAAATACATATCTTTAAAAAAGAAAATAATTGCATATTTCCCCACACACCCCTTCTTTGGTCCTAGAATCTACTTCTAAAACGAAAATAAAAATTACTGATTCATAAAGTAAATATAGAGAGGTGTTAATGTGTATCCAATTCATGACCTCTGGACCACAGGTAGCTATGACAAAAACTAACAAGATCATTATGAGATGAGGGAGTGGGAGAGATGGCGCAGAGGTTACGGACTCTGGCTCTTCTTCCAAAGGTCCTGAGTTCCATTCCCAGCAACCACATGGTGGCTCATAATCATCTATAATGAGATCTGGTGCCTTCTTCTGGCCTGCAGGCACACATGTGGGCAGCATACTGAATAAATAATAAATAAATATTAAAAAAAACAATTATGAGATTATTTTACAAATGCTTTTCTTGGGGAGGGGGAGAGTTCGTTTTGCTTTTGGGACTCGAATTTGCCTTTCTGAGCAAAAAGCTTAGTTTATGGCAAAGCCATGTCATAACATCTAAGCTACTTTAAGACTAAGATCTGTCTTGCTAAAGTACCCAGATGCCCGTAGCAGTGTAGGAACAGTGGGCTATTTCTGTTCAATGGGATGTAGCAAGGAGGTTTAGAGCATGGATTTGAGGCCTGGGCCTAGGTGCTATCTGAACGACCTTGGGTAATTCACAGCGCAAAGTACAATGGGGCTTCTCAGAGTTTCCCTCTCACAGGTTTCTCGTGAGCATTAAATGATTTAAATATGTAAAAACCATTGCGTGTCATCTGTGTGGTAGCAAACACTGGCATTTGTACATTATCATCAAGCCCAGTAAGAAATTAACAACTACTAATAAAATAGTCATAACAATGTAGAGTAATAAAGGCTACTTAAAACAGGAGGTGGTGTGGAATTTTCCGTTTGCTAGGATGTTTGGGCTACAGCTAAGAATGGAGAGCTGAAAGTGCAGACAGGAAAGCCATAGACCTTTAGGAGGACCACCGACCCACTCCATCTTAGCTGCCCCTTCTAGGTAATCGCCTCGCACCCTTAACAAAATATCCCAGACTCAGGAGTACAGGAGGGCCCGACCATGTGAGCTGCTTACGGGGAGACACAGAATGCTGGGCGGTGGAGAGAGAATGGTGCTGCCGAAGGAATGGAAGAGAACCGTCACATGTTTCTGCATCATGCCAGTGATTCATCCACTTATTGCTAGGCGTGTTTCACAGCTGGAGCAGGAGACAGAGCTGAAAAGAATGAGGTAAAGCCATGTTTATTTATTCTACCTCCACTAGGTTCTTAGAGGAATTTTCTAGCTTGAGTAAACTACGCTTCTTGAAAGGACTTTCAACATCACACACACACACATACAAACAACTGTTTTAAACATGTTACTGAGGATATATGAGAATAAGATAAAAATGTTCAAAATCCCAAACTTCTTATATTCAAAATATAAAGTAAAAGAAGGAGTGTGGAGAGCCGGAGACACGTGCCACCGAAGGGAAGAGAATGAGAGATTGTTGCAATGATTTCTAAAACAAAGTCTTCCACGACATGTGTAGACTATAAAAGGCCAGTTAGCGATGCTAAAAGCCACATGTGTTTTCCTCTGCAAGCTTCGCAATACTGCTTACATCATCAAACACTCTGAAAGTAATGATGTGTGTTGGGAAGATTAACCGTGGTAAAACGCTAAAGGAACAAAAAGGGAGCGATGGGTGGGTTGTCAGATGACATTCTACCAAGAACATTCAGAGGCTAAAAATTCAGAATTCTTGGGAGAACTCTTTCTGCCAAGGAATGTGGGTGCAGTGTTTGGAGCTGCCAAGGCAGGCATCTAAGGTTGACTTCTAGATCATATCCCTTAACAAAATCCCAAGAGCAAGTGCTGAGTAGTTTTATCTGTTCGGCTTATAAACACCCAAAGGTGAAACAGCAGAAGGCATTCCAACCAGGCCATCTTTGCCCCTGCTCACCCACTTACAGACTCTGTTTACTCTAAAAGTATAAATAGCTTCAGAAAATTTTACTGTTATGTTTTAACCTACCTACCAGTCTGCATTCGACTATGAATATATTCTGTCATTGGCAGTATAGTGCATGACAGCAAGGCCACTTCTTATTTTTCCTTTGTCCCTTTTTGTCTTTGCAACTCTAGTGATTTCCATATCATAGGCATCCAAAAAGAGCTACTGAATTAGAAAATGAAATTATTACTTCTCTCTATAAAATTATACTTTGTTTGAGGCCACTGGCTCAATCTCTAGCACTGCAACAACAACAAAAAAAAATTAAGAGTATTTTTGAGTCAACATTCAGGTCTAATCCAGAAACTATCCACATTTACCTCTCACTTTCTGAATCATAAGCATTTCGCACTATGGTGCAACTGGGTGCATTAAATCACATCCCAAGACAGAGAGCAAAATTTGAACAACCAATAAAATTTCAAAAGTTCAAGTAAGACAATGGGCTTGATTCATGAGTGAAGCCAAACAATTAAAGACCTTGTTGGGTGATGTGTCCATTCATGTACCATGCTCTGGCCAAGGCAATTACGTCTTCTGGACAGGAGGTCTACTTCCTACAGGCTACTTTCTCATCCTGGCCTGAGTGAACTTTGGATAAATTCCCATCCATATATTCCCACAAGAGTCAGGTAGCGGGAAGGAAGCCCCAGTCTTCTCACAGTGGTGAGGTCTGACTCAGTCTGTGCATCTCTGCCTTTGCTCATCTGCACGTGGTCCTTGCTCTGCCGTTCCCATTACTTAGGAGCACATCACTGAGACCATATTGAGAGGAGAACCCACTATTGCTTTCTCATTGCCCTCTGAGTTACTTGCCAAAACACAGTTCCTGAGGCCTCAAATGTCCTCAGATGAATGTGTTGATGGCATCATACTTGAGAGTGGTATGGATGGTGGAACATTAAATAAATTACATTTTCTACAGTGGCAAATGTGCTAATACTGGGGGCTAGACTGAGATGAATTTCCTTCTATCAGAGTTTCTATTTGGATCTCTAAAAGAACCAAAAAAACAAAAAACAAAAAAAAAAAAACAGAGAGAGAGAGAGAGAGAGAGAGAGAGAGAAACCCTTCTAATTAGTTTATCCAGGATACTTCATTATGGCTCTTTGGATAAAAAGAAAATAGTATCAGTCTCAGAAAAGACCCCTGGGCTCACATTTTTTGGTTCTGTTGCTCTCCTTGTGGAGCTCCTGTTCCCTCCAGGTCTTTCTGTCTCCCCCTCTTTCATAAGATTCCCTGCACTCTGCCCAAAGTTTGGCTATGAATCTCAGCATATGTTTTAATACCTGCTGGGTGGAGTCTTTCAGAGGCCCTCTGTGGTAGGCTCCTGTTCTGTTCCCTCATCCAATGACTGTCTCATTTGTCTTTCTGAATGAAGATTGAGCGTTTTACCCAGGGTCCTCCTTCTTGATTAGCTTCCGTAGGTGTACAGATTTTAGGCACAGGGGTCTTTTCTGAGACTGATACTCCAAACAAGGACCATGCATGGAGATAACTTAGAACTCCTGCACAGAAATAGCCATGGCAGCTCAGTGTCCAAGAGGGTTCCCCAATAATAAGAGCAGAGACCATCTCTGACATGAACTCATGGGCTGGCTCTATGATGACCTCCACCTGAGGGGGGAGTAGACTCAGGGGGGAGCAGCCTTGCCAGTCCACAAAGGAAGACAAAGAAGACAGTCCTGATAAGACCTGATAGACTAGGGTCAGATGAAAAGGGAGGAGGACTTCCCCTATCATCAAACTGGGGGAGGGGCATAGGAGAAGAAGAGAGGAGGGTAAGATTGGGAGGGGGTGGGGGAGGAGCTATATCTGTAATTAATAAACTGTAATTAATAAAAAATTTTTAAAATTAAAAAAATGAAATAAGGCTATAGAAATAACATTCACTGTGTGTGATCCCACATACATACAAAAGACATAACCTTACTTCCTATATCATATCAGAGAAAGATAAATTTTCATTAATGAATTCAGGGAGATTACGTTTGAGGTTTTTAATGTCCAATCAGAATGTCCTAGACCATATGGACTTTTAGAGTAAATTACTTTAGACTGGGGAACTGCAAAGCAGAAAGTTATTTCTCATGGTTCTTGATGCTAAGGAGTTCTAGGATCATCAGCAAATGATGTGAGTGATGAGGGCTCCCATCTGGCTCACACATGGAACATTCTGGAATTCAGTCTTCACATGTGGAAAGGAAAGAACAGCAGAGCAGCAGAGTTTCCTGGAACTTTTTTTTTTTTTTAATTGAGGGATGGGAGTATGGCAGGATCTTGAGAAGGGTTTGTGCTGGGGTCAGATTAATTTCATTAGTAGGGTTTTCTCAAGACTTAATTACCTCTAAGACCCATTCATTAATGTGTTCATGTTGAGAGTCAGGTTTAACCAAAGTGCTTTGGTAGGACACATACATTCAGACCAGAGTATCACGGGTACATGATGTATTTGCCCCAAATAACTTCACTTTATCATATGGATTCCATGTACTTTTTTTTTTTAATCAAGTAATAAAGATTGGTTTTTCCTTCAGAGGGATTCCTACCTGCACAGTTCCCATCTAATTATGAGAACAAAACCAGGCAAACTTATACTGGGGGACGTAACACAGGGCAGTTGGCAGTTGGCTAGTCAAGGAAAGACTGGAAATAGTCACAGAACAAAAGAGCCTAGAGGAATGTGACAACCAAATGCCACGTAATGCACTTAGCTGAAGCTTGGGGGTGGGGAACAGTATTAATGGGAACACCGTGAAACCTAAAAAAGATCTTGAGTTCAGCAAAAGAAAACATGAGCAACAACAACAAAACATTCAAGACGGCCTTTAGGTTGAGACTGCCCAGAATGCCCAGAACAATCAGAAAGGAGTACCCCAAGCACCACAGAACAATACCGAGAAGCGAGTGTGGACTCTGAGAAGCCGGCATGGACGGTGAGGGGAGCCTGGACAGTGAGAAGCAGCCTGTGAAGTGAGAAGCAGGCGCAGATAGTGAGAAAGGGGCGTGGACGTGCCTGCATCCATGTCAGCAAGCAGTGTCAGTGCGCAGGGGGAGCTCAGGCATGTGGGTCACTCACTCACACACACAGCAAAATAAAAGTGGAGGATCTGCCATGAGCCAGGCGCTCTTCCTGGGTTGGGAGATTCCATCTCTGAACAAAGCAGAGCGGACTGCCACCTGTATCTCTAACCTTTTTGGAATCAATTTCTTACCTTTTTATTATCTTGTTTATTTTATTATCTTGAGCTGTAGTACAAAATTCCATAGACTGAGTGTCTCAAGCAACAGAAATTATTTGATAACAGTTCTGGAGACTGGGGAATTCAGACGTAAAGCTGCAGTCACTTCCTTTGCTGAGGACAGATCTCTACTTGACAGGCGGACAAATGCATTCCCTCTGCGCCGCCACTGGGCCTTTCCACGGAGCATGCGCAGAAGTTCTCTCATTCTCTTCTTACAAGGCCATCAACCCCAGCTCAGAGCCCCAGGCCTTAGGACCTCTCTTAAATACTTTGTTAGTCTAAATATAGCCATCGTAGGAGGATAGGGCTTTAACAAATGGATTTGGATGGAACACATATATTCAGTCCATTAAAGAAAAATTCAAAAAAATAAAAAGATGAATTATTGAATCATCCAGATCTCAGTCTGAGACTGAGGTAACTTGAAAAAAGTGAAGGCAGGGGATTTCAAATACCCCTCTTTGGGGAATCTTGGGTTTCTTCTGTAGCCTGCTTTTTGTCCCCTAAGAGGAGGGGGAAAGGTCTACATCAGGTTATGGCCAGTGCCACATGGGTTTGGTTTGTGAACAGCTTTTGATAGCCAAGTTCACCTAAAAAATAAAGAAAGAAAGAAGAAAGCAACGGTCAGTAAAGAAGACAGAGTATAAAGCTTACCTCCGGTTCTACAAGACTTCCGCGATGAGAAACAAGGTTTGCGGTGAACACGGGAAGCCGTGTTCCTGGTAGCATAGTAGGGCAGTCACAGCCATTAACACAGTAGGGCGTCACCATCATTAACAGTATAGCTGCTGGAAAGCAAGCTGCTGTTTTCTGACAAAAAACAAAAATCAAAACAGAGCTTTGGAGAGAATGGATGCCGTAGTCATTGTGGCCTTCACTGCTAGAAGGGCTTCCTCGGTAAGGACACTGTTCACCAGAGCCGGCTGCCATTTGCCTCACTCCAGAGTTCTCCTTAGCCCCGTTAAAGAGGCAGGCACTGTTCCCAGACAGCAAATTGTGGAAGATTTTTTTTTTTCACAGTAGCATCTGGCATTTTGGCAGAGAACTCACTGGGATAATCTTAAAATGGTTAGTTTTCCTCCCCAAATCTTAATTTTTTTCCTCCCCCCTCTTCAAACACTTAAAGAAGCTGAACTTTCTTCCTTTTTAGAGCTAAGAAATACTCAAGAGATATTTTGAAAGACTCAGAAAAGAATGTCAGTCTGGGTACCAGGTCAAAGAAGAGCTAGAATTCACCCTTTAAAACCCAACTTCTGCCAGAGGCACAGGAATGTGAGTTCTTTCTCTCTCTCCCCACAGCAGGCTCTTTCACTCTCTTGCTTTCTCATTTTCTCTGAGAATGAAAAACTGAAACAAAATCAATATCAAATTACTTTGAGTTTTCCTAAATGGAATTAGGAATTCCCCTTTTTGTCTGAGAAGTCTGAATCTCATAATGAAATGCCCTGCTTTGGGTTAATCCCTTGGTACCTGGGGTATGGGGGTAAGGGGAAGAGAGAGGGAGAAACCCAATGTTAACACAACAGACCACTCCCAATTTAGATGCAAACAGAAGATCTCCAGCTTATCTGAAAAAGCACAATGGAGTAAGATTCTGTTAAGCCTTTTAAGAGTTTGGTCTTTGTAATGATAAGCACAGAAGATTTTATACCAGAGAATCACGTGACCAAAACGACACCTTTGGATTAATCTGGCAAACCAATGTGGAGCAGCAGCCAAGGCAAAGACGCAGATCCTGAAGGTCAGGTGGCTGTGACAACAGGGGAGCCAACGTGAACTGTTTGTTATAGGTACTGTTTTTAACTGGAGACAGAAGGTACTTCCCTTTGTACTCCAGGGCCAGGCATGTCTTGGGGTCTAGGATATAATCGTCTTCCCCAGAATCCTCATCCCTGCATGCTGAAGGCTCAAGACAACTGAGCCTCCATCCCCCCTCTCCCGCAGGCATGCCAAGGGTCCCAACATCCCAGCCACACACTCTCTTCTAAATGGTCTCTTGTTTCTCTCTTGCATAATTTTTAAAGTGAAGGTTCACTTAATCTACTTTAGTCCTACAGCTATAAGTTAATTTTTGCCATCCTTCACCTGTCTTTTCAGATCTAACTCTCTAATCCACACCCTTAATCCTAAGGAATGGCCTATTTTTGGGTTTTCATCTCGTGGGAGTTAGGCTTTATCCTCTCAGCCTACCCAATTATAGGTTTGCTCACATTTTAACCTTTTATCGAAGTGGTTTACACTATTTTCTCTTCCATTTTTGAATCTCGTCCTTATTGTATTTCTAAACTCTTAACCTTCATTTGTAGCTTACCCTATGCCCTCTTTTTAAAGTTTAAGCCCCTCTTAATCCACTGTCCCTTTTTAATTTTTAAGATTTTTCACTCTTTTTTTTTCCTTATTTTATGCTCTTTCTGGATGTTAGCCTTGAAAGGCCACAGAAGATGCCAAGCCACCATAATGAAGGCAATGTGTGTTCCTCTCCTCATCCTCACCTCCATCCCCTCTCCACCACCTTTGCCTTCAGTGTCCTGAAGCTGTTCCCAAGAGGCCCGAGAACCTTTGCCTAATAAGACTGGACTTAAAAACTAAAAAGAAGCAAGCAGCTTCGAAAGTGAAAAGAGAAATTATGCCCGTACTGACTGTGACCTCGGCCAGACCCAGCCTCTGTGTAGCACTCCTGAGACCTGCCTCTTTGGTGAGGGGTAAGTGTAGTAGGTACCGTGGGTCAAGATAGCTTGTAGGTGGCCCTGCCCAAGCTCCAGGCAGCACTTGCTGACAATACGTTTCTAGGTGAGTCCTCCTACAAGAAAGATTTCTTCATAGTCTCCTCCTCATTATAAAGGTGAAAAGGTACACAGGTGAGAAACTGCCCAAGAAGGAAGTTACTGCACACAGAGATTCTGAATATCAGAATCTCACCAGCTACTGCTGGAGGCCACTTTTTTGTCGTGATCTGCATTGGAGAACCTAAGAAAAAAGCAGAAGGGCATTTTACTATCCCATAACAGAAGTAAGTTTCTCTCAGAAAATTTTAGGGCCACAACCGAGTGGATTCTCTGTTTTTTGTTGGTCGTTTGTTTTCTGCTTTCTTAGGACAAAGGACCATGTCTCCCAACGGTCTGCTTATCCATCACACTGCCGCATGCACTGTCCTCACACTGGGGACCCCAGTGAGCTGACTACTCTGGGGATGAGGGGCTGTCTCTGGAGAACCAACCCTGTCTCATGTCTTACGACTGGGTCACCTGTAATTCCCTACCCTGCCTCAGGAAGCAACTGTGGCCTCTAACCTGTCCTTCTCTCAACCTCCTGCCCCGAACCGGGTTCCAAACAGTGAGGAAGCAACAGCCGGCCAGCTGTCACCCTGACTGCTCAGATATGCTGTCCCTTAGAACAAGGTATTTGTCAGCAAGCACATCCCCAGAACCTCTAGAGCTTTGACATTCTAGCCATGTCCTCACTGAGAACCTGCGTGGCCTCGCCATGTACTGTATGCCATCCTGGTGGACAGAAGAGCACTTCTACCATCATGTAATGTACACTTCAGAGAGGATTGGATAAATAATAAGCAGCATGTAAATAAAAATGGGGGAGGTTAGGAAGTGGGTGTGAGTAGAGACATGGGTGAGAAGGGGGGCAGATGAGGGGGTAACGGCAAGGTCACAAAGTCTAAGGATGCTTGCAAAAGCATGTGTAACCAAACATTTTATAAGCTTCATATATAATGTATAGATATGAGTTTAATTGGGATTATCCTAAACAGGAGATTAAACTCGTCCCAGAAGCCATTTGTTGCCAAATAAAAAACCCAGTGCAAATCGTGGAATACCTTCCCTCGAGCTGTTGGCCAGAGGTGTCCGTAAGACCTCTGAAACAATACGGGCTATTGCCATTGCCCCTGGTTGCCCACTAGAACTAAACGGTAAGACCCTATGGCTGAAAATGCCACACACATTTCACAGAACACGCAGAACTCAGGTCACCTTCGAGCAGGCGAGCTCTCACGGCTAGAAGGCTACTGTCATTCTCTCTCCATACGTTTTTGTCTCTTTCCCTTCTAAACACCCCTCTTTACCCTGACATCCCATGCACCCTTACTTTTCTCTGTTTTACCCGTTCCCTTTCCTCTAACCAGGATGTCCTCCCCCAAATCTCATCACTTCCCCCAATCTTACTCATTTCACCTGCCCTGCTGGTCACTTTGGATTATATATGTACTTTTATCTCTTTACGAGGCTAAGACCACTTCCATCATGGGCAAGACCTTACACACAGGAGTTATTGGACATAGTGGATCGTACATTATCAAGAAGCATTGGAGGAATGAACCAGGGGCTGATAATATGAAGCAGCAATAACTACATACGTACACACAGAGAGAAGCACACACAAATAATGACAATAACAACAGCAACTGCAAACCGCAAACTGCCGGGTCACCATCCTCACACAGAATGTCAAGGCTTCACTAAAAACTGCTCCCATAGTCTTCCCTTTCAGCAACCATTAAAACTTCGAAACAGTCTGGGATTATAAATATTTTCTCCACATTTTTAGAGATGGACTTTTCTCTCAAACATTACTGTAGGTACAGTTTATGTCAAGTAGCTGGATTCACTTGTCAGCACACAAATGTGTGAGAAAGAGCAGGGCGGGGGGGGAGGGGCGCACGTGGAGCTCTGGACAGCGTTGTGTAGCTTCTTGTGATCAGAAGCTGTTTGACCCGTTGTCCCTTCTCACCGCTCCAAGCTCAGAGCTTTCAGAAGATGAAACTTGTTTGTGTTTGTTTGTTTCTGTCTGTGTGTGCATGTGTTCTTCTTTTCTAAATAGTCTCACTCATGTGTCCAAAAATGTTGCACGAAGTACACCAGCACCTAGATCTGAAACTGGGCATAGAGGTCAAGGACCCAGGACGATGGCTGACTTTCGATGCCTTTTGAGTGAAGTCAGCTCTGTGTGGACTGGAAACCATATGCAAATTTTGCCCTCAACAATTACCAGAGGGCAAGAAGGTAAACACTATTTTTCTATCCACACAAAGTTTCTGAGGATTTTCTATTATTCAAGGTCAAAACACTTTCTGCTGAAATGATGTCTTTTGTTTTTAGTTCATAGTTTGTTTCTGGCTGGAGGTGAGGAATGGACCCCTCCTGGCTCCACAGCTCCTTTACCGGTATGTTAATTGGCAGGGCCCAGGACAATGTGCCCTTCATTTGTATTATAGGGTAGAACTATACACCCTTACTCCTCTCCACTCCTAATTAGACCTGACTCTTTCACCTTCATAAATGTTAGATAAAGATCTGAGTGGAAGTGGCTGGAGGTTTTTTAAATGCTCTAAGTAACTGGGTTGAAACAAATGTCAAGATTGTCCTGGTTGTGAAGAGTTTTGCCTGAGCAGATCTCAGTACTCACAGGTTGCCTCATGGCGTGGGTGTCTAGGCAATGACTATCTCTGTGTAGTCAGTAGGTGGACAGCTTCTTCTGCGGCACGTTCTCTGTCTAGACAGTGTTACACGCGGGAGGAGCATAATTAATAAAATCTAGTCTGGCCCCAGTAGACGTCAGCGTACTGAGGGAGATAAACAGGGTAGCTCATCCTGGGATCCCATGCAGCTGTGACTTTCGAGGATGTCAACCCGGCTTGGAGGATAAAGACATTCTTGTAAAAGAGAGAATGGTGGGAAGAGGAAGTGGGAAGGAAGTTCTAGAGAGAGGAACAGGAGCTTCAAAATACGGAAGCAGAGGAGAAAAAATCCATTTAAGGACAATGGAAGTAACCCACCTACACTAAAGCACAAACAAGGCCAGCAGTCCACGCCCCTGCAGTGGAGGAAGCAGGTACTACAGCTCAAAGGTCTGGGAACCCTCCCCTTCTCTGAAGACAAGGGTGCGTTAGCTCGAATCGCCCACAGATTTGCCTTTCGGGAAACTCATCAGTCTGTGTCCTAATAACAGATGAAGGGATGAGATAAAACGAACCAGAGTGACCCTCAGCTATCTGGGGGAAAGATGGAGCCAGGGAGGGGAGAAAAAGAGCTGTAAAATTGGAGGGAGAAAACACACACTCTGTTGATAAGGGAGAGCTGGCTGATGGCAGTAATGTGGCCGAGGATGGCTCTGTGCTAGTGCTTGTTTGGGCATCTAGGTTCTAGTTGTCTTTGTTGGAGGGAATGAAGGGATGGATTTGAGATTCTGGGAGCTTTGCAAAAATGGCCACGTCTAATATCGGAGTCCTGTTTATGACCCCATCCAAGGTTTCTGAACCACAGTTAGAGACTAGAACCATGCACAGGTATATGGCAATTAAGCTTTGACTCCAGTGAGGATGAAAGCTAAGGGACTGTGCCATTTCCAAGGCATTAATTATGCTGACAAAGTAAGCTATTTGTCGAATTCCTTTTAGTTCCTCCCCACCCTACCCCAAAGGCATACCGCAGATCATAAAATACTTCTCCAAAACACACTGCTTCCTGGAAGTTTCGGAAGGCACTCGGGAGCAGTAAACTCAAAAATATTTTCATTAAGTAACCCTCCCCCGCCCAGTGCAAGCAGCATGCTAAGGTTCTGGGTGCAGCGATGAAAGTTATTCGGGCCCTGCCTCTGAAGTACCCACAGTACAACAGGTAACTAATAAACAACACTTAGCACGATGGAAGTAAAAGAAATGAAATGAAGAGGAAAAGCTTCCAACAATCAGAGAAAACTTTGTGGAAATGGAGGCCTTTGAGAGGGGTCCCAGGAGAGATTTGCCCAGGGACCTAATTGGAAGAGAAACACATCCAAGAGCACAAAACTGTCTCACATATTTTCCATTCAGAAAATAGCAGGGAGTTCAGGGTTCCTGGGAGGTAGCAGAGCTGGCCGCCTACACCCTAACTGGCCTGCTGGCCACAGTGTAGAAGGCCAGAAAAGCCCTGTTTGGAGGCTGCAAAACTCCACGTGAAAACTGCAAGAGCCTGAGCTAAGACAGTGACAGGAAGACAGATTCTCCATTAAGAGAGATGCCAGCAAAGATGGAGAACGTGGAGATGACAATTTTAGATGCATGCCAAAATTAACTCTGCACAGCAGCAAGAAGAAAATGATCTACATTTATGCTCCTTACAAGCTTACTCCCTTGTGAGGTTAGAAATGCCTGAATGGCATCTGGGCCTTTGAGATGATGCAAGGTCATCTAACTACATCTCCACTCCAGAAGGTCTCTGGGCCAAACTGTCAGTGTTGGAGCTGGTTGGAACTAATGAGCAAAGAGATGACCTTACCATGTATTGGAGTAAGACGCCTGATCCTTGGGGCCTGGAGAATCTGGGCTTGAAAACTGGCTTCACTAATGGCTGTACAGCTTTCAGTTCAAACACAGAATTAAGTGTGATACATATGAGGATCTTTACATCCTGCAGACCATCAGTGAGAAGGGAAGGGTCTATGTGTGTGCACCTTTAAGCTGGATAAGACAACAAAGAATAGAAAGCTCTTCTTATATTGCTGTGACCGGAAACAAGCTTCAAGAGTCCACAACAGTGAGACAGCTCACAAGTCCTTGTTCATCATACACACGTGTGCCGGCTAGTCAAATGCCAGTAAACGCTCCCAGGCTGGCTGCAACTACTTGGGTGTTTCAGTTGCTTTAAAAATCGAGGTTGGCCGTGGATACCAAGCAGTTCTTTCACTAATAGTTCTGTAATGAAAAAGAGTCCAAAATGATTGAGTGACATAGAAAGCTAAGAGTTTTCTGAGCCTATGTTTAAAGCTCTATTTGTTCCCAAAGGATGCCCCTGAAAATCCCACTCCAACTCACTCAGAGAAACCATAAGTAGAGGCACATTTTCTAAATTACGAAAATTGCCTTTACCAAATTCTGCCCTTACCAGAACCTGCTACCTCTTGGTCCTTTACATTTCCTAAGAACTAGACCACATCACATCTATCATTAAGATTCCGAGAAATCACTGATGCTAAAGTTAAAACACACGTAATCATACTTGCAGAAATACACATGTGCTCATACTTCCATACATGGATGTACACATACTTCTACGTATGCATGCAAGCATACTAGCAAGCATACTTTTAAACAGGCATACTTCTGTACATACATGCAGATATATGTAATACATCCAGGCGTATTTCCATACCTACAAGAATACATCTACACACACATACGAGCATACTTCCATGCACATGTACAAGCATACTTATTTACATATATGCAAGAGTACAAACAAACATATATTCAGGCAATCTCCCAAACTTAAATTTAGGCAAACTTCCATATACACATACATCTATACATACATACAAGCATACTTCCATTCATACATGCAGGCATATTCCCAAATATGCCTGCAGACATGTCCCCATATGTACATGCATGCATGCTTCCAAACATATCTGCAGGCATGCTTACAATCATGCATGTGGACATACTTTCATATATACATACAGGCATGCATACATTTCCCCAGGTTCAGAAATAGGTGTATCACTCTTGGGGCTACCAGCAGCCTCTTCTCCCCTGACTTTCCCTCTTGGTCTTTTGTTATTGGAGCCAGTGTTTACCCTGGAGCTGACATTTCCACGTCATCACACCAGGTGTCTAGAGTCGTCTCCCCCGTGACACTCCTGTAACAGATGGTGCAAACGGTCCAGCATGTGGATTCTGATTCATTGCGGGAAAACACACTGCCAGACGGCTGACGAGCTAGGAAGAAAAACAGCAAGTTGTTGCTTTAAAAAAAAATTATGAATTATCTGTCACATGGTGACTTTGCATTTGTCCCTGCTTAAAGATGAATACTAATTTATTTAAACAGATTAAATAAATGCCATTCTGTTTGCAAAGGCATCTATTGGTGGCAGAAACGTGTCAGCACAGAGCAAAAAGCAAACAACTAAAAGTTAAAACAAAATCACGCTGAACACAAATAGATTTTAAAAATTAAATTAATAAGTAAACATGCTTATAAATTTTTTTGCTGATGCAAGTTCCAAATCTCTAGACCAAAACTAAACCTTAGTACTGCCAGTAGCCTCTGGAACTAAGTAATATTTTTCAAAAACATTTCATAAGTTAGCTACTTTGTGCAAAGGGCTCCTTTCTTTTACTATTTGTAAAAGGAAATTTGAAAATGTGATAGGATTCTACAGGGCAGATAAGAGGGTGTTATATTAGCAGAGCCTTAGAATTAGATATTCAATTTCTTATCACCTCCATTATTTGCAGTACTCTTACTTTGGATCATTTTGAGAGCTAATAGATCTCTTGGATCTAAAAAGGTTCACCTACACACACTTCAGTTCCTGTAGAACAGAGGTAGAATGGACCATGATGCCAGTAAATTAAGGCTGTCTTGACTTAATGTTTACCTCCACCATTGTCTTGAGGCTTGGCTTACATCTTCCTGCTAACAGGAGGATAGCAATTTCCAGGATCCTCTGGACTTTGGACTCCATAAACCAATAGATAAGCCAATTGCATGCTTTCTTTATTCAAAGAGTCCAGCGTCCCACATGTGTTGTTGATGACGATTAATATTTACTATTGGTTTATCTTTTATTAAAGCTGCTGTTAATCCTAAACAACTGTATAACCAAATCACCACACAGAGACTATGATTTATTTAATTAACCTAGAACACAATGCTGGGCAATAGTTACTCCAACCTAAATCTACAAGCCCTCATAGTTTCCTAACATTTAGATTTCCCACATTATACTTGCTTTTAGTGAAATCTTAGGTCCGGTTCATTCTCCACGTCGTTCAAGGACCTCACCTCCAGCCTTGTTCTCCCAGCTCTCTGCCCTCTCTCCTCCTCTGCCTCCCACCTTCCTGTCCTCTGCCTCTTCCTGCTTCCCTTTCCCTTGCTCAACATTGTGGCTGGTTGCTTTATTTTCACATGTTTACACAAAGTTGAGACAGGTGATACTTAGAATAAGTTCCTTTGTGTTATGCTAAGAATATTAGGTTTATTTCTTATAGAAATAATATAAATGAGAATTAGAATTCTGTGAATCTGTCGTCCAGCAACAAAGGAGAAAACAGCCAATGCAACTTGACATGGAATGTGCTTCTACAAAGTTGTCTGTCCAACAGTCACCTTTTCAATGTGGGTTGAGCCCACCTATTTTACTGACCACTAAGCTGATTCATGTAGTTCTCTTCATTTTGCCTTTGAAAATATCCAGCTTCATCAGCATTCTCCAGTGTGCACAGAATTCACTGTGTCTCCTGTATTCGAACTACAATGATTACTAGCCCTGAATAAGCATACTGATATTTAGAGAATTGTTGTTCTACAATTGTTATGTAGGCTGTCAACCATAGATTAAAAAAAATCAGATAAAATACATCTTTGGAAATAATTTATTTATAAAATGGCAGAAAAGAGGTCAAAAAGACAAATAATGGAAAAGACAAATTGTTGCACTCATTTTTAAACTCTTTTATTTGGGGTGTTTAAGCCTCTACCTCACTTCCACCAACGTTTGAACCCTAGGTAAGAGAGAGGTGGGGAGAGGGGGCACAGACTCCTTTACTTCTCCTGGTTGTTTAGGGTCAGTGGATTCATTTGGGGCTATACCAATCTCCATCATCAGCAAGCACAGCAATCAGTTTCGTCCAATCCACTGTGCTGAAATGCCTCCTCTAATCCACCACTCCATCCATCCCTGTCCATCTCTCCATACCTTCCATCTCTGGTCTCTCTAAACTGATGCCCTTTTTCTTTTTGGGCTCAGAGTCCTAGACCACACCCCTTTCTGGGCTGTACGAGGCAGGCCTTTACCAGCTGGTAGAGAACACGCCCCACAGAAGGCAATTATCAACTATGGAAAAACTAAAGCCCAAACTAAAATCCCACACCTGGGATTAAGGCAAAAACATATTTACATAACATAACTGAGTTTTTAAAGAAACCAAAACTTCTATTACATCAAATAATGAAAATATATGTATTTATGCCTATCATATCAACAATTACATTAAAAATAAGTGATCTAAATTTTCCCAATCAAAGATAGGAGACCATCAAATTAGATTTTAAAAACAAGAATAATTTCATGTGACAATGTTGTAAGTGACTATTAATATTTACTACGGGTTTATCTTCTGGTAATGCTGCTGTTAATCCTCAGCAGCTGTATAACCAAATCACCACACAGAAACTGGGTTTTTAGTTAACCTAGAACACAATGCTGGCCAATATTTACTCCCTCCTAAATCTCCAAGCCCTCAGTTTCCTAACATTTAGATTTCCCACATTGTACTTGCTTTTTGTGAAATCTTAGGTCTGGTTCATGCTCCACGTCCTCCAAGATCTCTCCTCCAGCTCTGCTCTCCTTGCTCTCCCCGCCCCTTCTCCTCCCATCCTTTCCTGCTCTCTAGCTCCTCCCCTCTTTCCTGTCCTCTGGCTCCTTCCATTGCACAACATTGTATCTAGTTGCTTTATTTTGTCCTGTTTACACAAGAGTTGAGACAGGATGCATATAGTGAGTATCACAATGCAATATCCAGATTGAAACCAGAGAGTTGGGGGTGGGGAAATCAGCATTTGAATTAACAAGGGTAAGGCCTATACATTTTAAAAGAACATTATACCAACATGACAACAAGAAATGCACTTTAAACATAAAACACAGAAAGGGTAAGAATGAAATGTGCTGACACAAATGAAAAAAGGTTAGAGCGGTTGTGCTAATATCAAAGAAAGTAAATTCCAAAGCAAAAATTGTAATGACAACAACAAATTAATCAATTCATCACGTGGAAAGTAAACTTTATGCCCTGGTAAAAGGGCTTCAGGTGAAGCAAAAGCTGGAAAGAATACAAGGAAGGACAGACAGACAGGTGAGCAGAGTGACTTCACTATGTGTCTTTCCATAGGAGATAAAATAAGTAGACAGAAAACCAGTGATGGTAGACAAGACTGAATTCCATTGTGAAATTTGACACAACTGACTTATGCAGAACATTCTACACAATAACAGCAGAATACACATTTTTTTTTCAATTGCCTAGGATCATTGTACAAGCTATATCATCTTCTAGCCCATAAGACAGCCTTCATAAGGATCATCCTGAGTGAGCTGTCCCAGAAGCAAAAAGACACACATGGCATATACTCACTCATGTAGACATATAACATATTATAAACCTACTAAAAACTGTACATCTAAAGAAACTAAGCAAGAGAGAGGACCCTGACTAAAACACTCAATTCCCATCCTGAAAGGCAAAGAGGTTGGACATCAGAAGAAGAAGAAAACAGGAAACAACCTAGGAACCTGCCACAGAGGGCCTCTGAAAGCTTCTGCCACAGACTATCAAAGCAGACGCTGAGACTTATGGCCAACTGTTGGGCAGAGTGCATGGAATCTTATGTAAGAAGTGGGAAATAGTAAGAGCTGGAGAGGACGGGAACCACACAAGGAGAGCAACAGAACCAGAAAATTTGAACACAGGGGTCTTCCCAGAGACTCATACTCCAACCAAGGACTATTCATGGAGATAACCTAGAACCCCTGCACAGATGTAGCACGTAACAGTTCAGTGTCCAAGTGGGTTACATAGTAATGGGAAGAGGGACTGCCTCTGACATAATCTGATTGGCCTGCTCTTTGATCACCTCCCTGTGAGGGGGGAGCAGCCTTACCAGGCCACAGAAGATGACAATGCAGCCACTCCTGATGTGATCTAATAGACTAAGATCAGAAGGAAGGAAAGGGGGACCTCCCCTATCAGTGGACTTGGAGAGGGGCATTTGTGAAGAAGGGAGAGGGAGGGTGGGATTGGGAGGGGAGGAGGGAGGGGCTTATGGGGGGATACAAAGTGAATAAAGTGTAATTAATAATAATAATAATAAAGAAAAACAGAATAAAAAGGAAAAAAAAAGACAGCCTTCATAAATTCAGGAGGTTTTAATTCAAACAAAATATATTATCAGACCACAGTGGTAGTTAAATAAGAAATCAATAGCCAGAAATTACACAGGAATGTCGATAATGTCTTAGAAATGTAAGGAAGTCACCTATAAATAACTTATGGGTAACAGAAGAAATCAGAGCACACTTTTAAATTAATGAAAATGAGCACAATGTAATGTGCCAGAGTTTTTGAGAGTCCACTGAAACAGTATTTACAGGGAAGCTTAATCACAGTAAATATATGGGTTACATATGTATCATCAAAGCATTTTCTCAAAAAAAAAATACTGACACAAGTTTCACTGAAATTAAAAGCTTTTAATCTTGATGAATAATCTCAGGAAAGACAGTCTACATCGTTGGTCATTAGAGAAATACAAAACCATAATTGGATACTACTACCCATCTAGCAGAGAGTGACTCAAGTTAGTGAGACTAGCAAAAGCAAGTTCTGGGAAGGGTGTACACAAACTGTCACTCTCGCAAACCGCCAAGAGAACTATAAATTATGTAATCACTTTGGAATAGGAGTTGGAGGTTGCACAGGAAGTCAAACATACCTATTCATTCCACTCCTAGGCCTTTACCCAACAGGGAAAAGAAAACACATGCTCCTAGAAAGACTCCTGTGTTGATGTTTACTGCAGCTCTATAGTCACACAAAACTGGAAACATCCTAAATGCCCAGCAGTGAACGTATGTATAAATGGTTTATCCATAAAACGTTATATCACCCAGCAGCTAAAAGGTAGTACAATGTGGATGACTCTCAAAATAATTCTTCCGAGTGAAACAATCCAGGTACGAAGAAGAATGCATACTGTCTTACTTCATTTATATAAATCTTTGGAAAATGCAAACTACAGTCTTTTGGCAAAAACAAGTCTTTTGTCTGCCAATACAGTAGAAGGGGGAATAAGGGAAGTTCCGAGGGTGATAGACACATTATTATCTTGATTGTAGTGGTGTTTCATGGCATGCATGTGTCAAATTGATAAAATTGTGTATTTAAATGTATGTCAAAATACACAAAGTTATTTGGAAACAAAATACCAATGTAACATTGTCTGGTATCTGGAAATCCTACAATCCCATCTACCAAAGATAGCCAAGCAGGCAGTTTTGAAGTGGTGTTTCGAGACGATAGTTATATCTGTGTCTTTTTATTCGCCTTGTTACTGAACCAGAAAGGTGGGGTTATTTACCTAAAGACACACATCTAGAATCTAACCGGCATCTAGATCACCTACTCCACAGTCTCTCAAATATCCATGTACTATTCTCAGATTCCTCACATGAAAGTTGCCAAATGTGGGTGTTTCCGAAGGTTTGTCATCTTTATATAAGTAGGTAAATGATCCTAAACCAACCTAGACTATGAAAATTTCCCATGTATGGAGTCTCGTATTGTAAATCAGAAGAAAAGAGGTTAGCGGGACATAAGCTATATTCCTTGGTTAGTTTTTTTCCAACTCCTTGGGAAATTGAACAAATATTAGCTAAGTCAAAAATGCTTTAGAAATAGATCATGAAAAAAATATGTTAATATAGGTTAGTAGTAGCTAGGCATGGTGGCACACACCTTTAATCCCAGCATTGGGAGGCAAATGAAGGAAGCTTGGTCTACATAGTAAGTTCAGAGACGGCCAGGGCTACCAGAAAAACAGTGTCTCAAAAAAAACAAACAAAAGAAAATTAAGAAAAAAACAAAACAAAACAAAATACCACCCACAGCAGCATCCAGTAGTGGTGATGAACATAGGTATTGAAATCAGCCAGATTCAAATTCCGGCTCTGAAAGCTCCAGCTGTTTGTCACCGTACTTTGCTTGGATGGTCCCTAGCTGTTTGTTCGTCTTTAAAATGGAACTAAGCATCACTTACTGAAGAGAGTAGCTATTGCTAAATTTCCTTCCATGAGGAGATTTGAACGTCTACCCCTCCTCTTCTGGTCCCAATGACAAACAGAGGCAAGGCTCCGCGAGTTTACACTGAGAAACAAATTAACTTATTTGGTTTCCTCACAGAACAACGGGTGGCATGCTATGGGCAGGAGTGCAGGTAATGTTCAAACAGCCACACAGGAAGGTACTTATTTGTGTCATTGACTGCGTTGGACAGTCCTGTCACAGTGTGCTCGCATGCCTGCCTGTCCTAGTCAACTATCTGTGTCCCAAGTCTGGATACTGAGTCTTTTATTGATATAGCCTCACTGCCTAACTCAGTGCCTGCATAAGAACTTAATTTTATATGACTGACAGATCACCCCTGGCTCCATCCATGTTAATAAAGATAATATTTTGATAGGATCTATTCTAGGAATTTCCACATGCCTTGGTTACAATTCCTAATAGAAATCACTTTAAAACAGAACATTCAGGGGCTGAGGAGATGGCTCAGTGGATAAAGTGCTTGCCACAAAAGCCTGAGGACCTGAGCTTAGGTCCCCAGAACTTATGTCAAAGCAGGGAGACATGGTGACCAACTGTAATTCCCACAGTTAGGTCCATACAGGCAAACACACATACAAACATACACACATACTCGAATAGTCTTCTTCCACTTAAACCCAGGGATGCCATACTAACAGACACTGTGAAGGGTACCAGCTGGGCAAACATCCGGAAGAGATGTCCCCACCAAAGTTAATGCTGCAGGACAAGGCTGTGCCCACTCTGACATTTTAAAGTTGGCAGATAATTTGAGAAATTTGGAATTCACTGGTGTTGGTACTTTAAGGACCCAACATCAATCCTTGGCTCTCCCTCTGACAGGTGGTGCCCTTCATCATGGAAACAGCTCTGTCAAGATGAGTCAAATGTTTACTGGGCTGAGTCAACAGCTCCTGCTCCCCCGGAGTCAGGGCTTCACTAAATGCTAACAACACATCACTAAGGAACAGCGCAGCTCATGTGGCTCCTGGTGACAGTGAGCATTCCGCTAGGAACATTTAAAGGTGATGTTCCTAAACCCAACAGGGTTGGCAAGGCAGCAATTGGCTCCTTAATCTCCTTTGTTACAGGCCATGGCTGTGTAATAAATTCTTTAAATGCTCCCAGCATTTCCTCCCACCACTTTTAAGGATTGCTTCATTGCCTGCTTTGCCTTTTTGAAATTTCCTTCCTCTCTCAATCTCAAGTCTAAAGGAGATAAAGGGGTCTTATATAAGTTGACCAAGAAAAACAAGTTAAAACTTATCAGCACAGAGTGATCCTTTCAGGCCAAACAGAACTCAGACCTCCAAAGCAACGCTGTAGCAAGAAATGCCAGCTCCTTGTGCATGGTCTTGATTCATGGAAATGTTTTACAAATGGGATGTTCTTGCTCCACTCAAAAATCCAGTCCTGTGTTTCAACACGGAAGATCTGTCTGTCTTCATTAACAAATAGAGTCCAACATTTAGAGAATTCTGTCAAACGAGATTTTCTGTGACAATGAGAAAACTCCCCAAATGGAGAAAATATCCCATAAGAGAAAATTCTACACAGATCTTCCATGAGGAACAGTGGCAGGTTGCTCACCAACTTTCACTAGTGAGGACAGTGCTGTGTTCAGAGGATTTTCTGCACCACACTGTGCAAGCCATTTTTTTAAAATTCCCTTCAGCAGAAACTCATCAGCTGAAATTCAGTACCTGCACCCAGACATTACTCAGCCAGGAAACAAATGCTCAAGCTTGGAGATGAGACATGGGAAGACCAAGCATGGTGCTAAGTGAAAGAAACCAATCACAGAGATGCATCCTGTGCAGGCCCACCTGGATGACATTCTAGGTAAAGGCAAGAGAGTGAGGTCAGTGCCCAGGGGGGGATTGGAGGTGAGGGGGTAGCTACATGAAGCACAGAGAATTTAGGGGGGACAAGAATCATGAACACAGTGTCATTTTTCATACATTTGTGTATTTCTTGAAACACACAACGTGCTCAATACCTTAACTGAGCACTCCAATGGCGGGTTTACTTCCTTCCCTCCTTCTTTGTTTTGTTTGTTTGTGTTTTGTTTTTCCCCTTAGAGACTAAGACTGAGGCAGGATGGACATACGGTGAAAATGACTGGGCATAAAAAGAGCAAAGAACCCAGATCCCATAGATGTGGTTGAAGCTTCTCAGCACCCGAGGATCAAGAGTTTCAGCATAGTTAACATCTGTTTATGGCCTTTCCTGGCTACACAGCTGCAATTTTCAAGGCCTCTCAACAGAAACCCCATTTCCAGTAAAAGCCATGTCTTAAGCCCCTTGCACAATCCTAGGGCCTCCTGGTTTTTCCTTATCGGGTTGTCATTCCTTCCAAGGAATCTCCAGAGCATGCCATAATCTCACTTATCAAAAAGAAGGAAAAGCTTCTTAGTGATCTCCAGGAAGTAACCTTGGAGCCATCAAGATACTATCTGTGTCTACTGCTGAGACACTTAATCATGACTCTTCCAGAGGAAACACACGCACACGTGCTTGGGTAGATCCTGCTTTTTCTCTCAGTGTCTCTCTGTAACTCCTATGTTTAAAGCCTACATAAAGAAGGTGACTTAATAAACCTTGACTTCCTTGAGAAGCCCACACCAGGCTCGTGGACATAGCTTACTCTTTCTCTAAGAGCCTACCTTTTAAAACACAACAACCACAACTCTTCTTCATACTGGCTTACCCAGTAATTATTTTCTGCACAAATGCAAAAACCCCGGCTTACCCTGACTTGAAGCCCTTAAAATTATGCTTTGAGAGACTGTGGGGATGTGTCTTTATCTGTGTTGCCCTGACAAAGCCTAGCACCTCTTTCATGGTAGGGGAAGTAGCCCACCATTGAACCACACCCTGGCCTCATGAGGCCATTAATTCACTCGTTTAGAGGCACAAGTTAGCCCAGGTTGACCTTGAACTCAAGATTTTTGTTGCCGTCACCTCCAGGATGCTGCTTTTATCTTACCTGTGCACTACCACACACAGCTGCTGAAGGATGTGGATAACAGGGTGATGAGTATGTGTGGGATATGGAGAAATCTCCATCTGTCATTGACTTGTTTTTCTGTGAACCTGAAACTGTTGTAACAATGAGAGTTCACTAACATAAAGCATTAAGCCGTACGTCTCTCCAGCTAATTGTACAGGGGAGACTTTTTTTGGTTGGTTTGTTTGTTTGTTTTCTGGATCATTCCACAGTCTTTCCTATAGAAAATGATCTTGGAATATCTCTTCAGATTTCTACCTTTTAATTGCAACAATCTTTCTCATACCTGGTCCCACACAGTCTGAGTATAGGAGCCAGGGCTAGACTAAGAATAGCTCAGGCTGGCTTGATTCATCCTCTTTTTCAGAGGATCCAGCATCTCCAAAGAGTAACTGTAATGGGATTCCATTTTAATCAGTGTAATTGTTGCCACCATGGTAACAAA
Organism: Meriones unguiculatus; assembly: GCF_030254825.1. NCBI lineage: Eukaryota > Metazoa > Chordata > Mammalia > Rodentia > Muridae > Meriones > Meriones unguiculatus. The sequence continues at coordinate 8,892,053 of NC_083356.1, forward strand.
CATTTTATTCACAGATATCAATATCATGGAAAATATGCTCCAGAAAAACAAACAAAAACGAACAAACAACAACAACAAACCAAAAAACTCAAAACTCTGAAACCAGATAATACAGATTCTAATGCTACCGTGGCTGTGGCTGCACATTCTTTCTCAGGGCGTATTTGCCCATCTTAGTACCAGATGCCCTTTAAATCAAGATGAAACCCACAGAGGCAAGCGACTGCCCTTTTACCGTCTACCTAGGGCTCACTGCAGCACCATGAGCCAGCTTGCTCCTTTCTCCCATACTTCTCCTGGCCTGTACTCAGCTGCAGAATAAAACCTTATTTTAATAAAGCATAAAATTAACCAGAACTCTTAGCTGCATCATGACTGCAAGCAGTGGTTTAAAATGAAAAAAAAAAAAAAATTTTTTTTTCCCAAAGATCTGAGTTTAAGCAAATTTGAGCCAGTTCCTCAGGAGTTTTTACGAGGTTGCATCTAATGTCTTTCCCAGAGCGCAAACTTGATGCTGCTGGCCTCTCAGAACTGAACGAGTGGGCCCCCTCATGAGGGACAGCAGAGCACTCAGGCTGTTTTACGTGGGCAAGGGTTTCCTAATTATTTCTCCACTTGTCCTCTGATTTTGTAGCTTTCACTGGAGCAAGTAGGGTGGAGCCCATTTCCCCTTTGGCAGGCCTCTGCAGTTCTCAGATAATAAAACTTGGACCTCCCTGATCGTCCCCTCCACGTCTGAGGGTCCTCTCCGTTTCTCACTCTGCAGCAGCCCTCCCGAGAGCACGTACACATACAGTTAAACATTACATGTTCTTTCTTTCTTTTTTTAATTTTTATTAATTACACTTTATTCACTTTGTATCCCCCCATAAGTCTCTCCCTCCTCCCCTCCCAATCCCACCTTCCCTCCCCCTTCTCCATGCATTCCCCTCCCCAAGTCCATTGATAGGGGAGGTCCTCTTCTCCTTCCTTCTGATCCTAGTCTATCAGGTCTCATCAGGAGTGGCTGCATTGTCTTCCTCTGTAGCCTGGTAAGGCTGCTCTCCTCTCAGAGGGAGGTGATCAAAGAGCAGGCCAACCAGACATGTTCTTTCTTACAGAAACAATGCAAATGCTCTCCTACAATGAACGGCTCAAGCAGGAGATTTTTCTTCTGTCCATCACCAGAGATTTTCATAGCTGGGTAACACAAAGCAGAAAAATGCCAGTGTCCTGAAGTAGGGCCTGGGCATGATGCTCAGGCCCAAATACTTTGGTTTGGACAGTTGTTTATTTAATGTTTTGTTAATTTTTTTTTAACTTCTCTGATACCAACTCAAGCGTTTTTGAAAAGTTAAGGGATTCAACAAATCTCTCTTGAGCTTGGAACTCTCTCTGTGGCCTTATTTGGCACTTCAGGGAAAGCTGTTGCCAGGGTTGGCAGGCAGCTTTCTGAGCTGGTACCTTTCTAGGTGGTCTCACACCTGCTTCTGAGCCAGGGAACCAGTGGCTGTTAGGTTCTCCCACCCCCCACCCCATGGTTGAAATTCTTTTTTAAAAATGTTTTCAAAGTATTTTTTTTAATTAATTTGTTCGTTTGAAACCCCAATTGTACCTCCCTCCCTCATCTCCTCTCAGTCACTCTCTCCTTTCCTCTTCCTCCCTATTCCCATCCACTAGTACTCAGAGATGAAGAACCATCTTCCCTTACCAACTGACCCCAGACTATCAAGTCTCTTCAGGACTGCCTGCATCCTCTTCCCCTGTGGTCTGGCAATGCCACCTCATTTAGGGGAGGTGATCAAGGAGCAGGCATGTCAGAGATGGCCCTTGGTCCCCTTACCTATACATGGAGACTGAGCTATCTGCTACATCTGAGCAGGAGGCCTGGGTCCTCTCCACCCATAGTTTTTAGTTGGTGCATTAGTCTGCAGGCCTCCCTGGGCCCAGATTTGTTGGCTTCATTGGTCTTCTTGGTGCTCCTGTCCTCTCCAGGTCCTTCTATTCCTCCATTCTCTTCCATAAGACTCCCTGTGCTCTGCACAAAGTTTGGCTGTGAGTCTCAGCATCTGCTTCAATCCTCTGCTGGGTGGAGTCTTTCAGAGAACATCTATGGAAGCCCCTCCACCCCCATCCTGTTCCCTCTCTTCAACCACTTCCAGTGTCTATTCTATTTCCCCTGCTGAGTGAGAATTAAACATCCTCCCTAGGGTCCTCCTTGTTACTTAGCTTCCTTAGGTCTGTGGATTATAGTATGGTTATCCTGTATTGTATAGTTAATATTTGCTTATGAGTAAGTATATACCATGTGTGTTTTTCTGAGTCTAGGTTACCTCACTCAGGATTATCTTTTCCAGATCCATTCATTTGCCTGCAAATTTCATGATATTCTTTTTTAAAAATAGCTGAATAGTATTCCATTGTGTAGATATACCACAGTTTCTTTATCCATTCTTTGGTTGAGAGACGTCTAGGTTGTTTCCAGTTTCTGGCTATTATGAATAAAGCTACTATGAACATAGTTGAGCAAATGTCATTGTTGTATGGTGGAGCATCTTTTGGGTGTATGCCCAGGAGTGATATAGCTGGGTCTTGAATTAGAACTGTGCCAAATTTTCTGAGGAAATATCAGATTGATTTTCAAAGTGGTTGTACAAGTTTGCATTCCCACCAGCAATGGAGGAGTGCTCTCCTTTCTTCACAACCTCACCAGCATGTGTCGTTACTTGAGTTTTTGATTATAGCCATTCTGATGGGTGTAAGATGGAATCTAAAGGTCATTTTCATTTGATAACTAAGGACACTGAGCATTTCTTTAAGTGTTTCCTAGCCATTTGATACCTCTGTTGAGAATTCTCTGTTTAGTTCTACTCCAATTGGGTTATTTGGTTTGTGGGTGATTAATTTCTCAAGTTTTTAAATATATTCTGGATGTTAGCAAAAATACAGAATGCTTCACGAATTTACATGTCATTCCTGCACAGGGGTCATGCTAATCTTCTCTGTATCGTTCCACTTTTAGTATATGTGCTGCCAAAGCAAGAACAGCAGCTGTTATTCTAAGACTTGATCTGAGTGGGTTAAATTCTGTTGAAACGCTTCCATGGAGTCATTTATGGCATAGTGTTTACAGCTGAAGAGCCTGTGAATTGCCACATACCTGACTGACAAAAATAAAAATTTCACATAGCATCACCAAACAATTTTCTTTACATAGAATATGTACCCACCTACAAGATCTTCCCATATTTAAATATAGCCCAAAAACCAAAGCCAAAAGAACCAACCCATTACAAAGTGAAACACAGCAATGTCCTTGCAAGTGCCTTGTATTATTTTTTAGATTAAATACTCCTTGCCATAGCCAGCCTGTGTGATGACAGCCCCTTTGCCAAAGATTTAAATGTCCTGGGTCTCCCACTGTCTAGGTGTAGAGATACGTTGCCAACTTGGGTGTGCATGGAGCAAGGACAAGACTGCCCAGGACGGAAATGATCACACAAAACTCATCAATCCAATCCATATTATTTTGACTTGGATGTATAATCAGACTAGAGATCAGGCAATGGACCCCAAGTAGACAAAAACGTCAGTGATCAGTTTTTCAAAGTTTGAGAGATTATGACAATTGCTGATATGTTTGCAAGCCACCTTTAGTCTAAGCAAGTGTGAAGAGAATGGTTTCTAAATCGCCTTCTCTTGATTGATTCAAAGGTGTATATTAGTCAAAATGTGTGTTTCTCTGCATTTGGTGATTTCCATTATAGTCCTAACAAATCCCATAGACAAAATTGCTTGAGTTTGAACATTTGTCATGGTTCAAAGACTTTTCAGCATAATATTAAGTTGTTAAGCATAATATGCGTTGTTAAGACCTCTGCACTTGTGTTGGCTAATCTTGATTGTCAACCAGACAGGCTTGTGAAGAGGGAACCTGGCTGAGCAATCAGCTCCATCGTATTGACCTGTGTAGATCTATGAAGAGCGTTTTCCTGGTTGCTAACTATGGGAAGTTGCAGCCCACTGTGGGCAGTGCCAACCATAGGCAGGTGGGCTTGTGCTGCCAACAGAGGATTCCCTCCTGTGAGCTCGAAAGCAAATCAGTAAGCAGCATTCCTTCTTTGTTTCTACTTCAGCTGATATTTGAGTTCCTGCCCTGACTTCCCTTGAAGGTAGATTGTGATCTAAAAGCCTAAGGAGAAATAAACCCTTTTTTTCCCAAGTTGTTTTAAGGTAGAAATGTTTCCTGCAGCAACGGCAACCAAATTAGGATAATATTTACCCCTATCTTTAGGCTAACGTGCCGGCTAGCCGCCAACACCAAAGCTTCTCAGTCCTTAACACCAAATCAGCTGCCCAGACCCTGGCTGTTTATATTCCTGTGTTGGTGTGTTCCTGTGAAGAGCCAATTCTTCCTCCTCTCTTCAACCCTTACACTAGATTATAACATACATGTGTGTGTGCCCGGACAGACACACGTGCCTTATATTTTATATTACACATAAGAATCAAATGATGTATTTTGCTAACATAGAAACAGTTAACACCGCCTTAGACACAGGTAAGAGTAAGATCACACCTGTGGCGTTCGCAGACTGGTTTTCTAAGGAATTGCACCTGCTAGGCCACATTTTTACGGTAAGTCTTTAACTTTCAACACAACGTTAAGAGTTTGGCCTGTCGCTTCTTTCAGGATTCTTGGGGAAGTGCTCCACATTGGAAGATCATAGGGCAGAGCACTTGGAAAAACATTCTCTCAGAAACGAGTGAGCTCTCGCAAAAGCTTAAAGCCTCCAAACCTGGCTCAGACCTCCTGGCTCGGAACTCAGCTCTGCAGCTTGTCATTGATGTTTTCTGGAAAACCTCTTACCCTGTCACTGCTTCCTTCCCTTCATCAGCAAATTAGAACTGTTTGATTTGGTGGGAGGAAGAGACAAATTGCACCGACCCACATGCGTGCACTCACACACGCCTGTGCAAACCACTCCTAACAGTATCTACACCAGAGTAAATGGGATTTTTTGTTTTCTGTTTTTTGCTTGTTTGTTTGTTTGTTTTGTGAGCACCAAAAAGGAACGTGACCTTTTCATTTGACTGCCTAAAATTTTGAGTACCTTTGGTACTCAACTATAGTAACCGATAACTTTGCAACCCAGGTGTCTATATTCTGCTTCTTTTCAAATCTACATTTTCCCTAATTTTGAGGGTTTTGTTATTAAATTATAAATATCTGGATAATGTTTAAATTGTGTAAGAGGGGTGTGAAAGCATGCAAAAGTAACCCTAGATATTTTCGATAACCTTTAGCTTTAAGAACGTAGGTGTGAGTATACTAGGGTACTATAAGTAACGATGGTGACCGTATGGTTCCAAAGCGGAAATTTGGATGCTATTTTGTGAGCTTTTGTGAGAAAATGGCTTTTGATCAAACTGAGATGATCTTCCCAGAAGAGAGAAACTAAAAATGATTTTTCACCTGTTTGTGCATACCACTGACCACATTTTATATTTTTCTGAATTTTGTATCCTTGCGAATTGGGTGTTCTCAAAATTTGAAATTCTTGTTCAAAAGACAAAATCCTTTTAATTATGAAAATATTGCTCTCTGCCTAGGCTTATATGCAGTCCTGATAGCCAAGCTCATTTGATCCCAAATACTTCAAGTGACTTATGAACAATTAAATACTCATTTGAGCTAACTGTCGTAGTAGTTCTACTCCTTAGAAGACACAGTTAGGATCAAGAGTCTGAGGCACACTGGACAACATACGATGACCTTGTTTCCAAGAAAAGGGGCAATACCAACAGAAATATTAATTTCATGAAGATTAAATAAGGCTAATTAAGAGATCTATCACCTTACAACTTAAACCCTTATTGTTTTTTGAAAGTGAGTACGTTCAAACTTTCTTCTGCGCAAAGGTTACACGATACAACCGTGAGGCAAACCTCATGTTGTGCCCCACGAACATACAGACTCACTATTAGGTTCCTACTTCATGAAGGGAATATAACTGGGATTAAATGGCTAAATTTCTTGGCTACCTGAAAGAGGCATTTCAGTAAAGTCTTCTAGTTTGCTTTCTGTTGCAGTGATAAACATCATGAGCTAAAGCAACTTGGGGAGGGAAGGGTTTATTTCATCTTACAGCTTGTAGTTTATGACCTCAGGCAGAAACCCGAAGGCAGGAATTGAAGCAGAGGAGTGCTGCTCCCTGGCTTGCTTCCAGGCTCATATTCAGCAACCTTAGAAAGCCCTGGCCCACCCTGCCCAGAGGTGGCACATGCCCCCAGAGGCTGGACCATCCCACGGATCAAACATCAAGAAACTGCCAAACGACATGCCCACAGGTTAATCTGATGTGAGTAATTCCTCAATCAAGGTTCCCTTTTCCTAGGTAATTCTGGTGTGTGTCAAGTTGACAAAAACTAACCAAGACAGTTTGGAAGAAGCCAGCCACAAGCAGTTGGGAAAACTAAACAAATAATGGTGACAAGAGCCAGGTTAGGGTAGATTTGGCTGCTGTTGTTTGGTTTGAGTTTTACACTGGGCTGTCAGAGACGGTCCTTCAACCCGAGCTGGCTCATGTGCATGCTGCATGGGTGTGCCTAGGTCAGCCAGACAGGGCATGAAAGCCCAGGGGGGAACTGCAGCCCAGTGGGCTCCACAGAAAGCCACCACCACTCACTGGAGTGCCCCTTTTGAGAGCGTCATCAGGTGCAAAGCCGCTTTCAGGCTGATTCCTCCCAGGGTGGAAGGGAAGGAGGGCAGAGAATATGGGAAAAAGACCCATGTTCAGCTCAGGCCTTGTAAGATTGTCTGCTGAAGTGTCTCCTCTTATCATCTGCAGTATAAATGGTGGGCTCACATATGGAGGAAGAAGGGAAGGGGGAGAAGGAAAGGAGTGAGTGAGAAGAAGAGGGGAGAATTAGCAAGATCAGAAATAACAGCTGTGGAAATGAAAGCAAAGAAAGTGAGAGAAACGCAGTAGTTTCTGGAAAGCCAGGCTTCGTGACTCCACACAGGCCAGACTCTCAGAGGAGGTTACTGGGTTTCTAAGCCATCTTTCCATTTGTCAGAAAGCTGGAAATAGTCTACTTCAAGAATTAATTGGGATGATACAGAAATGGAATTCAGAACAGCCTCTGAATTATAGGTCAACAATTCTAGCCCTGCTGATAAATTACAGGAAGTACTGTAGGCCCAAGCAACTGCTATTTTAATCTCCCAAACACCTCTTACCCAGAAGAACACTAACACATTTAGTTATAGATTTCTTACTCTCAACGCTGAAATATAATGTATGCTCCATTTTTTTTTTTGTCTTTCCATTGATTAATTCATGACCAGCTCTAGAAATATTCCCGCACACAATAGACTTGAATGAATTCTGTCCTAGATGATAAGTTAATGGTATTAGACTTCGTATTCTCTAGACCAATGGTTCATAAGCTGTGGGTTGTGACCCCTTAGGGGGTCACATATCAGATATACTGCATGTTAGATATTGACACGATTCATAATAGTAGCAAAATTACAATTATGAAGTAGCAACAAAATTCTTTTATGGTTGGGAGTCACCACAATATGAACTGTATTAAAGGGTCACAGCATAAGGAGGTTGAGAGCCAGTGCCCTAGACTGTGTCTTCCCTGAAAGCTGAAACTGGGGTTTCTGATTTTATATTCCCAACATGCAGAGAAGAATGGACTCAGAAGTCAATTAATACAGGTCTGATTTCTAAAAGATGAATAGATAAATTTTCCCAGCCTAGGGCTCCTTGATTCTACATGCTATGTGAAGAGGTTCTAAAAGCATGGCCTGGTGGCACATGCCAGAACTTTCACCTATGAAGGCAAGATATTCACCTGTACTACAAAGTGAGTTCAAGGACAGCCTGGGCAGCTTAGTAAAACTCTGTCTCAGGACAAAAGTTTCATGGGAGCTAGAGCTATAACTCAGTAGCAAATGCTTGCCTCCAATTCAAGACTCTAGGTTCAATTCTAGGGGAGGGAAGAAAAGACGGAGAAAGGAGTGGAAGGAGGGAGGGAGGGAGGGAAGGTAACAGAGATATGGTTCTTTGGCTTAATGTAATAAGAAATTTAAAGCACTCAATCCAAAGCCAGGCCCATAAAGAGATGTGTCTTGTGGTCTCCATTTTTCTGTGTCCTGGGGAATACCCACAATGAATGACATTCCCAAGATCTCATTCAACTAGCTAGCTGGAGGTTGGGAAGAAACAATGTAGTTCTTACTCCTTAACTCCATATCCCCATTGGTGGTAATTTGTTAGAATGGTCCCCATGGGCTCATATGTTTGAATAACTAGTCGCCAGGGTGTGGAACTCTTTGAAGGGATTAGAAGGATAAGTAGGTATGGCTTTGTTGGGGGAAGTGTGTCACTGGTGGTGGACGTTAGCTCTCAGCTACTTCTCCAGCCCTGTGTCTGCCTGCATACCAGCATGCTTCCAACCATGACGATAATGTACTAAACCTCTGAAACTGTAAACAAGCCTCCAATTGAATGTTTTCTTTTATAAGAGTTGCTATGGTTGTGGTGTCTCTCCACAGCAATAGAACAGTGACTAAGACACCATTTTTGTCCTTCTCTGTACCTCTAGATCTTTCTCCTTGCCTTGATCTAAGTGGCCAAGTGAGGCCTCTAACATGCAATAACTGTTCCCAGGCCACGGATCTTGTTGGTTTTAAGCAACCAGTTTTTGTAGCAACTAGTTTTCCCAGTAAATTCTCAGTTTCATCACAAAAATCCCACATTGTAGCAAACTTCCCAAGTTCAGGCAAACAGGAATGATTATTTTATCTATCCAGAACAAAATGTAACCGATAACTTCCATAGGCCTCTGACTGGTCATTTTTTGAAGCTATGGGATTATGAATGAGTTTTACCTTTTTTGTATGTTTTGAACTAGGTATATACACACATACATATATGAGTGGTGCTCTGGAAACTGGAAATGTTGTCTTTCAGGCCAAACTGCAACTGTATAATCTTGAACAAATTAATCTTTCTGGTCATTGGCTAACTCTGTTGTAGGCTCATTGATCTAACTCCCAGTGCTCTGGAGTTGTCTTCTTCCTGGAACGCTAAGCCACATTCATTCCCTCAAGCCTCCCAAGTTATGAGCCAAAAAAACTAACTTGAAAAATAATAATTTTTCCATGTGTTGCCTGAACTCTTAGTTTCCAGCAGGCACTATCTGAAATTTTCCTGATCAGAGTTTTTCATAGTTTCCTTTTTGATTGACAAGCCCAGTTTTGCATCCAGCCATTTCCCTGGTGTCTGACCTACTATTGTGGCATGAACTGTATTCCACAAAGGGGTATGTTCATATCTTAACCTCTGGTACTTGTAAATGTTATAACTACCAAGGTCAAAGTGAAGGCATCCTAGATTTAGTGTAGCTGATGAGCCTAGTGACTTCTGTTTTTATAAGGAAAATATGTGTCCTGATTGACCTTGGCTTGAGACTTCTTATATCCAAGATACAAAAGGAAAGGTTTGCAAAGAAGGAGGCAGGGATAAGAGTGGTATTGCCATGAACCTACAGAGGCATCAGAAGCTCCATGAGACACGAGAGGGCTGTCCCTGAGCTCTAGAAGGTAATGCTGTTCTGCTGAAAGCTCAATGTGGGATCTGTACATGCAGTGCTTCGAGAGAATACATTTGTGCTATTTTAAGCCACCAAGTTTATGGTGATTTATTATAGCAGCCACAGGAATTAACAGGCTCTTCCTTAGTTTTCAGGACAGCTCTCATTTTCCACTCCCCTCCCACACAGCCAGTCTCTCCAGCTTCACTGACTCCTGCGCTCCTTAATCCCATAATGGAGTGTTCCTGTAAAACTTTGTTCTTAGCCAACTTTGCACAGCTTGGATAGTTTTCCTGAGTTATACAACGTCTTGCAATACTATCAGATCAATAGCGGGTGATAATTCCTAGGACTCTTGTCTTCTATGGGAAGCTGAGTACCTCTTCCAGGATTCCCTACAGTCAGTCAAACGGAGTGTGTCCAAAGCGAAACTAAGAATTTATTTCCACAGATTTCCTTACACTAGCTATTGTCTAAGTCAGTGACTTTAACCTTCCTAATGCTCTGGTCCTTCAATACAGTTCCTCATGTTGTGGTGATACCCAGTCATACAATTATTTCATTGCTACTTCATAACTGTAATTTTGCTACTGTTATGAATTGTAGTGTAAATATCCTTGTTTTTCAATGCTGTTGGGTAACTTCTCTGAAAGGGTCGTTAGACCCCAGAGGGGTTGCTACCCACAGGTTGAGAACTTCTGGTCTAAATCAACCAGTCCTCATCTTTCTATCCTTCCAAGCCAAAAAAGGCACCATCCTCGGTGCTGTCACGTTGATCTCAGGGAGGCTTCTTGAACACGTCTTACTTTTCCATCCCCAAAGCCACAGGGTTTAGTGTGGTCCTTAGGTCTAGAGACTGGTATCCTTCACTAGTATCTAAGGTCACAACTGCTGCTGAACCTGCCCACAACAGTACAACACTCATCGAGGCAACCGAGTTTCCTCTTCTCAAAAATCCTCTTCAAAGTTACCTTGGAAATTCAAAATCTTCTTCTTGCCATCCGGTGTTGAAGTTTATGCTGGAATCCATTTGCCCTAGGAATGACTCTCAAACCCCCTCTGATGTGAAACAGAGGTCAATCTGCTCCAGGGGTCACAGGCCTTTGCAATTCGTCATAGTCTTGCCACTGTTCTCCCATGAAGAAACACATCAAAACACAAGTAAGGTTGAGGGGAGCTTGCCGACAGTGAGCTGCCCCTTTGGTTCCTGTTTTGGTGAGGGTTTTCTCAACTGTAGATCTGCTGGGCTGTTTTACCGGCAGTGTCCTTCCCACCCAGAACAGCAGCGTGGTTCTCATCGTGATTCTACTTCCACGGTGCCACCTCCAATACTGCTCTGATCTGTAGACAAGCTGCTTTTGGCTTCATCCTATGCAGGGCTTCATGCACAGAACACTTGTTTCATAACCCAGCTGGCTTAAAACAGCAGAATTTTGTGTGTTTGCAGACCTACATGCCAGTTGTCAGAAATCAAGGGGCCAGTGAGGTCAGCTTTTTCTGCCAGCCCTGGATTCTTCCTTGGCTGAGTTCTAGATTCTTCCTATGGTTTGCCCTCTTCCCAGTTTGAGGCAAAGTCTCCCTGTGCAGCCTGAACTAGCATCTAACCTGAAGTCTTCCTTCCTCAGCCAGCTGAGTGTTGGGGTTATATGTGGGTGCAACCAAACCTGATTAATCCTAGCTTCTTATTAGTCTATACCCCAAACCAATGAATATTAATAGCTAATGCTAATACTAATAACTTTAGCATTCTTTGGTTTGGGGTGGAGCTCCAGTGTCTGACCCCTCTATCACATGGCCTTCTTTCTCTATGCCTCTGTGTCTCAAATTTCCCTTCTTTCTCTTCTAAAAGGATGTAACCAGTGGGTTAGGGCCTCTACTGAGTCCAGGGTGAACTCATCAAAGGGTATTTACTTTAGTTACCTCTGTAAAAATCTTACTTCTAAACAGGTTTGCCTTCACAGGCTTAACAGGGTAGGGCTTAGATACTCTCTTTTTTTTTTTTTTTTTTTTTTTGGAGACAATTCAGTCCATTGCTATGCATTTCCAGTAGCCTATATAATAAGTAGTCTATATAATAATAAGCATACCTCCTTAACCATATTATAGCCTCCTTGGGGGACAAAAACTATGTTTTATAATTTTTTTACTTGCCTAAGCTTTACAATTTACAATAGTTTTAGTATCTAAAAAATGTTCAATAAATATGTTGGTAAAGGGGGGAAAAAGTGAGTAATTTTCTAAGAAAAAAATGACTATTTCCTTTCCATGAAGCTCTTCTCAGCCCGAGACTTCCAAGAACCTTCCACCACACTACCTTTTACGAAAACAAAAGCGAAATCTTCCCCATCCATGGACTGCAGAGTGTGGCACTGAAGGTCTCCTGTCTGTTTGCTGAGCTGAAGACTTGACAGCCTTCCCCTAGAATGTGGAAACAGAGGCCAAGGAGGCTCAAACCTGCTTTAAAGGTCAGCAAAGACTGGTTTTTTTCTTGAATCTGTTTCAATGACACCATTCCCTGTGACACTCATTAAAAAAAAAAAAAAAAAAAAAAAAGCAAAAATGACAACAAAAGCTAGCTTGAGTCTTCCCTCTCACATGATCCATTTCCCAGGTCTTTGACCCTCTGCCAAGCAAGCAGGGGCCCTAGGATGTCCTTTCCAATTTCCTCCCTCCTCTTGGAAACTGAACATGGCTAAAGAGTCAGAAAACTACAGCTCCTGGCCTAAGGCAAAGCACCAAGCTTTCCACGGGCTCCTCTGTGTATTTCAAAAGTTCAAAGATAAGCATCACTCCAACCCTCAACAGAAAAGCAGTGGATCCCCAGATTAATTACCCTAAGAATTTCCATTTACAACCGTATAGCTAGTAATTATCCACATCTTCCCCTCTTAACTAGGGACTTTCAGACTACTTACAAAGGCCAAAAAGTACAATTGTGTCTCACTGTTGCATGATTAAGTTTCATTTTTATGCCAGAAAGAAGTCAAAACAAACAGGAGAGGGGGAGAGAGACACCTCTAAGCCATGCATAGTTAAGGATTTGGTTTCACATCAATGTTAAAAGGCAGAGATAATTAAAAACATCGTATGATTTGTGTACAACATAAAGGCTTCCCCACTAACTGAAACCATAACTGACCTAATTCTGCTGAAGGTTCCAACAAAAATGACAGACATGCACAGAAAGAAATGTAACATTAGCAGTGGATCGCCCATATTTTCCCTTCAGCTTTAGCATATTTCTCAGACTGGGGACAGTGTCAGCATCTTACAGATGACAGTGCAGACCCTCAGGGGGCCAGCAAAGGGTTTATGCACATCTGAAAGCCCACAACCATGTCCACTTGACCCAAACAGTGTATATATATATATATATATATATATATATATATATATATATATATATCAAACCATGGTGTCTCACAGGATGATATAGAAAGATGATAAAATCTCTCCATTGGGGTTGAATTCATGCTTACTGACTAAGACAGCTTGTGGCTCTTGTAGGGGACACGGGTTCAGGACCTACCACACAGACGATAGACTGTAAGTCCAGTTCAAGCGAATTTCATGTCTTCATGTGAGTCAAGTGTCTCTAACTGCACACTGAGGTGGCATCCACACCACAGCACCTCAGCACCTTGTCTTTCCTTTATTGCCTCCTCGTTGCAGCTATTGGTCTATGCAAACCTTCTGGTGAGAAGGGTGTTTTTTTATTATCTCTACAGCCTGAAAGCTAGCCTGCCGTTTCCTTGGCTTTGTTCAACTTCCTTTAGCTCTGCTTTCGTAAGGGGTCAGGCTGCACTGTTTTCAGAAAAAATACACACACACACACACACACACATATCCTATTTTTACTGAATCTCATAGGCAAATGCTGTGGGGTGATGGAGTCTGACCAATGGCGTCAAAAAGAGTCAATACAGTGTTGGTAACAGCAGGAGTGAGAGGATCCAGGGAAAATTCTTGTCCACAGTCAGTATGGATGGAAGCATTAGCAGATTGAAAAGTCTACCCCTGACACATCTTATCTCTGGTCAGCTGCGTTATCTAAGCGGCTTATCATCTGCCTACTTTTAAGTCAGGTCCAGCACTGGCATTCTTCATTCCAAGGGCTTCAGCAGCATAAGCAGGAAGAATGTCCTCTGCAGAGGTAAACGAGTTCACTGTTTACACACAGCTCTTTTATTAGGAGGGTGCTGTCTCAAAGCAACTGCAGATCACAGAGTTAGCTCCTGTTAGCCTGGTGATGCATTGTCTGTAAGATCTTGCACAGACAGGCCAGGCAGTGGCCAAGTCCCCAGGGGTTGCCATAGCAAGCATTCTCAGAATAGAGGAAGTAGGGGCTGCACAACCTAGGTCTCAAAGTTCTTCTACAGGATAGTAGTTTATCAATGGAAAGCAATTCTCTGTGAATGGAATTTTGTATTTGATTTTTTAGAAATTGTCCTATAAGGTATTTCAATGAATACTTAATGAACCTGGAACAGACATTGCCAGACAGTGGGGAATATACCACCGTGAACAGAAACTACGCCTTGACAGTAAGCTATGAGAGCAAGATTCATTAGCAATCCACCACAGTCTGGGTGGACCAAGTCTGGAATGTGGACAGGGCACTGCTGTGCCAACAGTGCCAACAGCCCAGCAGGCCTGGGCCCCGCCAAGGCCCCAGCTCACCACCTCCATTCATCATAGACAAGTCTGAATCTCATCATTCTTAACGAAATAATGAGAACAGCTACTTTATAGGTTCATGTTGAAAAATTGTGAGAAATCCTATCTAAGGCACCCACCACAGGAGACAGTCAGTTCAAACAACTGCTTTTGTTGCTTTGGACACGAGGATTTAGTGTAGCGATTCTCAGCCTTTCTAATGTCGCTACTCTTCAATACAGTTTCTCATGTTGTACAGACCCCCAATCATAAAATTATTTTCATTCCTACTTTATAACCTTATTTTGCTACTGTTGTGAATCATAATGTAAATGTTTGATATGCAGGATATCTGATATGCCACCCCCCAAAGGGGTTGCAAACCACAGGTTGAGAACCGTTGCTTTAGAAGTTAGAGAAAGATGAACGCTGCCTCTCTTCCAAACAGGGCAGGTTCTGCCATAAATAAAAAGAAATGTGAGCCAGGCCTGAAAGACATGGCTTCGTATATTCATTTCTGGGCTATGTCGCATGAATTCCCACTGCCTAAAAATGCTTGTTTGATTTTACTCTTGATATGTTGGTCAGGGATTCAGGAAGGGTTCACATGGGTGGCTCATCTCTGGTTTACATGGTGTTAGTTAAAAGAGCTGAGGCTAAAGATCATTTCTGTGGTAGTTAAACTTCTCTGTCATCTTTATGGAATTTAGCATCACCTAGAGCTTAGTAATGCATGTCTCTGAGTATTTCTGTGAAAATATCACCAAAGAGGATTAACTGAAATGGGGATTGAGGATGCCCACACTGAACATGGGAGACACCATCCCACAGGCTGTGAACCCAAAGGAATGAAGGCTAAAAAGAAAACATGTGAGTGCTGGCATTCATCTTTCTCTGTTCCCTGGCCTGGTCCCCAACATGATAAGCTCTACCATACCTTCTTTTATCCAATATTAATAAACTCTAAAACCTTGGATAAAAGTGTATCTTTCTTCATTAAGTTGTTTTTCAGGTATTCTGTCGTGGCGACAAGGAACAAATACAATCAATATCCTTCATTTATCTGTTTGGTTCTCTGATGTTCTATGCATTTTATCCTTTTCACAGAACTTCTCTCCCAAGCTCTTCTATCTTGGGTTCCTCCTAGTCATGGCAGCCTTGGGGTAGCCAGGCCTTTTCCATGGCAGCTAGTTTCCTCCACAGCTAGCATTCCAAGAGACAAAAAGTGCAAGATGCTGGTCTCTGAGACTTGAATTGGTCATACTCTATTGATAGAATTGTCACAGGGCCTTGCCTGATTAAAAGGAAAGGGGTGTAGATGCAAACCCCATCCCTCGATAAGAGGCAAAACCAAGACAGCTTTCATCCATTACAGTGTGGGAAATGTAGACGAGATGTAGAAACAGTCCTAGAACACAAACTGTGGAAATGGAGTATGGAGATGCACTCAGAATTCCTTTTTCTTGGCTTAGAGGTAAGACATGTAGGTGGAGAGGGGGAAAAGGGGTCAAGCTACTTCCTTCCTTTGATGAACATCTAACGTCATCTGTATAGACCAGGGAGACATCATTTCCTTGTAGAAAAGGAAACCAACCCTCTAATTCAACAAACTCAGGAGATGCTTTGTCTAGGGGTGAGGAAATCTTGTGCTCAGTGGTTACAAGGTCAGCTGTTTTTGAACATTCTCATTCTTCTGTGCTTGTAGACAACTTTCATGGGCCCTTTGTCATCCCCTGGGTCCCACCAGTGAGGGTATTTGTTTACTGTTGATACTGTTTACTGCTGACAGCACATACATTTTCTGATTTCCCATTGAACTGTAAGCCCCTAAGGTTAAGCACAAATCTTCCCATCTCCTGCAGCCAGTACATGCTCCTCCCACTCTGAGCCAAAAGTAGGTTTAGTTATTGCCAAACATAATAAATAAGGTATAAGCCGTATCCTCAAAGGACTGCTCGCTTTGAAGCACCATAAAATGAAAGCAAACACGACAACATACAGTAGCAAAGTTACACTGGGCCAGGAGATGAGCGCAAGATGTCAGCTGATCTTAGGGCTATCATAGGATCTTAGGTGATCTCATAAAAACTGTGCAAACAACACACACACACACACACACACACACACACACAGAGAGAGAGAGAGAGAGAGAGAGAGAGAGAGAGAGAGAGAGACTGAGAGAGAGTACTTAGAATACAAATTTAGAAGAGAAAAAACATTCTTTGAGCAACTTTTCTGAGAAAGGCATATGTTTTAGGGGCGTGACATATGTTGACCATATAAATGAGACAACGGAATCTAAATGTAAGTGTTGTTTCCTTTCCTTCTTTCTTGCCTTAAATGATCTTGCAGCAGAGTTGAATCAGCAACCACTGTTCCCTGCCTGAACCTCTGCTCCTCTGACCCAACATTTTGTCATTTTAACAACCATATATCTAATCAGCTTTGGACTATGCTTGGCCCTCTCTGCCAGGAAAATGCACCCCCTTCCTTTTCAACCCACACTCATATTTTCTTTAGCGTGAGATCATCCTGGGTGCCTCATGGAGAAAGCTATCGGAAGCAGAGGGAGGGACAAGAGCCGGGCTGCCAGCCATAATGAGCTGTCCTCTTGCGTCCCACACACTCTCTGGCTTCACCGTTTTGCTGCTGTTTCATCTGTCATCTGCTCCAACGTGCCCTCGTGAACAACGCCGAAATCAGCTCAGTCAGACAGTTAGCACAGCTACCTAACTTAGGGGGAGCTCAAAGAAAACCCCCAGTGATGCGTTGCTTTGTAGAGCAAGAACTGAGACCCTGACATTTAAAAAATGTCTTTCTCCGTGTCACAGAGTTCCCTGTGCCGATGCAGCAAGCTCCAAAGAAAGCTGCAGCCTTTTGTTTCTTCTTTCTGAAGATTTACTTTTCTATTTTTAACCATGTGCATTTGTCTATGTCTGAATGTGGATAGGTGCACATGAATGTAGGTGCCCCAGAGGCCAGAAGAGGTCACTAGAGCCCTGGGAAGTGTGGTTAGGAGTAGTTTTGAACCATCCACCAGGGTGTAGGGTACCTCACTTGTGTCCTCTGCAAGAACAATGTGTACTCTCAATGGCTGAAGCATGTACCCCTCTAGTCCCCGAACTCTAACAACAACAACAAAATCACAGGAATGCTGCTTTAAATAAATGGCTCATCCCACCTCCTTGATTACAAATCTGAGAGTGTCCCTGATTTCCCCAAATTCAAGGAAAGGGGCCTACAAGTGAGGATTTTAAATCAACTCAAGGAAGAAAGGGAAAACTGCCTGATCGTTAGAGAAAGAACATGCTGTGTTTCCCAGGGTCCTTCTGACCTGCAAGGAATGTTCACCTACTGGTTGTGCATG
This sequence comes from Meriones unguiculatus, assembly GCF_030254825.1. NCBI lineage: Eukaryota > Metazoa > Chordata > Mammalia > Rodentia > Muridae > Meriones > Meriones unguiculatus. The sequence goes on from NC_083356.1 coordinate 8,909,667, forward strand.
AAAACAAGTGCATAATAATAATAATAATAATAATAATAATAATAATAATAAATACTTGAAGAATAAGACATTTTGTATGTTTTTTGGGGGGAATAAAATTCTTGCCTTCCATCAGCAGGTAATAACAATGCAGATTAAAATGTGTGAGCATTGAAGGATAAATGAATCATTAATGATAAAAATCTGGCTTTATTAACATACAAGTGACATTGCTGGACTGCTATAAAATAGACAGTTCCTTTTTAACCATCAGAGAGGAAACTGGCTTACAGAATGCCAATTATATAATTAGGAAAACTATAATAATGTTTGCCTGTTTTGCTTTAATAACTGTGTTATTATAGAAACAAAATACTACTTATGTTATCCTCTCATTGAAGCCAATAAAAATTATAAGGCAGCTGATTTTATTTAAAATGTCTATTTATTACAGATTTCTTTTAGATTTAGCCACCACAAAAATGACTTTATGGCTATAAATATGGATGACCAGATAATTTAATACCACATTATCTTAGCCAAATCAAATCATAACATATTTGACTTTTATCTTTCACCCAAGTAATTTTTCTTTAGCTGTTTTTTTCCCCCAAGCGTTCTTGACACAGTCTGACTGGCTGGTTGTCTAGCTTTTGGTCAGTAACCGCAGTCACGCACAGTGACACTGCAGATCGTATAGGGACAAAGCCTTGCAGTTAAGCATTAAACATGCAGGGTTAACAAGCAGGGTTAAGAAGTGGGACCAATACAATGAACTAAGGCACCGTCAATTGGGGGAAGCTGTTGACAAACTCGTGGCTTTGGAAGGAGTGTAGAAGGTAAAAACGAAGTTTCTTTATCGGTGTCCATTATTGGATTAGATTAGGCTGGCTTTCCATTCTTGCGAGCATAGGAAAGAATGGTCTAACAAGAAGGTCTGTTTGTGCTCAAGAAGGCCAGCAGCCCCCGAGCTGAGAGCCCAGACGCTCAGGTTGCCATCAACATGGCGGCTAAACTGTGGTAGGTGTAAGGTAGCAAAACTCCATAGTGTACTCTTCGTGGAGGTAAGCATGAGAGGCACACAGAGCCAGGGGTAGAGAGAAGCAAAATGTGAAGAGTCTCTACATAGTCTCTGCATAGACAGAGAAGAAAGTAACTGTTTTCTAAACACACAGTCTGCCCAATGCAAGGCCTGCCAGAGAAGCTTTTAAGACTTTGTTTCTTCTGCTTTTCCTCCTGCCTTATGAGACTATGGTAACATCCACCCCGAATTTAAGATATCTTTTGATTGTTTTTCTTTGTTTACACCCTAACAATTTTCCTAAGTTTCACTTTTTTCTTACTACTTCACAGCTTCAAAGTGAATACCTACCTCTTTCTCTTCTTGTTAGTTTGTAGTAAGACTGTGAGTCACCACAAAACATGGCGCTAGAAGACGCTTCTGTCACTGAGGAGAGTCTAACCAGGCTGTTTGCTCAGCTGGCTGCCTCATACCCAAATGTCTTACAGAGAATAACAAAGGGCCTTATTTTAAAAGCATTGCCTTATGTATTATCACTCCAAGGCGATAGTTAGACCATCAAGTGACATCTGTAACATCTGGCAAGGGTGACACTCAAGTGTGGAGATATTTTGAAGCACCGAACATGTGAATGAGCTTCAATCTCAGAGGGAGAGTTTTTACCACCTCCTAATGGCAGACCTCGCTATTCGGAGTACAGAACAGCAAGACAACGGATTTGAGCAAAATCAAATGTTGGCCAGCTTTTCTGCAAAACAATGTCACTTAAAACTAAAAGACAGTCTGAAAGCTGGACCTCTAAATAATACTTAGCAAACATTAATCAAGATACATTAAGAATATGTGCACAACATATCCCAACAAATAGGTACAATGATACATGCTTGACTTCAGTATTTAGGAGAGTAAGATAGGCTATCCTGAGTTCAAGGACAACCTGGGCTGCAAAGAGAGACTCTGTTTAAAGAGAAACCAAGAGCAAAGCGAAGCAAAACAAAATACAAATAATAAGAAATGGTAATAACAATAGTAATCATTAAAAGTAAACTCTTTTCCTCTCCAAATAACAGATGAAAGCAGTTTTGAATTGCTGTGAACCTTCACATTGTCCCAGTGTAGCAATGTGTTTGTGACACGGGAAGATTTCATGAGTGGCAGCCGTTGGAGGAGCACAGATGATTACTCATTAGTAGGAGGCTTGCTGTAGCATTGTATTTGATTTTATTGCTTTCTAGACGTTAACAAAGGGTAGCATGGGAAGACATCTAAGCATCAAATATTTGGGGAATGTACATTACCTCCTCTAAATAACATTAACTTCCTTATGGTTTTCTTGGTGCATTTTATTTACTTATTTTGAAATGCTTCATGACTGATTAGGAAAATATATATATGTATGTAGCTAGATATCCTTTAATCACATTTAACTAACACTAAATTCTACAATTTAATAATAAAAAAAAAAAAGATTGTTTTTAAAACCACTGAGTTTCTCCACAGCTTTATTCCTGCTCTGTGTACTGGGAGGCAGGGCCCTGAGGACTAACAGGAAGACAGAGGACTTCCTTCCTGCCTCACCTGTGACCAGTGTAGAATGAGTCAGTCAGGACAGCTCCCGTGTGGATCTTCCATGGCCAGTTCCCAGCTCAGCTCCAGAGAGGTGTGTCACAGAGGCCTGTGCAAACAGTGATAATCCCTATAATCCCCATGTTAAGGTATTATTTGCTATGAAAACAGGCTTACTAATTGATTCATGACTGCTCTATAACTTATCCATCCACAATTCTTTTCTGAAGAGTCTCCCCGCCTCTCTGGACTAGATTTTGTTTCACAGCATGCCTGTTTCTGAAGCTACTTTTATTTTTTTCATTCTTTGAAAAATCATTCATTATTTAGGCATCAAAATTTGTCTTCTCATGCTCCACTCTCACTAGGTTGGACCATATCACAGTGTTCTTTACTTGCATACAGGTATTTGGCCAAAAAAAAAAAAAAAAAAATCTATGGTCATGCTTTTCCATTTAATACCCCAACCAAAGGTGGTTTTCTTCTCGAGTTTCATATCGCCTCAAATGACAATGCCACATGAAAGTCGCTCTTGACAACAGCCTCACCTTTGTATCCACCTTTGCATTCAATATCTTGTGAGCACATTTTTTTTCCCTCTTATCTCCTATAGTACCACCTCATCCAAGGTGCCATTAGCTTTCACTCTCACTATTCCTTTGCCTTAACTATTCCACGGCCACACTAAGAAAAATCAGGTTAAAGTAGAATTTGAGTGCAAAGCTGTATAACCAAGGAATTAAGGAGGACTTTCAACTTTCATGACTCCCAAAAATGCTAACATTCGCCAGCATCCACAGAAGGTTTACACATGAGACAGGTTTCCCTCTGGTTCTGTGTAATTTATTTCATGGTGATCATCCTTAACCTTTCCATCTAGACTTGCAAACTTCTCGTCAAAGTTTCCTCACAATGACTGTATCTACGGCTCTCCTATCCATGTGGGATAATATTTACTGAGTATTTATTCAAGTTGGATGCTAATGGGTACCTGCCATCTTTAATGACAATTATCAACTTGATGTGATTTAGAATCACCTAGGAGACAGGCCCCTGGGCAGGCTTCCAGGCTAGATCTGTTCCTTGTAAAACCGTAAGTTCTCTGTTCCCCCTCACCCCAACTTCATTAGCTACAAAACAGAACACAGTCTTTCTTACATTGGAGAGGGTTAAATTCACCCAGGACAGCTGTTTGATGTACTCACTGGCACTGTGGTGGGGCTGAAGATGGTAGGGAAGAGCAAGAGGCACAGCAACGGAAAAAGAAACTAGAAGAAAGTGAAGAAGATGCCAATTTCTTGAGCAAATAAGGAGAGAGATGTTCAGAAGGCTGTTGACAAATGTTTAAAAGCAGAGGAAAATGAGACTATGAAGGTCAGAAAACAGAGTGTTCTCAGCCTGGAGTCTCACCAGTTAAAAAATAAAAGGAGAGCATGAAGAAACTCCTAAATAAAGGAAACAAAAGACCACACAAGTCCCCGCAATGACTGCTGGGATAGCGGCTTCTTGATGATTTTCAATTCCTGCAGAACCAGCTATTAATAATCTCTATGGGACACTTCTGCATTAAAGCAACCAAAAGTTTTTCATTGATTTTAAAGTGAAGAAGCCTAAGAAACACTACCCCAGCCAAGTGGCAAGGCCAAGGCCCTCGTCATGAGTCATGTGGATGTGTGTAACTGACATAGTGTGGTGACAGCAGAATTTCACCTGACTGCTTATCACCGCCGGGGCTGACTGTGAGCAAAACAGCAGGTAAACATTTATGGACCTCATTACCAGTATTCCTCAAAACTCCAAGGCCACTGTTGGGATTTGAATGAGAACGGCCCTCGGTAGGCTCACCTATTTAAATTCTTCCTTCTAGTTGGTGAAACTGTTTGGGAAGGATTAGGAGGTGCAGCCTGGTTGGAGGAGGTGTGCCAAGAAGGGGGTGTGAGATTTCAAAACCCCACACAATTTGGAGTGTACTCTCTCTCTCTCTCTCTCTTTCTCTTTCAATCTCTCTGCTCTTTCTCTCCCTCTCTCTGTCTCTCTCCTTCTGTCTCTCTCTCTGGTTCTGTGTGTGTCTCTCTGTATTTCTCTCTGTGACTGTCTCTCTCCTCATCCCTTCCTTCTTCTCTCTCCTCTTCCTCCTTCCTGTTTGTGGATCTGGATGTAAATTTTTCAGCTGCTGCTATAGCACCTTGCCTGTCTGCCTGCTGCTGCTGTGTTCACTGTCATGATTGCTAACCTTCTTGAACTGTGAGTTCCCAATTAAATGCTTTCTTTTATAAGTTTCCTTGGCCATAAGTATCTCTTCGCAGAAATAGAAAAGTAATTAAGACAGCCATGGAAAATAAGGAAAGCATGAGAAACCATCACAGCCAGGAAGAGACTAGGCAGACAAGGTGACTGAATCCTCCACAGAAGCTTGGAGCAGAGAAAAGGCTGTAGGCAACAACTCCAGAGGACTGAGCAAACTATGAACCTCATTGACTAGAGCAGGCAGAACAGCTCTACCAGTTATATATAATAAATAAGCTATACTAATGGTAATAAGAGGGGAAAGTAGGTGGCATGCCCTCACAATTTCTCTAGAAATTTAAAATAATACCTTTTTTTTTTTTTCAAAAGTGTCTTTTACCTCTAACTAGACTTAGGTCTGACAATGAAAGCAAACCATGCATGGGTAGGCCAGATGGGATCTTGGCTCCAGCACTAACCAACTGTGGGACTGGCTTCCAGTAAGTTAAAAGGAAAAAAGAAATAAAAGGAAGACATGGCCAGGAGGTCATGGTGGAGGAGAAGGTTTATTGTAGATAAAGGTTTGTTGGAGAATATAGCCAGAGGTAGCAGCATCTGGAAAATTCCAGAATGGGCATGACCAGCAGACTGAGATAGACCACGTGATAAGAGAGGAGAGAGGAGAGAGCCAGGAGCCAAGAGGCCAGAAGATGAGGAAACCAAAAAAGGGCAAAAATGGCCATGTAGCCAAAATGGCTGGGTTATGGAGGTGCCAGAGAAGCTGGGAGAAAGGAAGCTTGGAGAGCTTAGGGTTGGGGGCAGGGTATGCCAGCCAAAAAAAACCTTGTAATGGGCAGGAACTGAGGAGTGCTGGGAGACCCTGGCAGCCAGCACCTGCTTTAACAGGTTAATGAGTGCCATACTTAGCCATTTATCTCAGTTTGAGACCTAAGATCAGTTACTTTAATCACGGCGAGCATCTTTATTCCTCCGAACAATGCGAAGGATACATTGTAAAGTTTGCTAAAGAGGATTGAATAGCTTAGGGTAACCGCTTAATAACAATTATTCTTTTTACTTTCCTCATTATTATTAGTTAATGGCATAACACTTAGCGAATGGCAAGTCCCTAACAAATGTCCATTTCTTTACCCATTCTTCTTGTGTATTGGCACTTGGTAGCACAATATATACACTACCTCAGATATCAAGAGGTCTCACATCTCTACACAACCCCCTTAAGACAAGCATAGTATACACTCCGCTACACAAAATGTCGCTGTGTCTACTCAAGGCACGCTCAGCATTCTTGCAAGCCACTGTGCCTCCATGTGTGTCATTGCCTGACATCTGTTCCTTTAATCTCCCCCACCAAAAGGTGAATTGGCCTCAGGTTTTATGTACTCATCTTTACCAGTATTTCCACGTGGTCACTGCCTCTACCCTTATTGAATAAAGGGGGCAGATAAAGGTGTGAGGAGTAATACAATATCAAGCCTGCTCATGAGATGTGATAAAAAGAAAGCATGACAATGTCTTTAGAGCTCACTTCCTACAGGAGTCTTAAACGTGACCTCTGTATTAGTCAAAACGAAAAGAATGTACAAGAGGAGCCAAGTCCTATTCCATAGTCTTTTCCACTGACATTTTAGGAGAACACACCTTCATGTAAACAGCAACTACAATGTCAACTCATTTTTATTACACCTATTAATATCATACAAGATATACATGAACCACCCCCCTAAAAAATGCGAGTATGTGGAGTTCGTGTTCTCCCATCTTATCTCTAGTACTTAAAATTCTCAGCATCACTTTATTTTCTATCAAAAGGCAGGGGTTTTTAGGTTTTGTTGCAACTCCAGCTCTAGCAACTTAAATATAACTCTATTTCATCTCATTCTACCAGCATCGGGAGCATAACGAACACAGATTTATAACAGCATGAGGTCTTCAGGGACAGAGAGGCACAAATGAGCAAGCCCTGTCTTCCAGTGACTTATTCCACAGTGGAGGAAGTAAGGCATGGGGATAATTACAACACGCACTCACCCAGAACACAAAGCTTAGCACGGATGCTTAGCCAAAGTCCCATTCGAGAACCAAGAGATGGAGGAACCGGTGAACAAGGCTTGGCATATCACCTACTAGGGAAGTGGTAAGATGTCCGAGGAGGGACCCAAGAAGTGTGAGAATGTCCATGAGCTCTGTGAGGTTCATCACCCAGCTTCGTTCTAACCATTAAGTAGTTAAAGTTCACATCAAGTGCTTTTGATAAACTATTTAATTTGCTTGTAAATAGTATATCTCAATTTTGTGAAGGCCACCAAAAAGGATTCTTTCTAATCCAGTGAAGTATCTATGTGATGCTATGATTCCTGGAGAAACTCTTTCTTAGAGGAGACAGGTGGTGTCCCTGCTAGTCCCTGCTGGTCCCTTTGCCAGGTTCAGATTTTGTTTGCGTGAATAACTCAATGTGACTCAGAAATCTGACTTTTAAAGAATGGATACTATTGTGAAACAGGAATGGCACAGTCACTAGTGAGACCTTATTTAGCATGATACTTATAAACGGAAAACTAAAGAGTTATCTTCACAAACACAGTGCATGGGGAGAGGGGGGATGCCAGTGTTCTTGTCATTAACTATGTCGAAGGATTCCAGTTCATATATAGGTTCGACTTTTTGTGAGTTGTAGGATATTTCAATCAGTGAAAACATGACCTTAAACAAATTTAGTAAAACCAGCCCTATATTTCAGGTTTTCATAGGTCAGTCTAAACCAGTAGTTCTCAACTTGTGGGTTGCAAGCTTTTTGAGGGTCTAATGACCCTTTCACGGGGGTCACCTAAAACCATTGGAAGACACAGATGTTTGCATTACAATTTATAGGAAAAAATTAGTAGGAAAATTACAGTTATAAAGTAGCAGCAAAAATAATTTTATGGTTAGGGGTCACCACAACATGAGGAACTATATTAAAGGGTCTGAGCATTAGGAAGGTTGAGAACCACTGCTGTAACATGTCAACAGGAATCAAAGATCTAGAAGCTTCCAATGTGTGTTTGGCAGTAGAATCTTGGGAATTTTACAAGATATGTTTGGAGAGCTTAGAGGATTTCCAGGCTTCTAAAAGTCACGAAGCAAGACATAGGGGCAAGGAACTCCTCAACTAGAGGCTAAGTACTGCTCTGTGAGAGAGGGCTGTTGTCTTTGAGATAGCCTGGGATAGGGGACAATGCTGAGAATAACTGTGATCTGCCCAAGATATTCTCTGTTTGCTAAAGCAAAAACTCCTGAAGACAAGAATCTTAACACTTTCATGCTTGCATGGCCCCATACTTCTCCTGGAACTTGGCACTCTGGGCAATCAGTGAACTCAACTGATTCCTGTCAGAATTCAGAGACACACAGGGTTTCTAATGAGAGGGTTGCTCCTGTTGCTCCTGCTAAGATATCTCAGTCCCTGTACTCTGACAACCTGGGACAGGTTGATAATCCTTACCAATAAGAAGATAATCCTTACCAATAAGGAAGGAAAAGGCTAGAAACCCTGAGGTTTCTCTCCTCTTCCATGGCTTCCAATGTACCTAATAAGAAAACAAAGGAAGATGAGCATAGAGGCTGAGCTCTTCAAACATCGTACACAAGAGTGTTCTTTTCCTCACCCATGTCCACCCCACCTTACCCCATCAAACATTCATGACAGAGAAGCCTGAAGCATTAAACAGTGATGCTAAGTGTAATCTGCCTTGACTTGGGCACTGTATTCTTGTTCAAAAACATTTTCCCTTCTTCCCTAAGGGAGAACGGTATTTCCTCGCCACTCAGGAGGTCAATTTGGTTATGTGGTTTGCTCTGACAGTGAGGTACAGGGAGAAGTAGCTTGTCTGAGGGCTTTCGAGCTGCAGTCTGTGGCCCCAAAGTGTGGGTCCACCAAGAGGGTTTCAACATTCCATTCAAAACTTGCCCTATCAGCCTAGATCCCCGATGAGTAGGCTGTGAAACCCTCCCTATGCCAACCAACAGAGGGCAAAAGACATCAGCAATAAAATAACACTTGGTTGCATAAGCTGCCAAAATTTGAAAGCCCCTCCCCCCCCTTTCTTAATTGCAGCAAAACACAGCCTATTGTAACTGATACAAACACATTCTAAAACTAGAGAATGTGCTGGGTGCTAGAATACAAAATTAAATTACATAGACCTTTTTTTTTTTTTAACTTTCCAATTACGTACGCAGCAGCACATCATAGGAATTAGATTGTGACAGACTTCTCATAGGATCTGTCTGGCAAACATTCTGCAGGAAAGAAGTGCATCTGTATTGAGCTGGTAGGATTACATCATCAAAGTACTATGTGATAACACTATCGTGTCTAGGGGACTCTGGAGCATCTTTGTGATTCACAAAATGTATCATGCCCAAAGGTCCATATTTTCCAGAATAGTTCATTTGAGGCAGTGATACTTATCAGGAGGTTTTTCTTTTATTCCTTGGGACCTCTCAGTGGTCATGAGTCATGTTGACAGTAATGAGTGTTGAGTCCACTGTCTGCTAAGGTGATCAGTGTGCAGAAACCACGCTGGGCAGGCCAGGCTTATCAGGCTGTGTTCCAGTCATACCAAATGTTCTAGTTACATCCCATAACTGAACCACACTAGTCAAGTCAGAGGTCAGCTCAAAGGCTATTCTATTGCACTATGGCCCCAATGGGCCTTCTTACTCTAGCCACATCTGATTAGGCCTTAAATACACAACACCTGACCACAGAAACTGCTATGGTTTGGATAAACATCTCTCCAGAGTCCCTGTGTCGGAGGCATGATCTCCTGCCCATGGCACTTTTGAAAAGCAATGGCAGCTTTAGGAAGTCACTCTTAGTGGGTGGTATTAGGTCATGGTGGGTGTGTTCTTGAAGGGAATGTAAGACCACAGCCCTTTCCTCTTCCTCTGTTTTGCATCTTAGCCATGAGGTGAGAATTGTTGACTTCTCACAACTCCCTGCCATTGCCATCTGGCTCCCCTAGAAGAGGCCTAAAAGCAATGAGTCTGCTGGACCACCAGACCTGGAGCCTGAAAACCTCTTCTCTCCGTGAACTGATTGTCGTGGGGCATGTGTGATAGTGGTGGAAACCTGACTTACAGATGTAACCTGGACGCAAAGGAGGTAGATCAGCCACTCTTCAGGTGGCATGTTTTAAGACCTGTTCATTCCTTTATGAAATGGTTCCTAAGTACCTGCTCTGGGCCCGGTCCTCCGTGATGAATGGTGGAGGACAAGCCAACCATGCCCCGACTCAGAAGTCTGACAATGAGATGCATGGGAAAAGAGCAGCATTTCTGAGGTGATGAGGGGTCATCATGGCTGCTGTGTTGCATCACTTCTCACTACCACTGAATGCTGGGAGCTGGTGTAGCCTACCTTGTGACCGTTGCGATGGCCTGACCTACCCCCTGGTCTCCGAAGCCCCTTTACAGCCAACCTCCATCTGAAACTGCCAAAATTGGCAAGTCAAAATGCAGGATGCAAATTCATTTGGATACCAGGTAAATTGTGGTTAATTCCATGTGTTTCACGTGCTACATATGACAAGCTTACACTAAAAATTAATCCTTTGTTTAACTTCACTTCAGATTTTACTTAATGCCCTAGATTGTTATCGGCGTTGTTTTCACTGTTCCATGATCAAGACAGGCCATAGGTGAACACACAGTGTCTCCGTTAGAGATATGGCTTCTATGGTGGAACACCATGACCAAAGCCAATTGGGGAGGAGACAATTTATTTGGCTTACACTCCCACATCATGGTTCATCACTGAAGAGTGTCAGGATGAGAACTCAAACAGGACAGGAACCTGAAGGCAGGAACTGATGCAGAGGCCATGGAGGGTGGTACTGACTGGCTTGCTCCTCATGGCTTGCTCAGCCTGCTTTCTTACAGAACCCAGGGCCACCCGCCCAGGGATGGCTCCACCCACCATGGGCTGAACCCTCCAACATCAATAAATTAAGGAATTATCCTACAGTCCTTCCTAAAGTCTGATCTTACGGAGGTGTTTTCTCAGTTGAGGCTTTCTCCTCTCCAGTAACCCTAGCGTGTGATGAGTTGACATAGAACTAGCCAGTACACAGAGATAGGCAGGATGTGTGGAATGCTGAGCGTAAGATTACAGCGATATCAACAACTAAAGGATTCCATGCAAATTGGCCCTGATGTTCATACTATTTTCAGCAGCCACAGGACAAGATCAAAGCTTCTCTCCTTGATAACTTCCCCAGGCTGACCTCCATTTCCAGAAGCTGGACAGCTCTTGCCCATCATCCTAATCAGTTATCATTAAACAACAGAAAGAACCTTCAAAACCAGACACTGCTCTTGCTCCCTGTATGAGACACTGGTATATTCCTTAACGACAATGTGTAATGAAAAGATCAACCTCTGAGCCGATGTGTGTGTGCAAAACACTTGCTATATGCTCCTTCCCCTACTGAATTCCTGATCGATGGTGCTTAACACAGGTCCTTCCCTGAAGGAGCTCAAGTTGGATGAGAAATACAAGAGTAATGAGCAAACAGAAGAAGTGCAGAGTGACAAACCTGGAACCAATGCAGAGAACACACCCAGCCAAGTGCCTGGCTCCTGACAGCTACTCACAAGTTTTAACTATGAGTATTTCTCCCCGGGGACAGAGACCCTGTATCTCTCTCTCTTCCCCCCATGTCTCAACCTACCTTCCTTCTCTCACTTAAGGGTTACTGTGATCTTCAGGCCCACAGAGACGCCCCTTTGCCAGTTCCCCCTGATGATTGGAACTACCTCTTCATTCTTTCATCCTTGATCCCCAGCCCCACTGGCCTGCCAAGACCTCCTGGTGCTTCCTATGAGGCATCCTTGATGCCGACCTCCCACCCTGATGGCTGGCTGTGACCCAGTTCCATCAATCTGTCTTCCAGAGCCCAGTCACCCACAGGAGACATATCCCAGCCTTTCATTTAAACCAACCCCCCCCCCAAAAAAAAATGCCTGTGTCATACAAAAGTTTCCTTTTTTAGCAAGCCCATATGTGTGCAGGTAATCACTGTGTGACAGGCATAGCATTGATGTTAAAGATTTATAGCAGTGTCAGAGATGGAAATAATGAATGGTGCAGCTTTTCCAACTGGGAAGTGGGTTGCTTTGTACAGCTGCCCCTTTAATTCTGCTTCAGCTTCCTCGTTTCTGGGTTGGCTCAGGCAATGTCCAAGCCACGGCTGCAGCACCGGCAGCTTGCGAGTAGGAGTGTCAGTACAGATCTATTTCTGCGGCGAGTTTGAAAAACAAAACGGGAGCTCATGACTGTGCGTGGAAAGGGTGGGGGAGGAACACGGGAGTCCTCCAGAGGCACCAATGCCCTCCTCCCGACCACAGCCTCTTACAAACGAGTCTCTATTCCAGCTCCTAAAACGATGTGCCAAGCTGAGAGAGAGGCAAATCGTGGTGGAACTTTACTGTGTTTACTTTTGTAGCCAGTCGCGTCCGTGCCAAGCCTCCCATCTTCTCGCCAAACGCAGAGCTGCAGCACAGAGGAAGCTGTCTTTCCTGAGTGAAGGAGCAACGGCGTCTCTACCAGTGAACTAGCCCTTCTGTTACTGGGAAGTTCAACAGAGATGAGACACACGAGAGGTGGGGTTCCTCTACGGGTCGGGTCACACAGTCCTCAGTATGTGGCCGGCGCGATGGAGGAAGATTTAGGCAGTTATTTTTCAAACTAAACAGCCCAAAAGAATCTCCACCAATAGGGCCTTGTACCAGTTGGTAAGGCCTACATGACTGAGCTACTGAGTTAGCATTTATAACGCTAGGGAGTCTTGTCTTGTGGGTGTGGGTTCTTCATCATACCTGACTGCTTCAAGGGCTTTGAGCAGGACAAGGCTAGTGAAACTCCATCTCATTCCCTCTCACCATCACTACTGACTGTGGCCCAGTGGCATGAAGAGCCCCTGACTACACCACAGTAGCTTCGGAAACACATGAAGGAAACTGATCATTCCTCCCCGCAATGAGGGAAGAGGTCATGGTGTAACTTAGCTTTGAGGCTCAGCAGAGGGGCAAGCTGTTCTTCCTTCTCCTGGGGTCTGCTCTGATATGTTTGTCTGGGATAGCCTTTTTGGGTGCTTTGCAGCAAATGGCTTTTATTTTATTTTATTTTGTGGTTTGGCTAGACATATAAATTAATAAGAGAATGGTTCCCAAGTTTATAGGCAATTTTTAGTGCTCTGTTGTTATAATCTCTTTGGGGGGTGTAATGAAAGTTTGGGTTTTTTTTTCTTTTTATAATTAATTTAATTTACATCTAGGTCATAGGCTCCTTCCTCCTATCCTCCCAGTCATATCCTCCCTCCCACAGTCCCTCTCCCCTATTCTTCAGAATAGGAGAGACCCCACACCCAGACACCCCCACCTCATCTATTCACATAAGTTCATCTTTCTGTCCTGCGGCCTGGTAGGGAAAGCCCATCAGGGGGAACTGATCAAAAAGCAGGCAACATAGTCCATGTGAGAGATATCCCCCACTCCCCTAAGTAGTGGGCTGATATGAAGCCTGAGATGTCCATCGGACTTAACTTCTTGGGGTCTGTGCACTGTAGTATTTTAATCCTGTACCATATTACTAAAATCTGCTTATAAGTGAGTATATGCCATGTGTGTCTTTCTGTTTCTGGGTTACTTCACTCGGGATGATCTTTTCTAGTTCCATCCATTTGTCTACAAATTTCAAGATTTCCTTGTTTTTAATGGCTGACTGGTATTCCATTGTGTAAATGTACCACAGTTTTTAAAAATCCATTCTTTGGTTGAGAGCCATCTAGGTTGTTTCCAGTTTCTGGCTCTTATGAATAATGCTGCTATGAACATAGTTGAGCAAATGTCCTTGTGGAATGGTGGAACATCTTTCAGGTATATGCCTAGGAATGGTATAGCCAGGTCTTGAGGTACTGCTATTCCCAGTTTTCTAAGAAAGCACCAGATTTATTTCCAAAGTGTTTGTATAAGTTTGCACTCCCACCAGCAATGGAGGAGCATTTCCCTTTCTCCACATCCTCTCTAGCATGTGTTGTCACTTAAGTTTTTGATCTAAACCGTTCTGACAGGTGTAAGATGGAATCTCAGAGTCATTTTGATTTGCATCTCCCTGATAACTAAGGACATTGAACATTTCTTTAAGTGCTTCTCCACCATTCAATATTCTTCTGCAGAGAATAATCTGTTTAGCTCTGTACCCTATTTTTAAATTGGATTAAATGGTTTGTTGGTTTTTAATTTATTGAGTTCTTTATAAATTCTAGATACTAGCCCTTTGTCAGATGTAGAGTTGGTGAATATCTTTTTCTAGTCCATAAGCTGTCATTTTGTTCTGATGACAGTGTCCTTTGCTTTACAGAAGCTTCTCAGTTTCAAGAAGTCCCATTTATTTATTGTAGATCTCAGAGCTGGAGATGTTGGTGTTCTGTTCATGAAGTTATTTACTGAATTCAAGGCTCTTACCCACTTTCTCCTCTAGCAGTTTAGTGTATCTGGTTTGGTTTTATGTTGAGATCTTTGATCCACTTGGACTTGAGTATTGTTCAAGGTGATAAATAGAAATCTATTTGCATTTTTCTACATGTAAACATCCAGTTAAATCAGCACCATTTGTTGAAGATGCTTTTTTCCATTGTATGGTTTTGGCTTCATTGTCAAAAAACAGGTGTGCATAGGTGTGTGGGTTTATTTCTGGGTCTTTGATTTGATTCCATTGATTTACCAGCCTATTTCTGTGCCAGTACCATGTAGTTTGTTACTACTATTGTTTTGTAATATAGCTTGAGGTCAGGGATGGAGATGCCTCCAGAAGTTCTATCACTGTATAGGATTGTTCTAGCTATTCTGGGGTTTTTGTTTTTCCATACAAAGTTGAAAATTGGTCTTTCAAGGTCTGTGAAAAATTGTGCTTGTATTTTGATGGGGATTGCACTGAATCGGTATATTGCCTTTGGTAAGACACGTTAAGCCTACTAATGCATGAGCATGGGAGATTTTCCATCTTCTCATATCTTCTTCAATTTCTTTCTCCAGAGAGTTGACAAGAACTTCCTGAGTCTCACTCTCCACCTTATTCCTTTGATACAAGGTCTGTCACTGAACTTGCAGGGAGGCTGGCAGCCAGCAAACCCAGTGATCCACCTGTCTCTATCACCCAAAGTGCTGAGGTCACAAGCTTGAGCACATGCCTAGCATTTTACACAGGTGCTGACACCAAGCTCCTGCTTATGTGGCAAGTGCTCATACCCACTGAACTGCCTTGCCAGCCCCTTAGACCATCTAGAGGAGAAAATGGGGAAGTTTTCCACGAGTCGGACAAAAACATCAGCATGAAAGGGAGGTGATATCTTAAGGGGTACAGACTTAGAAGGTTTTCAGGTTGACAAAAGACATAAATTTTGAAATTTAAGATTGAGACTCAGGAGAGGTTGTCACCAAATAAAAGATATGAATTCTCCAATTTAATAACCACATCAAGGGACGTACATAAATCCAGTCTTCTACCTATATACATGATGATAACATTCCAAAGACACATGCAAAAAAAAAAAAATCTTAATAGCAACCAGAGAGAAAAGACTCTATCCAAAAGAGAAACAGTTATTGTATGACTAACCTGCCTCTTACCACAAATAATCAAATCCAGAAGAAAACAGACAAAGGTTTTTACAATGCTAAGAGAAAAAGGAATTCTAACCAAGACAGATAAAAGGGGCATACTCAGCCTTCATAACATAAGGTGAATCCAATAAAAGGACTTAGCTACCAAGGCACACGCAGGATGCAGAGACAGCAAGGGTTGGGACAGCCATAAACAGGTAACTTCTAATCCTGAAGAAACAAGAGAAAGTCAGTAGACTCTGTAGAAAATTGAGGAGATAGGCTCCCGGTGGTGGTTCTGAGGCCAGTGGACAGCCAATCTGTCCATCACAGAGGGTGAAGGAAAAATGCACTCTACCCTTGTTCTCCTCACTCCAGCCTGTTCCTGTCAGTCTCCCTCCCAGAGCTCAGTCCGCTAGTGTGTGGAGAGATGCTGATCTTGTGAATGACTGGAGAAGGTGGAAACAAATCTGGATAAGGTAGAAAGACAGTGTTCAGTACCACCAGCATCCTTGATGCCGGCACAAACACAGCTGCCCTTCAAGTCAGAGGTCAGTGTGAAGACTTCCCAAACACTGGGAGACGTTACAACACCAGACAGCTGACAGAACTTCTGAAAATACATACATGTTGACTTTTTAAAAAGTAAATCCAAAAGTAAATGATACATTCAAGGAAACTGTCAAGCCACTTTATGGACTATAGGAAACAAACACAGATTTAAGAGCAGGGTTAGTCAGAATGAGTAATGAGACAGTGCTGGGTGTGGGAGGGCATAATGAGTGAAATAACTCACAGCAGCTAAATAATATCTCACAACAGCTAAAGCTGGGGCTAAGCCTTCAACACACAGGCATTTGGAGGACAGGCCAGACTCCAACTATACCAAGGAATTTCTTTTTCTCTCTTCATTTAAAAAGGTACTGGATTGTGCTGATGAAATGCTGTGTCTGTATATTTGGACTTACAATTTCAGTGGCCACCCTGCAGTTAATATAAATGTTCTTTGTGTCCAACACTGCTGTGGTCAGCGGGTGCTAACTTGGCTTTAGCTGCAGTAGTTTAGAGTGTTCTGTTTCTCCTCCATTCCGTACCCACAGGAGCATGAAGACCAGATCATCACCACTGGACATCCCTCCCGCACTTCAGGCACATTCTCCACCATAACGTTTTGAAGCAGCATCTGTAATTTTTAATACCACAGCATGTCAATCACCAACAGACCATTATCCATTTACTCTAATACCACTCAAAGGAGGGTACTGATTGAGCTTGACAACATTTAAGTAGAACCTTAATTTGGAGAATTAGCAAGAGCAGGGACTAAAAAGGCATCCATTAGTGGAAATACTGCTAATAATATGAACCATTAGCATGGGCAAAAGTTGCACAGGGTATGAGATTAGTGATGGCCAAGCTTGTCTGCTAAGCGTGTTCTTCCTTTCCTTGTGCCTCTGTCTATTAGATATTAAAGCAGTAAACAATTTTTTGTGAGGAAGAATGGAGCATCCCACTGCAAATTGTACACACGTTCTTTCTTCCCTGTTAGAATGACTGTCTGATTCTGAGTGAAGTCTCGTTCCTTTAAAATCCTGTGACAGATTTTCTCAAGCTGGTCAGCTTTCAGAATTCACAGATCCCATTAGACAGCGGCTCTGTTCACACCCCGCCATTGCTCCACTCAGCCTCCAGAGAGTGCGTGAATTTCCGAATGACTATTGTGTGAGTCCCAAGATGCACTGCTTCTATATGGAAAATGCACAAGACACGTCATACTGTGCAAAACAGCATCTCCAAGAGCAGAACTGACATGAGGTGCTTTGGGCAGCGGGCGTTAAGCTCTGCCTGGTTTATGCAGGACTTGATAGCTCCATTGTGCTTTAATGAATGAAAACGAATTTTAAAATAACATAGAAAGGGCTGCTAGTGTTTTACAGAGGCCAACTTTAGCACTTTCAAATCACATAACCCTTCTGAAGATGAGAGGGCTGAATCCTTTCAGCGGCTCCCCTGGATTTTTCCAAAGCCGGAAGTAAATCCCCATCCAATATTTCCACCCTCCTTCTCTGCAGCTATATTTACCTCCCTTCTGATCCTAGCTTGCCGTCTGGTTTCCATATGTTAATCTCTGCCATTTCGCTTATCCTCTGGACCCGCTTCCGCATTGTCTGGACCCCACTTTCTTCTCTTAGTCAAATCCACCTTCCCCGTTGTTAACTCCTTTCTTTCTGATGCTTGCAAGGAGCCTGCTCCGTTAGAGTCCACCCTACCTGTCGCAACTCTTCTGGTTTTCCCAAGTGCCTCCTGAAGGCACTGCGAATGCTCTCCCTGAGTTACAGGCCAATTACGTCATTTACCTCCATGTTACATAAAGCCCTCTGGTCCCCGAGAAGAACGGTGATGGCGTCACCAGGAAGACACTCCGCGAGCAGCACTGCGGTGCAGATGTCAGCCGAGACCGGTCAGGAACACTTGTCTGAAACACAGCAATTAAGTAAGTCTGCCGAGCATGAGGCCCCTTGAGACCGCTGTTGTCTTGCCACGTGGTAATGAAGACAAGTTAAAGCTCCCCTTTGTAAGACACGCTCAGAATAGAAAGCGTTCTCCAGCCCCATTCAGGGGTTGCTTCTTTCTCTCCGTCCCGGAGTATTTATAGTCCGGGCCTCTCGGCAACTAATTACATCCTGTCTTAAATTATTATCTGGTTATTTCGTGGTGTATACGTTGCCTCGGCGGTTAAATTCTAAGCTCTGGCATTGGAGTTCTTTGTGGGTATTACCTTCCAGTTAGTGCACTGTAAGGAATGTACCTTAACCTTGAATACATTGCCGACTACCCTTGGAAAGGTGTTTTCTGTCTCCTAGGTGCAATGGTATCCTGCTCCTTCACAACTTCTCATCAGGATTCCACCCCCCACAGTGTACCTGCTAACTTTTTCTACTCCTGGGGCCTTGCTCTGCTCCCCTCATTATAAATCCTCAGGAGACAGGGTCAAAACTAGACACCATGCAGACTTCCCACAAGAACCAATTTTTTTTTTTTTTTTCATGAAAATGGCTACACCATGCAGAGATCTCTGGAACTAAAAGTACAGATAGGTCCAAGGTTTGATACTTTAGACAATGTTTTCCAAATTATGTCCCCTACATAGTTAATGAATTATGTTATACACAAAAGTTTGTTGTCCAAAAAAAGAAATTTTGCCATATGGAAAAGAGCTTAGCTGAGGCAGTGGTAAGGGAGATTTATTAGAAGAGTGACATAAATGTTGTACATGGAAGTGACTGTATCTTCAAAAGGGTGATGGTACACCAGAACTCACATGGCCACAGAAAACATCTTTCAGTAGGATCATCCCCACAACACAGTTTAACACATGTTATGAGAATAGAGATTTAACTAAAATGGTGTTTTAAATGAAAATGTAATTGCATCTGTCTTTTCTAATGGGCTGGATGTTCCTGGACAAAACAGCCTATTGCCAATTTTTTTTCCTCCTTCTTGGAACTCAATAGTTCATTTGGTTTCTTGGTTTCTACTTCATTTCATTTCTACCTGCTCAAAGTCTCCTTTCAAGGCTATTAACCTGTCATATTTGTTAGCCATAAAGACACATAACAGGCACTGAAAAAAATCAATATTTCATATTTCAATGGTCCGGAGCACATTTTTAATCTTTTTTAATCTCTGTTCTCAAGCTAGACCTTAGCAATCGGTTCTTCATCTAGAGAGACAATCTGGATCCAGAGGAGAAAGGACTGTGTTTTATTATGAGGACTTAAATGAGACCAAGGATCTCATGGCAATCCTCAAGGGCCCCAGATGGATAAGGCTTATTTTGTTTCACTCTGAAAACCTCAGCTACAATGGACGGATGTAATTGAGAGAAAACTGGCTCAGAATGAAGAGGAGTTTAGATCCTTGCTGTCCAAAAGTGGAGTAGAGTTTACAAGGTACTTTTTCACAATGTAATTAAGCAGATTACTACTCCTGAAATCTACCACTCTACATCTTGAAGGCTGTAGAGAGTTATTTGCATCTGTAGTGACTGCATACCAATCCTAGATGAGCAAACGTACTTTTTAAATGATGTGCTTCATTATCAATATAGAATGAACCACTATTGAGCAAGTAGCTCAGGTCCAATAGTTCAAAGAATGGGACTGTATTATATTTCTAGCTTTAAGTGCTAATTTTCTCACTGAACTCCTCATAAAACTGTCCTCACCTGCTTAAATTTCTTTTTTTTTTTTAATTGTGTGTGAATGTTTGTCCATGTGTGTCTGTGTGTACCATGTGCTTGCTGGGTCCACAGATTCCAGAACAGGCCTTAGATCCCCCAGAACTGCAGTTACAGATGGGGGTGAACCACCATGGGGGTGCTGGGAACTGAGCCCTGGGTATTCTGCAAGAGCCCCTAATTACTGAGCTGTCTCTGTAACTGATTAAGTTAACTCCTTTCCAGCAGAATTTTGGAATTCTTCCAAATTCAAGATTCTGCCAGTCTTCCTCCTCTCTTCCACTCTCCTCTCCTCTCTCTCAAGCAACATGCCTTCCTTTCTCTCCAGCAAACTTTGTTTAATATACATATTCCAGCACTGATCACTGTCTTCACACACATTCTCATCTACCTTCCATGTCTATTTTCCAGTTTCTACCTACTCTCAGGCATCTCACATCCTGCTCACTACATCTCTTTCTGCATTTCAATTTTTTCTTACTCTTCACCCAACATCATTGTTAAGTGAAAGCTTTTGCCTTGGGACTGTGAATTAAATTAAAAGATCGCAGCAAAATGGGAGAGGCTGAAGCATCTTTCGGATACTGCATCACTTTTATCTCACATGTCAGCTATTGACTGATGATAAATGAATGCACTGGCTCATCAGTCAAGGGCCAATTCACTTAGAGAATTAACTTCCTTGCTTCAGCTATCTCTCAATAGAAAAGAAAGGAATTACCTAATTTAAAACATATTTATTGACTCATTACATACCATACACTTAACATGTACTGACACTAAAGTACTTAGGGTGATTTTAAACCTTTTTATTTTTTATTTTTATTCATTTTGTGTGTGAGAGAGAGAGAGAAAGACAGACAGACAGAGACAGAGAAAGAGAGAGAGAGGGAGGTCAGAGGACAATTGTCAAGAGTTGGTTTCCCTCCCTCTCTCTAGCGTCCAGGGATCAAACTCAGGTAATCTGGCTTTCATGGCTAGTGCTTTTACATACTGAGACACTGCAGCAGCCCATAAGGTGACTTTAAAGCAAAACTTCTCTAAACTTACAGATGCCTTGATTAATATCTTTAAATTTTATTTATAATTGGCATTATATATTATTTATTTTCTATTCTTTGGTAATCCCACACATGAATACAATGTGTTTTGGTCATAGCCCCTAGTTACATCATTCTAACGTTTCCCTGACTCTCCATACGTGCATATTCCCCTCCCAACTTCATGTTTTTTTTCTCTCCCACTCCCCTGTATACACACTGAGTTTAATTAATGCTTCTCATACCCACACAAGTCATCTACAGAAGCATGGGTGACCTACTATGGGTCAACACTGAAGAAAACTGACTCTCCTTCCTCCGGCAGCCATCCACTGGCGACAGCTCCTTATCTGGGGGAACTATACCTTAACCTGAATACATTCAGAAAACATTCTATCCTTTAGAATGCTTCCCTTTCCTCTCGAAGCTGGAATGTTGATTACTTTGATCTTGTGTTGCAACCACAACTATTGTGAGACCCATGAACAAAACAGCCCTGCATATACAGAAGAAACTGTTTCAGAAGATCTTTCCTGGCCTTTATGTTGAGAAACGTTAATTCAGAACATGGCTGCTCTGCCAAGAGATCACATCCAGAAACCTTCTAGGTCTGTGTGATCCAGCTGGAATACAAACACACATTAAATCCAGGATACGGAGGCAAGAAGATCTGAGTTCAAGGCCAGCCTGGTGTAGAGCAAGTTTCAGGTAAAGATAAACTTAGGTCCAGGAGTTATGGTACACAACCTTTAATCCAAAACAATGAAGGTAAAGTTAGTTTGTAGAAGGAAGCACCCAGGTTTGAAAGTGATGTCTAAATGAGTGCCAGAAACAGTGATGAATCAGAGAAAGACTTGACAGAATAGAATGTGCCCAACTCTTCTGAGAAGAGAGAAGAAAGGGAAGCTACTTAAGGGGCAATGAGAAAGAAAAAGAGACAATTTTACCTAGACAGTAATAAAGAGACAGGGTGCAGAAGAGAAAGAACTCAGGTGAAGACAGAATGAGCCAGAGAATGAGAAGGAACCAGGAGATTAGAGCAGATTTCAGGAGTTAGTTTGAGGCCAATCAGAGCAATTCAGGGGCCGAGAGAGAAACCAGATTGAATCAGTGAGCTGGGAGAGGAGTCTGAACCAGAAGAGCTGAATTGAACCAGACAGCTATGAGCTCAGTGAAAACAAAAAGGGTGAGCTTATTAAGCAGTAAGTCTCAGAGGCTGAAAGCATTCTAGGCCTAGGTTAGATCATATGGAAACTAGAAGCTTCCCGGACTAGGCCTGGATTAGCTGAGGGAGGCAGTAATCCTCTGAGACAACAGAACCAGGCCAATAAAAGTTCATTTTATACATTCAGCTCTTAACAGGTTTTCCATCTTTCTTCCACTGTGTCTCCTGAATTTTATGTGGAGGGAGTATGATATAGATGTCACATTTAGGACTGTGCTCTTTGACCTATTGTGAATCTCTATGTTACCTACCATCCACTATATAAAGAAGTTTCTCTGGTGAGAGCTTAGAGTTGCCCTGGTCTATGGATATGAGAATGTGTATTTGGAAGGCAATTTGATACTATGACCATTTAGCAAAATAACAGTAATAGGAGCTGTGGTCTCCCTAGCCAGTGGGCTCTTGGCCAGGTACCGTATCAGACATGTGTTTTCTCCTATGGAGTAGAACTTAAGTATAACCAGAATGCAGCTGGTTGCCCTCATACCATTCATACCAATATCAAACCAACGAGCAGAGCTTGCCAAGCCAGTCATCTACATATTTTCATATAATATAAGAGAAAAAAGGAATGTTTTAACTATTAAAGTACTCCAATATTTAAAAAACAAAACTAGATTCACTATGTGTGCACATAACAAATGATAAGATGTAACTCAAATTGGTATTTTCTGTTTTATTGTGTTAAAATCTGGAACACACTAAAGCAATGTGAAATTGGGTTAGTATACCAAATATTAAAGCCAGGCACAGTGGTACATACCTGTAATCCCAATATTTGAGAGTCAGAGGCAAGAGAATGGCTACCTCAAGATAAGCCTGGGCATATATACAGAAAGAATCTTTCTCAGGGGGAAGCAGGGGCAGTGTTAGCAAGGTAGCTCGTGATTGAGCATTTGTCTAGCATGTACAAGGACAGAGGTTCCATCCTAAACACCACCGAAAGCACAAAAGGTAACTAAACAGTGTCATTGGCTGGTACTTCAACAAAGAGCATTATGCTGATAAAACAAAAGATGTAGTTTTAAACTTACTATTCTAGCAAGACAGAGAAACAGGAAGGAAGGAAGGAAGGAAGGAAGGAAGGAAGGAAGGAAGGAAGGAAGGAAGGAAGGGAGGGAGGGAGGGAGGGAGGGAGGGAGGGAGGGAGGGAGGGAGGGAGGGAGGAAGGAAGGAAGGAAAGAAGGAGCCAGGCATGAAAAAAAGGAAGGATAAAAGAAAGGAGGAAGCAGGGTTGTATGGGAGGATCTAAAGGGAGGAAAGGGAAGGGGAAAATGTAATTAAATTATAATCTCCATAATTTTTTCTATGAATATGAAATCACCTAGTACCTCAAAATATAAAATTTACAGTGTTTAGCATCCAATCGAAAATTATTAGATTGCATAAAAGGAGGAAATATGACGTAAAGTGAAGAGGGAAATAGTTATCAATCAAAAATTGAGTAACAACCTTAACATGCTGCAAAAGAATTAAAACAATTGTGTTCAAAACGTTAAACAAAAATATAGAAAATATTTTTTTTAAGATGCAAAATACTCTGCACACAGTCATGTAAACTGTACCATGTCTGGCATCCTATGAAAATCTACCAGGCCTGGAGAAAAGAAGGAGTAAGAAGTGACACCCTCACTGACTACAGCCGAGTCCCACTTGAACAGTGCCAACGCTTTCATTGGAAGACTATAGATGATCTTAAGAATGAAATACAAGCAAGAACAGACACACAGTTACCAGCTAAGAAACACATGAAACATGAAAAATGAAGACAACGTGGCTACTCCTAAATTACTATACCGCTCCTGGACATAGACCTGAAAGATCCTCCACAATACTGCAAGGACATTTGCTCAACTATGCTCATAGCAGGTTTATTTATAATAGCCAGAATCTGGAAACAACCTAGATGTCCCCCAACTGAAGAACAAATATAGAAATTGTGGTACATTTACACAACAGAATATTACTCAGCTATTAAAATCAAGGAAATCATGAAATCTGTAGGCAAATGAATGAAAGTAGAAAAGATCATCCTGAGTGAGGTAACCCAGAATCAGAAAGACAAGCATGATGTATTCTCACTTATAAGCGAGTATTAGTCATATAATAGAGGAAAATCATATTACAATCCACAGACCTAAAGAAACTAAATAACAAGGTGGATCCTAGGGAGGATGCTTAATTCTCATTTAGAAGGGCAAACAGGATATACATGGAAAGTGGTTGAAGAGAGGGAAGGAGGAGAGGGGAAGAGGGAGGGAAGGAAGAAGGATGGGGTCAGGAGGAGATGTGTGAGGAAGCTACAATCAGGATGTAAAGTCATTACATTATAAAAAATAATAATTTAAATAAAAAAAACATGCTAGAAAAGGAAATAAGCAGATGAGAATTAGGAAAGTTCTATATGTCACAAAAACAACAAACTGACGGCAAAAAAAAAGACACCTTTCAATAACAGCCCTGAATGATTATGTTCTCAATTTAAAAATTAAATAAAAAATAATCTCACAGACTGAACTTAAAAATAAGATCCAGAGCTAGAGAGATGGCTTAGCGGGTAAGAGCACTTCCTGCTTTTGCAGAGGACCCAGGTTTAGTTCACAGTGCAGGGAAACTAAAAATCATCTGTAACTCCAGCTCAAGGTGATCCAATGCCTTTTCTGAACCTTGTGACCTGTATGCAGGTAGCGCACAAGACCAGGCATGATTTCCCTCTGGTTGACTGTGACTTAAGTCCAATTTAAAGAATAAAAAATTCAATAAATGTCTTAAGAGTGCAGGAAATCTTATGAAAAGGGGGGGAGATAGTAAGACCTGGAGAAGACAGGAGCTCCACAAGGAGAGCAACAGGACCAAAGTATCTGAGTACAGGGGTCTTATCTGAGACTGATGCTCTAACCAAGGACCATTCATGGAGATAACCTAGAACCCCTGCTCAGATGTAGCCCGTGGCAGCTCAGTGTCCAAGTGGGTTCCCTAGAAAGGGGAACAGTGACTGTCTCTGATATGAACTCAGTGGCTGGCACTTTAACATCCCCCCCTTCCTGGGAGAACAGCCTTGCCAGGCCATAGAGGAGGACAGTGCAGCCAGTCCTGATGAGACCAGATAAGCTAGAGTCAGATGGAAGGGGAGGAGGACCTCCCCTATCAGTGGACTTAGACAGGGGCAGGGAGGAGATGAAGGAGGGAGAGTGGGATTGGGAGGGAACGAGGGAGGGAGCTACAGCTGGAATACAAAGTGAATAAACTGTAATTAATACTAAAAAAGAATTTAAAAGATTATCTAGAGGACAGGATTTGGTGAAGAGTGAAACCACTAGACTTCAAGTTCTACTGGCCACGAAGATGCAACTACACGATGCAAAGAAAGGTATCCGCCTAAGAAAATAAATGTTAGTAACAAGATAAACGTACAGAGAACACTAAACATGTGCAGGGAGCAAACAGTGCAAAGAAGCCAAGAGCTGAAGGACAGGTGGACAGACCATGTGCAGCCAGGTCTGCACAGCTCACTTTTCTGTGCACACATGGAGTTGTTGGGGCACACACACCGAAGTCATTATAAAGTATTTATTTTCAACTGTCCAGCTTTGGAGAGTTTAAAACGTTTACAAACTTTACTATAAAAAATTTCGCAAATAAAAATATCATGTGCCTAAGCTAACCAGAAACAAAGTTTATACATCGTAATGAATGTCCCTACAGCTATTCTGAACTGTGGCGTTTCACACTGGATTCTATACTTCCGCTGTATGATGTATTTTTTTCCACACTTATTCACAACCCCCTCGAAAAATCCGTGATATATTTCAATCTAGATAAACAGTCCCGACATTTGATTTCTATCATTTTTATTTCCTGTTTCTATTATGTTTCCATTCATCTGATTACCAATTCTTTAAGTCTTTCCAAGCAGATATGAAACACTGACACAGTCCAGACTGGCAGTAACTGGACATGCTCAGTGCCTTCTTCTGAGATCAGCACTCATGGACAATACTTTGTTCTTTGGGAGTTATGTTCCTGCTTTGCATAGAATGCCTTTGAACCCTGTTTCTTTAGAAAACTCCAGCACATCTTTCTCCCTTTTGTGACAGACATGCTCTCCCACCACCACTCACCTCCCATATTCACTCTTCCTCCATATTTCTGTATCCCCATTTTGTATCTGCACTTGTGACTCTTATGATTATGGAGGTGGCTTCCTATTTCTGAATAATACATGTAAGGCTTCTTGTTGACACTTTCTGTTGAACCGAATCTAGGCAGCTTAGGTAAACGTGCAATGCTTACTGCAGGTGTTTATAATATCTGCTTTAAATAGGCAGAATTTACTTAAAAACATCTTTTTTATACATAAGACACTGTGTATAAAAATGGAGTGCTTGGCAGGAATGGAGCGCTAAGTCCTAGCCCTTTCCATCTGAGGCAATGTTCTACATTGGATGAGAAGATGGTTACAGTCACAGGGGGCCATACCTAGCAATTGTAGGGGGAAAAGAAAAGAAATAATTCCTGATACAGAACTCTCGGAACCAGACCAGCAAGAAGTCCACAACAGGGTGAGTGGGGTATGGTCTCCTACCACTCCTGAGAGAATTTTTGCGGGAGGCACAAGGACAAAAAAAAAAAAAAAGATACATTTAGGAGACCTACTTTTGATGGGTCACGTCTATCAGTAGACCCTAAGGACTCAAGAGCAACAAAGCAATACTGTAATAGTAGGGACAAAAGCAATGCCTCCAATATTTAAGCAGAAGGCACACTGTGCTATTTTAAATGAGATCATGACTGACAGCTACCTCAGCACTACCATGCTTTCCTTGTGTTCATTTTCACACTTCCCCCTTTGTACACTCACGTCCTTCCTCCAGCCTACCACTAACAGCTGGAAAGCTGAGGAATAGCAAATGGTTCTCTACACAGTAACATCAAGTGAGTCCAGAGAGAGGATTAGCACTGATATGCAAGCCAAACTCTATACCGTGGACAAGAAAGGACTGTACTAATCACTTGGGACACTTGGAAACTTTAAATTCTCATTCAGCTTCTTGCCCACTTACAGCCTCATACATAACAACAGGTACTCTGCCATGCTCTCCCAGGGTAGCACCTGCACTGTGCCCCACTGTCCAACCCCTACATCCTTCACTCTCATGCCCTTGACTCATCTTATTCTTTTCGCTGCTGGGCTCTGCAAGTCAAGAGTGTCTCTCTTTCTCTCAGGTGTAGCTACTACCTTGGAAATCTCTTTGCTATTAACTTTTTTCAAATATTTTTGTGTGTCCTCTGCGATGCCTAGGTATTGGAGCCTTATTTTGAGTCATTATAAATTCAACACTGAGTAGAACACTCCCTAGCTTGATGCAGCCCGTTCCAGAGAGTTCATATTTTCAAGACTGAGACATTCCCGTGTGGTACTCTGTCGTAGTGCTGTGGGCGTCAGAGCGAGTGTGTCACAATGTCATAGATATAGTGGAATTTTCTAGTTTGTTCAGAGATTTTCCAGATAATACCTAATTTAGTCTTCATAATAATAATGGGATTTATTGAACGCATCCTACACATACACTGAAACACCACTGCCAAGAATTAGACAAAAAAATAAAAATAAAAAAAAGAAAAGAAAAAGAAAAAAAATCCATTTTCTAATGAAGAACAATCATTGGTAAAGATCAATCTTCCCATGGTTAGAAAAGAAAAAAAAAGCCATAGTGTGTGGTGGTTCTTTAGGAAGATGGGAATTGATAAATCCTAAGATCCAGCTCTTTGGGTGTATTCTAAAGGACCTTGATCCCACCACAGAGACATTTGCTCAATATGTTCATTGCGGCTCTATTCATGAAAGCCTGAAATTGGAAACAAGTTAGATGACCTTCAACAGGTGAATCAGTACATTTGCACAATGGAATGTTACTCTGTCATTAAAATTAAAACCATGAAATTCATAGGTAAATTGATGGAGCCAAAAAAAGAAAAATCATCCTGAGTTTGGTAACCTAGACCTAGAAAGGCAAATACGGCATGTATGCACTTTTATGTGGATGTTAGCTGTTAATTCAGTGATAACCAAGCTACAATAAGTAGAACCACAGAGTTTAAGTATTTAGTGAGGGACTAGAGGGTGCACATAGATCTTACTAGGAAAGGAAAATAGAATAGATAGCTATGGCTGAGTGGGGAGGGACTTGAGTGGGTGGACCAAGTGTTGATGGGGTGTGAAGAGGAGGACAAGGCAAGTTAATACAGGGAAAAAACAGCTAAAAGTCAGGGCCATACGAGGAATAGAACGCAAACCTATTAGAGTATAAGCTTCCTAAAGTATATGCAAATGTGAAAATTATCTAAATGAAGTTGCCAGATAATGGGGGAGACAGAGCCCAACTGGTCATCTCTTGTCACCAAATAAAAGCTTTCAATATCAGAATTACATTTAATTGAGTTGTTGGCCAAAGAGGTCCATGAGAATATCCACATAACAGGCTGTTACCAAGACTTTAGGTTTTTTTACAAATTGATGGCAAGACTCCATTGCTGAAGACAATACCTACACAACTCACTGAACATAGAGGAGTCAAACTGATACCTACGTAGAGCCTTCTTCCCTACATGCTAGCATCTTTGGTACTGGAAAGCATTCTGCGTGCTGCTAATGGATAAATGTAAACACCAACCCAGCCACAAACCCTTTGATCAACAATGGTGTCTTGCCTGCAAGATATGCTAGTTCAATGCTTCTGGGAATAACTAATCAATATCTGATTTGATTTAAGGACAACCTCACAGACGGAACCCATACCCAACACTGCTTTGGTGACCAAGAACTTGAACATAGATAGTCCAGGAACCTAGAGTAACACTAAATACTACTATTCTTAAAATATAGCAATAAAAGACTCCTATTTTGGTTAGGATTGCCATTGCAGCAATGAAACACGGTGACCAAAAGCAAGTGGGGGAGGAAAGAGTTTATTCTGCTTACATTTACTCATCAATGTTCATTACCGAAAAGCATCAGTGCAAGAACTCAAGCAGGGTAGGAATCTGGAGTCAGGAGCTGATGCAAAGGCCATGGAAGGGTCTGCTTACTGGCTTGCTCCCCATATCTTGCTCAGCCTGCTTTCTTATAGAATCCAGGACCCAGGGATGGCACCACCCACCATGGGCTGGGCCCTCCCCCATTGATCACTAATTGAGAAAATGCTTTACAACTGGGTCTCATGTAGGCCTTTCCTCAACTGAGGCTCCTTTCTCTCTGATGACTGTGGCTTGTGTCAAGCTGACACACAAAACCAGCCGGGACTCCTAATGGTGTTCTGCTGTATTCACCGATCAGTGCCTTGCTCAGGCGTCATCAGAGAAGCTTCCTCTTGGCAGCAGATGGGAACAAATACAGAGACCAACAGCCAGGGAGCATACAGAGAGCAAGGGACCTTGGAACATTCAGCCCTAAATGGGAGGTCCCCATCAAATCCCTCCCCTTGGGGTCCAGGGAACCCCTCAGAAGAAGAAGCAGAAAGAGTGCAAAAGCCAGAGGGGATGGAGGACACCAAGACAAGAAGGGCCTCCAAGATGGCAGGGTTGATGCGCATAGAAACCCACAGAGTCCATACCAGATGGGGTCCTGGAGGTAAAAGGAGGAGCGAACACCTGCCCCCTTCCCTAACCTAGCAGTTATCTTTAATTGGTAACCACTTACAAATGAACATGGTGTTTTCTCCAAGGGACTCTTCACTCCATGAAAGGAAATGTGTTCCTGGCACTGTGAATCCAGCCAATAATCTTTGGCGGGGAAGCTCATAGGTCCTAGGGGTGAGCCTACTACTAATATTCTGCTAAGTAAACACAGTAACAACTGCCCTCTGAAATCAAATCTCTATACCCACAGATTGAAGCAATTCTCATGCCTCATCAGAGAAGTTTCTCCGTATCATGAACAACGCACAACTAGTCAAAAGCCAAGAGAATAAGCGTCTGGAATGCTCAGTCACGAATCAGACAGCTATGTCACATTCCCCTGGCCCCAAGTCTCACAGGGCATCACAAAAGAGAAGGTCATAAGAGACAGAGGTCAGGGAGGAACAGAGTCAGAGGCATCTTCTGAACATGGCAGCATGTGTGGCTGCCTACACAAAACCTACATCCCAGCGTGACTCCATGGGGATCACAAGCTCCTGTCCCTAACTGCGCACTTTGGATAGTTGAGGGCTTCTGGGGGATGGAGACTCAGTAGTTTCTGGTAAGTTGCCTGAGCTCCAGTGGACGACCCATACCACTGAGCGCACGGGCAGCACAAACCGGACTCTGTGCATTATTAAAGAAAGTTGACACAGAGTTGGGTGGGAATGGGAGGAGAGAGTGGGTCTGGCATGAGTTGGGGGAAGAAAGGGAGAATGAATATGACTGAAATATTTTGTGTGTTTATTCAAAATTCTCAAAGAATTAGTTAAAACGTCGGATATTTTTAAAAAAAAATGAAGAAAATAAAAAAGGTCCACATTAAACTACACAGGCCTTTGTTTCAGACCACAAAAAGGCCTCAAGGGACAGTGGGTAAGACTCCGTGCTGTGGTCAGTGGCACTGCACGTGGCCTAGTATGCAGCAGGCTGAGGGTTCATGCCAATACCATGAAAACGAGAAGAATAAACAGAAGTAAAAAACCATCCCCCACAAAGGCTATTCACAAATTTGAATTAGCTCAATTCCTGAGTAGGTTAAGGTCAATGGCTCTAAGAATCAGATGCAAATGTATGTTCTCTGGGGATATAGACAGCATCACTCAGAACCTTCATCATAGTCTGCTCTTGTTCATACTGGATGTCCTAAAGTAAATCAATTGCTATTTTAGAAAACAAAGCTCTCCTATCAAAACCAACACAAATAAATCAGGAATAAAATAAAAAAGCACAGAGATATCAGATATGCACTTTTAAAAAATGTTTCTTATTATGTTAAAAATTAGATGATGGATAGTAAAATTTATCTTTAAAAAAAAGAGAATTAAATGGCAGTTCTAGAAGTAAAAAATGCATTATCTGAAACTGAAACTGCAACGGATTATGGCAACAAGAGAAAAAGACACAGAGACGTGGTTAGTGAATGGAAAGATCAAAATGTACAGAATAGAGCAAAGACAAAAAGATGCATATCCGGGGAGGTGGAGACACGTGACATTTCCTTGCAGTTCAGAGAGAGAGAGAGAGAGAGAGAGAGAGAGAGCAAGCAACTCTGAACAGATAATGGCTGCAAAGCTGACAAGTTCCGCCCAGTCCAGGAGGTGTAAGCTCAGAGAGCAGCAGCCCTAAAGCACCGTCAGTAAATCTACTGAAACTCGACACACAGAGAATTTCGAGGCAACACAGGTCAGGATGGGGCCTGTGAAGTAAGGCCTTACTGAGTGAAGTAAAGCTAAGAACCAACTCCTTAGCAGGAGAACTGGTCCGGAGCACAGTAACGAAAAGCTCCTGTGGTGAAAGAAACAACGGATTACTCAACATCAACTCAGGATCTTAATTCCCCAGGGACTCCTTCACAGAGACGGTAGCAGAAGGACATCTTCTGATAAATAAAACCACTCTAAATGAAATAGCAATGAAGTGCCTCATGAAGGAACAAGAAAATGGTAAAAAAAAAAAAAAAAAAAAAATGAAGGAAGAAATGAAGACTCGTACAAATGTTAAAGTATCAGTAATTCAAAGTGAACGCTATTCAAAATAGCAATGATACGTTATGGATTTAAAGTATATAGTAACAAGTTAATAATGCAGGAAGGCATAAGTAATATAAAATTTAACGAAAAAGATGAAAAAATGATTACAACTAAAGGAACATGTAAGAGTTGGGATTGGGCCTGCTCTTTGATCACCTCCCCCTGGGGGAGAGCAGCCTTACCAGGCCACAGAGGAAGACAATGCAGCCACTCCCGATGAGACCTGATAGGCTAGGGTCAGAGGGAAAGGGAGGAGGACCTCCCCTATCAGTGGACTGGGAGAAGGGAATAGGGAGAGAAGAGGAAGGGAGAGTGGAATTTGGAGGGGAAGAAGGAGGAAGCTACAGGTGGGATACAAAGGGAATAAACTGTAATTAATTTTAAAAATGCAAAAAAAAGTTGGGATTGAAAAATCAAATTTAAATGCAATTGTATCTATAAATGATTATTAAAATAGTATGAAGTGGAATTAAAGATTGAAAAAAACTTTATGCTGTTCATGAAACAGGCCAATATACTAAAAAATATAAGAAAATTCAATGCTATCTCTGGCTATATAAAGCTGTATGCAGGTATAAATAGCACAACCTTAATGTTTATATAAAACTATTCAGTTTTAAACCAATATACAGTAGAGCGGATAAAGTGAACAAATTTCAATAATAACATATACTTCATATACTATGAAAGTATATAAATTTTTAATTTGTATTTACCTAATAACATAGCTTGAAAACATGTTTTAAATTATACAATTCGAAGAAGCAGATCAATCCAAGTAGATCTAATCACGCTGATCTTTTAAAAAAAATTATTTTATTTTACATCCTGACCAGTTCCCCCTCCCTCCTCTCCTTCCAGTCCCTCCCCGCCACCTTTTTCTCCCCCAACCCCATCTATTCCTCTTTCGTTTCTCCTCAGAAAGGTAATAACTGCACCCACCAATGGCAGAATTCACACCATTTTAAACTGCTCATGGAACTATGCAGAAAAAAATGGAAACCAAACATGTGGAAACCAAGATAAAAGCTCAATGTATCTCAAAAGCTTGAAGACAGGAGTATGCCTGTGAGTTCAGTACTACAGAGGCTGACTGTGCTGTATGCAAAGCATCAAAAAAAATGGAGTAGGAGGAAGAATATTCTCTATTGTAGGAGAAGAGAGTAAAGATCAAAGTGAAAGATTATTTATAAAAACCCAAATGGGGAAATTAAGAAATTTATTTTCAAAAGTCCTATGGATCAAAAGAATAAATAGAATGGAAAGTAGGAAAAAAAATGCTCTTGGCTAATTGATAAAAGGCTGTGACAGAGTTTTCAGGATGCAGCCAAGACAGTAGAGAGGAAACATGATTGGTTACTGTATTCATTGAGAAAAGCATCCATTCTGTCCTAGCATCCATTCTGAGAGCTGAGAGAAAGACAAGCCAAAAACTGAGGGGCAAATACAGAAGCAAACATTATAAAATACAGAACAAACATATAATAGAACCAAAAATGAAAGCTAATGTACTGAAAAATCTAGTAAAATTAATAAATGGCTGGTGAGACAAACTAAAAATATAGAAGTTATAATGCATCAATGTGTTGAAACTGAGAAATGGGTTACTATTAATCCTGTAGGAAAATATAGTACAGGATTATAATCATGTCAAATTTAAATTTTTAAATTTAAATTTTTTTAAAAGTTTACTTTTTATTAATTCACTTTACTTCCTGATCATAGCTCTCTTCCTTCTCTCCTCCTGGTGCCCCTCTCTCCCTTTCCCCATCTCTCATCCCGTTTCTCAGAGAAGGGAAGCTCCCCCCACCCCATCACCAACCCACCCCACCTCATTAAGTTGCATGAGGACTAAGTATATCCTCTTCCCCTGTGGCTTGGAGAGGCAGCCCCATCAGGGGGAAGTGATCAAAAAGCAGGTAACAGAATCTATATCAGAGACAGCCCCTGCTCCCCTTACTAGGAAACCCACATAAAGCCTGAGCTTCCCATCAGCTACATCTATGTAATTGGCCTAGGTCCAGTCTATGCATGGTCCTTGGTTGGTGCTTCAGTTTCTGCAAGCTCCTCTGGGCCCTGGTTAGTTGCCTCTGTTGGTCTTGTGAAGCTCCTCTTACCTCCAGTTCCTTCTAAATAGAAAAATTATGGAGTTTCTTTTCAACAGGCGTGGGAAACAATCAGGGTGATGCAAGAATAAAACTTGGTTCAGTTTGATATATGTAACCCGTGCTGGCCCAAGACTTCAAGAGTCTGACATAGGCTCATTTATTTTTACCATGTTTAAGCATTGCACAATTTTGGGGAAAGTTTTCAGCTAAGAATTAACTCAGTCCTATGAGCGCAGCCAAGCTTAAAACATGTTTACATTGAGGCGCTTTACAAAGTATGCAGGCTTCTTCCGTAAGATGGTTCTGTTGGCTTAGAAACAGTGCTCACGGCGAGGGTCTAGTGAATAACTGAGGTATGCATAATGTCTTTGGGAGTCAGGGTTTGGCCTGGCCCTAAGATAACATAGGAGCCACGTAGGCTGTTGTAAAGTACAAATGACATCTCTCACAGGGATGAATTTTATGGCCTGGAAGTAATGCTCAGGGTTTTATTTGGGAAAAGTCTGGGATAAACAAACATAGTATTTTGAGGGATACAAGCAGAGCCTGGCTCAAAAGGTAGCAAGGGATTACCAGGTTGTAAACTACATTTTTCCTCCAGGGTTCTGAGAGAACAGCCAAACACCTTCTCCCTTTGGAGAGATCAGCTGTGTGTTTAACTTTTCCTGACTTGCCAGTGCTTATCTTTGTGCATAAGGCTCTTTTATGCCCGCTACAAAAAAAGAAAAAAAAAAAAAAAAAGGAAAAGGAAAAGTCTGTAAGCTAAAAATTAATACAAAATAGACACACACCAAATGGAGTGGGGAGAGCAGTACTGCTGAGTATAGATGATGTTATTGCAAACCACAATAAAATAAAAGATGGGTTGGGGGTGGCTCAGCAGGGAAATTCATCTGCAGACAGGCCTGAAGAACTTGAGTTTGATCCCAAGAATTCACATGGTAAAAGGAGGGAACTAATTCCAGCAAGACATGTGCCCACACACAAAATAAATAAATCAATCTTACTTGGATGCTGGTCATCTGCAAGAGTATTACGCACTGTTAACCACTGAGCCATCATGCCTGCTCCCATTTTTTTTAAATAAAGAGGTGATTGATCATAAAGATGTTATTCAAGCTCTTTCTAGTAATAAAGAAGAAAAACACATCTCCCAACTCAGTTTATGAAGACAGACAAAACTAGACAAAAATATTCAAGAAAATAAGATACACTCCAATAGCCTTCCTGGAAGGACAGGCAGGTTCTTAGCGAACAGCAGCAGATCTAACCCTGGGGTAAGTTTGCAGAATGACCAAGGCAAGCTCATTGCTAAAGTGCATCTTAGTTTAACAATCAAAAACCAATTAATCTACATTGTAGTATTAACATAATGAAAGATAAAGACGATAGGATTTAGAAAAAAAAAAAAAAAGAACTTCAGGAAATACAACTGACTAAAACTCTCTCAGGGAACTGGGGGTAGTCGCAGCAAACACTGGGTCAGATATTTTGATATTTTAAAACGTCCTCTTGAGAGAGTGGTGACTCCTCTTCAGCTTGCTCTGGGGTGGGGCTCCAGTCAATTCCATACAAATAGATTATAGGCAACAGAAATAAATAAATGGCTAATGACTGCAGTGATAAACCTATAAGACTGCCTTGTAAACCTATAAGTAAACACCGAAAACCACCAGCAAGAATCAGTATTCCTAAAAATACCTTACATACTGACGTGAAACCAACAGCGTATTCCTAGGTACTTTAGAAACAATACCATTTATTATAGCATGAAAACCATAGGCCACCTAGCGCTCAAGATGACTACACAAGAACTTACTGAGAGAGGGAAGTGTGAGAGGCACACGACCAGACGTGCCACAAGCCACAGAGCTGTGAAGGGTGAACTGTGACCCGAAGACTAGGCGTAGAAGAGCTGACCTGCGCGACGTTGACAGCTGAGACCTGATGGGAAAACCTATGCCTGTAGACAAGAGGGGTAATGAGATAAGCACACTATGCTAGTAGGTAAATTTTTTTTCACAAAATATAAGTCAAAGGTCCTGAAACTGTTGCATTTGTACATGGAACTGAACAAACAAATAGTGACAGGCATCAGAAAAGGGATGTCTTTCTAAGCGAGGGTTGATCATCTTACCCCTGGTCCTCTTTCTTGTTTATCTTCTTTAGGGGTACTGATTTTAGTATGTTTATCCTATCTTATAGGTCTAGTACCCACCTATAAGTGGGTATATATACCGTGTATGTCTTTCTGCTCCTAGGACACCTCACTCAGGGAGGAGCAGCCTTGCTAGGCCACAGATAAGGACATTGCAGCCAGTCCTGAAGAGACCTGATAAGCTAGGGTCAGATGCAAGGGGAGGAGGACCTCCCCTATCAGTGGACTTGGAAGGGGGCAGGAAGGAGATGAGTGAGGGAGGGTGGGGTTGGGAGGGAAAGAGAGAGGGTGCTATGGCTGGGATACAAGTGAATGACCTGTGATTAAAATAAAAAATTAAATTAAGTTTAAAAAAAAAGAAAGGGATGTCAGTGAAAAATAAGAAACCCTAAGGCACTACATGTGAACTATATAGCTTAACATGTATAATATATCCATATACACCAATGGGTAAATATGGGAACAGCTGCAGAAACGTTAGCATTCAGTATAGATGCGCACACATCCCGTATGAATATGTAAGCTTATGTGTGTGTTTGTATGTGCTATGTGCAGAGCTGTATCTCCAGCACCATCCACCAGCAGACCTAAAATCTCCAGAACAGTGCGCATACCCAGTGCCTTGCCAGACCTCAAGTTCCAACACCATTCTTCAATAACAGGAAGAAGGACTTCCTGGAGAGATGTCTTGTTCCAAGACCGGGCAGAGAACACACATTAGCAGCACTACACAAGCAAAAGCTTAGGTGTGTGTCAAGAAAGCAAATGAAAATGTTCTCTGTGGTCAAAGCAGGGGACTTAAATACTAAAGTAATATTGAATTGTTATCCAAAATACAAGTATCTGAGTCCCCATAGACGTAACTATATGATTGATTTAATTAATCTTCCTCACAGAACTTTAACTAATGTGTAAAGTTATATCCCATAGACAGCAGGGCTCGCTACCTGCCCCTCCCCCGTGAGAGCAGACAGGACTCAAGCAAGAGAAGAGTAAATGGCTTTCCAGTGGAAAAGCTTGCCAAATACCTCTTCTGCCACGTCAAGAGGGTTAATGGTACCCTCAACTTTATGTGACTATCCTAACCCTGGTCCAATGTGGCAAGAAAGACACTCCAGTTCCATTGTATTCTTTCCAAAATTCTGAGGTCCCAGTTTAATGACAAGATAAAGAGCATAAAACCCCAGGCTAGGGCTGTTCCCCAGGATGGCTGGCCAGTACTTGAGACTGCCAGAGTCATAATGAAAACCAAAGACAGATGAGAACCTGCCCCAGACCCGAGGAGTCTGGGAAGGAATCGGCCGCATGCTGTCACGAGAGAGGCCACTGATGGGAACGCTGGTGAACCCAAATAAAGTCTGGAGTGTGGTTAGTAACAGCGTGTCACTGACAGCTTCTTCTGATAAACGCACGTAGGAATGGGGGAGGTGACCTGTGTGAGAAAACAGATGAGAAGCGCATGAGAACTCTGGTGTGTTTACTTTGTGCAATTTCTGTGGGGGAGGGGGGAAAGATTATAAATGAAAATTCATTAAATTTTTTTCTCAAGAGAAAGTTTTGCATGAATTAACAATATAATTCCAAATTTTATAAGGAAACACAGTGGGCCAAGAACAGTCAGAACAATGTTTACAGGTGGCAAGGTTGGAAGGGCTTAAGCTATAAACAACCAAGGTTCCATACATTTACTTACTAAGAAACTAGGGTACTGCTGGAAAAGAGAACAGCACAATGAAGTAAGTATATACCAAGTCAGGAGCAGAAGAGACTAGTGAACAGGGAAGAGCTCTAGAGGATGCTCTTAAGAAAGAGTCCCGACCAATCCACATGAAGAGTTCCAGGCTGCATTATGAGACCCTCTCTCAAAAAGAAGAGAGGGATGGGGTGGGGTTGAGGGGAAAAGAGAAGAGGAAAGAAGGGAGGAGGAGGAGGAGAGGAGGAAGGAAGGAAGAGGCAGGGTGAGAAGAAGAAAGAACATGTGAAGAGGGAAATAAAAGCTTATAGGAGATAGCATAATCACATGCGTCAATAACCCGGTGAATGCCACAAGTTATTAAACAGACATACAAAGGCTTCCATTACCAATTATAAAAATGGGTTACAAATTTGAGTATAAATGAGAAGTCCATATGACAGAATGCCAAGAAGCCAATAACCTACATGAATATTCATTTAGCTTTTGTCGCTCATCAAATAAATACAAATTTAAACTAAAATGAGATACGATTACATAGTCAGCTGAGCAGCTAGTATTAAGAACATTAAGCCAGGCATGATGGAGAATACTTACAATCCAAACTCCTGGAAGGTAAGACACAAGGATTGTGAATTCAAAACCTGATGTGGTTACACAGAAAAAACTCTGTCTCAAAATACAAAAAAAGATGAAAAAAGGAGGAAAGAAGAAAGGAAAGGAAAGGGAAGGGAGGGGAGTGGAGAGGAGGAGAAGGGAGGGGAGAAAAAGGAAGGAAAAGGAGGAAAGGGAAGGGAAGAGAAAGGAGAAGGGAAGGGAAGGAGGGGAGGGAAGGGAAGAAAAGGGAAACGGAAGGGAAGGGAGGAGAGGGGAGAGGGAGGAGGGAAGGGAAGGGAAGGGACCAGTGTTGGAATGTGGTTGCTATACCCACTGTTACTCCATTGGAGAAAAAAAATCAAGTTTCACTCTCCCAGCAACCAATTTCAAATAGCTTCTTGGCTGGAAGTGCAACCTAATGCCCAGTTCCTCTTGTCCAGGCTAGGATTCTGTGTGGCTTGAGCCTGTGACAGTCTCAAACATGCTGTCACAGTCTCCACGAGTTCATATGTATACCTGCCCTGTTTCCTTGAAGTCGTCCACCAAATCTGGTTCTTAGAATATTTCTTACCTCTTCTCCTGTTTAGATCCCTGAACCTTTGGGAGGGGAGGGTTATGATATAGACATCCGGTTTAGGGTCGAACAATCCAAATTCTATTATTCTCTGCACATTTACCAGTTAACATCTATTGCAAAAAAGTTTCTATGATGACAGTTAAGTGGTTCATTGGGTATAACCATTTGTCATTAGGAGTTATTTTATTATTATGTTAATTTAGCAGAATAGTAAAAGTAAATTTTCAGCTAGGGCCCATCACCTGTCCAGCCTCAGATTTTTTTACCTGACTGCCAGTTTCAGGTAGGGCACTATCTCATGTAGAGGGCCTTAAATCTCATCTTTTTTGTTTGTTTGTTTTTTAAGATAGTGCTACTATTACAACAGTGTAGCTTTTAGTTGGGGGGGGGGGGGTTATTCTTTCTTTCTTTTCTTTTCTTTAGGCCACTTTGTTTGTGGATTCTTCTCCTAACTGTCTTCTAATAATATCTTCTCCGGCCCAGCTCAGCTTCTCCTGGCTCAGCTATCACCAGCTTTCTTCTCTTCTCACTCTGTTAGACCAATTCACTTTCAACTGTCTCTTATTTTCACTCTGCTCAATCTCTTTTCTTCTCTTTAACCTTACTCTCTCTTCCTTCTTCCTGCACCAACTGTCTTCTCTGACCCGGCACTTTTGACTCCTGGACCCTACTCCTGCCTACTCCCCAATCCTACTCTCCCAGCTCTCAGCCTCTGCTGGCTTTTTATATCCTCTCCTGTTCCCTGAAGTCCAAAAGGCATATGACACTGAAGGGCATAGGGTCCTTTAAAGGGCCAACCACACCACACACAACAGTAATCAAATCTTGAAGGTAGATCATTATTGTAGCTTGTAGGGTTTGTAGCTGGGGGAAATTAATGATAACTTTTTCTCCTCCAGCACAATGTACAGCAACTTCCAAAACTATGAAAACTAACTAGTAGGGATGAAGGTTCCAGATGAGTGCCACTTCGCTTTCTCCATATTCTATGACATAAGTATGTGGTATCTTCAGCAATACTATCTTACTATCAATTTGTGGAGGATAACCAATAGCAGCAGCAATAGCCCACAATGTTTGGGACCCCATTGGCCAACAACTCAAAAATATGTAACCCATTCCTGGCACTACTAGATTTATGTAGTAACATAGAATTTCTAGCTGTGTCCCCTGTTATTCGGTGACTCCATCTACACTCTTTTTTATACATGTACACATTTTAGAAAGCTTCTGCAGTAGTAGACCTCCACATGGCTTTTCAGAAAGCCTTTATTGTTTCTCTGCCCTGTACTCCCATCCCCAAGCCCATTTATTCCTCCTGTAAACATTGTATTTATGGTTCTTGCATTTGACCATGTTTTAAAAATATAATTGGTTTATTAATTCTCCAGAATTTCATTCATGCAAGATATATTCCGAGACTTACTACTGGAGGTAGGGAGTCTAGTACAGACGCCCCATGTGTGGCAGGGCAGTCCACAGGTCCACTCAGCACTTTGACTAGTTGTGAATTTCAGTATTTTAATCACCATCTACTGCACAAAACCTTTGTAATGAGGTCTGAGAGCTGCTGTACCCTGTGGGCATAGCGATATAAATTTAGAAGGCAGCTTAATGCTTTTTCTGTTTAGCAAAATAATAGTAGACTCACCTCAGAGGTCCTATGGGCTGCCCCATCACGGGTAATGTGTTTCCTTTTGCCACGCTGGTCCTTGTAGCTCACGAGTTTCACAGCTGG
This sequence comes from Meriones unguiculatus, assembly GCF_030254825.1. NCBI lineage: Eukaryota > Metazoa > Chordata > Mammalia > Rodentia > Muridae > Meriones > Meriones unguiculatus. The sequence goes on from NC_083356.1 coordinate 8,950,213, forward strand.
GTAAGATTCTTGAAGACTTTTCTCCCCGTCAGCCTACATAGCATCTTATGGTACAAGTCTAGCCATCAAGGAGGAAGCTTGCTAGTCAGTACTAACTGGATCTCTCCATGCTCAGTGACTGAAATGTACAGCCTTCAGCAAAAGGGTCTTACCATCAAGTTTGGGTAGACAAGTAGGAGCAATGGCAATTGCTTGTATCATTTTGTGGGTCTCTGGGATTGCACTGGCCAACAACTCCAGGAAAAGATCCCACACCTGGCAACTTTTTGTTTCTGGGAGGAGCACTATTCCCTGTGTAGGAAACTCCAAATAAGCCCTTTTATATGGTGTGTGTGTGTGTGTGTGTGTGTGTGTGTGTGTGTGTGTGTTTTCTGGTGGCTTTTGTAAACATTCTATAATCATCATCCTGTCCCTACACCCACAGCTACTCTACCTTTCCATCCCTCTTACCATTTCCCCTTTCCCGTGCATATCACCTGTGTTCCACTGTCCACTCTCTGAAGATCTTTCTTCCCCTTCCCTATCAATGCCTCCTGTCTAGTTGCTTGGTTTCTACAAGCACCTGCCCTGAGTAAAAACCACAGATCTTAAAACTCAACACTAGGGTATTACCACATTTACATTAAAGGTCATTTGAAGCGGCAAACATCTAAAGAGTGCATAGAAAGGAAATCAAACAAGTACCATGCTTTTCTCACTCAACCCAGCAGTATCAAACAATAGCCTATGATATTAAAGCATGGCACTTAGGGCTGTCAAGGGAATCAAGGAGAGACTTTTTATGTTGCTGAGTACCTCAATGTGCTACAACCACACCAGGTATTATTTCCTGGCTTCCAGGAAAAAAAAAAAAAAAAACTTAAAGGTAGGTATTTCTTGTAGGGAAATATTTCTTTCACATTTCACAAAACAAAACAAAGGCTCATGACTAACACTGATAGCCTCTTCCCAACCTCCTATAGAAAAAAGAGTGATTCTGGATGGTAGGGGCATAGTAGCATTTTATATTCATCTATATCTGTAGGTATTTCAAGGTTTGCAACTTTGAAGAGAGAGAGAGAGAAATAAAACAGCGGAGTGGTCTATCCCCAGCACACATCCTTATGGACAATTAACAAAGGAGAGTGAAAGCTAAAATGCCTTGGATGCTGGTGCCATGGAAGGACCTGTGACTGCCTCAGCCTGGGAACCCATGCTATTTGCTATTTGGTAGGTACCGGTTGCTTCCAAATGGCAAGGCTCCGGTTGGCTTTTTACAAGAGCAGAGATTGTTACCTGGGTTTTGAAAATTACACATTTCTTGCACAAACAGCCTCCTTTTCCCTTAAAACCACACAGTTTTCTAAATTTGTCTGTGGGTGAGGACATATATTTATGTGGAAAGACACATGATAAAGCATTCATTTACCCAGTTCTAGCCTAATCCAGTAGAGTTGAGTGCTAGGCATGGTGGCTTGGCAATTTGTGCAACCCAGATTCCAGATAACCTTTCTCTATTTCAACAACTCACAAACAGAAAACAATCAAAAGGCTTCTCTTTTTGGGGACTCTGATTTCAGTGAGACCATCCATCTGACTGAGACTGTCACTTAATTTGAGTGGGCCACATATGCTACTCTTTTGCTCATCTAACTCCCCCGAATCACATCAGCACAGAGTGAGAGAAACTCCGATTTGGGGAGGAGCAACTACGTACCTACTCATCTGCTGCACAGTGCTCCTGGAGGGTCTCCTCCATTTCAGGCTCTGGATGATGAGCTGCGAAGAGCGCAATCACCAGAGAGATTTTTGTTCCTCCTCTCTAGGACTTCAACGTTCTGATTCCCCACTGCTAACCCACATGCCTCGCCTCATCTTCATACATGAACTCAAGATGCAAAAGACCAAATTCTTATTAATATTTCCTCTTGGACACGTGAAACTCAGCATATCCAAAAGCATGTTCCCTCCTAATGCTTACATTCATCCAAATATCTTCTTTCAAAACATAGGATTTAATGGTCCCCTCCTCGCTCCTCATCAGCTACAGCTTCTCAATCATTACATTCTTTCTTTCCTTTCCAAACATTTGTTGAGTCCATTTTTTCTTCTCTTGCTTTAAGCTGGGTTAAGCCAGTCAATTGATTAACAACCTCTATATTAGTTTTCTTTCTGTGGCTGTGATAAAGAACTGGCCAAAAGCAACTTGGGGATTCAATTGTTAAGCAAGGTATAGATATTCTGATTTAAAAAAAATAATCACCTTAATTAGAATGCAGTTTGGATCCTTCTGGATTGCACAGATAAACATATGATATCAATACAATACAGATGGTCCAAGATGAAGGCATGGTTTGTAACTTAAAGGTTGGAAACTGAGCATGAGTTTTGTTGTAAACTTGACAAACTAGAGTCACCTGGATAGAAGGAACCCCAATTGAAGAATTTCCTCCATCAGATTGGCATGTTGGCCAGTCTTTGGGGGCATTTTCTTGACTGATGATTGATATGAGAGGGCCCAGCCCACTATGGGTAGTGTCACCTCTGGGAAGAGATGTAATATATTGCTAAAGTTGTTCTACTACATTGTTGGTGTTTTAATCTCATACTACATGTAATCTATAAACCACACTTTATCATGGACACAGGTATAGGGAGAAAAGAATAGTCTCTATAGAAGTGATGGTTTCAGTGAAATTGTCCCCCTTTGTCTCATTTATTTGAACACTTGGTCCTCAGTTGGTGGCATTGTTGAGGAGGTTTGGGAGGCATGGCCTTGTTGGAGGAAGTATGTCACTGGGGTGGAATTTGAGAGTGTAAAGATTCTAGCACTTTCTGTTCTTTCTTTCTGCTTCCTGTTCATCGTTCAAGATGGGATGTCCTAGTTTGCTGCCCCAATGCCAGGACTGCCTGCTTGCCACACCTTCCTACCACAGTGATGGATTCTTATCTCTCTAGACCTGGAAGCCCTAATAAGTCCTTCTAGAAGCCGTGTTATGTCACAGCAATAGAAAAGTAGCAAATACAATAGGGACTAGTGTGATCTGAGGTTTCAGTATTGTCCACTGATTAGTTGTTTGCTTGTTTCTTTTGAGAATATCAGTTCCAAATGTCGCTGTGCATTTGGGGAAGCCTGGCATCACATGATAGTTGCTGCAGTTCAGATACAACACTCCTCGGGGGATTATTGACGCTCTTCTGCTATTAATTATTATACAATACTACATGTCAAGTTTCCTACAAAGTTGATACTCTAACTCGCTCACTTTCCTATGGTCTGTGAAAACCCACCCCAACTCCTCATGCCTCATATGTGCCCACAACTTTCAATTAACTGATATTTCCTGGTTCTTCTCCTGGCGTGGACTTCTGATGAGGTAAGTGTTGGTTCATCTCCAAAACCATGTTCTTAGATCATTTTCTAACCTCTCAGAAGAATAGTCGATGGCATCATAGTTTCAGCACAGATCTTACTGATTGATTAAAGAAATGCTGCTAAAATCAGAAAAGGTGGAATGTGGCTTCCGTACAATTTTACAAAGAAGGGGCTTTATGAGGCTTACGTAAGCATGCCACAGATGGCCCAGGACCCTGACTCTCTGATTAGAAGGTAGGTTCCTCAGAACTAACCCATGTGGAACTAAAATCCTGATGCACAGAATTTAACGGAAACTCTTCATGAGTGTAATGCTTCCAAGTTATACCAAAAGCCTCCGAAGAGGGGACATTCCAAACTTTACCACATAGGTGAAAAGTGTATGATTGATTCATCTTAGGATCTTCCAAAACTGTAGAATGCTGCTTGGTCCTGACAGAGGGCATGCTTTCTCAATCAGTCAGATGAAATCTGAACTCTTAACCCTAGCCTGTGGGTCCCTTCGCTTAATGCCTGTAGTGGTTCCAACTCTTTCTCTCCAACAGGTAACGAGCTGAGTTGCTCCTACTGCTTTCAGGGACCATGATATAAGAATCCTGGTTCCAGATCGTGGATCTGGTTTCTCCTCTGAGGGATGCTTATACCACGACGCTCAGGTGTAAGGCAGCTCGAGCCCCAGCTTAACTTGTTGGAGTGCTGCACAAATGAGTTTTAGTGACACCACCGCGTGGTCTCCAGCCCCTCTCGCTGAGAAGAGAGCTCCACGAGCATGTCCCCCAGCACTACAGAAAGGAAACGACCCAAACAAATCCAGATTCGAGGAAAATACGTACAGCCCTGCCAGTGTGAAATCTGATCTGAGTCCTTTAGTTTTACTCGCCTAGATTGATCCAGGTCAGTCTCTCTGTTCTAGCCACTTCCTGGAATTTTTCGTGCTCATCCTTATAATGTTTTCAAACAATCGTAACTCTCCTATCACATCTCCTTATCACCTCCCTTTTCTGTGTCCTGATAAGTAGTACTTTAAAATCTAGCAAGTCCACAAATATTAAGAAAAGCTAACAAGACAGTATTTTTTTAAATACACATAATGTTTTCTGATTTTGCTACTAGGGGTGTTTAAGTGCTGTTTCATAATTGATGTAAAAGTAGCTGGGCGGTGATAGCACACACTTTTACTCCCAGAACTTGGGAAGCAGAGACAGGGTTATCTCTATAAATTCAAGGCCAGCCTGGTCAACAGAGAAAGTTCCAGGACAGCGAAGGCTACACAGAGAAACCTTGTCTTAAAAAAAAAAAAAAAGAAAAGAAAAAGAAAGAAAGAAAAGAAGGAATGTAAAAATAGTTTAACATGATAATAGGATGTTTACTTAATATGATATTTACTTAATAGTAACTATTAGTTTGTAAGAATAGAATTTATAACTTCTAAAGCAGTAAAGGAAACAAGATAATCAGTACAGCAACACAGTAGAGAAGGGAGAGACTGTGACATGTGCTGATAGAATGAAGGGGCAGAGCCAGGACTGCACCTGTAATCCCAGCTTTCAGAAGGCAGAGGCCAGCAGAACTCTGTGAGTTCAAGACCAGTCTGGTCTACAAAGTTAGTCCAGGACAGCCAAGGCTACACAGAGGAACCCTGTCTAAAAAACAAGAAGAAAAAACAAAGAGGCAGAAGTAAGGCCACAACTGTCAGTTTATCATGAGGAGAGGAAATGAGTTATTCTCTAGAAAGACAAATATACCTTTTCTCTCTTCCCTCCTTTCTTCCCCCTCTCTTCCCTTTCCCCCTCTTCCTTGCCTCTCTTCTTACCTCTTCCTCCGACAAGAAGAAAAACAAACCACAATTGCTTGCTGTTCATAAAAAACACGCAAGTTTAAAATAGCATAAAAATCTTCAAATAAAAGAATTGCTGGTATTGACATTACACTGAATAGAGTTCAAGTCAGAAGTATTAAATGAATAGAAGACATTTATTTTATGTCAATGGAAGGTGTAATTTAGAACAAAGATGAGATAGAACTAAATACTGATGTGACAGATATTTAAATACAGAGCAAATCACATATCAGAATGTAATTATAAGTGGGTTTATTTCTGACAATTCAATAAGAACAAATAATATAAAATATAGATGTTTAGGTAACGTAAAAAGTCTGGGTTAAATACTTGGATACTCCGCAAAATGAAATTCTTTCTCCTCAAATGTTGGAATACTTTTCAAAGCACTTACATGAAATGATACAAAGGAAGCTTCAAGAATCCCAATAAGTGACAGAAAATTGGCCTCATCATGTGATATTTTTGTAAAAGAATGTTTTAAGCTTTTTAATTGTAACTTACTACCATTTGGCCATTTAAACAGACATGTAAATAATGAGCTAAAATATTGAAAGCATTACTGTAGGCTAGGAAGAGCAATGGAATTATTGACCAAAACATGTTAAGAATCCAGATGGGAAGTGTCGCCTGCAGACAACATTTTGGACAGTATTTGAACAATCGACCACTATCTGGTGGCACTGTTTTGAGAAGTTGAAACCTTTTGGACATGAGGCCTCCCTGGCACTGTACAGCTTTATGGCTGGGCTTTATGGGCAACAGCCCAATGCTAACTTCCGGTCTCTGACTCCTGATTGGGAAAGGGCAAGCCATTTCACCCTTCTTTCGTCACCACGGATAGGCATTTTTTTTTTGTTACCACCATAATCAATGCCATATCTTGTAGCCATAAAAATGATAAGGTAAAATATTATATCCTTCTTACTGTAGGCTGCTTCTGTCAGGGTCTTTGGCCCCGTGATGGATATGCCATTCTGTCTATTGTCTGTAAGGAGAAGCAGCTGAAGGAGGAAGGGCTCACTTTGACCTACAGTTCACAGGAAAACAGTCCACATGCAAGGGAAGACATGGCCTCTGGTAGAGAATACAGCAGCAACTGGTTATAATGCATCTGATAAACAGGAAGCAGAGAGTGAACTGGAAGAGGGGCCAAGGTACAAAATCTGAAGGCCACTACTCCCAGTGGCCCACTTCTTGTAGTATGGCTCTATGTTCTAAAGGTTCTACACACTTTGGATTTTACATTCAAACTGCAACACAATCCTGGCCATCTCATAATGCAAAACACATTCATTCCAATTTAAGAAGCCTCTAAAAGGCTCTAAAAGCCCCAACACTAATTCAAAGTCCAAAGTCTCTTCTGAGAATCGAGGCTCTTAACTGAAACCACCTAAAATAATGCAAAAAAATAAATAAGTTACTTACAAGGTACAGAGTGAAAATTCCAGTACTTCAATACTAAAAGGGAGAAATGTGGACATGGAAAAGATCAGACCAAATCAAGGCTGAATCTTTCTCAGAGAAAACACTGCATCCTGTAACTCTATGCCAAGCATCTGGAACTCCTCATGGAATTATCTAGCTCCAAAAGAACTTGTAGCCTCAACTCTCCATCTCTGCTTCTGCAACACCAATAGCTTCTTGTTTGGTCTGGCGCCGGTCCACGCTGTAGCCTCTCTTGGTGGATGACCCATGGTCCTGGCATCTGAAACATCATGCAGTCTCCACTGAAACATAGGTTTCATCTTCGCAGCCTCATGCAGTGGTCCCTTAGGGCTTCCTTTAAGAGATCCAACTTTGTCTGGATTGCTGAACTGTGGAGCGACACACGCATGTACCCACACACACATGCACTCACACACACATGCGCGCACGCACCTCTTATATTTTTCACACCTGCAAGCCAGTACCACGTTGGACATAGCTGCTGTGTTGTGCTGTCAACATAGGCTGGTCCTCCCCTTAGAGCACAGTTGACTCAGCTTGTGTGTTGACCCTGTAAAGAGCAGCGAGTCCCTTCAGTGGGGTCCTCAGCTTCAGCCTCCTCCATTAAAACAAAGTTGTGTTTTCACAAGATGGAATTTTCAGTGGGTGTGTCTTGCTCTCCGGACACCTTTCTGGAGCAGAGCACCAGCTTCCTCATGAACATTGTGGATCTCTAACAAACACAGCTGCTTTGGGGCCTACTTTGTTGGTTACTTTAAGATAACATTGTTTTCTCTCACCAAACTGCACATTTTCACTTGGTCTTCCCCCAGTTTGTGATCTCGCCCCCTGTAGACCTGGGTGTACAGTAACTGTCACAGGAGCTGAATGCTGTCCTGGCTTGTAATTTGCTCTGCCAAACAAACTGGCTCCTTAATTTTAAGTTCAGCCTCACTCTCATTCTCAGGACAGGAGCAGAATGCAGCTAGAGCCTCTTCCAGAATATAACCCAAGTTGCCTCGAGATCAGGCCTTAAGAGAGGCTTCCTTCCTCTCTGGAATCTTAGGGGCCAAGCCTCTACTGCTCACATGATCTTCCACACTCCCATCAGAATGGCCTGATAAACTCTGTTTTCCTGTAATTTATTGTAATGATGGATTTGATCAGCGGACAGAGCTTGGAGCATAAACCATAAAGTTTGTTTTAGGGCTTCTCAATCCACACCTGAACACTTCCAAAGTTCTGAGAACCCATGGCCAGATTTATCACATCAGTGACACCATTTCTAAGGCTCTCCTTTTCTGTAGTTATTTTTCTCCTTGTTATAACAAAAATCCGGCCCCAAAGCAACTTAAAGGAGTTACTTAAGTCATTTTGACTTAGGTTTTAAGAGGATACTTTCCATCACGGCATAGAAAACATGACAGCAAGTGGAGAATGCAGGAGTGGGAGGCTAAATGGTCACTCATTGCATCCACAATCAAGAAGCATAAGGTGAACTGGAAGCTAGAGAGGGAACTAGAACCACAAGGCCACGCCCAGGACCCACTTCCTCCAGCAAGCCTCCCCTTCCTAACGGTTCTGCAACTTTCCAAACAGCTTCACCAGTTGGGACCAAGGATTCAAAATGCAGGAGCTTACCAAAGACCACAGCAGTAAGAAACCACAGCACTAACTAATACAAATGTATGCACAAAGGAAAGGGAAACTTGGAGGCCTGAGTACTCTGTTAGCAAGAAAGAATGAATAAAAATAGTTGACACAAAAGCTAAACAAGTATTAGATTGGGTACCTAATCTTCTATTCCTTACATTTGGAACTGTCAAAGTGAGTTAAAACTACTGTTATTGGCAAGTATATGAGAGGAGAAAGGACTGGGTGATCATATAGAATGGGAACAACCCTGCTGGGCTGCAATTTGCTAATAAGCATCAAAATCCTTATCAAGTCTTCCTTTGCACATTTACTGCAATAATTGATTTGGTCAGAGGTTATAGTTTCGAGTGGAAGCCATAAGGCCTGGTAAACAGTTAAATTTTTAACTGGAAGAAAAGAACTAATATCAAGAACAAAGGAGTGAGGCTACACTGTTAAATGATTCAGAGGCCTATTATTATCGTTATTATGTACCATGGTTACAGTGACATTTCCCCTGGAGCCAGGACTGCAGAGCTGAGTTTTTGTTATCTCTATCTGTGTGATGTTCCACATTCATCCCTGCACACTCCGCCTCAGTCTCTTTAATAAGGACAGGAATGAAAGATAGATCACCATTCTTCAATACGCTTCCCCATCTCAATATAAGGCTTGTCCAGGAAGAGAAGTCTCCAAACCCATAAACATGTGTCTCTGAGGGCAGCTCCTCACACACCGGTAAACAGGAAGAAGGGTATGAGGGCGTCTGACCTTGCACTTCTTCTATTAGGATGACTATGATGCCAGCTATTGTGTTAGTCTCTCATTTCTGTGAGGTGAGTCTATGCAAACCACCTTAAGGGAGGAAATTCCTCCAACTCCAGGGTTCTGGGGTTCAGTCCATGCAGGCAGGGAGAACTCACTGGAGAACAGTAGGTCACAACAGGGAGGTGAGGAAGCAGCGGGTGAGCAAGCTGCAGTCTCCGGCATCTTCCTCTTTTTCTTCAACCGGTCCACCCCTCTGGGGGATGATGACCATGTTCAGGGAAGCTCTTTCCCTGTTACTTAAATCCATCTCAAGCTGCCTTCACTGTCATACCCAGGGATATCATCTATTAATCTCCTAAACATTTATCCACTCTGGCAATCAAGCTTAATCATCATAGCCATTGGCAAAGTTGTTACCTAGAAGATTACAAGACCGTATTTCAAATGTATGTATGACTTTGCCCCTAGAATCCCAGCACCCCCTACACTAAAGTCAACTTTTTTTCAGTCTTGGTCTCTGAAAGGTCCTTGAGCAATTGCCTCACATTGTAGGATGTTTATCTCAAAGGGCATTTTCTTTAGACCAATGGTCAAAATCATTATTGACATTTTTCAGGGGAAGAAAAAGTATATATTTTTTAAGATATTTTAAAATCCAAACATAAAAAATACATTCTAGTATTGTCTAACCTGGAAAACTACCATAGCAGCTACATACAATTACTGGAAATCTGTGAAGTGTTCTTTTTGTTGTTATTGTTTTGTTGTTGTTTTTTTTTTTTGTTTGTTTGTAGAAGTAACTGATTTCTCTCTTTTTTAAAAAATAATTTATTCACTTTACATCCTGATTGTAACCTTTTCTCTCATCTCCTCCAGGTTCCTTCCTCCCTACCTTTCCCCCTTATACCCTTCCTGTAGTCCTCAGAAACGGGTAGGCCTCCTCCCCTACCTTCTGACCCCAGCCTAGGGGTCATTAGGACTGCCTGCATCCTCTTCCTCTGTGGCCTAGCTAGGCTGCCCTACCATAGGGAAGTGATCTAAGAGCAAGCTTCAGAATCCAGGTCAGAGACAGACCCTGGTCTCCATATGAAATCTGAGCTGCCTATCAGCTACATCTGAGCAGGAAGTCTAGGTCCTCTCAGTGTATAGTCCTTGGTTGGAGCACAGTCTCTGCAGACCCCCTGGGCCCAGATTTGTTGGCTTTATTGGTCTTCTTGGAGATCCTGTCCCTCCTGGTCCTTCTGTCCCCCCACTCTTCCATATAACTCCCAGACCTCCGCTCAGAGTTTGGCTATGAGTCTTAGCATCTGCTTTGATCCCCTTCTGGGTAGAGTCTTTCAAAGGACAGCTATCTTAGGCTCCCATCCTGTTCCCTCTCTTCAGCAGCTTCTAGTACCTATTCTAGTTGCCGTTTTGAGTGAGAATTAATCATCCTCCCTAGAGTCCTCCTTGTTATTTAGCTTGTTTTAGGTCTGTGGATTGTAATATGGTTTTCCTGTAATATATAGCTAATATTTTCTTATAAATGAATATATACCGTGAGTGTCTTTCTACATCTGGGTTACCTCACTCAAGATGATCTTTTCTAGTTCCATTCATTTGCCTGTAAATTTCATGATTTCCTTGTTTTTAATAGCTGAGTAGTATTCCATTGTGTCAATGTACCACAATTTCTGTATCCATTCTTCAGTTGAGGAACATCTAACCTGTTTCCAGATTCTGTCTATAATGAATAAAGTTTCTATAAACATATCTGAGCAAATGGCCTTGTATGGTAGAGCATCTTTCAGGTATATGGGTCTTAAGGTAGTGCTATTCCCAATTTACTGAGAAAGCACCAGATTAATTTCCAAAGTAGTTTACAAGTTTGCACTCCCACCAGCAATGGAAGAGTGTTCCCTTCTCCACATTCTTGTCAGCATGTGCTGTCACTTGCGTTTTTGATCTGAGCCATTCTGAATCTCACAGTTGTTTTGATTTGCATTTCCCTGATGACTAAGGATGTTGAGCATTTCCTTAAATATTTCTCCACCATTCGATATTCCTCTGCTGAGAATTGTCTGTTTAGCTCTGTACCCCATTTTTTAATTGGATTCTTTGGTGTTTAATTTCTTGAATTTTTTATGTATTTTAAATATTAGCCCTCTGTGAGATGTAGGGTTGGTAAAGATCTTTTTCCAGTCTGTAGGCTGTTGTTTTGTTCTATTGACAGTGGTCTTTGCTTTGCAGAAGCCTTTAAGTTTCATGAGGTCTCATTTGTTAATTGTTGATCTTAGATCCTGTGCTGTTGGTGTTCTGTTCAGGATGTTGTCTCCTGTGCCAATGAGTTCAAGGCTCTTCCCCAGTTGTTCTTCTAGTAGATTTAGTGTCTCTGATTTTTTGTTGAGGTCCTTGATCCACTTGGACCAGAGTTTAGTGCAGGGTGATAAATATGGATCTTTTTGCATATTTCTAAATGTAGACATCCAGTTAGACCAGCACCATTTGTTGAAGATGCTTTCTTCCATTGTATGGTTTTGGCTCCTTTGTCAAAAATCAAGTGTCTGTAGGTGTGTGGGTTTATTTCTGGGTCTTCGATTCCTTTCCATGATTCACCAGTCTATTTTTGTGCCAGTACCATGCAGTTTTTTATTACTATTGCTCTAGAGTACAGCTTGAGATCAGGGATGGAGATACCTCTGGAAGATCTTTTATTGTACAGAATTGTTTTAGCTATTCTAGATTTTTTGTTTTGTTTTGTTTTTCCATATGAAGTTGAGAATTGTTCTTTCAAGGTCTGTAAAGGATTATGTTGGTATTTTGATAGGGATTGATTGATTCTGTAGGTTGCTTTGGGGAAGATGGCCATTCTCACTATGTTGATCCTACTAACCTATGAGCACGGGAGATCTCTCCATCTTCTGATATCCTATTCAATTTCTTTTTTGAAAGACTTGAAGTTTTTTTCATACAAGTCTTTCACTTACTTGGTTAGAGTTACACCAAGATACTTTATGTTTTTTGTGGCTCTTGTAAAGGGTATTGTTTCTTTAATTTTTTTCTCAACCCATTTGTCTTTTGTCATTTGTCAGAGAAATTGATCTGAAATTCTCTTTCTTTGTTGAGTCTTTGTGTGGTTTAGGTATCAAAGCTCATAGAATAAGCTTGGTAGTGTTCCTTCCATTTCTATTTTGTGGAATAGTTTGAAGAGTGGTGGTCTTAACTCTCCTTTGAAGGTCTAGTAGAATTCTACACTGAAACCATCTGACCCTGGGCTTTTTTTGGTTGGGAGACTTTTGATGACTGTTTCTATTTCCTGAGGGGATATAGGACTATTTTTTGTTTACTTGATCTTGATTAAACTTTGGTAAGTAGAATCTATAATGAAAATTATCAACTTCATTTAGATTTATCAAATTTTATTGTATATAGGCTTTTAAGACCTAATTATTCTTTGGACTTCCTCAGTGTCCCCCTTTTCATTTCTGATTTTGTTGATTTGGATAGTGTCTCTGTCTTTTAGTTAGTTTGGCTAAGGGTTTGTTTATCTTGTTGATTTTCTCAAAGAACAAGCTCTTGGTTTTGTTGATTCTTTGAATTGTTCTCTTTGTTTCTAATTTTCTGATTTCAGCCCTGAATTTTATTATTTCCAGCTGTCTGCTCCTCTTGGGTGTGTCTGCTTATTCTACTCCCTACCCCTAAGGCCTTCAGGTATCCTGTTAAGTTGCTTGTGTGAGATGTCACCAATCTCTTTACGAAGGCACTTAGTACTATGAACTTTCCTCTTAGCACTGTTTTCATTGTATCCCATAAGTTTGGGTATGTTGTACCTTCATTTTCATTGAATTTTAAGAAGTCCTTAATTTCTTTCTTTATTTCTTTTCTGACCCAGTTATCCTTAAGTAGAGAGTTATCCAGTTTCCATGCCTGTATAGGCTTTTTTGCTATTTCTGTTGTTGTTGAGGTCCAGCTTTAGTCCGTGGTGGTCTGATAGGATACAGGGTATTATTACAACCTTCTTGTGTCTGTTGAGGCTTGCTTTGTGACCTACTGTATGGTCACTTTTGGAGAAGGTTCCATGAGGTGCTAAGAAGAAGGTAAATTCTTTTCTGTTTGGGTAGAAAGTTCTGTAGATGTCTATTAGGTCCATTTGATTCATAACATCTGTTAGTGTCATTATTTCTCGGTTTAGTTTCTGTCTCATTGACTGTCCTTTGGTGAGAGTGGGGTGTTGATGTCTCCCACTATTAATGTGTGGGGATCAATGTGCGGTTTAAGCTTTATTAATGTTTCTTTTACAAATGTGTGTGCCCTTGTATTTGAGGCATAGATGTTCAGAATTGAGATGTCATATTGGTGAAATTTTTCTTTGATGAGTATAAAGTGTCCTTCCTCATCTCTTTTGGTTAATTTTGGTTGAAAGTCTATTTTACTAGATATTAGAATGGCTACTCCAGCTTGCTTCTTGGGTCCATTTGCTTGGAAAACCTTCTTTCAAGCTTTTACTTTCAGGTAATGTCTATCTTTGCAGATGAGGTATGTTTCTTCTATATAGCAGAATGTTGAGTCTTGTTTACACATCCTGTAAGTCTGTGTCTTTTTACTGGAGAGTTGAGTCCATTGATGTTGAGAGATATTAGTGACCAGTAACTGTTAGTTCCTTTTATTGTGATATTGGTTTTGGTAGTGTGTTTGTGTGCTGATCTATTTGTAGTTTTGCTATAGTGAAGTTATTTATACCCTCATAGTTTTTCAGGTATAGTTAACCTCTTTGTGTGGGAGTTTTGTTTCTAGAACCTTCTCTATGGCTTGGTTTGTGCATAGATTTAAGGTCATGTTCTTGTTAGGGTATCCACGACTGCTTACTGTGGGACAACTGGATTCTGGAGATGCCATATTGCTTTGGCTTTTGTTGATTATGTTTTTATGCTGGCCTTTAGCCATCTGGTTGTCTCTGGCATTGGCTGGTAGTTTCTGGTGTCCCCTGGAACTGGGGGAAGGGAGGGAAGTGGGAAAAGCCTTGGCAGGAAGCTGGGTGTTCCTGTAGGAGCCCTCCTCAGATTGGTGGGTATGGTTTCTGACTGGCAGGTGGTTCTCAGGGAACTACCCTTGGCACTCCTCCTCATATGTGTGATCGTGTGGAGTAACCGGACTCCTTAGGAGCCCAGGAGCTCTCCTCTCACCAAGGGAAGTCGTGGAGACAGCTGCCCCACCACTGGCTTTCTTGCTCTGAGGCTGGAGCTGTGTGCACTGGTATTCAGAAGATATTCACTGGCTAGTGAGAACAGCACACAGTCATGTTGCTATATGCTGAGAAGATGCGACAGGGGGAACCCAGGAACTTTTATGAGGTTTAGCCATGGGGGTCTGAGGTTGAACTGGCTCATTTCCCTCAGTGTGGAGTCTCCTCTCAACTGGGAGACCCAGACACTAGTGTTTAGGGGCCCACAGTTCAGTCTGGGTCAGTGGGCACACGGCTAGATGCTGGAGACCATGTGCCTGGGGAACCTGGGAACTTTTCAGGTGAAAAGTTGATGACAGGTGACTTGTTGTAGGATGGCTTATTTCCCTCCCTGTGGGGTCTCCACTCGACTGGGAGACCCAGAAACTGTTACTGTGGTGCCCACAGTTTGATCTGGGACAGTCAGTGCAGTGAGCAGGTGTGTGCCTAGACACTGGGGATTAGCTGGGTGACCTGAGGTCGGATGGCTTGTTTTCCTCACCATGGAGTCTCCTCTCAGCTGGAAGACCCAGATACTGGTCATTTGGGGCTCACAGTTCGGTCTGGGATGGTAAGAGCAGCGCATAGGCATGTGGCCAGACATTAGGTGGGTGGCAGGGATGGACCCAGGAACTTTTCTGGGGATTAGCGTGGTGGCCTGAGGTCAAAACCACTTGTTTCCATCAAGCGGGGTCTCTGCTCACCTGGGAAACACTAGCTGGTGTTTTGGGGCCCACAGTCCAGTCACCGCTGTCCTGCTGAGCAGACACAGTGTATGATCGCTGCCATCCCGGAATCCTCCTGTTTCTTCCCTGTGGAGTGTTCTAATTCAAGGCAGACTAGAAAAGAATAATAAAGAGAAGGTGGAGAGGGACGGAGGGGGAGAGGAGCGCAGAGAAGATGAACTGATTATCCCACCTACCTGCCTGCGACAAAGGCCTCTGTGCAGGCTTCTCAGAAGTAAGTATGGGTGAAAGAGTAGCTTTACAGTTCACAGAGGCATAACCACACAAGCAGAGAGAAAGGGGAGTAGCCAGGTGAGGAGAGTTGGGGCATCTGGGGGAGGAAGGCCTCTTGGGCTCTCTATGTTACCCTCTATGTTACTGTTTATCAGCTTGCCCACCCCCTGGACAGCCTCCCTCAAAATCCTCTCTCCATCTCGGTTCAAAAATCACTACCTACTCCCCTAGAGCCAGGCTAAGCAACCAACAGAGGTTCTTAGAAGAGCCCTGGGATATACTTCATATTCTCAAGGACTCAGACTCAGTTTTCCACCGTGGGAATTCCAGCTCCTGGAAACCAAGCATTTTTTCAACAAGGGACAGGCTGAAAAACAACTTGTAGCTCATTTTGTTCTGTTTTCTCTCCTTCTCCTCCTCCCCCTCCCCCTCCTCCTTCTCTTCCTCCCCCTCCTCCTCCTCCTCTTCTTCCTCCCCCTCCTCCTCCCCCTCCTCTTCCCCCTCCTCCTCCCCTTCCTCCTTCTCCTCTTCCTCCCCCTCCTCCTCCCCTCTCCTCCTCCTCCTCCCCCCCTTTCCTCCTCGTCCTCCTCCTCCTCCTCCTCCTTCCTCCTTCTTCCTCCTTCCTCTTCCTCCTTCTTCCTTCCAAGAAATGGCAATGTGGGTCCTAAGTCTTCAGACCTACACTTGGGAATTTTGCTTATCCAAGTTTTCACACAAAGGAGCGGACATTCACACCCCAGGCAGGGCCCTTAGTGGTCCCAGCTCTCTTTCAATCAGCCATAACGAGTGTTTAGGTAAGTATCTAAACACTGAAGTTTCAAACAATGGGTTTCTTTAATTTCCAGTGTGTGTATTCTGTGATATGAAACCTAACATTTTAAAGAGCTACCCTGTATTATAATATACAGCAGAGCCTGTGTGTGTGTGTGTGTGTGTTTGTATTTGTGTGTGTTTAAAAACATTCCTCACATTCCAGAATGCTAATTTAAGTTTAAATGGAGGGAAAAAAGTCTGTTTAACCCCTTCACTGACAGAAACTCATTTGAACTTCTGTTAACCTTGACTGCAATGTTTCAATCAATTCATCAAAAATACTTAAAAATTAGAGGAGTCGGATGAAGACAGACAGCTAATGTTTGGACCAGACAGATGATATACCCCTACAGCTCTTGACTCCCAAGGCTGATGAAAAGTACCAGGAGAGAGGAAAGAGGGAGGGGCACTCTGGTGGCAGGGGGCACACCCAGGTTTGTAGGGTGCCAGAGAGAAGCCGAAAGACTCCCTGAAAGATGCCAGATCTGCCTGCAGCCCACAGGATGAGACTCTAGCCATAATCCTCCCAGGATGCTTCACAGCTGAGAACAGTCTTTGAGTAGGTAATTCGAAGTTACAAGGTTAGAGTTCCTGGTTTTTGTTTTGTTTTGTTTCTTTTTTCTTTTTTCTTTTTTTTTTTCCTTTCCAAGGCACAATGATGTCATACCACCACCCCTCTGTCTTTAACGGGAATTTCACGTTTTTAACATCAAGGTCCCTGGAAGAACATATACGCTGGCTTTTTCCATTTTACAAAGCCCCAGAGGAAAGAGAAAGTGGGTAAAGTACTCAGGGGAAATTTGCTTTTAAAAGTCAGTGATTTCCTTTGTAAGATGGTTCCCTGAGTTAATGCAAGCAACTTGTTATTTGAAAAAACCACATTATATTTTTTGGAAGGGTAGTACTGCTTCTCTTAAGCTCTCTATTGAGAGAGATTGAAATGTTTGAGCCGTTATTTCCCCCTTTCCTTCTCTTATCCCAAAGTAGATGCTTCCTCATACCATTCAGGAAATCACCAGATGCTCTAAGCAGTGTGAGCACATGCCTGAAATGCATTCATTCAGTAAACTCCACACCGCTTGCTCCCACATCACCAACCCAGGGTAAATAATACTTAAATAGTATCTACTTTCTCAGCCAGGAGGGCAATTTCTCCACTAGAATCCCCTCCCAATCCGACTTCATTACACTCAGCAATGCTATCAGCAATGACAAGTGTGCTGTAAAATTGGAATTGTATCACAGGGTTCATTAGTAACCTTGCTTTTGGAGAAGCTTTAGAACCATCTCACTCCTGTGGTTTAAACAAATACTTCACTACAATGTCTATAACAGCCCTGAGGCTGGGCGGGGGGGGGGGGGCACACAAGCCCCTCCACATGACCACTGTTCCAAAATGGCTCAGAAGTAGCTCATTAGCTCATTACACCACTCTGTGTCAACAGCTCATACTGTTAAGCTACCCCCACATATTTTAGGCAATAGACTCTAAGTCTTTTGCTCAAGACCATAAGTAAGTAGGAGTTTGAAAAAAAAAAATTGAAATTTAAAAAGCATTCATATACCAATCATATCATTTGAAAAATCATTGAAGATTGATGGATTTGAGGTGGATTTTTCTAAGACAAAGACAGGGTGGGAAGCCCACATGGGAATGGATGTTTATTCATAAATCCAAGTGGAGTTAATTGAAACAATCTAGGGGCAGTTTTTAAAAACAGCATTCATCAGAAGTGCCACAATTGTCTTTCACAATGCATTCATTCGCCGGTATTGTATTTGGATCACTCTCCTTTAGGGACCAGCTTTAGCCAATTAAAAATGATTTATGGCCCTGGGTTTACAGGATAGGCAATTTTGAGAGTTCATGCATGTGAATGAACATGGCAACATTTTCATCTGGTGGTCACTGACATTTTTTTTCCAGAGTTTTATAATCTGATTGGTTGCCCAAGAGAGGGGAAAGAGATTTAAGACTTGGATATAATCAACATAAATGCTTATTGATTGCGCAAACCAACAGGACATTCCCTGTGTCAACCTCCAGAACCACAGCACTCTGCTCACCCCACACACTGGGCTCCCTCTGTGGGTCTGAGCTGTCCATCAGTCCTGTTCTCAGTTAATACCAGGAGTGACGGACCCTTCAAGATTTAATTAATCATGTGCTTTGCAGCAAATACATAGTGAGTATAGATTACAATGTTTTATGTCTGTTTTTTTAAATGAAATATGGAGGGAAAACAAAATTTTTAACTAAAAATGTTTTTCTAGAAGAGAATGAATCATATCAATAATTGAACTAAAAAGAATTCAGAAGATTAACCCCTTAGACACTAGACATGTTTGTTTTTAAATGAAAACAATCCTGTCTGAAGTATTTACGTCTCCCTTCCCCCCCCCCCCCGCCATTTAGGAATTCTTCAGTTTCCACCATTTTTGTTTTGCCTAACTCTTCCTTCACATCCACTCCATTTCTCACTGTCTAAAGCAGCCATTCATCAGATTCAGCATGGGCTTCCGCAGCACCCCTGGCACGAGTTACCATCTGCCTCCTCTCTCACCCATCCCCCGACCCAGCCCCACTCCTCATGCGCATCCAGAACACTAGCACTGAAGGAGCTGTTCTAGACTGTTTCACTAAAAATATTTCCACTTCCCAGCAGATAACCTGGGAATGCTACTGATATGTCTGGGGAGGGAGGGGGGTCACAGTGCAAAGAGCACCAAAGTATGTCAGGACCATTTTTCTCTGTGACTGCAACCAGGCAATGAATCTTTTGGTCACACAATAGATCACATCCCGCTGTTCCAGGCATTGATGCTCTCACTTTTATCAGCTCAACAGAGTGTCAAAGTATCTGGGAAGGCATTCTACAAGCTTGAAAATGGTGGAAGAAACAAAGACATAAACACCCAGGGCCTCTGGGACCTCATCTTATTCTACTTGTTGCTTGGTTTCCATCTAACCCCACCTCTTCACAGCTGAGTATACTTTGCTTAAGCTGTGACTGTCTCCCAACCTCTAACAAATTCATAGAAAACAGGTATGATGACAGAGAACTCAATTAGAAGCGACTTAAAGGAGAAGATAAAATTATGTAACATTCTTGGATACAAATCAAAGTAGCCGTCCTGATTGCTCTTCAAGCCTTTGATTCTGATGTTCCCTTGGTGAGCCCTCTACCACCAGGGAACAGCCTATCACACTTCTAAGCTGCTCCTTTGGCTGTATTCACACTTCATCTCTTCCTTTGCCTGCATCTCCAAACAGCACATACTAGCGCGTTCTGGAAACTGCTGTTTTACAAGCAGAAGTAGGAAGGAAAAGGGAGAGGAGAGTAGAAAGAGCCCTTTTGAAACTTTGTGGGTGACCTTATCTTTACAGTCCTGTTTAATTCATCAGTCACCATTTGCCCAGGCATAAGAAGGGGAGCAGTGCTTTCCAGCAATGGTGCGGTGGAAAGAAGACAACTAAAATATGCAGTTACTGTGACCAGTAAAATCCCATTTTCATGAGGATCCTTAAACATGTGTCAATGGGAGCCATGCCAAAGCTAGATTTTCACTCTGAACTGGAATTGAGATTTTAAAGTGAATGCTTAGGGAATAAGGATTGCTCTCCAGGTCTCTTTCAAACAGCAAGCCTTAAGTTTTCCCCTTCTGAGCCAGTTTTCTTCACCTCTGTGTTGGTTTCCTTCACAGGGTGGTGTGTTTTCATATTTTTATATGCTTCCCACAGTATTCTGGAAACGACACGAAGAACATAAAATCATACGTTCCAACAAAAACATTCTACTTACAACGACCCACGAAGCCTCCTTGCTTTGTGTAGTGGCATTCTGAATCCTGATGAGTGGTGAAGGCCTGATGAGCCAGCCACATGGATGTGGCCATGGCGTCGTTATGCTCGGTAGCAAGAAGATTCTGATCTTGTCAAGCTGCAAATAACACATTGAACGTATTTCTGTTCCGTGTTGACCAATTATATGAAAGTCTCCATCGCACTTACTATGCCAGCTCCCTTATTAAATTTTCAATTTCCACACAGTTTGTCCATAACCGGACAATTATAACTCCAGAGTTAGTGTTTTTCTAGCTTTCCCAAAAATTTTTTTAGCAACTGTGGATATGCCCTGTTAAGGTGCCAATTCAAAACCCAGGCACAGAAACAAGGGGGACTCTTTTGCTTTGGCTTCCAGAACTGAAACAAGAGCACCATGAATTTCCTGCAAATATGCCTCTGGCTTCTTGCCCCTGTGCAGGACAAATCAGTTCCTGGAGAACATCCACCTCTCCGAATCCTTGGATTCATGCAAAACACCAACACAGTGGGACTCTGCTTAGCTCTTTGTAGTGCTGAGGTGAAAGAGTAGGCTAGGACCTGCTTGCTTTGTTTGTCTTTCAGTCTTTCTCGGTGGCTCAAGCAGGCATAAGAAGAAGAAAGTAAGAAGGCTTATGAGACAGTTGCTCCTACAGGCCAGGCCCTGGGCTGAGTTCCCGGGATGAAAAGTACGAAAGCCTTTGTCCTTTCTAAAACACAGCGAGAAGCAGATGGGCCTGCTTTAAGTGCTGAGACAGAACAAACTAGCGGAGAGGGTCCCTAAATGATTGAGTATCTTACCTAAAGGAACAGCAGTAGCTCTGAGATCCTTGAGAAGGGCACCTGTCACACTGTATATGGTTTCTTAGATCAAGAAGAAGAAGAGGAGGAGGAGGAGGAGGAGGAGGAGGAGGAGGAGGAGGAGGAAGGAGGAGGAGGAGGAAGGAGGAGGAGGAGGAGGAGGAGGAGGAGACCCTAACATCCAATTAGAGTAAACTGAGATAGTCTTGGAGACAAGTCTGAGCCCATTTGTGAATATAGTTTTGTATACTGAATCGGAGAGCAACATCCCAACAAAGGCAAATGAGCAAAAGAAGAAATAGTGCCTGTCACTGAGCTCTGTAGACAATGAGTGCAAGGGTCTGGTTTGCAACATGCATTCATGGGTGCTGCCGACACCGATGAATGACCTGTCACAGCTAAGGGACTGTAGCCACAAGCATCCCAAATACTACAAAACTAGACAAATGACAGTCAATAAAACCCACCCACTCATTTGCTTTAGCATGCTTCCCAGACCAGTGGTCTCTTTACACACGGGATGAGCAGAGAACTCGGCCAGGAAACCTCAGCAGAGAAAGCAGTCCACTCTACTCCAATTCTTTCAAGTATCTCCTGATGATGAGAATAGCACAGAGGCAGATGAGCCTCATTAATCAGCGGTGGGCCATCCCAAGAGGAGGAAATGTCCCCTGGAAGAATGCAAACTCCTTCCCAGCTCACTGTGCACTGGACTCCACGGGCTTGTTGAAAGATGTGTAGGCTTTGGTGTAGTGTGATAGTCCCCGGGGGGTCCTCGTACGCATTCCTCATTCCACTCTGTGTGATAGAACACTCGCTTACAATTTCCTTCCTGGAGAGCCTCGGAGGCTTGGAGAAACTGTAAATATTTAGTTCTTGAAGTCAAAACTACCCAATTTTGTTCAAAATGTCTCTCTTTGGAAAACTCTAACATCTGTTTAGAACATCTCCGAGCCAGTCTCTGGCCTAACACCAACTATAAAACACATACACACATATACACAAAGAGTGATGGCATCTGCAAGAGAATGAGATACATGGAAGATTCTGGATGAAGTAGGGGCATGGTCTGGAACACAGATGTTCCAACTGGCATGCTTTAGGGGGGCGCTCAATTCAAAGTGTCTTCATCAATTGGGCACATTATTATTTTTTCCATAAATAAGAGGTTTCGATGTATTGTGATTCCAGAACGGATCAATTTAGCAATCCTCACCCAAGTGTATTCAGCATTTTTGCTGTGCCTTCCATCATGAGCCATCTCTTTTTCTCTCATCTTTGTCTTTGTGGCTGCATGCTGGCTGCAGAGCCTTCAGGTTCTTCATCAGTGCTCAGAGGGGAAGCCAGAAGACATTATTTTCTTTAGCCTTTTTTTCCACAAGTATGCCTTTCTGAAACGCACTAGATAAATTTCTCTATAGCTCTTTCCTTATTTTATTTATTATCAGTGTGGGTCAGGCATGCATGTGGAAGTCAGAGAATAATTTTCAGGAGTAAGTTCTTTCCTTCCACAGTGGGCTCCAGGGGTTGAGCCCAGCCCCCCAGGTTTAACTATCGAAAGCACATTTACCCACTGAGCCTCTTGCCATCACAAATTATCTTGATATCTTATTGAAAGAATTATATCAGAAGGCCATTTCTAAACCAATCAGTAGCAAAATGGCAACATTACCAGCCTGGGTTTAGCTCAATCATGCTTAGCATCCTAGAATCAGAGAATGCTGAAAATACTTGACTGTCCGTATTGGCTACTTGTTTTGTTGCCTTCATATCAAATATCTGACAAAAAAAAATAATGTAAGGAATAAAGGCTTTATCTGGGCTCATGGCTTGAGAGTACTGTCCATCATGGCAGAGCAGCCATGGTGACAAAAGCTGGAGACAGATAATCATGTTGTATCCATAGTCAAGAAGCAAAAATTAGTAAAGGTCCAATATCTGAAGAAAGATTGTATGGTGGGAATCACTGCTGGATAGACAAGGCACACCACACCACCTGATTCAAGTTCTTCAACTTGTTTTTGATGCTGCCAGTACAGTAGCTGCCGTACAGGTAAGAATTAGAAAGCTCCTTAATGCAGCAGTTAAGACCATGACGTCATGGTCAATGTGCCTATGTTCAAACTCCAACTCTGCCATTTAAAAGACTTTGGGCAAGTTACTTAGCCTTTCTGAGTCTACACTTCTGTGCTTGTACATCCTCAGAACTAAAATACCATAACCTATGACTGGCTATGTATAAATTAGAGTGTATATATTAAATAGAGCATATAAATTAAATACAGTGTCCCACGGAGCAACATTGTCTCATTTTTAACATAATTTTACTCTTGATGGCTAAAGGATTACTGAGTCCCCTTCCCATACTTCACGAAAGCAAAACAAAGCAAAAGCCTCAAAAACACAAAGCTATCAAAAAGTCTGGAGGTGGGGACAAGAAGGGACCACAGTTTCACCGGATCAATAAAATTGTCTCAGAGCCAAAGCAGGTATTTAACATTGTAGCTCAGTGTTTGACTTTGGGCACAAAACTAATTAAGGAAACAAAACAGAAAAAGCATATTTGGCAATCATAAAATATAAGCACCAAATCAGGAAGTTATTTGGTTCTCTGGAAAGCACAGAAGACCAAGATCGCACTTAAAATCAGGTGCATGGGGATTCAATATGTCCCACCGTAGCCTTTAACTTTCATCCTATTCTTTATTCATTTCACGGCTGCATCCTCTAAAAATGCTCAGAGTCATAGCATAGTGTCTCCCTTTTCCTCCTCTCAAGAGCATTTGCAGAAGACATAGACAACTGAGCAGAAATTCACAGGTACAACTTTAAAATTAGTTATACCTCATGCAAGACATAGAACATTCCACTGGAGCCTTGTCAATTCCAAAACCTGAAAGAGCTATGTGGCTGTAATTGGTGGCTTTAGAGCATCATACTCCTAATCTTTGCCATATACTAAATGCAAACTTTTTTTAATAAAAAACATCCTATTTACTGGGCTACATGTTTACATTCTGATTTTAAATATATTTGGCAACTGTAGAAAGTGGCCTCAAATAGTTAGCCAGTCCAAAAGCAAAAACAAAACCAAAGAGTGGGTTCAGGGTGTGCTGCTGGCCAACTGCTCTCTGCTCTAGGGCCAGCATTTTGTCACCTCTGACACATGACCAACACACACTAGAATCCTGAGTGACACATGTAGATTTCATTTGTGTTTCCGTCTGAAATCTGCTCTGAGAAGCTTTCAGTTCAGTCCTAAGTAAGCTATTAAAACTTCAGGTTGCTTCCGGTTTTAACCCGACCAGAGAGAGAGCAAGTCTCCACTCGGGGTTTTATAAATCCCCGTGGCAATCTCCAAAACTTGCAAAAATGATTTTTGGAGCTTTCCTTGAGCTCCTTATGAGATTTTTCTGTGCATTTCCTCAGTACATAACAGGGCCCTTAAGCTAGACGAATAGAAAGAAATTCTATAACAAAAGCTACGAAATCCATAACAAAGGTGTAAATCTCCAAATCTCAGAAGGCAACACCCAGTTTTCTTTCTAGATGGGAGTTTGCCACATAGAGATAACATCTAAGTTCGATGTCTGTGGATGCTTTGTCTCTGGGTACCTAGGGTGCTTTTCCATCCTCACAGAGAGAGGGACGCTGGGAGCAGCTCTCAGCATCCAGGAGGCTAGTTTTGCAGCAAACTCAGGGGACAGGTGCTATTTGGTATGTAAGAGACATTTCAGTAGATAAGAAACGTTCATTTTTATGTGTGGAGGCAGTGTTCACGAAAACAAAGAAAAAAGTGTAGAGATTCAGCACAATGTGGAAGAAAAGAAAAATCCCTCAAACAATGCTAGTCAGGGCAAGAACTGAAAATGACACCATCTAGCCTGTTCATGCTTAGGAATGTCAAAGGAAAAGATCTGTAATGATTCTTTGGCTTTTCTTTAAAAGAAATGTCTTCCTTGCCTCTTTGTTCTATAAGGGGGAAAAAAGACACTAATAATTAGCAAACCACAGATGAGTGTGTCTTCTCTCATTTAGCAGATATGCCACCCAAGACCAAAACTGTTGCCATCTTCGATTAACACACCCACTTTCCCCATTGCTTCTTTGAAGCTGCAGACCTGAAGGAAGGCGTAGAAGGTTGTCGCTTGAAGTGCCTCAGGGAGCCAGCTAGATGGGTTTGAAAGATAGTATTCAGTCACCCCCGTACAGAGGGGAGGTAAACACGAGTGCTGCTGAGCAAGTCTCGGCTAAGCTCTGGAGAGCGAACAGCGTGTGGCTGAAGGCATGGCTTACACAGATCTCCACGAGCAAGTATGGAAAATGGTGACTCTATGGAGAAATAAATCATGGGCATGAAGATGAACAAGTTGTACAGAAGTGCAGAGTTGTTAAGCGGAATATTATTACTCTTTCATGAAAACGAGCATTTTGTTTTTTCACCATCAGATTCCCCCATAAAGTGCAATTCGATGGGGATGGAGGACATGTCTTAGATAGGCCCATGCTCCCAGAACTCAGCAAGTGCTCAGTGAACGTTAAGTTTATTATCAATATGCAATTCTGGGGATACACTTGGGGATACAGCAAACAGGATGAGAGGGGCAGCTTGTTTGCAGTACTCTAGCCCAGGTTGTGGTGAGGGGGGAGGGAAGACAGACACTAGAAGGATAATGTGTATGCAAATCTGAAGATACCCTCACACTGACGGAGGGTAAAAGCGTGCAATTGGAATGGAGGATTATATTGGCTACATATCCATTGCAGAGCAGAAGCCAGCTTATGGCAAAGAAGGAAGGCACCCTCATGAAAGGCTGCAGGTGAAAATGAATGAGTACCGAGGGGAGAGTGGGAAATAATGGGGACAGAGTCCTGCCATGTACATGCACACCAATGCAGCTATTGCATTTAAACAGCGAGGTCTATGTGGACACGATGGTCATTTTGCAGGTTATCTTATATCACTTGTGAATGCATTCTTTAAAAACTGAGGCGTACCAGGAGAATCACCCAGAAACGATTCATAGGATTTAGAAACTAAAATGATTGACTTATTAAAAAAAGAAAGCATAGAAAAAAAAATCAATGGCCTTTCGTGGGGCTGGGGAGATGGCTCAGCAGGCAAGAACACTTTCTGTACAAATATAAGGACCTGGGTTCATGTCCCCAGAGCTCATGTCAAAAGCTGTGCGTGGTCACATGCACATCTACAACTCCCGTGCTGGGAAAAGGCTGGAACACGGAGACTGGCTGGTCAGCAGCCTAACTCCACACTCCATGAGATAACATCTGTCAAGCAAAGATGGCAGAGAGTGGTTGAACAGGATGACCAACCTATGCCCTGCCCTCCAGGTGGGCACAGGTGCTCGTGCCCCACCCGAAACACGCACGCAGGCAACACGCACGCAAATGTCTGGTGAAAGCAGCTTTCACCAGAAGGAACAATTCAAAACGGTTTCTTTTTTAATGAAGAGATGTGCCCGTGTTGGGGCGCACACACGTGTTTGTGTGCATGGGTGCACATGTATGCAT
Source organism: Meriones unguiculatus (assembly GCF_030254825.1). NCBI lineage: Eukaryota > Metazoa > Chordata > Mammalia > Rodentia > Muridae > Meriones > Meriones unguiculatus. Next base: position 8,976,367 of record NC_083356.1, read on the forward strand.
GTGTGAGGTGACCAGAGGACAGCCTTGAATGCCATCCTCTGAAACGCCACCTACTCCTTCTAGACAGAATCTCGTGTGGCCCTGGTGCTCACCAATTATGCTAGACAGTTTGACCAGCAAGCCCCCGGGACCTCCCTGTCTTATCTTCCCCTGATTTGGGATTCTAAGCATGCATCATCACCATCCTCACACTTACATCAGCTCCAGAGATTAGACTTGGGGCCTCCTGCCTACAAAACAAATTGCTTTACTGACTCTCTTCCAAGACCCCAAAATAATTTGTTTTAAAATATCAGATTCACAATAACGATGAAAATTATACATACAAACAAAAACATCAGTACCGGTCCAAAGGAAATTTTATGAAAAGACAGAATAAATGGAGACATTTATCATAATTCCAGTTTTTTTTTTTGTTTTTGTTTTTTTTAAAAAAGCTCTGTAGCTTAATCAATTAAGAGGAAACCCCCGGAGTGAAGAAAATCTTTGCCAGCTACATACGTGACAGAAGGATGGTGTCTGGAATAAACAGGGAAGTAAAAGACCAAAACTAAACACCAAGAAAATAAACCCAATTAAAAACTGGTCTCTGGAGCTAACCAGAGCGCTCTCAGAAGAAGGAACACGAGGAGCTGTAGCCGGAGTCCGTCTCACCCATATCAATGTGACCATCAGCAGAAACAGATGACGGCAAATGCTGGTGTGGCTCTCGGGGTAGGACAACCTCCATGTACCCTTGGTGGGAGTCACTCTGGAAATCACTCTGGAGGTTTCTCAGAAACTAGAACTAGATCTAACATATGACTCAGCTAGAACCACTCTTGGGCATATACCTCACTATAAACATACTTGTACATCTGTGCTCACTGACACTTAACGATACCAAGGCAACAGAACTGACTTAAATGTACAGGAAGAACAGATAATAAAAATGTGGTATGTGCACACAATGGAATATTATTCAGTTGTAAAGAAAAAATTAAAAAAATTAAATTTGAAGGTAAGCGGGTAGAACCTGAAAATATTGCAGTGAGTGATGTAGCGTGGATCCCACAAAAACCAAACACCTCATGTTCTCTCCGATACGAGGGTCCTAGATTAAAATCCTTTGTGTGTTTAATATGGAATATATGTGGAAGCTGGGGGTCTAGAAATGGCTTGTTTGCAGGTAGAGGTATGTTTGGGGGGAGGGGACAGTAGAATGTATGTGAAATGAAAGTTTGGGTGGGGAACTCTGGGAACTGAATCAAGCATGTAGCAGGGTGTATGGGGGGGGTGAGGAAATGCTAAGCTAAAGAAGGCCCCATGAAAGAAACAGGAATGAAGAAGTTACTTGGAAATCTGTGCCTTCCAAACCAAGTAAGAAAGCACAATAAGGGGATGGTAGAGCAAACGCCACATGAAAGAACAGGAGTTGGGCAGAGAATCCTGGGGCTTTACTTAAATCTTGGGTTTTAGGTAGAGAAGGGGCTAGGGGGACATGGTGGGGCAAAGCAGGTGTGAGGGGTAATGGCTACGGAAGAGTGAGGGAAGGATTAACCAAAAGTAAGGACGTATGAAGAAGCTTTATGAAATCCCACCTGCTAACTTAGAACATGTAACATTTAAAGGAATTTGGGAAGGACCCAACATTAATGAACAATGCCACTCCTAGAAAACATAAGTTATTAAATGAAAATCGCAGTGCCGGGCACGGCTCGCCTCCCCCGTAGTTACTGGTCAGAGAGGACCCACAGGCACTCAAGCAATACAGGCGATTGCTGCTGCCCCGGGGCTGCCCACGTAACTGGAGGGTAAGATCCTGTTACTAAAAACACCACATATGCTTCAGGACACAGAGAAATTAGTCTCGAACTGACCAGAAAACCCTCACCACTGGCTAGCTCTCATGCTGCTGAGAGGTTCTAGGCAGCTGCCAGGTGGGGAAAGGCACCAATGATCTTATTCAGTCCTGGACCCCACACGCAGCAATACCGACCTACCAGGCAAGATGTGCTCAGGCTAGCCTGTTTACTAGGTAACCAACCACTTACTTGATTGGATCTGAGGCCTGCTGCGTAAGAGAGCATTCATGCCTGACACAGTAAACACAGTCAAAAACCATGGCTTAGGGGAGTGTAGGTATTTCTCTAAGAGCCTATTGAGGGTGTTTTCTAAGTACTCATATTGTCAACTGCCATCTACATTTTTATGTTTATCTCCACAGATCTGTTCTGCTCCCAGCCACGGTCAGAGAAGTTCCTTAGTGCCGTGGGTAGTACTTAACTTAGTACTACAGAGTACTACTTAGTACTTAACAGAGAAGTCTTACTGTTAAACATGCTGACAATAAGTGATGGAAAGTGCTCAGTTATGGCTGGGCATAGCGGCAGATGTCCTTAATCTCAGCACTCGGGAGAAAGAGGCAGGCAGACCTCTCTGCGAGTTTGCACCCAGCCTGGTCTACAAAGCAAATCCAGGACAGTCAAGACTACACAGAAAAACCCTGTCTTGAAAAACAAAACAAACAAACAAACAAACAAAAAAAGTGCTTCATTGTGGAAGAGACACCTATATCCAAGCCCAAACCCTTGCCAAGGCTCAGGGGACCTCATAGAAGACGGGGTGGGAAGAGGGTAAGAGGCAGATGATGGGGCAGAGTGTGGTGAAATGCTGGCCCCCTGACATGATGTACCTGTGACTCACATGAACTCACTACAGCTGCACTTACCTACAGGAGACTCACAGGAGAACAAGCCAGTCAGAGATTCCAGCACCGGGATGGGGGTGGGGGCCTGTGAGTCAGCCCCCACCTCCCACAGCTGAGGAGCAGTTGCTGGAGGAAGTGTGACCACTTCAGCAGTGTGGCCACTGGTAGGTTCCGCACATCCCAGATCACACACTCATGTGCACCTGGCCAGCACTAGCTAGAGTTGACAGTGATAAAAGGCACATGTCAAGTAGAGAGGAAGATGAGTTGGGGACTTGAGGGAGTTAAAGGAGACAATGAGAGGTGGATATGGGTCAAGATATAGCTCATGCATGTAGGGCATTTTCAAACAATGAGTTTAAGGGAAAAATAAAGCACTACCGGTTCATTCATGGTAACGTGTAATCTAAATATAATTTTGATCCCAGTGCAACTGTTTTCAGTCCTGAAAAACACTATCATTCACTTAGAAAATAAGATGCCAAGGAGAAGTCAGTACATAGTTTTTACGAGAATGATAAACGGGGAAGCAGCACGCTTTAAATGACTAAAATATTTTTCTATTTGTACACTAATGAACAAGTGAATAAATGAGTCTCAGAGGTAGCAATAGAAGCAGCCAGTTAATGGCGGCCCTCCTCAGACTCTTCTAGAGGAAGGAGGGAGCACTTCCATGTAAAGGGGATTTCGTGTTGAAAAGACATTTAATAGCATGCACACACTGATTCTGGGATGCAAGGACCATTTGGCAAGAAAAAAAAATAATACAGGAAACGCTTCGCGGTAACAAAATAAAAACAAAGAACACATGATAGTGCTCTTAGAGGAAGGAACGTAACTGACAGCATCTTTTCTTCTACTCAAAACGGGGTCAGGGAACAAGAGGCCTATCTCCCCTAGGAGCTGCCTTCTGCCCTTCACCTCTACTTTCTGAGATGTCAAGTTTCCAGGTTCCCTTATCTGATCATCACCATAGAAGGACTGGCTTAAAGCCAGCCGTCTGACTCCTGAGCAACCCTCTCCATCTTATGCGCACATTAGGATGCTTTCTGAAAGGACTTTGCATTGTCACCTTGTCCTATCTGGTCCATATGCTGTATTCAAGACTCAGCAGCTTAGCCTCCCTGTTATAGTAGTTTTAAGTTGTACTTAGATCCAATTCAGGAATAAAAGTTTTTGAACTGTGTCTATGTGGTCACTTAGAAAACCAAGTCCAGGATAGAAATAGAACAGAAAATTGAAGAGAAATGTGCATGTGTGTGTCTATGTTTATAGAAACAGTAAAAATAAATAAATAAATCAAAGCTACTTTCAAGATAAAATACTTTCCAAGATAGAAATTCTAAATTTCAAAGTAAAAGATTGCTGTTTCTAAATCAGAGCGATAATGACAAAACCAGGGCCAGGCATGGCGAACACACCTGGAATCCCATCGATGGAAGGTGAATCAGGAGGAGCAAGAGTTCAAGGCCAAACTCAGCCACTTGGGAATCCAAGATCAGCCTGGCTTACATGAGACCCTGCCAATTGATGATGATGATGATGATGATGATGATGATGATGATGATGGTAATAATGATGATGGTAATGATGAGGATGGTAATGATGAGGATGACAATGACGACAATTGTGATAGAATCTTTGGCATGTCAAATATCACAGGTGGCCATTTGAAAACTTAAAACTACAGAGTATTTTTATTTCAAGCAATTTTTCTTCTATTTAACCGTTTTCAACTTTACACAACCTAGAGTCATTTGAAAAGAAAGACTCCACTGAGGAATTACTTAGATAAGACTGGCCTGTGTATATGTCTGGGGCAGGAGGTCCTGGTTGATACAGGAGGGGCCTAGCCCACTGTGGGCAGCACCATCCTTAGGCCCCTGGTCCGGGGAAGAAGGCCAACTAAGCATGAGCCTGTCGGTGAGCGAGAGACCAAGGCAGCAAGCCATGCTCCTTGTGGCTTCTGCTTCATGGTTTCTGCCCTCGGGGATGGACTGTGACTTAAAGTGTAAACCAAACAATCCCTTTCCTCTTCTAAGAGGACTTTGCCAGAGTGCCTTGTCAGAGCAACAGAAAAGAAACTGGAACATATGTAAAGCTTTAAGGTATTGTCCTCTTTGGCATTAAGTTGTGAGAGCTGCACAGATGTAAGTGGTAACAACTGTATCCTGTCCTCAAACAAGGGTGATGGTAGATTCCTAATCATTGACGTTATATTAATTGTATTCTTCTCTAGCAACATTCCTCTACAAAGTATTCTATACACACCATCTAGTTGCTTTGAAATATTCCCCACAGAGCATTCCAATAAATAAATTCCTGAAACCTTATGTTCCACTGATTGACTTCTATCTAAAAAACCTGAAAAGCAACTGAGAACTTATCGAATACTATGAAATAAAATTATATTCTTTTCTTGTTTTTAGAAAGACATGTGTTCATTGCCTTTTGTTTGAATTTCTTCTGTTTTGAAGACACGTGCTTCTATGTGTCTGGGATCGCGTTATTTAAAAGGGATTAGTTGACTTCAGCAATCACAGTGACAAGGAATATAAACTAGCACTCCCAAAAGCACATGCTACAAAGTAGGTTTCCTGGATTAGTAGGACCCCAGCCCTAAGCATCTCAGCTAAATACATTGAAAACACATCTCCCACTGGTCTTCATCTTCTCTATTTGTATCGTAACTGTTACTCATTAATCAGTTACATTCCAGATGATGTTTTAAGGGTTCTATAAATGTAGTTCATTTAATAAATAAAAGTGAAAGTAAGCAGGGGGTGGTTAGAATGTTGAAAGTGGAAGAAATTAAGTAAGGGTAGGAGGAGGGGAATAGGGAGAGTGGGAAGAGAAGGGGGAGGGTCCCCCAAAACCAAGTATATATGAAAATTCCAGAAGAAAGCCTGCTGTGTGCGTATGAAAATATAAATGTGAGATAGAACAATTGAGGTTCATGCCTTTAATCTCAGTACTTGGGAAGCAATAGCTGGTGGATCTCCATGAGCTGAAAGTTCCAGCCCAGTCAGGGCAATAAATAACGAGACTTTGGCTCAAAATATAATAAATAAGCAAATGAATAAACAAATTTTCAGAAACTCTACGAAGTGCTTACTTTCAGTTCCTTTATTGTTATGTCCATTTTATAAATAAAGCAACTAAGGATCAGGGAGGTTAAAGAGTGCCAAAGATCAGAGTTCACAGATAAAGCCAACTTGTATACACACAATCTATGCTAGTTTTATGTAATGTCATAACAGTACTTCAAAATAAAAGCATGGGCGACATGATGAGACGGCCACTCACCCATCAGGAAACAAGGAAAAGCGAAGAGGAAGAACATGATCTCATGGTCCCCATGACCCAGTTTCTTTCCAACTGCCCCACATCCTAAGGTCTCCATCACCTCCTGATAGCACAGAGGGCTGAGGACGAGCCTTCAACACAAAGGCATTGGGAGTCATTCAAGGTTTGAGCTGTGGCAAAGGTCTCTGTGATCACAGGGCGCTTCGTGCGAGCCACTGCACCAGTGGCTCTTAACTCTGACAGTCATCAAAACCAGTGATTAAAGGAGAGATTTCTGGGCATCAGTCCACAGTTTCTGGTTCAGCGAGCCTGGGAATGGTCCCAATACACATTTGTAATGAGCTCCTGAGTAACAGGTGCTGTTCAGGGGCCTGTTTGAAGAGACACTGCAGCACAGTACGGAATTTGGCCCTGTCAGGTAAACGACTCGAAATAAGAATGTTTGTTTGCCTCCATGGCTGCCGGCCAATGTCCTTTCAGAGATGGAGGGAGATGGGGAAATGGGAACAGGTGCTGGAGCTCCAACCAGGCATGTCTGATCACAAAACATAGCAACCCTGTTGAAGAAGTTTTTTTGTTTTTTGTTTTTGTTTTTTTCAGAGAGCCTCATATCACCACTTAAATGCAAATGCCATTCTTATCTTCTCTGGACATCATCAACCACTCCTTGATAGATGTACATATGTGTGTGCATACGCATGTGTCTGAAAAGAACATCACTTGGGTGTCCATTTTCTGAATCATGTCACCGGACTGCCCTGGTCCAGGTTGGCGGCTGATGTAGTGCCACACGTGAGGAAGACTGGTGGCATCAGAGAGGTTGTGTCCCTCACACAGGCCTGTTGCCTCTGCTCTGGTTCACATGAGCTTGCTCTTTGCCTTCCAGGGTCAAGACTGGAGCTTGTGATTTACAGCTATGGTAAATTTGCTTATGCTAAAAATTATGCCAAGTCTCGGTTTGGAATAAGGTTTTATGGGCCAAGCAGTAAACCCCATAAAATCAGGGTTTAAAATGGAAAATGTTATTCAGACTAATTATGAGTCGTGCAATTGGGCATGGCTGCAGCAAGCTTTATTTCAACATTCTCCTAAATGAGGCCATGAGAACAACACGTGTTTCTGCAGACACAGCCCAGAGCCTCGGTCAGCAAGTAGAGAAAGCCTGCAGTGGCAAAGAGGTGTGACTCCCACCAACATCCCCGTGGCAGTTTCCTCGTTAAACCGCTGCACAGTGAGCCTGCTTAAGCTGCAGACAAAGGACAAAGAAGAGTAATTTTTAGAGTGAAGGGGAGAAAAGGGGGGAAAATAACAAAATAAATACCCCCTGACTTGGGAAAAAGTGATGTTTGTTAGGATTTTTTTTTCAGAGCCATTTTGAATAAAAATAAACTCACTATGAATTCAATAGCTGAAAGCACTTTTAACTTCCGGATGCAAACAAATTAAATGCATGAAAACTGTTTCTGCCTTAATAGCTACAACTGAGAGAACGCTGATGATGGGCTATTATTTTAGTTCAACTTCATTTCTATTGAAATAATAGTTCCACAAACAAATACTGAAAACTGATTATACTCTGGGAGATAAAGCGAGCCCTAAATGGGAAATGTCCTCTCCTTTGCCCAAAATATACAAGTGAAGATTCTTGGGAATTCCCACTAAATCAGTCCACACTTCTGAATTGGTCATATTAAGGAACGGCCTGTACTGAGTAGAGCACAGAGAAAACATTAAGCTTTGAATATGCATGGTTTCAGTACGGCGCCTAAATGTTCACATACTGAAAGCTTTAATCCCCAATGTGAGAGATTTAAGGAATGGAATCTTTAAGAGGTGTGGCTTAATGAAGGTGACTGTGTTGTGATGTCAAAGCCTGGGAGGAGGGTACAGCCTGACTCCAGGAGTGAATTCATTCTCACACAGAAAATGGCTATCAACTGAGCTTGACTCCTGAGGCATGCAGCCCTACCGCTCTTCCATGTTGACTCAAACAAGAAAGTCCTTGATAGAGACTACACAGATGGAGCAGCTGCCTAATCTAGGACTTCCAAACCTGCAAGCCAAACACTTAGTTTCAGATATCTCCCCCCTTTCTTTCCCTCTCCCTCTCTCTGTCCTTCTCTTTCTCCATCTCTCTCTCTCTTCCTTTTTTTCCCTCCCTTCATCTCCCTCTCCCTGTTCTTTCCCTCTTCCTCCATCCTTCCCACTCTCTAATACACACACACACACATACACACATCACTCAGAGATAGATAGATACCAATAGAAAACAAAGTCTTTAAGAATCAAGACCAAAATTCTGATATTCAAGGCAAATTATACGTAAAAACAAAGCATTACGGCACTGCTCTAAAAAGATATTATCTGATTTCAGTTTTTTTGCTTCATCCATATTTTAAAGAATTAGTGCAGGCCTCAATCTTCGTCTTCTCATTTCGCATTTCAATAGCATGAAAGAATGTGCACTAAAAAAGAAAATGAAGTTAATATGCACTCGGAGGAAAATAAAATTAAAGTTATTATGGTACTCTCTCTCTCAGTGTATAATAATGTGTGCTCGGTAGAAATGAAAACTGCTCCCAGCCACACAACAAAATCAGCTTCAAGCTTCACATTAAGAACTTGGAGGAGACTGGCTGAGGGTGCAGCTCTGTAGTGAGGCAGTGCCTGCTGTGCTCAAGGCCCACTCTTTAATCCCAGTACAGGAAAACAGTACAAAATGGAGGTGGTACTACTGTCTAGGACTCTAAATAGTACGTTTGAATGTCAAAACCATCACTTATGATGCCATTAATTTTGCAGACATTTTGGTGGAGGGGGTGCCTCCCCCCCCCATTTCTATATAAGTACCAATAATAGAAAGAAAATCGAGAGTAAAATGCGGAAGGACTCTGACCCAAAGAGTTGTCAATGAATCAGCATTACACCTGAGACTAAAAGGAATCTTTCAGGTTGTTTGTTTGTTTGTGTGTTTGTCTGTTTGTTTTTCAAACATTAATGTGATGATGTGTGCCCCAGGTGCCATGCAGAATTAGTGACACACAACCTTTGCCCTTTAAGAACGTACAGTCCTTAATAGTCAGTGGCTTCTAGGGGAAGGAGAGACAGCATTTCTAATGTTGTGAACCCTGGTAGGTCAACCACCCTCTGTGGGTAGTCTCACACCTAGGAGCCTATGGTCAATACTAATTGGACTCAATGGGTTTTTAAGAAAAGAAAAAAAAAATTGTGTGTGAAGTTGAGAAAGGTATGGATCTTGGAAGAGTTAGGGAGAGGCTGTGAACAAAATGAATCATAGGAAATCTTTGAGAATTATTAATAAATTTTATATAAAATTTTATATAATATTACATAATTTATCGACATAAAATTACATATTCTGTGAGATATAATAAAATAATTATGTTTTAATGTACAATCCTGAACGGGAAATGTTACTCTTCTGGGTTTTGTTCTGTTCTGTTGTTTTATCCTCTATCTTTCCCCTGCCTACACAGATGAGGTAGCCATCTATTCAGACCTACTTGAAGGCCCATGTCATGTTGTATCATAGGACTAAGCTGTAGCTCAGGCTCTGCCCTGCCTTTGCTCTGTGGCTTGTTTCACACTATGACACTGATTGAGGGACCCTTCCCTGACCCAGCTCATCTGCTGACCTCAGACTGAGCCTGCCTTTTCACAGGGGATCACTCCTAATCCTCGAGACAGCATGTCTGGATCTCTGGCCTGACTCTCTAACTGGGTGACCCGACTTTCCCAAGCCAGTCATTCGGTGCTTCTGTCCAGCACCACCCACAAAGTTAACGTGAGCAATGTATTTTATAGCCAAAACACATTAAATGGCCATAGAAATAGCAGCTGTATTACATCTATAAAAATTTAAGCTGATTCTAACACTGTCCATTCAAGGTCTATGCCTACATGCAGCACACGCAGTTAAATACAACAGTATTAATCAATATATGCATTAAATACATGCAATAAAATTACTAAAGAGACCACCTATACCCAAAGACCACCATCAGAAACAGCTAAAGGCCTCAAGCACGTGGTTTATTTCCCATTGGAGTAATGTGTTTTGAACCTGCCTTCAGAGACCAGCCTGACTAACATGAACAAAGACCCTTTGCCAGCCAGCGCGTTAGGCTATTTTTAAAAACTATGCTTTTAAGCAAAGGGGCTATACAGAGCAGAGCATAGAACCTGGCCAGCTCTGGCTCTCGCATGCCTGTCGCCACCAGAAATGCTTTTCATGAAACAACCCAGGACGCTTTCCCTGTTCTCTGCCGTGTCCTCAGACCTCTGAGTGTAAGACACCAGGCTCCTGGCTGCCCTGCAAGCTGAGCTGATACCCCAAAAATGGCCCTGCTAAATGGGTAATGGTTTACAGCGTGAACAGTAAACTTTGTTGTAGGCTTTCTGGAGCAAATTTGAGGACCCCACTCCATAGAAGATTGTTCCAGGAAAATCCATGGGTGGTTTCAGAGGTGTTCCGGGCCAACTATGTTCATGTTAACATATTTATAAGTTATGAAGCCTAAGGAATCATTTCAGCTGTGTTTGAACATAAACTTTAGAGAGTTCTGCTACATTGAAGACTACCTGCCAGAAAAGACATTTAATTTTAGAGTCTGGGGTAGTCTCCACATGACGAGTCCACAATTTCACATTGTCAGCAACAAAAGATTACCTATGTTGGGTGGTGTGGTAAGTGGACAGTGTGTCTGCTTAATAGACTTTAAGTCAGGAAGAAACTTTCACCTAATTATTTAGAAGAAGGGACTCCAATCGATGTGCTGCAGGAAGAAAGGGAACAAGCCCGGCTGCCATTGGAAATCATGGTTGCTGTCAAGGAAGTAATTAGAAGGAGAAAAAAAAAAGCTCTGTATGAGTAGCAGATCAATAAACATGGCAGGTCTTCTTTATTCAAAGGTTACTGGCTAGCTCTCCAGCTGACTCTGGATGACAGGGATCTCTGTCTAGTAACCTTTTTGTCAATTCTCTCTCAGGTGCTCTGGGCCAAGGGGACGCCTCAGAAAAGCATTTGAAAATGCTTACGAGCACATAATATGACACTGTAAGTCTGTTTAAACTGAGGACAGGCAATTCGGGAAGGATGGCTGACCATGGTCCTTTCGGATCTAGAATGGGTACATCTATTTAAAGAGCGAGACAGCAAGAGAGAGAGAGAGAAAGAGAGAAGAATTTCACTAAGGTCTTAAAGACTTCTCTTGTTTTCTCTCTCGTTATCCAAGCCCACAGTCTCTTCAGCAAAAGAAGTCATTTCTTCCAGGCTCCCAGCATCAAAGGAACCGAGTTAGCCACAACAGGTTGTCCGCAAGAGCATCATTGCTTCTCTACACTTGCTGCCAGTGAGTTCTATCATGACCATATGCTTAAAAAACCTTTGCCTGGGATGTCATGCCTGATACAGCCCAACACAGTCAGTCAGCTTTACGGCCAAACTTGGCACATTGTTAACAAATGTCGTGAAACTCAGGAACTCCACTTTTAAACAGCTGTCACAATTCACTGGCTTCTAATATCCCATCCTCAAAGAGGAGAGAAGTTAATGAGATTCAATCTGCCCAGGTTCTGAAAAGTTAATTTCGAAGTTATAGACCCTAATAAAGGCATATTAGCACCTAGCTGATATACGAAGTTTGGCTTTTAGCAGTTGGAATTGCATACCATCCTGTCAGCCTGCGACCAGGTGGTTTATTCTGGTAATTGAAGGTTTTAGAGAGTCTTAAAATGTACCATAACCTTTTGTTTTATTTCAGACATTCTTTGTATAGCCTTAACTAGCTGATGAGACTCAGGGTTCTGCATTCACTTTTTTTTTTTTGTAATGTGCCCTGTTTCCTGGAAGAAATGGCAAGTGATAATCCTCTCCATCTTTAAAATGAAAAAAAAAAAAAGTTAAAAACTATACACGCACACACATACACACACACACACACACACACACACACACACCTGAGTTACCTGCGGAGGAAGCCTGAGGGACAACGATAACAAACGCTGTGAAGCAGAGTGAAGGGTGCACATTGACAGTAAGGCAGCTGCCCTTTCCGATCCACCCACTCAACATCTGACAGTGGCTTGGCCTTGCAGAAATCCACAAACACTTCAGAAAAAGTTTCTGAGCCTAAAAAAACTTTCACTGCAGGGTAATCACATCGGGGAGGAGAGAAGCCAAGATCTAGCCACAGTAAATACTATGCATGAAGTCATACGCTGTCTAGAAACTGCTATGAACTGTGCTTATGATGGGCCAGCCCCCTGTGCTAAGCACTTCACATGCGTTGACTCATGCGTTGACTCATGCGTTCCTTAAGAGAGACCCAAGGAAATGTATAGTTATCATTTCACACTCATTTTCTGTCAGTGACTAGCAAATTGCCACGAACTTGATAGCTGACGCGACATGAATTTGTCACCTCATGATTTCCTCAGGTCAAGAGACTAGCACATTTTAGCAGAAGTATCTGCTCAAGGCTGCAAGTAAAGATTGAGCTAAGGTGTCATCTGTCTGCTGTGACGGTTCACCAAGGGTAGGGTAGTGTCTGCTTCCATGCTATGTGACTGGTGTCCTCTGCTCCTTCCCAGTTATATTCCCTTCTGACAGAAACTTTGACTCTTTAAAGACTGGAGTTTTCATTTTTCAAAAAGGCAAGAACTATGTAGTGCTGCAACTTCAAGCCAGATTATTCATATATGAATGTCTTCCTGCAACCATGAGCTCAAGTGTTCACATACGAATTTTCTCCCCGAAACCAGAGTATGTAAAATACATGTGTTCCTGCAACCAGGAGCCAGAGTATTCTTAGATGAATGTTACTCTGCAACCATGAGCTAGAGTGTTCATATGTAAATGTGCCCCTGCACCACCTGCTCAGGTATGACACCTGGTGCTGCAGATGGGATCACACCTGCTCTGTCCTAGCTGGAAATCAACACAGTCCTTTTTACTCCAAAGAAAGGACAGTCAGCCAATGGCTTCACAGTTTCTTGGTGGTGATTCCTTACCTATGTCCAAACAAGAGCTTCACAATTCTGCCATCACCAGGATTCTGAGTCTCCAAGATGATCTGTGGTAACTTAGCCCTCTCTACCAACTCCACTTCCTGCCAAGGCCATGCCCTTCAATTGACCTCACATACCTGTGATAACAATTTCAGAATCTTTCTCCAACAACTGTCTCCTGTTAGTCCCATTTTAACTGTCCTAACACCCTCTATCCCAGCTGCCCAGCAGTAGCAAAGGCCAAAAGTTAAGACTCAATATTATGTGCTTTCCTGACACCTGGGAACGTCCTGGAGATCCATAAATGGCCTCAGCACATTGCTCCCCTCTGGACTCTACTCTTCTAGATTAAACCCTCCAACCAAAAATCCTTCAATATCTTGAGGCCTAGGGAACAGCTCCTACTTTCTCCTGGGGAGCAGGTTTTGCATCCTCCTGAACCTACAGAATTATTTCTGCAAGCCAATCATATACCCCAAGGATCATGGCCACTGATACCATCTTGAAACCTTATTGGTTAACTGCTACAGTCCCATGTGGTTTATTCTACTCCAGAACACAACTTGTGTCCTCTAGTCTTGGGATATGAGTATATGACACAGACAAACTGCCATCAATCTCATCTGTCCAGTGAATGAGCATTTTACCATGTCATTCGGCAATCTCATCATCCCAGGTCATGGATCTCACCAACTCAGTGGAGAGAGCATTTAAACACCAGGTCTTGGAAATGATCCAAGATTGCATGATTCATCATGACAATCACACAAAGGCTTTTTGCCTTCTTTGACCTTACACCATCATACCCCCATGGATTAACAATCACACATCTATAGCCAGAGCTCTACTGAAGACAAAGGAATGCCATATCCCCTGACCTCACTGTAAAGGACATGGCCATAAGTTTTAAGGGAGTATCTATTACTCCCTCTCATATATCCTTTTCATATTCAATATTAATTCCCTTCTGTCTGAAATCAGAGTCTTGTCCCCAAAGCCTATAATCCCATCACCTATAACCCCTATCCCCTTAACACAGCAGTTTACCATATGGCCCTATTTTGGTTCCTTGTACTAATAAAAAGTGTTTCTACCTCTGGGTCTTTCTACATGCTGTTCGCTATACTCAGAAAATACTTCCCAGAAATATTAATTAACTTGTCTTGATGTCCAGTTCTCAGAATGAGAACCTCCCCTGCCCATAACAGTTGGTAGAGCCCCTGACAGGCAATTCACTTGACTACATTATCCTAGGTCACTGCTTCAAATTACTGAAATACGCTGTTTGCTTTTTAAATAGTCCACCCCATCCCTGTATGGAAACCTACAGGAGCCAGATATTTTTGCACTGTTTTGTGCCACAAATTTAAATTCCAAGATTGCAATAGGTGCTTAATTAATACTTATCAAATTAAAAATTGTAAATTAACATTCATGTAGGTGATTAAAAGATAGAAATGCTAATATTTCACATCACATCATAGCAGTATAGTTTTATATATTAAAATAGAAATTTTTATAATCTGCAATCATTTAATTCTTAAGACTTCATTTAAAGAACTCATCGAGCTATACATTATTGATGAAAAAAACAATATAAGTAAAAGTTTTGAGTCCAGACCTTAATCACTATCAGGAAAACCAGATGTGACATGTCCAATCATGTTTATTATGGTAATTGGGCTTAATGGTGATTGGTATATTCATACCAAAAGAAAGTAAATCTTTCTAAACTAAATTCTATTTCTTTTTATCCTTTTCTCATATATTATATCTCAACCTCAGTTTCACCTTTCCTTCAGATCCAACACCACCTCTGCCTCCCCTCAGAAAAGACCAGTCCTCTCAGGAACATCAGCCTAATACACATTACAAGCTACAATATGACCAGGCACATATCATCATATAAAGGCTGGATGAGGCAACCCAGAGGAGGAGAAGGATCCAAAAAGCAGACAATAGAGTCAGAGATAACCGCCCTTGACCCAACTGTTAGGAATCTCACAAGAACACCAAGATACTCATCCACAACATATATACAAAAAAGGTAGGTCAGATTTTTTAAAGATTTTGGTCTCATGTTATCTGCAGCTTAAATTCTCATCTCTCTAGCTTCATTATGCTATTTTGAGCCAATTAACAATGTTCATACATCACATGTTCCAATACATTCCATTCAGTCCCTAATCCATGAACAAGTACAAGGAGACTATGGCAGAAAATAGTCTTGGAGATGAAGTTTCATGGTAGAGCAATTTCTCAGAAAACACAAGACCCTAAATCCAATTCCCTAGCACCACAAAAAAAATTGAAAATAATATATGTAAGCTAATTCACTCTTTTTGATGGCACCCATCATTCTTCTAGCAGCTGAGGAGTAAAGGAAAACACCATTGCTCTGACCTGTGGCAGATTATCATCTATGAATTTACAGTTGTTGCAGCAGTGAGTTGACTTATACTTCCATCTCAGCCATGTCTGAGACTCCATGTGTCACCAATTCAGGGATCCCAATTCAGGGATAGAGACACAGCTCCACACTCTCTGGGGATGAAAAAAATAATAGGCAGTTTTTTCAGAGAACTCTACTGAAGTAAATATGGGACTTTTAGCTTTAACATAGAAAAGAATTTCAGGACAAACCAGTATAAAGCTGAGTTGGGTTGATTAAAAGGATTTGCAGCAGATTTTCAGCACAAGGGCTAAAAGAAAGAGAAGCAGTTGGGATAAAAGGAAAATACACACAAAGTTCAGGTATGAACATCTCGAAGAGATGGCCAGTTCAGTCTTAGCAGTGAACATGTCTGTCATTTGGTAGCTCTTCTTATGCTAAAAAGACGGTTGCTAAAAAGCCCCTCCTTCTCTCTGATAAATGAGATCATGGCTCTGGAGATGCCTTGGGTGCAATTATGATGTGATAAAGTAAAACCAGAAGGCACTAGAGTTGCATGGGGGTTTAGGACACATCTTTTACTGGAAATGGGGTTTCTAGTGAGATGTCTACAATGCTATAGGTCAGTAGTTGGGAAGGAAGAAAGGCTTTGAGGAAATGTTCATTGGTTTTGATGTCTTGATTATCAAGTGAGAGGCTTCAACAAGAATCTGGAGTGAGGAACTCCTTTTCTTTCTCCTTTTCTGTCTATGAGTTTTTATCCTACTTCATATAGATTCTGATGCATATTACAAACTCCATCCTGTTTATAAATGCCTAGGAAGGAGAATGATTGGTCCCATTCAGACTTTAATTCCAAGATGCCTTAATGAATGAAAGTTCATGTTATATGGTGTTTACCTAAACCCCACAAAAGTTTCCTTAGTGATTATGGAGAGATAAAAGAAGTTAATAATTGGCTGATGGATCTTCGACAAAGAGAAAAAGAGTTTGCTTCTTGCTCTCTCTTTCCCATATATAATCTCTACAGCTGTGGTGTTAGCAAATGCTCCGCGTGGTCCAGACACTGGTCTACTATACTGTGCTTTTAGTTTTGAATGACTGGGTTTAGTAAGCATATTGCTAGTGAAGGAAAAGAATATGTTGCAGCTATAGAGAAGCAGTGATAGGCAGAGGGCAAAGCATCACCAGCTCAGGTCGAGCTAAGAGCAAATCAAATGTAACCTCGTCAAGCATCCAGCAGAAACTGGACAAGTGCTGGGGCAGTCAGCCGGAGCTTTCCTTCCATTTTGTGGGCAGGCAAAGCTCAGATGAGCTCCTGGCTTCCCGGTGCCATTGTGGACATTTTTCTACCACTGGAGAAACAATAGTAGCCTAGGCTGGGAAGTAGTTCGCTTTCTAGCTGTTCCCAGGAACACATGTTTTCACTCATGTGTTTTTCTTGCTGTTCTCTTCCCACCCTATCACAGAATCGGGGCAGGCAGCCCATCACCATGCAAGGAGCCTCAGGAGACACTTTGAGACAGATACACCTGGATCTGAAATGGAACAGGGGGAGGGGAAGTCCTACTTTCACAGCCAACTTCAGAACGAGCTCAAAGAACACATGACAGTTTGCTCATATAACGTACATTACAGCAAACCATTAAAAAAAAAAATCCCAGCAGTTAGAAAATTAAGTAGAGGCAATCTCAACTCAGACACTAAAGCTCTGGCAATGGCTGCTTAAAAGTTTCATCTGAGAAGAACATTTGCCAAGGCAGAAATGGGCATCAGGCTCTTCAAAACTATAAAAACCCTTGAATCGAGGCAGTATTTAATTAAAAAGCACGTTGGCCCTCGGCAAGAGTAACTTCTGAGCCTCATTCTTGCCTGCCCTCTGTCTTCTGCTCATGTATTCCTTGTTCATCTTGTAAGGCCCAACCCAGACTCTAACTTCCTCAGAGGAGTCTCTGAGGTCACTGGGTATTTTTACCTTCAATCTATTTTTGTATATAATACACTGTCATGTAACTTGAGGTTCTCTCTAAAATAATCCAGTTTAAAAATAGAAAAGGGCTTGTTTCTTTCTTTACATATCGCAGTGTCTGGAACCTTGTTTGGTCACATAAGGCATGCTGTGAGCACTTGGGTCTTATTATCATCGAAAGTCTTGAATGCAAAGTCGCTCACAAGTATATACTCTGGATTTTCAAAATCCAGTTCATCTTAATCCAATCACGTCCAACACAACCAATAGACACATGGCAATAAAAAGAATAGTGTGGCTCATGTTCACAAAGGGGCTGAATTGGCAATGACGTGACGAAGACCAGCAATCTCACTCTGAAGTTAAGACCACATGTTCCAATGACATAGAGGCTTTGCTTATAGGTACTCTTCCTCTTTCCCGGCCACCTGTCTCTAGACAGAATCCGACCCCTTTTCCTCACACATACCTGAAGCCTGATGGCTGCTTTCCTAGCGGCTGGTTCATCTCTGATTATTCCCTGCTGCTACTGATGGGCTAAGCAAGTCTTGATTCTCAGTTCATGGAACTCAACAGTTAGGAGCAAGGATTGCCTCCTGTGGGAAAAGAAGTAAGCATCCAAACTCAAGGCAAGATGTGTAATAATGGATACCCTGTAGGCTGTAGAAGGCTTAAAGCTGGGATGGGTAGCTATGGGTCTCTAAACCCTCGATAGATACTGCCTAGGTGCAGATAATGTTGCTGTTATAATAGTCTTGATTTAATTCCCTTTTTCTTTTACTTTTTTTAATTTCATGTGTGTGGGGGGGAGCAGAAAGAAAGAGAGAGACAGTGACAGAAAGAAAGAGAGACTGGTAGCACATGTGGAGATAAGAGGACAACTTATGGGAGTCTTCCTCCTTTCAAGCCCAGGTTGTCAGGCTTGGTAACAAACACCTTTACTTGCGAAGTCATGTGGCCAACTCTAATTGCCTTTTCTTGGTCTCTCTGTTGATGATTTGTTTTGTTCTGCTGGTTCTTGTCGTTTTTCATCCAGAAGCTTTTCTGGCCTTTGCCAGTCTCCCCCATTACAAGTCCCTTGCCAGATGGTTTGGGAATTTGAGGCCCATCCCATCCACTTTTCAAGGCTGAGATGGTAATTCAGACATCATGCTGACCCTTTCCTGATAAGCTAATTCTCACCTAACAG
This sequence comes from Meriones unguiculatus, assembly GCF_030254825.1. Lineage (NCBI taxonomy): Eukaryota > Metazoa > Chordata > Mammalia > Rodentia > Muridae > Meriones > Meriones unguiculatus. The sequence goes on from NC_083356.1 coordinate 8,994,941, forward strand.
AGGCAGCGTGGAGATCCTGTTAATCTCCATGTCCTCATTTGTCCTTCTTCCTGGTGAGCTGCTTCGGGGTCACTCTGTACCTTTAAAAGGCACATGGCTTTGAAATAAAGAACTGAAAATCAAAATAATGTTCACAGGCTGTTCTTTGTAATTCTGATTAGAACTCCAGTGAGATGATGGTATAGTTTTAAATTTACTGGATGAAATTAATAGAGCTTGGAAATTATGTGCGGGTTCCAATTATCTATACTCTTTTATGCTGTCCTCCCCAGTCATTTCCCTTCTCCGTTACCATAGATAATTGAGAAATGAAATATGCAAATACAGTATCTTTTTTTTTTCAAGTTGTAACCAAGAGGTTTTGACAAGGAGGAGAATGCCCTCCAGGCATTCTCCTTCTAGAATACCATCGTTTTTACCGAGATACTCTCAAGAATGAGATTTCTTCTCCCTTCTGAATGACTGTCGTCTAGTCCACATGTCACTTAAGGATGGAAGGACAATATTTGGGTTTCATATCAATAGTAAGATATAATGTCAGATGAAGAACTTGAACCCAACACAAGTGGCAGTGTTCTGTCTTGACAATTAAGTCAAGCTGAATCTCAAATTACTGGAACCGTTCTCTCTGAGGTTTGGGTGGTTCCCCTAGGACTTTTTATATTGCCAACACTGTCTCCCTTTGCTCCTTCATTTCATAAACCGTCATTGAAATCTTCTGAATTGCAGTTAAATGCACGTATCCACTTGACAAATATTTGTTACATTGAACTTGTCCTTCTCCAGAGAACTAAATAGATAAACAAGCACAACTGTTAAGGTGGAATTTACTGAGTTTAAAGAGCTCTAGCTACATGATTTCTCTTCAGTCCCGCCTCCACTCACAGGCATTTGGTGAGCTGGCCTGTGATCATCACAATTATTTATTGTGGCCATTCCAATAAAAAAGTCAATCTGGGATTTCATTTACACCCGTGCATGGCAGTATACCAGTGTGTGTCTGCATTATATGAAAAGTTATAGAACATTGTAAAATATGGTCCAGTGTTTCAGACAACTGATGTTGGTTTCAACCCCCTCTATGTTCAAAGACAGTCATTGGTCACATTGCTTATCATTCCCCAAATCCTCTTCTAATTTTTTAATTTAGATGCTTTTATTGATGGCCCATGGAAAGCATGGCTTTACCGTACGACTCTACCTGCCCAACTCACAATCTACTCGATTAATTCTGGACACGTGGCCAATAAAAGTAACCCATAAACCAGGAGAAGCTAATCATCATTATTCTCTCTGTATGTGCCTGTCTATCCCTGTCTCTCTGTCTCTGTCTCTCTCTTTCCTTCAGCCCCATTCCAGGATTACGCAGTGTTGGGGTTGCTCTGATGCTCTGTATTCAAATGCTTATTTCAGTGCCTTGAGATCTGGTTACCATCCTGTCATGGATATTGTTACAAAGTTAAACTATCTCCTGTAACCACAGGATGAGAAGGAATGGTCCCCCACTTATCCCTGATTGGTTGATTAGAAAGCCAACATCAGGACAGGGCAAAAGTGAGGTGGGCGGGGCTAAAGTTCTTGGGCTTAGGGAACAGAGAGGAGGAGAGGAGAAGGAAGAGAGCCATGATGGGTTAACATGGAAAAGGAACCACATGGGTCGGGAGGAAGGACTTAGAGAACAGCGTAAAATGGAATGATCAAGATGACAAAAAAGCAAGTATTTATAGAATTATGGATGGGAGGTAGGCCAAACAGGAATGATTAAAGCACATGGAATGGGATGGGAGCTGGGAAATACGAGATAACGTAGGTGGAATTATCTGCCCGGCTCAAGGTGATATAAGGCTATTATAAAATCTAGCAGGTGTCTGGTCATTATTTGATTGTGACAGTGGATTAAATAATAATTTTAATAATAATAATAATTTTAGGGCTAAAAATAAACTTTATTAGCCCAATAGCTTTTATTTTCAACAACAATGCTGGTTAATTTTTTTATCAACTTGACACAAGTTGAGTCAACTGGGAAATGAGAAATCTAACTAAAAAAAAAATGCCTCATTGAAATCAAGCTAGAACACAGAGAGACTATAATCAAGCTGTAATAGGAACAGAATTTGTGCATTCGTTTTTATCAAGGTGAGCCAGCCACATGGGAGAATACAGCCTATCAGACCGCTCAGTTGCCTCAAATTCTCTCTGTAGACACACCTCTGCCATGTGACTTTACAGGTGATCTAAGTAAAGTTCACTTTCACTATCCACTGAATCTAGACTGCTCCTAGGAGTTGCTTTGGTCACGTGACACTTTTTAAGTCATGATGGACAACCCTCCCATCTCTTGCTATGGCTTGCTTAGTAGTGTTCGGAGGAACAACAAGCTAAACAAGAGACACAAGAAACCAGGAAGAGCAAAGATGTGTTGCTCAGCTTAAAAGGCTAGAACAGGCCAGCCGGAACAACTTCCCAGAGATCATCAATGCCAACAGGGGACAAAGAACCTTTCAGTTGCTCCAAAATGTTGGGAGAAGTAAAGGTTTGCTTTTTAGACGGTCTTGATGTTACAGGAGACAGAATTTTTTAGTCACTCTATGTCGCCAATTTAGAAATTACATTTCTACCCCTATCTGTTAGCCCGATACTTTCTTATCGCAGAGGTTATATATATTTGTGACTAACACAGACTGACCTAACACACCACCCCAATCCAGATGAGAGCAATAGGAGTCCACCGCTATTTCGGACACTGCTCCAGGTCCCAGCAAGTAGAAGCCCTTGCTCTTCTCTGCTCCTTTCCTTCTGGAATTCAAACACTTAGAGTTATTACTGCCTAAGATTTGGGCTTACAATAAGATTGGGGGGCGGTAGAGGTGCAAACAAGGGAGGCCATGGGATGATGAGGAAGGGGATAGGTGAGGAAGAGGGGGGAAAGGAGAGAATGAACAAAGGAAATAAGGAAAGGAAGGAGAGGAGTGGAGTGGGGGAGGGCAGACACAGGTGTGGAGAGAGTGGGGGAGGGCAGGAAGGTCAAGCAAGAAATGTGGGGAGGAGATCCCTTTTATGGTCCCAGGTGAACTAGCTCTAACTGCATCTACAGGTTTTCAGACTTTCACAATTCCTATGAGTCTGAGGTAGTTTAAGTCGGATTTCTGGCCAGCTTCTCAATCTGTCCAGAGATCGCTCTTTAATCTGTTTATGGGGTACAACACAGATAACCTCTTTGTCTAAGCATGGATTGATGTGATCTTTTTGTCTCTCTGTCAGAAGACTCAGGCATCACCAACAGGATCATTACAATGAGCAGAGGCCCGGAGTGTGGGGAATGACTTCATTAGTAAGTGGTAACAAGGGAAGTTATTTCTGGAGAACAGCACTAAGAAAGGGATACAGGAGAAGTTTTCAAAGCAGCTGCTCCTTTCTCTGACTTCACAGAAGTCTGCTGTGTTGTCAAGAAACGTGCGTGGCTTCCAGCCATCGTACTTGTGGAGTGGCGTCTTCAGGATACAGAAGTTGGCTTGCCTGTCTTCTCTTCCTTCGAATTGCCATTTGCTATGAAAGAGAGGATGTTTGCTGTTTTGTTGCCTATAATTCCTCTCATTCTTTTTGTTACTGAATGTTTCTCCCATTTGAGGAGTTTCCTCTGGATGTAGTCTGAGGAGCAAGCAAATGGCCCAATTAAGTCACTCAGCTGCCTCCCTTGAGAATGCCAGTACTGAACAGAGTCACAAAGGGACCAGAAACACAAAATGTCCCCATTGGTTCTTAAAGAAATCTCATCTCTCCCTAATAAATTCCTTTTGCTACCAATCAAAATTCAGAATCAAATTCTAGAGTTTGCTCTAAATTACCTTGTAACAGTACTGCAGCCTATAGGCCAACAATAACCTGTGTTATCTTTCCAAAGGACAAAGTAATGTCTGAAGGCCATACTAGCCAAGACTCCATCACCAAGTTTCCTGACACCACTGTAGGTTCCCAAAGCTAGTTCTGATTTACAGGATGTGAATAGCAATCGTTTGTATCATTTCCAGACCCAGGAATCTAAGCAGTGTGTGTTCTGCACTTCTCTCTTATGCAAAAGTAGACCAGATGTTTGCTCCTAGGTGACCTCAGGCGCCACGTGTCAAAAATGGTAGAGCCTCTTCAGTGTGGATCCTTGAATGACAGTGTGTAGCAGAGTGGTACCTTCTTGCTAGCTTCCTGCCTCTGACTACTGTGTCCACCACCTCCTGGGCTTTATGAGAACCGTTCATTGTACTGAGCCACAGTAATTCCAAATGTTATCTGGGATAGCAGCTGGCAGTACTTTAATGCAAGCTCCAGCCAATACAAGCAGAAAGCAAGAGCATTTTGAAGGCTGAAACAACTGGAGAAAGCCTATTTGGCAGGAGCAAAAGTCACCCAACACTCTCAGCAGTGATCCAGCTGTCCCAAAGCCAGACATTGACCCTCCCCCCAGCCCTCCTCCACCCCATTCTCTCCTCAGCAGCCAAAAGGACATTTTTTTCCCTCTCCTCCATTAAAAGAAAACATACTGATAGAGATGAATTAAGTTCTGAGGTCAGTGTTGTCTCACAAATGACATCATGGAGACATCTTAACACTCCTGCCTTCAAAGGGACTCTGAGCCAGAAAGATCCAGATCAGACAGGCTCAAAGAAACAAGTGACATGTCCTCTGAGACATATGAATTGAAACTGCAGGAAAGTTGTGGTCCTGACTGATGTGCATGCATTGAGATCTGTCTCCAGGGTCCTGGATTTTCCACAACTGACCGTATCATTGGTATTCATTGAACTATTTTCCTGACCTTTTCTTACAGTTCTTTTAATAATTATTATTATTTTTATAAACAGTGGGCAGCCCGGGGCCTGAGGAAGAGAGAGACAGACAGACAGACTGACAGACTGATCAATAACCTTTTCTCAACTGGATCCCCCAGGACCCAGCCACATGCTTTTGCCTTCTTCCGGAGGAAACCTGTCAGAGGGAAAGATACTGGTGGGGAAAAAAAGCCATCTTACGCCAAGCACAGCTCTGCGGCGTTCCCTATGTAAATGCATAGTTAGTTTCTCATATCTACAACTTCTGCGGCGTTCCCTATGTAAATGCATAGTTAGTTTCTCATATCTACAACTCTGCCTGGAAAAAAAAAATGTTGCTTTATTGCTGACACTGAGAAAGAGTGTAGAGAAACCCAGAAGCAAAAGCTCACAGTGTTCTGGATGGTAGGGCTGATCAAGGCACCTGCTGCTGTCATCAGGAAGACCTGAAAGCTGTCCTAGGCTCCTGTTCTCTTACCATCATATTGATTGTTACTGGCTAGTGTATCCCACATGGCACCTACCTCTTTGAGTTTTTCCAACTATGAAGCAAGAAAAGAGTTAGACTTCTGGCTAGTTTATGGTGCTCAGTGACTCCAACGTGCTTTAATGTGTATTAGATACATGATATGTTAAATATATGTTAAATGTATCTATAGCAAGGCCTCCATGTTGGAGCAGTTATGCTTTGCTCAAGCCCATGCAGTTGTATGCAGCCTTGATGCAGAGGAAGGGAACATTTCTGTAAGGTTCCCGCTGTCCTGTATGCCCTGGTTTTCTTTGTAAGCCTGTATTCCTCAAAGTTTTGAAGGGTTCTTTTAGAATTATTTTGGGGTCATTACTCCTACCCCCCACTGTCTTCCCTCCAAAAATGGGCTCTGAAAAGACTTTCCTGAGAGTCCACTAACTCAGCCTTCCTGGATTCCTGTAACAGCCACATTTGTATTCATGATCTCTCCAGCATGTTGCCTATAAAGTCTTGGCAAATATTTTTCTCCTCCAGGTAGGCAGGCCATGTTGATGCTTTTTTTTTCTCTCTCTACTGCCTCTCTGTAATGTGAAGCAACTGGTTGGTTGGACTCCTACAAATATAAGGATTGACAAGCTCCATAACTCCTATTGCTATCAACATAGAAACCCATGTTTGCCAAATTACTTTTTTGAGATCCGTATTTAGAATTATGAGACATTTTGTAGCAAGGTTATTAAAAGCATGCAAAAGTAAGGTGGCTTAACTGTGTGTGATTACGTGTTTGATTTTGTACAGATCTTAAGATATCGGGTTCTTAAGGGAGCTTAAGAAATATTATCTGCTGATATCTTTGATGATTTTGAAGCAAATTACACACTCTAAGAACAAAATGTAAATTCTTGTCCCCTGGATGCCATAATGTCTCCTCTTAAGCCACCTTGTCAAGAGCCATTTTTAATCTTCCTAACCAGGTTCATAACTCTCCTTTTGCTCAAAACTTTTCTACCCATTAGAGACCATAAATAAAGGCACACCAAGATAACCATTTGAAGAACAGACTTCTGCTATGAAAGCTTCTTGGATAATGCCCAGTATGCTTGTTCCCAAGTTTTACAAAGCTTTCTTTTCTTTCTCTAAATCCTCAAAAGCCCCCATTCACTTAATTGGCCAATGCCCTACACATTTTCCATTTTCTAACACAAACCTCCTTTGAAGCGATAAGGTTAAAAATCACATAGACAATTTCTACTTCAATTCCCCGTGTTACAGTTCTATGAACAGCTTAATGATATATAAGGTTTTAACGCACATCATTGGCAAACTGAAATCAGGACTTTGAAAAGCCAAGGTCTAACCTTAGAGAATTTACCTTGCCTTTAAGTTGCTAGTAAAAAGAGCCTGGTGTGAAAGACCGCAGCCTGTACACACCCTGCTTTTTATTTGATCATTTCTGTCTAGCTCTATCAGTATTATTTGGAGAAAAGAAGTTGGGAGGGAAGCAGAAACAGAAGGAAGGGGAAATGAAACACAGACTAGTTTTTCATTTTGTGCCAAAGTACCTTGGCAAGACACCCGAAAGTGGAAAAGATTCGTTGGCTCACGGTTTCAGAGCCTCAGCCAATCACGGTGGGGAAGGTGTGACCAAGCAAGTCATAGTGGCCCGGAAGCCATCATACTCTGACGGAGGCATTTTCTCAACTGAGATTCTCTCTTCCTAGATGACCTAGGTTGTGACAAGTTGACAAAATAACTAACAACAACATGATTAGTCTTCTAGGTGATTCTCCATACAATCAAATTGACGATCAAGATTGGCTGTGAAGAAGGGATAGAAAGAAGAATGATAGAGAGTAATGAAAAGGAGGATGAAAGAAAGGATGGTTATTGTTTAACTCGTCCAAAATAGGATTTATTATCTTGCAGTGGGAGAGCCTGACAGCTTTTTGTCACTTCCTGTTGATTCTCAGCACTAATCAGGGCCTTGGAATCCATCGCATAATATCTCTATAGGTTAATACATCTCCTGACTCAGAGCAATGGGCTCTGGATTTCCATATTTGTGAGAAGATAAGTTGAATATTTTGGGTTCAAATACACACACACACACACACATATTTATGTCTATGTGTGTATATATTCACATTTATGTACGTACACATATATACATTTATATTTGTGGAGTGTACTATGCACTGGCTTTTTTTTTTTAAAATAAAACTTAAGAGTACCTGACCAGGTTTGTGTGTGTGTGTTGCTCCCTGACCCCTCTGTATATAGAATAGGATCTATAATCTAGAACATGGGTCTTTAGCTGCTCTGCATTGATTATATAAAATGCCAGATACTTACCTGCATTAAACTGTGGTGTTCATGATGCTTTTTTTTTTTTTTTTTTTTTTTTTTTTTTTTTTTTTTTTTGGCTACACAATATTGCTTGGAGCTATATCCATAGAAAATTCAGTTGGGGGTGGGGGAACTTCATTTGTTGGTAGTATATTAGTGATAAAGTTTTAAACTCGGTTCCTACAAACCAGGCAAGACTACATTTAGGATTCTGCCATTCTGCTCTACAGGCAGCTGTTGCAAGGTGGGTGGGCTGAATTTTTCACTCATGGTGTAACACCTGCAGGTCTCTCTGGAAGGCCTTTTTGGTGCAAAGCACTGATGATGCAAATCTCTTCATGGAAAAGATGATTTTCTCTGCACTGAGTTCCACATGGAGAGTCCCTATAGAGTGGCAGACAGAGACCTCACAAACATACGCTGTGGGTGACCAGGTGGACAGGAGTGGAGATCCTGAGAGGACACTGACTCTTCTCTCCCACCCACCCCTACCCTCACCAGCTTCATCACATCAGCTAACTCTTGCCCTACAGTTCACCCATCACCTCCTGTTTGTACTTGGAGAAGTCAGTGGATATCAATGTGTTTGGCTTTCTCTTTCTCTCTTTATTTTCTTCTTCTCGTCTTTTTCTTCTTCCTCTTCCTCTTCCTCTTCCTCTTCCTCTTCTTCTTCCTCTTCTTCTTCTTCTTCTTCTTCTTCTTCTTCTTCTTCTTCTTCTTCTTCTTCTTCTTCTTCTTCTTCTGCAGAAAAGCAGAGTTTTCTAAACTCAACTTCAGCTGGAACCATTTTCTTTCACTTTCTGGCAGTCCATAAATAAGTTAAATCGACATGAACCTTTGGAAAATTCAGTATTCAACTGTCACACTAAGCTCTGAACTTGGAAAGTGCGCTCTGAGCGCTGAAATTTTCAGAGCTGTAATACAACGCACAGTGATATTTAAATCCAAAAAAGATAATGTTTCATGTGCTAAGAAAATTCATATAAAATACAGTTAAAATATAATTTCAGCTATATTACTGTAGCTTTAAGCTCTACTAAATTTGAGAAGAAATAAATGTAACAGTCTCACTGAAGCAGAAAGCTAATTTTCAATGTGAGCAGAAAATATGAGAATCTAACTGGAGATATACACAGATGCCAATAATCCCAAATTACAAAAATATTTTCCTTTAATCACAAAAGCAAAGTATTCATAAAGATCTTCCTAACTGTCTACTCTTTCTCTTCCCCTCTATCATTCAGCATCATTATTTCCTGCCAGCAGCTGTTTTCGGTCTGCCCTGCAGGCTGCTGATGTCAATCTCTACAAGCAGACACAGCTGAATCTTCGATCTGGTTGAGCAACAGCAGGGCCTCACCATGGAGCAGGATGGAGAGATCAGGAAGTGTGAATGCACTCAGAGGAGATCACCAAAGGCATCGCTGCTGTGGAACAGAAAATTATACAGTGAAAGGAAGTCAGGCATACAACCGTTGCTACACATACCTTTTAATCATGAACCATTGTGAGCGTTGGGCCAGAAAAATCACAGGTGATGTTTTTTCTACCTAACAGAAAGAAAATCAGGACAGAAAGGAAACGGCCATGCAGTCGGTGCTCACTTTACCTTGCCCACATTCAAAGAAAAGTAAGAAGTAGTCCTACTTCAGGGTGTATTCTGTCTTTTCATGTCTCATCTTGAAAATGCTGCCTTCTTCTATTAGCATCTTTAAATGTACACCAAGATGAGTCGTGCATCTTAAAAGCTGCATCTTTTTTTTTTTTTTAACTGAGACTCTTGTTAAAAACTCCGTCTTTCTCTCTGTCCTTTGACCAGTATCTTCCTTATTCGGCCATTTACAGCCTGCTGCTAGCCACAATTCTACTTTTTCTTCCCATGAGAGTGAATTTTATATTCTATATATAAATCAAGTTATGCAATATTTCTGGGCTTAGCTTATTCCATTTAGCGGTATCCTCCAGGTTCACGCATTTAGTTGAAGTCCCAACTAATATCGAATAACAACAACAAAAAAAAAGTAGTGAGAGGGGAAATAAAAACTAGATAAGGTACTATAGAAAAGTAGTCAGGCTGGATTCACTAAAGGAACAGAATTGAGAAAGAGAAAACATATATCACTGTATATAATATACATCTGATATATATATATATATATATATATATATATATATATATATATTATAAAAGACGAGTCGTGAGAATGACTTACGCAATAAAGGTTGGGTAGTCCAACAATGGATGTCTGTATCTAGAGAGGGTGAGAACCCTGTAGCTTCTCAATCCATAAACCTGGATGTTTCAGAGGCTCTAGTATGGCACTGACAGCTTGGAAGATTCCTGGAAAGTCAGTGGTCTCCAACTCACCTTTAAAGTCAAAGATTCTGGAGTCTGATGTCAGCAAACTATGGCGGTGGCAGCAGTGGCAGCTTGAAGATAGATGCATTTATAAGCAAGAAGCAAAAGAAAGTAAGCAAGCAATGCAGCTTTTTTTCTTGGATCATTGTGTCTGAGAGAGGGTCTTTTCCCCTCAACACTTTCAAGATACCCTCACAGATCTGTTCACTGGTATGTCTTAGTGAGCCCCAGATATATCAATCTGACAACAGAGATTAACCATCTGTGATGGTTAACTCTAATTATCAATTTGATAAAATCTACACTCACTTGGAAAGAGTCTCTATGAGGGCTTGTATACTTTGAGTGGGCATATTCGTGAGAGGTTGTCTTAATTAAGTTAACTGATATGAGAAGCCATAGCTGACTGTGGGCAGCACCATTCCCTAAACAGGAACTGTATAAGAGTAGTCAAATCAAGCTCGGCACAAGTAGGCAAGCAAGCATGTATAGGTTAATTTCTCTCTCTACTCTGTGTGATATGACTAGATGTTTCAAGTTCTTACTGCCTGAACTTTCCCAAAATAATGGACTAAAATCTATAATTGTTAGCCAAAGTAACCTCTTTCTCTCCTAAGTTGCTTTTTGTCAGGGTGTATTATCACAGCAATAAAATGAAGCAAGGACATCACAATAGCCTACAGATGAGAGTGAGGTTTGTTTTTTTTTTTTAACTTCAAATTCTTTAACTTTATGTGTGCCCACACAAATGTACTTTCTATAATTTGCTAACCCTCCAATTCAAATGTCTTTTCTTCTTTTGTATGATATGATAAGAATCCTTGCTTTGGAATTGATATAAAATCAGTACTCAATTAAAATATGGAGAAAGCAGAATGGCTGGGTGGAAGAATGAAGGGGTGAGTGAGAGAGTCATTCATCTGCAAGGAGTTTGGATATATCAGAGAAGCTTTATGTAATGTTATCATGTACATTTTTGTGAACCACTCAAGTGACAGAGAAAATGAAGCCCATGAGATCTGAATATCATTTAAAACAAAAATATATCAATGTTAATGCTTAGCATCTTGCCCAAGAGTTAATATACTCATGAAAAGAAAAAAATCATAATTCCACAATTAAAATACAACCCAATATGTCCCATACTAGTACCATAAAAGAAGTGCAGAATAACTCTAACACCATTAGGAAAGAGCACCCTGCCTAAAATAAGCTATTGAAGCCATGTAAGAGAAAATTTCCTTCAAATACATGCTTCCTTGTTTAGCGTAACCACTTATTTTCAAAGATATTAGTCTTATCCACATAGTTCAACATTCCAGATATAAAACTTAACTGTGGCCAATATAAGCCATTGTTACAGAGTGTTGTGTTCCAAGCATAATAGCATGGCTGTTACCATCTTAATTAGGGCTGTTGTAACTGCCCATTCGAGACCCTATCAAGATCAGGCCTATTGACATTCTCTCACAGAGAGGGGATGGAGAGGGTCATTAGAGCTCTATAACCACTCGCCCCTGCTGGTCCCCTTCTCAGCTGAATCTAATTCTGTCTTGCTTGTACATGGGCTCCAGAGGTGGGAGAAAATACAGGAAGAGGTTAGCTAAAGAGGGATGTTGATCTTCGAAGATTTTGAGAGGTGACCTTCTGTGCTGGGCTGGGACTCATCAATAATGTGGCTATCTGGGGTCACCCATGCTCATGTAGGTGACCCCTCCCCCGTGCTCCTGTATATGTGCCCATCGAACTCAAGTTTTGGTAAGAAGGATAGTTTCTTACCAAAAGTAGTTTTTTACCAAAGTAGGGTACCACCACTGGTACCCTACGGCAGTGAATACACATTTGTTTATATTTCTCCCAGGAAGAAAATAACAACAACAAGCATTTACTTTCTCTGCGAGCCAATTTGGGGAGGGAGGGGGGAATTGTTCAAATGCTACATCTTAATCTAAGCTTACCAAAATTTCAAGATATATAAAAGTCAGCAATCAATGAGTTTGCATATTCAAGCTGACCTCTAAAAGATCTTGGATCACGGTGATAAAATCATATTAATTGTAGAATGTTATGTATTTATATCTAATATACTTCGGTTCAGATTATACAAGCAGAAAACCTTATTTCTTAGACTTGTAATCTGCAATACAGTCACAGCCATACAAGTCTCTGAGGATGAGGCTCAAGTTTTCCTAAAAGGAAGCTTGTCCCATAGAGTACTTAAAGCAATCTTAAAAACATCAGCAGCCATGGAAAACTATATCACACAAAATATTTGCACTCATTAATATCACAGTAACAGTTTACAATCAAAAGGGAAAACTTACTGTGGAATAAGATGTAAGACGTGTGTGTGTGTGTGTGTGTGTGTGTGTGTGTGTGTGTGTGTGCGTGTGTGCGTGTGTGTGTGTGTGTGTGTGTGCGTGTGTGCGTGTGTGTGTGTGTATGTGTGTGCGTGTGTGCGTGTGTATGTGTGTGCGTGTATGTGTGTGCGTGTGTGCGTGTGTGCGTGTGTAGCACATACATGCAGGAGGATTTTAGAACAGCACCTCCAGATAATAACGGCACCTTGTTCTGGTGGCTGAAAACAACTCTATTTCTTCTCCTTATTATGAGACGCCTGTGCTGCCCACTGCTGAGGAAGCAGAGGAGACTCTCCTCATTCACGTGGGATGGGTGAAGCAACAGCAGACCTATATTATGACACTCTCTGAGATGTGGGTAAATTTCTTTAAAAGCTGACACCGTGATTTAAAAAAATCAAGACAATTTTAACTTAGGAAAGTGATTTTCCACTGTGAAGACCTAAAATAAAGAATACAAATCAATGAGAAAAGAAACAGCAGTCAATATGCCTCAGACATGTACAAACATACTATGTATAAGTGTAATATTACCACACACTATTTGATAAATTATTTCCCACTAAATTTTTATTAAGACACTATTGTAAAGAACCTGAGACTATTTCTAACCTTATCCATTTACCTACAAATTTTATAGTTTCATTTTTCTTAATATTAATTGGAATAATATTCCATTATATATTGTACCACATTTTCATTATTCATTCTTCTGATGATGGACATCTAGGCTGTTTCCTTTTTTTTTTTTTTTTTTGTAATTATGAACAGAGCAGCAGTGAACATGGATGGACAAATGTCTCTGTAGCAGGATGTGGAGTTCTTGAGTCTTCACCCGTGAGGAAGATAGCTGGATCTTGAGGTGGATCCACTCCCACCAACGATGAATAATTGCTCCTCATTCCCTGTATCCTCTCCAGAATGTGCTATCATTTGTTTCATTGGTCTCCATCATTATGACTGGGACAAGATGAAACCTCAAAGTAGCTTTAACTTGCATATCCCCACCAGCTACGGATGTTGAGCATTCATTCAAGTGATTCTCAGCCATTTGGGTTTCATCTTTGGAGAATTATGTTTAATTTTAATCCCTGTTTTTAAATTGAGTTATTTGTTTCATTCATGTTCAGTTTTGTTTTTCATTTTTGTTTTTAGTTCTTTATATACTCTAGATGCTAACCCTCTATCAGATGCAAAACTGGTAAATTTTTTTCAGTTCTATAGCTAACCAATTTGCTTGAATAATTGTGCACTTGTCTGTACAGAAGCTTTTTAGCTTAGTAAGGTCCCACTTACAAATTCATATTTGTGTTTGCAGTGCCCTGTCAGGTGTCTTTCTCTAAACCAAAGGGTTCAAGCTATTTCCCCGCTGTCTCTTCCATCATGTTCAGGTCTTAATTTGGAGTCCTTGATCTGTTTGGAGTGGAATTTTGTGCAGGGTAATAGATCAGGATCTACTTTCATTCTTCTACATGTACATTTTCAGTCTGACCACCACCATTTGTTGAAGATGCTATATTTTCCCACGGTTTTTGAAAATCAGGTGTCAATAGCTGTGTAGATTTATGTCTGGTGCTTCAATTCTATTTTATTGATCAATATGTCTGTTTTTATTCCAACGCCATGCTGTATTAATTGCTGTACATCTGTAATACACCTTGAAATCTAAGATTGTGTTATCTCTAGAACTGCTTCTATTACTCACTGTTGTTCTACATATTCTGGGTTTTTTTGTGTTTCCATATGGAAATTGAAGGTCTTCTTTTCCTGGGTGAAGTAACCCATATCCCAAAAGACTAAAATTGCATGTTTTCTCTTATATATGGCTGTTTACCTTTTAAACTTTTGATGTGTATATTTTGATCTCACCAACCACAGAGGTTAGGTAGAAAGTAAGAGACCAGCTGAAGGAAGGGATGTTCCAAGAAATGGGGAGGAGAAGTATTATAAAGCAGTGGGGGGGGGGGACTAGAATAGGAGAATTAAGTGAGGAGGGGGAGGGAGGCCAGAACAATGGAATACGGGGAAGAACAATTAACAGGAAAGTCTTTGAAAAGCTTTATGGAAACCTGGTACTACAGATCTGAGAGAATTTAAGAGAGGGGAGAGAATATAATCAAAATATATTGTATTAAAATTTTTAATTAAAAAAAATTTAAGAAGAACTTGAAAACAACAAGAACAAAATCACACAATGAGTTTAGCCAGATCCAAAGTCTATATATCTTAATGAACTACTATACAATCAGACCATCCATTCTCAAGCTGCAGAGCTTCAGATTGGACTTTTAGTTTTCATTCTCAGTTATATTTGCATGCACTTACCTACCACACATACCTACACACAAAAAGAGAAAAAGTATGACAGAGTTAGACTAGAAAAACGATTAGCCTTGTGTACTTGCTCGTGACTTGTGTGTCCTTTGACTGCCATACGGTACCTATATAAAGATTAAATACTCTTCTACTCTAAAGAAAATTGAAATTGCAAAGTTTGCAAAAAAAGTGGATAGACTTAGAATATATGCTAGTAAGTTACCCAGTCTCAGAATAAAAAGCATGTTCTCATTTATTTATTTATTTAATGTAGATGAGTGCTCTGTCTGCATGTTCATCTGCACTCAGATCCAAGAGAGCATCAGATCCACGTATGGTTGGCTGTGAGCCACCATGTAGTTGCTGGGAATTGAACACAGGACCTCTGGAAGAGCAGACAGTGCTTTTACCCACTGAGCTATCTCTCTCCAGCCCTCATGTTCTCCTTATATTTGATTCCTAACATACAATACACACACACACACACACACACACACACACACACACAATGTTCATATGGGTAACAGTATAACTTGTAGAAAAGAAAATGAGAGAATAAATATCAGATGAGGAGGAAGGACAGGACAGAAAGGCACTAACATTTTTAGGTCAGTTTACAATATCTGTCCAGTGTTCGAGGTAATATTCTACCACCTTGAAACAGTTTAGTATTTCCTAGTATTTATTATATCATTCTTATTCATCTAGAACTGTTGTCTCTCACTCACAAAAGAATCCATTGATTTTATGAGTATACTCCCACTTACTCATATATGTCCAGATTATAAACAAATCTCGTTAAGTAACAACTCTCATCGATATCCATGCAATCATACGTTTAGTTCAGTGGGCTGTATTTTCTGGACTATAAAGGCTAACAGAACTCAAAAAAAAAATGTGGGGAGAGTCAGCATAATATTACAAGCTTTCCTGACTTCACCTGATACCTCCATTTTGACTCAATAGTTTGGAAGACTGTATTTCCTTAACTGTGTTGCTAATATCTCTCCCAAACCATCACAGCGAAAGAGAAATCTTTGGTTTTCAGATAGAATAACCAACCTCATGGTTAAAATGTCAGCTTTGTTTTCAATCAAATCGCTAATTTACCCTTGTAAGAAAAATTATCATCATATGATATTTTAACCTAAAGCATTCTAACGTAACAGATGAGAAACAGTATATGTGTATTGCAAGAATTTGACATAGCTTAGTGGTAAAAGATGGCCTCTACGCCAGACAAAACTGGGTTCACAATCCTTGACTGGCTATTTTTAACAGTGTTGGCTTGGGTCAGGAACTTAACCCCTGAAGAGCTTCACTCTGAATCCTTGAGAAGGGTTTAAGTTGACCCGTAAACAAAGTCATCCTGGGCATTAAATAAGGCAGTCCATGAAAAACGCCAGACGTGGTACCCAACACAGACACAACCTCAGTGTCCTATAAAAATGGCTCATGGTATGTTCATCCCAAGACATCCCCATCTTCCCTACCAGCTGTTTTGAGCTCTCTCGACGTTCAGTAATAAGCCATTAAAAGATGGCAATCCTTATGAATTGTGTAACGCTTTTCAAAGGGCAATAAAGTGTTTTTCTGCCCTTGGCATAGCTGGCTGACCTTGGAAGTCTTTTCCAGATTCCAGTAAAAGCCACAGATCACATCTGCAGTCACAAAAGGAATGCGGTCTTTAAAAGCTTCCCAAGACAGAGCACAGGCACAGGCACCTACCTTATCAAGAGGAAATGGGCTCTGGTCTTCTTTGCCGGCCTCAGATCTAGCAGCTGTGAGGTTGACTCACCATTTTGTTATCTAACCCCAGGCCAGCCACTTAACCTCCCCATGACCCCATTTCCTTACTTAAAACTAACTCTGCCCGGTCCATTTAAGTCACCCACCCTCTCCACAATTGGTGTGCCTAAGGTGTCTTGTGGATTTTGAAAAATCATTATTCTGTGTCTTGGGCGTACAAGAGAAACCTGTTAGAAAGTTCAGAAATGAATCAATCTGCCTTTGCCTTTTGGTGTTCGGGTGTGAGTCTAAGTGTTCTCCAGGAATAAAGTCACCAAACCAGACAATGAGCTTTGCCTGACACCCTGACCCTAGCTCCCGATGAAGCTGCCTGTGTTGGTATTTCTTGGACGACAGAATGGAAGAGACAGAAAGCCCTTTGTCAGAATGGAGTCGGGAGGGGAAATAGAGGTCAGTTACTTAGAGAGTGGGAGACATGCTGGACAGTGCAGCGTGCTGCAGAGCTGACACCAGATCTCGGTTGTTAGATTTTACAGTCTCTCTGCTAGGCCTAGAACAGTTCACACAATTATGGGTAGCCAAAGGAACCATCCAGGGAGCCGACCCAAACATGCGCAGACACAGGATGCACCTGCACACCTCTAAATAGATCACGTCTCGACACTGGGAACCGCGGTGGCATCTCAGGCAGAAATGTCTCATGCCTGTCCTTGTCCATACAACACCTAGAACCCTAGGTGCTGCTGACAAAGAGGGTCATGAGAGAAACATGACTTGGTTTTCCTGTTTTTCAGAGCTTTCAACTATTTTCCAATAAAAGTTCTAAAAAGTCCTTTAGGAGACAGTCTGCCTTTTTGTCTGTCTCCTTGTTGTTGTGACTTCATTCACATCTTTACAAGCTGGTCTCCTGGTCTAGGCTGGTATGTCTAGAAACAGTTCCTTTTGTTTGTAATCAGATGTTCGTGGGAGCACACACACACATACCTGGACGAGGCAGGTTTCCTGTGGACGACAGATTGGAATGTCAGCCTCACTGGAGCCGGAAGGAAGTACAGGCAATTGTAGGCCTCCTGGCATGGATGCAGGGAACCAAACTTGGGCCCTCTGGATGAGCAGTGCACACTCTTGACCCCTGAGCCATCTCTCTAGCCACAGTCTGGTCTTTTGATTCTAATGAGAAATCATCGAGCTGGGCTGTGGTGGCCCACGCCTTTAATCTCAGCACTAGAGAGTCGGAAGGAAGGGGATCTCTGTGAGTTGGAGGCCAGCCTGGTATAAAGAGTGAGTCCCGGGGTTAGCCAGGGCTACACAGAGAAACAAAAGACCATAGATAGATAGATAGATAGATAGATAGATAGATAGATAGAAGACAAAAGAAAAAAAAAAGTCAGTGTAACAAAGGGTATGAGTTAAAGTTAGGTGTAGTTCCGAGTAAAGATATCCAACTAATACAGTAGCTTAAATGTGAGGGGGTGACGGTATGTAAAACAGGGGTTCTCAGCCTTTCTAATTCTGCAACCCTTTAATACAGTCCCTCATGTTCTGGTGACACCAACCATAAAATAATTCCATTGCTACTTCATAACTGCAACTTTGCTGCTGTTATCAATCATAATGTCAATATCTGATATGCAGGATACCTCACAGGTGACCGTACAAAGGGGTCATTCGTTTGACCCGCAAAGGGTTGCCATCCACAGCTTGAGAACCACTGATGTAAAGGGACGGAGGGGTGGGGTGCACAGTCCAGACGAGAGGCCCCACCAACCTGTCATAGCCCTTAAGTCGTTGCTGTGCCATATGTGACGTTTCCCCCTAAGACAGTGTTTTACTGTATATCTCTGACTGGCCTAGATCATACCGTGGAGCCAAGGTTGGTTCTAAGCTCATGAATCTTCTGCTTTCTCGAGAGGCCAAGTTACAGGCGGGCACCACCGATGACACTTGGCTCAGCTGTGGCTTTTTCAGAGACTGAGAAGGCTATCAAGATTCCACCCCGGTGGTTCTCCAACTTCCTAACACTGCAGCCTCCTTCTATAGTGAACCCAGCCAGAAAATGATTTCATTACTACTTCTTAACTGTAATCGCTCTACCATTGGGAATCATAATATAAGTATATATATATATATATATATGTATATATATATATACACACACACACACACACACACACACCCAAAGGGGTCACGACCCCCAGGTTGAGAACCACTGCTCTCACCACTACAGTCCCATTTCCAGCAGCGGCAAGGAGAAAGGGGTCATGAGCCCACCCCTTTTCTACACCACTGTCCTGAAAGTCCCACTAACATTTCTAGCATCTCATGAACCACACCTGTGCTGAGAAGCGGAATGTCTTTCTGAGGGCATGCTGCCACCACAGATAAAGCTGACTTTCATCACTGAGGCGGAAGGGGGAATAAACATTGGCTGTTGCCCCTTCAGCCATGATTCCCAAAAAAAAAAAAACATCACCTGAGGGTGTGTGAGATGTATGGATTTCCAAAGCCACCTCAGGTGTAAGAACTTGACAATCACGGGGTAGCTGATGCCACCTCTGCCCCTCTCAGTCATATTCGTTTTGTGTGATATAAAGATTAGTGGTCTCCGCAGACTAGTGAACATGTGCAGAGTATGTTTTGAGTTTTTAGATCACTACCAACCGTAAAGCGTGTATTTCAGAGACTTCAGAGGCTTCTGGCTAATTTAATGATGTCTTTGTACTAAAGATATTGAGATTTCTGAACATTTGAGCAGATTAGTAGCAAAATTACTGAATTCTTAAGAATGAAGTGTCAAAAGCAGCACGTTATCCCAGTGGCAGGGCCCTGGCCACACGTGGGAAACGGGCCAAGTCTCAACCAGGCCTGCTAAGCTTGTACCGTTCATCCTCTTAAAGTTCCTGCCCTCACAGCACATGCCTTTACTAGCAGGTAAAAAAATTCAACCTTGAGATGAGAAATAGTCAGATAAAAGCTTTATAATAAACTTGAAAGCATTCAAGTACACACGCAGGTGAGACCCTGAGCTCAGGTTCTGCTGTCATCACTTAGAGTTTTATCTGTAGGACAGAGGGTTCAGTAAGCAGACGGGCAGACACAAATGTTGGAAGATGGCTTGACAGAGAGTCTGGAAGACTAAGACGATGGACAGACCGATGTCTGCGGATCCACATCTAACTGGCCTACTGACTCTTGGCTCCGTGAGCTGGAAAGATAAAGAGGAAATCTGATCCGGTTAAACAAGCGTTGTAGTCATTCAGTTTGAGTAGAACTGATACTAGGAGGAGGGGCCAATAGGAAAGAGGTAATAATATGTCTAACACTAAATGCAAGAGGCTGTACTGGGTGAGGAAGAGGGTTGTGGGATGGATGGTGAGCACTCTCTCATTTAGGGGAGTTGATGAATGGACTCAGTGCACGGCTAGCAGAGATCAGGACATGAAGAGAGCAGAGGGAGAGAGAGATGCTAGCGCAGATGCTTCCCATGTGCACCGAGCAGATTAGTGTGCATCCAGGGTTGTGATGGGTGAGCCAGAAAATACCTTCACAGCCATTGCTAGCACAAGGACACCTCTAAGGACACTTTCCCACATCCCGGGCAGACCCCAAGGGTCAACTGAGGGGGGGGGGACAGTTTCTGGCATTTAGTTGTACCTAGCACTTCCCATGCATCCATGGTATTTTCCAAAGAGTTCTAGCAAAGTATCCCCAGACAGGCCTAGCTGTCCTTCCAGAGCCCTTCCTAACCTCAACCTCAAAGTTTCCTTGAGACTTTTTATTTAAATATACTTGTAAATTCAATGTTTTATTTAGTGTTTGCATTGATTTATATCTTATTTTCTTGAAAAGCTCTTTCTGAACCAAGGACATATAGAGGTGTGTTTACTAATGATTTCCAATGTGGCAGCTACTAAAGTGTGAACGATCTTCATTTCGGCCTGGTGGTAAAGAGCCCACATTAGCTATGATTAGCGATTTCATTTTCTTAGGAACTGAGGAAGATCTGGGGAGGCATTAGTTAATCAGGACCACCAAACTTCTTCCTATTCCTTTCTCTTCTTTCTTTTGGCTGAAGTTCTTTAAAATATATGTATTTTAAAGATGGCTCTACTGTGATCCACTGCAGTATCCAGGCCATGAGGCAGGAGGGAATAACAAAGTCACTCTGGAAACTCTGAGGATGAGACAGGGCCTTGCCTGTGTCTTGTCATCTCTACTTGAATGCCATAGAGTTCCCAAAAGAGTTGCATGGCCACTTGGCTTGCTCTTGGTGAAGCTGATAAAGGTCTGGTGAGAGCTACAGTAGCCACAGGCCTGGGTGCTGCCACACAGCAAGCAAACCAGCAGACAGATGGCAACAACGTTTGTAAGTTTCCAGTGTCTGGTGCCCAGCACCCAGCTTCGGAGCATAATACATCTTCACCTCAGATCCTTAAACATTCAACAAAATGCTGAGCAATGCCAACCCAATGCCAGATAAGGAAGAAAATTCTAAGCCGGGGCAGGAGCATTGCCACGAGTTCCAGGCTAGCCTCAATATTTGAGGCTAGTTATACACTGAGATCCTATTTCAACCAACTAAAGATAGAAAGGAAGAGAATCCTGATAAACTGCTGTAGCTAAGTGTTGAAGGTCTCTTAGAGAAAGGCCCGTGTTTAAATGGCTTGAACTCCAGGCTGGTGATCTGCTGGCATACTATGGTCTCTTCAAAGTTGGGGCTTAGCCA
The DNA here is from genome assembly GCF_030254825.1 of Meriones unguiculatus. Classification (NCBI taxonomy): domain Eukaryota; kingdom Metazoa; phylum Chordata; class Mammalia; order Rodentia; family Muridae; genus Meriones; species Meriones unguiculatus. Next base: position 9,016,089 of record NC_083356.1, read on the forward strand.
CAGAGATTTTTAGGTCCTCGAGGTCAAGCTTTCAAAGGGCACTGTGGAATCCTAGTCTCATTTGGCCTTCCTAACATCTAGCCCGTGATCTGACTGATTCCAACATGCATCTGCGACATTGCTGCCATGCCATGACGTTAGATGTACGGGGAGGCCCCTGCCCAGCCTGCACTAGGCCATTTTTTTATTTTGAGCCTCTACAATTGTGAGCCCAATAAAACGTTTTTTTCGTTATAAAATTAATCACATTGCTTCTTGGCCTCTTGGCTAAGACCAAGTGTATAAAGCTGATTACCACAGGTATTTCATTACAATAATATCAAACTGAAAAATACAGAAATATGGGTCTGTATGTCAAGTAACATAAAGAAAACTACCAGCTACAGGCTGAAATTTATATATATATATATATGAAATGTATATATATATATATACACATACATATATATGTATACATCTATAGACATATATACACATTAAAGTATATATACTTTATATATATACTATAAATATGTATATGTATGTATAGTGTCTATATGTGTGTATTATATGTAGTATATATATACACACAGTGTTTATATGTATATATTATATATAGTGTTTATACATATATAATATATAAATATACATATAAATGATATGACTTACATGGAACCTGGAAGGAATATATTTTTTTTTCAATGCAGTTTATTCAGGAACCTTGAACAATCCTCGGACCCTGGGAAAAGCCAGCCCACAGCTTAAATAGCCTCTGGGTAGCCAACCCCAGCATGCCACATGGGCAATGCAGATAGGTCCACATACATGGAAGCAAGCCAGATCCTCAGCCTTAGCCAAATGTGGAATTGTTCGTGACAGAGAGCACTCACCATCGGGAAGGTGGAAGGCGGAAACCAGCTCCATCTTTAAGGCATAGCATTCCGCAGCTCTCTACAATTCCCCCTTTTTGTTTTAGACGCATCAGGCAAGAGTAGAGGTCTGATCTCTGATATTAGAAATAAATTGGGACTTTGTACTGATGTTCATTTAGGTGTCATCCACCCAAAGAGCATCAGACCCGTCCGATACCTTTTTCTCAGAGGCGGGACCTGGGGCATCAACCCGCATGCAATCAGACATGCTCTTCTCTGGGTCGAAAGCAGCTGACCCTGAGTGGGAATATATTATTTGAATGATTCCAGAGCTGGGAAAATTCATCCAAAAGACAAAATTAAGTATAGCAATTTGTCACAGCAAAACAATCTAACCTAGATTCAGATAGATGCTCATCTTTTAGGAAAATGTAATTGATGACATACTCACCTGATAAAGAATTTACAAAGATTCTATTGAGTGTGAATAAATGAAACTTGTTGAATAAATATATAAATCTCAAGTGTTGAGTATTTTTAATTAATTTAGGAGAGACATTACATAGAGACTTATGAATCTAGCCATCCTCTACAATAATTTATGGCTGCACAGGAGCAGGCTTAAAATTTACTCTTCAGAAGTTGTCTATTGATGGCCTTAAAACTTGATTGTACAAAACTGAGTAACTTACATACAGGTAATAATTCGCCCTCTTCTGGCTCATCATTTTCACTATGGTTTCCATACATATTCCAAAGCGTGTGTGGGTTGCCTGGCTATCGGCAAGACTGACCTAATTTAAAGCAGATGAGACATCTCACTAAGGAAAGGAAGAGTCTGTTTGGAGAATGTGGAAGGACTGAGGCAGCCTCGCCTCTGGCAGTCCTGAGGCAGAGCCCACAGGCAATACCAGGCTATAGGCAAGGTGTAGAGCAGAAGGCTGACCTGAAGTGTACCCAGCAGGTTGCCTTTCTCTTTTTCTCTTTCCCCTTTACCATCACCGTCATCTCCTTGTCATTCTCCGGGTTCTAAGAAAAGAAGCCAATAAACTAATTCACACTAAGGTGTAAAAACTTGTGAAGATGGCTAAGGCATATTAACAAAGCCAAGAGAAAACATCCCAGCAATGAGATTAGAGGGAAATCTTGAGCAATGCGAGAGGAAATGACCTCATACAGTTCTATCAAATTAATTTGTTCTCTGTCCATCACAGAATAAAATAGCAAGAATGACCGCTGTTTTCCAGTGTTTGTGCTTTCCCATACACTCTAGGAGAAATTTCACCAGGAGAAATTTCAGCCTGTAGTCCGTTTTATTTCCTATGGACAGTCTGAGTATTCTAACTGAGGACAGTGAGTGCCATCCTTTCCTATGTCCTACTTTCACTACCCACTGAAACTTCTCAGTAGTGTGCTCAGAATGCCCCCGCCCCACCCAGAATCTTCAAAACTAAATGATAAGATGCAATTAATAAAGCAAGTGCACTGCTAAAAAAGAAAAAAAGTGATGATAGAGAGATAGATAGTTCGTAGGTAGATAAATAGATGATAGAGAGAAAGAGAGAGACAGATTTTAGATAGATATAGATAGATGATAGGAAAAAAATCTGTCAAGAAAGGGAAACAAAACTCTTCAAATAAGAGAACAAAAGGAAATGAACTATAGCACTGCTCAAAATGTTTCATTTGCTAACACCAGCAAGGCTTTCCCATGGGGTTTCACTGTCTAGACCCATGCAAATTCACGCCTTCAGATTCTCAAAGAATTCCTAACGGTCCAGTCCTCCAGGGCTCCTGCTCTGCTGTCTGTCTTTCCCCTTGTGCCAAACCACCCCAGACCAGCCTTAGATCCCCTCAAATACAGCTTAATGCCAAGAGAGCTCTGTATGGGGCCCTGGTTTCCTGAGGCCCAGGGTGAAAATAAATCCATGGGATTGTTTGCAAGAGCTTTAAAAATCATTCCTTTGGCAAAGCTAAAGCTACGCTTGGAGAAGGAGACAGTAGAACAGCAGGAGAGAGAATTCTATCCATCCAGCTGCCTAGAAATGACCTCCCCACTTTGCCCAGCAGTCATCCTCTCCCCATGAGAACATCTCCCCCAGGGCAGGGACAGACATTCAGCTTTCATCTTTCACCCACATATCATCTTTTTAAATATCTAACTGAATAGTCAAAGACCGGTGGCAATGAGAAAAACACTTTTAATGTAATTTAATATGACTTCAGAAACCACAGCCAGGAGCCAAATACATCAGTGGATGCATTTTCCTTTTAGAAAGACCAAAATTTACTCATCATTAAATCCTCTGTTGCAAGCATATCCCAAAAGATTGCAAAACAGAATGTAGATTCGCCAGCTTCTTCCTCACTAGACAAGACTCACCCTGTCCCTCGGAGCAGACGGCAACCCAAGTGTTTGCACCCTGACTCACAGGGCAAGTTATTAAGAGCAAAATGGGAAGTAGGGAAGGGAAGAGCCTGGACCCTCCTGGACCAGCCAGGGCACTCAACCAAGCCACTTGGATGAGGATCTAGCACTGGACTTGGTGCTTCCCCAAAGCAGACACAGGAAGAGCTGGGAGCATCAACACGCACAAAAACTGGCCTTTTGTGCCAAACCCTTGGGCAAGCTGGATCCGGTTTCCATATTTAATTTGATTCTGGGCTCCTGGCTACAATGGTGGATGAGGTCCAAGCTCCAATAAACCTCCATACCCTGAGTGGTTCCCAGGAACCTGAGTTGGTTCTAGTGCCTTCACACTCATGATGCTCAGGCCACATGCCCTTCCCTTCTCTTCTACCAACACGCAGTCTGCTTCCAAGCAGGGCTCTGGACGCTTCCCAGCTGGAGGGAGCCAGGAATTACGCATGAGTAGTTCATTCTTAGGTAGACCTGAGCAGAAACCTGTGCTGCAGCTCAGTGCAGAGTCAGGTTCACAGCCCTGTGAGCAGCCACAGCCTCAGGCACACAGAATCCTCCAAGTCTCATAGAGACTCTCTTAAAGGATCACTTTAAGGAGTAAATTTTATCCTAAAAAAAAAAAATAACAATAAAATTTGTTTACTTAATCACCATCCATCTTAAGACTTCCTGTATCTTAACTCTGGCTATCTGAGACGTATCAGAGTTTAGGACTGAATTTTTAGTTCAGTGTGGTGACTCCATGGTGGGGCATGAGCAGTAGAACTTTGCCCTTGGCTGGTAATAGAGTATACTACAGATCTCATGTTTCCAGGTGTAAACTCCATGTGTGGTACATTGAATCCACTGGCAGCCCATGGTAAGTTTATAAAAGATTGGAAACATCACGAATGACCAGATGAACACATGCTCATTAAAGAAACAAAGTCAGAACCATCAAGGATTCTCATAACTGGAAAAGGTGTTGAGAACTAAATTTATAGTTTTATACAATGTCTTACCACCAAAATTTTTATCAACATCGTTAAGAGGTTACAGAATAATATATATTGACTTGAACTGTCTCTTCCACTAAAACCTAATGAGCAAAAAGATGAAGCCACAACCTCATGACTTGAAGAACAATTGCCTAGCTCGTTGTTTTCTGGCAGGGCTCCTTAGTAAGCTTAGTAAGCTTAGTAAGCCACAGTGGCAAAGGTCCTCCTGGTGCTGGTAGCATCTATCTGTCACCATCTGGCCTTGGCGCTCAGCCGTGTGGACACAGACACATCTGGAATGAGGCACATCTCAAAGCAATTGCCTGTCTGAAACACTCTAGCGTTTTGTTGGTGTAGCCAAATGGTTCCCATGGAAACTTCTCCTCTTAAGAATGCTATGAATTCTACTTGTATGGAGTCAGTGCAAGCCCACTGTCAACAAATGCAAATTGGTGAATATTACTAGAAAACAGAAGGCCCTGGATAAAGGGTGAAAATCTGATGCAAATCAACTTCCTATGAAAATCGGATTATGATGCAATTCCTTAAAGAAGCAGCATTCCTTAGTGACTGTAGGAAAACAGAATGGTGATGGCCCTTTAAATATATAGCATTCTAATTTTACCCAAGCTAAATAATTGTATGCTATTATAATAATACGCACGATTACTAGGTAATAATAGGGTTGCATTCATAAGCTAAGCACTTTACAAACTACAAGTGCAATGGCATTTGCAGTAATGGCTATCTACTGTTTGTGAAAAGACTATTGCCTCCACTTTCTCATGCTCCTGCGTCTTCCACAGCTCAATTTTCCAACATCCTTTGGGAGAAAAATGGCAAAAAGGTGAGTTAACAGAGCAGAAAAGAAGGATGAGGGAAGCATTTACTGTTTGTAAAGGGATCTTGGTTTATGAAAAAGAGCAAGAGTTTAGGGGGTCGGACTACTTTGGGTTGGAATTCTGGCTCTCATTCCCTAGCTGTGTGACCCTGGACACGTGACCCAGTCGCTCTTTCCTCATCTGTAGAACCAGGGATAATAACACTCCCGCAGAAAGATGATGTAAAGATTAAGCCAGAGAACGCACGTGAGAATGCTTCCCATCCTCCTGGGAACATTCATAGATGCTCATAGACATCTGGTTTTCTTCTTGGCATAAAGTCAACTCTGCTGAAGATCCGTAGCTGACCCAGGGAAATGCAATTCTCTATGTTCCCCCCCAGCGGACTCTCCCATCTTCTCCAGGTATTCAGAACCATCCCACAGTTTTATACCACACGCACACTGCCCACCCGCCTTCTTTTTCAAGTCAAAGGGAAATTGCAACCTCAGGTAGCTAAGATTTCAATAAGTTTAAAGGGTGCCCTGCTGAAAACAGGGCAAGTGTTTTAGAGTGGTCTGCATTTATTTTTTTTTGGGGGGGGGACTTTGTACATATTGCAAAACAACATCAGGATGAAGTAATCTGTGAGATTCCATAAAATAAAATTTAAAAACCAGCTGAAGCCTTTAATTTCCCCTACTCTGGAAACAAACATAGTAATTGGTTCAGTAGAGACCACAAGGACATTTTTGCATATTGACCTAACTAGACAATGGTTCCAGGTGCTTTCCGCACAGGGAGTTCTGGGCTTTTTAATGTCAAAAGCAACATTGGTGCTGAGAATATATTTGCCCTACTTTAGAAGCTCTGAAACTCTCTCAGGCCACTAAGGGGGCAAAAGCTCTCCACTGAAACCTCTTCTCAGGGTTTCCTTGCTTAAGATGTGTTTAGTTCAATAAGGGAAATGTAATCTACCTGGAAGATTTATTACACATTTCCAAAAGATAGACATTTACTCTCTCCTCATCACCAGGATTATTCACAATCATGTCATTAACCTTCCAAACATTCCTTTCAGAGGGTAGTGAATTTCCTAATAACCATTATGGTCAAGCTGAGGTCAGAGGTAAACAAAAGGCTAAGTGTCAGAGAGTCTAGGGCCATATAACTTCACAGCCCAGAGCTGTGATAACAATCTAGGTCCTCTGGCTAATTCTGCCCCCTCCTATGCCTACAGACTTTTGGTTCCTGGTGTTCACAGGTCATGAAGAAAGTACAAATGAGACAGAAAAACGATGAGAAACCCAGCAGAAACACCTCTCAAGCCTGTTCCATCAGGTCTCTGCAATGCCTATCAGAGACAAGGCTGACACAATCTGGACCCTATGGAGAAAAATCTAGACCAAACTCAGAACTCTGTTCAACCAGGTCCAGATCCCTAGAGCAGAGTAGCATCAGCTGGTACTCAAAAAAGCGATCCTTCAAGCTCCATGTGTTCTCGTACCCTGCCTAGGGCACGGGCAGGAAGATTCTCTCCCTTAACTAAGTGGATAACCCAATTTGCATCTCAGATCCTAAGTTTATGAAGGTGCAATTTTCTCAAGTTCTACCGCACGGTGTGCTGTGTTATTGCATCTTTAAGACAGCTGTCTAGATGCTGTGCTTCTGTTTTAGCAACGATGATTCACACACCCTGCAAGGCTAACAGTGATTTCAACTTACATTACAAAGCCATATCAACAACACCAGCATGACACTGAGCAAAAATGGGTGCAGACCAATAAAACAGAACCAAGGACCTTGAAATAAATGCACGTAGTTACTGCTGCCTAATCTTTAATGGAGGTGTCAAAATACATATTGTTGGTGGGAAGTAGCAGCCTCTGCAATAAATGGTGCCAAGACAACTGGATTTCCACCTGTAGACAAGTGGAAGTAGGTGTTTACCTCTCACCCTTCCTAAAAATCAGTTTAAAATTGGAAAAAAAATAATGAAAATGCAGTCTGAAAGTCTACACACTCCTTGAGGAAAATATAGATCAAACACTTCAAGATACAAGAAGGACTATCTAAAAAGAAGTCCAATGGTATACACAAGAGTTGACAAACAGAATTGCATGTCATTAAAAAGCTTATAATTAAAAAGCAGACAAAACAATCAATAGTGGGAAGAGTGCGGAAATAATCTAGGCCAACTACATATCAGACAGGGAAATAACAACAAGAATAGATAAAAATTTCAAAATTAAACAACCGAAATCATATAATCAATAAATTAATTGAATGGACATTTCTAAAAAGAAAACACAAAATTGCCAACAAATACTTGAAAAACTATTCAACATCCTTGGCTCTCAGGGAAATAAAAATCAAACCTTTTCGAGATTCATCTCACCTGGACAGAATGGCAATCGTCAAGAAAAGCAAACAGCAGCTGATGCAGAGGACAATGTGGGGAAAGAGCAAACCTTATTCTTGCTGGCAGGAATGTGAACTTGGGCTGCCACTGTGGGACTCAGCACAGGGGCTTTTAAGAAAACTAAGACTAGAGCTTGGACCAAAGGATGCGACTGGTCCTATGCATGCACCAAGGATGCTAAGTCGACACACCACAGTGACCATGTCCACTGCTGCACCACGCCAAAGAGCCAGGAAATGGAACCAGCCAAGAGGCCCATCAACAGAGGGATGGATCAAGAGAATGCCATTTGGCCATTGGGAAGAATAAAATCATGGCATCTGCAGGATGGAACTGGCAATCATCATTTTAAGCAAAGCAAGCCAGATGCAGAAAGAGAAAGGTAGCATATTTTCTATCACATATGAAACCTAGAATTACATCTGCGGATGTGGGAGCATATACAGATAGGACATGAAAGTAGAAAGAGGTAAGAAAACGATCAAGAGGGAAGGGGGTGGAAATAAGAGAGGGGAATGAAATGCATGTGACATGAAAGCAGAAGAGGGGGCTATTGGGAGAGAGGAAAGGTACCAGCAAGAAGGGAAGGAGAAATAGGTGAAAGCAATGGGAGAGGGGATAAACAAGAAAAGGAATAAGACACGTTAATATGAAATTTCATTTTTAAAACCTGTTACTGGTATACTAATTTTTTTGGTATATTAATTTTTAAAATTCATTTTAAAAAGTAACATTTAAGGGGAAAAGAGAAGAAAGAGCAATGTGCTCAAGAAGTTAAGCCTATTATTCCAAGCCTGATTATTTTTGTGCTGTGTTTTAATCTTCCTACACAAAGACCTTAAGGTAATGGCTTGGTTACAATATTCAGCTTCATCTCTAGAACAAGACCAGCACTTCTCAACCTGTGGGTCATGACCCCTTCAGGCAACAAATGACCCTTTCACAGAGGTCACCTAAGATCATTGGAAAACACAGACATTTACATTAGGAACTGTAGCAGTAGCAAAATTACAGTTATGACGTAACAATAAAAATAATTTTATGATTGGAGGTCGTCACAACGTGAGGAGTTAAAGGGTCACACCCTAGACGATTCATCTCATTTACAGTAAGTGACACACCTGAAGGTAAATCAGTTCATGCTTGGGAACTTGTCTACCTCTTTCCAAATATGCCAAAGAAAGACTACGCACATGTGTTCCTAGCTGGCCCCAGGGTCCCCAGGGGAACTTCCATGCAAAGATGATGGCATTACAGAGCTGTGCAGATGACCCCAGACCCCTGCGTTTCATAATAGCAACTACTGCTACACTTTCCAGAAATGACCAAAAAAAAAAATCACACATATTCATCTTAAAAACAAGAGGCCCTGCCACATCTTCTGATCCTTGCTGTAGGGACCCAGCTCTGCCTTTAGAGTGAGCAGGCTACAGAGGGCTCCTCCGTGTCCACCACTGTTGGCATGTGGAGCGAGAAAATGCTGAGTTAAGAGTCAGGGTTGGGCCATCTGTTCTGTGCACTACAGATGCTTAGCTGTAACCCAGAGTTTACACACACACACACACACACACACACACACACACACACACACATACACACACACAGCTGATAGCAATGCTCTTCCCAAAGCCTGAAATAGTCAAAACTCCAGACGCTGCTAGAATCCCCTGGAGGACAAAACCACCCAACCAAAAATCACCCATCTCAGCATGACACCACGCCACTCCATCACCTTAGAGGAAGAGAGCAGATAGCAACCCCCAGGCATCCTCTGTGTAGGACAGGAAGGAGAGTACAAAAAGTTGCAACCTGGGAAAACTCTGCAGAAAGAAAATGGAATAGAAAATTCTCCAGTGAATGAGTTGGGTGTCTTTAAAATACGTGTGTGTTTGTGTGCATCTATCGCTTTAATATAATCTTCTTAACAGATAAGTCACAGCATTGGAGAAATGCAATTTTCCATTTCTACTCATAAGCCTGTTTTAGGTATAAAGAGTCAGAGAACAAAAGGATGTGCTGAGGGCTCCCTTTCCCCACTGTGCTGAGCACCAACAGATAGCCTGGCTCTCTAAAAGTGTAGCGGAAAATGTTTCCTGCTAAAGCATTTATTGGGCCTCACAAAACTTTTAATTCTGCGAAGTTTCTACCTTTGTTCCTTGAAAAAAACAAACAAAAAAAAAACATAAGGATAATACTATAAAAATAAAATGGTACACAGTGTGACAACATATATATTGCTTTAGGTATATGCAATTTTCCTTTCAACTTTTCTCTAATTTTAATTTTTTAAAGACTCCATCAGTCAGTTACATACTGACAGGATCAAGCTCCTCGATTTGTATGTGACTCATCACAAATTGTGTGTGTGTGTGAGACACACACAAATCCTAGTGCAGGGCCAGTGTTCTCAGAGTCACTTTAAGTAACAGGAAACAAAGTACTGAGTCACAAGAGCAGTCTTTGCATATTGCTAAAACACACACTGTTCTAAATGATTGGAAAGGACCGGGTGAAAGCATGTTTGCATAAATTAGTATATACCGACTGGTTTGTATAAATCTGTTTGCTGCTACTATAACAGAATTCCACAGACTGGGCAACCTATAAACAATACAAGTTATGGGACTCACATCTCTGGAGGTCACAGGTCCAAAGCACAGGGCTGGCATTGGTCAGGGTCTTTGTGCTGTATATCACAACATGGTGGAAGTCGTGGTGAGAGAGTGACGGGGAGAGTGAGCAAGAGAAAGTATATCCAGAACCAGCCCCACAATAGCTTTAATCCATTCATGCAGGCCAAGCCCTCAGAATCTAAACAACTCCCATTGGACCCCCATTTCCAAGACAGACACATTGGGGATGAAAATGCAACCCAGGTTTTGGGGGGACACAAATATTCAAAGTATAGTGTTGATTTAATCCTTATGACAACCCAAAGAGGTAGGGAGACTGATGTCATTTTTCTGGTAAAAAAAAGACAAAGTGGTGTTCAGAGATGAGCTTGGAAGCCAGTGTTAGGTAGGAGACAGAACTGAAATTTGAGCCCTGGCTGCCTGAGTCATGTTCAACTAATACACAAAAACACCTGCAAAGAAGCAAAAAGTCAAAGACCTTTTGAAACTTTGGTGTTGGGTGGGGATTGGGCTATTTTTCAGCTATTTTTATCTGGATGGAGAGAGATTTCTGAGGAGCTGAGGAAGAACGGCTGAGAGCATTCTCTTTATCCTATGCATCACCAAATTAGCCAGGGTTAGACCTACTCAGCAGTTAGAACTGCAACATCACGCTTTAAAGAACATTTTGGTGAAGCAGCAGCTTCCTGCTCCCCCTGTGGAGGGCTGAGCGACCTCATCCCATCTGGAGAGAGATACCAGACTCACCAAGAAGCTCCTTACGGCTGCCACAGAAATGCCACTCAGTTGCGGGCTCTGCTCCCACTCCCGGAATCCTTTCTCTTCCCTCTAAGCCTGCAGTTGTCAACTTGCAGGTCATGACCCCGTAGGGGGTTCACGTATCAGATATCCCCCCGCATATCAGATATTTCCATTATGATTCAAAACAGTAGCAAAATTATAGTTATGAAGTATTGACGAAATAACGTTACAGTTGGGTGTCAGCCCATGAGGAGCTGTATTCAAGAGTCACAGCATTAGGGAGGCTGAGAACGGCTGCTCTAGACTGTCGACTCCTCAGTCTTCTGTGCCCCCCTCGCCCCTCCAAACAAGCAAATCCGAGGTTCCCTCCACAACCACCATCATTCCCCAACCTTCTTGTGCAAAACCAGTCCAAATCCCAGCTTGATGCCTCTCTGAACCCCAGACCCACGTTCCTACCTTCACACAAAACAATTTGTCCCCTTGTCCGAAACAGGACTTGTACCCTCCCCCACAACAGAGCAATCTCCCTGTCAGTAACAGAAGCTGAGAGCACCCACATCTCCCCAGCATTTCCTGCTATGGCCTATGACTTTCTTAATGATGATTCTAAATCAGCACCAAGTCAGGAAAAAAAAAAATAGTCCATTTTAGAGTAAGATATGCTCTAAAGCACTCTCTAGTCAAAATTGAATGGGAAATGTACGCATATATAATTACATTCAATGTTATGGGTATTTTATATGCGTATGTAGAGCATACTTCTGTGTTTACAGTGTATGTGTGTATATGGGTAGAGATGCAAGTGCGTGGAAGGTTGAGGTCCAGGGTCTTCTGCTTGGCTCTCCCCACTACTTGTTGAGACCACCTCTTACAGAAGCCAAAGTTTACCGGTTGGCTAGACGGGTTGGTCACTGAACTTTGGGGACCCACCTGCTTCCAACCTCACCACACCCCTAACACTAGAGTTACAGCTGTGCAGTAACACGCCCAGCATTTACGTGAGTGTGGAGTGACAGGGATTGGAACCGAGGTCTTCATTCTCATAGGGCAGGCGCTTTATCAACTGAGCCATCTCTCCAGCCCTGTTTTTCAACTTGTGCATTGATTTTGTGCTGAAATTGCAATATTTTTTTAAATGTTATGTTGAAATATTAAATAATTTCAACAGTTTAATTATAGATTTATTGTTTTTTGTTTGTTTGTTTGTTTAGTGCCAAGAATCAGGCCAGTGTTCTATCACTGAACTATATATCTCCAAACTAATTTTAGATAGCTGAATAAAAACATCCCAAAGATACCAGCATCCAAATCCCCAGGAGGTGAGAAAATGCTGTATTAGGACCAGAAAAGCCTTTGCGTATAGATGGAGCCAAGGGCACTGAGATACGGGGTCCAACATTACAAGTATGCTGAAGAGGGAAATTTAGCTGCAGTAGGTTTCATTGTTGGGGCTGGTGATGGAGGAACAGGCCACAAAGGAAAGCCTGTAAGTGGCTTCTAAACTGGCATTGTCATGGAAACAGACTGTCTCCAAAGATTCTAGAGGGAAAGCAGCTCAGCCAACTTCTTGATTTTAGACTGTGATTTCCAAAACTGTAAGAGAATTAATTTGCGTTGTTGTTTCAATCCAATGTGGCAAGTTGGATTGAAACAAATTGCCTACTGCCACTTTTGGCAGTAGTGGTAAGCAACTACTGGGAAATCTGAGTGCTGATTGCCTCCCATTCGTCCCGTGTTGTATTTCTAGAGCACAGTATGCTGTGTAATCTGCTCCCTGTTGCTTAAATCCCTTGTGATGCTCCCGTTCCCCTGCATCAGTGTTGTCAATGGCAACCAAGTAGATGGAATGAAGGCACATCCTGCCTGCCTCTGACACCTCCCCATAATTTCCCGTTTCCAGGCTTCACAGTCTCATCAGCACCAAACCATCCTCGCAAGATATCATCTCTCAACCAATCTGGTCTAACTCTGCCTCCAGACTTTCCTTATTTTCCATTTTTGCCTGTTTTCTTATGTGTTCCCTCTACCTTCAATGCATTTTAGCTTTGTTTCAAATGATTGTCCACACATCAGAATCTGCTCTAAATCCCAGTGCTTCCAGGGAGCATTCCACAGATCTCAAATGTAGTTCACAAAGGTCTTTTACACACTTATCGCTGGTACTAGAGCATCATAATACCCAGCATAGGCTAGATATGCTTCTGTCCTGGGCATTCCCAAAGACAGGGCCCTCCACATTTGCTCTAGTTCCATGATTTTGTGTCCCTGAATAGTCAGACATGCAAGCTTAACCTTCAGTGTGATCTCATCTTGAGATAGGATCTTTGTCATAGGGTCTTTACCATAAGGGTCTCTAACCATTACAATAATAGTTAAATGAGTCATGGTGTGGGGTCTATTTCTAATATAAGACCAATGGCTTTGTAATCTCTCCCTCCCTTCCTTCCTTCTTCCCCTCTCCTTCCCTCCTCTCCCTGCTTTCCACCTTCTTCTCTCACTCCCTTCTCTTTCTTCTCCCCACTTCCTCTGCTTCAGCAACCGTCACATCCCTATGTAAAGACATAAGGAAAAAGAGACCATTTGAAACCTAGGAAGAAAGCCCTGCTAGAACCTCGGCCTTGGACTCAGTCTCTAGAGATAGAAGAAAAAGTTTCAGGCAGAAAGCTGCGCTTCCCAAAGCCTGGGCTTTTACTCTCTCAACCTATCCTTTATAGCAGCACCAGGACCAGAAGGCAGCCCCCAGCTGCTTCCTCCAGAACCGCTCAGCACTCTACTTTCAACCGTCAGCTTTTCTCCATCAGGATTTTTACATTTGTGGGAATAAAGCATTCTACCCAACAATAACTTCAAATCAATTGTGTCAAAGTATGCATGCTAAGGAGAAAGGTAGATGTAACAGTTACACAACCAACTCCAACCTCAAAGGGTCCTTGACTCTATTTGTAGCTAATGACAGCTCTCCTTTATTAACCCCTACATGACACTGGCTCCCAACCATGAGAACCGAGGAATACTTCCCCACAAGGGAATGTGTTAAATTGGGCCAATTTGCTCCCTTATTAGAGATTGGCCTGAAGTTTCTGTCTCCAAATAGCTCATGTTGAAATTGGACAGAAAATGAGTTGATCACTCTACAGTCGTTGGTCCCCTGGTTCCCAACCACCTAGGTTCCAACAATTCAGGTCAGTACTCTCACCGCTCAGAGTCAGCCCAGAGCATTGTGGGAGTCTCTCCCACCAGACTACACCACTTATGCCCCACTGCAAACGGGGTGTCCAAACTCACCACACATCTACCTGGCTGACTGCAATTCTGAGGGGTGTACAGACCTTCCCTCAGGATCAAGAACTCGCTAGAATGTCTCACAGAACTCAGGCAACACTTCAGACACTATCACATTTATTATATTGGGCTCAAGTCACACAGCCAAATGAGAGAGATACGCAGGTGAGCTGGGAGAAGGCTGTACAGGTTTGAACTCCCATCAGCCTTGGATGAGTGTTCCCTTGTTCCATATCCTCTACAACACTTGAGCTGACATTTGTCTAATTAATCTTTGCCATTCTGACTGCTGTAAGATGAAATCCCAAAGTAGTTTTTATTTGCATTTCCTTGATGGCTAAAGATATTGGACATTTATTCATTTCTCAGCCATTTGTAATTCATCTTTTGAAAACTCTCCCCTTAGTTCTATACCCCATTTCAAAAATTGGTTGTTTGTTTTCTTGAGATCATTTTTTAAAGTTCTTTATATATTTTAGATACTAGCCCTCTATCAGATATATAATTGGCAAATATATTTCTTCATTCTGTAGTCTGCTGCTTTGTCTGCATGATGGTGTCCTTTGCCATACAGAAGCTTCTCAGTTTCGTGGGGTGCCATTCATTGATTATTCTTAGGGCCTGTGCTATCCGTGTTCTGTTCAGAAAACCTTTTCCTATGCCAGTGAGTTCAAGATTGTTCCCCACTTTCTCTTCTATCAGATTTGGGTTATACCATCTTAGGCTGAGATCTTTGATCTATTTGGAGTTGAATTTTGTGCAGGGTGACTACTAGTGGAAATATTTGCACTGTTCTACATGCATCCAACCAGTTTGGCCAGCATCACTTGTCATGCCAACATAGATGGTACAAATTTCACAAGGCCCAACCCCTAGATGAACAGCTACAGGTAATTAATTGCTGCTGAGGGAGGGGAATCAGTTTTCTCTAGGGATGAGCTTTCATATAGGTTATCCAGTCCCAAGAGGTTGGCTCTAAGCATAAAAACATATAAGCAACACTAAATAGACTCAGCAGGTTGTGTTTATAAATGCATACGTGTAATATTTACATAACAATGTATCTGTATATACATGTAAATGTGTGTGTGTGTATGTGTGTAACAACAATAAAAAAATAAGAGATCATGAATTTGAGAGGATGTGGGGGGGTGTGGGAGAAGCTATGGAAAGCTAGAAAGGTAACATTGACATCAATATAATATCAACAAGTGTAATTCTCAAAAAGTAATTAATTTTTAAAAAACAAACCAAAGCTACACTTGCATTTATTCTGAGGGATGATGGTGGAACAGTCTGCACCCCGTGACGGGCAGAGGCCAGTTTTCTCAAGTGTCTGACTGGATTCCTGGGCCTCGCTCTCCTAGCAAGACTCTATAGCCATCTCTAGGGTCTCTAACCAGTTAACCCCAAACTCTTTTTTTCAAGTCCACATTTTCGTCAGTCTAGTCGTCGCATCTTTTCTTCTCAGTGGATCTTCACACCCTCCGTACAAAAAGGCAGGCAAAGTTATCTGAAAGGAGATCTATTTTCCAACTGAAATCTCCAGAAAGGGGTTGGGCGGGAGCAGGGGATGGAGTTCCACATCAGAGCTTTTATTTACACTCATACACAAGTCCTTGGGCGCAACACACAGTTCCCAAACAATCTAAGGCTCAGCTTCTGCCCCTCTGACACCCTTGTTGGAATCTGAACGTACAGACTAAGTTTGCCAGGTATTAAAGACGTGTGAACACCATCCAGAAAGGTGGGCGGTGCCACAGGAAGGAGAGACTACCTCATTTACTATCTAACTTCCCTCCGGCAAAATTTCTTATTCTCCCTAGGCCCCAGGTCTTTTTTTAATTATTATTATTATTCATTAAGTCAGTATCAAAATGCCTATCTCAAATGGCATAATAAAAATGAAATAGTCCATGTAAAATGCTCTGGCACACAGAAAGTGAAAATGAACATCACTGCCCTCCCCCACCCCCCATCCCCGAGAGGTGTTGAGACTAGAGAGAGGAGAAACAAGGTTGGGCTTCCTTTGCAGACATAATGAGTCAGACACTCTTAATGCTCATTGACGAGCTCAGCACAAAAATGATCTCCCCCAAAATACCTATACCATGTTTCCCCAAGGTTAGGATGGGTAGATTTTGACTTCCTGTCGACCCATTCTTTTTTTTCTTTCTGTGTGCGAGTGTTTTGTCCACATATCTGTCCGTGCACCGTTTATACCACGTGTCCAAGGTCAGAAGACGCGTCAGAGTCTCTGGGACTGGACTTACAGGCAGTTGTGAGGCCCCATGTGGGTTCCAGGTATCAAGCCCAGGTCCTCTGGAGGAGCAGTCAGCTCTCTGTATTGCTGAGATATCTCTTCAGCCTCTGTCAGCCCATTTTTGAGAAACTTCCAGGGTGTGGGCTCCTGACTTTATTCTCCAACTTATAAAAGAAGGTAAAATCAAATTAATGTCACTGCAAAAGTGGAAAAGTTAAAGAAATAACTACATTTTTAGGTTTGGGGGCTGTTTTAAAGAACAGGATAATACTTGCTCTTTATACATTGGCAGCCCCATCTCAGTCTTTCTGCTAGGTACCTTACACAATATTTTTAAGCAAAAAAAAAAAATATATATATATATATATTCATAGATTATCTTCTATAAGCAGATGCTGCTCTCCGTGCTGAGAATGTAAGAAGCAGGGAAATGAAATCTGTCACTCTGCATTCACAGGGTCCTGCTGAAGAGCCAGGTGGCAATCACATTGTTGTTGTGTGGCATCATAAGAGAATGATTATGTGCTGATCAATACCATGAAGACAGTTCTGTCCAAGCAGAGAACGCAGCAGTGTGAAAGGACAGCTTTCTGGCAGAAACACGATTTAAGCTGAATTCTAAACAATGAGTAACAGCAAACCAGAGAACCTAGAGAGAGACAGCTCTGGTCAGGGAAATCCTCCAATGCCAAACTTGAGAGAGGGCAGAACAGGCATTCAAGAAATGGAACCACAGAAAGAGAGGGAAGGATGATGTGGGTTGAACCTACAGAGATCTTGAAGGCTCTAGAATTCTGTCATGAAAGCCTAGAGTTTTATCATCCGAAAAGCAACAAGATTTCATTGAGTCAATTAATCAATCAGTTAATCTTTTGAATGTTGGAGGATTGGGGAAGGGTATCTTACCACAAACATCTATGTATCTACTATAGACGTCAAATCTATTACACCACTAAGCAAATACTTTCTATGCCAGAGTTCAAATCTCCTCACAAGTGAATCAATGCCAGACAAGCTAAACCTTTTATCCACACATTCCAGCACATCTATCTAGAGCCAAAGAGGAATTATGGTGCCATTCCAGTCAGCACATGGGTCCGGCAAAGATGGAAAACTTACTGAGGATGGATGCTAAAATAGACCCCTGCCCCCCATGTACACTCCCATGAAAGATGCTTAGATTTACAAGCTGAATTTTGGCTTCAAACGTTCTCAAGACAACTATGTCTGCAGCACTCAACAAAAACAGTCTGGGAGTTCACACGGTGAGAATCGAGTACTTCTCACCGAGCATAAACTGCGAAATGTACTTGAAAATAGAGCTCGCTGTGAAAATTAGCATAGGACACCTGGCCCATGGCAGCCATCCCGTTAGAAAAGTTGTTTTAATTTTATTTATAAGATGAAGAAGATTGAGATGGTCTGGTGCGCTGGGCTCCAGTCGTCACAGTCTTAGGAAGGCACCTAGAGTGAGGTGCCTTGGCTCTCAGTAGCACGAGTGAGGTGCTATAAAGACAGAGCAGGGTTCATTACACAGCTGCTCAAGGGGGGGCGGGGGTTGGGATAATGGGTGCTCCGGACATTTCCTGTTTCGAGAAACATCACTGAGAGCCCGTACTTCCTGAGAGTCTGTCATCATCAACCCTATACTCCAGGGATGGCAAACACAACCCGTGGCTCATCGAACTGAGTGGCGCCTCCCTTCTTCTCCTGAGCTCCCTTCACTCCTCATGTGCCAATTTTTTTTTTAATTTAATGAGTTTAATTGAAAAGGTTTCCATTTTAAGCTTTTCTAGACACTTTTGAGATTGGGCCAAATACCCCGAGCTTCTGTCAAAGTAAAGTCAGATAATCTTTGTTCTCAGACTCCTGGGCAAATATATAAAATACAAAAGGAAAGATAGGAGAACATGTGTTTAATATTCAGTGTCAAATGCTTTCAAGGTCACAATATAGGAGCTTAATATGAGAAAACAAATTAATGAATGGGTTAGCAGATAACTGGTATGATATGTACTCTCCTGTCTATCTGTTAGCCAATATTTTCATTATGACCCTCAGGGTAGCGTGAGAAATAAAGCAATGATGTGATAATAAATCTCCACAGTGCTTGTTATCTTGTCAAACTTTAGCCATATCAGAAACTGGAACTCTAAAATTTCTGCCTGAGCTGAGCAGGACATCTTTGCATACTCGCCCAGTATATAGGTCTAATATAGGTCTAATTAAGGCCTATATTCACATTATTTTTGGATTCAGAGACAAAGACAGCTTCACAAGAAGCTTTAATAACTGAGCTCCCAAAGCACATGTAATCCAAACAGCACAGTTCGGTTCAGGCACGTTGCACAGAGCACAGACGCTGAGTAAAGAAAGCTGGGTCGACAGAACTTGATTCTTCATCTTTGATGAGTGGAGACTGGGGTCAAGTTTCCTCCGCCTTTCACAGCCCTCCCTTGTAAAGCAAGGCATTCTGCTGTCCTCGGTGTTCTGCGAGCTCCGTTTCCACGTCTGTCCTTGGTTCGGTGGCAATGTTTTAACAAATATACGGATGCATCTCTCTTCAGCTCTGACCTTCATGGCCTCCTTCACCTTTAGTTCCTAGAGAGAAGAATATGTCACTCACTTTTATCTCCTGAGGGTTTGGACGATGCTTGATACACAAGTTTTCAACAAGTATCTGTCAAATAAGGAATAGCCAAGACCTCTCACGTCTTTTTTTTTTAAATAACAATTTCCTTTCTCTCTCTAAATTCCTCTGCTGCTCATGACTCCTTCTCCTCCAGTGTGTTAGAAAATATTAAGTTGTTACTGGATAACAAGTTTCCCATTGTCTTAGCTAACACACAAGGGAAGCGCTCACTCCACACAACCCTCCTAAGATGGCTCAGAGGGGTAAAGGACTTGTGGGATCAAGGGGAGCTGGGTTCAGACCACCAGCACTAAGACCTTGTAATCCCAGGGCTGGATATGAGTAGAGACAAGCAGAATCCAGGGACTACAGCCAGACTGGCCTAAACGGCATGATCCAGAGCCCGTGAGATACTGTCTCAAAAGAATAAGGTGGCAAAGTGATTGCAGAAGACAGGTCTGTGTCAACCTCTGCCCCCCCCCCACACACACACACACACAGTGAGGGAAAATATCAAGTCCGCCTTGCTCCTAAACAGGCTGAATCTCTTACTTCCCTGAAAAATAAGTATCTTGAGCCCTGCCTACCTCTGTCTAAAAGTAGGATTTGTATTCTCCATCTTGAAAGGTGGGACGATCTTTGTAATTAGAATAACTGTGCCCAGGGAAAGCAACACATTCTGACCTCCAAACTCCTTTATGAAAATCAGCCTGTCTCTTACTTTAGTTCACTCATGCTCTCTCTCTCCCTCCCTCCCCATCCTACTCACCATTTTGTGAGGAAGCCCAGTCCACGTGCAGAAGCCATTTGGGAGGAAGCAGAACCCAACCCTTAGCTCTAACCCTAACCCTGAGTCCAGCCGCCTTGACTCCTGATGGAGCAAAGAGAAGCCTTCCTTCCCTGCCCTTGGCAAATTACAGATGCAGGAGCAAAAAAAAAAAAACAACCAGTGTTGACTTAGCCCACTAGGTGTGGACAAAGTTTCTCTCTTCTTTTTGCCTCACAAATCTCTTGGATTTCCACCTGGGTCTTAAATAGCTCTCTCCTGGCTAACTTGGTTAGAAAGTCTTAAACATGTTGTAGCCAAAATAACTGGAGAAAAAAAATGAGAAATAACAGACACACTCCAATACCTAGGACATTACATATAAGGGAAAAATAGTATCAATAGTGACTCCCACCATGAGGAATTCTTTATAGCTCTGTGGCACAGAAACAAAGAAAAAGATTTTCTGCCGTGCTATATAATGGCTCACCTATCTTCCCTGAAGACTGTGTGTGTGTGTGTGTGTGTGTGTGTGTGTGTGTGTGTGTGTGCGTGTGTGTGTGGAAGAGAGAGTGGGGACATGAATTTGTCCTGTCTTCTTCCCCCAGGAGTCTGAATTGTCCTTTTCCCCAGCAATACCGTCAACACTTTTTCTGCACATCTGAACTCACGATCCAGCCATATCTCATAAATTGTAGGAATCATCCCAGAAGTCAAGGGCATTTCTCTACATTTAAAATGTTGCTGTTGGCGTGGGAAGCAACAATTAAGTTTGGGTACAAATAAATGACAAACTCGTACAACCAAAATTCCTCTTTACTCAGGTCAAAGTGAAAACTAATCACAAGTTGTATCAAAACTAATGGCATACAGGCCCCAAGCAAGAGTGGGTCAAAGACAGTCACTTTAAAGCATAAAACAGGCCTCCTATTCATCTGGATGTCATGAGAAATGCTCAGTTTATATTGCCTAATTTGGAAGAGTGTTAGCTGATGCATATTTATATTTCTGGTTGAAAACTAGAGTGTCAAATCTCTTCCCCTAAAGAGACTTTGAGTTGATCAAAGATATAGCATTGCCCTAATTCTTCTCAAATGTAAACCATCCTTAAAGAGCTAGGACAAAGCCATGCCTATGACTGAATAGCAGGAGAATTCTTACGATGCCTACAATTTAAGATGTTTATCTTCTGATTGCACTAATCGGCAAACATTTTATTACTGGGTCAAGTCTACTTTTCTATGGCATGAATTCTGGGTCTAGTAACCAGCAGGTCATGGGTCTGTATTTTCAAATTTGGGAGAATAAAACTCCTCCAAACTCAGCTGAAAAGCACCGAAGATTCTGGAGTACAGCATTCCACCTTAAATCGTGTGTGCTTTCAGACACTGGGCACGCAGCCCTCTGGCTCCCAACCAAGGAAGCTGCTTCAGGACAAGCCGGCCCATCCCTGGGGGCCATTTAACCTCCACTCCTCAGACGGAATTTGCTCAAGTGTTTTGCTCTTCAGATCTAGTTTGGGGCCTGTTGGTTCTTGAGTTGCTCAAAAGACCCCTCATGTCTTGTGGCCCACTGGGGAATTCTATGATTAGAATGGAAGATGAAGATTAAGCTGGACCTAAGAACTTCTCCATGAGTCCCAGATCTCTGCTGACATACAGGCCCCTCAGCTGAGCCACTTGGAATCAGCCTGAACCCAACTGATTGCTGGTTTGATGAGGTTACCTGGTACAGTGCCACAAGAGGCGGAGACAAGATACACAGAGCAGCTCTGAATTGTTTCTGGAAGTTAAAGGCCACACAGCACTGTTCCCACCTAAGGTCCAGGGCATCAGATGTATCTTCTTCAGGCTTCCCCCAATTTGGACAGCTGTCACTGAAAACACTAACGAAGAGCTTCTATCAGCCAGGCACAATGATTTCCTGTAACACATAAGGCCCTTTCTCTGGAACCTCCACACCACCTTCAGAGGAAGGAAAATCCCTAGACCTCAGCCCACAGAGTTTCCAACACAAATCCCCTGACACTGTCCAGTAAGGGGCTTGCAAACTCCACCCCCTATGAAATGACTTCATCACAGAAACATTGTCAGTAACCTCAACAGCACCTGGGCCCTTCATATTGTATGAGCCACGTTATTTCTTCCATCACACAAATGAGAGAAGTGTAGTCAAGTTCCTACTGTGGCCAAACATCAAAGGAAAGGGTGGGGGCATGGCAGAATTAACCCAAATTGCCTCCCACGCTTTTGCTGCTGCCCTGCCACAGCTGCAGTTGGCTTGCCTCAAACCTTCCATCCCGAGAGGCTTGGCCGCACCTGAGCTCTGAGAATTGCGCAGTGCCGGCTGGCCAACAGGAAGAAGCCCACCGCATTAATTTGCAACCAGCCTGAGTGAGGTTCATCAGCTTTGTGTATGAGTTTGTTTGTTTGTTTGTTTGTTTGTTTTGAAATCAAACGCACCTAAATAGGACAGTAGCATGGCTAGTAGGTACATACTTTAATTTGGCCTTTGAACTACAACTGGAGAGCAGGCTCCAGCTGGTTCTTAAGAGGTCAATCAGTGAGTGAATGCTAGCACCCTCCAGGAATCACATCCTGCATTCCATTATTTAGCCTGAATATATGCCTTCAAATTATGTGCAGTAAAGTGTAACATATCCCATGCCAGACCCACACAATCTGAAGGAACCACTCTAATCGTATGCAATCAAAAATGGCCCAACTCAGTGCTGAGCAGTCAAGACAGAGCCGGTCATCGGAATTATCCAGCTGCGTGCAATGCTCGTAGCCTACCAACAATATAGTTATCTTTCCAGGTTTATGTAAATTTTCACGGTTTACAGCCTTGGTTATTTTCATGGCCCTTTTCAGTCTTAAATGAAACAGTGTGTGCAAATCCTATGAAAGGACGGGACATCAGTAACTCCGGAGGGGAAGGAGGAGGCCCTGACAGCTGTCCTTCTGGCTTTGGTCATCCATCTCACTTCACAATTCTGGCTACCAGATCACAACATCTCCTTTCCCTGCAACTTCTGACCAGTACATTTTACTGGAAGTTTTCCTTTCTTTGTAAACTCAGCTATGTTATGTAAATATGTTTTTGTCTTCATCCCAAGTGTGAGATTTTAGTTGGGCTATGGTTTGTCCACAGCTGTTTACTGTCTCATGCGGGCTTTTTGCTGGCGTGGCTTTTGCCAGCCGGAAACGACCTACCATGTGCAGCATGAAGAGGGGCGTGGTCTAGGGCTCAGAGGACAGAAATTGGGAGCCGAGAAGGAGAAGGTGGCGTGCAGGGAGAAGAGGCAGTGTGCCGTGTTAGCGTGTGGCAGAATGGCAGTTTGGAGAGACCTGAGAGATGGATGGTTTAAAGCAGACAGAAACAAACGCTTCTGAGTGCAGCGGCTTGAAGGAGGCTGCTGTTGACCGAGATTGGTATAGAGTCCTAAAAGAACCCATTGACCTTAAGGGATCCTCTCTCCCTGCTAACCTTCTTTCTCCTACCTAGGTTTGGGAGGTTAGAAGGAAGGTTGAGGCCTAAACACCCCAAATAAAGGAGAGTTTAAAAAAACAAGTGCTACAGGTTATGTTTAGGACACATGTTCCTTTGACATCCAGTTAAAGAAGGCTAACATGCAGAGTCCCACCCTGGCCTTCTATCCGGATCAACCACAGAGTGCACGCATGGGATATTCTTCACCTACTCATTGTTCTTCCTGCTGCCAGGAAGGCAACTGGGTAGAGCTGAGTAGGATAGGTGTGCAAATTTCTGGAGGTCTGTTGATTGAGTAGGGGTGCCAAGTCACATGATGCCATGTGAACAGACCACGATGGAGCTAAGTGGCCAGCAAGGTCATCCTCGGCCGTCTGCAGTAATGTTGGAAAGCCGGGGTGGGCATAGTTGGGGAGAAAGGAGCGTGGCCCCGTCGTGAGGAAGGCAAGGCTGTCCCAAAACAAAGCTGGTGTCCGGTCTTCTCCTCATTAAGAGTGTTGGTCACCCACATGAATTCCGTTTATTGCTCCTCTCTGAAAGAGGTCTCCAGTTTTATGATTTTATGACCCTGCCATTAGAAATGGTTGAGACAGCATTCCAGCCTCGGGGCACATTCTGTGGTTATGAAGTTTGCTGGACCACTGCCCCAGCAATTTGACATTAACTGCTGCGGTTCACAACTGCTCGGGCTTTCTACCTGTTATTGTACTTTCCGCAATGGGTTCAAGAGGCTCTCACTGCCCGGGGGAGTATCTCACTGCCCAGGGGGGTATCTCACTGCTGGGGGAGTATCCCACTGCTAGGGGAGGATCTCACTTTCCCAGAAGACATTAAAAGGATGTTGCACCTTGTAAAACCTGAAAGGCAGTTGCAGAGTGTGAGGCTCTGAAGAAACTGAGCCGAAGCCCCTCAGTGAAGACCGTCTTGCTCCCAGCCCTGACACTCTAGAGGCCCAGCACATCCAGCGAAGCAAAGCAGGAACAACCCACCGTGTCACCAACCTACCAGGCAGGCCACAGTCCCACTCTACGTTACAAATATGTTCTTCTACAGAACCAGACAGACAGCCTGTGGAGAACCGTTTGAACAAAAGCCCTGTGTGACAGAAAGAGTGCCTTGGGATTTTGGCACGGGGCTCCTGTCACTGAGGTTCCTGGTGAGAGCTTGGCTGGCTGATAAATCCACAATCCCTCCAAGCAGGGGCAATCAAAACCTGAGCAGGTCAGAAGACACAGAGGCCTGGCTCGACTCTGAGGAGAGGGTGATGAAGTCAGACAAGAATCTGTTCCCACCACAGTGAAGTCATTCGCTTTGTCTGACTCAACCCACAAAATGAAGGAAGTGTACAGAGCTGGGAATCCCAGGTGACTTTTTGACCTTGACTCTGTCAATTAGTTTAAAACTTATTAGTGCATCTGCTGCTAGGTGGAGAACTACAGGAAGTTACCAAGATTGTTTGGTTAAACTTATGCTGTTGGGGGGGGGCTTAAAAGTCAAGTATAGGGTTTCAGAGTCTAGGGCAACTGTTGGTTGTCTTAGGTTGTACAAGGTCTCAGTATTACACCAAAAATAAAACACTCTTAAGTCTCCAGGCTCTTTTTCTTTATGAGATCAGGTGTCCATGAGGAGACAGATGACAGGGAAGGACTCAGAGTCACAACTCAGGGCTCTCTCTTTATCCAGATAGCATGACGAGAGGGAGACAGGATGACTCTTGTTATACAGAAGGCCCATGCTCTATGATGGAGTCATGTCCCAAGGGTCCACTTGGCAACTCGTTTGTACATTGTAACTTAGTGACACAGAACACTGTAGAGCACCCAGTGTTCCCATCTGGCACACAGGGAGCTACAGCTCACTGAACCTCCCCAAGGTAAGGAGAGAATAAGGTTCTACATATCACCAGTCCGGGGGAAGAAGACTCCACCTTCCAAGTCTGGTTTCTGAATGGACACTGCTCTTACACCAGCATAATACCAAAATCTTGAACTCAGTAGAAACTCCTGTGTGAGGCCTGCTTTTGTGCAATTCCTGCGTGCCGCTCACTTGGCAGACTGTTCGTGTCTGTGGCTATCGTTCTCCACCTCACAGGTAATGCTGCAGAGACGCAGCGCCCAGAGCTACCCGCCGAGAAACTTCAGCCAGGCCACACATAAAAGTATGGGATGAGGGTGTCAAATTTAAAGTTAGCAAAAGTATAGACACGTTCGGTGGGGCGTCTGTTTAAAGGCAGAGAGGGATCGGGCACGAGGATTGGCTAGGTGGAAAGGAGCCGGCAGAGACAGGGTACTTAAAGCCAATCTGAAGTGTTAGTGTGAGAACGCAGTTGGAGGTGGAGCACAGCAGCAGCCCACGTACTAATAACCTGAGCAGGCCACGAACAAAAGGACAGAGCTAAATTCTGGGCTAAATTTACTATAAAAGGCACACACACACAAAATTTACTACGTGTAGAATGCAGAAACGTCATTCTTTGCGACTAAAGGGTCTATAGTCAGTTGTGGAGGGCTATCAAGTTACTGATGAGTATCTCTGAGGGCTACCCTATGTTCCACTGTCATTTTCTTCTTCAATGACACGAAAGAGATGCAGACATCATTTAAAGTTGTTGGACCAATATTCTTTCTCTTTTCTCACTTTCCTTGCAAGCTGATTATCATCACACATATCTGAACAAGCAACAGTAGAGGGAGGCTGGGTATGGGACCAAGGGTGGAAACTGGCCCCTGCCGGACCACTTAGCTGTCTTTAGTGGGAAGACATGGATTCCAGATGAGAAGAGAATAATGTCTAACGGCAAAGACTCCGGGATAGCTGCAGTCATATCCCAACAAGGGGCTCACTGGAGACAGTCACTGCAGGAAAATTTTCCAGCTCTAAGCCTGAATTTACCCACTTGCAAACAGGGATTAATAGTCAGTGCATGTAAAGCCCAGAGCCTGAGATGGAGCAAGTATTTCATGAGGGTTTGATATTAGCAAGGAGATCATGTTCATCACGCCTCCTCCTTCCTCTATGATTAACAAAAGCTTCGGGCAATAGAAAGTAGGATTGGGTTAGGAGTGGGACTCCGTGTCCACTTCCCCTTCTCAGTGCTGGGACTCAGTCTGATTTGAAGCTGTCACAGGTCCTACTCATGCTGTCACAGGGTCTGTGAGTTCATTGGTGGCAGGACTAGACTAGGTTTTGCCGGGCGCTGGAGACAGCAGAGACACCACTGGAAGGCTGGGCCTGAAGTCAGCAAGCCTACAGTCTGGGCTGCAGCCACCTCCCCTGTACAAAGCACCCTGTGGACCACTTGACTCAGTCACCCGCTGCTGACAGGGAAGCAGGCAGACAGACGCTGGGTGTTTGGCACGCACCCCCTCACCCACCCCGCCCCGAACATGTCACAGGATTTCAGAGTAAATTCACAGTAAAGAAGCAGGCAGGGGTGAGGGGGAAATAAGCTATCACAAACCTCTATGCTCCAAAAGACGTGTTTTCCAGCCATATGACGTTCGTAAGTGAATGTCAGAGAGTCCTTTCAGAGTGTGTATTTACTTGATTCTTTGCCCTCGGGAAAGCCTGCAATTTGCTTAATGTGAAAAGTTTTGAGACGTTCCAAGGACATAAGCATTTCTCTTAAAGGGGCTTGTGTCTTTAACAGGAAAACTGCAAACAGTCCAGGCCCATGCCTGGTAACCCAGCATCACATGATTTTCCTTAGGAAATCTCAGCTTGCTGTGTCAAGGCAAGAGAGACCGGTATAATTACCTCTGGCGTGAGGCTCTTCCATCCCAATACCATATATAGCTCCAGTTTAGGCTAAGAAGAAAGCATGTACATGGTCTGGGGCCCACGAAATGATGACAAAGGCCACTCCCTTACACTTGCTAATTTTTTTACGGTTCTCCAGAACAAACACATAGTGGTTTTCTGGCTGTTTAGCAAGAAACCTGGTGCCCCTTAAGCTATCCTGGCAAGGCCTCTAAACACTTTTAAGATGAGCTGAAGTCAAGGGGGAAAAAAAACCAATCTGGGTAATTAAAAGACACATAAACAAAAGATCACTTACCAAAAGGACTGGAAAGCCTTTAGTGACGCCATTGTAAATCATGCTTTGGGGAGAACAGAACAATAAAACACTGTAGCAAGCAAATGCTTTATTGCACGAAAGTAATCTTGGAGCCTTGTACCTTTCCAATTCTGCCTCTATAATTTCTTATAATC
Organism: Meriones unguiculatus; assembly: GCF_030254825.1. Classification (NCBI taxonomy): domain Eukaryota; kingdom Metazoa; phylum Chordata; class Mammalia; order Rodentia; family Muridae; genus Meriones; species Meriones unguiculatus. Next base: position 9,043,606 of record NC_083356.1, read on the forward strand.
CATACTCTCTTTAGCTTGACAAAAGCCCTGAGATGTTCATCTTTGAAACAGTGATCTGTTACATTGTGGGAGTGGCCACAGCATGTACAAGTTAAAATGCAACCCGGTGCAAAAATCAGTGAAGGCCCTGTCTTTGTTCCTCAGCGTGAACTCTCTCTCTCTCTCTCCCTTCCTCCTTCCCTCCCCCACCTCTTTCTATCTCCTCTGGGCTCAGTCTATTGCTGAGCAGTAAGGAGCGACATGGTCACTACAGAGCAGACGACAACCATTATGTTGGCAAAAGGGAAGAGCAAAGGGCTTGGACAAGAGCTGAAGAAGACAGTCATGTGAAGGATCCAGAAAAGGGACTACATACAAAGCCCACCACCCTTGCCCATTGCCAAGGCCCTTTCAAGGTCTACAGACCTTGAAAATTGAGCTATAGATCAATAAGGCCCAGGGTCACTATTGGCTTTCAATTCAGGGTCATTGGTTAGACTAAAGCCAATGTATACAAGCAACACTAAGTTGAATCTCACTTAAAATTAACACCTTCTCAAAATGTAAACACGCTCAGTGAAGCCAGGAAAGAAAAATCGACAAAAACAAAACAAAACAAAAAAACACAGGGCTAAGCTGGGGCTCGGGCAACCTGTGAGGAACAGGGCCATAGAACCAGCACTCATGCCATTGTGAACTGTGAACAGTGCCCTCACCTTTCCACGAACATCTTATTTATTGATTCCACTACTCCATGGCTCTACTTTTAACTGAAAAGGAGGGACCAGATCCCTGTAAGTCTTTAGAAACATCCCCCCAAAGTACAGGTTTCCTGAAGGGTGAGCCAACCCAAGCCCTGCTCAGGAAATGCCAGCTCGACAGCTTTCAGCACAATCCGACGGTGTGCCAAAAGTCCTCAGCCCATGAGTTAAAAGCATTCTCCAGTTCCGTGTTGCCTGGCCAGGTCTAAACACAGGAAGTGAGAGAATTAACACACTGCAGAGATTCCCAGTACCTTCGTGTCGCAGAAGCAGACTCCCCAGATGAAATCATAACTATCTCTTACTGTGTGGGATTTCACTGATCCAAGAAATACTCACCAAGTGCAGCAGAAAACAAGATGCACAGGGCGTTCTCCCTGCCACCCATTAGGCTCCCAGACTGAGCAGCTGATGTGGGATTTTTCTAGCAAGCAACAGAAAGGCGGAGGGCTCTGTCCCGGAGTGCGGGGAGGCTGTGAGAGAGAACACCACATCTGGCCCATGCATCTCCCAAGGGGCTCGCTGTGAACTCCCCAAAACCTTTCTAACAGCAGGAGTCACTGTCAATTTTACAGATGAGGAAACCAAGAACTCTAGAGGCCCAGTGTCTTGCCCTAGCCAAATATGTGTGTTCAGAAGGGGGGGAGCTGATCACATTACACCATTGAACATCTAGGCATGACAGTTTTTATCCCTAGAGCAGTCATTTATTGAACAAGTCATAAAAGACCAAAAAGGCCTGGGCCATTTTCAAATGTTCCCAAGTTAATCTCGGGGACTAGTTTAGAACTAAAGGGATTTGATTCGATAATTTTTAGTCTCTATTTTAGTGTTGTCTTTTAAACCTCAAATTATGATCCCTTTGGAGAAATCAAGGAGACAGCCCCCCACACAGACGCACCTCTTTATCCAAGGATCTTTCCTGTTCCTACAAACTGTGTTTGACCTTCACCTCCATGACGACTAGCAGAGGGCTAGCACTGTGAGAAATCTCGAATGCTCAGGCTCACAAATGCCTCAGCAGCACATAATTTTCTATGTAAAGGGTAGTCTTCCATTCACTCCTTCGTTAAGAAACATTTTATTGACATCCTGCTACATAAGCCAGGCAGTAAACCATAACCAGCCTATTTACATGACTCCATCGGAGCAGAAACCAAGAAAGCTGAGTTGTCTAAGAAACCAAATGGTCAGCAAGGCTCCTGCACCTGGGGACTCACTCATCTCAGGGTATCAACAATCCTCACGCAGGTGGCGTCAGTCCCCTGCTTCAGCCCAATGATGACTCCATGCCACAGGTTTCAAGTGATTGCTGCAACAGAAACCATGGAGTCGCATCTGGGAACATCAAATGTTTCTCCCCTTGTGGCTAGACACTTGAAATCTAGGGATGCCTGTCTGTGTGACCATAGGTGGACAGCCTGAGATTTCTGTGTCCTAGTTTCCTCCCCAGGAAGATAGCTGGGAAGGTAGATAGTCTCTGAGTTCTCTCAGCTCAAAACCCGGACCCTGTGGTCAAAGAGTAGCTTTGGAATTGAACGTTTTAATCGCAGGACAATTTCTTTGCTACATGTAGTTTTCACACCATCAGTTCATTTTCATAGCTCAGGGCAGTGGCGCATGCCTATAATCCCAGCACACGGGGAGGCAGAGGAGGCAGAGGAGGCAGATATCTGTGAGTTTGAGGCCAGCCTGGTCTACAAAGTAAGTTCAGGGCAACCAAGCCTACCCAGAGAAACCCTGTCTCAAAACAATAAAAATTGAAAACAAAACAAAAAAACAAAAACAACGAAACCTAAAAAAAATTCATTTCCATAAAAAGCTGTCATTCTCTTCAGGAAATAAAAGTCCTTACATTACAACTACAAGATCTGGAAGACAAATTCTTCCGATTGGATGTAATGGAAAAACAACGGCTGCAGCACCAAAAACTGTTTTAAACTAGCCTGGCTTGGGGCTAGGAAGATGGCTCAGTGGGTAGATGCTCACTGCTCAAGTGTCAGGACCAGAGCTTGAATGTCCACATCCCTCGCAAATGCTTGATGGGTATGAGGCCCACCTGGAACCCCAGGGCTTAGGAAGCCAGACTAACGACCCCCGGAAAGATCTAGCTAGCCACACTAGGCTAATTGGAAAGCTCTGGATTCAAGGGAGCAACCCTGTGCACTTGTGTGAGGGTTCACACGTATGTGCATGTGTATGTGGAAGCTGGGGGCTGGGGTTGACCTTGGGTGTTCCCCCGTGATTGCGCTCCACTTCACGTAATTGCTTAGAAGTATGTATGAAGGTTAATTCTAGATCACTTTCCAAAGTGGTCCCATAATAACCTTCACAGTTTCGCTACTCAACTGTTCTCTGTTGCCTTTCTTGAGCTTGCAAATGGTGGTGATGAACCCCTATTAGTGACTAAAATTCGTGGGTTGCTCATAAGAGGTATGCAAAGCTATGTTTGCCCTCAAGCCTCTGATACCATTAATTCAGAGGCAAGCTGTTAAAAATAACAGGACATTCAGGCAAAAATTCCACAGTCAGATCCAAGGGTTGCATTAAAGCATTGGTAGCAAATTGGGCTTCCTGCAAACGATACATCTCAGGCACGAGCTTCACAGAATTCTACTTCTACTGTGATCTTCACGTTTCTTGTCCCCCAAGGACTCAAGTGTTTGAAGCTTCATCTTCAACGTGCTGCTGCTGGGAAATGGTCTGAAATGCTTCAAATGTGGTCCCTGGTACAAGATGATCCTACAAACCATTGGGGCATGGCTGCTGTCAGAAAGGAGAATATACTTCTCTTGGGATCTCAGTTAGTTCCTAGAGAATCAGCTGTAATTAAAGAGTAATCCTGGCCACTCTGCGTTCAGTGGCTTCTGCCCCACCATGCAGTCTCTCGCTCTCTCATGAATCTCCCATGATGCCCGATCTGCCATGATGTACTGTAGACAGGGGGCCCTCACCAGAACCAGCTGATCTTCTTTAGCCTATAGGCAAATAGATCTCTTGTGATATGTGACCCAGCCTCAGGAACGGAAGCTGTAACTGTGGAAACGGGCAGAGATATAACACAAGTGAAAATATCCAAACAGAGATATACAACATGTGGATTTCTCACCCATTTGAATTAGAATATTTGACAACAATGGACCCATGGTTTCCCATGCTCACAAACGACACTCCCCACTTTACTCATTAACAACTCTCATGAGTTGGAGGCCAGCCTGGTCTACAGAGTGAGTCCAGGACAGCCAGTGCTACATAAGAAACCTTGTCTTGAAAAAGCAAAACAACAACAATAAAACAAGAAACACTTTGTTCTAATAATGATTTAAGGTGTCAACATTTTTTTTTCTTTACATGACAAGACCACTTCAGGGAGCTAAAGTATGCCATCTGCTTCTGACTACAGATACAAAGACACACAGCAGATTCTAGCGCCTTCATCCTGATTGCCTAAGGCTTCTTGCCCTTGGATCGGTGACTCCTTTTTTTCTTTCTTCTTACCAACATCACTCCTCACTTTGATTCTATAAACCTGAGAAGCCCTTCATCTAATTGCAATCATGCAACAATTATCCTTCAGTTCCTGACTTAAAGCCTTTGTCATAATTTTCAAGATTCATCCACATTGTCACAAGTGGTAGAATTTCCTGGGTTTAAAGGCTGAGTCCTATTCCATGTATATAGATGCCATGTTTTCTTTGTATGAGTACCTGTTGATAGACATTGACATTGCCTTCGTGCTGTTGTTCTCAAAGCACTGCTGTACACATGCACATGCTAACATATCTTCAGCCAGCCCATTTCAAATCTGGAGGATGAATAGTAGTGGAATTGCTAGACCATACGGTCATCCTATTTTTTTGTTTGTTTGTTTGTTTGAGGAAGCTACATACTGATTTCCATGGCAGCAACATCATTTCTTTTATTCCCATCAACAATGTAAAATTATTTTTGAATGACCTTTTACAATGAAAGCTGGACACCAAGAGCACTCAGAGGAGTCTTTCCTTCACAGTGGTTGACAGCTTGTGCCTGGCCTTGGAGATGACTGCAAACGTGTTTCTTAAACTAAACTGAACTGAATATAAGACCCCAGGTATGGCCCAGGTGCGGGTTGGGGCATGAATGTCCTGTCAGCAATCTGTTATTTCTAAAAATAATGTGGAGTTCAAACCATATGACTATGAGTTCCTTGGCCATTCTGGCATTGGTAACAGTGGCCTGTTGACCTGGGCCTTAATATGCTGTATACAAATGGCCTGAGTACAGCACTAAGGACATTATACTCTCATTCTCTTTATAACCTCCCTCAGCATCAAAAGATCTTTAGTAAATATGAGTTTCAAGTTGGTGACTGCATTTACCATGAGCAACCAACAACACCAACACCTGCCATGGTATGAAAAACTAAGAAAAGTGTTCCAAGCATTGTCCACTCGGCTATGAGGTGGCCCACTTGATTGTCAAGTTCTAAAGATCTGTTGAGTTAATGTGTTCCCATACCCATAGCCTTGTGCAAGCAAGCATGTGAGCGCATGCAAATGCCCGTACCCACACACGCACACATGCTCAAGTGTACACACCCAAGAATTTTAAGAGATAACACAGAATCAAGATGTTGATACTCTGCTCAGGTATTTCCAGACAAGAAGATTCAAGAAGGAAACAGTGGAATATTAATTTCAGAGTCTAAACCAAAAAAAATCAAGGTTTGATAGACACCCCATATTTGCAAACAACATTCAGTTAAGATACATCTCTCCAGACCTCTAGTTCCTCCTCAGTAAGAGGAAACAATCAGGTGTTCTCAAAAGCTTTAAATGAAAGTGGAAGGGTGAATGACAGAAGGCCAACTGACAGAAGGCTTTTGCCCTTAAAGCAAACCTACTTAGAACCACAATATATATATAAAATGAAAGCTGACCTGTTTTTATTGCAAAGGCTGAGCGCTGCTTTCTGATCAGCCAGACTATGGGACTCAGATGCTCCTATTCCAAATGACCTCTAAAGCTCCTTCTGGTCAAGCCCTCTCTGAATCTATAAGCTATGCCTGTTAGTAATTTGTAGTCCAAGCTACACAGACTGCAGTACAGTGAACACTAGCCCTGAGGGTCAGATGGTTTCTGATAGAAGGTAGTTATGTGTTCAAGATCTTGTTTGATGGAAGATGACTTTAAGCTCAATTATGCTTGTCCCAAAAGCAGTAGGCCTCAAACTTCACCAAGAGAGGACAGGGGAAAGGAAGGACTCAGCCAGCAGGACACCCCAGAATATGCAGCACACATTATCCCTTATCAAATCTGTCTTTGTCCACAGCACTCATGCACCGCCATTTTCTGCGAAAGCTAAGCTACTACAAGAATTGTCTACAGCAACAAATCCTATTTTAACATGAACCTCTTACTCCAGAGCCTGGACCTCCATGCCAGGCTTCCGTCTTCAATGGAAACGTGTGTTATTTGCTTGTGCAGTCACGTGTGGAATCAAAGGTCAGCTAAGCATAACACATTAGCATAAATGGGCTCTCCTGGTTCCATCTACAAATGGAAACTTGCTCCTGGAATATTGCTGAATGCTCCCTTCCTACAGCAGCTTGGACATGAAACAATGGAGTGCTGACAATGGGTAGTTCCCTTTGCGGGAACACGTTTGAATAGAGAATTTTAAATATAAACCATCTTCAGGTCGAAAATGGATTCTGAATAAAATATTCATTGCTCACTCTAGAATGTATTATAAATGCAAAGTGGAATGATTTTAAGTAATTGTACCCCCAGTTATCCCTTTATATACTTAGATACACCATTTGGAGACCCCACTTAATTAAAAACTAAAATGTGAGGTTTTAAATGTAGTAAGTAATGTTGGGATGAAGGTTTTTCTATCATTTAAAATATGTTTGGCTTGATCGCTAAGACTTCAGGAAAATGTAAATTATGTGTGCATTGTACTGAAGCAACAAACAGCTCAACTGCCAATATTGTCACAGTCACAGTAAAGAAACCCATGCAAAGACTCACCTTCTTCTTACTGCGGCTCTGCTTGTCTCCTGAGTAAAAATTGCTAATCGCCTGCTTTGTGGAGTGCCATGCTTTGAAAGAATATCAAATAGAGGATATCATTAATGATTAAAAGAAAACAGGGAAATTTTGACGATGCTAGTTGGCTTTGAAGTGTAATTGCCAAGACCTCAAAAAGTAATAACTCATTTTATGACGACTCCAAGGCTTTTTACTGTCTTTCCCTGCTAGCTGAATTCAATTGCTTCTTTACCTCTTCTCTGAGGATGTGATAGAACTTTAAAAAGTTGCCAAGATGAGCTCTGGCCTGTGATTTTCAAGATTATAGATCTGCTGAGCTGCTGTAAGTGCATGGCATGGAGCACAGGGATTGTTGGCACAATAAACAGACAGAGGCATCGGGCCAGGTCTCCCTCCACCCTGCCGCCTGCTGGATCTGCCCGGCCAGCTCCAGCCAGCAGGAACAACATTAAATGTCCCTGCTAGTCATACCTGCTATACAAGGAAACTCTCAGACATACAACCTACAAATTACAAAGCAAGTTCTCTACAAGCAATTGTACTGCTCATTCTGGTTGTCCTGCCTGGAAAACAGCACGTATCCAAGAAAAATGGCCATCAGGCTAGCTCAAGCCTGAGAAATGGGTGGGTTAATGGCACTTGGTTGAACTTAAAGCTGAGAATTAATTCTTTCCAGCTGGCTATCTATCTTCAGGAAATGTCCTGATTCTCAATCATTACTTTTTAACCATAAAACAGATTATCTCTCTTGGAATCTTCAAGCTGTCAATACATAGAGGTCTTAATGTGATTGTTTAGGAGACAATGCCAAAATTCCTCCAAGCCTAGGAAAACCTCTGCTCTCTCCTCCAGTCTTGCTGGCACCGACTAGATTCACAGCAAATGCCATCAATCATATTTGATAGCTACATGAGCAGCATAAATGTTATTTGTTTCTTGGGAGGGAGTTCATTTGATTGATTTTAATTTGAGGAGAATTTCTTTTTTTTTTTTTTGGTTTTGGTATTTTGTTTTTGCCAAAGTGACTGAGCACATGATATGATTCTCAACAATGTATATAGATTTCCTTATGAAGGAAACACAGTATGATGAGACCTTCCTTCACATAGGACAATGTTAAAGAGTTTTGAATATTTTCTACTTCTGGTGACTGACAAGAATTCAAGAATTCATTAGGGTAAAAATTCATGAGCCTTTAAAGAAAAAAAAAAAACAAAAAAAAACACCCCACTAAGGAAATTTTAGTAGCAGACAAGTTAAGACTTCCATGATGCCCGAGAACAAATTAAACCTTGTTTTATATCAGGAAAATGTGACAAACTGCTTCTCTGTAGTTTTTTTTTTTTAATATTTACTATAAACAGCATTAAAAATAGGCGCCTGTTCTTTTTCCTCTGAAAGCACCTTGTGCTGTAAGTAAATGTCCTTAGTCTTGGTCTGCTGGGTTTTATGCTACTGTTGCTTCAGTGTTGTGGGCTTAGGGCTTGAGAACACAGGGAAGATGAATTTCTAGGAAACCAAGAATTAGGTCAACAAAGCGTACCATAGTCCCTCCCCGGGGCCCAGTTGGGGAAGCTCTGAATACAGCCTTCCTGCTATGACTGCACAGATTCTCACTGGCTTAGGTGGGTCTCTGGTAGAATTCTGTCCTCCCTTGTTTTATAGAAATGCCTTTGCTTTTACTTCTTGTTTAGGCATCAACTAGACATTTCTACTCGCCTCATTTGCCACAGGCTTCTTCTTCATGGTTCCTGGCTATTCCTCAAAGCACAGGGGGGAACAGTCTCCCTAACTCTCTCCTAAGCTCATACAAAGGAGCCAGGTAGTTTTCAGGAATGCTAGAGAAACTTTTCTTTTTCTGTCCTTCTAAAAAAGTCCTCAGAAAAAGCCAGTGCAATGTATGTTCCTTCCCACTAAGAGGAACCTTGATTGGAATTCCCAAGACAATCATCAAGCTAACCAGGACAGCCTGTAGGAAAGGAAGCTGGAGAAATGCTGTCAATAAATGGGAAGGTAGCCCCCCTCCCCAGTGTGTGCCCCCCATCTCCAGCGCCAGAATAAACCCGGAGCTGATTAGCTGCCTTGGTCTTGGGCCAGTTGACTGCCACAAAACATGCTCAGGCTGAGTGTCTCTGCATACCCTGTAGGGGATGTGAGGCTATTCACTGAGATTTCTTTTGCAGGGGAGGGAGGTTAAAGTGTCAAAATACCTTCCTAAAAATAGATGTTTCTCCTGCCAAGGGTAAGGGCGCACACTCTAAGACTCCAGAGAGTTGTCAGAACATCTGCTTGTGTCTCAGAGGAGAGTATCAATCGAGATGGGAGAGAGAGTATTTGGTGAGTCAACCTGTGACAGGAGCCTATGAGTTAATTATAGTTATCAGAGATTATTCTTTATTAGTGCAGCAACAAACCTGTTAGCCTGGTCTTCAGCTCTTCTACTAATGGGGAAAGTGTTCTCCTCCCTATGTTATGGTTTCACCAGCAAGCTTGCCAGAGGATTTTTAAATAACAATGAAGCCCATGCCTAAAGCTGGTTGATTTTTGATATCTGCTGTCTAAAGCTTCAGCAAAGCCTTGGATAAGAGTCAAAGATTATGTTTATGTTTACAGTTTGGAAGCCTGAAGAAGAGATGATGTCCTATAAGATGTCCTAGAAGACTTGGGGAAACTTTCCTAGCCAAGTATCACACAGCAGAAATCAGAGCTTGGAATGAAGTGCTGGGTTGACTTTGTGACAGAGGTTGCCATTATAGCTTAAAAACAAGAATGAAATCCACACATCTGAGTGCTAAAACATGTGTGCATGTCTCGGGTTGCTGGCCTCTGAGAGACACACAATGGGACAGTTGGACAAGCTAGGGTTCATTTTCATGAAAAAAATCACCATACCTGAAAGGGTACCCAGAACTCATCGGTCCTCCAGCCTCATCCCTAGCATGAAGAGAAGAGAGCTAAGGAGGTTGCTGTGGTCACACAGCCATTGGTGCCAAATCAGAAAACAGCCCAAGTCTTGACCCCTCAGAACACTGGAGATTGTACCACCTTCCCCTGAGCCCAGATTCTCACATACACACGCTGAGTGCCCTACCACAAATGCAGCTCCTACCGAGAACATCTCACAAATAAAACTGTTCTGTGAAATAATTCACAGACCAGGCTCTAATAGATTTTGATACTGAACCCACTATCCATCTGATGAGTACATTACGGAGAGCTAATCATTAAATACAAATAGCCTGGAGAGAGTAGAACGAGGACCACTGATGCTAATACACTTATGCTCGTGAAGGTTTAGGAGACAGCCGAAGCCACTCTTCTAATATATAAGACCCCATCTTTTTTCCCCCAGAGAAAGCTTGAAAAGTTGCAGGGGCGTTTGGATTCTGACAGTGTTGAAGCCAGTCACATGGATCTTGACATTCAAACTTGTTGAGTAGGGACTGGGCCCTGGTTTTTCCTTAGGCTCAATTCAGCTCAACCCCAAATCACAGAGGATAAAGCCATTTTCAACTAACCCCAACCTACATCAACCCAGAGGCTAGAAGAAACAGTGCCAGACCATCTCCCCACACGTAATCTGACCCATACCACAGCAGCCCAAGCAAAATGGGCCAGAAACTCTAAAAGTAGTCGGTTGGCCAGAAATGGGTCAAGGAGCAGATTTTAGCCAAAATTGTAAATTACATCAACAATGTGGGATTGTAAACCTGCTGTTCAGTGTCATCTGATGCCATCATTGGTGTAACAGGGAATCATCATTGGTGTAGCACTGAAGGCTGGTGCCACGACTGTGGTGCCACGGTAGAATCCATGTGAGCTAGAACTTGAAAGTGGACATGGAACAGCTGCACAAAGTAAAAGAGCAATGTTTGCTTTAGGCTCTCTACCCATCCTCCACTCCCAAAGTTTCTCTCCTTCTAGGGACCCTCCCTTCAACTACATCTAGCTTTTTCCAAGACCTTACTGAGGCCACAGTTTCTGAGACAGGGATGGCAGTATCTTCCTTCACTCTCCCAGTACAGCATCTCATTCGCTGCTTGCAGCAAGCCCCCACCCATGGGGAGATGATGACAGACAAGCCCATATTGGCTTGATAATGATTGAAAGTGGTTTCATGCTGGGCTGACAACATTCTAAAGAAAGAAAAGATGGCAAATTATCCTGGGATGTGTCCAAGTACTTACTAATAATTGTCAGAATACAGAGAGGAGGGGTGCCAATTTTGCAACAAGCGTCCCTAAAGTCAAGAAGATGAGGTAACATTAATGGGGGGATTAGGGGAGAGAACCATGGCAGAAAGGAAGGACTCTGACAGTTTTAATCTTTGCTGTCTGTGTCTTAAGCCACTGCACCAATCAGCTGACTGTCGGGAAGGCAGGACAGAGAGTCTGAGATTCAGACCATCAAGTGTGCAGGGAAGTCTCCCACCCCTTCCCGGCTGACCAGCTGAATGATCTGAATGATCTAATCAAGGCGCTTAACTTGTCTAAAGCCCAAGTCCCTCACCTGTACGTCACTGGGCTATTGATCACGTAACACAGTAAGCATAAGGTCTGTTACAAGTACCTTGCAAAACCACCCGGGTGCTCAACAGTATCAAGCGGTTGCTCTGCCGACTCTTGATGCTGGCAATCCTCACAATCATCGCAAGCCTGGACACTTTAGTCATGCTTCTTCTGCAGTCAGCAGCCCCCTTTGACTCTAAACAGGAGACCCATAGAATGCAGAAGAGCATTTGGCCCTCCCACAAAGCACAGTCTAATTCACACCGCCTCCTACTGTGTGACCCTGAACTACTCACTTAACTTCTTGATGTTTCCTCTGATTACTCCTCTGAATGTGGAAGTACTACCCTCTGCGTCTCCTGAAAAGGCTGAATCCAGCAGAGCCTAGAAAATGCTTGACGCATAGCCTGGCACACAGGGAGTGCTTGATGTGCCACAGCCAACATTAGTAGCATGTGATATCTTACTACAGCTGATATATCCTTAGAGGATTCAACCATCTGGCCCAGTTCCTGCCCCCACCTAAAGCCCATCCATCAAGTATCTGCTCAGATCCCATTCCTTGGAGCAGCAGTGCCGAGAGCTCACCCTGGGAAGGCAGTCTTTCCACACGGTATCATGTTTATTTACTTCATTGAAATGACCACGCTCTGTAATTAGCCTGGGAGTACTGGTCTACCTGTTTATTTTCTTTTTAGTCCACACTGAAATGTCAACTATCTAAGCAGGAGGGGGGTCCTTATCTGCCCTGTTTATAATAGAACAGAGTCTGGCAGACATAATATTTATAAAATATCTGAGAAATAAAAAGGAAAATAAAGAGAAGATGCTGGCAAAAAGATGGAACACTGGGTTCCTTAAATTATAGGATGGGACAGTAGGATGGACAGGGCAAGGACTGCCTCTAGTCATGCCACCCACCACACCCATCCACAGCGGAGTAAACTGTAAACTGATAATTAGCAGTGCAGTGAATGCATGCATGAAGTCTACTCAGGCCCAGCATTGCTGCCGCTGTGGTCCTTGAGCATCTGTTCTGAAGGTACTTTCAGGAATCAGTGGGAGGTAGTTGAGACCAGTCATCAGGCATCTGCCTCAGGCCTACAGAGCTGTGGTCCTCAGAGTGTGGTAGGCATAGGAATCATCCGGGGACATTTTTCAAGTTCAGATTCTTGGTCTTCACCAAATCCAATACTGCAGTTTGAATATGCTGACCCAGATGTTTCTGAGATGTGAGGTTGACGATCATAGTTTGAGAGTCACTCTAGCAAGTCCCTACCTTCAGAGATGGCATTGAAGACTTAGTCTTTTCTCTAGAGGTAGATGAGGCAATTTAGAAGCTAAGACAATCTTTCCTAGAACAAGCAAGGCCCATTGAGGATTAAAATGAGTTTAGAAACTCTAAGCACCTTCAGCGTGGATAGGACAAATAAATCTAGGGAGCTTTGCGGCATGATCCACCTTTAGGCTTCATTAGAAAAGGAGGAAGGTCATTCCTGCATTAAGCCAGAAAACTAGGACAACTATTTTTCTCTTGAGTCTCAAACTCCTGGACTGAACAACAATTTACTGATAATGCAGCAAGCATCAACACCTTAGGAAAACATGGACCTTGACTGGGATTTTATATGATAGAAGTAAGTACTCTACAAATTTCAAAAGGGGCAAAGCTACTTGGGGGCCACCAAACCTTGACTCTTACTTCCTTCCCAATTTCTCTTCCTGTGTTGTGTCCCATTCTAAATCCATATCAGGGGACAGACACAGTGCGAAGAGTGGCTGTGGGGGAAATGGGGCAGGAAAAGGACCAGGAAAACAAAGTCGGAGTCCTTGCATGGCACAGTAAACTTTGTGGCCTTTGGAAAGTTTCTAACTTCCAAGGTTTTCATAATTATGCACTTGGTTTTTACCCAGGGGTATGTGCTTTTCTGTATGGAAAGGATGAATTAAAAAAAGAAGTGAGTTTCCACTGACGGGAGAAAGAAAGGAAACCCCCATTCTGAGTTCTAACATTTGAAGTCTTCCTGAAGTATGTATGACTTTTTCAGAAGTCCAGCTAAGAGTTTCAATGAAATTATCAATGCTGTATTCTTTAGGAAATATAATCAATAGAACAAATACACTTCAAAAAGCCCATTTCAATGCTTGTTTTCAAGAGTATGGGAGGTGCAGACTTGAGATGCCTACTTCAAAATTACATTATTACATATATTTCAGGGTGGGGGCCTGCAAGTCTTCTTTCATTGGTGGCAAAGCTGTCAGTTCATTTACTCTCTGCTTCTGTGGGAGGTGGGACACTGCTCTTCGGATTCAAGATCCTGAAGAAGAGGTCTTTCTCTCATACATTTAAATAGACTCAAGCTAATTAGCTGTCAGGTTCAGTTTCCTCCAAAAGTGGGTTGTGAACTATAGAACAAAAAAAAAATAAAAGTCATATTTTGTGGTAGAAAGCCAGCTCCAAGAATTATGTGGCCAGTCTACCCAACACATTTACTTACCAGAAAAATCATTTTTTAATTATATTACAATTTTTTCTTGAGTCTTTTTACTTCATTTTCCATACTTCCATAACGATGGGGCAGCAGACCAGGTGATCTCCCGTGCTCCACAGTTTTTTTAGGACAGCATTCAAAAGACATTAAGTACATGAAAAAAGGGGGGGGGGGGAGTAGATGATGTTGAGAGTTTTTCCCTGGTCAATGTGAAATGCTGGCAAGATTCCACTCTCTGTTCTGCAGGATGCTAAACTGATGAGCTCATGTGTTTAAGGTAGGACTGACTTGACTCTCCCTTGTCCCTGGAGGGCTCCTTCCGCTCATGGAGTTCCTCCTGAAACTGGGGTGGCAGATGAGTTTGGGCAGCGATGCTGAAGAATGTGTGAAGGGAAAGTGGGTGGCAATGAACAGTCCCTAGGAGGTAGGTGCTGGCTGAACCTGTCTTGAGGGAACAATAGGTTAAAACTGGTCAGTCAGAAGCTTTCCTGCACGCGGTTGTTTTACCATCCGAAGAGTAATAATATGTCCATTTCTTCACTGAATTCTCTCTAGTAAGCAGGAGAAAGCAAGCAAACGTGTTCCTCTCCATGTGTGACCTGACCAACAAAAAGGCCTGGCTGCCGAGACAAAGGTGACCCAAGCCTAGGCAGAACGCTTTGAGATAAAGGAAAGCAAAGGATAAAAACAGACTCATACATTCTTCTAGATCCCAGACAGGATGTTTAAAAATCGGAGGAAAAGAGCCTCTGAAAGACAGAAACTATAAAAAGCAACACAACTCAAGAGACGCTAAAAATTACAGTCTCTGCTTTAAGAAAACACTACTGAGTGATCTGGGTGAGAGAAAGGAAGGAGTGGGTTAGGAGCTGTGCTCGCACAGGCTGCGTGCTGATGAGATTTAATTTTAGAATTTGAATGTGAACGCTGCTGCAGACTCCAACACTTAGTCTTGCTTGCCTGTGAGCATGTCTCTGCCACCCACATCTGCACCCTGTGCATGGTCCAGGGCTGTGGCCTACTGAGCTGTTACTATATGTCCGGGCAAGATCATAGACCCTTATCACACAGCCTTTACTCTTCACTGTGACTCAGCAAAGTGTCGATGTCTAGTCTAGTGATAGCAACTGAGGTTCAGAAAGATTAGATAAACAAATTGCCTTAAACTGTGCAGCTAATGATAGGCAGACCTGGAATTGCCTTCAATCAGTTCTCTTTGTACTTGCAACCTGGGAAGAAGGCACAATGGGAAAATGGGCCTACAATATGACGTCAGCAGAGGACAGCAACAATGAGGAAGAGCAGATAGTATATTTGAACTCTGTATCTCATTCCTACATGTCTTGTCTACATTTTACAGATATACAATACATTATCTACATAACACATCAGCTCGTCTAATCCTCACAAGCATATGAAGCAGGAACTTGTGTTTTTTGGCATGGGCAGAGAGCTTGGAGGGGCACTCTTCCACAATGAGCTACTATACCTTGGGGAAAATGGCATTGCTGCCCAGTTGCTCTTTACTCCACAAAGACACACTAGCCATTTTCTGGAAGCTCTGCACTTCAGACATCTGAGAGCTAAACAAATGACATAGGCAAGTGAAAAGCCCTGCTCTCATGGAGCTTAAACTCTTGAGGAATGGCAAGATTAAAAAAAAAGATAAATAAAAATTACAAGTTATAGCTGGAGAAAGACAGAAGGCAGATAAGACAAGTATAAAGTGAAACAGGCTGCTATGGAAGGGATTGTGGATATATTTGCATGTGGGTGTTACTGACCTAAGGACATGAGCATTTGCAGCCTAGGAAGAGCAAGTACAGAGGCCCTGGGATGGTCCAAGGTTAGGCAAAGTAATAGAAGAAGAAGCCAGCGAGTAACTTGGGATAGAAATAAAAACAATTAATTATTCAGTCACTGGATTTTGAGTGTGAGTGACCTTAGAGAGAACAGTCTTGGTAGAGCAGGGATGGGAAAGGTGACCATGGTTATGAAGACTCAGAATACAGATGTCACACCCAAAAGGCTTTCTAGGGAAGAGGCCAAAAAAAAAAAAAACACTACATTAACTGAAAAGGGATAAGAGATCTTTGGGAACTGTGTTGAGTCCGAAGAAATGGTAACTAGATGAAGACCGGAATGACCAAATGGTACAGCATCACTGGCCAGCATTCCTACCGACTGTCCTTGCAGATGAGAGCTAAGAAACAGCATGCCCAAGTAGGGGAGTGTAGTCACAGCACATGGATGACATGGAAAAGAGTGAAAACAGGCCTTGAAATCATTTTCCAGGAAGATCAAAAAGGACATGCAGTTAAAAAGGGAGGTAGGTAAAAGGCAAAACCAAGGCCCAGTTAAATTCAGAGATCATGAATTTGAGCTAGGAGGACGAGTAACCCAGTACTCGTCCTTAGCCCTACTCACTCAATAACAGAGCAGTAGACGCAGCGGTGTTCACTGGGTGTTAGAACTATACTGAGATTACACAAACCAAGGGAGAGCAGAGTGGGTGAAGATGTACACAAACTAAGATACTGATGACTCTAGTCATGACAGGTACAAAGGGGCAGAGCCCATGGGGAGGCTGGCAGAGAGCAGGTAACGCCTGAGAATAAGTAGGTCAGAGTCCAGTTTTAACCTCACTTGTGAAATCTGTTAGCTGCCCCAAAGCACCCAGCCGAGAGAGGGAAAAGGCTCTGAAAGCCCATCTATGCCCCAAACTGAAAGCTGTATGTGAGCTTGCACCACTCAGAAGTGCTTGAAATTAGGGAACTGTGGGATGTTTGAAGTTTAGATTTGGGGGACTGAGGATCAGGGTATGTGATGGCCTGGGGGCTTACTCCTCAGCACTGACTAGCTGGGAGCGAGAGGTAGAGGCTAATAAGTATCAGAAGTTCAAGGTCCAATTTTGCTTGGCTACAAAGCAAAATTGAGGCTATAGTGGGCTACATGAGACACAGAAAGATGGCAGAACAAAAGAGAGTAGAGAAGATTGGAAGAGAAGAAAGAAGAAGGGAGAGCGAAGGGGAGGGGAGAGGACAGGGACAATGAGGTGGCTCAGGGGGTATAGGTGTTTTCTGCCAGATGATGTAGGTCTAATGACCTGAGTTCAATCCCCCAACATGTTCATAAAAGTAGAAGGAAATGGTTACCTTCACAAGTTGCTTTCTGAGCTCCATGCAGGCACCACGGCACATGTGCCCCTACGGACATCTTACACATATACACACACATAATAATTGTGGTGGTTGTTACAATGAAAGATTTTTAAAGAAAAGACATGAAGGTGTTGGCCAGGTTCAGTGGTAAACACCAAGTCTACTGGAGTACAACCAACATCAGAGGGGGTTGCTTGGATATAGCAGGAAAGATGAATGGGGTAAGAATTCATTTATGTATATGTAGCCTACCAATGATTACAAAGAAGTCCTCAAGGAAGTGCTGACTATAGAGGAAGTGATCTACTGAGTGATCTCACTGGGAGGGACAAGAGTGAATTTCGAGAAGCAAAAAAAAAAAAAAGTCTGTGGTAATGGTGTGGGAAAGGATTTATTGGTCTCACCTCCAGCTTGAGCAGTGAGGAGGGATGGAAGGAAAGCAGTAGTCCTTTGAGAAAGCTGCAGGGGAGGAAGGCTTCCTGTGATCAAGGAGAGAAGAGAAAATTGAAGAGTATCCTACAGTTGTCCTTCAATTCTAAAAAGCCAACAAAACACTTTGAAAGAAGGCACAGGGAAACTAGAGCCTGGTCATGAAGTGGGCCTCATCCTGGACTTCATGTGATGAATGACTGGAAAAGGGTACTCTCTTCACTTACTCATGAAGACCTCCATGCCAGCCTAGGGTGGTCCCTCTCTTTTGAAATCTAACACAAAACTAATAGGCCCCCCAAGATAGCTTACTTCAAGGATAGAGATACCTTGTCCTATGAAGTGTCTGCTAGCACGCTTCTGACCCTAGCCACCCTTTGGATCATTTTCTTATCACTAACATGAGACCTTCTCCTTACTTATCCACCAAAGAAAATTGTTTTCAAACAAGAAAGCATAGAATGGATCAAACGAAACGGATTACAATCTCAAGGGAGCAAACGCTTCTTCTCCTTAAATAACTGAGGCTACATTTCCTGAAAGAAGTGATTAGAGGTGATAATTGGAAAAGGGCTTCAGGAAGTTCTAGGAAAGATGGCAGAGGTGATATCTGGACCCTCTTAAAGAAGCTGCTCCAGATGCTAGGACTGGCTTCCTGAGAAAGAGCAAAGGAACCTCTCAACCTCTTTGTAAATACTCTGTGATATGGAGAGGGCATGACTCCCCAGCAGTTAGCATCTGTCCCCCAAACGGTGGCCAAGGACGCTCAGAGAAGAAGGTTTGCTGCAGCTGTGAGCAGTGCAGACTGCCTGACCCAGTGAGCCAAGAAACCTCTACAGCTTAGAAATAACTCGGGCTGAAATACCAGACAAAGCAGTCTCTGTCCCCACCACGGTTTGTGTGGGACCCAGGAGAGGTAAAGAAGAAAATAAAACCACTCCTGCCAAACGCTTCACTGAAAGAGATAAAGGCATCATTTTCTTTTTTCCGGTGGAGTTTATTCCTGTAGATGCCATGACTCCTGCAGTGCTTACGCAGGAGGCTCCCACTGAGACACCAGAGCTAAAAGTTGTCCTTTAGCAAATAAAAGCCACTCAGAGAGGGGACAGTGTGGAGAGCTCCTGCAGAGATGTGACAGAAAGAAGCAGGGGGGGATTCTTCACTAACCTCCTGGCCCCAGGGAACCATGGCCCTAAAAATAGTATCATCTCTTGCTCCCCAACATCGTGTCACATTCTAAAAATTCTGGGAGCGTTGCTGGCCGAGTTAAGTCAGAGCTTCACCACTGACCTCCAGGAAGACATGGCTTAATGCGCCTATGGGGGCAAATCTTCAGGAGTCCCAGAGGAACATCTGTCTGCTCTTGCTCCATGACGGTGTCATGGGTGGGACACACGCTCCTGACCACAGGAGAAAGCCAGGCAGCTAACAAGCTGGCCTCTGGAGATGCTCGCCATGGGCGTTTTCATTATGACATTCTCTCTGAGTGTAGCTAATATCTTGGAGAGCATTCCTTGAGTATTTTTTTATGGACGAGGAACCAAAGTAAGCAATTCAGATTTGTTTGTACTTACGACCCTCAAGCTGCCTCATATTTCTGACAATATTTAAACAAGAAAATTGAGGCTCAAGCCAACCTTTCAGCTACAACCCCACCAAACACAGTAAATGGTCATGGTGAGCTGGCCTCAGGACCTCTCCTTTGTGACTCCACCGGACAAACAATGTTCAAAGAGGGGGTCCCAACCAATCTCCCCAGCATGAACGATGGCCCCTGCACAAGCCTGACCATTCTATCAGCAAGTCTAATGAACAAGGCCTGTACCCCCCTCTACTTCAGTGTGCCATGCACTTCAATAAAAACCTAAAATGACTGACTCTGTAGACCCTGTAGAGTGCTTCTCAGAGCACAAAATAATATTATCTGTATTCAACACCAGAATAATCCGACGGTACACAGAAAGTCATAATGACTTTCTGCTACAAATATACCTCAAGTTCATCTACGATCATTGCCAATTAGACAGAAGAACTGCAGAAGACTGAAGCTAAGATAATGTTACAACTATAGTCATGAAACTTTTGGATCGATCTTTGATTGTCTTCCTGATATCGGGGAAGATGGAAAAATAAATTTATAAATTAAATATATTTTTCTAGACACCCCTCCCCCCCCCATTTGATTGGAACCATGGTAAGCCTTTTGGAAAATTTACCTCACATAGCCTTCACTTCAGCTCTTGTAGGTATCTCTCCACGTTACAGATGATGGGTCTGAGGTTCAAATTGGTTATGTGACTTTTCTGATGTCAGTACTAACAGGTGAAAGCTGTGGACTGGAGGTTTATGTCCTCCAGATTTTATAGGGTGAAGTCTGAGTGCCCAGCGCTGTAATATGAAGCCTTTGGAAGTCCCATAGGTCATCAGGGAGTAAAGCCCTCATTATGAGATTAGTATATAGAAAGAAGAAAAGACGATGGAAGGAATGACACTAGACACCTCCCCCACTATGTAAGGAAACGGGGGGCATCACCCAGGTAGCTAGTCAGAAGCACATGGTGGTGACAACAGATGGCCGGCCCTGTCTTGGTTTGCCTTCTATTGCTGTGATAAGACACCATGAGCAAAAGGGCAGAAAGCATTCAGTCCATCTTACAGTTCTACAGTGCCATGCATTATCCAAAAAAGGGTGGAACCCGGATTCAGGAGCTGACACAGAGGCCCTAGAGGACTGCTGCTCACCGGACTGTTTCCCATGGTGTGAGTAACCTGCTTTCTTGTACACTCCGGAAACACCTCCCCCGAGGTGACACTGCCCACAGTGAGGGAGGGAGCTGGGCCCTCCCATGTCAACTATCGATTAAGAAAGTGCCCTACAGACTTTTCTACAGGCCACTTCTACGGAAGTGCTTTCTCAATTAAGATTCCTTCTGTCCAGATGGCCCTAACTTGTGTCAAGCTGACATAAAAGCTAGCCAGCACCGGCTCCTGGGAGAAACTCAGATGGTTGAATGTGATGTGAAAGCATTGGTTGGGAATCTGTAGTGGCTTCAGTGGGATACCTTTGCCTCTTCTGATTCAGTCTCGTGCTTATCAATATGTCCATGTTTCAAGCATTTCTAACCGGCAAGTTCAAATTTTTCTCAGAGACTAAGTAAACTAGGATTATTTAAATTGCTGCGTATAGACTTACACAATGAATTCTGTGGTTAAGGCTGAAGAATAATGGTCCCTTAAAAGTTGTCTTTTGGAAGCTAAAGCAACAACTTTGGACTCCATTAGCAGACGGAAGGCACCAAAGAGACTTGCATTCTTCCCGTGGAGTACTGAGAACAAGCTTTGCTGCATTTTAAGGGCATGACTCCGTTCCTTCCAGGCACAGCAGTCAGGATTGAGGAGTGTGCAAACATGTTGCAGAGGCTGAGCGACCTGAACCTCTAACAGTGGAATCTGAAAAGAAGTGTCAGCAAGCCACTGTGCACCTCTGGGAATACAAAAGAGAGGTGACTCCCTCCGCCTCTCCGCAAAAGCCAGAGAGTTGGCTTGATTCACTGTCTGGTCTGGTAGGACACAGAAGTGAAGTCCTGTACAAGCCCAATGAACAACCAAATGGACAAGTGAATAAAAAGTTCCAGCAGAGAACTTCACAGTGGTCTTCTTCCTGGATGTGGAGCCCAGAATCCTGACTTTAGGCTGTTTTCTTGAGAACTTGTGCCCACATTCAGCATAGGTCACCTTCCGCCGGTTCTAAGGAACCCTGTACCCATACCATCAGTGTTCTCCACAGACTCTACCCCAGAGGCCCAGCAAGGCTGATCAGAAGCAAAAGTTCTTGCTGCGAAGCTTGATGGACCTGAGCTCTGAGTAGGAGAAGACCAACTCCTGTAAGTTGGCCTCTGACCTCCACGCATGTGGTAGGCACACCCAGGTGAACACACAGAAAATAAATAGATAAATACGTATCTAAATTAAAAATGAAGACTGTCCCCTGGAGCTGGGTTGTATGAGACCCTCAGAGACTAAGATATCAGGAGAAGACCAAGCATTCTCATCCGCTCTCTCCCACCGTACCCAGCCTGGTGCTGCAGTAACTCCCAGCTGAAAAACAGGCTGGAAATCATCAAAGTCCAAAGGCCATGTACTCTGAGTGTAAGGTCAAAGAGTCACAAAAAGATGAAAGCTAAAAATTCTCCACAAGTCTGGGGCATGTGCCAGAAACAGCCAGGGAACAAAGGCCCCAGACCCCTCTACCTTCATGCCTTCCCCTAGGACCAAAAGCTACAAAGCAACAAAGAAGATGAGCCATATCCCAGGAGGTGTCCAGATAGATTTCATCTGCTAACTCTTCCCCCTTTCCATGAAAACCTATTATACCCTTTTTAAACTGAGAAACTGAAGCCAAAGAAGCATTGACAAGTTCGCCAAGATCTCCCAGAGAGCAATGGTGGAGCCAGGCAACCGACTGCGAGCTATTGAGCACAGTCCTCGCTGTCCACAGAAATGCGGAGGATCTGTCCCTCCAGCATCTTCTCATGCTGAAAGCCCACGGGGCAGTGTCCCACACAGCATATAACACATGATTGTTGGATCCAGTAAGCACTTTAAATCCTTCCTTTTTGAGTGCACGGGGTTTCCAGGAATGGGGACAGCAGACCCATCCTGAGGCTCTAGTTTGATCCCAGCATAAAATGTGCTTTGTCCTCCACATTCCACTTTGGCTCTGTGGTTTTGTTTTTATGACCATGTTGCTTTTACTTAGCTTGGGATATGCAGTCATTGTTTGGGCTTATGTAAAACAAAGATAAACATTAAGACCTGAGTTTCTAGTTGTCTGTGACTGCAGGGGCGGGGGGGGGGGGGGGAGGGAGGGCGTAATTTAAATTAGTCAGCTGGTAACTTAGCAAAGGAATTTGAGTTCCTTACCAAAAGGAAAAAAGTTGCTTATCTACTTAGTGGCCAAGTCTCTCTTTAAGACATTAACTCTTGGGAAACGGTAGTTAGAATTTAGCTGGAAATCCCAAATTAAATTAGAGAAATAGCTCAGTGTTTCATGCGTGTGTGTGTGTGTGTACACATGTACACATGGGTAACTAACTTAGATTTTAAGGATTTGAAATTGACAAGACTCCATCAGGAAGGTCAAAACCAGAAGAAGCCAGCCTGCAGAGGTCATCCAGCCAGGATGGGACCTGAACACACAACTGTCACACAGCCTCCACAGAACAGCCAGTGGATGTCCTAGGGGAGCTGGAGTGGGCTTCACCTGGACCGGAGCAGCTCTGGCCTTCATGCTCATCCAGCTGGCTCTCGTTTCAACAAGGCAAATTTCAGCAGCCGACTCCAGCAGCTGTGGTAGCCTGGAGGCTGCATCCTGCACAAGCAGGCAGCCAGCCAGGTCTGGGCTGACTGCTCCTCGTGTAGGTGATTCAGCTTCTCCCCGGGAAGGGAGTCACGTCAGCATGAAGAAGGTCTCCCAGGCCATATGTATCCCTTCATACAGCCTCTGCACCTCAACCTTCCACTGTCATTGAGAGCCCCTCAAGACACTGAGAGTTCAGCAAAGGACAAAACAAATAAAACCCTATTCTCACAGAAACTAAACTTCTAATCTATCCTAACAAAACTGTTAGTCGGCTTCCTTGTTGCTGTGACAGGGTACCCGGCGGGGACAACTTAAGGGGGAAAGATTTATTTCGCTGACAGTTTCAGAGAGTTCAGTCCATGCTCACTTGACTCTAGGTTTCCGGCCCTGGGGTGAAGAAGAATATCTTATGGCAGAAGCATGTGGAGGAGGAGGCTGATGACATCACAGCAGACACTGAGAACAGAGCCATCGTGGGAATGGGGCAGGGCAAGGCGTAGCACCCAACACCTGTCTTCAGTGATGGACATTCCCCAACAAGGCCCCGCCTCCCACAGTCCCACCACTTCCCCAAATGCTCTGCAGTGCATTCAGGCATGCATTCAGGCAGAGCCTTCGTGATCTGACATGGCTGGAAATACCATCTTAGATATACCTAGAGATGAGCTGCACAGAACTCCTGGACATTTCTCAACCCAGCTCCACTGATGGCTAAAAACACCCAGCTGAGTAATGCAGAGCTGGAGCAGGAAGATTTCAAAGTCCTAAACGGGGTACAAAATTATCTCAAGGGTAGCCAGAGCAACATGACAAGTTAAAGAGGACTTGAGGATACAGCATTTGCCTAGCCTGTGTGAGGCCCTGGGTTAATCCTGAGTTCCACAGACAAATAAATATTAGCTGTCATAGTCTCAATCAGAAATACAGCCCCAAATATTGTAAATGGTCTAATATTGCAAAATATTGTAAATGGTCTAAAACCCAAACAGTACTAGGATTGTTAAATTTCAATACGTCCATTCATTGTCACACAAATAACCATTTTTTATAATCACTGTAAATAAGAGTCTCTAATTATTTCATTTCATCTGATATGCTAAATGGGAAAAAGGAAAAATTACAAAGCATAGTGTAATATGCCTTCAACTTTTTAAATGGAAATAAAAGGCTTATATGCACATGGAAACAATTTGAAATAATGTACACAAAACGTTAACCATGGTTACCTTTGGGTGGTGAGATTTGTAGTGACTATATATTTTCTTTGTATTTTCTACAAAGTTCACTTTTTGTCAAAGTTCTACAATAGATAAGTGTCTTAGTCAAATACCAATTTAAGAAAACGGCCCTTACCAAGTAATTCAATATTAGGAATTTAGTATGGAAAACTACCTGTGAAGTTTTTAGAAGAAATACTAGGTAACAGGCCTATTTGTTCAAGCTGCTTCTCATCCTAAGTCTGGCTTAAAGATTTTACCTAGATACAGAACTGTTATTTACTTGTTTACACTAGACCATAATAGCCCACTCTTGTAACAAGTATTTGACTCTCAGCCAATCCCAACTGACAGCTCTCCAACCAAGATAGACAGAAGCTCTAATCAATCCATCTAGCCCCACACCTCTCTTCTGTTCTCTGTACGTCACTTCCTTTTCTCTGGCTGTTGTCACATAGGGTGGTGGGGAGGATGCATGAATGATTTTTGGTCTAGACTGCCGTTAGAATTTAGGATCCAACATAAGGTCAATTGTAGAAAAGCAGATTGGTATATTTCAGTTTTATCTTTCAATGCAGGGAATAATGACAGAGTCTAGCAACTAGGAGCAGCCAAAGCTAGTATCAACTGGGCAGAGAAAGAGACATTCTGTGTCTGTGGTGCCCAGCCAGGACACATGGGGACCTTTGGAATAATGAGTGAAGAGGGGAAGATACATCTTGATTCTTCTATACTTTGCTCTCTCTAGTCACCTGTAGCACATCAAAAAAGCTGATTCTGAAGCCACTTGGCAGAAGATCCTGGGAAATGTCCTGTGAAGGGGTAGCCGCTGATTCTGAAGGACAGTCCTAGGGAAGTGTGGGAACTGGAGGAAGACACGAGGTTACTGCTTGAAAACGATTGCTTCAATAACAAAAAACAAACAAACAAACAACAAAAAGAAACATATGATTTTCTTCTTATTAAAAATGTGGTATGTGTTTTTAAATCTTCTTCCTCCTGCAACTTAATAACTAACATTTAATGAAGCCCCATTTGTGTTCCATACAGTCCTATGTAGACACTGACACAATAAACATGGTCAGACACTGACGGTGTTATCGGGGGAAAAAAGATTCAGAATCTATGTCCTAATTTGCTTCTCTGTTGCTGTGATATACGCCACGACCAGAAATGGCTAGGGAGGGAAAGGGTTTATTTTATCATGTAGCTCACTGTCCATCACCTTGAGAAGCCATGGCAGAAACTAAAGACAAGAACTTAAAGCAGGAGCCATAAAATGCTGTTACTGGCTTGCTCCCTAGCCTCTGCTCTGCTGGGCTACTTATACAGCCTGGAATTGCCCACCTACCACGGTACCACCCACCAGGGGCTGTGTTCCCTCGCACCAATTACCAGTCAAGAAAATGTCCCACAGACAAGTCAGGGGCCAATTTAAGGTAGACAGTTTTTCCATTGAGACTCCCTTCGGCAGGTGGGGACTCTCAGGGTTCTTCTTCCAGGACCCTAACTCCACTGCCATTCTTCTTTTTCATTTTAATCCCACCGCTCACCATGGCTGTTCTCCCCATCATAAAAATTTGCCCAGCTGTCACCGCCTTACAAGAAAAGAAAAGCATGTTCTACAAACACCGTGCCCTCCGCAGCCACCCCAAGAGCCTCTCTCTGTGTGGCAGGAGAGTTCTTGGTTACTTTGCACAGCTCATTCCCTCCAGCTCACACTTCAAATATGGGTGCTTCGCACACTTACACCCTTGGCCCTTATCTCATCCACATGCTTTCCCCTGACAGTTCCATCTTATAAAATCCATAATGCTGTAATGCGAGTCCTAATGAGACCTAAGTTTACCCCCTAGAACCATGTCTGTCTTAACTGCATGAGTCAGAAGCATCCTGGGCCTCACATAGCACAAGCTCTCCTCCTCTCCCCCAACACCGATCCTGTATCATCCATCCCCATGAAGGATCCTCTTCCTGGATTAAGTCATAATCTACGGCTCATTCTTGAGTCTTCCTCTCCTCTCAGCTCTCAATCACACCAGTCTACCCTGTCTAATGTTCTCACGTGTCACATACCGGATAAATTTGTCTCTAATCCCACTATTAATGTCCTAAAACCAACTTTCTGAGCCCCCACACACTATCCAGCACTTAATCCGAGTTCTGAAGTGAGCCAGCCTGGATGTGAACTGGGCTCTACCCATACATTCATCGGCCCTAGAACACCCTCATACTCTGCTGCTTAAATGTCTGCTTCCGCCACAAACTAGGAGCCCTGTGAGAGCAGAAACTTTTTTACTGGTCTTCTAGTATCACCAGGACTAGTCAGTTCAATGCTCAGTGAAGAGCTGTTGGAGGGTAAATGTTGGCAGAATGCACAGGCGGATGGACATGATGACGGCCCACTGTGAACATTTGTGTAAGTGTTCAGAGCTCCCTAATTGACACATTTTCCTGTAATTTTTTTCTTGCATCCACCCTACACAGTAGGGATGCTGTGATTATTAATTATCTCTGCTCTCTACATGCCTCTCGTGCAGGTTCCTAAGCCAGTAAACAGATACGGCCTAAAGCTTCTGCTTCAAACACCACAACTTCTCATGGCAGGCAGAACATCGGCGCTGGGGGATCTTGAGAGAGAGGCCTAAGATGTGCAATGCTGTGCGTGATGCGCAGAGTGTGCATCCAACACAAGGTACCAGCCGGGGACTACATAACAAGTAAAGTGTTTCCAGAGCCGCAGAAGAGCAGTCTTAGAAATACCTTATCCAGCTCTACCCCTCAGTCAGCCCAGGAACCGTATTTAGCTGCTCACCAGAGGCATAACAGGGTCTCCCATACACCACTCTGTTCAGAGCCTCTCTCGGGGGGCGGGGTGTCTGCAGAGCCACTAGGCACCACTCTGGCTTCTGCTCCACCTTCTCCCTATGCCGTGAGCCAAATCCCAGGGATGGCCCCATGAGTCCTCCCCTGGCTTACACACCCCTTGTCACACTCTCGCCTCAGTGTAGCCGGGACCATGGATATGATCGGCCTCACCCTCAGGTTCAATTGCCGTTTAAGACGAAGGGGAACAGAATTTTGAGAATAACTTAAAATCAGTTGAATTTTATTGAATTGGCTTTACCCTGAGTGGGCCTGGCTCTTCGGAGAGTCGCCAGCCATATGTGAGGGGAGCTGTGTGGCCAGAACGTGAGGAAATGCCCTAGGGAGTTGAGTGTGGCAGCCCCAACCTTCACCCCTCAAAATCAGCAAGAAAACATGCTTCAGTTCCAAAGGAGCCGGGGATTGAGTTCTGTCAGAGTCTGTACACGTCAGGAAGGGGAACCCAAGGTGCAGAAGAGAACACAGCCTGGCGGAGGCCCCGTTTCAGCAGAAGCCTCAGCTAACCCCTGCCCAGACTCTGCACTCACGCAGAGGAAGACAAGAGATCCGTGTTACTCTAAGCCACTAAATGTGTGGTGATTTGTTCCGGAGCCATAGAAAACTAAGACATTATGTGCAATATACTAATATCGTTAATGTATTATTAAACCAAGGCTCCGGGAACTGAAGCTTCTGGTTTTAAATCCGTGAATTCTCCACGGCATTATAAAAAGCTGATGTCTGCGTGCTGTGAGAGGTGGTAGAGCGCGGTGTGGGGTGAGTTCAGCTAACGGCAGAGATACCGGTCTGTGCACATTGAGCTGCGGGGAAGAAAAGCAGAGAAAGGGGCCATCAGAGACCTGCCACCCACCGAGTTGTCCCTATTCTGAACAAGGCCTGCTAGAAGCCCCCTGCAGAACTTCACCTCGACATCCGAAAGCAAATGTACACAGCCAACCCCTGCTGCCCAGTGACCTGGGAAGGACACTGTCACCCTCCACGATAGAAGGAACCAGGTTTCCTCTACTTAGTCTACTCTCACTAGGAAAAAACGAAAGCCTGATTCCTCTCATGTCCAGAGCTTGGTGTGTATCCTAACACCATCATTCTGTGCCTCCAGCATCAGTCAGTGAGACGCTCTGAGAGGCTTGAGCAATGGCCAGCTGCCCATTGCTCCACCCACTAGGAACCATGACAATTGCCTTTCTTTCCCTTCCTCTCCTGTGAGTCTAAACACCAGTACTGGTCACACCATAACCACTGACACCTGCCCCAGAAGGGAAAAGCATCATATACCATACAACTTTGCAAGAGAATTTTGTTTTTAACAGAGGTTGGTGGAGACCACCAAAGAGAAAGAATGAATAATAGTGGTGGGAAAAGAGGAAATACTAATTCTATGCAAAAGCTGTAACTTAGAGCTATTGAATCTAAGAACCTGGCAAAGAAAGGGTAGAAAGAGATTTTAGTAACATCATAGATGTGAAAGCAAGCAAACTAGGCAACGAGAAGGCAAAAGCAGATGAGAATGAAAGCATTCACAACACATGGGAGTTCTTCCCAAAGAGACTAGAAAACTGAATGCCAGACGAGCTCAAAGGAAGCAGTCTATCAGCCACACTCAGCAGATACTGAGAGGCCGTTAGCTCCTTAGATGGAGGACAGATGTATCCAAAGATGATGCAGTAGGGAAACCGGAGTTGACGAGGAAGGTCTGGTGATCGCTCATGTACAGAATCGTGACTGCTATCTGGCCATGTGAAATGGTTGCTTCATCGCCCTGTGGGCTGAAACATTGCAAGTGGAAGACAGTTATCACGTCCCCATCGATACAGTTACGGCGCAGCACTTCCCCAACCACTAATGAGAACTCTGGGTGAGTATCTAGATTTGTCACACTTCCCGGCCTTTGATAATCTTGTGACGCTAGTTGCTTTAGCTCCAGGTACTCTCATCAAGAAGTAAATACCTTTCATGTGGCAAAGCCTGATCTCATTTACCTGAAAGAATTCTTCTCATGGGTCTGGTATGGTGTGCTGAGATTTTCAGAACTTAAAGGGCCAGGTGATGTCTTCAAGACTGTCTCCATTTAAAAAAAAAAAAAAAAAAAAGGTATTTCTGTGTACACACATCACTTGGAAGGCAGCACTGATGATGGCTACACAGAAAACAGAGAGGAATTGCAAAGAATGATAAAGTCAAGCCCGTCTAATAATTAAATGGACAATTCTCCAGAGGAAAAGTCCAACTAAGCAAAGAATCTGGGAACCACTTTGGAGTGTTTGGAGTGTAGACTCTAGAAGAAAAGATCGTGGATTTGAGAGTAAGCCCCGTACTTAGAAACAGAGGTCAACAACATGACCCATTACGAAAGCTGAGGGCGTTTACCTCTAAATGACAACAGCAGCAGCAGCCACCTGAGAGGGCTTCGTGGGGAGCAAAGGAAGTGAGGCAGTCAAGCCCTCAGCACAGTGTCTGCTTCAACAGGCACTTACTATTATTCTCAGAGCTGCCTCAATTCCTATCTGCTATTATTCCCAAGTGCTAAGCTCACTTCCTCCCACCTACATCTACTTGCCACAGCCATACCCACCAGCCCACATGTATCCCTGGAAATTGCAGGCGTCTTAGAAGCAGTGTTCCCAGGCAAGGATGAACAACCAGGAATGCACGACTTGCCGATAATTGAGAAGAGAAGTAAAGCCCAGGAATATGAAGAACTTATAAGGCCCAAGACCATTTTCCAAGTCTGCTATCGACCGATGTGACTCTGACCTGAGCCTGGAAGCCAAGCGCCTCGACTGTGCATGCTTCTGGCACGAGGTCGGCCCGCCTTATAGAAATTAACAAGAATTTCCTGAGAAACCACACTAGGAGTTATGAAGGAGAACAAGATGGTGACTCTGCCAAGAATGGCACGTCAGTCTCCTCAGGGAAACAGGAATCCACGGTGCTAAGAACTCTGAATGGAGTGCCAACAGGGTGCTAAGGGGCTGTGAGGATCGCTTCTATTTTCTGAAGCTTCCGTGGGAAAGGTGGGATTGCCTCTAGACTTCAGAGAGTGGTGAGTGAAGAGAGACAGCCAGGATAGAACAAATGTCCAGATGTTGAGAAGAAAAGGAGATGGGGAAGAGGAAGAAAAAGGGATAGAAGGAAAGAGGAATTGAGAAATGGGGAGAGAAATCTCAAAAAATGAACATATGAACAGCGGAGCTGAACTGTGATACATGAGGGTTCAGAAAAAAGCCAATCTTTGTGCCTGCCCTGAACCATTACAACGCAAAACCTGCTACTGTCTCCACCCAAGTCTCAGCCCACTGCCTCATACCTACTACGGCCTCTCAAAGACAGAATGGAAGGAGGAGAAACAGCAAGAACAGAACTGTCCTTATGGGGAATCTTTCTCCAAAAATGTCCCATTTCCAGGGGAGTAATATCAAGCAGGAATGTAAAGGTCTCGACGCACAAGTTGAGGAGGTGATGGGGGCCACTGAAGTCATTATACCTGAGCCTACTTGAAAAGGAAAACTTTTCGATGTTTCCAGTCCTTCAGTGTTCCTCAGTCTCTGTTCGGCTCTGAAGTTCCAGTCAGCACTAACCACAATGTGTTCTATTAGGCTGAAGGCGTGCTGGGCCAGTAGAAACAACCCCGCTCCAATTTCCTTTGCAGCCTTGATAGGTTTGGAGTAAATGAATCATCCTGTCTCGTTCCAGTTGGCTGTGTAATAAATCACCCCCAAACCCGATGGCATGAAGTAAATGTTTTACTGCACTCATAGGTCCTGGTGAGTTCGAAATTTGGAGAGACTAGGTCATCCGCTGTACACCTCTGCTCACGGCTCCCTAGGGCCTGAGCTAGGCACACTCATGGCTGGAAGACGGAATCACTGGGAAGCCCTCTCATTCCAGGCTGACTTTGGGCGTCAGCTGAGACATTAGAGCGTGGCTGTCCATCGGGGTCGTGAGGGGACCTGTGCCTGCCCCTGCTTCTAACAGGCTGAGGCAGAAGTCCTCATGCCATTAAGGCTGAGCACAAGGGAGCAAGGCAAAAGACAGTACAACTAGTCAACGTGGTACGAGAAAAGAAACAAACGGCAGAGGAGCAGGGTCAAGGCCATCCTGCAGGAATGTCTGTGGGCTGAGAGAGATCTCATCAGCTAGTCATTGCGAAGAGGATCATATCCTGTGTCCTCCAACCACTTGCTTTAAACTTCCATCGCAGGAGAAATAACATTAAATAAAGCAAAACAGCATTCAAATCACACTTTACATTTCCAAGCCTTTACATTTTCCAAGCCTTCGTGGCATCTTAAAATAACCTTTCGCAGTAATTTTTCTCACACCATTCTACAGATGAAAAATACAAAAATCCACAAAACACAAAAGACGTTATAGGAGCTCAGCAAATGCACCTGGGAGATTACACATAGACACCGAATTCAAGCTTAGGATTCCAGGTTCCTAAGCCTAACATTATTTTCATCAACTCCCACCCCTTCAAGTAAGTGAAGATGGGTTTACCCAAGGGTTGGTGTTATGTGCACATGTGGCAATTAAAAAAAAAAAAAAAAGAATGTGTAAAGTACTCAAAAGTCATTTAAATAGTAATAATTCCAAAAATTCATTACAAGAGTCATTCCAATGTTTTATTGAACTCTAAGAAAAATAGGATAGTGATGAGGTGAGTGTTCATGAAGAAGAAAATTTCCTTACAATTCAGCCCAAAATGAGCTCAAGAACAGAGAACTCTGGGGTGATTGTGGCTACCAATCAGTGCTAAGGAACCTGTGAGGCTCATCAGGCCCAGGGTTTGGGGCTCAGCCCTGAAAAAAAAAAGTATGTAAATTGTTCTCAAGTGTGGGTGAATTTGGACTTTGTCAAATGATGCTTGCGGTGGTCATTTTACTTACTGTTTCTCTTGACTAATAACGTAAAGGTAACTCACACTTTACCATTTGCAATGCAGGTAACTGGCTATCCTTAGCACCATGAACTAAAGGGCTAGATTTTACCTTTAACTCTTCAGCTACAGGATACTGATGAAAGTGTTGTGCCTAGCCTAGAATGTGCACAATCTCTTCTCTGCCCTTCCCATCACGGCTTCCCAGCATTACCCTGAGAGACATCAGTTGAAACACGTGAGGAAAACCTTCTTTTGATCTTGCGTCATTTTTACAACTAATTAAACCTTTCTTGGAAATTAAGTCTCTGAGTATTCTTCCCAACATAATGATACTGCACAGTATCATTTAAGGAAGCGGTTCTCAGCCTTCCTAATGCTGAGACCCTTGCTCATCATGTTGTGCTGACCCCCAACTATAAAATTATTTCACTGCTGCTTCATAACTGTGATTTTGCTACTGTTATGGGCCCTAGTATAAATATCTGATACGTAGGCTATCTGACAATGCGATCCCCGGGGGTTGTGCTCACAGATTTGAGAACCACTGATTTCAGGTTTCGCTGTTGCCTTTAAAGTATAGTAAGGGATTAGCAAGCAGAGAAAGTTCTTCTTCCCTCGAATCTCTATAAAATCGCACAGTCAGAAGGAAACTAAAAATTTTCCCTATGAGTTAGGTGTGAATCAATATGGAAGATCAGGCGTTTAGATTTCTGGACTGCAACTACTTTTCACTAAAACTTTGTCTTTCAGTAACCTTGCCTTTCCACTAAAAGCTTATAGTGTTGAAGAGGCTGAATGATGGTCATTTATATCACTTCAGTATTTATAAATCTGTCCTAGATAGGTGCCAGAGAACAGAGACCAATTCAGTTCACTTAATTCAATACGATTCTCTTTACTTCTCAGCTGAACAGAGAAATAGTCACTCCAGGGACCGCAATCTCCTGCTTAAAGTGAGCCATTAATGATTTACAAGGGTGACTTTTTTTTTTCTGAAGGAAAAGAGATACAGTTTTACATGAGTTCTCTTTGGGGCTGGCTTTTAGAGCATTGATATGAAAAGTTGTAAAATATTGTTCTTACACAGAACAGGGTCTGACCTCTCCTCAGGCATCCTGGCCTCTCTGCAGTCTGCTCTTTACTGCCTTTTTCAATCACTTGTGTAATGGCAGCCCCCTAGCCTTCCCACTCTTCCCTAAGGCCCTCTGGGCTTGAATCTGAATCTGCAGACTACTCCCTTTTGTTACCGCGTGTGATTTATGGGATATAGGACCACAGATAGCCACAATGTCTCCTGTTAAGGGTTGGGTCCCTTATTACTCATGTCACATTTTCTCTACCTGGCTTCTTTCACTTCACAGGGAGTTTAGTAAATGTTTCATAAATGAATGAGTAACAAATTAAACTTGGGGTTGATACATCTCCTTGTCTGGATGTAGACTCTGAATGCTGCTTTGAAACAATACCCAGTGTCCCCAGTCTGAGAAACCCACACCAACACATACTCTATACTTCTTTTCTTGTTTTTAAACCAGTGTCCTTCAATATGTATTTACTGTGTATAGCTCTACAAATGGACAACTACACAAGACTAATACTTTTTTCCAGAAACTCACTAAACTCTAGACTCCTGATGCCTAAGAGATATTGCTGGACTTGGTAAACTGATGCTGTCCTTAGCTTTCCATATGTGGCCTCATTGCTTAGCACAGTGCCTGGCATGCATTTGACTTACAACTTGAACTCAGTGAAATGCATGTTGAGCTGAGCTTTCATAAATGGCTTAGGGGTGTTTCAGGGTTAGATGTCACCCCGCCTCCTTTTTGACTTTAGGTAAGGGATTTACTCTCTCTTCGTTTAGTTTTCCTGCCATAAGACAGATGATCATGAGTTCAATGTGTTGCTTATCAAATGTCTGACATGACTTAAATAATAACTAAAATAACATCCATTCTCTCATACGGAAGCATAAGAAGTTATATAGTGGTCAAATTAACACGGCCAGTGTCCTGGTTATCTGTAGTTATGTAATGGATCACAACAATCATTTCTCTATTGTTCACATTTCCCGGGAGTTAAGAATCTAGGGAAGCTCAGCTGGGTGAGTCTGGTTTGTAACCTCTCGTTTAATCAGATATAGTTAGATACACTAAGACGAATAGAAGGTTCTGAATTTGGCCAAATTCTGTACTACAGCCTATACACGCACACAGAGAGACACACAGGCACAAGATGCACGCACACACACACACACACACACACACACACACAGAGGCAGCAGCAGCGTAGTCGCCTTTTGTCTGGCCAGAGCAGGCTCCACCTGGCATTGTTGCCATCTATGATCTAACACTGGAAATCATATAACAACCTTTTATTCTACCCTATGATCAAAACAGCTTCAAGAGCCAGCCTAGTCTTAAAGTAATCTCTGTGTGTGTGTGCAAAATATATATACATATATAACTTATACCACCTTTTGAATAGAAACTGTCACAGTATTTTCAGATGTATTTGAATATCACTGCAGCTCGGTGTCCACAAATTATTTAGATCCCTAACACATGCAGAAAACATGCACTGCCTTACCAAGGCTTGCATAGTTTTACTCCACTAAGCGATGAGGCTTGAGGCTTAAAATTTTTATCATCTGAGTCAAATCTAACTGTGGGTGGTATACATTGGGCGCAGTTTGGGGGGCATGGCTCCTTGAGTGTCTGTTCCCTCAATCCAAAGACTAATGCAACATGACAGTTCCCGTTTCCACACACCAACCACACGACAGGACAGAAGAGGATGCAGCGCAGACCCTCACTTTCATCCTCGGAAATGCAAGACATGCTTGGCGGTCCCCAGTCTACAGGCACTCTGAAATCAGCCACACACACACAGCTCTCCCCATGAACATCACAGGCACTGCATTCAAGAGCTGACTCTAGGCTCTTCAGTCCTCTGCCTGTCACCCTCCCTGTCCTCTTTTGGGGGTTTCTATACAAACCAGACTGTTTACACATAAATACATTTCTGCCTCCTTCCTGCCCACTTTAGTCCAAGAGAAAAGAGACATATTCTCGTTTTATTCTGTCTTCTCTGTTCTTACTGACAACAAAATTATCCAGTTCCTTTAAAACTTCTCATGAGACGTTTCAATGTGTAAAGACAGGCTTTTGAAGAGGTCTTCAAGGTGAGCCCTTTCTGCCATCGTCTGCCTGTGAGATCACAGCTGCACAGAGTTGTAAGACTCCACTGTTCAGGCTTTGAGGGTTTCTAGAAAACTTTAAAGGCCTGTGAGGACCACGTGACATCTTTCTAAAGTCCTAACATGATCTTCCAGGACAGCCCTGGTTGATTTTTCTGGGTAACTAATACTTGAGACGTTTGTTAGCTACTGAAACTAGGAATAAGAAAGTTTACTTTTCAAGCAGACAGCATCTAACTAGTTTGTCCTTAAAACTGAAATGCATTTTCGGCCCCTCCCTCCACCTTTTCCTTAGCATCCACATCCCTTCTCTGTGTTCCACTGGCAGATTTCTCATGGGCTGCATTCCTTTTTCCACACTGCAGCAGTTTGCAGATTGCAGGAACAAGCTACCTGCCCCTAACAAAGGCTTCTCTCCCTCCCGTTTTCAATCATGTTTTCCTCCTGTTCCTTTAAACCTTTACAACAGATTCTTCAAGGCCCCGCTAACAATTGCTTCAAGGCACATCTGGCACCTGCCTGCCGCCCAGATGCAATTTTACTTCATGTGGGGTTCCATTAGGGCTGCAGGCTGCAAGCTGCTACAGAGGAACAAAACCTCTTCCATTTTTCTACTGAGCAGTAGCAAATCTACCCGAGGAGGAGGCAGCATTGTAAAACAACAGGAAGCGGCCCATTCCCCTGCTGTTTCTGAAGTCAGGGCTTCACAAGGTGTGTCTGACTTGGGGTCCCCTGTGTGTTAGCAGTCACAGCACTGCAGCAGGAAAAACAGGTGGTTTATAGCAGCCAAGGGGCTACCTGTGCAGTCTCTTGCATAGGCCCTAGGTTTGTGTCTTAGCTTGGGATGTCATACAATAGCTCTGTTGGGCAAAACAGCTAACCTCCTGGCAAATTCTAAAGACAAAATGAAACAAGACAAAAAACAAACAAACAAAAATACAAACACACACACATACAAACCAGACATCTTGGGAGAAGAATTCTAACCGCAATAAGTACCAACTGAACTACTTGCTGTCATTCATCTTTTTATCTCCATTATTTAGTATAAAATCTTATAAAAAGATGCTCCAATAAAACATGTGGATTAAATGGGTGAGTAAGGGAGCATATTGCACTGTTGCCTTACTTTTGCAATTTATTTTATTTGCAAATGTTGAAATTTAATATTCCTTGTTAAGTAATGAATCACCCAAACTAAATTTATAAATGTCTCTAGTCCCTAGGGCAAAAAAGAAAAAGAAAAAAGTTCCTGTGAAGAAAAGTCAGCCAGGCCTGGTAGCACAGGCTGTGATCCTATGTGCGTGGGAGGTTAAGGCAGGAGGATTACAAATTCCAGGCTAGCCCAGCAACTTGTCTCAAAACAAGCTTAGAATAGAGCTGGCAACGTACTTCTACGGTGTAGCACCTGAGCTTGCAAAGTTCTGAACCTAGCTCCCAGCACAGGAAGAGCGGCAGATGAATTAATTAATTGATGATTACAAAGAAAAGGTTGACACCATAATCCATATTGTCCTTATTTTTATGTCATTTATTGGATCACGGTTTATGAAGTCATTTAATACACACAGACCAATGAAAGGCATACGGTGCCTCAAGGGCTAAACAACCCAAGAAATTACGGACAATGCTTCCAAAGGAAGGCCTGTTTGAGCAGAACAAAGCTCGGTATTTATCACCGGTGCAGCAGCAAGAAAGCAAACCAGGCAAACAGCAGCCTGGATGCTCAGGGAAGAGATGCAGCCGTCATGAGGAAGAATGGCAGAAAGCAAGCCAGCAAATGGCCGCTGACACAGTACAGCTATTTGGGGAACCATACTTAGAACAGAAGAGTTCTTGACGCCCTTCTCACTAGAGGATAGAGGACCCCAGGTGATGTACATAATAACCCTGAGGTACGTAATAACGGCATAAGGACTTGAAGGATGAGCAGCTCCATGAACAGTGGCTTGAGGCAGCTAAGAAGGAACCAAGATTGAACAAAAACAACACTGTAAAATTAAAGTGTCTTTTTTCCACAACCGATTTTTTTTGTTTATTGGGGGTCATTTTCTACCCTTGGGAAAAGCATTTATGTTCTCACTGTTCAAAAACTAAGTTGCATTGGCGAGATGCTTTCCTGTATAAAGGTGCCACCTGAGTCTCAGAACACAGCGTGGAAGGAGAGAACTGACTCGCAGAAAGTATCCTCTGACCTCAACAAGCATGTGTGGTTCGTGTACACTTGCCTCATGTCACACACACACACACACACACACACACACACAATGAACTTTTAAAGCAAAAATTACATAGAAAATTACCTAAACTGTTAATTATAATCAATAATATGAAAATAAAATATCTAAAAACCCATCTGCTGTTGATCCTGCCTCTGTGTATGTGCGCTATGTGTATGTGTGTGGGGGGGGGAGGGGGTGTGGTAGAGGTGAGATCAGCAGAGTGTCTGTTGTACTTCAGTTGAGCCCACAAGAGCATGGCAGGGCACACTTGTAATCCTTACCCTGGAGATGCAAAGGTCAGGGCAACCCAAGTTCAAGCTTAGCCCGCAAACAGTGACGGAGTCGCTGGAAGACACCTTTGTAGCCCAAGGACTGACATCATTTACTTCAGCTTCTGATCAAAACAGCACCTCCATCAAGGGCCCTGTTTTTCTACCCTGTTGCACAACAATCCATTACAGCCGGCGGATCAACCAGACCAGCCATCCATGCAACCGTTAGTTCCTGGGATCAATCCATTTATTTGCCCAGGTGAAAAATCACATGAAACAATGGCTTAAGGACAAAATTTACAGTGTCCTTAAGCAAGTTGGCACCATGTCTTCCCCAAAGGCAGAGAGGCGGTGTGGAGTTTCTGCTTTACCACAATATAAATCTTCCCCAGGGAACAATAGAAGACAGAAAAGCACCAAGTCTTTATTTGCATCTAAACGAGGGCCTTTTCCATCCCCTCATACACGCTCTTCCACCAGAGAACCTAAAGGCGCTCACACAAGTGAATCAATTTACACTCATACATGCAAGCATCTTACAGGCTTTTCCAGAATTTTGAAACTGAAGAGATAGTTATTTTCTGGGCCGACACAATATGGCAAGTGATTCACCATACTTTCTCCTCCAGCAGCAAGCTCGAACCTAGATGAAGAAGAAACAACCAGCGCTTGAGGAACAACGCTGGTGGGCCAGGCCAGGGCTCTCCCACTGAGCCGCCCCATGTCGCAACGCTGGAATTCCATACACTCCACCAGGGGTTTGAAAGAATCAAGGTTTCGGTTTGTTGTTGTTCATTCTTCCCTCAAACGTTACACCTCCTCCATTCCCCCAGATCCACTCCTCCTCCATTTCCCTTCAGGGAAAAAAAAAAAAAAAAAAGCAGGCCTCCCAGGGTTATCAACCAAAATCAGCATAACAAGTCCCATTAGGACGAGGCACAAACCCTCATGTCAAGGCTGGGCAAGGCAACCGGTAGGAGGAAAAGGATCCCAAGAGCAGGTGAGAAACTCAGAGCCGCCTGCCCCAACCACTCTCACTGTTAGGAGGTCCCACAAGAACACCAGGCTACACATCCATAACACAAATGCAGACATTCAGGGTCCAGCAAGCACAGCTCATGGGGTTGCTCCTAACTGCCTGTATTTCCAGCTTCAGGAGATCACCCAGGTGCTTGGCACTCACATGCGTACAGCAGTGCAGTACACACAGGAATGCACACACATTCACCTAACTAAATATTTTTTTAAATCTTTTAAAAAGCAGTCTTAAATTTTGTGTGTTGGGAGGATTCCTGTCAAGCACGATGTTTAAACAATAAATTTCTGTGTAATTTTTTTTTTAAAGGTTTAGGTTTCAAACCAACAATGAGCTATCACTTAAAATCAAAGTGAAATGGTAAGGAGTGGGCAGAATAGGAATGCTCATGTTTTTCTTACCACCACATACTGGCAAAAATACTTTGGAAGGTGGCTTGGTAGCCAGGATCATGAGCCATAAAGATATGTTCATACTGTTGGGCCCAGATCTTGCAATTCGGATAACAATTTGAAGTAAACAACTTTACAATGTATGGAAAGTGATGTGTTTCTGCAACAGGGTTTATAGTTACATGACTTGGGAATCATTTCAACATCCCAACATTGAGGGAATAATCACATAATTTGAGGTTCAGCCAACATCGTGGTAATGGTTAAATAAACAGTTGCGCTGTTAAGGCAAAAAAAGAGAGAGAGAGAGAGAGAGAGAGAGAGAGAGAAAGAAAGAAAGAAAGAAAGAAAGAAAGAAAGAAAGAAAGAAAGAAAGAAAGGGAAGAAAGGTATATTTTTCCCTTTTGGTATTGTCAAAAGTGGTTGTGATCCAGTTGCATTGTCAAGTAATGTTTTCAAACCATGAAGCCCTACGGTGCACTGGAGTCTCGATGGCTTTCCCTCTGAGACAGTCCCCAGGGAGGGGCTGATCTGATCCTCTGTGCCACTGTGTGTTAAACCAGTGGTTCTCAAGCTATGGGTTTCAATCCCTTTGGGGTTCTGTATCAGATACCCTGCATATTGGGTATTTACATTATGATTCCTAACAGTAGCAAAATTACAATTATGGAGTATGAACAAAACAACACATGGTTGGGAGGGAGGTCACCACAACATGAGGAACTGTATGAAAACATTGCAGCATTAGGAAACTTGAGAACCATTTAGGAAGGTTCCACTTCCAGCAAAAACCTGGGAAGTGAAGATGACGGTGCTTCTGTGAGCCCGGAAGCAAGAGGGACCACAGCAAAAGAAGGTGCCACCCATCTGCAACCCAAGTCGTGTCTAGAGAATGGACTTAGAAAAAATTAAGGAAACCTTTTTTCAGACTCAGAATGCCTTAACAACTATTCTTCACTTTGGGTTGCACTACAGAACATATAAGATTCTTCCACTCGGCTATCTAATGAGAACTTTCACCACTAAAAAAGAAAAATAGTAATTAAACACCAGGATTGGAGGGAATGAGCATGTAAAGGAGACATCATGCATAGAAAATGCCACATTCAAAATCTACAGTAAAGATGTCGTCAGAGTCTGAAGCTACCAGGAGGCAGCGGCTGGATCACAGGATCCCCCTGGAGCTGAGTTCTATCTGCTGTCTTCCTCATGGTTTGTCATATTCTTTTGAAGGACACTTGCTGGTGGACCCACCAGTTCACGTGTCTCTGTTCTGTCCTCACACCCAGCTCCTGACACCTCCCTCACCAACAAAGGAATACATAGTAGATGTGGCTTCCAAGGTTGATCTCAGTTCCCAATATCCTCTCATTCCTCTCATATTACCCCTCTGCAAAGAAATAAGAGGCTGTGTTGCCCACGCCAAAATGTCTGTCCCGCTGGGCTGCCCACTGCACCTGCTGCCCAACCCCACTGAGAAAGGAGAGGAAGAGATTGACCATGGCATGTGGCCCACGGTCTCCACAGTGATTGCTATAGCCCTGGGGGCTCAGGCATAGTCCTGTTTCCCCTTCTTGTGAAGAAAAGAATGCCCAGAAGGACACCACTGCTCACTAAGGTCACACAGCTAGTTAAGGACTAACCGGAGCTCAGCCCCAAGTGTGCAACCCCCCCGATATTTTCAATTACGTATTTCAGACAGTTCTTGGGTGGTCCTGCCAGGCCCTGTGTCCTTCGGTCCTTTTGCTTTTACTGAAGAGTGAGTAATGAAAGGAGCATTGTGAAGAACAGATGAGCGGGGCTTAAGGAGCCTTTGCTTCCAGTGAAACCCATAAGTGATACATTTGCCTTATCTTAACAGCTTTCTAAATGTTCCTTTTAAAGAATAACTCGACTCCAGGGCTCTAACTAGTGTGCAAAGACAGGCGTCTCCCAGAGAATCTACTACAGGAGGCATCTGAGTCAGATTATAGCCGAGCATGTGCGGGGCTATTTTTAGAGGAGACTGTATGTAGGACATAGCTTTCTGGTTATGTCACAGCCTTGCAGGTGGCCCCACTCTTCACATTCTGGGTAAAAATAGATGCATACCTTAGTGATACAGAGACAAATGCATTCAGTTGGTGCCCTTGGAGTGTTCTAAGACTAGTCACAGGGTGACGGGAAATAGAAATAAAGTATTTGAATGAAAAAGAAAATCAGAGTTGGGGCTGAGGAGCCCAGGGAGAGCAAACTTAGGGCACCTCGTTTGCAGAGGACTTAACTGTGCAAGACTCTAACCATAGACCAGGCATACACCAACACTGGCATGGCTCTCTGTGCCAGGAAGGCTTTGGCCTTGTGAAGAGACAGGCGGCCCAAGGCGGGCGTGAACGCAGAGCCACACTGATCCACACACTCTGAGCCACAGCAGTATGACTTGTGCGGGAAGGACTTGACTTGAACAAGAGCAGGGATAGTGCACCCTTACATCGTTACTCTTGAGTGGGTTGGGATGAGGACACAGCAGGTGTCAGCTAAGCCAGGGAAGAAGGCGGACAGCGGCCTAGATGCAGGCAGCCATATGTGCCAAGGGTGGGAGAAGGCGGAACTGAAAAGTGCTGTAAGAACGTTTTTTAAGTCAGCACTTTAGAGAGCAAGGAGTGAGGGAAGATGGGGAAGAAGTGCTGAAGACGATGCTGATTCTGCAGAGCTGGAAATGACAATGAAGAAGCCAGGTGGCAGAACTGTAACCAGTCCGCAAGGCTCTTTCCCCTTCTCCACTACCACCTGGGTACCATGCCGTTAGTCTATTTGTGGTGACAAGAAAGCCATAGAATTGTGCTTTAAAAAAATCAAGACAAATAATGTCAACTCATATTTGCTTCACTTCATGCAAATCAGCATTCTTTTTTTTTTTTCTTTTTGGCTCATGGGAATGTTTTAAGTTGTTTTCAGTCATATAAAACTTTTAATCCGTCTTCTCTTCTGAGGGAATATAGTCAGTAAGTGCTATCAGTGGACTGAGAAACAGTACTGTACTCTGTGGCCACCCTTCAGTGATCTCTAGCTGCCATAGCTGCATCTATGAACATTTGAGAGATAATCCGTACCCCTTCTTCCATAAGCAAGACAACATTTGTATCATATATATTTAGAAATGGCTTGACCTGTAGTTTGGAAGCCACCAATTCAGGTAAACTTTGCTGTAAAAGGATTTTTTTTTTTTATTCACCTGTTTCAATTGTTGTCTCAGAGGCTTACTGTCTCCCTCTGCTAATCTAGGCCCAGACCTGGAAGCTTCCAGCCTCCATACAATCTAACCTAGGCCTAGAATGTTTTCAGCCTCTGAAACTTACTGCTTAATAAACTCACGCTTTCTTGTTCTGTCTGAGCTCTGAGCTGGCTGGTTCAACTCAGCTGTTCTAGTTCAAACTCCTCTCCCAGCTGATTTATTCAATCTGGCGTCTCTCTCTGCCCCTGAATTTTTCTGCTTGATTTCATACTAACTCCAGCAATCTTCTAATCTTTCTAATCTTCTGGCTCCTTCTCATTTTTCTCTTGCTTGTTCTGTCTTCACCTATGTCTGGCTTGTTCCCTAATTCAAACTCTTTCTCTCTCTGTGTAAAACTCTCCAGGTAAAACTGCCAACTCTCATCTCTGTATTGCCCCATTCCTCCCTCGGGTGTATCCTATTCTGTCAAACCTTCTCTGATTCATCACTTTTTCTGCCATTCAATTAGACATCACTTTCAAACATGGCTGCTCCCTTCTACAAACTAACTTTACCTTAATTGGGATTAAAGGCCTGTACCACCTCACCTGGATCTAAGC
Organism: Meriones unguiculatus; assembly: GCF_030254825.1. NCBI lineage: Eukaryota > Metazoa > Chordata > Mammalia > Rodentia > Muridae > Meriones > Meriones unguiculatus. Next base: position 9,086,252 of record NC_083356.1, read on the forward strand.
TTATCTTTACCTGAAACTTGCTCCTTACCAGACCGTCCTTGAACTCAGATCTGCTTGCCTATGTCTCCTGAGTTAAAGGAATGTTTGTATGCCAGCTGTATCACACCGACCTAGAAGGTCTTTGGATGAGATAGATCTCTTGCCATGTTCTTAGCAGCCATGTTCTAAATTCAAATTCCTCTATACTTTGCAGCTCTGTAATTCTGATTATTTTGTAATTTTCAATGAGGATAGGTTTGATCTTTCCCTCTGATGGCAGCAGTGCAATGGGTAGCCTCTCTGGCCCAATGCTGCACCAAAAAAAAAAAAAAAAAAAAAATCTTCCCTGGGAATGTAAAACCAGTGAGGAAACTCAGCCTGCATTGCTGGAGGCCAGTGTCGCCAACACCGGAAATTCAGGAGGGAGCTTTGCATATCCAATTGCTTCCACAAACACCACAGCACTGAGACTCATGTAATCCTTATGCCCAGCCCTGAGCCAATCAGTGTCACAGCCCATGCACCTGAGAGTTCCCTAAAGGGAACAAGGAACTTGAAAACGTAAGAGCTTCCCAGAGCAAAGCAACACCCTTAGCATGCCCCGAACCTACTTTCTTTTAAAACTTTATCCATTTTTGGCCTGAAAGAAGTTTCAATCAGCTTATGTAACGGAAAACTCCTACACGTTGGTTTGGTCTCTTTTTGGCCTGAAGAAGTCTTAATTGGCTCATAAAACTGAAAACTCTGTCATTGGTTTGGTCTCTGGCTCAGCTGCATTCAGGGCTGAAAGGATGACTAACTCTGCCCTCCTGCTCTGGCTTACCTTCCTTTCTTCAGTATTGCCTTCATTCTCAGGCAAATGTTTTCCACAAAGAAGCCTGTGGAATCCCTAGAAATCTCGACGATGGCGCTGGCTAGTTTTGTGCCAACTTCAAACACATTATGGGCATCTGAGAGGAGAGAAACTTGATTGAGAAAATGTCTGCATAAGATCGGACTGTAAGCAGGCTGAGCAAGCCATGAAGAGCAAATCAGTAAGCTGCATTCTCCTATGGCCTCTGTACCATGGTGTTCCTGCCTCCAGGTTCCTACCCTGCTTGAGTTCTGGTCCTGACATCCATTGATGATGAACTGTGAGGTGGAAATGTAAGCTAAATAAACCCTTTCCTCCCCAACTTGCTTTAGTCACGGTGTTTCATCACAGAAATAGTAACCCTAACCAGGATGGTGATTTTAGCTCTTGAAAAGAGAACACACTTCTCTTCCCTCCATAAATGGCCTCAGAACAGCCCAGCTGGGGCTCCATGTCCACCTAGCATCCATTACCCTCCCTAGAACCTGAGACTTCCCTGTGCCCATACCTGAGGATAGGAAAGAGGGAGTTCAAATCACCAGTCCACAAAGTATTGTTTTTTAAAAGTTTCTTAAATACGAGGCAAAAGCTAAAAGGAGTGTTAGGAGGGCAAATTCCACAGCTGTGGACCTCAGGCTTCGACCTGACTCAGGCAATAGTGGTCTGAATAGGAATAGCTCCCATAGGCTCATGTGTGGATGCTTGGCCCAGAAGGGGTGACACTATTAGGAGGCGTGGCCTTGTTGGAGGAAGTGTGTCGCTGTGGGGGCGGGCTTTGAGGTCTCAGAAGCTCAGCACAGTCTCTCTCTGCTGCCTGTGGATCAAGATGTAGAACTCTCGGCTCCTTCTCCAGCACCACCTCGGCCTGCACGCCACCGTGCTTCCTGCCATGAGGACAACGGACCAACCCTCTGAAACTGTAAGCCAGTCCCAGCTAAATGTTTTTATTTATAAGAGTTGCCATGGTCTCTTCACAATAGAAACCCCAAGACCAGACACACATCATAGTGGAGGCTCCCATCATTTCAGCTACTGATTATGCCTGCCTTCCTCTCTCTTTTCTGGTTCACTACATTCCTTGGAAACTCTCATGGTGACTCTTGCTTTAATCTAACCTGAAGATCCCAATTTTCATTTTCACCTAGGGGAGAGTCTCTATTTCAGTGTATATAAAAGGAAGACAAAAAAAAAATAAAGAACAATGGGGTGGTTTGTTTTATCCGTCAACTTGACACACGATAGAAACACCTGGAAGAAATGAGGCCTTCCTCTGTGAGGGTTTTCTTGATTGGTAGTTGGTAGGTGAGACCCAGCCTACTGTGCATGACATCATTCTCTGGGGTTTTGGTCTTGGACGATAAGAGAGAAGAAAGCTGGCTGAGTACAAGCAGCAAGTAAACAGGCAGCAAAACCACACCCATCTCTATGTCCTTGAGCTACCTAAGAAGGGCAGAGTCCTAAGGGGAGGCGCTGTAGTCTGAACGTGACCCCCAAATTCATAACCACTGGTGTGCTGGCATCAAGAAGTGAAACTTCTAAAGAGGTGATCAGTGGTAGGGACAGAGCCCTGGCTGGGATTAAGGCCCTTACTAAAGATCTGAGGACATGGATTTGTTCTGACCAGTAATCTGTCATGTGAGGGACCAGCTGTCCTTCCCGGCACCCCCATCCCAGATGCAGCCATGATGGGCCATTGTGGAAGAAAACAGCCCTCAGCAGACACCAATCCTGCCAGTTTGTCGGTTTTGGACTTTTGGGCCTGTGAGAAATGACTAAATCTTCAAGCTTGTGGTACTTCATCACATTGGCACAAGAAAAATAAGATGGAGGCCATGGAGGAGGCAGTCCTAGTAGGTAGACCCAATAAGAAATGAGTTTGGGAAAAAGGTGGAGTCAAGAGAGACAACCTAGAAGAGACGTGAAAATAAGGAGAGTGAAATGAAAAGACAAGTTCTTTGCTCAGGACATCCCAAGTGCTGTCAAGCCCTACGTCTTCTGCTAGCGTAAAATTCAGAAGGCATTTAAATAAAAAGTGTAGTCTCAGCTTCAGGACACAGACATGAAAACACACAACACACATGTAAAATGATCTGGCTCGGTCATCAGTGTCTTTCCCGTGTCTGTCGGTCCCAAACAGCTTGTGAGCTTTCATTTCTCAAGTAACGGAAACAGAAGATACCAAGCCAGATTGGTGTCCACAGTCTGGCCCTTTCAGCAAAGCCAGCCCAGAGGAGAAACCGCATTACTTGCCCTGCCCCCACCCCGAGGCAACAAGAGCGTTTAATACTGCAGATGTCTGCTGAGCGTGGGATGCAGTGTTGCAGCTAGACAAGGAGAGCCCTGAGCTCTGTGAGCAGGTGTCTGAGGGGGTGGGGAAGAGGAAGGTCAGATGGTGCTTGAGTCCCCAAATATCTGAAAAAATATGAATGACGAGCCAGGGGGTTATTTAGGTACATTCTTTCATCCTGAGAGGTGGGAATAAAGTTTCCTGCAAGAAACTTCTGAAGAAAGGCCAAACACAAGGCCTTCCTTCCAGTTTAGCAGCTGGTTTGTCTCAGGGCTTCCAAGCTTACCCGACGTCAGCAGTTGCTTTAAGTCTCCCATCTCCACTCCTACCTGCAACCCAAGTTCAGAGAATCTGTGCCTGAAGATCCTGGTCAGTAGATCTGCATGGGACCCATCGTTTTCTGCACATACGCCACGAGCCATTCTTTTGGTGTGATGGGTTTGAGAGGCACTGCTGTTTGAAGAGTTCTACTCCAGCATTCCTCACTTCTTTCTTACCCACCAATGGACCCCTGGGTTCTCCAGCTTCTGCCCACCGTATACTGGAACCATTGGTCAGAGTGGGATCCCTCGACCTCCCCAGTCTAAACTCCATCTTCCTCCCACTGTCATCACTTTGTGCTAACCTTGTGGCTGTCCCTGCATTTCACCCTGGATGGTGGGTAGAGCATCCTTCAGCTTCTCTTACTAGGATCCAGCTGTGCTGGAGATGAGAACTACACCTTCAAATCACCCCAGGGTGATTAGTGCTTGCTTAAGGCATGGCATCTCTTCAGAATGTTATCCCCTTCTTCCCTCTCCCCTTTCATTTTCTTTCTTTTTTTTTTTTTTTTTGCTATAATTTATTTATTTTTAATTTTTACTGAGTATTGATTTCACATCATGTACCCCAATCCCACCCATCTCTCCGTCCCTCCATATGTGCCCTCTGCTCTTGCAACCTCCCCCCAAAAAAGAAAATAAAAAATGGAAAACAACAAAGAAAGAAAAAAAAAAAAACACATTAAAAAAATTCTCTGTGGAAGCCGCACTGTGTCACACAGTATAACCTTCTGTCCAAACAGCTTTACTTGCAAATGTTCATTGCAGTGAGTCATTGGTCTGGTTTCAGGCCTCTGGCTTCTGCTGCTGTCAATACTGGATCCTCACAGGGACTCCTCTTAGGTATCCTGTTGTTGCCCTGTGTCATGGAGATCTTGCAGCTTTGGTTCCGCAGGGCCAGTCTCTTCATGCAATCCAGAGGTTCATAGATGGGATGGATGTTAGGGTGGGCTAACTCCAATCCCTGGATCTGAGCACCCTGCACTTAGCTCTCCTGCTTTGCCCAGGTGAAGGACAGGGCCAGCTCTCCTGCTTGTAGCAGCTGGAAAGAGGCAAGACTGGCTCTCCCACGCGCACACCCTCAGGATCAGCTTATCCATGCCCAGGCCACCAGGGCCAGCTCTACCATGCTGCCCAGGGAAGATGCAGAGCTACTGCCCCCTACCTACCCCCCCCCCGCCCGAGTGCTGCGGCCAATGAAAGGCAGGACCAGTTTTCCCATAACCCTTTCTCCTTTTCATATCCCTTTAGCAATGCATTCTGTGACTCTTCTGTTTACTAAAATATGTAAAATAAACTAATAATATAAACTAATAACTATATAAAATTAATAATATATAAAATAAACTAATAAAAAGTTATAATAAATAAATATATATGATAAATAAAAAGGGGGGTCTTTATTTATGATGTTTGGTGGTTTCAATAAAACAACCTTAGAAAAAAGTCTTGGTGACATTTAGCACTTTCCATTTGAAATGAGGTATTTCATTTTTCCTCTAAGCTGCTCGTAAATTGCAGGACTAAAGGTCAGCCATTGAACTGTGGGCCATCCGAGGACTATACAAGCATGTAGCTGAGTACTGAGGATGTTCATCCTCAGAATGCTTAAAAAACAAACAAACAAACTAAAAAAAAAGGCTGTTTTTGCTTTTCTTTTTCACATAGTCTTGCTTAAACATAAAAAAAAAAAAAAACAGGATTTCAAGTATCCTCTGACACAATTCTCATATTTCTCCAAACTGCCTCAAACTTCTACTCAATTCATAATTACCACAGAGATTAATACTTTATAATCAAATTTCTAGTTTACTTATTCAAATATACAAATCTAAATATTACATTATAAGGGTAATATTTACATAACCTCTATTATTGGAATATTTTTGTATTGCTAATTTTGTATTAGTTTAAGCTGATATTACAATTATTTTCATGTGCTAGACAAGAACTGGCTTTGGTTGACAAGGGTCAACATTTTGGGTCAACCTCCAGTTTCATCTTGACACAGAGTCCTGTGGTGGCACCGTGTTCTCCTCTGAAACATCAGTTCAATGAGTTAATGATCATGTGCCCAGATGTCAGACTCACAAATATCCCTTACACAACCAGATGTAATTTCCTCAAAAATTAAAAACTCTACATGACAGGAGATATTATCCAGGGAGATATTAATCTCTGAGATGATGTCTATAATGTATTAAAATGTAAATACAAAATAGGCATGTTTTGATGGTGTCAAGCATAAACTTCCATTTTTAATAAATGAAATGCAACGAATTTTCCAAATGTTTCTTGACATCCAGCTGTTTGGCAATATGAAAACAAAGCATCTGGGTAACAATTAAGTCGTTTTTGTCGTTGTTTTCACCGAGATGTTTTGCTTTATAAATCTGTACAGTGTAAGGCACTGTGAACTCTTTCTTAGCCACACGCTTGAGGCAATGAGGACCATGGAATCTGAGACGTAAGTTGCGTCTGCACTGTTGGCTCTGACCTGGTACGGATGCATAGCTTGTAAATTTCTTCTGAATACCCTGCATTCCAATCTCACAAGTGGTGACTTTAAATAGCAACTTATCATTGTGTCAAAATTCCTTAATGCTTTTACGCCGGGAAAAAAAAAAAAAAAAAAAGCAAATAAGGAAAATCAGAAATGGAGCCATTCTAGCCCACCACGGCGCAATGCCTGTGGTAAGTGGGACGCCCAGTGACCTCTTAGAATTGCCATTATCTAGCTGTTCAAGACAGCTGGTTCATTTAAAAGATGAGCTCTTTTCAAGTTGGTTAAACAAGGATTCACTTGGAAGAGCTCTAATGCTTTTTTTTCTCTCTCTCTCTGTTACATAATGTCAGACAGGAGAAGCTTCCATGCCTGTGCCCTGTGGTGTGATTTAAAAATAGCATCCCTGGCTGCAAGTTGATGGGGCAAGGGGACCAAAGATGAAAGCAGATAACAAGTAGCAATAATGCGTTTCTGCACAGCTTTAAGGGCGATGCAGAGAAGGAAGCCCTGGGAACTCCTTCCAGCTAGCAATCAGGATCCTTTCATTCGTTTTAATTATAAATGAAGACAGAAGAAAAGAGGGGAAAGACTGGGAAGTGTTTTACCCCTCGATTAATTCCAGCAGAATGCAGGAATGTATGCGTCAGACTCGACCATCGTTAAACCTGGCGTGTAATTATAGCACCGTGTCTTGCAGGATCTTGAAGCAATCATTTTCATTTTTCATTCCTATGTGGTGACTAAAAATTACCATTTCAAATTTCACTGAGTGATCTGCTTTAGTTCTGGATAAGAAGTCACCCAAACCCAACGATTCAAACATAATAGCACTCAGGTGAAGGTGTCTGTGGATCTTGGACGTGAGACACTGCTCACCTACTTCGTCTAGAAGGATTTACAGGTGGCAGTTCGAAAGTACTGCATGTCCTTTCCCGCTCCTCAAACACATTACCTTCAATAGCATGAGGGGAAGAGCATGCTGCAATGTCACAGAAACACAGTTCGAAAAAGCCTCTTTCACCTAGGTCCTCTGCACTTATGTTAGAGCTGTGTGGCTTGATCTTCTCAGGGGACTCCTAACAGTGGGAGCAGGGGCTGTCTCTGACTCTTTTTTTTTTTTTATGTTTTAATCATTTATTTAATTTATTTTCTGCCTCCATGTGTGTCTATGTGAGGGTGTCGGATCCTCTGGAACTGGAATCACGGACAGTTGTGAGCCGCTGTGTAGGTGCTGGGAATTGAACCTGGCTCCTCTGGAAGAGTTGCCAATGCTCTTAACTGCTGAGCCATTTCTCGAGGCCTGCCTCTGACTCTCTTGCCTGCTTTTGGGATCCTTTTCCTCATACTGGGTTGCCTTGTCCAGCCTTGATATGATTGGAGGTCTTCCTGCAGCTTGATATGCCAAGTTTGGTTGGTATCCATGGGAGGCCTGCCCTTTTCTAAAGGGAAATGGAGGGGGGAGGGGAAGGTGGGGCAGAGTGCAGGTGGGAGGAGAGGAAGGAGAAGGAACTTCAGTCTGGATGTAAGGAAGAAGAAGAAGAGGAGGAGGAGGAGAAAGCTCCCCTTTTCCCCCTTCAGGTGGTCTTCTCTACATATTTTTTGCTCTTGGCGTCAATAGTCTAGAATAGTAACTGGCACATAGTAGGTCCTCACTACCTTTGAATGAATGGCTAAATTCTATCTTTCTTAAGAAACTTCTCTTTTTAAGGGAGAAATCTATTGATTTTTTTTTTTCTCTAAGTGGTCATGTAATCAAGCTGCCTTCTGGCTGTTTATGTTTATAGCCCAAGATCCATGTTAAGCCCAGCCCTGGCCAAAGATGCTTCTTATTGCAGTGGGTAGAGGTTAATACAAAGAGTCATTAGAGCTCAAACTCCTGACACTAAACAACTGTTAGTGCTGACCCATAAGTGAAACATCTCTATCAGCCCCTCACCACCCTCTGACCTCCAGGTCAAGGCTCAGAGAACATCTCAGAATAAAGAAAAAAAGAATGTAAGAGCCAGAGGATGGGGTAGAGTGTTGTGAAATAATGTCCTCTGGACACGGCAAGCTGTTACACACATGAACTCACAGTAGTCATAGCTGCCTACACAAGATCTACACAAGATCAAGTCAGCTAAAAAATTCTAGCATGGAGCCAGGCAGTGGTAGTGCATACCTTTAATCCCACAGCTAGGGAGGCATGGAACAGAGAGGAGCTCCCTAGGTCTCAGCCCTGGCTGAGTAACTATTGGCAGTTTATGGTTGCTATGAGAGGGAGCATGGGGAGGAGGGGGGTCACTTTTCTTTGGTTGCTGTAAGGTTTCCCATGCCCCAGTGACTGACCCCACAGCGTTGTGCAAATGGACAGTGGTAACCTATACAGGAATTTTAATTCAAACATGGCTGTTCTGGTAAGAGATCTCATCCAAAGACCTTCTAGGTCTGTGTGATCTAGCTGGTATACACACACGGCTTTAATCCAGAAGACAAAGGAAAGCAGATCTGAGTTCAAGGCCAGCCTGGTGTAAAGCAAGTTTCAGGTAAAGAAAAGCTTAGATCCAGGCGAGGTGATACATCCCTTTAATCCCAAACAATGAAGATAAAGATAATTTGTAGAAGGAAGCACCCATGTTTGAAAGTGATCTCTAATTGAGTGGCAGAAACAGTGATGAATCAGAGAAAGATTTGAAAGAAAGGATACGACCAACTCTCATGAGAAGAGAGAAGAAAGGGAAGCTACTTAAAGGCAATGCAGAGACAGAGAGGAGGAGGCAGTTTTACCAGGACAGTAATAGAAATGGGTTGTAGAGAACTCAGGTGAAGACCAAATGAGCCAGAGAAGAAGGTGGAGCCAGGAGAGTAGAGAAGATTGAACGAGTTAGTTTTAGGCCAAGCAGAGCAATTCAGGGCCCGAGAAAAAAGCCAGATTGAATAAATCATCTGGGAGAGGAGTTTAAGCCAGAACAGCTGAATTGAACCAGCCAGCCTAGAGCTCAGAAAGAACTAGTAAGGGTGAGCTTATTAAGCAATATGTCTCAGACGCTAAAAACATTCTAGGCCTAGGTTAGATTGTATGGAGGCTAGAAGCTTCCAGGACTAGGCCTGGGTTAGCCGAAGGAGATAATAATCCATCTTCCACCCCCTGCCCAGGCACCAGACAACAATTTAAATAGGCAAATAAAAGTTCCTTTTACAGCAACTGGATTTCAGTAAGTTACAATAATATATATTAATGAATTAATTAATTTTAAAATAAGGACATGAAGTTTGGAGGGGCAACGTGATGGGGCAGTCCTGTGGGAAGTTGGAATGGCAAGTGTGGGATAGATATGCTAAGACACATTGAATACATGTAAGAAATTTTAATTTTCAAAAGTTAAAAAAAAAAAAAAAACAAGAGAGATGGTGATACATCAAAGAAGCTATTAGAATAATCCAGGCATATCCCAGGCCACAAAGAGCAGAGTAGTAGAGAAAAAAGCCACAGACAACCGTAGTTAAATACAAGTCAGAGATAGTCACCCATCATAGAAGTGATACCCAAATTGCATCTTAGGCAGTTTGGGAGATGGCAAGGAACTAGCGAGGTTTTTCCCAATGGTGGGAATGGCCGTTGTTCTTATCTGCTTGGATCTCCATGCTTCTGGTTTCTGACAGAGGCAAATGCTGAGGGACTAATTACCCTAAAAGATACGCTATTCTTTCAATGCTTGAGAGCCACAAGGGAGTCCTTGTTCTCTGAAGACTCCCGTCCAGACCTTCCAGTGCCTGGGAAATGAAGCTTGGGTAGCCATCAACACAAGCCAGACTCCAGACTCCCTGAGCAGCTTATCTCTGCCACCCTTCTCATAATTACTGGTTTGTCTGATAGGAACACCCTCACCCAGCAAATTCTCCACACAGACATCAGTTCTTAGACTCTGTAGTTGTGTCAGAAGAGATTTAAAGCTGTGCTATTAGAGAATTTAAATGACACGAATAGACTTTTAAAATGTTACCTGAAATGTGCACGGATCCTTTACAGCACTCTGATTCATTTCGCTGGGTTTAACACAGTGGGATGTGCTAAAATACCAACAAAATGTGCTTTTCTCTGTGATTAGGAGAAAGCTTCTGAAATTTGTTTAACCTCTCGCTGTGTGCAACTGCTGGTGGATTCCATTAAAGGGACCATTTGACGCTAACATAATTCAAGCAGTTCTAGGCCGAGGAGTGGTTTCAGGCAATCAGATCCAACAGAGGGAAAGGTAGACAAGAGAGATGCTGGTAGGTGGCCACGTTCCTCTCCAGGATGCCTTTCAGAAGCAGCAGTCTGGGTGTTCTATTGAAAGCTTAGTATATCAACGTCCATATTTCCTTGTTGCATATTTAGTTTACCAGTGTCTATCATCATGTGGTCTGAGGCGTGCTTACCATGCCAGTGTCCAATGCCATGTTGTCCTCTGAATGTTTAGTGTACCCAATGCCCAGCTCTGTGTTGGCTGTAGAACACAGACTGTGTTCTTCCTCTGAGCTCAGGCAGGAAGTCCCCCTATGCTCCTCCGAAGCCCATCAGCTTTGCCTGGTTCTGAAGCCACTGTTTGGACAGCTCTCTATTTCATCAGCACACACCCTTGGCTCAACACTACATTGTCACCTATGCAAGGGTTTGTATTCTCCAGGGTGGGTTCATCGGGAATAAAATGTCCCATACTGCTTCTTGAAGAAAACTTGGACTTTTCTTGAAGGTTAATGAGCTCAGAGTTTCAGGAAAGTCCAATTTCATAGCATCGTCTGTTCTGGAGCAATAGAGAATGGCTTGGCAGTCTCATACAATTGTTTTTATTTGTAACTAAGATACTAAGCAATCAGCAAGCAACGGCCATGTTGGATACTGGTCCAGCCGTCTCATTCAAAATAAATGAAAAACTTAAGCTGTAGTGAGAATTTTGGTTTCTTTGAAAATTGAAAATTTGAAATATTATGGGAATATGTTATGTTTTAATCCACAGCAGCTGACTATGATTTGCCTCGTGATCTAGCAGGGGCGTGATTTTGCTAGCTGCAGACAGTTTCTGTAAGTATGTGATATCTGGAATTCTGGGGACTCCTCAGACTCCTCAGAGGAGATATATAAGTAGTAGGGCCCTGAGTGGTTGCTGCTGTTGGGTGGTTGTGATGGTGGGTTGGTGGTTGCTGTTGATTGCTGTTGGTTGCAGTTTGTTAGGTAGTCACTCACAAAGAAGAAACAAGAAGAAGAAACCAGGTATCAAACTTGTCCCAAGGAACTCATTCCCCTAAATAGCAGGAAGTAGTCTAACTATAGCATTGCCCCCTTTCCCCTCTGTCCTTTGTTCTCTCCTATCTAGTGTTAGGAGGCTGAACAGGTGGAGAAAGGTAGAAGAAAGGAGAACCCACAAAGTAGCCAAAGTCCAGTTACACTTTTACAAAAATGTACACACCTCTTTTTGTAATCACCAAAGCAGACAATCCAAATGTTGTCCAATGGGCAAGACAGATGCCCCTGTGTGGAATGCTACTTAGCAATAAAAAAGAAACAAACCGCTGACATACTATGGTTGTACCTCAGAGGTATCACTGCTTGACAAAAGGATCCAGAATGATAAAATAGCATGATGTGTGAGTCCACTTGTATGACGTTATGTAGGAGAGCTGAGTGACCCAGAGAACCATGGAATGACCATGGACCCTGGCATGGTGATCACACAAATCTATGCATATGCTAAAATTCCTAGGATGTCCCCATGGCTGCCTTGTCTCTTCTTGGGGAACGAGCTCACCTGAGGTCGTGGATGCTCTGACTTCCACTGACCACAGTCTCCCTTCCTTGGCATTTCCCTTGCTTAGCTATTTATGCCAGATGTTGCCAATCCTGTTTATTAATAGAAATGACACAATAACTAGGAAGTAGCGACAATGTGAAGCGCTGATAGAGAAACTTTTTTAAGGACTCCCCCTCAACTCTACGTGCAGCAGCCAGAGAGGGAGCTTGAATGTTGGAGTCAAGTCTGTGAGCCTTCTGCCTCCTCCTGGCTTTTATTCCTACCTTTCCAGGGGATGCTTTGCCTCTTTTAAGAGGGGGTGAGGGTGAAGAATATGCAGGGCTTTGGACACTTCCCAGTTTCTTCTTCCCTTTCTGTAGCCCCCAACCCCCTAGCCCATGAACCAACCCCATATCTCTCATCAGAGCAGATAGCCACCTTTGTGCCCTGTGAACACTGCCTCCTGAGTTTACAGGGGCATATCACAGGAGCAGGGCAATAGCATAGTCTCTCTCTCTCTCTCTCTCTGAGACAACTTTTATTGGACCACATCTCACTCCTCTTTAATGACTTCTCAACCTGCCCTCTCTCATCTCTTCCTTCCACCTTCTTGAAAATCCATCTTTTTTTTTTAGGCAACATCTCTCTCTCTCTCTCTCTCTCTCTCTCTCTCTCTCTCCTCTCTCTCTCTCTCTCTCTCAGCCTAGAGAAGACTTGTGCTTGGAGCCCACATTTCTGAATTATAACGCAGGCAATGTCCTAAGTCTCTGGCTATTTGGAGTAACCGGATGAAGGCTTCATTTCCTATGTTCTGGCATTAGTGGCCTTTTTAAAACTCTATAACTATATGTATTTACCTTTTTTTTCCTTCTTTTTTTTTAACAGCAACATCAAAATACCCCACTAGTTATTACACAGATGCACAAATACTCATCCCAGGTCCCTTTTCCTCTCACACAATTTAGTATGGGGAGCCATTGTCTAGACAGAAAGCCAGTGAGTAGACAGGCACCTCAATAAGGTATTATCTGGGCTCTTCTTACTGTCAGACTTTACTGAAATTGCATTTTCATACATGCATGAATACACACACAAGAATTCATAATTCTAAGACTGCTATACTACCCAGAAGCTGAAATGCTGAGCAGCCAATGGCAGAACTGCGGCAGCTATATAGTGTCTCTTTTCATTAAAACAGGACTTTTTTCAGCAGTAGGAGCATGGCAGGACCCGAAGGAGGTCCAGCTCTGGCACAGAAGTGCACACAGCTCTACTGTTTAACACCAAAATGCTATTTATTAGATAAACATTACATTGAAATAGCCCAGCAACGTACAAGGCCATTGCAAGAGTGAGGCCTTTTTCCCCCACCACTTCTTTCTTTTTATGTTATCTCCTTAAAGAAGGACTTTCATACCAGAGTAACCTTGGGGAAAAAAGAGCCCACAAAAAAAGCATTCATGATGGTGATTTTCTAGACCTCCATTCTATTCTTCGGGATATTTCCTCTCGAGCACGGGCTTGCTTTCCCACAGCTATGCCTGGCCTCCTAGCTTGTAATGACGTGATGTCTGTGTTGGTGACTTCCCAAACTGCCACTGGGAAAATTAGTGCCACAAGTTTAAAATAAAGAGCAAAACACCAGCCTCCGGTCTTTTCACTGTATTCGGGACTCTTTGACTGGAGGTTGGACCTTTGCTGTGCTTGGCCACTGTTTTCCACTGTTTGAGGGGACAGACAAAATCAAGGTAGAAATAGAAATAAAACCGCTATGCCAGATGGTTAAAGTGGTACCCAGCCCCCTCCCACTTGTGAGCAGTGTGTATTGGGTAAGTTCCATTTGAAAAACTGTGAGATAAACCCTAGGTAAATAGAAGCAATGCCTCTTTCAAAGAGCTTACGACATAGTGGGAAAGCAGCATACTTCCAAGCATGTAGTAAAAGAAAGGCACAAACAAGTGAAAACAAGAGAAATCGCCACCAGAAGGGAAGAGAGAAGATATATCAAGAGCTCTTTGATGAAGAAAAATGATTTGGGCTAGGTCTGAATGACTGGTTTAATATGTGCAAGGTTAAGATGGAGAAAATAGAGGAAAGGGCGCGTGCAGACATCAAAAAGTAAGGGGATGAGAAGCTCCTGTGTGCAATTGCAAGGCAGGGTGGCTAACTCCACAGCAGTATGCTGTGCATACAAAAACAAAGCAAACAAACAAAAACATAATGCACAACCAGATTTTTAACCAGAAAGAAATAAATACGGGAAGAGGTGGATGTGTTTGACTTGACTTTCATGTTAGCCCTACAGACAAATCATCACATGGCTCCTCATTACAGTCAGATACAGTTCCTAGACACAAATCACAAAAGCTAAATTTAATTTAAACTTCCAGAAAAAAAACAAACAAACAGGAAATGACATGTATGCCTGGATAATGGTGTGTGGCCGTGTCCCGTCTGAGCGGCACGGGTGGCTGTCCTGTCTTTTGCTTGGCTCCCCAGCTCCAGCTCCAACCAATGTCCGAGGCGTGAAGGAGATGCTTCATTTCACCATTGCTGAGATCCAAGCCCAGAAAGAAATCCTAATTCTAATCTAGCAGATCAGAGGTAGACGTCAGTGCGTCAAGAACCTTGGACCTATGTTCCTGGCCGACATGCAGCTTCAGGCTCTCAGAGCTCCACATTCACTGTAAAACTCCACGGACATCAACCAGCCTGTTGAAGTCAGGAATGGACGTTGGAAAGAATGGGACAATTAAGTGTCGAAACTGGCAAAACTCTAAGACTGGAGATGATCTATTTAGAAATTATACTATTCCAAATTTGCCAAAATGAAATCATTGAGAGATAGTATACTCATTCAAGAGATTTGTGTATTCAAATGTCTGGGGTTTGGGGCCTGTGTGTCGGCTCTTGAGCCGTGCTTTTGTCGCTGGAGGTAGAGCAGGGTGGGGTGGTTCTGGGGGGTGATGGCATTCTCAGAGTAACCCATGTTCTGTTTTAGTTCATAGCTCCTGAAAACCAGAGCTGTTTGCTTTTTGTTCTTCTTAACTTCTTGACTCTCTTCTCTGGCTTCCAAACTAAAATCTGACTTTTCAAACTAAAATGCTGTGACAGTACTTATGCCTATAATTTTCTAATGTAACCAAGGAAGACAGGACACAGAAGACAGAAAAGCCCGGTTGCTACAGAAGAAGACACAGCGCATTGCCATTTATTTTGAGAGCCCAGGACTAAATGAAAACGGTAAAATCTATTTGTTTCTAAGGAAAAGCTTTCTTCGCTTCTTCTTTAAGGGATGATTAATGGGAGCGATTTTCTCATGTGTTCTGCTGATCTTGCCGGGCTGCTTTTGCTGAATTCAAGTTGCATTTGGGACTAAATAGCATTATGTCTTCTGGCATCACATGTCCCGCCTCAAATGTAATTACAAGCTTCAAGCGGCTGAATATATAAAGGGCTCATTTAGAACGGCCTTTCAGGTTATTTACTGTGGACCATACATGCAGCTACTCAGAACTATAAACTCATTCAGTCACTAATAGCCCTTTAAAAAAAAATGAATAAACCTCTTGAAACAGGGTGGTTTTACTTTAATCAGTACCTCCATGTTAAATTTTGCCGTTAGACCCCAGTCGGAAACAGGGGTTTGAGTCTATGCCATAACAGTGGAGTGGCTCGTGGTGCTGTGTGTCCACACCAGCCTGCTTCTCTGGTGCTCACTAACCTGCCTCAGTGGCTGACGGCCCAAAATAGGGGAACCCCTTTGTTTTCTGCCGAGGAAGAGCGACAGCTGTCAATCTGGAGCTGCAGTCACAGAGAGGAGCCCAGGGCTTGTTGTAGGGGTTTAAAGCACGCACAGTCCCCGGCAGCTTTTAGCAAGCGGATGCCTTCTGTGGGCTCTGACCTCCGTGTATGTCATATTTTGTGCCTCCATTAGCAGAGTCATCTGCCCCATATTTTTCCTTCGGTTTCCTTTAAACAACAACAAAAAATAAATTGTGGATTTTTATATTTCCTACTGCATTTTAAGAATTGAAAGAGGCAGTGACACAAACAAATGTGAAAGCGGCCAGTCACGTGGAGTGCCTGGGATTCTGCCAAGTGGCAATAAGATTACCTGAAGTAAACACCACTGGGGTTTTTATGAAATTGTGTTAGTTTCTAATAAGATCTTCCTTGAAACATTAGCAAGCTATTTAATTATTTTTTTTCCATCCACTCTCAGGAATAGAATAGATTCTCATCATCTTTATCACTCACATCAGGATCAAAATTATGAAGGACTGTGTATCTTCAAATACGTTACTTCTATAAGAAACTGTATTAGCTAGTCTGGAAAATAAATACAAAAGAGTTTCATTGCCTCACAAGGGCATTTGACATTTCTAATTTCTACTATTCGTGTGTAGTTATATGACCCTCACCACATGGACAAAATATTTTCCAATAATGATATACCTGAATGACCGCCTCCAGGGTAAACCTACTGCAATGAGACACACAAGAGATTTCACGCATCTGTACACCTACCCAGTGGGGACGTCTATTTTCAGTTCTGATTTCAAGCAGAGAACATCTTTTCCTGCCAGACAAGGTCTAAGACTCCTCTCCCGATGCTTTGATACTCACAGCACTGCTTTCCTGAAAGGCAACACAGAGACCAAGGGTGGGTAAGCACAAACAAGAGTCAATATTTGTCCAGCACGTTAAAGAGCCCAGCTTCCTACAAAACAGCCCCGAACTAAAAGCCAGTGAGTTAAAAAAAAAAAAGATTAAGAAAGATTTGAGAATAATCTGTTCTGTTGCGGTGGTCCTTGGCAAATAACAAAATCTTGTGAGCCTGGCACAATGGCTGCGGAGAGACCAGGACCATTCCCTTTGTCAAGGGTTATTTAATGAAAAGAAACTGGAAACTATTGTCAGAAACAAAATCAATGTGCAGAAAGTAAACACACAAGTAAGTCATGTCAGGTGCTGTCAGACTAGTGATCTACAGTTTGCCCATGTGAGATGTGCATCTACCAGCTTTCCATTGCTGTCATGAAATTCCTGAGATAAGCAACTTAAGGTGGGGGGGGGGGGGCTTGTTCAGCTCATGGTTTTAGAGACTCCATTTCATAGTCACTAAGTCCCATAGGCCAAGAGGCCAAGATCAAGGTACTAGCAGACTTGGAACCTCCCATTGGCTTAGAAAGAACCAACCTTCTTTCTCCCTGTGTCTTCCCATCCTTGTACATGTCTTTGTCCAAATTCCCTCTGCTGTGAAGGGTAGCTGCCATGCTGGATGGGGGCCCACCTGAATGACCTCATTTTATCTTAATTGTCACTTAATGGCGCTTGTCTCCAAATTCGGGCACACTCTGGGGCACCCCACATTTTAACATCTGACTGAGTGGGGCCTGGCTGTGTTAGTGAGGGAAAGGACACTGGGATGCCATGTAGAAACTGGAGTAAGAGGACTGGAGCAGAAACACAAGCCCAGGATCTCCCGTGACTCTAATGTTTCAGTGCATTTTATTCCCAGTAATGTTTACTGACATACATACTTATTTACTTAGCATGTAGCTTTATAAGTTTTTCAGTTTTAAACTGTTTATTTAGAGAAAAAAAAGACGACTTGCAAAAAAAAAAACACACACACAGTGTAATTAACCAGACCCAAATGAACTTCTATACAGTTAGAATAGCCATTTCAGTGTTGTTTTAAAATCATTCCAGTTAATTGTGATTGAATAGTTCTTATGTCATTGGATGGCATGTAGGCATCTAGCTTGTGTCTCGGTCATGCTTATCGCTCAAAGATGGTGGCTGCTTGAGTAACCTGATTCATCATAGGAAGCGAGTACCATATCCCTGGTGTGTCTTTTAACTACCAAATGGCCAGAAACTGGAGTCCTGTCTTGGAACAGCCTTCTCCAGACACTTCAACCTCAGAACCACAGTGCAGGGCATGCCGTCGACATGGCCGGACTCAGGCTCGCTCTATGGCTGGGATGCATGCATGAGACTGTCTACAGGAGCACCAGCTCCACACAGGTCAGCACGTCTTCTCCCCTCGCTCTCCGATGATGCCCGGCTGCATCCCCTTCTTCCTAACCTCGTTCTGCTTTCTTTACGACATGTCTTTACTTATGACTGTGTAATTCATAACACAAGGCAAAAATAAGCATAAAATGAAAGGTGTGGAACTTCTGCTGCTGCTTCTTCTTCTTCTTTTTTTTTTAATTCTCTCCCAGTTTCTGGAAATGAATGATGGCCTCAGAAACCTGTGGAAGAACTTTCACCTCACACACTGAGCAAGTGAAGCTTGCAATCTGCATGGACTAGTGAGAAGAGCTAATGCCAAGCAAGTCACCATCTGGACCACTGGGAAAGCTCTAAGAAGACCTGGAGCCTCCCAGGAGTTGAACCAAGAGGAGGCCCACAGTTCCTTCTCCAAACTCATCACAGTCCTTGGCTGTCCCAGAGTCCTGGCCTTCATCCAACTGAAGGAAACCAAGTCTTCACTCACTATTCCCAATGTTCTGAGGAGTCAGCAGTAATGGCCGGGAGGAAACACTGGGATGAAGCAGGTAAGAAGACAGGCAGGCTTGTGTTCCTGGGAGCCACTTAGAAAGTGAACACAGTTTTAGCCAGAGCGGTGTTTTTTGGGTGTTGCGTCAGATAGATTCACCGGTGCTCTCACACGGTAGAGTCTGAAAGAGCCAACACCCGCTGCAGACTGTCTGGCTTCTGGGAGCAGGCCTGGCTGCTTGGCCTCCAATGAGGCACTGTGTCTATTGGAAAAGACATTACAATTTTTCTAAGGACTCAGTGAATACTTAGGAGATGTTTTCTTTTCCTGACCACAGAATTCTGCCCTACGAATATAGTCATGTTCCTGGAATCTTTGTATGTTATTGCACCTGGCAAAGGGGACTTGGCAGATACGGTGAAGAGATGGTAAGATTATCTGGAATTATTTAGGTAAATCCAACCTAATCATGAGAATCCTAAAAACAGAGATTTATTTGTTTCTAATTGAAGCAGGCTCCCAGGAGGAGCTAACAGAAAAATGGGCAGAGTTGTGACGTTATTATTATTTTTGAAAAAGGCCACAAGCTAAAAATTGAAACCAGTGAAGAAATGTGTTCTCTTCCCCAGAAGCTTCCAGAATAGACAGCCCTCTGGACACCTTGGTTTTACCCATCAGGGAATCCTACAGTATCACACAACAATTAATTTTGTGCTGTCATTAAGTGTGATATAATTTGTCATGAGATCAAAATAAAACTAGTGCAGTTCACCCACTCTTAGACTTTCACTGTGATCAACTGCTGAGAAAAAAATAAAGAAGAAAGTGTGTTTTGCTTCATGGCTTCGGAGGTCTCAGTCCGAGGTCTGGTGAGTCTCAGCCAATGGTTAAGCGACTTGTCAGGGAGGAAACGCACTGCAACAGAGCACTCAAAGATAAGCATGAAGGAAGTCAGGGGGAAGCAGAGACCCCAAGGCCCAGCTTCCTACTTCCACCAGCTAAGCCCCACCCCCAAATTTCCCACCCCTCATAAAACAGGTCCATCAGCAAAAGACAGGTGAGCTTCGGAGGACATTTCGTATTCAAACTGAAGCATCACTGAAGTGATGTGTGATTATTTGAGGAACTTGGGAAATCTGAAAAAAAAAAAAAAAAAAAACACTAAATGGAATAAAAAGACATCCACAGTTCTGACCTACAAAATCAATTTTTAACTTTTTGAAACATATCCTTCTTTCCTGCAAAATTCAAACACACTGTTAAGCTGTGTGTGTGTGTGTGTGTGTGTGTGTGTGTGTGTGTGTGTGTGTATGCTAGAATTGAGACTTTGGCTCTGTTTTCACTCTTTATTTGGAATACAGGGCAACATTGCTTTCAGATTTTTTTTTTAAATGAATGCACATGGTGATTAAAGTGTTGAAAATAAGTATGACCTGAATTCGAAGAGTAAGTGGTTTCCAGTTTGGGGGGAGGAGAGAATTATCCGCCATCTAGATTATCTCTCATCAAAAGAATAGGAGAGCGCACGGTCCGAGAGCCACCCAAGGCTGTGGCTTCCACTCACTGAGGGCAAGCAGAGAGGCTGCGGAGAACCAGCCACGATCTTCGGCACAGCAAACTAAAGCAGAAGGGACAGGAGAAAAAAAATAACTGCAGACTGGCTTTTTAAATGATCTGGGTAGCTCTAAGATGTCCCCTGTTCCTGAGGTGGCAAAATCTTCCTAGTGACAATTGCAGCAGGGAGCCTTTCATCCTCCCAATTGTTTCTACAGAGCGTAAAGACTGGTGTCAGTCCCGCCAGGCCAGCACGAACCATTCCTCGAAGACCACTTAAATATTTGGACAACGTGCTACTGTGTTGAGTCATCTTCTGCACCTGCGGTTTTCTCGATGATAACATCAAAAGGCACTGTGTATTTTTTTTTAAACGTACATACACGCTTTTCCTCATTCAAAATGGAGTTGTTCTTCACGTCTTCTTTCCTGTACTGTATGGTTATTTTCAGTCACAATTATATATTTTTTCTACATCAGATCACGTCAATTGCATAATACTCCAGTCTTATGAGACAAAAAATTATATTAACAATTTTAATTAACTGGGTTGTAGTCATCTATAAGCTTTAAATTACAGACTGTGTATACTTCTTATTTTTGAGACTATAATTTAACCACAACAACGTCCCATTCCCTTTCCTCTCTCCAAACCCTTCCATATACCCATTCCCATTCTCCTTCAAATTCAAGGTCCCTTTTTTCACTAATTATTATTGCATGAACATATGTATACGCACATACATATATATTCCTAAATAGGTGTATATTTTAAATATTGTATAATTATATAGTATAATGCAATTTTGTTGCATTTATTTAAAGATCCACAATGCATATTATCACATTTATTTTTTCATTGTTTTCTTTTTCCCCCAAACCTAGGGCCTTGGCATGCTAGTCAAGAGCTACATTGTTCCTGGTTGCCTATCTTTTCCACTCCCAGCCAATGACTCTTCCATAGTAGTCATAGATGGGTCATCAGGATGCGTTGGCTGGGAAGCGTCAGCACAGGAAGAGCTAGAAGTTACATATTACCACACTGAAGATATTCCCACTATACTAAAACTTACCTACAATATTGAGGAGTCTCCCTCCGGAAGAGAGATTTAATTACATAGTCTATCTAAAATAGAAATCCATTAGACTCTGTTTCTGACAGACAGTCATATAGTTTTTGCCTAAACATTACCAGGGACCCGGAATGCTCTAAGCAGCTTATTAATCGTCGGATACCTCCTGGCTGTAGCAAGTACAACCTTCTTGAAATCCAAGGCTAGCTTGCCTCTAATTCTACCCACTGCTGTAGTTGGTCCCTTGCAAGTGGTACACAGAAACTCCACACAGCCTTCTTCATGCTGCTGCTCAAATACTTCTAGACGTTTATAAGCTTGAAATTCGTAGACCTCTTGAAGGAATTTTGGGATTTTAAGATCATAATGGATGTGTAAATCAGTGTGTTCTCTCTCAAAGATGTGTTGTATGCAAATTTTATTGTCCCCACAGAAAATTCACTGATAATTCAAAAGGCAGCAGTTACAGGACTTTCTCTCTCTCTCTCTCTCTAAATCTCTCTCTCTGAATCTCTTTCTCTCCCTTCTTTCCCCTCTTCTCTCTCTGTTTTTGTCTCTCCCTATCTCTTTCCTCTCTCCCTCTTTCCCTCTCTCTGTTTCTGCCTCTCTTTTCCACCCTCCAACCCTCCCTCTCCCAACTTGGTTTCATTTTCTTGGATCTGAAGCTCAAGGTCTCAGGGCCACTAAGGACATCCAAGGGCTTAGAGGTTAGAATATTTTTCTTCCCTGTGGAAGAAACCCAGAAGAAGATACGCAGTTATCACTGCTGGGCATCCCAGGCCTCAGATGGGTCAGAAAGCAAAGGGCAGGTTTGTCTGGTTTTCTGTTACTTTATCTCCACTTTGTTAATCACTTATCTTTATACAGCCTTAATAAGCTAATCTTGTCTCAACATTTTCTGGGAGTTATAATAGAGTTATTCATATACGAATTACAGAGTTCTTTGATGGCAAAAGGAAGAATCACCCTCTTCTTAGGACAAGACCTTTGAAGCAGGCAATACAGATAGGTGTGGTCTTTAGCACCAATGTAATCAATTAGAAGTAACTGCCTGGAACCACAGGTTGAGAAAAATCCTAAGGCCACATTCAGATTCAACAGGAAAGAATGCTTTGATCATCGTTACTGCCATCAGTCATGATTATGAAACAGGACAAGGCCAGTGGCTGAAGGGTGAAGACCATCTCTGCCATCAGGAGCTGGGCTGAACCCCTGGAGTATGTGAATTTTCTTTAGACAAGAAAAAGTCTCAGTGTTAAGAAAGAAATGACATTGGGAAGTCTACTGTTGATCTTGTAATTCTGCACTGTAATTTCTCTAGGCGAATCGCTTCCTGTCCTCGGAGTCGTCCATCAGTGTAGTTTCCATATCTTTGGGCAGCCAGGTTGTGCTCTGTAAGACACGCTCTGGCTTCTCTCTGTTCTTCCTTAAAGCATTATCCTCTCTGGAAAGTGGCATAATAGAAAACATGTAGTCAAATGCTTTTCTAACACTGAAAGCAAAGTAATATAAAAAGTACAAATCTGTGAGTCAGTGCTCGAGTGTTCTTAAACCCAAGGAAACAATAACCATGCATTGACAAGTGTCAACTACCAGGAAGAAGAGGCAGGAGCTTCCTGCAGAAGGTGTCACCAGTGATCAGCACTCCAGTGTCAACCAGAAGTGATGGGGACATGCAAGCAAGTTCGTGTTCCGTATTCGAAAACAAAGGTTGATAATTTAATAAATATTTCAGAAATAAAATATGACTACTTCAGAAACTAACATTTTTAATATTCTATTATTATTACAATTATTATTATTTATTACAATTTATTCATTTTGTATCCTAGCTGTAGCCCCCTCCCTCATCTCCTCCCAATCCCACCCCCTCCCTTTTCTTCCCCTATGCCCCTCCCCAAGCCCACTGATAGGGGAGGACCTCCTCCCCTTCTATTTGACCCTAGCCTATCAGGTCTCATCAGGACTGGCTGCATTGTCTTCCTCTGTGGCCTGGTAAGACTCCTTCCCCACCAGGGGAAGGTGATCAGAGAGTCTGAATGACTAACATTTAAGAAGGCTTTATTACAGATAAATATCTAAGAACGATACATATAATGTGTTATAAATAATAATATATACTATTATGTATAATAGTATATTGTACCATATGTATATATGATTTGCACATATGTATTTGTACATATATGTACTATTACATGTATTTGTTAAAATTATGTTTTATATAAAGTATATATATACATATATGTGTTTGCACAGATGTATATTATAACATGTATACAGTAAACATACAGGCCTAAGGCACAATTAGAAATGTTCAACATATTCTTGGCTTTTATAATCAAAGATCTTTATTACTTTTCAAATGGACATGAAAAAAGAACAATCATAGGACAGAGAAAAGTTGAGTATTACCTCTCTTCATTCAGAAAATCACCTGGTATCTAATTAAACACCTGTGCCTCCAGGGACTGGCCTGGCCCCAGAACTGCTTCTCTTAGCTGCACATTAGAAATACTTAGAGACTTGTACGGTTTTGTCCTTGTTATTTTTTTTTATCAGCGCCAAAGTTGGCCAATTAAGTCAATCTTTCTAAGAAAGCAGTAAGACAAGCAAACAATTCTTTACGGGACCCATCTGAGGAGCCAAGTGAGTCCCAGCTAAGTCCTAACACACTTTACCTACCACCCTCACTTCTTGAACAACCGCTTGCCCCAGAAAACCAGCTGGTAGAATGAAAACTGGCCACAAGCTAGGAAAATCAAATTCCTCCTTCCCTGCTTTTACCAGACAACTCCTTTTCGCAGCTGAGTCATAAGCCAATACATTCTCGGTTTTGCTGGTTGTAGATGGTGCTTCCAGGCTGGGAAGACGTAAGAGAACCCAGCTGCCAGACAACAGATGAGAGGTGAGATACAAGCCATAAAAAGTATCCCTTCAGTAGTGTCCAGTCTAGAGCTATGAAGATGATTCCAAACGTTCACGTGTTTTTCCACTAAGAAAGAGCATTTGATACATTTTTTGGCATATGGCAAGATAAAGCGTGTTTGCTTGCAAAGCCATTCCTTCTTTGATGTGGTTAATTATGGTCTTTGGGGAACATACCGACCTTATCAAAACCCGTCTGCATGGTGCTCTCTTAGGAGCAACCCCAGCTACTTTACCATGAGTCTGGCTTTTCACGCCAATGCTCTTCTCGGTGCTCTGCAATCCCAGGAAGACACGTCCTACATCAATGATTTGAAGGTTGGATGACATATGACTCCAGTGTGGATGGGGGAGGGGTCTTGAAATCTACCCATTTCATTCTCATTTTTCTTCATCTTGCCCTTGGTTATCCATGAATACACAGGTTTCAACTTTTTTTTTTCTCCTAGTTTTTTTTTTTTTTTCCTGTGTTACAAGTTAGAATGTATTGCTTTGAGGGTAAGAATTTTCTTCTTAGAAGCCAAAATAATATGATGAAAAAAGTGAAAGTTCTTTCTGACCTGCTTCAAAATTAGCACTGTGTCTTACTCCAGCGCTTTCTCTCCTACGCTCTGTAACTCTCAGTGCTGACTTTTGTTAAGAATCAAAATGGCTTTGTGTGAAGTTAGTTATGTAAAGATCTAAAGTAAATCTGGTAGAGCCAAAAGGGAAGCATGAACAACAGAAAGAGGAGGAAATAAAACCAGAAAATATAAGAGAAGAAAAACAAAAGATGCCAATGAGTGAATAATTAGAGGAAGCCCAACGAGTTAAGCAACTAACAAAAATGAAAGAGAAAAACTCAAACGTTATTATACTCTAAGTGAAACCCCACAGTATAGCATAATGGAAGCTGAATACATATTTACTGAATGATTAATACACAGTGTCATTGCACTGTACAGTCTAGATCAAGTCAGAAATAAAGTGGTGACATTTATAAGCCTTAATGAGATTAATCGTTAATCATGTATTTCTCATTTTATAATAATGAAAAATAGTATCAAACACTTGCTTATACATAGTAAAGAGAGAATATAGGGAAATATGTATGGAAAAGCCAACAAAATATATAGATAGTTACTATAGCAGATATGGGGAAGACTGTAAAGCTTTGTTTGGAAAGGTAGCCAAACAGGAGGAATTAAATTCTGGTGGGAATGAATAAACACTTGAGTTCTCGTATTTCTAGAATCACTCAATTGAGTGTGCTATTCATCTGCCTAACAACATTGCCGGGACTCTTAAGATCTCCATTTAAAGATGTGGAGAGTTGGATGTGGTGATGCCAGCCAGTAACCTCAATCACTCAAGAAGCTGAGGCATAAAGGTTCCAAGATCAAGACTACATTTCAACAACTCACAGGTAGAGTACTCTCCTACCACAGGCAGGGCCCTGTGTTTCATCCCTGGTGCCACGCAAACCAACCAACCAACCAATAAATAAAACCATGACTCAGTAAGGGTTCGTATCACAAACCTCTTAGTAATAAGTAGCAGAAATGCATTTCAAACCAAGACCTCGGGCAGCCTCCCTCCAATTGTCCAGCACTTCCTCCGGAGAGAGTCACTCTCGAATGTTCTTCCCCAACTGGTGAACAATGCCAGCGAGTCTTAAGGCTAAGAGTGTGGTAGAGTGATGCATGATCTTGGTGCCCACGCAGAGCCAAAAGAGAGCAGACCCCCTGGGTGACTGCCGGACACTCCGGGGTTTGAGAAATACTATAAAGACAGCATTTCCCCCTGGAACTCAGCACCACCTTCTTGGGAAATTTTCAAAAAATCCCCCCCCCAAAAAAAAAAACAAAACAGAAAAACAAGAGTGGAAATCTTCTTCACATTAGCCTCTTCCCACAATGGACATCACTAGCCATGTCATCTTTGCACACACCATTAGCCAGGCCACCCTTGCACACTGGACAGCACTAGCTGTCTTCGTTATGCACCTGGCGGAGGTCAGATGGTGTGCTGTGCTTTGGATATCCTCCCCAAGAGGCTGGACCGTTGGAAGCGTAGCCCTGGGTGGGGAGACACTGAGAAGTGACAGAGAGGCTGAGTAGTGATGCGTGGTGAGCAGTAATTAGGTCATTGGGGGGTATTTCTGTGGAAGGAATTGGTGCTGGCTTCGTGGTGTGAGCAGGTCCCATAACTCTGTTATGAAGTAGGTGCATCAGGCCCGAACCAGTGTCTGGCTGGGTCTCACCATGTACCCCCTCCCACTCCTGCATCCTCGTGCCATGATACCTTCGGCTGCACGGCCCTCGCCAGAGCTGCAATGCTCTTGGATCTCCAGCACAGGGAGCTAAATCAGTCTCCCTTCTTCACCTATCAGCCAGTCTTGAGCATTTTGCTGTAGCAATGGGAGATGGGTAACTACGTGGTGGAACAGAAAGAAACAAGTCAAAAGAATCTGCTGTTCCGATTGGACGTGACGGAAGGCCGTGTTTTCTCAACAGAATGCATTAGAAAGCCCGTTCTCCAAGCGCTCTCTTCCCTCGACCATCCAAACACGCCAAGAAGCTGCTGCTAGCCGGTTCCTGTCACACAGACCTCAAAACTGATGGGCCACCGTTCGGTGCAGCTACACAAAAAGCGTTTTCTGGAGGTGTGTTCTGAGTTTCTTGCAGGGCTAGGGTCGAGGTAAGAACAGGAAGGCCGAGGCGCTCTTCCTGGCAGGCCGCTTCCGCTCAGCCTCCAAGAGCATCTGCTTCTACACAGCTGGAGGCGTGTCATTCCAGCCTCCTAGCCCTGCCCACCAGCCACCCAGTGGCCTTGGGAAAGTCACGGTCCTTTCTTTGCTCACCCACCCACCCATAAACCGGGCCTCGCCCACTTCACAGGGAAACCAGAAGGATTAATTAGTGTTTGTAGAGCATTGAGATTGCCTAGATGAAAGTGGCTATATGAGTATAAATGATTATTATTATCATCACCATTATTATTACATGAAGTATGGATGGCAGTTTAAGCATGGGGTTACCTGTCACCCTGCTGAGACTGATGGACTTCTGGATAAACAAAGAGAACTATAGGCTGTCATTACCCCCCTGCCTTTCCCATGTCCTCCCAGGAATGTAGCATCAAGTTTGCCTGGCTGGTAAGACAAAAAGGCCTTCTTGGTTCACTAGGAATGAATCCAGGTGTCATGGTAATGACCTAGGTCTGCAAATGTCTGGTGCTGTGTGTCTCCATGATCAAGCCATCCTGCTATACCTCTGAGCTCTAATAGCAAGGTTCTGGACCTGGCCTGCCACTTAAGTACCAAGGTAATTCAATTAAAAGCTTGCATTTTCAGGCATATTGCAAATGAAATTATGAATAAATGCTGAGAGAATTTTTTTTTATTTCCCCCAGATGACCCCACATCAAAGACATGGGGGTGGGAGAGGAATGAAGACCACTTCTATCCACCTGAGTAAACTAAAATTGGCCTCACAGCACGTGTTCAGTCCTTGCATCACATGATACCTGGTTCTGTAGCTTGAGGGCACTGGCAGATGTCCCCGGGTGCCAATAGGGCAGAGTTGCTTTGGTGACAAAACCAGAAATTGTGAGAACAGCTAATCAAAGGTCACCCAGTGTTTTCCAGGGTCTGGACATCTTGAAAGGGTCTGCAAAGCTTTACAGGTGTGTGAATTTCTCAAGGTTCACAGCTTTCAGACTTCCTGTGACCCACAAGGATTAAACTCCAAATGGGTTCCTGGCAGTGAGTTTCGCTCTGCGGGACCTGTACATGCCAGAGGCCCTGGAGCAACTAACTCACACTAGTCCCTTCGTGGAACTGCTAACTGCATCTGAGCATGGCTTTCCCCAAAACCCCTCTCCTCTGACACACTGTCATCCCTAGGAATGTTTAAGCCAGCACGAGCCACATAACCGGAGCCTGTTTGTCATTAGGGACACTCCATTGCTACAAATCTTTTTCCATTTGTAATGTGTGCTCTCCTCTCCAACTTCTTGGCTGCCCTGCTTCTCACACTGCTCGTGGAAGTGTCTTTTCAGTGTGTTAAGAAGACTCGGCTGTCGTTGAAATTTGGTAGAGGGAGCTCAGTCTGAGAAAGTATGAATCTTAATTTTGTTTCGGATAAGGTCTTGGAAGAGGTCCACGTTCTCCAAAGCCATCAGCCGGAATTCACTTGGCAACTGAGCACTCCCACAGGCCCCTGCTCCTTTCCTGTGTGATTTATGAGAACCCCTCTTTCCAATAAACATGCAAGAACTTGGGAAGCGGCTTCTCACCCAACATTTTGTATCTAGAGCTCCCAAGCTGAGCCAAGCTTTAGGGAAACATACAACGAGAGGTGAAAAATCAGCGAGTGAAAAGGCCATGGAATTCTATTCCATTAAATTCTATTTAAAAGCAGAACCCCTTCCTTCAATCACTTTCTAAATTAATGACTGCACTTTTCACTGTCACAAATATTGGTTCCAGTGTCAGCTTGCAGCCTGTTTTAGAAGTGTCATGGCAGCACAGCATAAAACAGAGTTGTTTTACCATTATAAAAACCACCTTAACAACACCACGTCGGGGTCCCAGAGGCCTGAGTCCTAAACTACCGCTTGCTCCCTATGTCATCTATCAACTTCTTACAGTGGCCCTCCCCTTCTCCAGTTAGGTTTTGCAAGAGCCCAGTAAGTCCTTGAAATCATGACTAGAACCCAACCCTATATGTCCTGTAGCTGGTTATGCACACTCGTCTAAAATCTGATCTGTAGGCGATTAACATAAATAATGAAATGGGGCTTTATAACTCTATAAAGTTATCTGAACGTGCTTTCCTCCCTCTCTCAAAATTTCATTTTATAGCATACTCGCTCTCCTTGTGAGGATATGAGAAGAAACCCTGTGCATTTGAAGAGCAGAAGGGAGGGGGCGGAGTGAGCACTAAGCAGTGTGTTATTACATGTCTACATAACGCAAGCCCAAAACACCAAGGGCAGTCTGGTACGCGCTGGACGACGCGTTCTGCATCCCAGGCCGGGTGGAGTGAGCTAGCTCTGATGGACAGCTCTGGAAGCTTCTACAAGCGTTGAGTGCTCTGAAGGGAGTTGTGGGGTGGCTTGAGGCTATTGACCCCCCCACACACACACACCCAGGCTTTCACAGACAGACATTCGTTGAATAGATGTTTTAGGCTAGGAGCTGATATTCAAGTTAAGTAGACGATGCGTTTGCCCACCAAGAGCTCCCAACGGGCTACCTAGAATTACAGGACTCACCCAGCAGAATTAGCAAGGCTTGGCAAGTACCTGGTGAGGAAAAGGGGGAGGGGGCCTTGTCCAAGGAGTCCACGAAAGCAAAGCTTCAGGGGCATGACCTGCCTAGAGTAGCCAGGAAGGAGCCAGGCCTGCCTGCTCTGAACTGACTCAGCCCCGAGATCCGGAAGGAAATGCACAGTCTCCCATCTCTCTCCTTCCCACTAATCTGAGTCCATTTCCTGCATTCCAGACTTATCTTTGCTCCTCCTCCCTTCAGCTTGAGAGACAAACTAAAGCCAGAAAGAAGGAACTGCTGAAGACCCCAAGGTTCAAGGTTGTCACTTATAGGTGTCTGACTCCCTCCACATTCCCGACTGTGTTGTGTGTGCCTAATAGAAGGAAGGATGGAGGAAAAAAAGAAGCAGGGCGGAGCTGCCCTCCACTCTCTCTCTACTGAGGCGAAGAAATATTTCACCCCACCCAAGTTCCTGTGCAAATGTGCTAACTTCCTCTCCTATTGTTCAACTTGAAGAGCTCCTTGCTCTTATCTCTCCTGCCCTTTGTAAGATGGAGGTTGGGGGTGTGTGGAGCACACTGAGGGAACTACTGTGTCATAAGTATCAGTACGTTGCTCTTGAAGAAGGATGGGCATCTAGAATACTTGTTGCTCGGATGATTTTCTGGCAATAGCTCTGGATTGTTCTTAATTTCCTCTTCCAGTTCTCCTATGGGATAAAGGGTTACCATGTGACCACTAGAAACTGAAGGAACATAACCCAAGTCTTACTCAGACCTTCTCTTGTTCCTACCAAGAAACTGCATCTGACTCGTTGCTGTCCAACTAGCAAAGAACTGTAACAGACGCGCAGATCCTTAAGTGTCAGAGAGCAAACACAGCGGGGTTTAAGCCTTTGGAGCCCACAGCATGCAAAAAGGGTCACAGGTTAGCAAACAGAAGGAAGTACAGACTTGAGCAGTGTCAGATTGGAGAATACTGCAAATGTGGCCATCGGCCTGCTCTGGGTCCACTCACTGGTTAAAAACCTGCGCCTCAGGGTGCCCCTGGCAGAGTTTGCTGGAAAATGAAATCGCTATTTCAAGGGCAGGAGTGTGGTATTCTTTGCAAGCAAAGCAACTCTCAGTGTGTGCACGCTTGTGTGTGTGTCACTGTGTGTACGGTACGTGTTACAGTGCATATGGATGGTATGGTGTGCCTCCGTGTGTGTCATACCTGCGGGAGGGCCGGGGGCAGGGCTGTTCTGTGTGAGTGTGTATGTGCACACGTGAGCACACATGACATGTTATGTTTCTGTGTGTGTGCTGCGTGCCCACATGAACTCCAGAATCTGGCATCTTCTTCTGTCACACTTCACATTATTGTAAGACAAGATTTCCCACTGGCTTTGCAGCCTTTGCCGTTTCTGAGGAATTGAGCAGGCTCCCCAACCAGCAAGTCCCCAGGATCTCCCTGTCTTCAACCCAGCTCTCGGATTATAAATACATCATCACATCCAACTCTTACATGGCTGCTGGGGATTTGAACCTATGTCCAAATGGCTGCACAATAATCTACTTACTAAACATCCATATTAGAACAGGCTCTGGATGCTGCACTGTGACTGTTTGGTCATATCATGTGCCTGAGAATAATAAAAAAATGATTTTTTCTATGATTTTTGCAAATTTATTTTATAGTTATATTCAGACTGCATTAACATTTGAATGGCTACACATACATAAAATATATGTCTTGATATACAGATGTACTTACACATATGTTGATATCTATGTATCCACGTTTGTATTTTCTTTCTCTTTTAAATTTACTTACTTATTCACTTTACATCCTGATTGTAGCTCTTCTCCTGATCCCACCTTCCCTCCCTCTTCTCCCTATCCCCAATCCCTTATTCTTCAGAGAAAAAAAAAAAAAAAGAGCTCCCCCCCACCCCAACCTATCCCAGCCCATCAAGTCACATCAGGATTGAACACATCCTCTTCCTCTGTGGCCTGTGAGGCAGCCCTGCCGGGGGAAGTGATCAAAACACAGGCAACAGAGTCATGTCAGAGACAGCTGCTGCTCCCCTACTAAGAGACCAACATGAACTCCAAAACACCCATTAGCTACATCTGTGTTGGGAGCCTGGGTTCAGTCCATGCATGGTCCTTGGTTGCTGCTTCAGTCTCTGCAAGCCCCTCTGGGCCCAGGTTAGTTGGCTCTGTTGGTCTTCTTATGAAGCTCGTATCACATCCAGGTCCTTCTATCCTTTCCCCCATTTTTGCACAAGACTCCCTACACTTCACCCAGCGTTAGGCTGTGAGTCTCAGCATCTGTGTTGATGTACTGCTGGGTGGAGCCTCTCAGAGGACAGCAAAGCTAGGCTTCCGTCAGCAAGCATAGCAGAGTGTCATTAATAATGTCAGGGGTTGGCTCTCTCTCATAGGGTGGGTCTCAGGTTGGGTCAGGCATTGGTTGGACACTCCTTCAGTCTCTGCTTTATTTTTATCCCTGCACATCTTGTAGGCAGGGTAAATCTTGGGTCAAAAAATTTTTTTTAATTATTATTAATTACACTTTATTCATTTTGTATCTCCCCATAAGCCCCTCCCTCCTCCCCTCCCGATCCCACCCTTCCTCCCCTTTCTGCATGCATGCCCCTCCCCAAGTCCACTGATAGGGGAGGTCCTCCTCTCCTTCCTTCTGATCTTAGTCTATCAGATCACATCAGGAATGGCTGCATTGTCTTCTTCTGTGGCCTGGTAAGGCTGCTCCCCCCTCAGGGGGAGGTGATCAGAGAGCAGGTCAATCAGATTGTGTCAGAGGCAGTTCCTCTTCCCATTACTATGTAACCCACTTGGACGCTGAACTGCCATGGGCTACATCTGTGCAGGGGTTCTAGGCTACAGAGGGCCTCTGAAAGCCAGAAGAAGAAAACAGGAAACAACCTAGGAACCTGCCACAGAGGGCCTCTGAAAGCCTCTGCCCTGCAGACTATCAAAGCAGATGCTGAGCCTGATGGCCAACTGTCGGGCAGAGTGAATGGAATTTTATGTAAGAATTGGGAAATAGCAAGAGCTGGAGAGGACAGGAACTCCACAAGGAGAGCAACAGAACAAGAAAATTTGAACACAGGGAACTTCCCAAAAATTTTTTGAGTGGGTTGGTGTTCCCCTCTCTCCACTAGGAGTCCTATCTAGTTATGAGAGACCAAAAGATAAGCAGCGATTGTTATGTAGAGTAGGCGCAATATAGCGGTAAGTTCCCTGAGGGGATAGCTACCTCGCTGCATTCTTTCCCGCCTTCCGGTTCCGGGTGGGTACGTGACCCTGCTCACAATCTGCCTTCCCGCCTTCCCTGTTCTGGGTACGTGACTTAACTACGGCTTTGTTCAAACCACCCAATCAGAACCCTGTAACTGCTTCTCGCTTCTGTAACCACGCCTCCTGCTCCCGAGCCCTATAAAAACCCGTCACCCTAACCGAGAGGCGCGCAAGTCCTCCGATAGGCTTGGTCGCCCCGGGTACCCGTGTATCAAAATAAACCTCTTGCGGCTTGCATCCGAAGGCTGGTCTCGCTGTTCCTTGGGAAGCGGGGTCTCCCCGTCTAGATAGGCTCCTGGCAGTCTTTCAGTTAGAGAGTGTCCTCTTCAGTCTCCATGACCCCTGTTACTAGGAGTCTCAGCTAGAGTCACCCCCATATCCTCCCAGAAGCCTACTCTGTCTCAGGTCTCCAGCTGTCACAGAGATGACCCCACCCACGATCTCTCTTCTCTCTGCAGACCCTCTGTCCTCCTGCCCCTGATCTCCCCAGGTCTGATCTTCACCCTCATGTCTCTCTAAGTTTCCTCTCCTAACTTGTTCCCTCTCTTCAACCACTTCCCTTGTCTATTCTGTTTCTCCTTCTGAGTGAAATTTAAACATCCTTCCTTAGGTCCTTCCAGTTACTTATCTTTTTTGGGTATGTGAATTGTAGTATGGTTATCCTGCACTATATGGCTAAAATCCACTTTAAGTTAGTGTATACCCTGTGTGTCTTTCTGGGTCTGCATCACTCAGGATGTTATTTTCTAGTTCAATCCATTTGCCTGCAAATTTCATGATTTCCTTGTCTTTAATAGCTGAATAGTATTCCGCTGTATAAATATACCAGCTTCTTTATCCATTCTTTGGTCGAGGGACATCTAGGTTGTTTCCAGACTCTGGCTATTATGAATAATGCTGCTATGAACATATCTGAGTAAGTGTCCATGTTGTATGGTAGAGCATCTTGTGGGTCTATGCCCAGGAATGGTATAGCTGGGTCTTAGGTAGAGCTATTGTCAATTTTCTGAGAAAACACCAGTTGATTTCCAAAGTGGTTATACAAGTTTGCACTTCCATCAGCAATGGAAGAGTATTCCCTTTCTCCACATCCTCACCAGCATGTGCTGTCACTTGAGTTTTTGGGCTTAGCCATTCTGATGGGTGTAAAATAGAGAGTAGTTTGTTTGTTTGTTTGTTTGTTTGTTTTAAGTGGCTTTTTAAAAATTCTTTAAAAAAAAACAACTTAAATACAAGATGACATTTAACAATGAAGAGGAAAGGTCTTATAAAATAAAATTTGAATCATTAACAATCTATTTTATCTGTCTTACTGCTTACAATTCAATTATAAGAACTTTAGTGCTTACATTATGCATGTGTGAACGTTAGAGAATTGCAATTAGATGGAACTCATTCCTGGCACAGGAGGTTTCACTTGGTGGCAGGAGGTGTCTCTGTGGGGCATCATCTAACCTTGTTATTTGGTGACTCCACTTAGATCTCTTTCATATATGTGTATATTTTAGGAAGCTTCTATGGCACTGGCTTTCATTTGACCCCTCAAATGACCCTTTGCTGTCCCTCCTCTATTCCCTCCTTCACACCCTCTTCTGTCTCCTCCCTGCTTTACCTCCTCCCTCCTGTCTTTCCCGCTGCCCTAGTTCCTTACTCAGTACCCAGCCTCTGGTTATATGAACTGCAGCACGCTTATCAAAGGCCTGAAGGCTGACATCCATGTACAAGAGAACATACACCATATTTTTCTTTTGGGGCCTGGGTTTCATCACTCGGGATGACTTTTTCTTAGCTCTAGCCAATTACCTGAAATTTTCATAATTTTGTTTTTTTTTAACAGCTGAATAATACTGTATTATGTAAATGTACCACATTTTCATTTCCCGTTCATCAGTTTATGGACATCTAGGCTGTTTCTAATTTCTGGTAGTTTTAAATAGAGCAGCAATGAACACAGATGAGCAAGCATCTTTGTAGTAGGGTGTAGAGTCCTTTGGGTATATGCCCAAGGATAATATAGCAGATCTTAAGGTAGATCGGTTTTCAGCATTTTGAGAAATCACCAGCAAAATCTCTTTCTCTGTATCCTAGCCAGCATGAGCTCGGCCATCCTGGCCGGGGTGAGATGAAACCTCAGAGTAGCTTTAATTTGCATTTCCCAAATGTCTAAGGGTGTTGAACATTTTCTTAGATCTTTCTCTGCTGTTTATGTATCATCTTTTGAGAACTCTCCTTTTAGTTCTAGTCCCCATTTTCTCAGTTGGGCTATTTGTTTTCTTGATGTCCTTTTTTTTTTTTAATAATAATGCAGATAGCATAACCCTCTATCAGATGTAGCCTGTGACTTTCTCAGAATGACAGTATCCTTTGCCTTGTGTTCTATTAAGTACTTCAGATTGAAGTTTTCCTCCTAGCACTTTCTGTAGACCTGGATTGGTAGGTAGATGATTGCTTATATTTAGTTTTATTGTGGAACATTTTTTTCTTTACCCAATAATTGTTGATAATCTTGCTAGGTATAATAATCTGGGTGACATCTGTGATATCTCAGAGCTCGTAAAATATCCGTCCAGGCCCTTCTGGCTTTTAGAGTCTCCTTTGAGACCTCAGATGATATTTTAATGGGCCTGGCTTTATACGCGACTTGGTCTTTTCTCCTTTACTGCTTTTAATATCCTTTATCTGTTCGTTATCATCATTATCATATGTCATGGACATTTTCTTTTACTGGTCCAGTCTATTTGGCGTTCTGTACACTTCTTGTACATTGATGGGCACCTCCTCTTTTAAACTAGAAATTCTTCTGTTTATAATGTTTTTGAAAATATTTTCTGTGCCATTACCCTGGGTTTCTTCTCTTTCCTCTATCCCTATTCATAGTGTCACTGATTTCCTGGAAGTTTTGTGCCTGGGGTTTTGTTTGGTTTGGTTTGGCTTTGTTTTTAGACTTAACACTTTCTTTAACTGATATATTCATTTCTTCTACCTCGTCCCTGCCTTGAGATTCTCTTTTCCACGTCTTGTAATTTGTAGGTGAGGCTTGCTGCAAGGTTTCTTTTGACACCTTATGTTCTCCACTTCTTTTAGTTTACTTTAGTGATACAAGTTCTTTGTCAAATTCTAATTTCATGTCTTGAACTGTTTTCTTTTAATTGTTTGTTTGTATTTTCATGAGCTTCATTAAGGGACTTATTTATATCCTTTTTAAGGTACTTGGACATATTCATAATAGCTATTTTGAACTCCTTGACGTATGCTTCAGCATTTGCGTATTGCATTTCTCAGGGCCCGCTGCAACAGGGTTTCTGGCTTCTGGTGAAGAGGTTCTCCCAGCTGTTCATGTTTGTGCCTTTGCACTGAGATCTAGGTGTCTAGGATCATGATGGGGGGCTGTTTCTTGGTGTCAATATCTGAATTAGCTTTGTTGGGGTAGGTATTCCAGCCTTTGGTGTTCATTGCCCTCTCTGGATCCTATGCAAGCGTGGTGGTTGTGGGGTCCCTGGCAGAGACTGTTGCTGAGTCTCAGACCAGCTTGGCCACTCAGGGATCCTTGGTAGAAAGATTGATGGCTGATAGAAAGAAAGGGAGATAGGCTAGAAGAGCAGGCTGAGATAGGTGGGGAGGAGCTAAGTAGGGTCCCCACCAAGAAGTGAGTCCACCGGAAATCCACTACAAAATATTTTTATTTGATGTCTCTTTAAACCTGTCAACTATGGGCACTCGGATATTTGGCTAAGGCTTTCCCTTCCTTTATATAGTTTTGTAATCCTACATTATTAGAGCTAAAAGAGGATCTTAGTGATCATAGAAACCTTATTATGAAAGCTTTCATTCATGGCTTATATAAATGTCGTGTGAGTTAAGCCAATATCTCATCCAGCTAAATACTTTATGCTCATCTGACATTAAGAACCTAATTTCTGAGTTAATAATTTAGAGTGCTTTCTTAGCATGTGGGAGTTTCTAAGTTCAATTCCTAGCACCAAAATAAAATAATATAAAAACGATGGGTTTGGGTTTTGTCAGTAGTGCCTCAATAAAGCTGTATAGAAAGGGAGTCCAGAAAAAAAAAGGGGTCCCCAAAAGTCTAAAAGAGAAAGGGGACCTTCTTTTTGCACTTGTCTCTGTAGCCTTTCACTAGCCTCATTCTTACTGCTCTCTCCTCAGATGACCAGAATGGTCCAGCTGCTACTGTAGGATCACTCTGGGCTAGCATAACAACAAAGTGAATACAAATCCCTCTTTCAACAGTTCAAGCTATTAGCATGACCAAAATGGCTTTCAGAAGAAGAAAAGGGTCTGGATAATAGAATTTACAGTTCCCAATGTCAATTCCAACCTACAAGGATGAGACCATTAAATGTGGCATTGAGATGAGAGGCACCTGAGTCCATCACACAACTTCTCGATCATGGAGTTGTGGAGGACACAGATAGCCTCCAGAGCATAGTCTGAACCAGCAACACTTCCAATCCCAGCAGCATCCAGAAGCATGCTTTTACAAGGAGCTGGAGTCACATGCCCATTTTCAGTTCTATCTCTGTACCTCAGGGATTTAATGTCCCAGCTGGTCATGTGGCTTGGGCAAGAGTCAGGCTGCCTATGTACAGTAGAACACCGGGAAAGCTAATGAGTAGTTCTGAGATAGAAAATGAGAGGGCGAGGAGTTGGGCCAAAGCCCTTCTAATTCTTTAACCTATCAGGAGAGATAAGTAGCACGGACATAGAATTTATTGCATACTTAGAGAAGATGGTGTCTAATTATTGCCTAGTATCACAAGCATGCAGAGTCCTATCTATGAGAAATCGAAGGCCCTGGCATGGAAATTGGCTGCCTTAGAGTCCCACACATGCAGTGAGCCTCAGAGCCAGGAAACAGAGCAGATCTTCACAATGGACTACTCAGCCGTATCTAACAAGGAGAAACAGAATAATTTGAGAAGACAAACAAACACCTTAAAATGTCTCCAAAGACATTAACATTCGAGAGCTAGTTTCAGACACAATCGCATACTTGCTCAATAGTCTACCTGTGGGAGTGTTCATTCCAGTGTTGTCAACAAAAGAGTAGAGATTATTTACTTGGACACAAATAGTTAAGTAATATGGATCATTTATTATGCCAAGATACATAATTTGTCCTAATATACTTCCTGAAGAGAAAAGAAATGAAGTTTGTAATGTAGAATTTTTAAATATTTTTAACTTGTATTTTATTGGTGTATTTTCATTGTACATTGTTGTGGGTCATTAATATTTATTGTTGATTTATCTGGAGCTAAACAGCAGTTATTCCTAATCCAGCTGTATACCCAAATCACCACACAGAGACTAGGATTTATTTAATTAACCTAGAGCACAATGCTGGGCAACAGTTACTCCATCCTAAACCTCCAAGCCCGCATAGTTTCCTCCCATTCAGATTTCATCCATTATACTTGCTTTTGGTCATATATTAGGTCTGGTTCATCTCTCCTCATGGTTCCAAGTCCTCTCCTGCCAATCTCTGTTCTCCTATCCCCACTTGCTTCCTTCTCCTCCCCTCCGGACCAGGATGTCCCACCCTATTCTCTCCATTGCACAGCATCGGCTGGTTGTTTAATTGACAATTACAGAGAACAAGTGGTGGCATATTTACACAAACTGAGACAGGTGATGCTTAGAATGAAGATCACAATGCAATGTCCAGATTGAAACCAGAGAGTGGGGTAGAGAAATCAGCATTTGAATGAACAAGGGTAAATTGTATACATTCCACAAGAACATCATACCAGCAGTACATAGAGATGGGTTTCATAAAGACAATATCTATTAAACAAACTAAGTACTATGATTATATTGACTCTCCACTAGCCTTCTCTCAGGTCTTCCTTCTGCATTCATACCATAAATAGAAACAATTTTAGGTGTCTATATAAAATCTGGGATCCTATTTCTTATAGGGAAAAATATCTGAAAAGACAGAGCATAAACTGTAATTAACTCTATCATGAACAAAAAAAATCTACTTTGTGTCTCTTAACAATTATTACTTTTGTTTTTTTTAAGGCTATTTAAATGTCCAGTCCATTAACTACAAGAACTGAGCTCTGCTTGTAGTCATGTTAGCATCCTCCATGTCCCAGAGCTGCATTCACCCTGGTTTAAATACTATAGAAAACGTTTTGCTGGGGATTGGTCCACCCTGTGGCAAAGAGAGAACGGAGGGAGGAACTAAGTAGGGCCCAGGTCACTGCCTCCAGCCCTTCCGGTGTTAACTGTTCCAAACTGGCACTAAATTTTTGAAAAGCTGTCTGCTTTAGGAAACTGCTGTAAAACAGCAGAAATGGTTGTCAGCTCGGACATTCTCTCATTTCAGAGTCATCGGCTTCTGAGTCTCATCCAATATGGTGCAAAAAAGCTGGTTTTGAAAGTTATATGGCTAGAGGAAGTTAATAAAAGAAAATGATGTAAAGGAAATGAAACAGGGAGAGGAACTATATAGTAAAATAACTTACTTCACTTAAAGAAAAGCTCATGGATATACATTTTTAAAGTATATGTCTTTTGCAAATCACAATAGACTTTTAGACTGTCCAGATTCACCAAACTGAGAACAAACAATTGCCAAATCAATATACCTATCTAGACCCCCACCTCCCAGGTAAAAATCCACAACCCTAGAAACGCTTTTAGTGAGCAAGGAGAAGAGAAAAATGAGATCCAGCTCTTCACAAGGGTTTGCTCCAAATCCCGGGTGTCAATGTTGCAATTAATGCTTGGGAAAGAAAGCTTTACTTACAAATGGAAGGTGTGATCTTTGACCCTGGCTCTGCAATCTATAGGCTCTGGGGTGTGGTGGAGGGGTGCGATTTAACGCCTCTAAAGTGAGTGTTTTGGTCTATAAATACAAATAGCATGGTAGCAACACAATTATGAACACAATGGCTGGCACAGGTAGGATGCTCAGTAACTATGTGGGTGAGTCAATCCTGGTACCAATTTTGCTTTGCAAACTTCAAAATAATCCCTCCCCAGTATTCATCCCCACCTAGGATAACAGCATGTTCCTCGCTTTTACTTTTTCCCTATCTCGAATAAATGCAAGCTTCCTGCGGGAAGGAACATGATCTTTCTGCTGTTTATTGCTGTGTCTCCAAAGTCCAGGACAGTGCCTTGTTCGTGGTGGGTCCTTGCTTGATATCTGTTAAGCGAACCTGTGAGAGCGCCTGTCACAAGTTAAGCCCTTATACTACCTGCTTATAAAACATGGGTGAATATTAAAGACGCTGTGTTCCCAGGAGTCCTAAACTATTTCCTCCATCCTGCTTGTCCTGGCTTTAACCATCAGCTAACTCTTAATCATCATCTACTTAGATCACCAGAAACAGCTTAGCTGGGATCCTCTTGAGGTCAACTTACACGAAGAGATTGTCCCAGGAATCAGTTGCTTCTGTTAGTCACTTTTGTTTCTAGACTGTTTTCACCTTCTTGAATGGAAAACCAAAGCTTAGGGTAGAAAAATGTAAACAGTGTCCCTCCTCAGACATCCCTGACCATCAGCCAGCAACATCTACAGCACAGGGGCTCTCAGCTCCGAACTGCGATTGGCTTAGCATCATGAGGACTACGTTCCTTGGTGAGGATTCTGCCCACTTATCGCATCAGTATCTAACCTTGGATGAAACCATGGAGAAGACGTAAAGCAGACCAGCTCACATTTTACAGAAAGAAGCAGCCTCCCTGTCTCCAGAGCACCCGCTCCAGGACGGCAGGGGATTGCCTATGTTTGGGTCACTCTGCACCTCACACAGAGCCTGTGACGTGGGGTCCTTTAGAAGCAATGTGAAATGAGATGTTTAAGGAAGGCTTTCTTTTCTTAAATTAAATGTTACTTAATACTCGTGCGTGTGCCCGGTGTGTTTGGAGCCAACCCTCACGTCCCCCAATTTCTCCCCTGCTCACACAACTTCAACTCGAAATGTTGCTTCCCTCCCCCCCTCAGTCTCTCGCTCTCTCCAATTAAATGCCCACTGAGTCCATGTCGAGCTGCCCGTATGTACATGGATGTGAGACTATCTCCCGGAGTACAGGAAGGCCTCTCCGAGTTCAAAGCCCTGAAAAGAGCCTCTCCCAGTAGCCACCAACTGTCGTCAGGAGGAGGGACTTCCTGAGCCCCGACCCAATCCATGCCAGGGTTTTGTCTGACGCGATCTTGTGCAAGTCCTAAGCACGAAGTCCCAGCCGTTGTGAGTTTGTACGAACACCTGCCCTGCCGGGTCCCAAAAATACTGTTTTGCTACAAGCATCCACTCCCTCTGGCTCTCGCACTCTTTCTGCACCCTCTTCCACCGTGATCCCCAGGCCTTCATGGAGAGGGAACAAGATCTAGATGTCTGTACCACTTCAGCGCTGAGCGCTCCATAATTTCTGATTTTCTGCACGTTGAGCAGTTGCTGGTCTCTCTATGAATCACTACCTGCTTCAAAAAGAAGCTTCTCTGATGAGGAATGAAAGCTGTACTAATCTGTGGGTGTAAATATAAGGACACAGGGGACAGTTTGTCACTATGTTCATTTAGCAGAATACTATTACGAGGTGCTCTGGTAGGACTTATGACGTGGCCATCCATGGGGTTTGGGATCCTGTTAATGATACCAGGCATGGGTCCCTTCTCACAGAATGAGATTCAAATCCAACCGGAAAGTGACTGGTTACTCCTTGTCTTAGGGTTTCCATTGCTGCGAAGAGACGCCATGACCAAGGCAACTCTTATTAAGAGATATATTTAATTGGTTTTGGCTTACAGTCTCAGAGGTTTAGTCCATTATTGTCATGGTGGGAAGCACGGCAGCATGCAGGCAGACATGGTGCTGGAGGAGCCAAGAATTCTACATCTTGATCCAAAAACAGCCAGGAGAGCACTGCTCCACACTGGGCAGAGCTTGAGCCCTAGGAGGCCTCAAAGCCCATCCCCACAGTGACACTCTTCCTCCAACAAGGCCACACCTACTCCAGCAAGGCCACACCTCCTAATAGCGCCACTCCCTGTGGGCCAAGCATTTAAAAGCATGAGTCTATGGAGGCCAAATGTACTCAAACCACCACACTCCCGTAATACTATGGCACTATTGTAGCCATAGCCATATCTTGCCAGGTCGGTTGTTATTATAGCTCATAGGGTCTACAGCTGGATAAGACTGATGATGACGT
This sequence comes from Meriones unguiculatus, assembly GCF_030254825.1. Taxonomy (NCBI): domain Eukaryota; kingdom Metazoa; phylum Chordata; class Mammalia; order Rodentia; family Muridae; genus Meriones; species Meriones unguiculatus. The sequence goes on from NC_083356.1 coordinate 9,127,761, forward strand.
TTCTCTCTAGAACCTTCTAGCACTATGATATCTAACAGTAAGAATGAACCTTCCAGGTTGGTAACCCCTTTATTTCTCCGTGTCCTACCATGTAGGGATGTGGCATCTTCAAGAATAGGGCTTTTGGTTGTTTGAGTGAGAATGCCCCCATACGCTCAGAGTTTTGAATACTTGGTCCCTAATTGATGGAACTGTTTGAGAAGGATTAAGAGGTGTTCTCTTGTTGGAGGAGCAATCTCGCTGAGGGCTTTGAGGTTTCTACAGACCAAAGCCATTCCCAATGCGAGCTCTCAGCTCCAGCTCCAGCACCATGCCTGCTCCCTGACATAATGGACATGGACTCCAACACTCTTAAACCAATAAGCCTCAAAAAAGATTGTCCTTTTATAAGTTGCCTTGGTCTTGGTGTCTTATCACAGGAATAGAAAAGTAACGAAGACAAGGTCTTGACGTCAAGTCCTAGAGGGTAGGTAAGCAAGAGCAAAGGCAGTAGCCTATAATGTTTGTGGGTCTGTAAGGTATCACTGACCAACAACTAAAAACTATGTAATTTATACCTGACAGATTTTCACTTAACAGCCAACGGTGTCTAGGGAAGGTGTTACACACACACACACCTCATTATAGGGTAGCACAATTTAAATCTTTTCTATTAGTATATAGGTTCATCTCTTAGGAAGCTTCTACAGTAGCAGAACATTCTAGGGTCTTTACTGTTAGTTACCTTTCAGGGGAAGACTCCGTGTCTCGTTAGCATTCAGAACACAAAGCTACCCTTAAAGAGCTGGAAAGCAGATCTTTGCATGGGGATGACAGTCCCAGATTTGGTCACCACTATCTTAAGAAAGGCAGGGATGGGCTGGTTGCAGGAAATATCAGGATATAACTAAAGAAGAGTGAAGATGTTTGACGTCCCGATCATCGCTCAGAAGTAAGCACCATGTGTGCAGAGACAGGTGCTGGTAATGTTTGCAGGACATCACTGTTTTCATTGTTTTGTTTTGTTTTGCTTTCTGAGTTCTTACACTGGATCCAAAGAAACCAGACCAAATTGCGCTCGTGCTAAAATTCTTTATCATCAATTTGTTTGTTTGTTTGTTTGCTTTTACGTAACAAAATCCCCTCAGCTTTGATCCTTGTAAGGAAAGTGAACTGATACAATCTGAAGCTGGTCTACCTGTTCGTATGTTGTTTTTGTTTTCACTCCTTTCTGCCTGGAGAGCCAACCAGCTCTGTCTAGCTCATTGTTCCACTGGAAAGTCATAGATGTTGCCTGATTCTAGAGCTGCTCATAAAGACCAAAACAATTATACTACTGTCAGACAATAAGAATTTTTTACTTCTATCTTTTGAAAGGCAGTTACTCAAAATATTCAGCCTCTCTTCAAACAATTTGTCTTTGTCATCTACAATAATTACATCAGAGAAAGGGAAAAATATTAAAAATCAAACTCCCCCACTCTGTGTCCTGAAGAAACTTCATTTTTAACTGTTTCAGAGGCATTCGGAAAAATGACAATGATAGTAAGAGGTGTTTTCCCCTCTCAGACAAGTGCATCTTTCTCATGCACTCTAACTTTGGCAGACAGTTAGACAGGAGTAGAGGAAAGAACTAACCCAAGCGAAAAGCTGTTTTTTAAATACTTCAAAAGCTTCTCTCATCTCAGAAGTTCTGGCTTCCTCAGTTTCCCTCCTTGTTGACACCTTAAGGCAGTAACTGGAGTTTCTGCTCAGTACACAGCTCTCAAGAGCTGTGTTCTCAGACTTTCAAGCATGAAAAGAGCATCAGGTTGCATTCCCTTTTAAACCCAGGGCAGCAGGCGCCTAATAAAACCTCCTATAAAGTGGAGAGCCAGGAAAGGCTGGGAGCCCACAGCTGCATGACAGTGCTAAGAACTAATAGAAGGTCAAAGTGCCTTGCTGGCACGCGGCAATCCTTTATCAGCACTATGGAAGGTAGAATGTTTCATTTATTCTTAACTTTCTAAAGATGACAACCCAAATTTATTTAATATAGATGGAATGCGTTTGGCAAGCTTTCTAGAGAAAAAGAAAAGCGCTCAGTTTCAAAATGAATTGGCATTATTTAATGGGAGCATTTGATGGAGAAAATGGAAGCCCATTAGCTAAACTTCAGTCTGCCTCGTTGCTGTGTGGACCTGGATTCCACAGGGGATGTCATTTCTAACCATCATTGGCAGGAGGAAGCAGCCAAGCAAGATGTGTAAATAACAAGAACTTAGGCCGATAGCTACGAGAAGGGAACTGGAGAATAAGCCAGGACCTCACCCAAAGAGCATCTCCACAGAGGCGCTACGAGGCCAGCTACACATTCCAAGTTGAGTCCACTCTCCAAGGAGTGGGGTGATTTCCAAGATTCAGCAAATCCCAAACATAGATCTTGAAAAGCTGAGGGAGAAGAAGAAAGCCATCAAACCATAAAACAAGAGCCTTATCTATCTCAAGAAACATGTTATAAATTAAATTTTCTCCTAGAAATGTCCAATAATTAAAGAGTCCATCTGTAATGAATCATTCTACCTGAATGGACTGTACATAATGTCTCAGACATCCTTTTGTGCTTTGAGTCTTGTCAAGAGCACACATGACATTGTTTGCTGCACTTGGACCTAGGACCTAGGCTACCTTGGACCTAGGCTCTACAGGTGGCGATTATGTGCCACAGTGACTGAGAGCAGCCATCAGTCTGTTGATACGTACACATCAGTACAGTCAGTGTGGTTTATTTGAAAGGGTTATGATTTAAGATGGAACAAGATGCATGAAATCCAGTCATCTTTATCTTCTGTTTTACTTTATTCTCTCTATTGACCACTCTTTAGTAGGTAGAAAGATGAGCCATTGTTTACCTGGTCTGCAACAACTGTCTGGTGAAAAACACAAACATTTATTGTGTGGTCTTATTTTCCATTTACATTTAAATAAAAGGGGATGGAAGTATTTCTTCCAAGAAGTTAAATAAAATGAGCCTTAGTTCAATTATGTGTAACAAATCACAAAAACACTGAACTAATTCCAAATTACATCTCTGCCTTACTTTCACGCATGGAGGAGGGACTTTAGCAATGGCTAAGCAAAAGTATGTAATGACATGGAAAAGTAAAGAAATAAGAATTCAATGAGAGGGAGTGTTCCTATAGTTGGACCTCACTGGTCCATGCCCAATTCCGACCTTTTGGTTTCTTCAAAGATTTGCTCAGAGCCGGGGAGAGTAGAACAGCTAGAGCCCTGCCCTCAGAAAGTCTGAATCTAGCCATTGATTACCTGTGATGAAGTCACAGCCCCTGCGAATGCCACAATATTATAATGAGGATTCTGTAAAATCAGGCATGTGAAAACACCATGCAAAATACAAACAACCCTAGGAAGGATGCTAGACTTTAGCATAGGGTCCCGTTTATCTGAGAGCCACTCAGGTCATGCCAGCCAGGGCCTCACCATCACAACATAGTCTGAGTGTGCTTAGGCTCCCAGAAAAGCATTGAACCCCATGAGCTGCGAGGCAGAGGAATGGTGACACTGAGCAAGGGGCCAAGGCCAGTGTCCCAGGGCTGTCTTGTGAAGCAGAAATGAGACTTGTAATGACTATGCATTTTAAGAAACACTTTGTGTTTAAGTTATGTATATGGGTACTATCAGGATCATCCTCATTTCATGTAGTTGAGAACGTTAAACAATGAAAACAAAAACCCAGGGCACATAAGTTCATTTGGTTCAGTAGATCCAGAAGTCAAACCCATGCCCTGAGGCTTAAAGCCCTGTTTCCTAATGACTTTCATTGTCCCACTGGCATGGAACAAGGCCTCAAGGGCTCTGTGCCTATAAATACCCGGGCAGTCCTAGGGCCCAGAGCCTGAACACAGTGTGGCTGGAGTTTGGGGCAGAGCTGGGAAGCAGAGTCCGTGGAAAGGGCTTTGAATACCAGGGTGACTTATCTGGGGCCAGTCTTGGTACAATAGAGGAAGGCAGCATCAAGACAGGAGCAGAGTTAGCAGGTGGTAACTCAAAGACAGGACAGAGAAGGCAAGATATTTCACCAGGACCGAGTGCAACCCAATATGCACTGTGAAAGGGAGGAGGGCAAGAAGCACTAGGACGGGACACAGCGTATCAACCATTCTCCTTACCACCCTAACCACACTCTTCAGCGTTGTGCTGGGCAGTTTTATATTAACTTGACACAAGCCAGGGTCATTTGAAAGGAGAGAACTTCAATTGAGAGAATGCCTCCTCTGATCCAGAGGCAAGGCATTTTCTTAATTAATTGCCAATGAGAGAGGGTCCAGCCCATGGTGGGTGGTTCCATGCCTGGGCCGGTGGTCCTGGGTTCTGTAAGATAGCAGGCTGAGCAAACCATGGGGAGCAAGCCAGTAAGCAGCACTCTTCCATGGTCTCTGCATCAGCTCCTGCCTCCAGATTCCTGCTATGTTGGGTTCCTGTCTTAACCTCCCTCAGTGATGGACTGTTACCTGGAAGTGTAAGTAAAATAAACCCTTCCCTCTCCAAATTGCTTTTTGGTCATGGTGTTTCATCACAGCAATAGAAACCCAAACTAAGACAGGCTTCTGTCTCTCAACTAGCTAGATGCTCTGTGAAAAGGGCCTTGTCTCTTACTGCCTAATTCCCCATGCTCATAACCAGGCCCAGTGTACAGTAGATGCTCAGGAAATATTTAGCTGGCTACACAGTGTGTGTTAGCCCCAATGCACACACATTGCAGATAACATGACCGGTGGGGAATTTAAGAGTGTAATTTAGTGACTCCAAAAACAAGCTTTTCCCTTTAACTGGCAGAATGCAGACATATCTAAAGAGTGAAGTAAGCTGGAGACATCTGACCAGCTCTGCTCAAACATTGGGAGGAAGTAGAGGCACTTTCTAGGAAGGATTTTTAGACAATTGTTTGGAGACCACATATCTAGACCAACCACTTCATTTTTCAATTGAGGAAATTGAAGCCTAAAGAGCTTCCATAATTTCTCCGAACCCACTGTCCAAAAATGCTTTCCCATGAACTCCAGTCTCTATGAGCTTCATGTTTGCACATTACCTGTTCACTACCAGTCAGAGCAAGGCTTCTGCTTCTAGCTGTAAGAGCCTTGTTTGTGTTGCCCTGCCTGTGGACTCCAGGTGAATGGAGTTTCTTGTACACTACAAATCAAATCTCTTGGTAAGGACTTCCATTTCTTACCGTTCTGATCTAATAAATAAACCTCAGCAGAGTACGAGTTTCCTGCCTTCTCTACCCATGCCCACCCCAAGCTCTTGAAAGCTAGCTTCTTCATCTCCTCTTGGCGTTCACAGCTTTCCTCTCCCCCAGTCTCCCCTCCTCCCTCTTCCACCCCAGTGGTGCCCCACATGTGCCACATCTGTCAAAATGCCCTGCAGCCACAGGCTTCAAGTACTTACATAGCTCCGAGTGTGTGCGTGGCATTCACCACCTACCCCCCACACACACACAATCACCCACTGCAACAGGATTTTCCACGAGGCCCTTGGCAATCCAAGCCATTCACTTAGCATTCATCCTCTTCCTCCTCCTCCTCCTCCTCCTCCTCCTCCTCCTCCTCCTCCTCCTCCTCCTCCTCCTCCTCTTCCTCCTCCTTTTCTAAGCTCTGCCGGGCCTGACTCATTTGACACTTAGCTCCTTTCCCTGGTTCCTGCAGATGACAGAGGGATCATAGGAAACAAGTGATATGTTATTACGGAAAACTCTTCTCCACGTGAAACCTACCCATCTGGCAAAATGTGTAACAAGGGGAAACCAACGAAGGAAGGGAAAGCCCATGAGACCTTTGCTAGTTTCAGGTAGAGAAAGAAGATGAAAAGCGGAGAAGGATCTGTTCAAGCCCGTGGCTAGTTAACGCAAAACGTACGTGAGATGGAGCAGTTGAAATTAGTGAAAGAAACCTGTATCCAAGCTGTGTGCAGAATGCTGACAGGCCAGATCCAGGGTAAAACAGTGCCAAGGAAAACTTGTAGGTTTTTTAATGGTATTTGTTGAGGATACAATTTGTACCTGTGTCTGATAAATAAATGTGAGCAATATTTAATGGCCTTGTTCTAAGTAAAATTGGCCTGTGGAAGATGTTTAAGTTAGGAATAAGAGCACAGCTCATTTGCTCAGCATTTGCCTCACATGCTTGCACAAAACACCACAAGACAGGGGCTTCAAAAGGTGGCTCAGAGGTTAAGAGCATGGGCTGCTCTTCAAGAGGATGCTGGTTCCAAACTAAATACCATAAGATAAAAGTAAAATAGCAGAATCATGCCCTGTTACACTTGCATGCCCAAGAGGTAATCTCCTCGTGCAACCCAGCAGCCATCGTGACCTCAAAGGATGGAGTTGCATTCATCACAGAGTCTTTCTCTTAAAAAGCCCTACATGGACTGTACTGAGGAGTCTCCCAGCTCACTTCAGCTGAGACAGAATGTTGGCACAAGGCAGAGCAGGAAAGGACTTTATGAGAAGCAGACAAGGCTGACTCCCTCCGGATTTGGCTCGGACAAGCAGCAAGTTATTTTCTAATAATGAAAATGCAAGAATATTTGTGTTTGAATAATAATCGTATCTGAGTAAGTCACACTCTGCGTGGCATATAAATTATCTGCGTCAAAGAGGAAAGGGAAAGTGCTGATTATTGAAGAAACTGCCAAAATCCTTTCTATCTTTGGTATGCAAAACAATGGTGATATACTCACTTCAAAACATCCTGAGTTGTTTTTCAGAGATAAGTGATCCCTGGCTCTTGCCAACAGTCTATGTCCTGAGAAAGGATCTGATTCCATGTTTCATCTGCCTGAGAGGAGCATGGACTATGTGAAACTTCCAAGTGTGACTCACCTCGTAAAAGCTATTTCTAGGACATAGTGACAGCACCTGTGGTCACAGCTCTCAGGATCTGGAAGTTCAGAAACTCTGGGTCATCCTCAGTTGCATAGCAAATCCAAGGACTCTGCTTGTCCCCCACACCATAGGCTTCCCAGAAATGAAAAGAAAAGCTCCCATTTCCTAGCATGATGCACAGCTCTCTCCCTTTCTCTATACGTTTTCCCCCTGCTTCTTGAAGCACCAGCTGGTGACGTTGACTCGGGAAGTGCAGGCTACCCGAGAGTCTTTCCATCAAAAGCCACTGATTTGTCACAGAGAAGGGAGGACAAATGACTTTATCACAAAGCCCAAGTGCAGGAACAGAGGGCTAGAATGGGAACGGGGGGGGGGGGGCTGAGGGTCTTTCCATGCTCCTTAAACTCTTCTGCCTCGTTCTTTTCACCATAGTGCTGCTTTGTCCATTCACGAGTATTAAATGGCTACCCATGGCTCCCAAGTTCAAATATTACATTTTAAAAAGAGATGCAGAACCCCAACTTCAACACCCAAGGAAAGAATTCTGATTGGTCCAGCTACACATCCCTAACCTACAGGAAGCATAGGGTCCTATTCCTTTATTGCTGCTGGGAGCTAACCATGCTGAGGAACGTGCTCTGGGTGATGAGTGAGTGGTACCCCACTGGGAAGACGGGATAATAGTGAATAGTCTGTGGCTGGACCAGAAACTCTAAGTGGGACTAGCAGTGGCCATGAGCAGAAAGCCAGCATCATGTTAGTCATTATGAAAGAGAGGGAGGGAAGGAGGGGGAGAGGGAGGTGGGAAAGGAATGTTTGTCCACAGAGAGGCTATGAAGGTCAGGTAGAGATCTGAAGTAAAAGCAAAGAGAGCATTGAATGGAGGGGAAAGAGGACCAGCAAGGGTGGAGAGAGAAATGAGGAGGACAATACAGAATATAAGAAAATAATTAAATAAGTTCTTTAATTTATTGTAGTAATAAATAATAATAAAAGAAAAAGGAAGAAAAGCATTTGTGAGAGACAAGGCTTGAATAACTGTCCCTGCAGATTCAGGCCAGGCAGAGTGGCCTTGGAAGCTGCACTTTCTACCTGTTTCAGAAGAGGACCCTACTGAATTACCGCACTTAAATGAAGCCTCCTTAAGCTCTCACTCTCTGATCATTTTCTTTCTATGAGTTTGGGTCGGGCAGTGGGAAGAGGAGGCTTGGCTGAGTCGGGGGAATCGGTGACGCTCCTCGGGGGTGCAGGAAAGCCTGTGTCATCCGCAGACTCAGCATCCCCGCAATCTGCTTCTTTGGCTGTTGTTCCTTCTGCCTAAAGCGAGGAACCGTTTAAAACCAGGCTCTGAGGGGAAAGACAGATCCTCTCCTTAACATCTCCCAGACACGGAGCCCAGCGCCCTGGGTGTTGTAAAGTTCCTATGTGTCTGTTACATATCACCACAGCCACCGTGTCTCCTAAATATAAACGGTATGTTGAGAAAACCAAGCGCCCTTGCAGAAGTGAATGATGCACGATGAACCGCTCAGAGCAGGAAGCCCATATTAGTGCTGCTGGGAGAGCATCCCAGGCTTGGGCCCGAAGGCCAGAGCGCAGATGTACAACCGTGAAACTGGAGTAGGACGCTGTCTTGAAGAACAAGAGGCCTCGGGAACCTCAACAAAAAGGTTCCGAGTGTGCATTTAACATACATGAACCATGGTTCCATCCTAGAATATTCATGTCTAAAATTAGAGTCCCCGAACGAAAAGTCAGCAGCCAGCAAGCAGCATTGGATTTAGCTCAGAACAAGTTTGCCAGGTTTCCCACATAAACCACAGCCCACTCCCGGGACTCTGGAACACTGATGTGTCACTTTCTTCCCATCTGTCCCAGAACACTGGTCCTCTGTGAAAACAGGGCAATGCAACACAACCCCTCCCTCGCTTCTCCACCGCCTCCAGCCTTCAGTTACGGGCAACCGGAGAGAAGAAAGAGGGATTGTGGGAACTGGACAAGCATGAGCTCACTGAACGCATGATGTGCGTGATGTGGCTGACTTCCACACCAAAGCAAAAGCGTACAAATGACATAGCTAGGTCATTCGGTAATGCAAAACACACATTCAGTGTGCAAACTCCCTGCGGAGGAAGATGAGCTCCGCGAGTCTACTGGACTCCTTGCCAAAGAATTTCCCAAAGACCATTTATCTCCAAACCTTTGAGCTTTTAGCCGCTGTCAGCCTCCTCCTCCTCCTCCTCCGTGGTGTCCCCGTTCACAAAATTTAAGAGTGTTCTTTAAGAACCATCATTCCTTCCTTCCATCAGTCTTTCATTGATTTGCCAATTGCTCTGAGGGTTCATTCAGGTCTCCAGTACTGTACTAGAGATGGAAGACAGAGTAACCGCTAAGATTCACAATCCCAAGTCTTACATACTGACACAGCTTAAGACTGTAGCATATAGCTATCAGTGAATCCATTATGTGCTCTTTCCTAATCTAAAAAATAAATTTAAAAAAAAATCAAATTGCCTTCAGTAAAAAACAAAAGAAAATTGGCAGTTGCCAAGACAACTTCTACTCACTGATAATATTTATGGCATGAATACAAAATGTAATTTGGTGATAATCTGATAACTGATGCCACTTACGTAAGCGAATGATGGAATTTATTCACTCAGGAAAAGCCTTCCAGGTACCAATCTTGGTGCTAAGCCATTAGGACCAGCACACCGGTTCCTTGTGGAGGCTGCAGTGCGGCAGGTTAAGGCAGTGATAGGTGAGTTTAAAGATGTTGATGTTGATGACACAGTGGAGGGATTGGCCAACAGTGATGCCTGGGCTACCACTTCTCTTAAAGAGGCGCACTGAGGCAGAGGTCAAAGCAAGACTGAAGCATTTTACCTCCAGAGCTAAACACCTCATCCGAGTTTCTGCACGGAGGAATTGAATAGTGATAGTTTTGGCAGAGAAAGAATGAGTTGGGGGCTGCCGAGTACCGCTGTTGCTGTGTGGCTAAGTTACTTCTCACGGATGGAGTTTGACTGATGGAGTTAAAGAAAGAAAATGTGGTCAGAGTGCAGATACTCATTACTGTATTGAGTCCTGCAGCTGGAGAATATGGCACTGTTATGACTCCACTGCGATCACCAAGCACTTGGAGGGTCTTGGTTGGTAGTTACTGAATCCCCAGCATCTAGTACAGTGCCAGGGACCTGGTAGATCATCCAAAAGTATTTGGTAAGTGAATGAAAGGCTAATGGGAAGAGGAATGGGAGTTCTTGGGGAAAGGGCACATTTGAATTTCATGAACGCAGACACTAGCAATGTGCAGAACTGTACCTTGGGGTGGAATGGTTTTGCCACCCAGAGCTGGGTCAAGTACATAGCTGGACCCAGCCACCTCTCCTTCCCTGAGAAAAATGGCTTCAGAATCCAAAATCTTTTTGCAAAAAATACTCTGAGAAAACAGTGAAGAAACATCAAGAATTAGATAACCAGAGATCCTCACTATGCAAGTTTATTACAAGAATATTTGCCATTGAATGAGAGAGGAAATGTTTGTTATACATTATATTATATTATATTATATTATATTATATTATATTATATTATATTAAGTGAAAAACAAATTTCAGTTGTCCAGTACGATCATTTTGTGAAAATCCAGAGCACAATTTCTTTGTGCTTTTTAAATATTTCTTCAAGAGTATTATAATAAGGGCCCAGGAGAGAGCTCGCAATAGACAAAAACACCTGCTGAGCAAGCTTGACATCCCAGGTTCGATCCCTGGGACCCAACTGAAAAGTTGTTCGGTGGGGGGGGGGGCAGAGGGTCCTGCTTGTGAAATTCCAGCACCCAATGGTGAGATGGGAGATGGTGACATAACTGGTCGCAAGCTTCTGGGCCAGCTAGCCTGGTTCAGGCTTCAAAGAAGCAAGAGAGAGGTTGCCTCAAAGTGAAAGATAAGACTCAGTTCTTGAAAGTTGCTCATGTCCACCCATACACACACACACACACACAAACACACACACACACACACTGAAATAAAAACATTTGAATTCTCAGGGGATGGAGAGAAAAATCAGCAGCTCTTGGAGGGGATCAAAGTTTGATTCCCAGCACCCATGTCCAGAGGCTCACAACTGTCTGTAACTCACACTCCAGGGGGGATTTGGAGGCTTCTGGCCTTCATAGGCACCAGCAGTCATGAGCACATACATACACATAAGTAAATAAATAACTTTTCTTAAATAAGAAAGCTTCAGTTAGAATGGATGTTATCAACACACTGCTCCTTTTAGAGTGGCCTATTCTCTTTATTTATCTATGCGATGTTTTCTCTTGTGAAATAATGCTTTTATAACAGAGCTCTCAGCCACACACTGCAGCCATATCTACCACTTTTTTTGCCCTCTTGTCTGGCTGCTAGGACCAACCCCCACTCCCAGTGCCCCGGTCCCCATTCAGGACTATATATCAACAGAGTCACAAAGCAGAGACCAAAGCCAGGAGAACATTGGGCTCCTTGCTACCTAAAGCAAAGAAGATGCTCCTCTACTCCAGGAACAGAGGGAAGAATGAATCCTTAGTTTAACGGCCACCCTGTCACCATGAGGAAACTGGAGCCCATTTCCTTTGCATTTAACTGGAAATCTCATCAGCATTCTGTGTGACTCTAGCCACAAACATCCCTAGAGCGCACTGACCTAGTAAACATTAAGTATCTCTCCGTCACACCAAAGATGCTTCACCGTATAGAAACCTTGCCTTCGGGTGTGGGAAAAGAAGACCCAGTGAGCCTGATTTGTTCACAGGTGTTTAACTATGTGGCTGAAAGAGGAATGTGCCAGGAAGCCTGGCCAGTAGCTACTAGAGATAGATTCTGCATGAAAACAGATCCTGGCACAGAATCCTGCCATTCTTTTCTGCCTGGTATCTACTAGTATGCCATCATCAAGAACACACAGGCAGAAGAGCAAAAAGGCAGTCTTACTGTGCTTCTGAGAAAGCACAATGGGGTTGTGTGTAAGGGGTGAAGAGAAGAAAAGAAGGATACCAGTGGGACACCTGTCCCTTAGACTTAACAGAGCTGACCTCTGATGTCCCCCAAAGGACGGAAGTTGGTAGAACCGGGAATTACAGGACCTTGTCAGGTTTCTCTGCTGTTGCAACTGCAGGCATTGACCCTTGTTTTGCAGACTCCATAATATTCCTAAAGAGATGTCTTAAAATGGAAGACTCCAAGGAAGCCTGGATCTCTTTAACCTCCATCATTAACAAGCCTTGCTTTTTTTCTGTAAAAATAAGAATGTACCTCTTTAACTAGATGGACCCAAAGAATAATAAAAACAATAAGAGACCAAGAAAAGGAGGCTCAGGCTTAAACCTCACAAAGTTGAGGTTTATCTCTAACATCAGAAAAAAGAAAAAGAAAAGAAAAAGGAAGGAAGAAAGAAAGGAAGGAAGGAAGGAAGGAAGGAAGGAAGGAAGGAAGGAAGGAAGGAAGGAAGGAAGGGCCTACTAAACTGAAAGCCTCTCATTCACTCCAGGCTTCATGAGGGGTCCTTGGTCTGCTGCCCTCCCTGAAGAGCAGGTTGATTTTCAGGTTAATTGCTCAACATTGCTTTTCAGTTTCACTAAATGAGAATTTTAATTTTTCGGGCAATTATTGATCTAATGTCAGTTCTTAGATTTACAGGCAATGATTCATAGCCAAATTGCATGTTGTGCATTGATCCCAGCCCCTTAATACTCCTCTTTAGATTGTCCTTCTGCTAGGCTGAGACTGACAGCCAAAAGGATGCAGTGTCTGCATGTGCCACAGCGTTGCTTTTAACAATCTGTATGGAAGTCAACCATGACCTCCTTTTGGTTTTAACTCATACCTGCACCATTCGGTACCAGCCCAGAGTCTAAGGTGCCAAGTTTGGCCAAGAACACAGAAGGGTCCTTCCTGTACAATTATATGGCAGGATATATTTTCCAGGAGTGGCCTCCAAAAGCAGCTGGACCTCTTGACCAATGACTGTTGTCTACGACAGCAGCTACATAGTCATTTCGTCAAGCTTAGCTCCATCTTATGTCAGACATATATGAAATATGCAACGGTAACACCATATGAGGCCTTGAGGGAAGCCCTGAGTGAAAGCGTGTTGTTTGCCACAACCGGGGCACAACCGGTGTCAAGGACTATAGGACTATAGCCCCGCCTCCTCTCCAACATGGTGAAAGCCTTTCTCAGGAGTGTGGGTGCCAATAGTGTGTGCAGAAAATGTCCACCACGGCTTCCCACTTCTAGATATTTGCAGCCTGGAGACTGCTCCTTTACAGAGACAGCTGCTATCGAGATGAGCTGAGCATGTCTCCTTGATCCAGCTGTATACCATAAACCCGCGCCTCTTTATCTATATGTAATAACCCCATCCTTTGTTCAACTGTTTGCAGTAATCCCATGTCTCTGGTCAAATTTCTATAACAAACATCCTGAGTTTCTTCTGCAGGGCCACCGTTTCTCCATCAGAGAGCCCAGTCACCCGGATCCCAGCCTTTCGCTTTGTCTGTGTGATTGTCTTTTCTTCATTCCCTCGCCACTGGGGTCAGGTCCCTCCCTGGAGCCATGAAAGGGCATGGTACAACACAGACAAATTTATCTCAAATACTTCTCCATTCAGTAACACATGACCTCATTCTGAGGCCAAATAAACGATCTTGGAAGACAAATCAGTCGGCAGTCTTATTCAAAATCGAACGTGATTCAGAAGTTAAATTAAGATTCCTATTGAGCAAAAAAGTAAATGAGGATTTGGGGGGGTGGATTTCTTCCTGAAAAATACTCTAGACCAAAGTCTGTTTTGTGTTTTTTTTTTTTTTTTCTTAAACTGGAAGCAAATTTAGGGAATTAAATTTCTTTCAGTTCTTAAATAGATGAAGCACTCAGAAATAATAAAATTCTTTATGTTGTCCACTCCTGAGTCTCCTGCCCTTAATGGCCACTGTGTAAGTATCACTTTCACAAATATCTTGGGAGTTTCAGAGTCTGCCCTTTTAAGCTTAAAGTCTTTTGTGATACACCTTAATCATTGAAAGCTTTGAACCTGTCATTTTTCTTGCCTTATCTTGCCAACTACAAAGTGTGGTTCTAAGGGGGACAGGCTGGGGGGCCAGGAGGAGCAAGAAGATTTTTCATGGTACTACATATTTCACCTGTAGAAGGCTGAAACTTAGCATGGTTGCCATTCAGAAGACTGATTCCATCACTAATCCCCTCCCAGTTTGGAGTGAGAATTCCTGGGTTATTTGGCTCTGTCCTTGCTTACCTTTATAATCTCCCTACTGCACATTGCCTCCCATTCTCTTTGGATTTAGTCTAGATATATTTATTCAAATAAATACACCATACAAACACACAACTACCCCCACGCAAGGTCAAATACCTAATCTTTGTGCTAAAAATCCTTGGGAAATTCCCATTGTCATCACCTCACATGATCTGTTAATGGGGGGGCCTGGACCCAGAACCCAGGTCTCCATAATTTTCAGTCTTTTACTTTTTCTGTTCACTTTGAATTGACACATAAGTCAGACAACTGTGTGTTCAGACTCCAAAAAACACAATCACATACTCCGTGTTCAAATCTAAGGACTAAACCAAAAGGCATTGTCAAGAGCTAATTTTCATCTTTATAGGAAAATGAGATGAATAGTACTATTTCCAGTCAGTTAGGTTACCCTGAGGAAACCTTTCTTTGTGGAGTCTGTTTCTGCTCTGTCAGTGCCTTCCTCCTCACCATCCTGGAAGTCCAGCATCTTGAGATTGCTACCTTCCTCCCACACTAAACTACTTCTGGGTTCCTCCATGTGCCTCATACAGTCCCTCCATCACACCTCTCCTCCACTGAACCTCCTCCTTCAAACAGACTATATCACCTCCTCAAAAATCCTTAGACAACCCATTTTTTGCTGCCCTATTATATTGCAGAGATGTCTCTCATTACACAGAGACCATTTATATTTACCTCTCTAATAAAACTTCGAGCTCACCCAGAAGTAGAGGGAGATTTCAGGACTCCTAGCACTTCAGAGATGGAGGAAGAGGGTCTGGGCTTTCAGGATCATCCTTGGATACACAGAGAATTCAAGGCTAACCCAGGTTGCATTGGATTCTGTCTCAAATACTCAAACTGTGATTCTGTATAAGAACATAATTTAGCAAGTGAGATTGTGCAGTAAATAAATACCACAGCACTAGTTCAGTATTTATTAAATTCAGGTTATCTACAGGTATAAGTCCAAGCTATGAGACATCTACAAATTCTGAGAAATAACCTGTGCTCTTCAAGAGCTGAGAGTCTAATCAGAACTTTAAAGCACCATAGAAAAATGCACCAAACATTATGAAGAGATGTGTATGGTACAGGTGAGGGGTCAAAATGATAAAACTTAGAGACCATGTAGAGGAATGCAAACAAAACTCCCTCTGAATAAGGAGAGACTGAGCCATTGAGTGACAGCAACACCACTGGCTTCCCCATCCACATCATGCTCAAAAATAAACTCTAGTTTTCTGCTTAAATGTTTTAAACCAACAGGTGCCTTTAACTTAAAATGAGGGAAGAGGGCTGGAGAGATGGCTCAGCAGTTAAGAGCACTGGTGGCTCTTCCTAAAGGACCCAGGTTCAGATCCCAACACCCACATGGCAGTTCACAACTGTCTGTAATTCCAATTCCAGGGGATCTGACACCCTCACGCAAGCAGGGAGGCAGAACACCAATGTAAATTTTTTTTTTTAAAGAGAGAAGAAAATGCAGTGTTCAGCTATTAACCCCTAAGACTCTAATAAAAATAGTGGTAATAAGATAATGGGCCAAGTGTCATTTCATTTAGTTGATGTGCAGTTGCACTATGAGAAATTGAATCATTTATATCTGTTTCAATAATTTAATGCCACGGGAAAACACCCCCTGACAGCCAACACTCCTTCAATTGTCAGGCTAAAATAGCATCAACGCCTTCCGTTCTGGTTGTGACAAGAACTTCCTTTTCTTTGGCTGTATTTTGGAAAACACCCCTTTTCCTTTCTCTCCCAACACTTGTCGCCCCCACTCTCCCCCTGATTCTTGCAGAGTGATCAGTGAGCAAAGACATAAGCATACTACTGTGTCCCCATTTCTTTCTAGCCAGCTAGCAGGACTGCCTACTGATTGTCTCCCTTTCGACCAGATGGGAAGGAGACCAGATCTGTAAGTGTTAACAGATAAATTCCACTTTCCTATAAAACAAGATTTCATGCAACTTGCAAAGGCAGAAGACCAAGTGGTAGGGATAGTCTGGTCCACCATTTCACTAGCCCCAAGTCATTCACTTAAGGGAAAACCTATTCCTTTGAGTCACTTTTAGTGTCTTTGTGGACTTCTTTTTCCTTCCTCTTATTCTACTTTTAGGCAAAAAAAGACATTTTTGCGAGAAAAGAGTAGGTTTGAGCTCAGGAGTCCCGTAGAAAGAAGTGTGTTGAGTCACATGGCACGCTGACTTTCTCCATTTTTCTATAAGTTTCCTTAAACCTCATTATTTCGCAACATAAAAAGCAAATTAAATTCGCTGTCAGAGAACTAATTCTAAAGATTAAATATTACCCTCTGATCATTGGTTCAGTCTCCATTTGCCTTTTAACCTAATAGAGTCAGTAAACTGATCTCCTTTGTGCATTTTGCTCAATCACATCATGAGTGACACGTCACTTAGCTAACGCTCTGGGATGGTCACACAAGGTCACATGGCTAGCACCCTGACATAAAAGGGTAATTTCCAGCCCATCAAAGCCTCTCACCTATGAGGAAACCACATCCTGCCTGGATGGGGCTGGTGTGGGAGCCAGATCCCAGGAGTATAACAGAAAGGATGGTCCCAGGCTTCTCCCAGCCTGCTACTGCCGTTTCACTGCCTGATCTGAATTCTGTCAGTTGTTTTGTGAAACCTACAAGCAGAGCCACAACCAGTCTCCTAGTTAAAATTCAGGCAAGAAAGAAAGAAAAAGAGAGCACAAATCTAACAGTCTCCACTTGAAAATTCTTCCTTTTTCATGCTCAGCCCATTATTATTACTGTAATAATTTCTTTCCTACACTTTCAGTGTTAGTACTCCACAAATCCTGGGCTTAGGTGAAAGCTGGTGTGGGGAGCAGAAGCAGAAATAACATCCTGACCCAGAAGTCTAGAGACCTCTGACCAAGTTATGAAACAGCCCTCTAGAAGGAAAAGCTACGGCAGACATCACAAGTGGAATCACAAGATATTTGTGGAATGCTGCGTGCTATCTAGAAAAGATCTGCAAGCCTGGGGCCAAAGGCAGCAGAAGCAGCTAGAGTCTGGAGCAGGAATCGCTGTGGTTTGTTTTTACTATATTTACTTTTTTTCTAGAAGGGCAAATAGACACAGAACACCTAAGAGCTAACCTTTCTGAGGTAGAGAGAAGGTTTAATGTCTCATCCTTCCTTCCATGAGCACACTCTACATTCCAGCGTTCTCCTTACATGAAAATGAGAAGGCAAGGCACCTTTAGCCCAGGGTTGTTTCCAGAAAGAATGTGAAGCCAGCGTGGCACTCTCTTGAGCTCTTAGCCCTTCCCAGTGTGAGCTGGTAGGTCTTATGTGTCTGAATTGGACAAAGAAGATACAAGGCACAACAGATAGGACTGTGACAGCCATGCACAATAGGGACTTTCCGTTTTCTCATTTTTCAAGTTCAAAGGCATGAGAAGCTGACAGTATGGAGCCTGGGGTGTAAATAAGGAAACCAGAATCAGGAAACAAAATAAACAGTCTGGATATAGTAGTGACCGCCTTTAATCCCAGCACTCCAGGGCAGAGGCAGGTGGATCTCTGCGTCTGAGCCTAACCCGGTCTACTTTCTGAATCCCAGGACAGCCAGGGCTATGCAAAGACACCCTGGCTCAAAACAATAACAAAAAGTAATATTAAACAAAACACCAATCCATTCTTCAGTATCAGCATCTCCATTTTGGTGGTGAAAAGCTAGAAATTTGAGACCAGGGAGGTGGTTTAGTCAAGTGCTTACCATATAAGCATGAGCATTAATAAACTACCAAGAAGTGAGTGTTTAAGCAAAGGTTCTAAGGACAGAAAGGAACTTGATAATAAAGAAGGCAGTGATCGGGGATAGCTTTCTAGGTTTCATCAAAGCACAGACGTCTCAAGTAGCTTTTGAAGAACTATAAAAAGTTTGGTATGGTGAGTGCCAACACAGGCAAGGAAGAAAGGAAATCCATATCATGCAAATGTGAGGGCCTTCTCCCTACTCTGAGGAAAGCGTGCTTTGTCCCAAAAGGCACAGAAAGTCTTTGGTAGACTGTTAGCACGGGAGCATGCCTTCCAAGCTGGCTGTTCACTACCTGCTCAAGATCATGTACCTTACGATCCCTAGGTCAGGCTGAGTCTTCAGGTCACAGAATGTCAGGTTTGGGGTCAAGAGGCACAGGTACCAAAAACCAAACAAGAGATAAGAACCAATCAGACCTGAATGTCAAGTCAGGATTGGCAACAACACTCCCGGGTTCAATATGTCTGAACTGTTGTGAGTTCTTCATCTTGAATGAGGTAAGAGCATTCTTAGCATGCATTGCTGGGTACCACATTCGGTGACAGGCACTGCGTAACAGAGTGTCACATGTGGGCTAGCCTGAACAATAGAAATACATTACCTCACAGCTGAAGAATGGAGAAGTGCGAGATCAAGTTAGAAGGTAGAGTTGGTTCCTTCTGAGAGCTGTCCCTCACTCTGCTGGCTTCTGAGAATTTACTGCAATCTGTTATGTCCCTTGGCTCATAAAATATCGCCACAATCTCCACTTCCACATTTGTGGCACCCTCCCTGAACACAGATCTGTCTCCAAATTTCCTTTTCATGTGATCAGTCATATCAGGCCTGGTATGGAGGATGAAGACAAGGGAATTAGAAGTCAAAAGTCTTCCGCAGCTGCACAGCAAGCTCAAGGATAGCTTGGGTTACATAAGACCCTCGTCTCAAAACAGACAAACAAGTAAAAGAAAAAATTCAGTTGTAGAGGATTAGGGCTCAATCTAGTAGCTTTGATTGGTTTCACTTGATTATATCTGTGGAAAGCCTGTCTCCAAATAAGGTTATGCTCTGAAGCACTGAAGATAATGGCTTCAACATATGAAACTTGGAGCTACAGTTCAATACACGAGGGTATAGGTTTTATAAAATTGGTAGCAGTCCTTTAAAATGATTCTGAATTTACTTGCATCTAAAAAGTGTGGTGTTCTGTTTCTGTGACAAGACAAAGAAGAGAGAGCCCCGTTAATAAGAGGGCCCAGTTGTTCACAATGCAGACTACATTTGAGCCATTAAACTTTATTTTTTAAGATATATTTTGTAGCTGGGCATGGTAGTGCATGCCTTTAATCCCAGCACTCGGGGAGGCAGAGCCAGGCAGATCTCTGTGAGTTTGAGGCCAGCTTGGTCTACAGGGTGAATCCAGGACAGGCAAGGCTACACAGAGAAACCTTGTATCAAAATAAGGGCTATATTTTATTACTTATTTATTTATGTGCATGTCTAAGCCTATGTGAGTAATTATTTTGGGTGCCCATGAAAGCCAGGAGAGGGCAGACCTTGGATCCCCTGAAGTTGGAGGTAGAGGCAATTGTGAGTCTTCTGGATGAAGGTACTGGGAGCCGAACTCCAGTCCTCTGAAAGAGCAGTAAATACTTGTAACTGCAGAGCCATCTGTACAGGCCTAACACACACTGAACTTTAAAACAGTCTCCTGCTTTTCTCGTGCCAGGCATGGTGGCATGCATCTGTACCCATAATGACCCAGGGGCCCGAGAGACGCTCTCAAGTTCCTCAAAACCAGCCTGTGTGGAACTCTAAGACACTGTGGTATACTTCTTGCCTAGAAAGCATGAGGCCCTACAATCAATCCCCAATACTGACAAGGGAGGGGTCTGTTTTCTATTTTGTGGGGTTTCGCATGGGGGCAGGAGTGAAGAAAGGTGATTGAGAAAAGATGTGACATAGAAATGTCATCTATAAAATCTTTCCACTAATTGAAATTTTTCTTCAGCCCAGGAATCCAGTAGTTCTCTGACTTGGATAAAAAACCTCTTTACGAAGGAGGAACTGAGGGTCAGCGGTGCTACCGACATCCCATTTAGGCTCCATTTGGTAAACGATGGGGCTTGAGATGTAAAATCAGGCTGCTCTAGTCTCAGACCATCGCTTGAACTGCCCGAGTGATTTCTTGAACCTCTTGGCTGAAAAGCAAGCGTTTTTGGTACAAAGATGTTTGTTTCCAGTACATTACCTGCAGAGGTACCGGCTTCTTGAGAGGATGGCGGGTAATGTGTTTGCACCACGTATGACAGATGCTCAGTTTTAATAAGAGCTTCCATGGCGACACGGCTGTGAGCCCTTGGCTACCATACTCATGCCACGTTATAACATACTAACACGTTCTCCGTTTCAGAGGGGGTGCAAGGGCAGGCTATGCAGATGCCCGTTCCAGGAGCTTCTCCCACCCAGCTCCGCCACAGGAGGCGACCCTCTCACGAAATGAGACTGCGGGGAATAGCTGACTCTGTCCTCCAAGCCATTGCTTCCTTCTGAACTATTGAAACCCGCTCGACTCTGAAGCTGTAAGGGGGGAAAACAGACAGGAATCCAAGACGTTCTAAGACAGTAGGTTCGCCCTTAAAAGTCTTAATTATTCACTATGTCTGGAAATAAAATGAGTCTTTTTTTTGGGGGGGGGGCAGTTTTCTTGGGCAGGAAGGTTAGTTAATAGTTCCATGCTAATAGCTTAGAAGAAGCGTTTGTATACCAGACAAGATGAAGAGACACAACTTTAAAGACCGTGGCCAATGAAATGCTGAGCTGCAAGGAGGCTTGGGTCATTCTTGCTCAGATTCTCATCGTTTCAATAGCCACTGCCTACGACTGTAAGGGGAACCGGGGTGTCCGCGCAATGAGGAATTCTGAGCCCCGGTAAGAGCTGAGGAGAGCGGTCACTAGCTTTGGGGCTTCGTTTGTCTTTAGCTGTTATTACTTTACATCTTCCTAGCATTGGCTCCATGTTTTGCCGAGGCTCTGCTTTGCTTCGCCGCTGAAGAAATGGAACGTAATTGCCACTGAAGAGAGTCCTAAAGTGAACAGCTTTTGTATCAAAGAGATAAATATCCGTCAGTCAACATTATCCTTCCTACTCCCAACACACAAAACCTCCTCTTCCTGGAAGATGCTACTCACAGCATCCTGGAGGATTTAGAGGGCGTGGAGAGTCCACAAAGGTCCAGCTTTGCAGGGACACCTGTCAGGTTGGCATTGCCAGCTGCAACAGGGTCTGCCCTCTGAGATCTGCCGCCACAGTGTCCACAGGGTGACTCCACAGATCCGGAAGTGGAGAAGGTAAGGGGCTCTGAGATTTAAGGGGAAGCAAATGTCAGGGCAGAACTTTTAAAGAGGCTGAGTCCCTGCTGAACGTGGGCGACTGAGCCTGACAGCCCAGCCCTGGGAACCCGGCAGAGTGAAAACACGGATTGTGGCTCAGTCAATGAAAAATCTTCATGACGGAATGAAGGCTTTGGACCCCGCATCTAGTGCGCCACGCTAACTCGGCCCTGGCCCCAGACACCGCGGTTCCCCGAGGGTTCTCGGCTATAGCCCTTGGGCTTTTTCCTAGAGACGTCCAGTTTGGCCTTCGTCATCTGAAATCTCTCCCCCTTGGCTGCGGGGCAGACTAAGTAAGGCTGGAGGATTACACCAGATAGAATCGAGTCCAGGTGGGTTTACCAGGGTCCAG
Source organism: Meriones unguiculatus (assembly GCF_030254825.1). Lineage (NCBI taxonomy): Eukaryota > Metazoa > Chordata > Mammalia > Rodentia > Muridae > Meriones > Meriones unguiculatus. The sequence goes on from NC_083356.1 coordinate 9,149,454, forward strand.
AGAGCCCGGAAGGAAGCAAGAGTTTAATTAACTAGTGCCCTCTGTACACGCCCCAAAGGAAAGGGGAACCCTACTAGGGACCCCATCAAACTGTTTGATCAGAGGAAATTGGGTTTGCCTTTTCCTCCCCTTCACCCTTCCTATCTCTCAATCAATCCATCTGGATCCTTGGCCGAACCAGGGCGACAGCATTAAAAAAAAAGGGCAGAGACTAGGAGGCGGGGCGGGGCGGGACGGGGCGGGGCGGGGCCTCGCGGGCCTGCAGACCGCAACCCGGCGGGTGCCGCCTCGCGGGGAGGGATCGCGGCCCCGCACGGTGCGCGTGGGCGCGCAGAGCCGCCTGGATCCCAGGCGTCCGCGCTCCGGGATTTCGCTGGCGCCCGCGCGGCGGCCGGGGGCGGGTGCTTCTGCGGCGGCCGGAGCCGGAGCGCGCACTCCGCCTGCAGCCGAGCAGCGGCCGGGGAGCCGCCACCATGCCAGCCCCGCGCCGCCTGCGCTGACCTGGACCGCGCGGCCGCCGCGCATCGGGCCGGGCTGCGGACGCTCCCGGGGCTGCGCACGCGGGCGCGCGCCTGGCGCGGAGGACCGCAGCTCCCGGCGCCGCCGAGGAGGACGGCGCGGCCGCCGCCGTTGCCGCTCGCGCGTGAGGTGAGTGGCTCGGGGCGGGGGGCGCCGCGGCTCGGGGCCGCGTTGTCACGGCGCGGGGTGGGACGTCCGGCGGTCCCGGGAGCGCGGGGACGACGCGGGGAGGGCTGCTGGCCTGTGGCTGCGCGGAGGCAGGGCGCACGGCCCCCTCCGGCTGCGTGGCAGCCAGGTCGTGCGGGCTGTCGCCCTGCGCCCAGGCCGGCTGCACGGCGCGGGGTCCGGCCAAGCGAGTGCGGGGAGGCGAGGGGGAGAGGCTGAGGCTCGCCTGTCACCTTCTGGCGTCGGCGGGAGGCTCGGCCCCTAGCGCGCCGGGGAAAGGGCCGCCTGCCCGGGCGAGGCAGCCGCAGCCTTGCCCTCCGTGGAGACCCCCCGCTCTGCACGCAGCTTGCCCGTGGGAGGGCAGGGGAGCCGCGGCGTCCTCCGTTCTGGCAGAAAAAGTTGAAGAAACTAGGTCTGTTAATAATTAGCAGGAGCGGGACTCGGGATGCAGCAGAAAGCTGTTGAGTTTTCATTGCCCTCTAAGAAAAACAAACGGCATCGCCAACGACTATTGGCAGGGCCGTGTTATTTTTGGGACTTCGGGAAAATTGTCCACAGATTGCATTCGGGGGAGACTGAAGACGGGGGGTGTACCCGGGGGGTCGCGGGGACGGCTGGCACCGCTTTGAGTTTCAGCCCGCCCCTGGAGGACTCAGATTCTTAAGCCTGACGCACTTGGTTCCTGGTTTTAAAACGTGTCAGAGGCAGAACTGCAGCCACGATCAAGGAGAAGAACGCACTGCGAACCGGCCTAAAGGAGCATATGTAAAAATCTCTGTCGGAGACCAAGTGCACTTGTGCTGGGGGGGTGGGGAGGGAAAAAAAAGAATGCTGCATTTGTGGCTTTTAGGGTAGGTTTTATGAATGACAAATTATACTTGATGAAATTGTATCTCCTATCTGTCCCTGAACAGTTCTGTCTGCCGCCTGGTTTTAATCAGCGCTTTGGGAAGGCAGTGTCTGCGCTGATGTTATATAATTGACGCGGTTCACCATCAGATATTTTTAATGTACTTTTGGAGTAAAGGAAACTTCCATCTGTCTCTTCAGACAGGCCCAAGGTGTAGACGGGTGAGGGCTGCTAAGGTTCGCCCTCCTCTAGCTCCAGATGTGTGAGCTCAGCTGTTGCCTGTCACTTAGGTGACAACTGGCCTTTTTCCGACTAAGCCTTTGCTGTCGCCATTATCCTCAGTGAAGTGTCAGTGTGCCTCAGCCTTCTATTACCAGAGTAGGACCGTGCCCCTCGGGAGGTGTCAGCCGTGTTTGACCATCCCCAACAATACGTATGTTCTTAGCGTAAAAAGGGGGGGAGGAGAGGGGAAAAAAAACCTGACAGCAAGATAGATACGCTTTTAGATTAAGACCAACCTAATCTAAAAATTGTGTTTTAATCAGCTTCATAAGGATGACGCAATGTTTGTCAAGCCTTTTTCACTGGAACAATATTTACTCCCACCAGGGGATTTAAAACTTAAACAGCAGCCATTTATCTTGGTGTCTGGTGAAGCTGGGTTCATTTTGCTTCCAATGTGGTCCTAGCCTAGGTGGCTGGGACAAGAAGCTATCACTGTAGCCAGCTGGAGGCTGAAAAAAAAAAAAAAGCAAAATGCAGCACCTGCTGGTACCAGAGAGTTCTAAATGCCATCAACTGGCCAGCCGAGAATCACAGGAGGAGATATTTTATAAGCGCTTCCAGAAATGTTTATGCAAAGGATTTAAAGGTTAATAAGGCAAGGGCTGTACAGAGGGGGCTAGAAAGAAAAGGATGCTACCCTCAGTTAAGAGCACGATCACTGATAACTAAAATAATAAGTCATGGCTAATGTGAATGAATTACTCATACTTCTAACTAAGCCTTAAAAAAAGGAAGGGGGAATGATGTCTAAAGATGGACAGGTTGATTTGAGTGAATGAGTTTAGTAATTTAATTTTTTCATTCTTAATGTGGTACTAATTGGAGAGTTACCTCTGAGTGAGCCTGTTGATTTATAGACTCTTTTTAAGAGAAAACTGCCATATTTCACTGAAGTGACAGATTCAATCAGTCCTGCTGGTAATACCAATGAAGCTTAAAAGGTTGACTGTTTTTTTCTAATTAAGGACGGTGGGTCCACTTCTTGTTGTAATGAGTCAGCTAGGGTCATGAAAGGAACACCTAATACAAACTAGAAAGACAAAGAAACTTTGTAGTTAATAGCTAGACTATGAGAGCTGGCCCTAAAACAAAGTTTAAAATTTTACAGTTTCCTTAGGGATTTCCAAAAGTAAGCTGGGACATAAGTTTTTAAAATATCATGATTAGATAATCTCTTTAAAGTCTACAGTAACCTGTCAGTGGAGCACAAAAGGTTAAGTTGTATAAGTTATCTTAGCAGTACCAGGGGGCTAGTGTGGGTGCCAGGCCTTGTGGGTAAGCCACACCCCAGTGAGTGACATTCCTAATACTGGAGAAATAGAGTGAGAATCTTTAAAAATTATTTACCATCAAGTAGCTCTTAGAATAACCTACCCTATGTTTTTTTGAATTGTCAAGTCAAGCTTATCCTTTACTGGTATTTTAATTACAGCATTTAATTCCCCAAACAAAGTAGTTTATAGTGGATAAATCATCCATTTTAAAGAAGTAAAACTTCAGAAATCAAAATGGGGTTCTGGGGAAATGGCTCAGTTGGTAAAGTACTTGTTCTGCAAATACGACGGCCTCGGTTCAGACCCACAGGACCCTTGTGTGTACAGAGCCAGGCAAGGTCACCTATGTGTGTAATCTCAGCACTAGGGGACCAGGGCAAGGGGATCTGGAGAGCTGTTGGGCCAGCCAGCCAACCTAGAACATCAGTGAGTTCTGGGTTCAGTGAGAGACATTGTCTGAAATAATAGTAATAATAAAATAATAATGTAGAGAGACATAGAGGAAGATGCCTTACATTAACCTCTGACCTCCATGCATGCTCGCGCACACACAAACACACACACACACACACACACACACATATACACACACATGCATGCACAGTGGTTCTCGTGTGTGCATAGAAATGTTCATTATGTCATCTCACTGACATAGACTCCTCCCCTCAGAAAAGTAGTTCTGGGTTTTCCATGTTATGTAAAGCAGTGTTCCCTGTTCAACTCTTACTAGTGTGGGAATATTAAAAAAAATAAGGCAAGTGAATGAGGCGTTTTCTGCTGGGTTTGCTAAGGGACTATTATGTTTGCCCTGGTTATCGGATAAGGAATTGTAGGGTTGCACGGTGGTGCTTTTAGAAAGTGGGCATGAGCAGATGATTGGGGGAGGAGGACAGAGTCATCAGGAGGCCAGTCTTCACACTGTTGCAGTGCAGTGCCTCCGGTCCTCTGCTGTGACTGGAGCCAGTGGCTCCAACAGTGCCAGGGACCCGGGACCAGGCAGCAGAGCCTCCCTGCCCTTCTGGACCCCTCCTTTTGGACATGTGCAGAAGTCACCTCTCCGCTTCCTGGTAACCAAGGAATGCACCTGTTGATAGTGGTGCCGAGAAGAGGGCTAGAGAGTGAGCATCCAGGAGCAGTGGAAAGCAGTGGCCAACAGCAAGGCCAACAGGAGCTCTTGCAAGTCTGTTTCCCCTGACCCTCTCTCCTGAAGAAGAAAGCGGTAGAAAGAGACTACTTTATAGCTTGGAGCATGCTGACGTCATGACGCTCCTGGCACGAAGATACGACACAATAATCAGATCCCTCTCTGTGTGCCAGAATGACACGGTTTTTCCACGAGCTGTTCCCGAGCTGCTGGTCCACGGGCATAGGCTGTTTCCAGTTACTCGGGGCGGGGTGGGGGGGAGGTTAAAGCCTCTCAGACAGTTCAATAATTCTTCCTATGTCTGTTTAAACTACATGCTCATGGTCACATCTGAAGGGAATTCTCTGAGAGCAGGGAGACAGAACAACCTTCCATGGTCATATGCCTACAACTAAAAAAATGCCAGATAGGCAGAAACCAGTATAAACACTTGAAAACACGGAACTGCAAATGAGCCAACAGCTGCCACTCACCTTTACTTAACTCCCATCCCGGGGTTTTGTTCTAGGTGATCCTAAAAATCAACTGACCAGCTAAGCTGAGGTGGCATTTTTCTCCCTGAGGTGGGAGGTTGGAATGATCCCATTCATTGCATACTCTTCAGAAAAGGAGTTAGGAAAAAAAAAAAAAACAAAAACAAAAAACGAGTTAGGACTCTGTCTTGGTACTCTGTCCTGCTTGCAGATTTACAGCTCCCACCAGCCTTGCTGTGCTCTTCTGTTCTCACTAGGCACTTGGAAAGAGAGATGTGTCCGTGATGGGTGACATTCTGCACTGAGGTGCCCCCAGTTCCTTGAGTCCTCCCTCTCCCACAGTTCCACTGGCCTTCCTTCTTTATGGAGGTACTGAGCCCACAGCTAACAGTTAGGATCTGTGACTTTAGTAACCGTTCTGTTTGAAATGTTTCCAATTACACATAAGATTGGCCCCACTCAGCAGCTGCATGCCAAAAGCATTTCCTAGTGTGCTCCAAGAATCATGCTGTGATTGCTTTTAATTTAAATAAAGGCTATTTGGTTTCCTGTGATGTTTTTTATAACCACCCTTTTCTCTGTTTGTGTTGCCTTAAAAAAAAAAAAGCCTACAGAGAGTAGCCACCACTTAATGTGATGTGACCCTAGTTTTCTAGGATACCATTTGCTTTGAGCAAACACCCTGTACTTAATAAAGAAATCATAAAGAAACATTGTATGCCATTGGGTTTCCCTAAGGAAGGGGGAAAGGTTATCTGGTAACACATTGTAAGTAGCTAATGATTTTGAAGTTTTCTTCCTTTTTTCTTTAGAGACCAATCATAATCATCCTCTTAGGCCATTGGATATCATCTGACACATTGTCTTTTATTAAAATTATTCCATTTTCCCCTTTGAAGGACCATGAAGAATGGTTTAAACCAAAAATACTGAAAGAGTAGAGAGAAGTTAAAAACATACTTGAGCCAAAAGAGGAGACAGTGAACAATTTCATCCATTCTACAGCCACCAGATTGTCCTAAGCCAGCTCCTCTGGGGGCTTCCAACTTTTTAAACACAGTGGTGGCTCTAATCCTCTAACAGCCGGCAGATATATTTGAGTAAGCTTGAAAATAAACAGTCTTGGGACTTGGCTTGTGTGGGCTGGTATGGGACTGGGGGGTGGGGGGTGGGGCTCTGTTTCCGGAAAGGTTTTCTGCCCATCCCCATGAAACACAACACCCACGGCCAGAGGGGATCCAATGGGTGAGGTGCTGAGATGGTCCCCAGGAAGGGTTCTCACACAGGCTCTTTCAGTGCCTCAAGAGCATCCTGGAGAATAGAGTGCTTCTTTGGGTTCAACAGTAGTTGACTTGCAGAGATGCCAACATCTCTCCTGGCACTTTTGGACAATTTCCACCATGTAATAAATAGTGCTGTTTAGTCCAAATTTGTAAATGCCATATTTCATGGAGCCCCTGCGGGAACAGCAAAAATTAACCCAGGCTACCAGGGATCATTGAAGCCTGGAGGTTAGATTACTGCCTAAATCCCAATGTGACCACTAACTACGTCTACTGGGGACCTTTCATCAAAATAAAAGGAGTTAGCTTGGGCTGGGTAGAATAGTACTGAAAAGCATCTAGTGGCTTCTACATAGGGGTCCTTTTTTTTTTTTTTTTTCATCCCACTTCATTCTTGGGTGCTGCCTATCAATTCAGTAAACCTCCCTGGAGGACCTTGATTCAGTTAGCAATAAAACCAGGTCTTGAGCTACTTACTACACTGCTGATGAGAACCCAGGATGATAGACACACCCTCTTCATATGGGCCCTTTGCTACAGGGACCAATTCCTCAGTAGTAGCTACTGTTAAAATAGAACATGTAGAATCTTTTTTCTATATTGTCCAGTTCTCTGTCCTGGTTAAAATACTGAGTACATGTGCATACACACACAGAGTGGGGGCATATATGCATTCACACTAGACTAAGAGTAATATTACACTGTCTCACTTTCTAAAAGGGAACTGATTGGAGCTATGATATATTTTCACTGGAGGAGGCACTTGTGTGCTTTGTTTGTTTCAATGACAAATAGTGTGGTTATGGGTCTAAAGAAATCCATAACTTGGTAGGTGTAATTGATATCTCCAATTAGGCTATTTACATGCTTGGACAATCTAAGTTCCTTGTTTCGGAGCAGAAAGGAGGCTAATTGTATGGCGCTTTGCTCTGCTTTCAAAGACCTGTGCCAGACCATTTTAGGCTGCACATAAGATGCTTGAACACTTGTATAACCTCTGTCAAGAGAAATGACATTTTCAGTTCTTCGGGGTCTGTGTAATTAACAAGTATGGTCAGTGGCTGGGGTTCATGCATGTTACATAATTTAAAAAAAAAAAGATAAAGTGATGTCTGGAGTAAATGGCGCTGCAGATGTTTTTTATAGAAAGTGCAGATGTGTTGTGGGAATTCTGCACCACATTTTGTGCTCAGCTTTCTTCATTCCGAGGATCATGTGAGTAATTCCACTGAGCTGCCTCAGCCCCCATTCGCACACAAGTCTTGAGCAACAGGCTGACGGGATAGCTTGACCCCTCACATTGTTCTGAAATGCTTTAGCCTTTTATGTTTCTGTAAATATGAAGGGAGGGAAGAAAATACACGTCGATGTTTGACCAGCTTAACCATGTATGCTCCTGTTGTGGGCCATCTATAAGCATAACCAGCGAGGCGGGCTAATAGCCAAAAACCCGTCCTTCAGTCCTGCCAAGTGTGAGAAAAGCAGGCCAGCTTTCTCCATTTTGAGGGATTGGAAAATGTACTTTCTTAACCTTCTTTTGAGTTTTAAGGAGCAAGCCAAGAAAAATCTTTTTTTTTCCCTCCTCCTCTTCCTGACCCATGGATCCAAGCCCCAATGCTGTTCCATGCTCACGCTTTGCACAGCTGGCTTGGCTGTGCCGGGGGGGGACCGTATGGTGACTCTACTGGTTGTTTCTGGAGACGCCGGCTTTTTAACATCGTCTCGGTAACGTTTACAGGATAGTTTGCTCGTTTATCCTGTTTGTTCCTCAACAAGGGTTCTATGACAGACAGCTGTGAGCTCACAGGTGACAACCATGCACAGGAAGACAGTTTGTTTCTTCCTGAAAATGGTAAAAGTGGGACTGTAGACCAAACAGTAGCCGTGTGGCATTGAGTCAGTTTCTTGGCGTCTCTGGGCTTCAGTTTCCTCATATGAAAGGATTAGGCTAGATCCATATGTAGTTGTTTAAGAATTCAGTCACAAACACCTGTGTAAAAGTCACTTTCATCCTCCTGTTTCAGTGGTCTCAGAGGCGTACTGCTGCTGGCTGCTAGCCTAGGCCTATTCCTGGAAGCCTAGCCTCCAACCTAGACCTAGGATGTTTTCAGCCTCTGAGAGTTACTGCTGAATAAGCTCATCCTTATTTGTTCTTACTGAGCTCTGGGACGGCTGGTTCAATTCAGCTGTTCTGGCTCAAAATCCTCTCCCAGCTGACTTATTCAATCTTGCCTTTCTCTCTCCGCCCTGCTTGGCCTCAAACTAACTCCAACGATCTTTTTCTGGTCTTCTGGCTCCTTCTCGTTCTCTGGCTCATTCTGTCTTCACCTGAGTTCTCTCCCTCTCTGAAACTCATCTCTCTATTACTGTCCTGATAAAATTGCCTCCCCCCACCCCCCGCCCCAGCACATCTGTGGAACTTTGTCAAAGGACCAAAGGACGAATAATGTTCAAAAATTTTTAAGAACATGAGGGCTATTTCTCAGTACTGGTTTTTTAACCCAAGGAAGACCTGTGTGGATTCAAGGTTTCTTCTGGCCCTGAGCCACACCCCCAGCCCCTGGGTGGACTCTGGCACACGCCCTGAATCAACCAATCAGGTGATTCCAGTACACAGCTGTGGTGAAGCCGCCGAATTAGATGGTGTTAGAGATTATCTGCCAGTACTAAAACTGTGTCTCTGCCCCACAGAGGCTGAACTCAATGCTCTCTGACTTTTTCCCTTCCCTTCCCACTCACTTCTTCACTCTCCCCCTCTACCTCCCTCCATCCTTCCTCTTTGGTTCATCCATTCTGAATGGCTACTTTCACTCTATTGCTGACAAACTGTTGTCCTGCCTCATGATATCAGTATCTCTGCTGTGCTTGTGGTTCATGGTGGTTCGTGTCAGGGGGGAACCAGATGCCTACCTCTGCCTGACACTCACTGGCCCCCAGCAAAAACACATGCCTGAAGTCAAAGAGCTTTGCGAAAATATGATGTGACTTATGTTTTCAAATAATGTACCCAATATTTTTTGTCACCTTGGAGACACTTTTTAGGTAAAACTATCTCCAATTTTGAAACAATTAACATTAGTGTTCACTAAGCTGAAAAAGAACATAATAAGCATATTATTTTCCTGTACATTTACCGTACTCCAAAGCGTATTTATTGTAATTTGTTCCAGATTAACAATTGGCCAATTGTTTTGAACTAGAAAGTACTCTACCTAAAAAAGGTATTAGGAGACGAAGGAAAAATTGCATCGTATTCCAAAGTGAGTTTTTGAGAAAGTACAATTTGCATACTGTTTAAAAATAACTTTATCCTATGTCTTCTTATATTTTGAGTTCCTGTAGTGGCTTAATAAATAAATTTGAGGGTTTGTGATCATGAAAAAAATATTTTAATTTAAGAACTATTACTCAACTATAGCACTTATCTGACAAGTCATGAGTTTATCACAGTGTTATTTACAATTTTACATCCTACTTTTAAGTATTTTGAATCACAAGATCGGACATTTTTAAATAGAATTTTATTAATGTGAGTCCGTAGCTAAGCCACTGTGTGTACATAGACACTGGTCTGTCCTTTCAACAGCGACAAGACTGGTTCCCATTTCTAGTTTTTCAAATTCATTTTCTTCTTAATTGGGAGGTGGGCCAGAAAAACAGGGATATGTGCATGTAAGTAAAGTGGCCACAGGCAGGAAGAAGGCATCAGACTCTCCTAGAACTATTGTTGTGGGTGGTTGTGAGACACATCACGTAGGTGCTGGGAACCGAACCCAAGTCCTTGGAGGAGTCTTAGCCACTCCTCTAGCCCCGAGGCTCTCAGCCTGTGGGTCATGACCCCTTTGGGGTTGGATGACCCTTTCACAGAGGTCACCTATCAGATATCCTGCATATCAGAAATTTACTTTACAATTCACCACTGTAGCAAAATTGCAGTTATGAAGTAGCAACAAGATAATCTTGAGGTTGGGGGGTGAGGAACTTTGTTAAAGGGTCGCAGCCTCGGGAAGGTAGAGAACTGCTACTCTAGACCAGTTCCCGTCTCTTTGGACTAGTTAAGCAATCTCTAGACCAGCCAATCACAGCCGTCTCTATAGCCAGCGGCGTTTTTGTCCTTTCACAGACATAATTCCACTTATCTTCCATAACATGAAGTTCTTTAAAACTGTGTTCATGCTGTGAACAGAGGCTCATCTCAAAGAATCTCAGTGAAGTGTAGCAAACACACAGTTTTTCTCCTCATTGGGATACTGTGTCTGAAGTTTTCCTATCAAGCATGGGGAGAGGAGTGATCACATGGTTTTGTGAGAATCGATTAATAGAATTTGTTGCCCATCTGATTTCTTTGCCTACTTTGTCTTTGAAAATTTGGATGCTGTTTTGCCAGTATCCAGTGTGGCCATTGATGTGGACATACACAGGCTTCAAGGAACTTAAAAAGTCCATTCTGGCTGTGGAAGAACCTAGCAAGCATAAGGCCCTGGGTCCCTTCCCCAACACAACGAAGGCACAAAAAAATAGTAGTCAACATCACTAGTGCTATGTGTGTGAATAGCAAAACTCAAAGAGGACATTGGATGCTTCTCCAGTTTTATGGATTTTGTTTGTTTGCTATTGTTTGTTGTTTGTTCTGCTTTGGTCTTTGGTTTTTGTTCTGTTTTGTTTTGTTTCAAAAAAGGGTTTCTCTGTGTAGCCTTGGCAGTCCTGGGAACTTGCTCTGTACAGCAGGCCAGCCTCGAACTCAGAGATTCTGCTGGGTCTGCCTCTCATGTGCTGGAATTGAAGGCCTGTGCCCCCACCTCAGGGCCCTGCTATTGTGGTTTCGATTCAATTTCATTTTATTCTTTCAAAAAGGCTTTTCAGTTCTCTATGCTAAAACCTGACTAACTTTCCAGCTTTCCTGGGACTTCGTGCTGTGTAGGTATAACCAGTCACAAAGTCAACTGCTTCCCTGCCTCTTCCCTGTCAGATGTACACTGCTGTCAAACGTTCCTCCCTGAACTGTCTGCTCCGGTTGTTTGCACAGTGTAACTGAAAACTCTCACTTTCAGGCATTTTTGTGAATTGCTGCAAGGTACTGCACTCAGGAAGAGGTAAGCCATTGCCAACAGAGTTGAAGGATCCTTGGCGATTGAGCGAAGGCTGCCCCCCCCCTTTGTATTCGAGAGCTTAACTCTCAAGTCCCACTGCAAATCTCATGTTTGCGCTGGCTTCCGATGCCTAGAAGAGGGCACATGGGCTCCAGGGTCACTGTGCCCTTCATGTCTCTGCTCAAGGCACCTGGGATCAGAAAGATAAGCCAAATCTGACTTCCATGGCCTCAGGAGCAGCAGCAGGCCAGTGCCGCCGCCATCTTTACCTGGGACTCCTCTCTCTGTTTCCCTGTCTGCGAACCTGTCCCCAGATCAAGAACCCCTTGGGGAGAGTGGTGAGTGCTTAATAACTGTGAACAGAGCAAATCCTCACTGTAATACAGCAGCTCACAGTACTCACTCGGGGGAGAAAAAGCTTTAATCTAGTTGCATTCTGATTCTGAGGCTGTAAAGTTGGCAAATGACTTCCTTTCTCTACAGAGCTGGTACTTATGAACCATTTTATAGATGTCATAAAGACAAAAGAAGCTGGAATTTTCTCTCTCTCTCTCTCTCTCAGTCTTTCTTGTTTGGGGCTTGGGGTTTGTTGGTGGTAGTGGTTTGGTTTGGCTTTTTTGAGACAGAGTTTCTCTGGGTAGCCCTTGCACTCCTGGAACTCACTCTGTAGACCAGGCTGGCCTTATGAACTCGAGGATCTGCCTGCCTCTACCTCCCAAGCACTGGGATTAAAGGCATGTGCCACCACTGCCTGACAGGGTATTTTATTTTCACTGCTGAAGTTTCTGAGAAAATTCCCTCTCGTTTGAATAAAGCTGGAGAATGGTGAGAGTCAAGAACAGGGCCTGGCCACGCCTCCAGCTCATCGTGGCCACGCCTCCTCCCAGCCATAGTGGATGAACCAGAAGTGTACAGCAGAGAGGGATTTTGTCCAAGATGAACGCCTACAGCAGGGAAGCCCCGTGGCCTTTCTCTTCATCATGAGCCACACTGCAGGCAGGTAGAAGGAGCATCTTCAGAGAGGCTTTGGGGCTGCCCGACAAAGACAGGCTGTCATTTACTCTTGATCTAAATGCCAGGGCTGCAAGTCTAATCCTCTAAGTGATTCCAACCAGCTTGCTAGGAACCCTGGTTGCTTGAGTTATTATATTAATGTCTCAGGTTCCAGGGACTAATTGGCCATGGATCAACTTTTTAAGAAGCCTAGCCAAGTGATTTGTCCAGAGACGATCATGTTTTAATCTGACACATTTTTACTATTGGAAGACAGATGCCTCCCAAGTGCAAAGTGCCTTTAGATATACATCATGTGTCTTTACTCTGGCTTGGTGGAGGGGCCTACCCAAGGTTAATCCAATGTACTGATGAGGATTCCACCTTGGTTCAAGACTCCAGTTGCTAGGCAACTGTGGCCTGGCAGCTCCTGAATGAACCATGTCTGCATGAGGGTTTCAAACGAAAGACAACCTAGAAGGTCGAATAAATATCCCTGTTGTTGACCCAACATGGCTGATGTCTGTGGCGCGTATGTGTTGGTTAGTTCTCTGACCTTCTTATTCTACTCCGTCTTGGTCATGGTGATATTTCTAGTTTCTACTTTATTTGATTCTGAAGTACTACAGTTGGAGGCTATCTCTTCAGGGGAGCTGGATGATAACTACAAGATCTGAAGTGATATTTGGTGATCACCATAACTACTTGGACGGATTATTAGAATTATCTAGCCGTCCACTCGAAAATACCCCATTAGCCAGGTCCAACTGACAGCTTTGTTCATTCTTCCCTGTGGCAAATTCAAAATGCAGAAATTGCTCTGTTTTGAAGGGCTTGGGGAATATATGCTTCCAAAACCCAACAACTGGATTAAATAGGTCATTTACAGTACACTATGATGGCTGAAGGTAAAATAGTAGTGGTGGCCCACACCTTGAATCCCAGTACGCAGGAGGCAGAAGCAGGCTGATCTCTGTGAGTTCCAGGCCAGCCTGGTCTGCAGAGTGAGTTCCAGGACAGCCAAGGCTACACAGAGAAACCCTGTCTCGAAAAACCTAAAATAAAATTTCAAAAACCAGAAAAGCAGGGTTATTAAATAGGAAGTTACCAGTGTGCTGAATGTGTAACCACAGCCTCCTTATCTCCTTGTCTGTAAGCATTATGTTCATTATAGGACATATAGAGGATTTAAAGTGTGAGCTCACTTTTATTTGTATAGTCACATAGGTAATAACAACTATGTTTAGAATGTCTGCGCCTTGACCGTCCTTCATGCTTTTGCTAGAACCACTTGAGTTGACTCCTAATATTTTTAGGAGCGCCGCTAGCATCCTGATTGACTCTCACAGACAACATTAAGGAGATGTGCACAGCCAAGTCCCTGCTGCATTGTGCTGGTCCCGGCCAATACAAGTTGTCCATGTGACCGGACCCAGCCAAAAGCACCTTCTAGTGCACTGTGATTAGTGGAGCCACTTACTTCGCAGAAGATCATCAAGACCTCCAGTGTCCGTCATTCTAATGAGGCCAGACTCAATCAGAAGCCCCCACTGGGAAGCGTGAGGCCACCGGCGGCACGTTCCACACGCCGATCAGCATAGCGACACAGAGTCACATCCCCCAGCAGGTTCCTAAGCAACTTCCAAGTACCGTGCCCTAGGAAGGACTCCACAAATGTGACATTAATAATCACCAGTTTGAATCTGGGTCACCTCAGCCGTGACTCCAAGATCAAACGCCGCCCCGATGGCAATGAGTGTGTGAGAAAGTACAGCAGAAAGGCACCGCGTTTCTTAATGACACCTTTGTGCCTCTTTAGCACGGTTGGAGGCGAGCAGAAATCAAGCCGCCTGAACCCTTGGTCTGGAGGCTAACCCTTCAGGGTATGGCTGGCACACTTTCGTGGAGACTCTTGAGGGACGTCACAGCAGCCTCTGTCGCTCTGGCTCCTTAAATGGAGACCCATGCCCTTTCTTCTTCTCCTCACAGTGTGGTCACATCAGAGTATTGATGCCTAGCTTGCATGTTTCCTTGTCTTCTTGACGCTGCCCTCATATATGTGTGTCAGCCCTTAATATGCAACTTTGAAATGTTTACTTCAATTTGGGGACATGGTTTCCTTGCAAGATGCTTTCATTGAGTGATTGTATTGTACCATAGGGTAAGGGCCTAACAATACAAACATTAGGTAAGAATATTCCAATCTTGAAAGAGCTCACTCTTGGTAGAAAACAAAGACACTTGAACAGGAACATACATACGTACATATATACATACATACATATGCATGTATTCATTTTATATATATGGTTTGATATATATTTGTTATACTAGCATAAAGGTGAAGACCCAGGCCATTTGTCCTGTGTGGGTTGTGATGGAAAGCATCAGGAAGGAAGAGAAGGTTGAGCTGATCCTGAAGGATGAGCAGAACCAGAGGCTGTGTCACTCTAGATACAAGGCAGAGCATACAGAAAGCAGGAGAGAAACGTGGAGACAGAGTTGCAAGTTTATGCAGCTCAAGTGTTGGTTCTGCTGTTCTTCAGGGGCTTGTTGCCCCTTTACAAACTCTCAGTTTCAGTCAGCAGTAAGGGAGGAGTTTGACAGCCTTGCCTCTGAGCTTCCCTCACTCACACACGGTGGCCTTAGGCTTTGGAATAGAAGTCGGCTCCTTACAGGCTGAGAACAGCCAGCCCTGCTCCTAGGTATACATAGGCATGCATTCATGTGTCCCCGTACGTACCCAACTCTTCAGCTCATTGACAGGCTTGAATTTCCACCTTGATAACACCAAAGGATACAGGATGTGCTTCAGGGATGCTTGTGCTAGTTTCTGGGAGAGAACGCGTGGGCATGAATGGTTAGAGAGGAAAAGCCTGAAAGAGTGTAGCCTCGGACCGTGACTTACTACATTGATGTCTCTGTTTTGTTTTCATAAAACCTTCTTTAATGTTAAAAAACAAAAACAAAAAAAAATCTTACAAAAGTGTAAATAGGAAGCAATAGACTCATAGGAGATTGGCAGATTAACTGCTTTCTTCTTCTCTTCCTCCTCCTCTTTTTTTGAGACAGGGTCTCACCATGTAGCCCTGGCTGTCCTAGAACTCACTAACTAGTTCAGCCTGACCTTAGGCTTGCAGAGATCCACTTGCCTCTGCCTCCCGAGTCCTGGGATTAAAGGGATGCACCATCATGCCCAGGTCTTTATTTGTTTATATTTCTTGAAATGCTTTTATAAAAAATTAAAGTTTAACAAAAAAAATTTAACTATAATTCAGCTTTTGAAATAACAATATAAATGACTATACTCATTTGAAGGTAAATCATGTTCATTTGTCTCTGGAAAGGTAAACTCTCTTCTTAAAGCTATGGTTCTTTAACGTGGAAATACTCTAATTCTTGATTTAACGTTTTAGAATCTCTTGTCTTCTAGTGGCTACCGACCATGTTTCCAGGCAGTCTGGCATGTGATAAATATTTTGTAGCATATGTGGCTGAACGTGCCAATTTCAAAGAACTTTACAAGCTTTAATTAATTTTCTCAGCATCCAGATGCTCTTGGTTTATTGATGGGAAATCCACAGACAGTGGGGCTCAGACGCATTGCTTGAGAATCCATCTAGCAAAGATGTTTTCAAACTCTGATGGCATGGTAGGGGGAGCTAGCTGCTTTATGCAAACATGCTACCTGGAGCCCAGCATGTGGAGTTAGGCTGCCATGTTGGGAGGCAGGAAAGATGTTCTGCATCAGGCTCCCTGTTAACCCAAATGCTAGTCAGACTTGAAGTTCAGTACAGACACTGCATGTTCCCTAAAAAGTACTCACTGTTTATGGGGATTCAAGTCTACCTACACATTCTGTGTTTCATACTGCAATGCAGAGCTGGTGGCTAGAGCCTACTCTCCCAGCTCCGTTGTCTCCTGGACAGGTGAGCTGCTTGGCTCTTTGAACACATCTGAAGGCCACAGACAGCAGCAGTCTGCACAAACAGTAAGAAGGAGTGAGGGCTGCCCTCCTGGGTGCTGAGCCTCCTCCTGCTGAGGCTGCCTTAACTGCACATGTTATCTTTAGGGTTATTGTTCTCACTTCCCTTTCTCTTGCCTCTGATCAAAGCCGTCAGTTCCCGTCTTCAGCAGCAGTGTTCGCTGTCACCCCTGTGCGGAAGCTGACATGGAGGCTGCCTCCTGGGAGGGGAGCAGAGCTGCTGGTGTAATGGTGATTGCCATTTGCTTGCACCACACAACATAAAGACAAACATGAACAGGACCTATGGGCATGGTCCTGATATGACCATGACAGGGGTTGGAGCTGGCTGTCATGGAGTCGCCCTTGTCTTTTGGTCTAGAAGACAAAAGCCTTCAGAGGCCCTGCCTTGCTCTCGATGTTCAGCAAAGCACGTCTGTTTTTCCGAGGCCACAGATTTGGGAAATTGTTCTCATTTTGCTAGCCAGCTCCTCCGCAGAGTGTTTTTATTTATCCAGCCATTCAGTTCCTCGGTGTGCATGAGTACAGAGTGATTTTCAGTCAGAAGCCACCATGTTTGCTTTAGGGGAAATAACTCCTTAGCACTAAGGGGACTCCCCGAGTAGCTGATAAAAAAAAATATTTAAAAAATGTAGAAGAAACTGGGGCCCTTATCTTGAGATTAAGGCAACCTAAGGACTTGAGGTGTGCTGCTCTCCATGGATGACTAGCCAACTGTGAAAGATTTTATATTTGTAAAATGTTAGTCATGGCTTAGTCTTTGATGGATGCATTGATAGGGTATGATTTAATTCGTTAGGGGTTTTTTTTCCCCAAAAAAAGGAAATGTGCTGTAAGCATGTTACTTGTAAAACATGAAAAGGAAATATTTGAGATTCAGTTTATCTGCTCTCTGTGTCTGTATTTATGTTATTTGCAGTGCTGGGACTCAAACCCAGGGCCTTATGCTGCTATACAAGAAGGACTCTCGCACCCAGCTGCCATATGCCAAGGCCCAGACATATGTTTTCAGCAGTTGTAGATGACAAAGTCCTAGGTAGAGATCTCCCAGGGTGGAGATCTTTTGTTGTTGTTGTTTTGAGACAGGGTCTCTCTGTGTAGCCCTGGCTGACCTGCAATTCTCTATGAGAGCAGTCCAGCCTCAAACTCAGAAATCCTCCTGTCTCTGCCTCCTGAATGCTGGAATTAAAGGCGTGCACCAACACACCCTGTAAGATAATTTTTTTATTTTATTTTTATTTTGCAGATCTTTATTTGTCTTCCTGGCTTAGTTTTTATGTGAAACCTGCTCAAATTGTTGAACGTTAAGATGTGTTTCTCTTTTTGGATTAATCCACCATAGAGTTTTTGAGCTCATCCTTCAGTTCACAGGGTGAGGTAGGGTAGAAGGAGCAGGAAAGAGGAGCTGAAGCTACAACCCAGGATCTCCCTCCATCAGGACTCGGCTGTGCTTGGGACAGTGCTTTCCTCCCCGTCACTCTGGGGAGGAGACTGATGAGTGTTCTGATGTCCCAGGGTGACTGAGAGCCACCAGGCTGAATGTTTCCATCCGTACATAAAGGCCCAGGACACCTGAGGTCACGGCAGGATTCATAACATGATGCTGTAAAAGCAAACCCAACTCCCAGCCTGCTGATGTGGATCTCGAAGCCGTCGAACCCAAAACCTGCAACCAGTGGACTCATCTGCTTCAAGGGAGGCCAGTGCCTGGACTGCATGCAGACGGGGCCAGTTTCTGGCAGCTTTTCCTGCGACCTCCCTTGTGCAATGGTTTCCCTCCATAGGCTAGTTTCAAGGAATTTATTTTTAATCGACTCTATAATACAAGCTATCTGGCATTTTCCCCCCTCTTCTGTTGTCTTTTAGCTTTTATGTATTCTCTTAGAGAAGAAAATAACCTGTAATTTTATTCTTTAAGTACCTCCTTCAGAAAAGGGCTTTTATCAGGCTCAGAATGCCACTCAGTGGGAGAATGCTTACTGGTTTTGCTTTTGTTTTACTTTGAGAATCATCCCAATCTATAAAATAATATGGAGGAGGCCAAAATACTTGAACTTTCTTCTCACTTTGATATGTATGTAGGAATGCTACAGAAGAGGCCCATGTTTCAACATGCCAGTGGCTGGATGAAAGTAGGATTTGTTGAACAATTTGGAGTGTTATCTATGTGATGGAGCGTGGGATCCTAAAAGGTTTCATACTTGCTGAGGCAATTTTTAGGGCCAAAAATTAACCTCATCCAAACTATTTCATTAAATTAAATTAAACCCTGTCATTATTGGTATTGACATGTACATACTCATGAAAACCATCTCTTAGATATAAAACTAACTTGAACACTGAATACTCAGGAAGGAACTTCCTTAAGGATGTACAAGGTTATGAATAGACCGGATGTTTTAGAGAGACGGGAGTGCCTCGCAGAGTTGGCGGATCACAGTCCCTAAACTGTGGAAGTCAGAGCCATGTCTCCGTCTGTCGAGCTGCCACGTGGGATTCACTTAAAACCAGGGCCAAAAGCTCCATAATTCTTCAGGACTCTTGTGAATTCACAGCATCACTTCATGACCTATTTGGAAGACAGTCATTTAAGCACGGACTCCGACCACCGTTTAACAACGCATAATAAAACATGGGTCACACATGACTCAAGAGAGGGAAGCAGATGCACGGAGACAGCCAGGGTTAGTCGGGTAGGTGGATGTAGCCACCCAGGTGTCTCGGCATCCGTCCAGAATGCCCGGCTAATGAGCTCAGGAGGCCGAGACCTGCTTGGCTGCACTTCCCATTAGCACGGTGCCACCAGATACCACTCTGGGACATTGATTGCAATTGATTCACAAAAGGAATGCTCTGGCACACACTGTGCCTGTGATGCCCTCTGCAAAGCTCTAATTTCAGAATCTGCTTTTTAGTTTCCAGGCGTACCAGCCAGCAGACTTTGCAAATGCCGTATCATTCAGCTTCAGCATGAAGAGCCTGGGTCCCCATAATTGATCCGTCTATTCTGGAGTCTGTGTCACCACAAAGGAGTTAATTTGTCTTGTTTGAAGGGTCAGGTTTAATTGCACAGGTCAGTTAAAAGAAAAAAAAAAAAAAAAGAAAAGAAAAGAAAGTTAAATGACTGCTTTTGACTCTTCGTCTATGCCTTGCTTTTTACCCAAGACCACAGAACAGTGCAATCAATTTCCTTAATCAGCACAGCTGGAACCATAAGTGTGCTGTACACTGAGCTCCGAGACCTGAGTTAAAAGAGTCGGGTGGTAGTAAGACCGTCCCAAAGGTGGCTTCTCTGCAGAAATGTCCCCGCAGTCAACGAGAAGAAAAGAGGCACTAGATGGCGCTGTTCAACCAGAAATGACCTTTACTAAACCAAGCGTGCCTGGGAGTACACGCTCTCTATAAGGACCGGGCCTCATTAAAAACTGCAAATCTAGGAGCAACGTGAGGTTTGGAAATCCGGCTTTTTAAGACTAAAGATGGTCCCTTATAAACGCTATAGCAGGTCTCTTGCTGAGCTGATTTTGTTACCGACTTATTTTACCGTCTCCTTTAATGTTACTTTTTAAAAAGGCTAGCAGAGAGCTCTTTGAGACGTTAAAAGCTAAGAAGGAATGGTGCTATGTCCATAAGGTGGAAAAAGTATGCACCTCCTGAGAAGCAAAATACAGAGGGAAAGTAGTATGAAAAATACACAGGAGATATTAATGGGGAAGGAGAAGGTTATGAAAGGGCATGTATAAAGTGGTTGTTCTTTGGGGGGAATAATATATGAGAATATGCTATCGTGTCTATGTACTTGTCTATGGCAGGGTATGGCAAATGGGATTAAGGATTTCTTTTTCCTCCTGGTTTTATTTACTGTTAAAATAATATACCGGAAGGGGGTGTGGAATTGTGGGCCATGTAATTACATGCTTGGGAGTTTGGAGTCAGGATTCAATATCATCCCCAGCTACCTAGTAAGTTTTAAGCTAGCCTGGGCTGCACAAGACCTTGTTGTCATGAACAAACAAACGTGGCTGGGGAAATAGTTCATTTGGTAAAGGGCAAGCCTGAGGACCTGATTTGGTCCCCCCAAACCATGCTTTAAACAAAACTGATTTGGTGACAAGAACCTGTAGTCCCAGCTGGAGACGGGCAGAATCTCTGGGACTCTCTGTCCAGCCAGGCTGTCCTACCTGGAGCTTCTGGCCCGGAGACTGTTGAGCTTCCTGACTGGCACTGAAGATGCCCGACCAGGCTCCACTCCGGATTCTTGTTTGTACGCGTCCCCCCCTCCCCGCCCCCAGAGTGCTCCTCATTCAGAATTCACCGCAGTTAGTGTTTTACCCACCTATCTGAAGTATATTCCCAACTTCTTAAAACCTTCCATAGTTTCAATGTGTAAACAGGATAGTCTGGCTCTTCTTTCTTAAGGGTTCATCTTTTACAACCTCAAACTGAATTCTCTGTCTCTCCACGCCGTCGCCGTCGCTGGTGAGTTTCCCCTTCCATCCTAGCCTCTCCCTCTTTAATATTACCGTATCAGCATATGTATGTGCCTTAATTCTTAAGCTTTTGATTTGCAAATGAGTTACATTTTCCCAGTACATCTCTAAAGGCTACAATCGCTGTGATTCACTTTGGTTTGATTTTTTTTTAATTAATTAATTTTTTATTTTTTTATTTTTTTAGGACAGGTTTTCATTCAGTAGCCCCAAGCTAGCTTAAAACTTGATATCCCCTGCTTCAGGTTCTGGAGTCCGGAATTACAGGCAGGTGGTTTGCAATTAAGAAACACCTTACAGTCTGGTGCAGTGACACACCCTGTAACCCAGCAGTCTGGGGGGCAGAGGCAGGCCTATCTCTGAGTTTGAAGCCAGATCTACAAACCCAGCCCAGGACAGCCAAGGCTTCACAGTGAAACCCTGTTTCAAAGGAAAGAAAAGAAAAAAAAGAAAGAAAGAAAAAAGAAATATGTTATGACTGGATAATATCCTGGCCTTTTGTTGACATGCCTTTTCCGTACTGCACACGGGGCATCATAGACACTTGACTTAAGAACTGGGTCATGAATACTAAAAATGTTCTAAATAAAGAACAGTACAAGTCTCGTTTATACGCTGATAAATTTCTAATGGCAATCCGCAACCTGTATTTTGGCCAATAATTAAAAATGGGTTACCTTCCAAACCTGTGGTTTTTTTTAAGTTTGAAACAAAATACTTCATTAATTCTTAGACAAAATAGAGTTAACCTCCTACAGGACTTGACACATCCACCCAAGGTAAATGCCACCAGTCAGCCATCCTACAACCGCTACAAAAACTCTTAAATCAAATAGAATAGAAAAAAAAATAGTATTCTGGAGAAAACTTGGGTGGAGTGATGGGAAAGTTTGGTGGAACAAAGGTCAGAGGAGTGGCTGGGAGTGGCTTGGTCAAGTTTCTTAGGGAAAAGGCCTGGCCATTGTTGTTTCTATTGTGGGTAGTTTTAAATGGACCTTTTCCTAACAGTGCTTACAACACAAGGAAAAGGGAATTGGGTTTACTGGATTTGTAGTCCCACCCGCCCGCCGTAGCAGGTCTGTTATTAATGAGCTTCCGAAGGATGTTTGATAGCCTAACTCTAGGCCCTTCCCTAACATAATCTTTCTGGTAGCTTCAAAGGGCTTCTGGGGCTTATCTCATTTTGATCTTGTCAGCGCTGTGACAAATGCCTCGGGGAAGAGGGACGGATATAAGCAGTCTTGAGAGATTTATATGATTTCAGGCATCACACACCCTGGACTGTTTCTTTGTTCTTCAGGACAGAATTCTATTACTGTTTCCCTATTAGCAGTCAGTGCCAGCGGTATTACTACTGTTACCAGACCCTCTTAGGTGGAGACTGGGCTCTAGATCTGGCACAGTGGGGACTTTTTTCTTGACTCAGGTATGCATCTATACTTGTGTGAGCTTCCTGATGACTATTGGAAGCTTGATGACCCTCTGTGTTGCAGATACTGGCTTCAGCCTTGACAAGGCATGAAAGTCCAGAGTAACGTATAGATGTAGCTGTTAGCACGCAGGCAAGCCTGCTTCTGGGTTGCCTAGTAACCTATGATGTCATCATGTGTCACCAACCAGCTGTGTGGCAGGCCCTGTTCATCTGCACATGCACAAGCTATAAAAGAACCAACCCGACACTTCGTCGCTCTCTTACCTCCCTCTCTTACTCTCCTCTCTTGCTCTCTCTGCCTCACTTTCTTTCCTGGGGATCCCCCACTATGTCTCTTTCCCTCCTTTTCCTCTCTATCTCTCCACCTCCATCCAATAATTCTCTTTCATATTATATCTGTTGTGTGTGTGGCATCATTTTTAAAGAAATACTAACAGTAGTAACACTAGTCTTTAATGGAAGTTGAACCCTCTTCCCTCCTTTCCTCTTTGTTCTTTTTTCCTGTTTGTGCCTCCTTTGCTCTCTTTTTCTCTCTGACATGTTTCCAACAAATAGTCCTGAACAATAGAAATAATATAAACTTGAATACACATTTCAGAGACTGCATACCTAAAAGTAGAAAGATAGTCTGTTCAACTGGATTTGGAATTTTAATTCTCTGCTTTGGTTTTGAAGAGCTGGTCCCCAGTTCTTTCTTTGCTGGTGTATTAAGAATTGTTGTGGGGGAGGGAGTCACTGAAGAGATGTCTCATCAGTTGAGAGCATTGGCTGCTCTTCAGAGGACCCCTGTTCAATTCCCAGCACCCACATGGTACCTCACAACTGTCTGTAACTCCAGCTCCAGGGGATCTGACATGCTCACACAGATATAGAAAATGCATGCAAACTACCAATACATGAGAAATAAAAATGAAATAAAATAAAATGTTGGTGAGACACTAATTTTTAGTGATCAGATTCCCTAATGTCTAGGGAACCAGGGAGTATCATTTAACTGGCCTGTGGTTGTGGAGGGCATAAAGAAAGCCCTTCAACATGGGCAGCAAGCTCCACCCATTTAATGTGATGCCCACCACGGTGGAAACTGTCATGTTGGGCAGACTTCATACCAGAGCCAACAAGGAGGTCATTTACCTGTCTTTAATGACTACAGCAGGATGGCTCCCTGAGCATGGCAAGTCTTGAATAGGTTTAATTTTGGTCCATGTTAATTACAAAGGTACAGTTAAATAAATTCACAATAAAGACACTCTTCTGACCTCTTGATCTCTGACAGTTCAAATGGATATATTGTTGCTTCCTAAACCTACAAGGAAACAGTCTGAGAAAGAGAACCAGGTGGGAAAGTTTCTCAAACACACACTAAGCTACTTGCTCCAAAACAACAGTTTTTCTTTGGTAGTTGGTAGTAAGGAGGAGGGAAAAATTATTTCCTTATGGGTATTTGAATGTGTGGATAGCACAGTACCCAAGCTCTTTGTCCTTTGGTTTTCAAGGTTGGTTTGGGGGTTTGTTTTGTTTTGGTTTTTTTTTTTTGGTCCCAGGTCTTTTGCAAATTCTTTAGTACTCCCAAATTTTTATTTTTCTGCAGAAATTTTCACTCAAAACTGCAAGTTAAAAGCTATAACTTCTTGATGAAAATAGTACACAGTCAATCATGCGATGGGCTAAATGTCCTTTTTTAAATTTAAAAAAAAAAATCCCACTTGAAAGCTATCTGATTGACTATAAGTAACTAATTTGGTATATTCACCATTTCAAGAATGTCTTTTGCTCTCTCAGTAAAGCAGCCCTTAACTGACATTTTTACTGTTATCCACCATATATTTCAGCGCTGTGGAGGAGAATGAAGCTATTTAAAAGAAAATAAGATCATAAAAGCCGAGAAAGAGCACTTTATTACTTTTTGTGAGCAGACTTTTACAACAGTGTGGCTTTGTAGTTCAGTTACCCAAGGCAACGAGCAGGCTGGTCCTGGTGAGGCTGTGCTCTGTCCAGCACCCACTTATGGCTGGCATCTGCTGGCCTAGGGTAGAACCAGCCGGGGACCTAGGCAAGCAGCGTCCTGTTGGGGACCTTAACTGCACTTTCCACTACAACCTTGGAATTTTCCTAAGGCAGTTAGTTTCACAGCTGGAATTTTAAAGAAGGTTTGCCCTTCAATAAAACGGCAGTAAATCTTAAGAAACATTGTGCCTTTGTTGTTGTTGTTTTAATTAACCTGGCATTTTTCTACTAAACCATTAACAAGTTATTGGACATCCCTTACCCTTTCACTCTTAATGGTAATACTGGAAAAATGTTATATTTTTAAATATAAATATACATATAATATATATTTATATATAAATATATATAATAATTACAAAGAGTTTTTGTATATTGCAAATTACAGTGATGTAAATAGTCATGGAATATCTTTTTTTTTTTTTTTTTTTCATAAAACTGTGCATGTACTCTTCTAAGGTACAATTCCTTTACTGATGTGATTTAGCATTGTTTTGTTATGAAGATGTGCAGTTTGTGTCCTTAAACACTGGAAACACACATTTGTTATTGGCAGGTTGCACGCATGGCATTCCTTTTTCCAGGCCTCAAAGATACCATCATCCTTGGGAGCCTCATTTGGAAGCTGTCACACTCCAAAATGCCACTGATGGAGCATATAAAGTTTATCTTGAAAAGCTGGTTTTAATGACTCCAGCCTGCTATTAAGAACAGTCTAATCAAATCCTGAATGTGACAGTTTCTTATTTTAACGTGTCAAAGCTGTTCTTTTTTTGATTGAAGAGAAAAACTGTGGTGTTTTGGAGCAAGTAGCTTAGTGCATGTTTGAGAAACTTTCCCATAGAGAGAGGGAAGTTTTGCGTGGTTACATAAAACAACCATGAAACCTAAAATTTCAATTTTGATAACTCCCACAGAACCCTCAGTATTGTAATCATTCCCGGGTCCCTGAATTCTGCATGGCAGGTGAACTGAGGCTGTATCCGGCTCTCTCGCCTCCAGGTGGATGTCTTTACCACAGAGCAGTGGCCTAAGAAAGGGGGAGGGGAGGAGAGAAAAGCAGGGCTGTCCGCTGCTCCAGCACAGATCAGAAACACAAATTGTCTGAACTGGCAAATTATTGACAATTTTCGGTGGATTCTCCCCCACTGACATGAGCAGTTCAGTGAGTTTGCTTTCTTCCCAGGACCCATCATTCATCCATCTAATCAATATTACTGCTCACTCCTCACTGGAGCTATTCCCAGCCAGTCCGCAAAAGGTCAACCCGAAATACGTAGCTGCCAAATGCCCGTGATGAAAAGCGCCCGCCTTTAGGAAGAGTTTGTCTCAAACCCTCCCCAGAGCTTAGCGTCTTCCTGTTGCTGAGTAGCCCCTGGCCAGTCATGGCGAAAGAAATGCAGCTTTGGTCCGTGACCCACACCAAACCATTAGCTCTCGGAAAGCAAGGCAGTGTGCCATTCTAGACGGGACATCTAGCATACAGTAGGTACTTGGGAACAATTACTGACCTTAGCATGAGGGTATTTGTGAAGTGCGTTCAAGCTTATAAAATACAGTTTGTGTGTGTGTGTGTGTGTGTGTGTGTGTGTTATGCTTCCTCCTTTGAAGCTGGTAAGACGGGCATTTTTATATTGACAAATAAGTGACGATTTAACAGATATCTTGGCTAGAAGTAGATCTCAGTCATCCAGTGGCTTGATGAAGGTTTCCTAAGACCTTCCTTCATATTGGGTCCCTTCTCTGAATCAGAGCACAGAACCTGTTTGATGCTGGCTATGGCAGGCAGGCTAGCTGAGTGATGGTCAGCAAACCCTGCAATCTATGCCTGTAAGGTGGAAATAGTAACAGGCATTCTTACAGGGGTGCTTCGAAGACGGCAAGAACCGTCATACGTATAATGCCTGAGCCCCTTACGGGTATTAGTTATTATTGGCATGGTGGCTGTGGGGTGCATTTTTGGTTTTTTGTTGTTGCTTTGTTTTGTTTTAGAAAGAGCAAAGACAGGCATAACTTGTGATGAAGCTGGGGAGAGGGAATGAACCAGATCTTTCCAGGGTCTTCCTGCCTTATGAGACTTCATCCTTACTCAAGCCTAGGGAGAGATTCAAAGAGGGCTGTAGCTTTTTGTCTTTGCCTAAGAGCCTCAGTCAGCAATTTCTGCAAGCAATTGCTTAAAGCAGCCTTGTAAGTGGCCACTTGAACATAATCAATAGGGCTCATGTGTGAACTTGAGCTTATGGCTTATGTGTGAACCACAGAAAAGAATATGATTGTATTCAGCCACTGAATGGGGTGGTAAATGTTTGCTTACCTTCAAGTGGAATTTAGAGACACTGTAATATCATAGACCTAACCCCAGGCTGTTTATAAAGAAATGAGATTTGGTGATTAAATAGTGAAAGGTGTAATTCTTTTGACTCTCTGGGCCCTTAGAATAATAGAAGGTTTCTATGTGCTGGCATTAGGAAGGAGGCCATTGCTAATTCTAAACAACCAAGAAGCACGTGAAGAAAATGCTGCACCAAAATAATTACCGTTCCAGGAGGGATCTGGAAGGTAGCTCTTAAAAGCTGTTCCTTAATGCTTCCTTTATTTCTTATTGCTGGGTTGTTTAGAATGTATTAGAGCTTACAAATATACATTTGTTATATTTTAAATTTTTGTAGTAAGCTGAGAAAAGTTGTAATGAAAATGAAAACATTTTCAGTCCTGAGCTCTTTTGTCTTTTGAAACCTGAAGAAACATTAGAATGATGATCTTTGTGCCCTTTATCAGGAAAATTCTCTGTGTGGGACACAGAGATGTGAAAGATTTTAAACATTAAAGGCAGAATTTAAAAAAAAAAAAATGCAGTGAGGTGTTTTGGTGGCGCAGGACTTCCATCCCAGCACTGGGAAAGCAGAAGCAGGCAGATCTCTGAGTTTATGGCCAGCCTGTTCTATATAGTGAGTTATGGGCCAGTCAGGAATGCATAATGATAATAAACAAACAAACGATGTTAGGACCATCTGGCTATGTCACCTTTCACCCCATTGGTCACCAGGGTTGATGTGGCTGATCCAGATGCTAGGCAGGTTCTTCCTCCTCCCTCACCATTTTATAAGGTCCTCCTTCCCAGTGCGGCCTGCTGGGCTGAAGAGGACGTCTTCACTGTAGAAGAGGACTGTCTTTGGTCAAGACACTGTTAAGATAGTAACTTCCTTTACTCTTTTGCCTTAGTGATGAGCCAAACTTTTTTATTAGAATTTGCCCCATCTCATGGGAAGTGTTGCATCCCTGAAGGTTTCTGGTTCTTATTTTGTGTAGTTTGTGAACCGTTTGAGTCAAGGCAGTGGCGCCATCCTCCACCTTTGGAACTTTTCAGCCTCCTATGCTACTCTCCCTTCTATAAGATACCCAGGCAAACTTTCTTAGCTCTCTTGACAGTAGTCTCCAGTTACTATTTTTGAGTATTTTTTTTTAAATAGGCTTTCCACTTAACTCTGAAAGTTTCCACTTTGAAACGATAGGTTATTTTCCTCGTTACCCTTTTCTGCTCGTGCGTTTTTCTAATGCTTTTCCTGTAAGGACAGTGCTCCGGCATCCCTAGCGCTTGACTAGGCGGGCTTGTGCACGCTACTACCTTCAAACGTCACAGCAGTCAAAGTGAAGGCCAGGGTGATGGCCGACGCCGAGGCCAGTGAGATGGTTCAGCAGGTCAAGGTGCTTCCAAGCGCGATCGATGCTTGGCCCCCACATGGTGGAAGGACAATTCTTATAAGTGTGCCCTGGCCTCTGCACCCATGTCACTGCGTGTGTACACATATGTACACACATAAGGTAAACGAATGTTTAGAAAAAAAGTGAAATAAAAATATACTTGTACTCAAGGAGACCATTCCCCTTTTTTCCAGAAATTCGCTGTGTTTGCTGAACTTGAAAACAGTCTCTCTGTACATTCCCCATAGAGGTGATACTTGCTCCTGCTCACAGCTTCCTGAGACCAGGGAACTACAACCCCACCCAACCCACCCCACACCCCCACTCCTACCCCAGTCCTTCTCAAAGAAAGACAAAGGGCTGGAGAGATGGCTCTGCAGTTGAAAGTACTTCTGCTCTATCAGAGCATAAGTCCCAGCACCCATATGATAGCTCGCAACCATCTCTAACTCCAGTTCCAGAGTATCTGGAACCCTCAGGCAGACATACATGCAGCTAAAACACCAATGTACATCAAATTAAAAAAAAATATATAAGGAAATGATGCCTTCTCCTAGAGGCCTCCCTCACATTGGTGATTGTTGGGACTGACTGGCCGTAAAGGAAGGAGTGAAAGGAGTAAAGCAGCTCGCCTTTGCTGACTTCCTGTGAGCCAAGCAAGTTCTACCCTCAGTACTCATGTGGGTTATCTCATCGAGTTCCCATACCCTCTGTGTTTTTCTTCTGAAACATGGGGATAATGCCGTGTTTTGCTCCCAATCACAGAAGTAGGCGATAACATAAAGACATTAAGTCGCTTTCTTGACAATACAATTACAGTGAACAGCTGACAGGGATCTTGGTTTTAGGATGGCTTCATTTGTTTGCTTGGTTTTTTTTTTTGTTTGTTTGTTTGTTTGTTTTGTTTTGTTTTTTGGTTTTTTTTTTTTTTTGGTTGAGTGGTTAGCTTAAGGACTTTTGTTTTGGGCGGTTTTGTTTTGGGTTAGTCTGTGTGTATGAAGTAGGTAGAGAGTGAGATGGCTTAGGTAGTGTAGACACACCATCAGTTGCTTTATGCGTTCAAAATCTTTCTTGCAGTTGGTTGGTAAGTACATGGTCTCTGCTTATGAAATTAGTTGGCTGTAGCACAGGACCCATTTGAAAGCAGACTGTCCACTGGCTTCTTTTCAGAAGGGAGATGGCCAGATGAACATCTGTCCTGCCCTCGGGCCACACACAAAGGAGCACCCAGCTCCAGCCACTGGCTCACACGTGCTGCTGCCTTCCGGGGTCCCCTCTCTCTCAGAGTATTTGCTGTCTACAGAGATGACACCCCCTGTCTTTGCAGGTGGATCAATATTTACAGCTGTTCAGAGAAGTTGGTGGCTTCCCTGTTCTTCAGGCTGCTGTGTAACAAAGCCCCCTGCTTTCCCTGGGCCTCTTCCCCATCTGCTAGCAGGGCTGTGGTTAGCATCACCCAGAGCCTGAGACAAGGCCAGTTCAAAGCAAGTCTGTTTGCAGTGCACATAACCATCTCTCTGTTTGCTTGGGAAGGAAAACAGCTCTGTTCCATGTAGGCATCAGACCAGAGGTAGCCATGTCATTCACAGGCGACATTCGTTTTTCCATCTTTTTTCTCACGATCACCTCAGCGCCCCGGTGTGTGATCACAGCTGCTGTACAATTATAGCTATTTAAGGTGCAACAAGTTGAAATTGAAGGTTAGATACACGTACATTAGTGGGGTTAAGTAAAGAAATTACGTGATCACAGCAGTATTTTTAAATGAATGAATGTGATTGGCTTTAATTATTTTTTTAAAAATATGTCTAACAGGCCTTCTTCCTCAATCTGACTTTTTTATGCTGACTGAGACACATTTTTCTTCAAACAATTGCAGGACCCTGCTTTATCGTTACACAGATGGTTTCTGTTAATTCTCAAGGAAAGTAAGTGATTACAATTAGTCAAATACTCAAAATTGCAAGATTCTGGAGTTTTGTCCTATTATTTCAGGCATGAATCCATGTGCCATCCTCTCAGGGAATGCCTTAAAAGAAAAATGATTCCAGCAGTTAATGTCCTGTCTTAGAGTTCTCAAAGCCCAGCTAGGTAAATCCCTGCTGCTTTTGGTGGCTCTAAGTGTCGGTGAGGGTTTTGGGTTTTTTGTTTTGTTTTGTTGTTTTTTGTTTTTTGTTGTTTTTTTTTTTGCTTCTTGTTTGGATAATTCAAGGGGGATGGAAATAATCTAGATAAAGTAATCTAGATAAAAATCTAGATAAAGATAGTTTAAACACTGAAAATTCAGGAAATACTAGAAAGGATAAACACCATGTTTCATGCCTCAGGAATCTAAGTCAGAAAGGTCACTATGAAAGGCCTGGACTATATAATGAGTTCAAAGCCAGCCCAGGATACATAACAAGTTTAATAGCCTGGAAGGCCAAGCAGTCATGGTTCATGCTTTTAATCCCAGCCCTGGGAGGCAGAGGCGGGCAGATCTATGAGTTGGAAGCCAGCCTGGTCTACACAGTGAGTTCCAGGACAGCAAGGGCTACACAGAGAAACACTGTCTCAGAAAAGCAAACAAACAAAACAAAAGAAAAGAAAAAGAAAGGAAAGAAGAAAAAGCCTGGGTTACAAAGTATGATCCTGTAACAGAAACCAAAGAACACTACTTTTTTGTCCCATCGCAGCATGCATGGTGGCACCCGCTTTCAAAATAAATAGTTCAGCAGATTCAAAGAAAGGATAAAGAGATGGAGAGTGTTGCCTCCCACTCGTGTCCTCCCCATCCCTATAAACCATTATCTGTAGCAGATCTCTCCCAACTTCTTGGCTTTACCCAAATGATACTGATTTCATCTTGACGTGTAGTCATACTTAACAAATGTTTGGTCGATTGGGCTGCTAGTGAGAGCAGAGATAGTCACCTGTGCCTAAGCTGGACCATGAGAGCATGTCACCACTTGTCAGCATGGTGGCCCCAAAGCAGGGGAGGGTCAAGGACTGCTCAGGAAATTAGACGTTGCCAAAGGTATATTTCAAGGCAGCAACTCAGATAGCTGGTGGGCCCGGACCCGTAATAATGCCCTTCAATGCTGTGTGAAAGGAGTTTCAGATTTTATCTGGTGAGGATCTTTCTCTGTGGTAGCAGTCTGGAGGATGGCTAGATTAGAGGAGGTCAGACCAGACTGGGAAACAAATGAGCAGTCTCCTGAAGAAAGAAGAAAAGAGTGGGGTCCAACAACGTTTGTGGGCTTCTGGTTTAGACAGCCAGCCATCCCTGAGCCCGGACTGGAAGCCAGGAGCACAGTGATACTACCCTTGAGTCACCCAGGTGGACATGTCCGTCTGTCATGGCAGTCATGTGGGTCTGGAGTGTAAAGAAAAGACCTAGGCCTCGAGTCCCGAGTATTCTTGCACTGGGAACGCTGCACGGGGCTCGGGGGACCGTCAAAATGAGCTTTGCAGCAGACAGCCTCGCCTGCCATCCTCCGTGCGGTTGGCTTTGTTTCACATGTGTGTGGATTCTTCTGTGTGAGTCAGACTACAGAGCTTCCTACCGTACATACCTAGAAAATAAGGATCACGGGGATGGGTGGAGGCAGCTGCCGGTGACGCTCCTCTCCCAGCTTCCTGTGAGGTCTTGAATTTAGAAATCTAGGAGCCGTTCTCTTGCCAAAACCAAACGTAGTGTCTTCAGACACCCAGTATGTGTCTTTACTGCTAGGTGGGGTAGCCGGGGCAGAGCCCGCCCACCATCTGTAATGATGACTTCCAGCTTGCTCCCCTCCCAATCTTGTGCTCTAAGGACCAGCTCGGAATCCGCTCTTTCCTTTGAACTTACCTCCCACAAGCCAGCCAGCCTCTGCTCCTCAGAACTCCGCTAGTGTTTATTATTTTATGTCTCTTATTTGCCGCTTAGCATTCACGCCTCTGTAGCTAGTCATTCTGGTGTATGTGGATGCCTGATTGTCCTTCCAGGTGGAAGTTGCCAGAGTCCCCGATTCTGTTTTCTATATTGTCTTACGCCTAGAAGCACATAATAGTTTTGTGCTAACACTTTAGGGTGACCTGCAGTGTGTATTTTTCTATTTCACATACTATAAATCTATAACCTTGGTATTCTTAAAAATAAACACCCCTAATAAACATAGCTGTGTTTATTATGTGTATATTATTGTCCTATGAACATAGAAAATGGGGCTTTTTATCTGAGTGGGCCTTGTAATAGCAGTTTATGTTATTTGAACACAATGTATACTATCCCATGAGGTACTATAAAATAACATCATGACTAGGGTCATGGCTCAGTGGTGAGGCAATTGCTTAGCATGCATGAATCCCTAGATTCAAGCCCCAACCCTTCCAAAAGATTAACAACTCAAAAATAAAATAAATAAAAAATAACATCATGAGCTGTCCTTGGGAGACAGAGGCAGGTGGATCTCTATGAGTTCAAGGCCAGCTTGGTCTATATAGAAAGCTCCAGACAGCGTGGGATACATAGTAAGACCCTCTCTCTTAAGAAAATAAAAAGGAAGTCCTTGGGAGCCAGATACAATGGTGTGTGTCTAGATCCCAGCTACTTAGAAAGCTAAAGAAATATGTTCACTTGTTCCAGGAGTTCAAGACCAGCCTAGACATTGTGACATGATGCCATATCAGAAATGAGGGCTGGAGGGAAGGACAGAGGAAAGAGCATGGACATTACTTGAAAAACTTGAGAGCAGGTTTTTTTGTTGTTGTTGTTGTTTTCTGAATCATTCAGATGTTTTCAGGATAGTCTTTCTTTTAAAACCATTTAATGTTTTCCAGGAACAAATTAAAATAAGATACAAATAACCAATTCAGTGCATACGATTTTAGGATTGTCTACATAGAAAGGATTTGTCTGTGCATATGACTTTAGGATTGTCTGTGTTCTGCCATTGAGACCTTCAGGATGTACCTGAGTTTGTGCGTTTGGATCATCCAGTGATGTTCAACAAGCCTTATGACTAATTGTTGTCTCGTACTGGTTGCTAGCTGTTGACAGAATTCAATAATCCAGGGGTCTTCTATTTGTTCCTCATATGAGAAGTAGCTGTTTGGACTGGCTTTAGTACCGCTGATTAGATCTTAAACACGTGTGTGTGTGTGTGTGTGTGTGTGTGTGTGTGTGTGTGTGTGTGTATTACTCCGATAAACTAAAGCATAACGAGGCTCCCCGGGTACCTAACCATGCTGCCACTCTCTGATGGAGCCCCCCCACAGTGCCCCTCAGCACCTTGTTGCTATGATCCTAAAACTTTGATGTAACTTCTGTGGATTCTAGTGGAGGAAACTTGGCCCTACCAGATCCTCAACTCAAATTCTGAATGGGGTGGAGGACATTTTAGTTGGTATTGATGTTAGGTGACAAATAGGACAAAGATTAGCTACAAGATGCATAGGTCAGTACAGAATAGTTGCAGAGCAGCCTATGGAAAGATTGTGGAATAGGATAGGAAACAATACCCCAGGGTTATGTGCACAGTGGAACTCCATATGTCACAGCCTTTTCCCTCTCGTGTCTCTATCAGAGAGAAAGCTGATGATCACCGGTATTATCAAGTAAGCTTTTTTTCCTCCTTGTGACGGTCAGTGCTTAGGTTCAAACCTGGGGCCTCATGTGTGCTGGCTAAGAGAACCATCATTAAGCTTCAGCCACTTCCGTCAATCAAACTCAGCAGTCATGAGGCAACCTGGCATGTTTATTTGTGTAAAGCAAAGTGAGGTATACAAGGACTCCAGTGGACCATCCAATGAGTCCTTTACACAGTTTCTGGGAACGTGGGGAGTATCTTGGTACATTTGGGCTGCTATAATAAAATGCCTCAGGCAGAGTGGCCAGTTAAAAGCATCAATTTATTTTTATCTGTTTGAGACTGGTCCAAGATCAAGGTGCTGAAAGCTTCTCTGACTGATAGATTGAGGATATGTCTTTTTGGTTCTAAACTTTCTTCATCTTCATCCTGAGTCCTCAGATAAGGAAAGAATAAGACTGGTCCCTGAGATAGTCTCTAAAGACACTAATTCCAGCCATCACTCACATAACATCATCTACTTCCTAACACCTTCACTTTTGCCGGTGGGGTCACAAAGAGGGGCTGGCAGAGTGTCTTAGAGACACAGCATAAACCACCACATCCAGAGTGTAAGACAAATCTAGACCTTTCCAACGGTCACTCTCATTAGAAGGAAAACTGACTATTCTAGATTACAGAGACTGAGTTGTACCGGCCAAATACACAGAGAGGGAATTCTGATCAAAAGAAAATGGCTCTCTCAAAACATTTCAAAAGCGGATCTGTGACGGTTCACACCTGCAAATGCAGCATTTGGGGAACTGACGCAGGAGGATTGCAAGCAGTGCTGGTAAGGGCCAGCCTCATGCAGGGATCCTCCTCACCTGGCTGTGCTGCCAACATGCGCGCCTTCTGTCCGACAGCCCTGCTTGCCAGCTCTCAAGGCTGTCGCCGTGACCACTCTCTCAATGGAGATGAGGAAATGAATGGTTCCCATTCTCCCTTGCCCAGTTCTGTGCGCCACAGGAGAAAACAAGAGTCAACACATTCTTGAATTAGATAGTTAAGGATGGGAAAACAACCCTCTTTATGACTTGAATAATTCTTTTTCTATACAACATAAATTCTAATTACCAGTCTCCCTGTTATAATGAGCTATCTAAACTTCAACAATCTTGTGTCTGAACATTCCTGCTGGGGATGCATCTTGCATCGTAGACTCTATTTGCACACTACCATTCCTTGGCATTTTGCTATAGTGTCTTTTGACTCTAAGTCAGAGTCGGCTATCGGGCACTTTCTGCTAGGCAGATGCTGTAGTTTGAGTCTTTCGTTGTTGTTTTGAGGCAGAGCTACTCCGTATAGCCCTGGCTATCCTGGAACTGGCTCTGTAGAACAGGCTGGCCTCAAACTCAGAGATTTGCAGACTAAAGCCGTGCACCACCGTGGTCCACCTGTAGTCTGAGTCTTACGTGCCCACCTGCTGCCCATTGGTTAAAAGGGGTCAGTTCCATGGCCTTTGTGGAGATGTGTCCTACGGGGGACCAGCAGCCTTGGCTTCCCCTTCACTCTCCTGTGCCTTCTATAGCCATAAAGTGAGCGGTTTGGTTCCTCCCCTTCTACTTGGCCCCTTCATTAGAAGCCCCCAGATAGCCATGTGTGGTGGCAGACGCCTGTAATCCCAGCACTCCCAGGGAGACAGAGGCATTCGGATCTCTGTGAGTTTGAAGCCAGTCTGGTCTACAAAGTGAGTCCAGGACAGGCAAGGCTACACAGAGAAATCTGTTTCAAAAACCAGAAGAAGAGGAAGAGAAAGAAGAGGAAGCCCCAAAAGATGTGTTCTCTCTCTCTCTCTCTCTCTCTGACTAGAACCTCTGAAGTCCTGAGCTGAAACAAACATTCTAACTTAATTACCTCAAGTCTTTATGATAGAGATGCAACATACAACATACCTTCATTTTCTTTCTTTGTTTTTATTATTTATTTTGAGGCAGGTCTCACTTGCTATGTAGGCCAGACTAGCCTCAAATGCACAGAGATCAGACTGCCTCTGCTTCCTGAGTGCTTGAAATTAAAGTTGTCCACAACCATTCCCAGCCCACATACTTCTTTTTAAAAAACAAAAATCCAAATATCTTACTTTGCTAATAAATATTGTGTTCGACTTAAGGAAAAAATTTCTAAGCAGAAACACAAATTAGGGTTTTAAGAGAAAGGCGGTAAAGAATGTTTCATGTATACTGAAACATGATCAATTTCTTGTCTGATCTTAAAATATTAGCATTTGCTACTCGAGTGTGGTGGTACAAGCCTTTAACCCCAACAGAGCCAGGCGGATCTCTGAGTTCGAGGCCAACCTGATCTACAGATCCAAGTTCCCGGACAGCCAGGGCTACACAAAGAAACCCTGTCTTGAACAATCAAACTAATTAATTGATTAATTAATAGTAGCATTTGCTTCAGAATTAGCATGCATAAATGCTTCCTTTCGTGTGCCAGGCAACATAGGGTCAGAGTAGTAGCTAGTACTCCCAACAGTCCTGTTCTTATTCCCGTTTCACAGATGAAAATTATGAGTTTTACAGTGAATTTTCCTAAGGCCTGTTTGCTGAGATGATGGAGCAGAGAATTTGCGTTCAGGAGGGAACTGCCATCCTGGCTCTCAGCCATTGCTGCCCCAGCCTTCCTGTCATGGGGGCTCTCTCTCATCCCCTCTGGGGTGAGATGCTGTCCTTTAGCAACGCATCCCAAGATGAAGTCGGGATGTGAAGAGTCTCAGCACAGACTTTCATCGGCTCAGGTTTTGTACAATCAGTACAACTACGGCTTTAACTTTGGAAATACTTCCATCTTTTAATGTGCCAAATGCCATCTTAAATGAAACGAGAGACGTGCGTGGTAGATGCAAAGTGTAATCCCATTTTAGCTTGGGGTGGGGGTGGGGAGTTGCTTTTCTTCACACCTACTAGAATGCCAACGGGAAGAGCTATCAAACGTTTGGGGGGACATTGGATTGTAATTAAAGGGCTCTGCCCCACTGTCGCTTCAACTTCCTCTGGGGCCCAAGATCAAAACCAGAGCTAGAGCATATGTGACATTTCATTCAATCCCACACAGTCATAAAACTGTTTCTTGCTGCTTTGTAAGGAATACATTGAAGAAGGCACAGAAGACTTGGGGTTTTTTGGCTTAGTACGTAGAAATGTGTCTCCTTAAAATATAAAGACAACTGACTTTCTGAACTTAATTGCAGAATTCCTCATTCATAGCTGACTGTAAACAGCAGGCACTGTGATTTACAGTAAAATAAGGACTTGCTGGCAGGTAGCTATTGTGAGGATTGGAGGGTCTGTCTGCTCACATCAAGATTTCTGCCAGCATCAGAAAAAAATAAAAATCTCTCTCGCTTTCCAGGGCAACAGGTATAGGTTAGAAAGACAAAGACAGAAAAGTTTCTGGGTGTATTTTTTTTTTTTTTTTTTTTTTTGGTCAGTATTTTAAGCATTTCCTAACTCGGAGGCAGAACTTAGCTGTATGTGCCTCAGGAAAGAGCAGCTATAATACATCTGTATTTTTTTTTCTCAGCCATTAAATTATTTTTGCTATGCTCTGACATCATTTTGGACTAGTTTTATTAATGTGCCCTCTACAGTAGCTGACGAACTCCAAGGTAGAAAGGACGACGTCTTGTTCTTTATCATTTCTCTGTACCTTACAGTCTGGCTCACCCTAAGCAGCCAATTGCTACTGACTACTGGATATCTGTACCCACATTTCACAGCGACATCTCCCACTTTGTTTGCTGCCCGTCCCAAAGGAAAAGGAAAGGTGTCGTCCAGTTGCTTGAACCCTCAGTGGTCATAGAATACAGGTCATTCTGATGACCCCTCTACATCGTCCTTACTAGCCAGGCTACCCTCACTCCCATCCAAGTCGGATCTCTCAGAACCACTTCTGGAGGAAGAGAACTTGTTGGCTCATTCAGAGGAGAAGCCCAGGAGTAAATCTACTTTAATCACCATCTCCTCGATGAATTACCAAGAACCTAGCCTCCATCTCCATGTCTTCCTCCTGCTGCACTGGCTTCTTTCATGTGTATTATCCAACATGAAGGCAGCTGGAAACTTGTATCTTTTCAGTTGCTCAGGAAAGTTCCAGGGTTGAGCTCAGATGTCATCAGCTATATGCTATCACCAAGCTAATTTCTGGTAAAGAAAAGGGGGTTCTAATTGCTTAGGTTTGAAGAATCACTGTGATCAACTTCAGAAACAGACCACCAGAGGGTATGAGAGATGGCTTCTGTCTTAGTTACGTTTTTTTGTTTGTTGGTTTGTTTGTTTGTAACTACTGTGATAAAGACTATGATCAAAAGCATCTTGGAGAGGAAAGGGTTTATTTGGTTAGCTAGCCCAATCCCAATCCATCATTGAGTGACAGCAAGTAGGAACTCAAGCAGGGCAGAACTCCAGCAGAGGCCATGGAGGAATGAATAGTGCTTGCTGGCTTGCCCTCTTTGCCTTTTTATATACCTGGTGATCACCTACCCAGGGGTGTCAACACCCACAGTGGGCTGGGCCCTTCTGCATTAATTATCTCTGGAGGAGAAGCCCTGCAGGCTTGCCTACAGGCATTCGTTTTCTTTTGTTTCGGTTGACTTTCCCTCTTCCTAAAGGACTCTAGCTTGTGACAAGTTGACAAAAATTAACGAGCACAGCTTCACACGAGATTAAGAGAAATGGATATTAGGAAGGCAAAGGTCATAGGCAGGTATCTGCAACACAGCCTATCCTATTTCATATGTGTTTCCCCAGTAACTCCTTAAAAAAAAAAAAAAAAAACCTGTTCAATTCCCACAGCTTCTGGGACCATAGGCATCAGGGTAAAAACTTAGGTGAGGCAATCCACCAATGAGGATCAGAGTTCTGACTCCAGAGTCTGACTTCACACATCATGCCCCAGTAGACAAGACAGCAGCTTCACAGGTGGTCAGTAATGCCTACCTCCAACGTTCCTATGTGGCACAAACCCACTATCATGTGGGAAGCTCTTAATGTGTGTCTGGCTCGCCAAACATGCTAAGCGCCTGATCACGTGCAGTGAAGCTCGTCTGCAGGGCTCCCTCAGCATGTGTGGCTTTGGTCCTCTTCCCACCTTCCCTTATTCCAGCAGCACTGGCCCACCTTCCCCCACCGCCCCTGAGCCTCTTCCGCCCTACCTCTACAAGGACATGTTGCTTTCCATTCTGGTCTGTCTGCACCATACCTGCCAGGTCCCACTGTCAGGGAAGGAGACTGCCCAGACCTTACCTGACCACAGATCCATAGTTCTCTTCCACCGAAGTCTTCTTTTCCATTGCTGCTGCTCTCTGATCTTTAATGAACTGGTGATCCTCTGTGCCCTTTCTAGCTAGAAGCCCCCGCTTTATATCATAAGTAGGACCTACGCAAATATTTCTTAGTAAGCCGGATTACTGGAATGTCAGCTGTTTTCTAGACCTGTTTAAGGGTGTTGGGAACTTGGTTGAAGCTGCTGTGAGGACTGTCTCAACAGCTTAGAGTGCTAGTGGTTGGAGACTCTAGTGCAAGAGGGTTGACAGCAAGGGAGGGCTCTTGGCCTGAGGGCCTTGTGGCTCAGGGAGGAGTGGGTACTGTAAGTGCCACATGAACAGATGCTGGGTATGAGACATTCATGGCAGTTTTGTCTCACCATTTCAAAGAAGATCATGTCTATACAGGTAGCATTTTGTGTGCTTGCTCACTTTCTCTTTCTCTTCCTCCCTCTCTCCCTCCCTCCCTTCCTCTCTCTGCTCCCTCCCCACCCCCAGCCTCTTCTCTGAATGTGGGGTCTGAGAGGGTGGTGGTCATATTACCTGTTTATTATACAATTCCCCCAAGTACTCTGAATGGCCACATTATAAATAATGGTTATTTATTATTGCTGTCTAGACTTAACAAATGGCTATTTAACAGGCAATGAAATAATTTATCCACAGTTCTTATACTATAATTACACACACATACACACACACATATTTTAAGGGCAAATGTTAGGGCTCATGTTGAAAATACAAGTCTTGTTCAC
The DNA here is from genome assembly GCF_030254825.1 of Meriones unguiculatus. Lineage (NCBI taxonomy): Eukaryota > Metazoa > Chordata > Mammalia > Rodentia > Muridae > Meriones > Meriones unguiculatus. Next base: position 9,188,758 of record NC_083356.1, read on the forward strand.
AGTGGTGAATTATTCTCTGCAGACAGTAATGCTAGTATGAAATACAGAACAAACACACCTCAGTTTTCCAAGGACCAGGCTTTTGTTGTTATAATAACTCTAGTCAATGCCAACTGAAAAATATTAAATAACATGTCTGTTCATTAACTTCTAATCATTGTAGGTTTACTAGAAAACACTGTAAACATTTTGACATGTTACCCCTTAAGTTATGTTCTATTATGAATTTTTAAAGCACAGCATTAGAATTCTACTGGACATATGTCATATAAACTTTTCTTAAATTTTAAAAATACTGAGAGAGAGAGAGAGCCACCAACCATGATGACATGAGTTTTATTCCCAGGATGCACATGGGTGGAAGGAGTGAAATGACCTTTCAAAGTCATCTTCCACATATGCATCCTGTTAAAAGCAAGTAAATGAACAGGAACAGATGTTTTGGCTTTTCATTATTTAGTTAGTCTTCTCCGTCTTTCAGAAAGATACCATTCCAGTCATTATCCATCGTTCATTTTACTTCATTTAAAGCCATCGTTTAAATTGTATTCAGGTAAATTAAAACTGGCTACCACTAAATTGTTATTGAAAGCCAGCACTGAGTTCTCCTACTTTATATGAACCGCAAAGCAACTTGAGTCGGAACCTCACGTAATTCTTCCCGATTAGGAGTTGGTTAAGTTGGTTGGCTATAGTCGATCAAAAGTAGAAAAATACTAACAATATATAACTTCAAATTTTCTGGTCTGCGATACTGTGCGATAGGGTGCGAGCTTAAGCGATGACTTGTCAGAGACATGTAGGGTTTGGTCTGTCTGTGTAAGGCGCGCGCCAACACTTTTAGCTTTGTTTAGTATTTGTGCAGCTAAGGGTTGAGGCGCAACCCTTGCTTGCTCACAGCTTTTGTTTTGTTCTCCTCTTGATTGTCTTCGGGTATTGCCGGGCTCCTTCGCGTCCCCTTGGTGGTATTACAGAACTGCTGACTCAGGAAGTAGAGCACAGGCTTGATTCAGTTAGGATCAGGAAGGATTTGTTGGGCCAAACAGAGAGTTGAATATAATTGAAAGGTCTGTTACATTTCGGAAGCACAAAATGAAGTGCCTGGTTCACTGTCTGTGTTTCATTTGAAATAATGAGTTACATTGTCTAAGAGTGGAGGACAGAAAAATAAGAACCTACACGAATCCGACTTGGCAAGTTCCTCCTTTTCCACTAGTTCTCAGTCTAAAGAGCTTGAATAATCAACCCAGCCCTTAGGAAGCAGAAACTCTTGAACTCTTGAGCTGGGTTTTCTTTTTTTTTCTCTCTCTCTCTCTGAGAGAAGACTGGATTCAGCAGAGTAATGTTCAGAACCAAGGTGGAAAAGGCTCCACTTGGCACTGTCCTGGAGATGCTGCCAGAGGTTCTGCTGCGTCACTGTGCAGCTGGGGCCTTGGAATGCGCACGCTCACACATGTCGGCTCTCATCTGATTGCAAAGGAGGGTTTCCCAGTTCACTGACTTGAAAACAGACGGTTTGGGGCTTTGCTGGTGTGGTTTGGTTTCTGCTACGTCGTTCCAGCTGCCCTCAAACTTGTAGCAACCCTCCTGGCTAGGCTAGGGCTACAGGTATGTGCCCACCTTGCCCAGCTGGCGAATGCAGCCTCAGTGAATCATATCTTCCGTAGACACTATAGTGTGCCTTTCATATACTATAGAGAGACACGCAGTATGTCATACTAGCCTGGCACATGCCTTTAATCCTAGCACTCAGGAGGCAGGCGCTAGAGAGTCTCTGAGTTCCAGGCCAGCCAGGGCAGCAGAGTGAGAGCCTATCAGAAATATATATTTTATAATATATAATATATGATACACTATATTATATACTATGTATAATATGTACATTTTAAGTTTTGCAGTGCTGAAGATTGAACCCAGGGCCCTTGCCTGCTAGTGTAGTTAATGCATTACACCAAATAACCCCCCCCTCCTTTGATGGCATTTAAAAGTGAGAACTGATGGGTCATATAAACAAGCTCAGGCCCTTCATCCTCACTCTTGGTCTGGAGCAGCTTCTTCCTCACAAGTAGGTCTGCAGGCAGTGGGCTCTGTGCTAGTTAGAAGTGTGAAACACTTTTCCCAAAGGCTGCTCATTTTGATGCTTTTTAAAAACTTGTATATGTAATAAATAGCTTAACTCCATATTAAGTGTTTGCCATTGGCAGGTCTGTCACACGTCAGTGACATGAAGACCCAGGAGAACATGTTTTTTTTTTTTGAAGACTGAAGACTCAAAAAAAAAAAAAAATCCAAAGCAGTATTTTGATTACAAATAAAATTCAAAGAGAGCCATCGAGTTTTAAGGACTAGGTATTTTTCCTAATTAAAAAGAAAAATGAGAAACCTGTCATTTATTCCAGTATAACTCTGTAAACGTTTCCGTGTGCAGTGCCAGCAAGGGAAAAGCCAGAGTCCAGTGCATTCGTTAGGAAAGAGGTAGAAGAGAAAGGCTTCTTCCTGCTGGAACACCGAGATGCACAGTCATCCTCCATTTCCGAAGGAGAGCCGAGGAGATGTACGATTAAGGGAGGTACCGGCTACGTGCGATGTGCGTCTTCTGAACACCTCCAATCCCCATTTTGGTACGCCAGTCCCCTTAAACGTCGCTGTTGCTATGCTATGCTATGCAGGCTGGGCACTCTTTGCTTACACACGTTGGCTCAAATGCAAAGAAAAGTCCTCATTCCTGTACCTGCCAGGATTACAGGTATGGGCGCCTGGGCCATTCTGGGTTCACTCTTTTGTTAATCCAGAAAACTTGACAAGTAAAGATTAAAAAAAAAACAAAACAATAATATTTTATTATGAAATGTCATTCAGACTCTGTTTTGTGGGTTTGTCTTTGCTCTGATTCTTTGCTTGTGTTTCCTACTGGTGTTCAGAATTGAACTCTTGGCTGCCTCCATATGGGATGCACAGTTTACCCCTGAACTATGACCCCGGTCCCTGAGTTTAGGCTTTGTACATGAAAAGGCACTTGTTGTCGTTGTCGTTGCTGTTTTGCAAATGACCATTTTTTTCTCAAAACTAAGAGCCCTCCATGAGCCAGACAGATTTGGCTGTCCTGTGTGAATCTGAGGGTGCCTGCTTTTCATTTTATTTCTCTAATTGCCTCATTGCAAAAACAAAAAGAAGATAGTTATTAGAATTTGGCTAACGTAGTATAGAGAACTGTGCAGGGACTGGAGCGAATGGCTCCGTGGTTAAGAACGCTTGCTATTGCAGAGGCCCCAGGTTTGGTTCCCAGCACCCACATGGTGGCTCCCAACCATTCATAACTGCAGTTCCAAGGGATCCGTCACACAGTCCTCTGCCTCTGTGGGCACCAGGAGCACACATGGTTACACACACATACATGCAAGCAAAACGCTCAAACACGTAACTGATTTGTGTTTGTGTCTGTGTATGTGTATTTAAGACAGGGTTTCTCTGTGTAGCCTTGCCTATCCTGGACTCCCCTTGTAGACCTGGCTGGCTTTGAACTCACAGAGATCTGCCTGCCTAAATTTTTAATTTAAAAAAAAAATGAATATATGTATATACGTATTTAGACATGCAATGTCTTACCAGTATCCCGTGTTTAATATAATGCTTACTCATAGACATATACTAAGACACATACACAAAGAGATCACAACTAGCTGCTCACTCTCCCAAATAGCAATACTTTCTGTTTGTGTTTTCAGTTTCTTAGTTTTTAATCCCAGATCTCATGTATCCCACTATGTAATAGAGGATGATGTTGTATTCCTCATCCGCTTACCCCGATCCTCCCCCCAAATACAAGAACTACTAGCATGTGCCTCCACACCTGGCTCTATCAGTAAAGTCAGTTCCCCCACCCCCGACCTCCTTGCTCTCCATCTCCAGGTCTCCCATCCCATCTCCTTGTTCCCCATCTCTACTTAAACCTTTCCGCCCAGTGCTTGTTGACCGTGCCTTATTCTAAGAAGAATTCCTTCCCTTTGATTTCTGCCGGGATTCTCTCCGTTTTGTAAGTGAAGGCGGCAGAGGACTTTGCTCCCAGCTGAACGAAGTCACGTGGAGGATTTTTTTTAATTACACTTTATTCACTTTGTATCACCCCATAAGCCCCTCTCCTCCCTTCCAGATCCTACCCTCCTTCCCCCTTCTTCACGCATGCCTCCCTCCCCCAAGTCCACTGATAGGGGAGGTCCTCCTCTCGGTCCTTCTGATCTTAGTCTATCAGATCTCATCAGGAGTGGCTGCATTGTCATCTTCTGTGGCCTGGTAAGGCTTCTCCCCCCTCAGGGGGAGGTGATCAAAGAGCAGGCCAATCAGATTATGTCAGAGGCAGTCCCTCTTCCCATTACTATGTAACCCACCTGGACACTAAACTGCCATGGGCTACTTCTGTGCAGGGGTTCTAGGTTATCTCCATGAATAGCCCCCAGCTGAACGAAGTCATGTGGAGGATTTTTTTTTTTTTTTTTTTTTTTTTTTTTTTTTTTTTTTGCCAAACGAAGAGTGCATGCTCAGCGCTCTCCTTGTGGTCATAGACTTCACAGACCGCCCCAGAGTAGTCCCGTCCGTGTCTTGACGGGTCTTGACTGTGGTTGAGCTTTTGTCCCACAGCCTAAGAGGTGGACCTTGGCTCGGCTTCCACTGAGGGAGGACGGAGGGAAACAGTTCACCTGTAGGACACACCCTGTGTCCTTTCTTGTCCGTGGAGCCCAGCTGACTTCACTTCTCCTTCACTGTGTTACACGTGTATGTGCTGTTTCAAATTACCTGTGTTGCACAGCAGATCTTAGTGGAAATAAAATTAACTTAAAGATAGGAAGTGCCTCTGATTAGCTCAACGAGGCCATGGTCAATTCAATTAAAGTGTTAAGCTGTATTTCAGAAGAAAGCATGTTTAAGATCACGAACTAATTCCACACAGTTGTTCTGAGAGCTCCCTGCTTTCCTGGGACTGTGCGCTGTGCTTTCAAGATAACTACTATTTTTTTTTTAATGCCTATTTAATAAAAATGTGCTTCAGAATACTGTATTCAACCTCAAAGATCATTACCATGAACTTTGTGGCTGACAGTTTTCATTTCACTTAAGCTTGGGATAGACCCTGAGTCTTCCTACCTAGCTTGCAGATAGATTAAAAACTGCATCCAAACTGCGTTATGACTGTTTCTAGGCGATTTCTATGTGTAGTGCAGAATCTCTCTTCAGATTTTTACCCTTTATTGCAACAATAGGGTTCCTATTCGTCCCTGAGCATCCTTTAAGCCATGAGGACCACCAAGCAGGCATGTGGCTGAAACCCGCAGACCCCACCGTTCTCCTCCCTCGGTTGCTTGAAGGCTGTCAATCGAAAAAGTTAACATCAGCCAGTCATTTCAGAACACAAGACTGGGAAACCGTCCACTTATTAAAGCTGTCATGAGGACACCAGTTCCCTACGCCTTGTTCAGAATGGAAGTTCAGAATTCTATCTTAGAACTGCTTTTCAATTCGACAGGAACTGCTTTAGGAATAGGTGGGCTTTGTTATTGAAAGTGACTAAGGATAAAACAGAAGGGCGCAAAGCTGGCTCTTCTTAAAAAAGGATCACCGAAAAGTCCAGGGTCCCTTTAAGATCAAGTTTAGATAAATTCTACTTTAAAAATGTTACCAGTTTCTTAAATGAAAAAAAAAAGTTTCCAAAACTGCCTGTGGTGGTATATACAACCGTAAATTCTGGCCTTCAGGTGTGAAGCCGGCCAGGGAGGTGTGTGTGTAAGCACAGTACATCTGCTGTAACCAAACATACCTGGGATGCCAAAGACATTAGCCCTACCAAGATCCAAACGTAGCTATTATTGCACGCAGGCCTCTTTCCAATTTTCAGAACTTGTATTTATTAAAGCAAGCTATATTTACATAAACATATACCTTGCCCTGGCACATTAGGTGGTAATTCTATTGGCTGTGTTTTGAATCGTTTGGAAGCCAGATTTATAATACCCAACACAAACTCCATGGCAGAAATGTTATGCAGCTTGAATTATTGGAGAGAAAGGAAGTCAAGAAAGGTGCAGGTGTTCGTTTACCTCCGTGCTGAGCCTAGAGAAAACAGAAGTCTGGCAAACCCTGATTGTGCTTGAAATATTAACACAACGAAGCAAGTGAAGTCGCTGTGGGAGTCATGGCCCCATTCTTCGCTGCTAGTGTATGTAGACAGACACCATGTGTGAGCATCTCAGTGCTAAAGGAACTGGGACAGCCTTCAATCCCAGCACTCAGGAGCAGAGGCAGGTGGATCGCTGAGTTGGGGGCCAAGCCTGGTCTATAGACTGAGTTCCAGGACAGCCAGGGCTACAAGAGAAACCATCTTGAAAAACAAAACAAAAAAAGTGACTGACTCTGGGATCTTGGATTTAACTACTTGGTTAATTTCTACTCTTACAGCTTCTAAAAGGTATTTTGTTTATAACTACTTTAAAACTGAACTACAGGAGGCTACAGATATGGCTTATCAACTAAGAACTCTCGCTGCTCTTCCAGTGGACCCTGGGTCAATTCCTAGCACCAATGGCAGTTCATAGCTGTCTTTAACTCCAGCCTCAGGGGATCTGATACCCTCTTCTGGCTTCTTCAAGCCCTGGGCACACAAATGGTGCAGACATACGTACAAACACCCGTGCACACAATATAAATTAATTAATTTTTAAAAAGCTCCAAATGAATTAAATTTTAATTTCAAAGTTATTTCCTTTTATTAAATATACAGTTGTTAAAACATTCAGCCAAATTAGATAACCAAATTTATATTAATTTATCCAGCTACACTGCAATGCATATCTAACCCCTATGTCCCTTTACTGGTACATGCAAGCGTACTTTACCACATCAATACCTTACATGTATTCCAGGTGTGCACATCTGGCGGGCTCAAAGTCTGCACTTGGCCTTTACAGCACATCACCAAGTTCAGGTATTCAACTTTCCACCTGAATAGCAGAACTTTTTAAAAGTTAGAAAAGTTAAAAGCCCTTTGAGTTGCCAGGCATAGTGTGGCACAGGAGTACAATCCTAGCACCCGGGAAGTGGATGCAGGAGGATCAGGAGGGGGCAGATCTCACAGTAGTCCCCCACTGTGCAAAGCATCAGCCACAGTCCAGGCACGTCAAGCTCCACATTTCCTAGAATGGTGGGGGGGAGATGAACCCAGAGGAGGATGAAGGGGCTGGTCCCAGTCACAGCCTGCAGAAGAGGGGCAGTTCTAACGCAGGATGCCCTGAGTCCCGAGCCTGCCAGGGGCTTTTTCGCGTTCCCGTCATGCACAACGACTACCAGGACGTGCATTTTTCCTTCTTGGCGTTGTTTTGTTTTGTTTTTAAGGTATGCTGAAGAGACACAGGAAGAACATCAGGATTTACTTCAGATGTGTGGCGGGTACAGCCATTTTTTGTGAAGGTTCCTTGTGACTCTTGTGTCATGGACTCTTGGAAAGGGGTTTTTTTGTTGGTGGTGGTGGTGGGTTTTTTCCTTTGGTGTTTTGTTGTTGATTGGTTGGTTGATTTTTGGTTTTAGTTTGTTTGGTTTGGTTTTTTTGTTTGTTCGGTTTTGTTTTTCGGGACAGGGTTTCTCTGTGTATCCCCAGCTGCACTGGAACTTGCTCTGTAGACCAGGTTGTACTTGAACTCACAGAGATCTGCCTGCCTCTGCCTCCCAAGTGCTGGAGTTAAAGGCATGCACCACCACTGCCCAGCTGGAAAGGGTGATTTATCATTCAAGATATAGAGGGCACTTCATTCTCATCAGCTGGGAAGGAAGCACAAAGTTACCATTTTTCCAGAGCATCATGAGGCACGCGGGTACCCTGTAAAACAGCAGTCTCCGAGAAGGCTGTTATAGAGCGTGGTAAGGCGTGCCCTGGGCTACTGGGAGCGACGAGGAGAAGGGAGACTGAGAAAATCTGGCTGGGGGTGGGGTGTATTTCTTTACTCTGTTGTGTATTTAGCGCGTAGACCTTCCTTTAATCCTAGCTGAATTACTAAGTGAGGTAACCCTCTGGTTAAATCTGGACGGGTGCTTTGCTTCCAAGCTACACAGCACGCCCACCCCGCCTTCTCCTTGTAGAGATGTCTCCTTCCCTGCCCACTGGTTTAGAAAACTTTTGGAGGAAATGCTGATCCACGGGCTAAGCAGAAGAGTTCAGGGCCTGGAGAGATGGCTCAGCAGTTATGAACACTTGTTGCTCTTCCAGAGGACCCAAGATTGGTTCTCAGCACCCAAGTGTGTGTGTGTGGGGGGGGGGTGACTTCACAACCGAGTGTAACTCCAGCCGCAGCAGTTGCGAGGAGCTGGCCTTTGCAGGTACCTGCACGCACACGCTGTATGCTCACAGTCCCCCACACGTACACCTATGTTTACAGAGAGACAGACACGGGGGCGGGAGGCGGGGGACGGCTTTCCCGAGCCGTGGCTCGGTGGCGGAGCCTGGCTGGTATGCACAAGGTCTACCTCAGTCCCAATCACTGGAAAGAGAAGGTTGCCAGGAACCTGTCAGGACATCAGTGCTAGCATGTTGAGGGCTTTGAGCTGCATTACTCCTTCCGTCATCCAGGACTGCGGCAAGTGTTTCAAGGTCATCCAGGACTCCTGGGAGCGTTTTCAAGGTCATAGCACTGGACATGGAATGGATTGAACAAGTTTGTTTCAAATAAAAACGGTGCTGAATTTCATCTTGTAGCTTCTATTTAGGTGGCTTTAATGGTTTGTTTTTAAGTTATAAAATTGGCAGACAGATGCAGGGGACAAATATAGGAATTAAGGACCACTGGGCTATTTTTGACAGTTTTAAATTAAGTTTGCAGCTGTTGTTAGTGTCAGAACTTAAATAACTTTGCTCTGTTAAAAAATAAATCCAAAACATATGGATTTCAGCAAATTCTATGTTTATTGTTGGTGCTTATTAAGGAAAGGCGCTTGGGTCAAAAAATGAAGACGTTCTCCAGGCTTCTTGGCTGGCAGCTGATAACAGTATGGTCAAGGTGTCTGTCCTTCTGATGTTTTTAATTTAGTGATAAAAGCAGTCTCCTTGCTAATGGAGCAAAGCAGCCTTGAGACCAGTTTTAATCACATTTCTTTATTTTATCTTACTTTATTTTACTATCGTATGTGTGTCCTCACATGCAGAGGTCAGACGACAACTGGGGAATGTAGTTCTCTCTACCAGGTCGGTTCTAAGTGTCCAACTTAAGTCATCAGGCTTGGCAGCAAATACATTTACCTATCTCGCCAGTAAATTATGTGACTTTTAGAGACAGAAGCCCAAGCCTACAAAGACATTATGAATCTAATTCCTCTTTCAAGCTTTTGAAATGTGTGCCTACTTTATGTGCAGAAAGAACCCATCTATAGTGAGAAAATCACCTTCCAGGCTCCCAAAGGAGACCTCCCTCTCTTCTTCAGTCTGTGGCTGAGTGTGCCTTCTAACCAGCTGAGATGCTGCCCTCCCTTGCTCTCAGAATTTAAAGAGCAGCAGTGTCCTTGAGCCAGGAGAAGGCAGTGGGAATGGAGTTTAGAGATGGCCTTAAAAGCCAGATTGTGAAAATTATGATGCACACAGGCTGCAGAGCTGGCTCAGCGGTTAATAGCACTCATTGCTCTTGCAGAGGATCTAGGTTTGGTTCCCAGTACCCATATGGTGGCTCACAACCATCCATAACTATAATTCCAGAAGATCTGACACCTTCTTCCAACTGCCATGGGCACCAAACACAGACTTGGTGCACAGCTGTACACACAGGCAAAACACTCACGGGCACAAAATAAAATTAATCTTTGAGCAAAAAATGAAGCTGAGACTTTCCCTTGAATAAGGTAGGTGGCATATTTATACAAATAACTGTTTCTTTTCAGATACTCACTAAATGAACAATTAAAAAGCTATAACCCTCACAGAATGGGATAAAAGAAAATGAAAATGAATTTTGGAAGTTAGAAACACAACATTGGCAGTTGACTTGGAAGACCACGGGAGGCAGATCCTGATCTGTGAGACACAGCTGAGCATCTCTGCATGATTTGCAGGATTTTTGCAAGGCTAGAACAAAGGCTCTCTAGGGTGGGAGCGAGTCCAACCCCAGGTCCTTCGGTCCAGAGGAAACACTGTGTTTAAAGGCTCCCTCCCTGTCCTTCCTTCCAAGCAGACAGCTCCCAACCAGCTTTTCAATATAAATAGCCAAGAATCACTAGGAAATAGAAACAGAATGGCTACCACCCAGGGAGAAAGGAGGCTAAGGGAATTATCGAGTGTGATATAATGTATATGAGAAAGGAATAACTGCAAACAAGTGCAGAGTGCTACAAAGGAAGACCTTCATAAAAATAGAAGGATTTACAGAGATAAAAGAATGACTTATTCTGCAATTAAAACTCCAAATGCTTAGCTGGGTGGCACATGTCTGTAATTCCAGCACTTGGGGAGGCAGAGGCAGGCATGTCTCTGTGAGTTTGAGTTTGAGGCCAGCATGGTCTACAAATCAAGTGCAGGACAGCTAAGGCTAGCTACATAAAGAAACCCTGCCTCAAAAAAACAAAAATCAAAAACCAAACCGAAACAAAACATCCTCCAAATGTTTGATTTAGGAATTGTAGAGGAATGTTAATTCAGAACAGGGCTGTTCTGGCAAGAGATCACATCCAAAGACCTTCTAGGTTTGTGTGAGCCAGCTGGAATAGAAACATGCCTTTAATCCAGGAGACAGAGGCAAATGGATCTGAGTTCAAGGGCAGCCTGGTATAGAGCAAGAAAATCTTAAGTCCAGGCTTGCTGGTGCACACCTTTAATCCCAAACAGTGAAGGTAAAGTTATTTTGTAGAAGGAAGCACCCATGTTTGAAATGACGCCTAATTGAGTGGCAGAAAAGGTGATGAATCAGAAAAAGAGCTGACTTTTGAATCAGAGAAAGATTAGGGTACACCCAGCTCTCAGAAGAGAGAGGAAAGGGAAGCTACTTAATGGGTAATGCAGAGAGAGAGGATTCAGTTTTACCGGGACAGTTATAGAGAGAAAACTCAGGTAAAGACAGAAGGAGCCAGAGAATGAGAAGGAGCCAGAAGAGTAGAAAAGATTGCTGAAATTGGGTTGAGACCAAGCAGAGCAACTCAGGCCCAGGGAAAAGCCCTGTTGAGTAAGTCAGCTGGGAGAGGTCTTTGAGCCAGAACAGCTGAGCCGAACCAGCCAGCCCAGAGCTCAGTAACAACAAGAAAGGGTGAGCTTATTCAGCAGTGGGTCTCAGAGGCTGAAAATGTTCTGGGCCTCGCTTAGAAGTGAGGCTAGAAGCTTCTAGAACCAGGCCTAGGTGAGCAGACAGAGGTAATAAGCTCCCCAGACAACAACTGAACCAAGAGGAAAAAAAAGTCCTTTTACAAGGGGTTTTATATTTAGTTTAATAAACTGTATTTTCTAATTGGAAAGAAATATGTGAGGGAAGAGATGGAAATTGTTCACTAGAACTCAGAGAAGACACAGAACAGTAAATCTCTCAGAAAGCAAAATCAAAAGGCAAACAAAAATGTGTGCTGAGAGCAAAACGAGAAAATTAAAGTCTGGTCCCGAGATCCAGCATCTAAATAAAAGACAACGGAGGAAGGAATATCATCCAAAAAATAATTACAGAAGCATATGTGGACAAGAGGATATGGACACAGATTGAAAGGCCCACAAAGTGTTATGTACATTGCTTGAAAGCAGACTCAAATCAGCAAGTATCATCAGAAAACACTAGAACACCGGAAACAGAGGGTCTCCTTCAGACGTTCAAAGATTGGGAGAAGAAGTTTTCTGTGGAGAACCGAAGACCAGAATAACAGTATAAGAGTCTAAGAGACAGCAGGACACTTCAGAATCCCAGGGAGAAATCAGCTTGGGCATAGCAGTTAAATATCTCACCAAAGTATAATTTGATGTTAAAGACAAAGAGGATCTGCCTGATGGCTCAAGAAAGGAGCTGCTGCCAAGCCTAAGGACCCGAGTTCAGGAGTTCAGTCCTGAGTAGGGACCCATGAGGTGGGAGGAAAGACCCTAAAGACTGTCCTCTGACCCCCACACATGCCATGACATACACAGATACTCATGCATCCCTGGACAAAGAAAGAAATTTAATTTTAAAAAGATAAAAGAATGCTTAGACATGTATGATTTCACCAGCTTTTCTTTCTTTCCCTGGAGAAGGGTCATGCGACAGAGTGGATGAGGAGGGGAAGAACGGAAGCAGGGATGTCAGTGCAGTCTAGAGAACTGCAGGTCAATGCTGAGGAGTTAGCTGAAAGGTGGACTGGCTTTCCTTTGGGGGAAGGGAGCCTGGTTACTGTGGTGATCCTCTTGCCTGGGGGCTGTCTCCCCCCAGCCCATGAAGTCAGGAAGGGCACTAGAGCAGTCACAAGCCCGGAATGGCCGGCCAGCATTGTAAGGGGATCACACACTCCAGGAACCACTTCAGCGAACTAGTTTGACTTTGATTCCAGAGAACAAAGGCCATATACCCTTTGGGGAGCGGGTGGGGGCTCCGAGGATAGGTGTGCATAATTGGTTGGACCTAGGCACTTCAAGGATGCTTGGTTTGCTTTAAACATCACGCTCCTGGTGTATGAATGGAAACACAGCACCTAGTTATCCTATAGGCACAGGGAGGGGAGAGCCAGCAGGGACCTGTGTCAGAGGCCGTATATCAAATATGGTTAGGGGCATCTATGACTAAAGACACTCTCCCGATGAAGTCAGGCAGAGCAGAGGCCCTGCTGGGGAGGGAATCCTGCACCTTAATGTCAAACTCAGCATGGCTGTCTGGACGGGGAGAACTGCAGTCTCAAACAGCGGGGTCCTTCCAACAGGAAACCGTTGTTTTTCAAGAAAAGACTTTCGTTATTGTTTGCTTTAAACAACAACGAAAAAAGAAAACATCCTTACATAATTTTGAAAAGTTACATTGAAGGAGAGGAAAATGGAATAGTCTAGGATAGAGTTAGCATAAATCTTGGTTTTCCTTCATTGGGTGTCCTGAGTCTGTCAATGTGATAAGCACAGAACCCAAAATGGTCCATATTTGGTATTAGCTCATCAGCAGCCTAGGACCATCCCCCTGGTGTTTGTGCTGGTTCACGTGCCATAATGGAGTCCTTCTTTTGCAACAGTAAGAAAGCCATATTTGGACAATTGTTTATTATTGACAAGGGAGTCATACATTCATAAAAACGCTGAGGGTTCTTCTTCCACCAAAGAACTGTAACATAGGTGACAGCTAGGGCTGGGGAGAGCGCTCCAGGCATAAAGCGCCAGCCACACAAGCAAGAGGACCCACATACAAGGTCTGAATCTCCAGCACCTACATAAAAGGTAGAGATACTAGCATGCATCTGTAACCCCAGTGCTGGGGTGGGGTACGGTGGGGGTGGGGCACAGGCGGACCTCACGCCTGGAACTCATTGGCCAGTCAGCCTAGGTGCACCAATGAGCTCCACATTCCATGATAGACCTTGCCTCAAAACGAGAGTGGAGAGTAGCAATCACGACAGACATCGATTTCTGGCCTCCCTACACACACAGCTACCTGAAATACACATTTACCACACACCTGTGTACACACACACCAAAAAGAGAGGAGAGAGAAGGGAGACAACGAACGTGAATGAGAACACTAACCAGTGGGGATTTTAATAGTTTCTTGGCGCACAGGCATACACACAGGAAAATATAAAGAACATAGAAGGCGTTTTAAGTCCCAGAATAGAAAATGTAGTTTCAGCTGCAAGAACCTGAACTAATTGTTTTTATGAGATCATAAATGTGTCTTGATTTGGGGGAATGCCGTGCTATTGAGCTATTTTATTGTGATGGTGATGCCTCGAAGGATTTTGAAAACACCGAATGAATTTTCAGTGTTACGGTCTTGGGGCTGCTGTACAGGCTTCAGTGAGTAGCTCCCTAATGCACAACGAGGCCGTATCCAGGCTTTTATTTTGTAATAATTTTTGAAGGAGTCACACTAAAGCTTTGAAGAGAGAGAACAACCCAGAAATGAGGAAAACATTAAAGATACATAAAGGAAGCAGAGAGTAAATTACCTGTGAACAAAGAACAGCCCTTCCAGGTCCTCGTACCTAGCAGCCTCGCAGTCTTTTGTAGCCATTTATCTGACAGACACTGAGTGCCCAGTGTGCATTGGTATTCTCCGAGGAATCGGTGAACGAGTCAAGTGAACAAGCCTTATGAGCTTATCATCTGATGGGGCTGTGGGTAAGAGCGAATGCTGAACAAACACAACATGCCTCTTGTGTCATATATAGTTAGGGACTGTAGGTCAGTCACCCCCGAGAGGTGAAGAACAGAGGTCTTGGAAAGTAGAGGATGCAACTCTCTCAATGGGAGCAGGGCGTAATATGCCTGTGACAACCTTGTCCTTTAATATAGCGCAAGGCACCAAATTAAAAAAAAAATGTTTTTTTCGCGCGAGTTCGGTACACATGCTCAGCTATGCTCAGCTACACCTCAAACCCCTAAAATTATTTCTTGACAAAAGTAAACCTGTCAGTTCCTCTGGGAGTTTTTTTGTTTTTGTTTTTGTTTTTCTGAATCCTTTGTTTGGTTTAGCAATAGAGCCATCCCATCAGGCCCGGAAGCACAGAAGCAAAGATGAAGATAAGAACTAGGGCATGTTTAGTTGACCAGCACTGGGATGGATAGAGTGGCGGCCGAGCCCCGTGCCTCATCCTTTCCCTAACAAAGGAGGGCAGCTGCTTGTTTCTAAAAATCCCTGGCATCCAAGAACGCTCAGGTCCTACCTTTGAGGGGAAAAAGCAAACACCTTGTAAGTAAACTTTGATCCTGAACAAATGAAGCTCTTCCCCACTGGCCTCCTGCTTGCAGAGCCATTGTCTGGGCATCGTGTGTGTGTGTGTGTGTGTGTGTGTGTGTGTGTGTGTGTGTGTGTCTGGAGGGTGTCAGTGCATAGAGCTCTCCAAGTGCTGAGGAAATCTAAGGATGAGCCTGTCAATGGGCATTGGATTTCTATATCTCTTTTCTTGTGGATATGATTTGACAGGATAAGATTTGGATATCTATCTACCTACCTACCTACCTAGATACGTATCATCTATCTATCTATCTATCTATCTATCTATCTGTCTGTCTATCTATCTATTTATCATCTATCATCTCTTTATTGGTTTTTAGAAACAGGGTTTCACTGTGTAGCCCTGGCTGTCCTGGAACTTGTTTTGTAGACCAGACTGGCCTCAACTCAGAGATCTCCTGCCTCTGCCTCCCAAATGCTGGGATGAAAGGTGTGCACCACCAATGTGTTCCAGCACCACTGGCCTAGCTAGAATTTGGTTCCCAAATAAGGCCAACGGAGCCCTACTGCAAGGCCAGAGCCTCTGAGGGCATTCAGTAGCTACTGCCCTCTCCAAGCCTCCCCTTTCAGACTTTTCTGTTGTATCGTGAATGTCAGGACAGGGCCATCTTCAAAAGCCACCTGGATACCTAAAGACTGGATTATTACAGACAAACCTTGCTGCCCACCAGCCCCATCTAGGGCTCACGATTCAGTTTCTGCAGCCAGTTTCTGCTCCTCCACAGCCTCTGGCCATGGTAGAAAAGTGAGAACCCACCCTTAGTGGGCGTAAATGGTGGGTACACAGACCTCTCCCTGTGTTCTTGGAAGAACAGAATCCAGCGCCCTTGACTCTCCTGCCTAGTCTTTGTCCCAGGCAGGGTGAGCTCTTAGAAGCTACGCACACATCGCAGCAGGGGGTAAACGCCACATCCTCTAGGCTGGGCTGCTGCTTTTGAAGTGTGGTGATCTAGCTTTGGTGCCAACTAGAGGAGCCCTTTGTTTTACAACAGTGAGACCTGAGGAGCCAGCTGATAAGACTTGGGACCCTGGTGTGAAAATGACCCTTTGAACTAGGAAGAGTCCTCAGATAAGCAGACCAAGGCTTTGTTATCGGCCACATTTTATTGGAGCTCTTTACAGACCAAGGCATGTAAATAATGGCATTCCAGGCCCTTCAGTACAGGCATGGGGAGTTATTTTAAGAATGCCCAACTCCAAAAAGGTATTTGGGGAAAATATTTCCACACTAGAGGAATCAGTCTAAACTTGATAAAAAAAAAAAAATCCACTATGCCAGAAAGAAAACATAAATGAAACCAAACTATATGCTTTCAAAATTATCTTGATTGTCTTTCACAACAAATGGCACCTGTGACTTGTTAGCAAACGCCATTGGGAGAAAGGGAAGGAGACAAGCAATGAATGGTAATCTTTTTCAAGCTAGCATTTGAGTTGTAAGTGTTCTGTACCTTGGAGAGTCTCAGATTGTGCGTTCATCCCTCAGCCATTCAACAAACCTGTTGTGCTCAAGCTGGTGTTGAGATGAGTCGTCACACACAGCACTGATACTGTACCCTTGGAGTTAGTCTCCTGCTCCAGCACAACGCAGACAATGAACACTTTAATATGAAGGGTGCAGGGAAGACGGAGGGGTCATGCCAGGGGCTGCTAGGCCATTCTGCTCCATGCTGAAGTTTCCTGGAACCTTATTCTGAAGTATGCTTTAAATTAAGGGTTTAATTTCGCCTTTCCAGCAGCTCTTTGGGTATTTGCATGCTTTGTGTCCAAGGGCGCCTTCCAGCTTTCCCTCGTGTGAGCCTAAATGCATCTCTAGACAGCCTCCCAAAATAGAATTTTCCATTCCAGACTGAGGAGCTGCAGCTGAGACGGAGAATGTAGGGTAAATGCCACGAAACCTTCATTTGAAGTTGGAAACTCTCACGACAGAGAGCCTGTGTGGCCAGTCCGGCCTGCAGGCCCTTCGCTGGCTGCACTGAAACCAGAGCAAGCCCAACCCCAGGTGGCTGCACTCCGGGGGAGTGGGTGGAGTTGCCTCTAGTATAGCAGTCGATTTAGCCAGCAAACGCATGTACACCTGCCCTCCGCCCCTGCAGCTCCCCCGTGTACACCTGTCCTCTGCCCCTGCAGCTCCCCCCTGTACACCTGCCCTCCGCCCCTGCAGCTCCCCCGTGTACACCTGTCCTCTGCCCCTGCAGCTCCCCCCTGTACACCTGTCCTCCGCCCCTGCAGCTCCCCCTGTACACCTGTCCTCTGTTCCTGGCAAATCGGCTTTAGCCGAATCCTGCATTCCTCCTGCATCCACCGATCTCCATTCTAGGTTTCGTAAAGAATTCAGAAAATTCCAGGACTCCCCAGCATGGAGATCTGAGTATCTATCTACCTGCCATTTTGCGCATTAGAAACACAAATCCAGAGAGCAGAGGTCTTCTGACCAGTTAGTGGCAGAGACAGAAGCATCAGCCAAGGCCAGTCCTTCTCACTCTGCCAGAAAGTAGGACAGAGGACTGCAGCCTCCCAAGAACCAGAAGCCAAGCCCCTCGGTCTGATGCCTCCCGTTCCATCTGTGTTAGAAACCAGGCGGTTCTGAGATGCTTCCTGAACGCTCCGCCTAAGTCGAATGTCCCTTCAGGTGGTTGAAGCTCTCACACAGTCATTCTCGCCCTTCCTAACACTGCAGCCCTTTCGTTACAGTTCCTCATGTTGTGGTGACCCCCCACACACCCACATACACACACCATAAAATGATTTCATTGCTACTTTATAACCGTAATCTCACTAGTTATGAATCGTAATGTAAATATCTGATATGCAGGATATCCAGATGGGGTCATGACCCATAGGTTGAGAACCACTGCTCTGAAGGACCACTGTCCATGAAGTCATCCTTTGTCCCTAGTCCTGTGGATGAGGGTGCGCTTTCTGATCCAGTACGTTCTGTAGACGCATATATAAAACCTGGGCCCAGAGCAGCAGAGGGTAGTACTGCAGGAGGGAATACGCTTTTGCTACCACTTGCTTTTTTCTCCCCCCCCCGAACAATAGCTCATTTGTGTTAATCACCTTATGCATGATTCAGACCCATTAGAATTTTAGGCCAAAATGTCCAGGAAGTACAGTACACTCTAACAGGGAAGTGGCTGCCTGGGTTGTTGCTGTGTAACAAGGTTCACTGTGCCTTCAGGCAGCATGAACGCGGAAAATCCTGTGCAAAGATACATAGTGTTGGGTCAACACTCTCCCCTTCCCCCTTCCCTGTTCCCTCCTTCTTCCTCAGATTACTAGTACTTTTCATTTTCCACTGTGACCGTTATGAAAGATCATTTTCATGAGTTCTTAGAAGTGTAATCATGGAACCCGGTGTGATGGTGCTCACCTTTAATCCCAGCATTTGGGAGGTGGAGGAAGGCCTATCTCTGTAAGCTTGAGACTAACCTGGTCTACAGAGTGAGTTCCAGGACAGCCAGAAAGAAAGAAAGGAGAGAGAGAGAGAAAGGAAAGAAAGAAAGAACTATAAAAACTAGGGTTTAGAAAGATGGCTCAGTGGTTTAAGAGCACTTGACTGTTCTTCCAGAGGTCTTGAGTTCAAGTCCCAGCAACTACACGGTGGCTTACAACCATCTGGGATCTAATTCCCTCTTCTGGTTTGCATGAAGATGGAGCACTCATATGTATAAAATATACACATATAGATATATTGGTGTATATGTATCTATGTATATATACCAATATGTATGACAATGTTTATATATGTAGCAATATGTTTATATCAATTTGTGTATATATTGTTATATATATGTATGTATGTATGTATGTATATACAAGGTTTCTCTGTTGCCCAGACTGTCCTGAAACCGTCCTGACTGTCCTGTAGACCACACTGGCCTCTGCCTCCCAAGTGCTGGGATTAAAGGCATGTGCCACCACCTCTCGGCGAATATGTCTTTTAAAAAGGAAAAAAAAAAGAAATGTAACAACTGTGCTTCAGTCCTTATTAAAATGAGTTTTCACTATCGTTTGTTTATCCAGAGCTAACTTGACAAACTGATGGGTTGAGTCAAATGAGGGCGACATCAGTATGGCTCCATAGGAACAGGTACCGTAACCCTAGCCTAGCCTCCAATAGATTCACCTTGTTCTCTGGCTAATGAGCAAAAGCTAATCCTGTTCGTTCAGTGACTGAAGCCAGCTCTAAGCTTATGGCTAGCCTGGCACTTGCCTGGCTGCGGTTATCTTCTGATCGAGGCATTAAACCGACACAGATGCCGTGGCTCTGAAAATGTCAGTCAACATCATGTAGGCCATGCCGTTGGCTCATGCGGTTCTGCCTTCAAAGACGGTGTGATGGGAATTTGAGGTTAGTTCTTTCAGGATAGTCTTCCTTACAGTAATAGGATAATAGTAGCTCAAAAAAGTATTACATGCAATAAAACAAGCCAGAGGGCCAAGCAAGGGAAGAGCTGCCGACTGGTCTAAGAAGAAAGGCCAAGAAAGACTGTAACAGTAAGGAGGAAGAAGTAGAATTATAACCAGATGGTCTCATTTGTCAGTGGTCAATTTGCTGGGATTGGGGCGTGGTCTCCCGACAGAAGGTTCAAAAGCTGCTGCTCCCCTCGGTGTGAGGTCACGCGTTTTGTCTGCTTTTTGCTTTGTGTGTATAACTTGATCTCCTTAGTATTTTCCACAAACAGTCCCTCCCCACCCCAAAATGACAGGTGGTCCAAACGTTGAGACATTAATGAAGACTCTACAGTCAACGGGACAGCAGCTGCCCCACAAGCCTTCACATCCATCAGTCCGCCTCAGCGGGATGGTGGTTCATGTATACCCTCCGAGGCAGCGCTTGCCGCAAAGCGGAGTTATGGGGTGTGCCTGTGTTCTCAGCTACTTAGGAGGATGGGAAGATGCATTGTCTCAGAAGCCGGAGTCCAGGCTGTGTAGAAAGAAGGAAGGGAAAAGAAAGGAAGGAGCTAGCCCTTTATTTTGCTTGTGGAAACTCTTAAGGGCTCTGTAGAAAAATAAGATATACTAGGGTCATGGAAGAATTAACCAAAATGCTTTAAATATATATTTTTTAAATCCAACTGAGCTAAAAGCCAAAGGTTTACAGCAATCAAAAAAAAAAAAAAGTTTTGATGTTGAAAAAAAAATGGAGCTAAGCGGAAACTTCAAAGTTAATCAACAGAGCTTAGCTATACATGATGGCCGTGCTTCTAGAAGAGAGGAGTAAAAATAAAATTGAAAAGTGATTTAAGGGAGCTGTCAGAAACGGAGCTTTGTGCAAAAGAAATGTGTCGAAATCGCAGAAACTGCATAAGTAAAATTAAGCATTGCCTGTCTCCAAATTGGTAGGCTTGGATATTAGATGATGAAATGGCTGATTTCTAAATTTTCTCGGTTCACGTTTTCTTTTCAAACCTCCTTTTGCAAACATTTTGGGAAAGCTATATATGGTTTTCAAAGGTTCTGTGTGTTAAAACCAATGCCGCAGGCCACTTCAGAAGAGCAGTTGTCCTAACCCACTAAAGGAGAGGCCAACGTCCACTTGAGAAAGGCATTTGGACAAAGATGAGTGAGATGGCCCGCCCCATTTCATCTCTGGCCCAATGGGACAGGTCTGGGGGGGGCGCCTACCTCCAAGGACTGTGCATTTGTCCCCAGCTTTCTAGCTCTCCAATTGTCCCCCTGTTCTATGACATTTCCCCCTCAAATTCTGCTTTCCCTGATATCTTGTTTCCTCCATTTAAGAAAGCTGGTATTCTGCTGTCATTCATTAACATTTAGAACTTCTAAAACCCACACTTGGTTTTTTTGTGAAGAAGTGTTTGGGGCTTGGTGGTGTTATTGCTTTGTTTTGTTGGCTTGCCTTTTGTTTGGTTTTTCCGGACAGGGTTCCTTTTCTCTGTGTAGGCAGGGCTGTCCTGGAACTCACACTGTAGACCAGGCTGGCCTCAAACTCACAGAGATACCACCTGCCTCTGCCTCTCAAGTCTCATTCTGTAGTCCAGGCTAGTCTGGGATTTGCCACATACCCGAGATTGGACTGGAGCTCACAATAAGCCTCCTGCCTCAGCCTCCTGGGTGTTGGGATTACACTCCAGCTCAGTGGCCCCTACTTGTGTGTGTGTGTGTGTGTGAGTGTGTGTGTTTAGGTGTGTAGATAGACTTCTCTTCTACTGGCTTAGTGTGGCGGCCTGTGTTAGATAAGCATTGAGATATTCTGTTTGGGGGGAAATTCCAGGGATTTTTTTAGTGTGTCTTAATCTCTTTACTACTCACCACTCAAAAGAACCTTTTTTCTCTTGTATAAACCAGTTTGAGGGAAGTCTGGACATGCCCTTCC